>NC_133620.1:156688953-158024229 GCF_048593235.1 Sminthopsis crassicaudata | reverse complement strand
AATAGAATGGCCAGTGTCATGGCACCAGTTTCTGACTCCTTTCCTGTCAGAAATCAAATATTTCTTGAAGAACAATAGATGGAAGAGCCTCTAGAAATATGTATTTATGCCTCTCTTCAAGCCATATCTAAACAGGATATCTGTTACTATTTTTTTTAATTGCAGGTAAGACAGCTTTTCTTTAAAATCATTGATTCTATGACATGCAAGAGATCTTAGACATCACCTTTTACAGGTAAGGAAACTGAAAATTATAGAAGTTAAGGAACTTGAACAAGTTCACATAGGTAATAATTAAGAATTAGAATTCAAACTTAAATCCCAACTATGCCAAAATATTCACTGCAGCACTTTTGTTCTATTGTAGGAAAGAGCTGGAAACAAAATAGGTACCTGTCAATTGGGAGTTGGTTGAACAAGTTTTGGTATGTGGCTATAATGGGGTGTGATTGTTCCAGAAGAAGTAATTAATATAAAGAGGCAAACTTGAGAAGACTTGTTTGAACTGATGGAGAGTGAAATAAGCAGAATGAAGAGTTTAATCTATATTACATCATAACATTCTAGTTGAATAATGGTCAAAACAACGTAAAGGAAATCAAAATAATAAACAGAAATAATGAACAGAAAATATGCCAGGCTTCTTTTGGAACTGGGGGAAGATATTAGGAAGTTGCAGGGCTATTAAAAAGAATATCAATAAACCTTTTTAAGGGAATCAAATTAGATCCTTCTGACTTCAAATCCTCTGCACTTCAGTGATAAAGGAATGTCAGCCAATGAGGACATGGCCAAACTGTTCTGTCCTGGCAACTATTTTTCTCCCACTATGTAACAATGTGTCCCCCTTTTCTCTGTGTCAGAGACCTTTAAAGTTCCCTGGTTGCAACTGCTTCCAAAGTGTGTATTGTTTGTGGTCCTGTTGATTATCTGCTTCCTAATCTTGCCATCTTTGATAACCTCCTATGTTACTCTTACTTCTGGGTAGGCAGTCTTTTGCTATAAACCTGTAATACTGCTTCTGTGCATTAGTGAAGGAGGCTATTACTTTCTTGCCACCCACATCATTAATATTGTAATTACGGGTATTCCCCTGAGGTTTATTCCTCTGTTCCTCTCTCTCTCTCTCTCTCTCTCTCTCTCTCTCTCTCTCTCTCTCTCTCTCTCTCTCTCTCTCTCTCTCTCTCTCTCTCTTTTTCCTCAGGCAACTTATTCTTTCTTATGAATTAATTCACTATCATTTCAAATTCCCAAAGCCAGGGCCTTTTACCTAACTTCCACCCAAAGCTTACCTAAATTAAATTTCCTCCAGAGGCCTCCAACTACTGCCAGCACATGTTAGCTCAGAAGCATCTCAAAGTTATTATATTCATAATGAAAGCTATCTTCCCTTTGCAAATGGGGTTCCCTCCCAACTTTTCTTTCTTTGTGAGAGATCACCTTTCCTTTAGTCACTCAGGCTAAAGATCATGGAATCATCTTTGATATATATCTCCTTGATAATAACTCACACTTAAGGTTTAAAATATAATACTTTAAGATTTGTAAAACATATTCTTTACTACATCATACACAAAGAACTAAGGCTAGGCATTATTATCCCCACTTTGCAGATAAGGAAACTAAATTGCTGGAAGTGGGAAGAAAGATGTTAAATGACTTGTCAACATTCCCATAGCTATTATGTATTTCAGGTAGAACAGAAAATCAGCTCTCTTGACTCAAGTATAATATTTTTTCTTTTATTTCATGTTACCTAGTGTTTTATTTTCTATAGCCAGCCAGTCACTATATCCTTTCACGTCTTCCTTTGAAATGTTTCTTGGATGTATTTCTTCCTCTCTATTTGCTCATCACTGTTCATGCACACTCACGCAGAGGTCAGGCTATTGATATTTTGATGACTGCAACATCCTTTTAATTGGCTTCTTGACCCCATTTTCTCACCCCTCAAAAGGATCTTGCACATATACCCCAAATCATTGTTTACATCATTTTATTTCTAATCTCAAATATCCAAATTGGTTTCTTATAACCTTTTACACCAAACTTGAATCATTTATTTGATTTTCTCTTTTAAAAATATGCTTCACTCCCATTATACTTCTACTGTATTAAAGAAAACAAATAAAACCTATGAATTATGCTATTAGTTTCCAGACAACGATAGTTAGTTTTTTTAGAGGTATGTACTAAAATGGCTTAGTAAGAACAGTTGGTATAAACATATTACCCCTAAAACCTAGGACACATTCTCTCACAAGTACATAAAAAATACAAAGAAAGTAGTCTTGAGCCTACTCTATTTTGAAAGTAAAGATGTGAAACATAAAATAACATAAAAAAGAGAACATAAAAAAATAATATATTTTTTAAAAAAATCAATACTTTTCTTATTGGGGCTAATTTTTTGAGAGAGACTAAAGGGTTAGAGAGAAATATTGAAGAAGAAAGGAAAATAAATGCATCCAGAACACATAGAGCATTCCCAAAGCTTTCTTGTCTAATTCTGGTCAACACATGTTCTAGCTCATTTTTCACTATGAGAAGACAATTCCCTTGTTGGATACTGAAGAAGAACAGTTGAGGATTCCACTGATTTTAAAAAAAAAAGTGATCCACACTTAATTGTTTATCTATTTATTTATTTTTAGCTTTTACAAAGGAATATTTTCTGAGAAGATAGATCAAGAACAGAAGTATAAACTATTGTCTCAAACCATTGTACTCTCTTCCCTTACCATCTTTGTCCCTGGGAAAAGTTGGTTCAAACTTTAAGCAGTTGCTACAAGTGTTCACCCCATCAATTGCACTTGCAAATGTATAATAACAAATGAATGAGTTATTGTTCCTCCATTGTGTATGCCTTCCCTCTATCTTTATGCTATGTTGAATGGGTTCTTGGGTCTTTGTTCCTTACTAGATCTGGCCTAGAATTAATTTCATCTTCTGAATCTCTTGTGGTTCACTATGTAGACATTTCAAAGCTCAGAAAGTCTCAGACTAGTACATTTTTTTCTATTCTTTTTTATTGAAGTTTTTTATTTTCAAAACATATGCAAGAATATTTTTTTTAATATTGACCCTTGAAAAACATTGTTCCAATTTTTTTCCCCTTCCCCTCACTCCCTCTTCTAGATGGCATGTAATCCAATTTATGTTAAACATGGTAAAAATACATGGTAAATTATTCTTAAAAGCAGGAAGAACAAATACAAAGAATTTGTACATGTGTTCACAGCTTTATGAGGGCCTAGGTTGAGAAATGTAGGCCAAATACCTTTCTTCTCTTCCAAAAGCATATAGAATATCTTCCCTTGATCACAGCCAGAGAGGAAAGAGATTTCATTACCTTTTCCTGAACATAGATGATCAAACAATATTCCTGAGATGGACATATTCAATTTTGGAGATAAAGTCATAAAAGTGAAAATCCTGGATCCATTTGTGTGGGACAAAGACTCAAATAAATCAAATGGCTCAAATAAATCAAGGAGATTTCTCAAGGTAAAAGCAGAAAGGAATTTTATTACAATCTCATGAGAAAGGGTGTCTCCTTCCCAATAAGCAGGCAGAGAAGGAGAAGAAGGGCAGGTTAACAGACCAGATTTATAGGGGCCTGGGCCATACATAATTCCCCTATAGGTTGGATCTTTGCCCTGATTAGTCAGGACCAATGACCTCACATTCTAAGTCATAAATGAGAAAAAACTTCTAACCCAACCACATTTTTAGGATTACTAAATTATCTTATGTGGGTGTTTGAATGTCAAGGTGGCCCCAACTTAGTCTCACAAAGCAAAGGGCTATATGGTCCCATTCTTTGCAAAGCTCTGGAGAAAGAACCTGGCCCTGGGGCCCAGCTGACCTTCACTCAATTCTTAGAATACTGTCACCCTTTTGTGAGACAGCTTTCACAGTTCACTTCATTCAATTCCCCCTCTCTTTCATCAATTGAAAGCTTCTCACACATACATTTCTTTAACTTCGTGATAGATTTCATTTTAGGGTCTGACCTATCCTCCCAGGTTCTTATTCCCACCTTTATCTGGGAGCACCGTCAATTGGGCTAATCCCATGATTGAACCTTCTATTTTAATGACTTTGCACAGTTTTCTGAACCATATTGGTAATACGTTGCATTGTACAGGGGGGACATAAATTCACTATCAGGATTATCAGGAGAAACCATAAAGTCTGTCTCCAACAGACTCCTCCAAACCAAGACCACCAAGAGGTGTTAAAAGGGGAGGTCCAAGTTTGAATTAGAACATGTGCTAATTTTCTGATGTCTTTGGTTATAACTTTTACCAAGACAATAGTCAGTATTTTATTCTGGAAACATAATATTTTCTCATGGGAATATTAACTATAAAATCACCCAGACAATTTCCTCCCTTTCTTGCCCTTCATTCTAATCATTTTGGATAATTCAGATTGGGAATAGGAGAGCTCCATCAAGTGTTATGAGAATAGCCTTCCATAGACATCTCCTTCCTGATGGGAGTTTTCTTGGGCTCAGGTGGCAGGGACACCTATCATCCCAACCAGTTATGTCTCCCATAATTGGAGTAGCTAACCTTTCACAAAAAAAAAAAAAAAAAAAAAAGATGCCTACCACAAAAGTCAGCTACAAAAGAGAGGTTAAAATAAATAGAAAAACATATGCACCTAGCAATAGATAGATGGTTAAGTTGATACTCTTACCTGCTTTAGGATATAATGAATATATATATATATATATATATATATATATATATGTATGTATGTATACATATATGGTGCTCATGGCTTCTACTGACCATTTGCTCTGATTATAAAAAACTTGCCATGAGAGAAAAAAGCAGGGACATAATAGCATCAAAAAAGTCCTTCAGGGCTTGACCTGAGAGCACCTATATGACACAGGATAAAACATCCTTAACTCAGTTTTACTTTAGGTAATTGTTCCTGTTTTCAATTAATCATGTAGTAACAATTCCACCTTAAGCCAGACTCAAAAATAATCAGGTGGGTTCTTATTCAAAGGAACACCACTGTGTATAGAGGGCTAGAACTGAGCAGATGCAAGGTAATCTAGCACATAGCAATAACGCACAGCCTATTAGTGATGACTCTCCCCACAGTCAGTGCAGGCTCGATGAAGTATAACAAACATAAATTGTACATTCAAGTAGTGATATAACAAACAATATAATTCAACATGGTCTTGTAAAAGATTTCCAGAAGTCCTAAAAGTAGGGTATGTAAACATCAGTCACACATACACCTTCATCAGCAACCAAGAGATAGTCCAAAACCAATCTATTGTCCATTGCTTCACATGTTAGAGAATCCAATGATCCCCACAAGTTTTTGAAGTCCCGCAACAGTCTTTTTATAGGTTAGGGAATCCAATGATTCCTACAGGTTTTGAAGTCCTGCAACATTCTTATGATGCCTCAGAGAATCCAATGATTCCTGAAGACTTTCAAGTCCTACAATAGTCTTATGATGTCTCAGAGAATCCAATGATTCCTGAGGGCTTTCAAGTCCTACAATAGTCTTATCATGTCTCAGAGAATCCAATGATTCCTGAGGATTTTCAAGTCCAACAATTTTTGATGTCCATGAATCAAACGCCATAACTGCCAGGCTCTTTCAGTGGGGGGCACAGTCAGCAACAGAACCACCTGATGTTTCTTGGGTTTTCTCCATTGTTTCAAGGGTCTGTTCCATCTCTCTCCAATGGACAAAGTGAATATGGTTGGCACCCATCTGATTCCTTCTCCATCTGTAGAGATAAAAGCAAACCCTCTCCCCCAAGCAGTTAACTTATCTGGTCCCTTCCATTCACCACTTTCTGGGTCTCTCTCCACATGACCTGGCAATTATCTAAAGACAGTGGAGCTGCTCATTATAAAACTTGTCTGCTGGAGCCAGGTAATGGTATAGAGAACTAGCCCCACATTGGGCGCCAAAATGTTGGGACCCTGGATCTCTTAGAATCAGCCAGCGTCAGGATAATTAAAAATCTTTATTCTTGGACTTTTGAAGTCTTGGTCAGGGGATTAGATTTAGCAATCTCCACACCTCCTTCCTCTCTCTCCACCATCAGGAGAATGAATCAATTTCCTCCTACTACTCCACCCACTCATGTCACTTCTCCTTCTTTGTCCACACCCACCAATCGAGCCAGCACAGAATAGTTGAGGAGGGTCATCCTCCAAACATGTGACAATAGAGAATTGTCCGATTGGTATTTACCCTCATGTGCTAGATTACCTTGCATCTGCTCAGTTCTAGCCCTCTACAACTGGGAAACTGAGTTAGAAGGATCCCACTTTAAGCAGAGGCCAAAGTCACCCTCACAACTCTTGCCCAAATACTAACTTCTACCTGTAACAATTCAGGATCACATTTTTCTGAGTAGCTTGTGGCATATTTCTTTCAGATGGTAGATCACTGGCTTGATGATGCATCAGAGTCATACCTGAATTTAAAACTCCAAATAATATCAGTTAGTCCCAAGAGATTTTATCTCTAATATCAAATCTCATCAATCAAAACTTCAGGTGAATTTAGCTCTCAAGGATTCATATCCTAAATAGGTATTGACTATGACCTTACATTGATGACAGTAAGAGATTCATCCTAGAAGGTTCACAGCTTATCTTTCATATCTAGATAGTTTTAAGTTCAACATTACACAAATCATTTTGCTTTTAAACTTCTCAATACAAAAAAAAATTCTAAATTGCATATTGTCTATAAGAGAAGCATGTTCAAAGGGAAAAAGGCAAAAACTAGTATTCTCAGAAGCTCTTTAAGATAACTCAATGCAACCAATTAAAATTCATACAGAATCTAGAATATCCTGATTTCACATAAAAGAACCTAATTAGAATTAACATTAATGATTTCTTCATGCTAAAAAAAAAAGTTAATACAACTTCCTCCAATTGAGGAGTCCCTTTAAACATTTTTTTTTGAAATATAAATAACAAGTACAATACTAATATTGTTAAAATTCCTCTAATCACAAACATTCCCATCTCCCATCAAAACATTCCTAATTGCAAAGTCAATTTTAGAGTTCAAAAATTGTCCTTAATTGTCCATTCATTCTTGAAGTTCCTCTACAGGCCCTATAAACCTGGTGTTCTCAGCTTCCAGATTGTAGAATCAATCATCTGTAACATTTGGTAAGGTCCTTTCTACTCTGCTTTTTCCAAAACTTAGTAAGCACTCACTTTCCTGCAAATTGTAAACTCCAAAGGTGTTGTATGAGTCAGCAATTTTTATTTCCTAAGGGCTAAAAAGAAATGAGGACACTGCCAATATATAATTCCCTAAAAACTTATCCTTTGTTTCAAATTAGGGTCTTTCCTTTTCTCCTCCCAAATAAAGTAAACCAATCTCATATGAGGAAAGTCCCAGGTCATTTCTGGGGACAGTTCTAATTCTTTAATAAAGCAATAAATAAACATTTGGTTCAAGGCAATTTAGTCTCTAACATCAATTTAATAACCAGTGTCTTAAGAATCTGATTCATTCTTTCCACTTTCCCAGATGAGGGCAGATTTAGGTATATAGAATTGCCACTTAATTTTCAGTCCTTCCCAATTAATTCTTATAAAACCTTAAAACTAAAATATGTTCCTTCATCAGAATCAATTATCTCTATCAATCCATATTTAGGTACAATTTGTTCCAATGTTATTCTGTAATGCTGGAGGAACTGGGAGTCTGATTAGTATAGCACTAAATAAAAAGATTATTATATTTGCTTGCCCCATCCAAGAGCATTTAATATTTTTCCAATTGGTTAGATCAGACTTAATTTGTGTGGAAAGTGTTTTGTAGTTTTGCTCATAGAGTTTCTGAGTTTCTCTTGGCAGATAAATTCCTAAATGTTTTATATTATCAACAGTTAATTTAAATGGAATTTCTCTTTGTAACTCTGTTGGATTTTGTTAGTAATATATAAGAATGCTGATGACTTATATGAGTTTATTTTGTATCCTGCAACTTTGCTAAAGGTGTGGATTATTTCTAATAGCTTTTTAGTAGAATCTCTGGAGTTCTCTAAGTATACCATCATATCATCAGCAAAGAATGATAATTTGGTTTCCTCATTACCTACTCTAATTCCTTTAATCTCTTTCTCAACTCTTATTGCCAAAGCTAGCATTTCTAATACAATATTGAATAGTAATGATGATAGTGGGCAACCTTGTTTCACTCCTGATCTTATTGGGAATAGTTTCAGTTTATCCCCATTACATATGATGCTTACTGATGGTTTTTAATAGATGCTACTGATTATTTTAAGGAAAAGTCCATTTATTCCTATACTCTCAAGTGTTTTTAATAGGAGTGGATGTTGAATTTTATCAAATGCTTTTTCTGCATCTATTGAGATGGTCATATGGTTTTTGTTAATTTGGTTATTAATATGGTCAATTATACTGATAGTTTTCCTAATATTGAACCATCCCTGCATTCCTGGTATAAATCCTACTTGATCATGGTGTATTATCCTGGGATGATTTTCTGTAGTCTTTTTGCTAATACTTATTTAAGATTTTATGCTGGAGGAGTTGAGGCATGATAGAGATTAGAGGTTTTTTAAAATATTTTATGAATGGAGAGCTTGGACTAGTTGGCTGGATTGGACTCTTGTCTCAAAGTATCTAGCAAGGAGCAAGGGATTCCAGGGATTTTTATAGGGCTTCAGCAATCAGGTAAACAAAAGCAGCGGGGGAGGGGGGATTTAATAGAGCACTAATGAGCAGGAACTTCCAGGAAAGCACCATAAATTCATTTCTGACAGGTTGGGGATAAAGAAGAATCATAAATTCTGATAAGTTGGGAGGCTAGAAGACACTAAGTCTGAGATAGAAGATATACCCAAATATCTGAGATAAGCCATCTGCAGTTTAAGACTCTTTGGAATGCTAGTGCTCAGAGCTCCCAGTCCTAATTATCTCAGTTCTAATGGCCAGAAAGAAGGGTTGCTACCAGGAAGAACAAAGCTTCCACTCATTCCCTTATATCTTAGTTTCCTTACTGGTGTTATTTCATTAAAATCTAACCTAATATTTTAGAGCCAGGCTTCTTTCCTGGGAAGAGACACCTCAATACGTTCTTATTTATCTTTAGACATGTTACCCACCTTTCAGATACAATTTGTTCTGCAATTATATACATCCCCATATGCCACATTTTCTTGCTTTTACTTCTTTGTTAAAGGGAAAAAGCAAGACAAATCTTAAAATTAATATCTTAAATAGTTTTGGATCAAATTTCACATTTATACCACATATCCAGCTGGGCTGTCAAAATGTTAAAGCACTATTCATACAATTTTTACATATTATCCAATGTAAAAATTAGCAAGCAACATAGTAGCTTAAATATATTTCATCTAATTAGAAGATACAAACACGTGATTTACCAGAGAACCAAAATTTTCAATATCAATGCATACATTTCTAAACTCTTATACCAGAATAAATAAGTTCACAATTTTAGCATGCATGAGTTAATAGTGATTATCTTCTACAATTTCAGAACCAGAATTCCAATGTAAACACACACAACCCCAAAACTTAAGATAGCAGAAAACTTCCCTTTCAAATCTGACCACAGGGTTTTAAGAAATTGAGACCCTGGGAGAAATTTGGACCCAGGTGTCCAGCTACAGGTCTGTGGTCCAGTGGCTATCTCACTTTGCCAGAAATGCTGGGGAGGGGGCCCTTGTCAAAGATGTTGCAGCATTAGTGCAAATCCCAGAAGAATTCAGATCAGACAGAGACATCTCTTTAGCCAAGATAGATTCCACAAACCTGAAAAGCTTGGAAAAACCCAGAGAGAGAACAATTTCTCACCCCTTTGGCAGTTTCTCTCAGAAGCTTTTAATCATGTAAATTAGGCCTATTTAAAAATACAATAAACCCAACTCAATTTAGTTGATAGTGCCAAGCAACTTAAAACTTATTCTCAAAAACCCTAGAATATGCTAAAATGTTTTTTAACAGTTCTATAACAACTACTTCTGCAGACTCAAATTGGCCAGTTCTGGGTCCACAGAAATGTCATTTTTCAATTTATTCATTCATTTTATTTTTTTAAGTTGGTAGCATACTGCTTTTCCATTTTCCCAAAAGTTCGCAAACTTTTTACCCCCTTTCATTCTATGCTTTTCTCATTCATATATACTTAAACTTCCTCACTAACCTTTCTATATATATCATTTAAAGATTTTAACTTTCCAACTTGGCCAGATCTTTTCCAAACCAGCAATAGAGGCTGACTTCTTAACTCTGGCTTTTTTTTTTCCCCCTGAGGCAATTGGGATTAAGTGACTTGCCCAGGGTCACACAGCTAGGAAGTGTTAAGAGTCTGAGGCCAGATTTGAATTCGGGTCCTCCTGACTTCAGGGCTGGTGCTCTATCCACTGTGCCACCTAGCTGCCCCTCTCATTCAGCTTTTAACACAGAATGCAAATCAGACACACACACAGAAATTACACAGACACCTACAAAAATCTACTTTACATACAGATTTAAGTCAGACATATTCAATTAACCCTGGGAGCATCCTCCCCATACAGGAGAGCAATATTTAATCATTTTCCATGAAGGGAGACTTTTGGCTGAGCCTTCCCATTTTGAATATTTGAAGAGACTTTTCAGTCTCCCACATCCATTTCAGAGGAGTCACCTCCAGCCCCAGTCACCCTAAAAAGCCTATCCTGGATAGGACCCCTCCAGAGTCTGTAACCCTCCACTCAAGAGTCTCACAGGTCACTAATCCTTTGGCATCCAGTGCACGAAAATTGTCTGACTGATTGCCATCCAATCCCTAACGCTCGGGATTTCTTGAGGAATTATTCTGACTTTTGTTTTGCCTTTAGTCTCTCCTCTTCGGGTTATTTGACCTTGGAAGCAGGGAAAGATCCTAGAAATTCAAAAGCTGTCTAAAGCGAGGCAGGGTATCATCCTGCTAACTCTGGAGACCCCGCCTACTCACCAGGTCACATGATCCTGGATGAGACTCCATAAACTGTGTGAGACAAAAACTACCAGCTTAATTAAATTAAAGAAATTTTTCAAGGTAATAGCAGAAAATAATTTTATTAAGATTTCCCAAGAAAGGGTGTCTCCATCCCCACAAGCAATTAGGCAAGGAGAAGAGGGCTGTAGTTAACAGACCAAGATTTTATAGGGGCCTGTGGTAACACTCCCTATAGGTTGGATCTCTGCCCTGATTAGCCAAGACCAATGACCTCACATTCTAAATCATAAATGATGAAAAATTTCTAAACCAATCACATCTTTAGGATTACTGAATTACCTTACGTGGGAGTTTTAATGTCAAGGTGGCCCCAATTTAGTCTCACAAAGCAAAGGGCTATATTTTTGCAAACCATGTGATTTCTGGAGAAAGAAATCTGGCCCTGGGGCCCAGCTGATCTTCACTCAATTTTTAGAACACTGTCTCCATCTTGTGAAATAGTTTTCACAGTTCACTTCATTTACATTGGTGACAGTTGCCTGATCAAGTAAAGGGAGACTCCAAAAATGTTCTTATCACTGGCTTTTGGCTGGAATGTGAGAAATGGGAAAGAAAATAGTTCCCTCTCCCCCATTCTCACCTCTATTCCATCTTTTGCCTACTTCCTTGTAATTGTTCAATTATTAATTATAGAAGAAAGACAAAAAATGGAGGAGAGGGAGATAATAAGGGAAGAATAAGAGAGAAATGGGAAGGGGACACACACAGAGTGCAAAAACAGATAGGCACATACAGATATCAGTGGGTGGGAGTTTGAGGAGAGAAACCAAGGAAAGAGAGATTAGAAGAAAGGGAACATAATGAACAAGATGGAAATGAAAGACCAAAACTGAATAAGAAAAAAAGACCTCTTGTAATAACCTTAATTTCTATCATAAGATGGATTCCACCTGCTTTAATTCAGCAACTAGGAAAAGAAGACATCTAAAGTAGAGGTTTTTAATATTTTTATGTGTCATAAACCCCTTTATCTGAAGTCTATGCACCCTTTTAGAAATTTTTTTAAAGAGGAAAAAAAAAGGATTACAAGAAAAACCCAATTACATTGAAATAGTTATTAAACATATATAAACCTATTAAATATGTAATGTAATGTGTGTGTGTATTTGTATAAATGAGTCAGGTAGGTGGTTGAATGAATAGAATGATGTACCTGGAGTAAAAAAGATCTAAGTTCAAATTCAGCTTCAGACACTAGCTATGTGACCCTGGACAAGTCACTTAAACTCTGTTAGCATAATCCACTAAAGTAAGAAATGGTAAGCCACACACCTTTGTCAAGAAAATTCAATGGATAGTATTGAATGAGATGAGGTGAGATCTTTCAAGACAGTTGTGAAAATCGAGTAAGACTTTATCTACTTCAGAGTTTGAGTAGGCCTGAAGGACTCTGAACATCAAGTCAAGGGCAGAACTGTGTTCCCCTCTCATGACATCATTTTCTCTCTATTTCAGTCAAATACGGGGCCACTATGTACTTATTGGTCAAGTTCAATTTCGTGGGTAGATCTGGAGTTTAGAATGTAAGACTCTCAGCCAATGAGGATGAGAGTCAGTGGTGGGAGGGGGTGTTTGAGTTAGGGATTAAAGGTGCCATCCAGCCCACAGGCAGAATTATACAATTATACAATATTATCTTCCTCTCTTCCATCCTCTGCTCGAAGGGTGGGACACCCTTCTCTCAAGAATGTACAATAAACTTTGCTTTTCTCTAGAGATCTCTCCAGCTTTTTTTATTAAATGGTGACTCCTCACCATTTGCGTACCACACAGTATTGGTGTGTTATGGTCCCTGAAGTCACAAAGAGTTGGACAGGATTATAACACACACACATACACACACACACACACACACACACCACACATGCAATTTAAGAGAAACTTAGCCTAGGGTCAGTGAACTTAAATATGTGCATGTATTCACATTTTTCCTACTCTTAAATTAGATTAACACAGCAACTCAATGTAATCTTTTTTTCTATAACCAGAACCTTAAAATATATTTTCCCTCCCCTCACTAGAGGCACTAAGGTGAATGTGTTAGTCTAAAGTGAATAGCTTTTGTCATGTTTTACAATTCACCTGGGCTGTGGGCAATAAAATAAGTTAGTTCATTTGAAATTCTGATGAGTTCTCCAATCCTACACTGGGAAATAACTTGTCAACTTCGAAATTTGTTTTTTAAATAAAGATTTATTTAGCCTTGAAAGCTTAAGGTTTTTCCTGTACATGAAGGAATAATATAAGTTTTTGAAATTTATTTTGAAACCTTCAAGATGTCAACAAATTTATTAGTCATGTCTAAAAGTTCTTTTGATATGCAAAGAACATCTGCTGGTATTGTCTTTGTTTATTTGTCTGTTTTTTGAGATATTAGAGTTATATCAACCAATATGTCTGAGAGTTTATATTAGAAACAAAATTATTTTCCCACATAAACAAGTCTAGGAACAAATGGGATCAATCAATTTTCATAGTTTCTCAGTTACTCTTGGTAAATCTTCCCATATGAGGGAAAGATCACTGACTCTGGAGTCAATGGATTTTGGTTCAAATTTCACCCCTGTACTTGATAGGAAAGAGATGTCAAAAACTAATATTGTTCTCAGCTTCTATCTGGGGAGTGTTACCTTAGACCTCTATATTCCCTATCTCTATTTGCCTGACTGTTCTTTGGAAGGGAGATAACCTTTCGCAGGAGCTCCTAATAAAATTCCTTTCTGCTTTTACCTTGAGAAATCTCCTTGATTTTATTTGAGCTGGTGATCTTGTCCCACACAATACTGTAAAACAGTGATTATCAAAACTAACTGATATCAGCTAAGAAATAGAAAGGCAAATTAGGGGGAAAGAGGAGATAGATGGTAGCAAATGATTATAATAATCTTGTGTTTATCAAATGTAAAGATTTGAGCTTTTGGGATAAGAATTCATTATTTAGTAAAAGCAGGAAAACAATTTGGCAGAAAATGGGCATAGATCACTAGATAGCGGTACATCATTTACCAAGGTAACGTCAAAAATGGATACATGACTAGATATTAAGGAAGTTATCATAAGAAAATTAGGAGAGGGGCAGCTGGATGATATAGTAGATAGAGCATCAGCCTTGCAATCAGGAGAACCTGAGTTCAAATCCAACCTCAGATATTTAACACACTTACCAACTATGTGATTCTGGGCAAGTCACTTAACCCCAATTGCCTTGCAAAAAAATTAGCAGAACATGGAACATATTATAAGACTTATGGATAGATGAACAATTTATTCATAAATTTCATAATTTTTGAATTCAAATTTATAAATTCAAAATTCATAAATTAAAGTTAGATATGCATGTTGAAAACTATCTTTACATGTAATTGGAAAAAATAAAATACTACTAAGTAAAAAATACAAAAAACAATTATCAGTCATTTAATCATCTTGCTGAAGTCTCTCCTCACTTTAAATTTCTTTTCCCTTTTCTTCCTAAATCAAATGACATAATATTTACAAAGAACTTAGAACAATGACAGACACATAATAGGTGTTTAATAAATATTGTTCACTGCCTCCTCCCCATATCATAATTCTCTTCCCCATCTCCCTCTATACAGTACTTACAGAATTTTTGAAAGATTCCAGAGTTTGACCAGGACTTCAGAGGTCATTTTATTCAAATCTGAAATTTAAGAGATGATAAAGCTATTTTCTCTCTATTGGTATGTGACTGGATCACCTTTTTGTTCCTGGCCACATAATTCTCTTATATCTCATCACATCTGTTGCACTGCTTCTCCTGCATAACTGCTCACTTGTCAGGTGCTGAACTTTAGTCACAACAAAGTGCTTATCTTGAATGATCCTCAATGTGACTTCTTTGAAGACTATGACTCTCAGCTACACAACATCACTAGAAGAATAATGTTTTTAAGAGGCCTTTCTTTCAGGGAGGAGATTGGAATCTTTTAAAGAATCATTATAATTGCCCTAAGGCAATCTGGCTCATTTTCTTCCTTTTTAGTTCTGGACTCAGAATGGAAATGTAGATTTGAAATGTATATATGTATTAATGAATAAGCTCTATGGATTATTCAATCAACTGCATATCATAATTTAGATCATAAACATTCTTTACCCATTTGGTTTTTCTTATATAGATTTTTTTTTTTTGTATGAGGCAATTGGGATTGTGACTTACCTAGAGTCACACAGCTAAGAAATATTAAATGTCTGTGTCCGAATTTGAACTTAGGTGTCCCTGTCTTCAGGGCAGGTACTCTATCCACTGTGTCATCTAGCTGCCACTTTTAGGTAAATTTTTGGCAGCTAGGTAGTATGATGATAAAGTACTGAAATCAAGAGTCAGGAAGGCCTATCACCTATTCACCCTATCAATAGAAGGCACTTAATAAACATTTTTTGACTCTGAATCTGAAGAAATGAATCCAAATCTGGCCTCAGACACTTAGAGCCATGTAACCTTATTCAGATTACTTACCTTCTGTCTTCTTCAGTTTCTTCATCAGTAAAATGGGGATAATAATATCACCCTTTCAGAGTTCATGAGATAAAGTAAGATATATATATATATATATAAGTGCTTTGATCTCAAAGTACTATATGAATGAAAGCTATTATAAGCATCATCATCATTATTATAACTTTTAAATATATGTCATTTTGGAGGCTCTGTTACAGGATTTCATGTAATTAATACAATAAATGCACAAAGAGAAACAGAAATAATGAGAGGTATCTAATCTATGTTGTCCTTTCTATTAAAGAGTCTTAAGTGATTTTTGACATATGTATGCATAGGAGACATCTTATTGAAAACATAAAAGTGGCATTTTGTTCTATTGAAACAAATCTTTTTTATAGTCAAAAACAGTAAATACAGTGGGATTTCATATTCTCCACACCTTTCACTCAGCTGTGTGACTGTAAAGATGTGAAGATGTGATCTGCTGTTGGCCAACACAACACAATCTTAAATAGACCTATTTAATTCATCAAGGAATCTAATTAGCTCCTTGCAAAAGAAGATAATGAGATTCTTTTAGCAATAAAGCATATTCATAGTTACTGAGGAATCAATGAAGTGATGAGCACTGCCCCAGAGCAAACTGTATTTATTAAAGAACACCATCTATATGCAGATAAGTATCCTTGCTATTTATTCAGTGTCATAAAGTTTACTGAATTTAGAACACCTGAGCAATTTCTTTCATGCCAATGAGTAAAGACATGATGTTATTGGTGACTTTTTAACACAGTTTTATTACTTATATATTTTTATTACATAGGAGAGCAACTATATTAATGCTATTTAAAAGTTACTTCCCTGAAGAATGGCATTTTAAATACATTTATTAAGATTGAACATCAATACATAGTTCTATTATATTGAAATAGAATATCCCTCAGGAAAAGAAGCAATATAGCTAGTTGAGAATTATTAATATTAGACAGCTAAAAGACAGATGTTTATAAAAATTATGGATATATTAATAACATTTAAAATTCATATCATGTTTTGAAGTAAAGTATGCCATTAATAATGTCACTGTCATTGTTATTACCTGACAAATATATATTCATTAAGTAGCATTAACTCATTTTTCTAGATTTCACTAGATAAAATACTAAAGACTTAAATTTTAGACTTCAAAGAAACTGGTCATTAATCCTCTCTGAATGGAAAGAATATTGGAAACCTAGGGTGATTTAGCCAAAACATGTCAATTAATTTTTAAGTCAATATTTTAAAGATCTCTGATTTATTCAATGTGTTCTCCCTTTACTGACAGATTATAATGCCTTAATGACTTGGTAAACATTTTAGTGATGGAGAAAAAAATTGTCAGATAAACCAGCTTCTTTTTTGGGGGGGGAGGCAAAGGACCCCTCCGCATGTAATTGGTACTTACATGATAAACATATAATCCAACACTGAATTTATATGTGAAGCCTTTGAATGTTGCTAGGACCTATAACTTGTGTTCTCTTGGCATAACCTTGAAAAATCCATAATCAGGTGTGAGTCATATAAAGCAAGTATCAAAAGAGGTCTTTTTGATTGACTGTATAGTCCCTCAAAAAACACCCACAGTGCTCTAAAAGCCCAGACAAAAATTACAATAATTTGTAGAATCAAACTCTAATTTAAATTGCAGTAAAATACAAAGTTAAATAAAATCCGGCCATACATGACAGAATAACAGCTAGAACCAATAAACAATAGAAGCACAGAGTCAGAGTTGAAAGAGTACTAACATCCACCATATTGTCATTACATATGTGTAATGACTCCCATATTGATGGATTTATGTTTCAAGGTCACGACCACCCTATGTTCTAAATGAAAAGAAAGGGGAGATGTTAAGTTCTTACTAAATGGTAATGAGATAATGAGATATTAGGTTTTTACTAAGTGCTAAGTCGGTACTTAACAATTTTCTAGTTCTGTTAACTTTCATCTTCCTCTGGGTCTAGTCTCAACACTTCTGAGACTACCCCCACCTTTGACCTTCTGAAAGCAACTGAATCCATGCAGTTTTTTGACTGCTGCAATATCTCCAGAGAGATGCCTGTCTTTAAGAGATATAGATTTCATCATCTGCTTCCCTTGATTTCACTGATTTTTTTTTTGGTACCATTGACACTGTCTAGATAAGATTTGTGCCATCTGAGAAGTCCTCCAAATGCTGTTAAAATGGGCTAAAAGGGCTAAACTGGCACAAGTGCATCAAACAAGATGGCTAGGGAAAGCTCTAGAAGCAAGTGACCAAGTACCGTAGTTGTCTTATTGTGTTCAAAAAGGGCTATTTATAACAACAAAAAAAAGTAGCAGGCAACTTTTGAGTCTATTTAATATCACCTATATTGTTGACATTATAGGATTCTGTTTAGCCTTTCTATATTCTTTGAATTCTTTTGAATCAATGTATTCCATTACTCCTTTCTACAGAACTGCATCACTGAAACTAAACAAAAACCACCCAAGCCATCAATAATCACACTTATGTCAAAGTCTACAAAAATCTTAGATTATTAAATATAACACCACCAGCTCCATTGTCTGATCACATGGGAGAATTATTTGTCCAAGAAATGTGGCAATAAACACATAGAGGATTTATGTCACTGAGATTCTGAGGGAGCTGGACCTTCCACACCCTTTCCTGGAGATTCAGGGAGGAAAGAATGATATCCAGGTCATCACAATGAGGACCTTTTCCAAGCTTTAAAGAATGATAGAGAAGAAGGAAGACCTGTATTATAAGTTCCCAATAAATTCTCATCCTGGCAGGAGATGGTGCTACTTCCAAAGGATATACAAGTAAGAATGTCAAACTAAAGATCAATGAGTGTATTTTAAAGTCAGCCAGGCAGACTAGTCATAGTAGTCCTGAATCACTTCCTTTTTTTTTTTTTCAATTTGCTTAATATCTTTATTTTTTTCTTATTATAGCTTTTTATTGACAGAACATATGCATATGCATGGGTAATTTTTCAACATTGTCCCTTGCAATCACTTCTGTTCCAATTTTTTCCTTCCTTCCCTCCACCCCCTCCCCTAGATAGCAGGTAGTCTCATATATGTTAAACATGTTAAAGTATATTTTAAATACGATATATGTATACATATTTATACAGTTCTCTTGTTGCACAAAAAAAATTAGGTTTAGAAAGGTAAAAATAACCTGGGAAGAAAAAACAAAAATGCAAGCATTCCATATTCATTTCTTACTGTTCCTTCTCTGGGTGTAGCTGCTTCTGTTTATCACTGATCAGTTGGAACTTAATTGTATCTTCTCATTGTTGAAGACTTTCATCAGAATTGATCTTCATATAGTATTATTGTTGAAGTGTATAATGATCTCCTAGTTCTGCTCATTTCACTCAGCATCAGTTGATGTAAGTCTCTCCAAACCTCTCTGTATTCATCCTGCTGGTCATTTCTTACAGAACAATAATATTCCATAACATTCATATACCATGATTTACCCAACCATTCTCCAATTGATGGGCATCCATTCAATTTCCAGTTACAAGTCACCACAAAAAGGGCTGCCACAAACATTCTTGCACATACAGGTCCCATTCCCTTCTTTAATATCGGGATACAAACCCAGTAGTAGCACTGCTGGATCAAAGGGTATGCACAGTTTGATAACTTTTTGAGCATAGTTCCAAATTGCTCTCCAGAATGGTTGGATTGGTTCACAGATATATCAGTGTCCCAGTTTTCCCACATCCCCTCCAACATTCGTCATTATCGTTTCCTGTCATCTTATCCAATTTGACAGGTGCCTGAGTCACTGTCTTAAAAGACAACAGAAACCTTCAGATAACTGATAGAACAAGTATTATCAAGGACCTCCTTCTAGGTATCATAACTGTAAAGTTAAGGCTAGCTTCCTGGAGGCCTCAGGATCAGTCAGAGTCAGGATAAGCAAAAGTCCTTGGTCTTCAGGGGGAGAAGTGAAGGAGATGGACAAAGTTTTCCCAAAGATCCCTCCTTGATTCTAGAGTCCAGAATCTCCACACTTTTCTCCTCCTCCTCCTCCTCCTCCTCCTCTTCCTGTGGTCAAGTGCAGTTCTCTTGCCTCTCTCACCCACCCCCTAATCCTTACCTACAATTCTCTTAACCCCAAATATTGAACCAGCATTAACTGTGAAGAACAATTCCAAACATATGCTAATAGTCACTGTTGAATAGGTAATTAGCCATAAGTGCTCTGTAGTCTGATTCAAGTGTAGCTATACAAACTTTCAGCCCCTTACACATAACAACATTGGCTACAGAAATCTCTGCTGCATTAACCCATTAATCCCAATGCTATTCTCTAGCTTTCTTAAGTGCTATCAAGACTTTGAGTCTAAGGACTATATCTCCAGCCTGGTGATAAACATGATCTACTGATTGTTTAGTAAATTTTATAGTAAGTTTTTAAGACATAACAGACTTAAATGTCTCTAATGTTCTTTATCTTATAGTTGATAAAACATTATTATTATAACATGTATAAAGCATTTTTCTATTGTAAGCTTGTAGTGTTAGTATTCTGAGAAGTCATTTTCCTGAAAATGAATGAGTAGACCTGGAATTCAACCTGAGCATGATGTAGTTAGTCATTAGTCATAGAACATAGTGATCATCTCTACTTGGCAAATGGCCTAATACCCACAGACACCAACTTATATAGAAAACAACATGATATTGGAACTAATAAGGACACAAACTTTAAAAAAAAACATAGAAATTTTATTATAAAAGATTGATATAAGAGAAACAGACTTCAAGAATGATGGCTCTTATCATTGAGACCACATTGCTTCTAGTGATAATGATTTGAAGCTGTCACATTTACTATCAGCGTCTACTCAAGAGAAGCGATTTATGCATGTTTGGGTACATCTATGGAGCTAACGAACAATCATCCACACTCCAAATAATATTAGTCAAGCAATAGGAAGGTCTATCTCTTCTATGTAGAAGAACTCAGGCTGAACTAGTTATAAAGCTCAGCAGAAAAAACTTTCTTTCAGATGACACAAATTGGTGGGATGGCTTTAAAAATGGATAACAAAATCATTATCCAAAAGGATTTGACAGGTTAAAAGATGGCTGAATCCAATTCTATAACATATGTTAAATCATATATATTAGAGTTCAAGAAATCAACTTTATAATTACAAGATGGAATAGACATTATTAAATAGCAGATTGTCTGAAAAAGAACAGGAAGTTTTAGTGAATTATAAACTAAGGACTAATTGACAGTGTTTTATAGCAACAAAAAAGCTAATATGATCTTGGGCAGCAATGAGAGATATAACTTCTAGCAATGAGGAGGTTATAAGATCATGGATTTAGCGTTGTAAGGGACCTGGAGAACATCTAGTTTAATCTTATTTCAAAGATGAGAAAACTAAGTCTCAGAGTGTATGTGTGTGCTATAAATAGTTACTCTAGGTTAACACAATAAAGGGCTAAACTGAGATTTGAAGTCAATCAATTAATCAATCAAGTAATTAATCAACAAGCATTTATTTAACATCTACTATATACTAGAAGCTATGCTAGGTGTTGGGGACAAAGACAAAAATTAAATAAATCCTGCCCTCAGGGCGTTTACATTTTGCTGGAGAAATCAACTTGTATAGATAAGAGTATATAAAATATAAACGAAATGCACAAAGCTTTGGAGTGAGTCACTAGCAGCTGGGTGGGGGATCAAGAAAGACCTGGTGCTTCCACTGAACTTTTAAAGCATCTAGGCACTCTAAGAAGCCGAGGTGAGGTGTATTCCAGGCACTAAAAGACCCAAAGACAGGAAATAAAATGTTGCACTAGAAATAGTAAAAAGGCTGGTTTTGTTGAACTGTAAGTGGGAAGTAGGAAGGTTGGAGTGCAGTTGTACAGGGCTTTAAATTCTAGAGAGAAAGTTTGTATTCAATCCTAGAAGTAAAATCATCTAGGAAACCTTTAGATTACAGTCCAATCCATGACAAACCTTTTTCTTTCTTTCTCTGTGTCTCTTTTTCTCTGTCTCTGTCTTTGTCCTTGTCTCTGTCTCTCTGTGTGTCTCTCTCTCTCTGTCTTTGTCTCTCTGTCTCTGTCTCTGTCTCTCTCTCTTTATTCAGAGATAGTCCTGTTGTGCATTGTCCTCTGATCAGATATCTGGAGTAATGTGTTCAGCTTAAGGCTCCAAATTTTAGGAAGACTATTGATAAATAGTGTAGCATTCAGAGTAGAGCAACTAGAATGGTGAAGCAGGGGCTTTAGTCTATCCCAAAAGAAATTTGATTAAAACAGTTGAAACTTTTTATCTTGGAGAGGAGAAGGACAAGGATGTGTGAGGGGGGAAGTAAGGAGAGAAACTCATGATGGTTGCCTTCAAGTATTTGATAGGCTTCCTGAAAAGGAGATTAGATTTATTCTTTTTGGCCTCAGAAAACAGAACTGGGAACAATAGGTAGAAAATGAAAAGAGGGAAATTTAGGCTTAATATAAAGAAAAACTTTCTGATAATTAGAAGTATCCAAATGTATAATGGGTTGTTAGTATAACTGGTAGCTAGGTGATACAATGGTGTTGGATCTGAAATTAGAAAGACCCAAGTTCAAATGTGCTTCAGGTACTTCCTAGTGGTGTGACCCTGGGCAAGTAACTTAACATGCCTCAGTTTCCTCATTTATAAAATTATAGAAACTACCTCCCAGGGTTGTTATAAGAATAAAATGAGATAATACTTGTAAAGAGTTTTGCAAACCTTAAAGCACTATGTAATCCTAGCTATTATTGTTGTTATTATTACTATGAGAGGTAATGGTTTCTTCCATTTTGAAAAGGGACCCAGATTGGCCTGCCTTCAAAATCATGTCCCTATGCTGGATATCTTCATTTCTGCTTCTTCCTCTGCTTATGAACTTTTTAATTTGTTCTCTCCCCTTTTCCCTCCAGGTCATTAGAATATAGATTCTTGCGAACAGATGTAATCATAATTTTTTGCTTGTATTTGTATCATCAGCATTTAACAGCATGCCTGATAAGTAGTAAACACTTAATATAAATATTGGCACCCTTCCTTCTTTTCCCCTCAGTTTAGTTCTTCTAGCAAAGGTATAGACATTGTATGTTGTAGTAGAGACTCTTCTTTTTGAATGATTTAGATTGTAGTCCTATTCGATTCTAAAATTCTGTGATTACAGTTGCTGACCTCAGCTTTCTATCCCTGATAGTAATGAGGGAAAGGAAAGGGGGAACCCCATTTCTCAGCGCATAGATAATCCCATGAGGTACAGTGTCCCCTGTAAATGAATTTACAGGCCTGAAAACCTAGACTGATAAATAAAAGGTTTATTGTAGAAATTTAGAAGTAAAGCTCAGGGGGCAAGCTAGGTGGTGCAGTGGATAGAGCACCAGCCTTGAATTCAGGAGGCCCCGAGTTCAAATCTGATCTCAGACTAACACTTCCTAGCTGTGTGACCCTGGGCAAGTCACTTAACCCCAGCCTCAGAAAAAGAAAAAAAAAAAAAAAAGAAGAAGAAATAAAACTCAGTTAGAAAGACGCCAGGGCCAGAGGTGGCTGCTAGGCGGGCAGGAACCCTTTTTATACCTAGAAGATGATGGTCGGGCTTTTCAGTTTCAGATCAGGTGAGGGCTGGGGGAAGCTGAGCTGATAGTGGGGGCTGGGCCTGGATATTCAAAGGGTGCCTATGACCAGGATTTGTGAATCAAGGTCAGCCATGGTTTGGGCAATTAGAAAGGAATCTTAAAGGGACCTCAACCCCCATCAATAGGGGATTATTTGTATAGTAGTGCTTTTATAAGAGATTGCCCCAGGAAGTTCATGTTGGATCCATTCTGCTAAGGAATCTTGTCCCTTTAGTATTTGGTAGCTTGTTATTCAATTGTTTCATTTCTGTAGGATTCTTCATTTGGGGTTTTATTGGCAGAGATAACTTAAGTTATTTCCTTCTCCAGTTAATTTTATAGATAAGGAAACTAAAGTAAATAGGATTAAGAGACTTGCTCATTGTCACATAGCAAGTGAGGCAAGATTTGAATTGGAAAAGTTGAGTTTTCTTGACTTCAGGCCTGGCAGCCTATCCATTGTGCCACCTAGCTGCTCATCTGGTGGCTAGCCACTTCCTTCTCTGAAACAGCATCCTGGGGGAAAGGGGTCGATTGAAAGATGGATTTATTTGGATTTTTAAGTCATGTGCTTAGCACAATGTCTGTAGCAGGTGCCAAATAAATGTTTATTGATTGATGTCTTCCGTGGGATTCACCAACCTCTGTATGTCTAACATGGTGGAGAGGAGGAAAAGGGAAAATGTGAAAAAAGATGATATAAACAGATATGGAGTTGGTTAAACTATCAATTTAGCTTGAAAATAATTTGGACTGATACAAATATAAGAGTTATGCTGAGGCCCCATGCATGTCTAGCAGTAGAGGGAGCTATTGGAAAATAGAAGAATGATGATAATATTTCATATTTTTGTCATATTTTAAAGATTAGGAAATATTTTCTTCACAACAATCCTTTTAGGTAGATAGTGCAAGCCTTATTGCCCCCTGTTTACAGATGTGAAAACTGAGGTTCATAGAGCTAAACTGACTTAAGTTACATAGCCAGCAAGAATCTTATGATTTCCAATATATCATGTTGTTTGCCAGTACACTCACAGTTAGCAGGACTACTGAGGTTAGAATCTAGATGATAGCCTAGAATGATAAATGATGAGTATATATTTTCCTAAAGGGTAAAACGTCTTCCCTGCTCCCCTCCCCTGCACCAAACAGAAATTATACCAACAAAAAGGAATGGTATAGAATCAGAGGAGGAGCTAGTAAGTGAGGACTAACTGATAATATAAACTAGCCTTAAACAATGTATTTCAGGGATTTTCTTGTATACAAAAATGAATTGAAATAAAGTTCTCTGAGAGGGACAATGTTGTAATAACTTCCAACACTGTAATTATTGATCTCTGCATTCCTGGGATTTCCCTTATACTATATAACTTCTTAACCCATCCTGTCACTACTGCCTCATTAGCCATGGAAGGAAATAGCTTTGGAAACCTATTGTGTAAAACACAATCTGAAATTGAATTATTAGTATTATTGTATAATGTTATACATATTCTTGTATAATATTGTAATATAACACTATATAATATTATAATATAATATAGTATGCTATATTATAGTATTATAATACTATATAATATTATACAATATACATTATTATATAATATTAATGATAAGAATTTTTGTTTTGTAGCATTTATGTAGTCACTTTAAAGTTTACAAATCCTTTATATCTATTACCTCATTCAGGCCTCAATAAAGGCCTCAGTCCAATAAAGTAGGTATCCCTATTGCAAATGAGAAAAAAGGCTCTGAGAGGTTATGATTTGCCTGAGCCAGGATTCTAATTCAGGCCTTCTGACTCCACCTGGCTCTAATATTCCATTTATTGTATCTCATACTTTATATTATTACTATGTTCCACATTAATGACCTTGAAACTATGTAACCCACTGCCTGACATCAGTGGCAGATGCCTGGTCTAGGAGTGATAAAATGACAGTGTAACCTCATTCTTATTTGGAATTAGAACAAAATTTTAGGATTAGAAGAATAGAACTAGAAACCAAAATAAACAAAAGCACAAAGGATTTGGGTGAGATAAGGGTCAAGTAACCAGTTGTCCTAGATTGACTGAGACAGTTCCAGCTTTTGCCTTCTTGCCAAATGTATTTGGGACAGGAAGTCCCATTTTCTGTCAGAAGAAAAGGAGACTGGAAACAGAGGTGGGGGCAGATGGATTGCAAGGAAGAAACTGCAATCTTGTTAGAATTTTTCACACATTTATTTAACGCCGTCTGGTAAATTACCATTTGTGTCATGTAGAGAGTAGTTATTCAATATTCGTGATTTTTTTTTTTTTAAAGAGAGAACAAAGCCCAAAGCATGAGCATTGAATTTCAAGTCAGAAAAGCAGGTACGAGATACTGATTCTGTCATTTATAAGTTGTCTGCTTATGGGTTATTATTTCATACCTCTGGATTTTAGTTCCATCATCTGTAAAATATGGGTAATGGGTTAGATGATTAGGAAAGCAGAATCAAGTATTAGGAAAATCAGATAGGAGTTTAGTGTCAGAGAACTTGTGTTTTGAATCTTGATTCTATGTGATTTTGGTTTTGCTTTTCTCATCTATAAAATAAAGTTGGATGAGATCAGCAGTTCTCAAAGTATGGTCTGGAAAAAGTTAGGAACTCTTAAGATTCTTTCAAGAGGTATTGTGAAATCAAAACTAGTTTCACAATAATACTGTTTTTAATTTTGAATATGATAAAAAAAATCGACAGATATAACTCATATAAACATAAGTTCTTGGAGGGAGTCCTTAATAATTTTTAAGAGTACAGAAAGATCTTGAGATCAAAAGATTTGAAAACTACTGGACTAGATAATCACTGATTCCATTCCACTTTATATTCTATGAGACTGTAATAATGGTTTATTTATGCAGCATAAAGTTTTTTTGTTTATTGTTTTCTTGCATAGTTTATGACTTAACTATAGTGACACATTGAAGTAATTTTCTGTGATATATTAAACCAAATTATTAAAACCTCATCATCATCAAGTATCAATAATACATCATTAATATAGCACACATCATACATATATATATCATCCAGGAAGCCTCCTTTAAAAAAAAATTTGAACATAATGACTGTTTCACATGTATATTCTTTTATATACTATCCTTTTGAAAGTTGTATCAGTCTTATAGGTTGTCACTTCAGAAGAGTTCAGCCTAATATCCAAACAGAAAAAAAACCCAAAACAAAAACATATATATATTACTGACTTCTGGCCAAGATGTCTACCTGAACTGAGGTAGACTACCCAGTTCCTACATACCTACTTCATCAGAAACCTGAATTTCATATCAGATTGAATAATGATCAAGATATCCAGTGAGAAACTACAGTAAGTGACTTGTTTACCCCAGAACTGCATGAAAAGTTTGCCTTTAGCTCATAGGCAATGCCAGTCAGTACATGCAAACAAGCCAGAAACAATCTGAAGGAGCAATATGATGATGTGACATTAATATTATATTAGGGAAAGGTAAAGTATATCCTCAGACCTCAAAGGTCTCATCAAATGGTATTGAGGGACCAAAATAAGGATCTTGAGGTAAGATTAGTTCTATTCTGAGGAGAACAGAAGAAAAAGAAAGGAAGACAAAAAGAATACACTAGTATAAGAAGAAGAGAAGGAAACTTTCAATTTCACATACCTGTGGTATATTAGAAGAAGACTGTAAAAAGATGGAGGAAGGGTTAGGACTTGGGGGAGGAGTGCCAATAAATAAAACTTGTCTTTATTTTTTCTTTATGAAATGGACAAAGGAGAGCTGAACCTACCCAGAGTTTGGAATAGAAATACATTAAACTTAACAAGGAAACAAGTTGGGATGTAGGGTCAGTAAGAGATATTGATGAGGTTTAGAATTGGGATAACTAAATGAAATCAGGTTTAATTGTCTAATGGCAGGTTCAGGGTACAGGGAGTCAAATAGAGCTTCCCTGCAATCCCTTTGGATTCGGCACAAGGATACAGAGTTAAATGAGGTCTAGTAGCAGTGCAAGAGTCCCCTGTAAAGGAATTTACAGACCCAAAAACCTAGATTGATAAAGGAGGTTTATCATGGGGTTTGAAAGTAAAGTTATTGTAGTTCAGTTCTGTCAGGAGTTCCAGTTCTTCATGACCTCATTTGATGTTTTCTTGGCAAAGATACTGGAGTGGTTTTGCTATTTCCTTCTCCAGCTCATTTTACAAATGACAAAACTAAGGCAAACAGGGTGAATTTGAACTCAGGAAGATGAGTCTTTCTGATTCCAGGCCAGGAGCTTTATCTAGTGAACCATGTAACTGCTCCAGGTTCCAAATATATAGTACTTACTCATCTTTGTGATGCTTTACCACCTCTCTGAGTGGAAGTCAAGTTTTTCTTCTGCCTCTTCAGATACTTTAAAAAGACCATAATTGAATCCTCAAAGTCTTGCTTCTAGTTTTTCTTTTGTTTCGAAAGGAATGCCTCTTGTCCATTATAACCTTGTCCATTATGACCAGGGCCCTTTTCCATTCTTCCCTGGATTAGAAACCAGCCTATATTTAGAATGTAAGCTAGCAATCACTTAACTGTGATAAAAAGACAAACATCTTATGTTTAATTCAAGCCTATATCTAACTCTGCTTCCTGTGCTGAGTTGGATTCTCAACCATGTTTAATGGCTAGTAGGTATTTATAACTCATTACTTAACCACCAGGCTAAGACTTTGAAAGCATCTTGACAGCTACAATCACAACCCACTTCCTTTCTTTTCTCTAGCTAACCTCTTGGTTTGTTTGTTTCATTTTAACTTAGTGGTTTTTGTTTTTTTTAAAATCAGATTATTTTATTTTCCCTGCCCTTCTCCCTCAGCCCTTCTTTTCACATGCATTTCTCTCAATCCTTTTCCTTTTCTAGATGCTTTAGCTCCAGAAGCTCTTCAACTTTTCCTCAAATTCTCTCAAATTTCTCCTCTTCTAATTTACTCTTTTAAAAAACATTAGTAGTTTTTATTTACCAGATATTTGCATGGGTAATTTTACAACATTGACAGTTGTCAAACCTTTTGTTCCAATTTTTTCCCCTTCTTCCCCCCTTCCCCCCAGATGGCAGGTCAACCAATACATGTTAAATATGTTAGAGTATAAATTAAGTACCATATATGTATACATGACCAAAGAGTTGTTTTGCTGAACAAAAAGAATTGGATTTTGAAATAGTGTACATTTATCTGTGAAGGAAATCCAAAATGCCGCAGACAAAATTAGAGGGATTGGATATTCTATGTAGTGGTTCATAGTCATCTCCCAGAATTCTTTCGCTAGGTGTAGCTGGTTCAGTTGATTACTGCTCTATTGGAACTGATTTGGTTCACCTCATTGTTGGAGAGGGCCACGTGCTTCAGAATCTAATTTACTCTTTTGCCTTGTTCACAGGTCCAAAGCTCTCTAAATCACAATCCTTATTTTCTTTTTATTATTCAGCTCACTCCTATTTCTGCTCCTTTTCCCCAAAACATTACCCCACAGATGCCAGTTCAGTCCATCTTGAAGATCAAAGATCACACCTGCTAATCAACTCCAGTCCTGATGAATCAAGTCTAGTTACTAGTCTAATAAATACTATTATAAAATATTTATTTAAAAAAAAACTCACCAAAGGGAACTGAGTCAAATTTATAAAAAATAAAAGCCATGCTGTAATTGACAAATCATCAAAAGATATAATCTGTGCCCAAAGGGCTTTATAAAAAAAAATTCATAGACTTCAGGTTAAAAATCTCTTGTCTATATTGTCTTGCTTATATTGTCATCAATTGCCAAGAGTTCAATGAACAACTCCATAAAGATAAGCTGATTGGTATATCCAATAACCTATGTTCTAAGCTCCAGTTTCATATTAGCTATGAAGATTCATAAATACTTACTGGTGGATTTGTTGTGCTTTTTAGGCTTATTTGCCATTTTTAAAATCTGATATCAGTTTCTCTGAAATCACAAGAAAGGTTGCCAAGGTCAAGAGCTTTACAATTATTGTCTAATCACAATTTTTTGTTCTTCTACTATTCCCATTCTCCATTCTTCCTGAATATGTTGGGTTTTTTTACTATGGATTTCAATCTCTCAACAAATTCCTAATCCTTCTCTGAATTCTCTTACTTCATGTAAACTGGATTCCATTGTCACTCATATTAATGAAATTTGAACCAACCATCCTAGAATCCATCCACTCTTGATGGATTTTGTTTCTGTTTCTGTTCAACTAGTAACTAATCTTGGGTATCCTAAATATCTGTTTATTTCATTCTTGCTTATGGGAGGTCAAACACTGCCAGGGAAAGTCGGGAAAGCTGATTCAAGCTATTTAATCTTTGCTATCCAGTGTCTCTGGCTTTCCTATTGTTTCTCAAACAAGACACATTTAATGCACTGTGTATTTACACTGGCTATCCCTTAGGCCTAGAATTCTCATCTTTCTCATCTTTATCTTTTGGTTTCCTTCAAATCCCAGCTAAAATCCTACTTTTTCTAAGACGTCTTTCCCAATCTCTCTTAATGCTATTCCTTCCCTTGATGATTACCTCCGGTTTATCCCATATATCATTTGTTTGTATATAGCTGTTTTCATTTTGTCTTCTCCATTAGACTTAATTCCTTAAGAACAGGGATTTATTTATTTATTTATTTATTTATTGCTTTCCTTTGTATACTCAGTATTTAGCACAGTACCTGGCACATAAGTAGATAGCTAATAAATGCTTGCTGACTGAGAGGCTCAGCATGGTTTTGTATGCTATATTATCAACATGTATTTGTACTACAAATTAATTCCTTGTTGTAGTTGCCACAGCACTTAATCCAAACTTTCTGCTCTTTCTTTAAGTCTCCTTTTCCATTAGTGCCACTCCTCTCTGTCCATAAGCTCTCAACTTACCTCCTTCTCTATGGAGAAAATTGTGAGTTCCATTAATTTCCCCTCTTTTTGTTTCATTTCCTTTTTCATCTTTACTGCTTCCTCCTTCCCTTCTTTTCTTCCCTCCCTCCCTCCCTCCCTTCCTTCATTCCTTTCTTCCTTCCTTCCCTCCCTTTCTTCTTCCCCCTTCTTCTTCCTTCTTTCTTTCCCTTCTTCCTTCCTTCCCTTCTTCCTTCTTTCCCTTTTTCTCTCCTTTCCTCCCCCCGTCCCTTCTCTCTTCCCCTTTGCTCTCCTTTCTTCTCTCCTTTCCTCCTTCCCTCCTTCCTTCCTTCCATTTATCCATTTTTCCTTCCTTCCTTCCTTCCCTTCGTCCATTTTCCTTCCTTCCTTCCCTTCGTCCATTTTTCCTTCCTTCCTTCCTTCCCTTCTTCCCTTTTTCCCTTATTATCTCCTTCCTTCCCTCCTTCCTTCCTTCATTCCCTCCCTTCCCTTCTTCCTTCTTTCCTTCCTTGCTTTCTTCCTTTCCTTCTCCTTTTTTTCTGCTCTCCTTCCTTCCTTCCCTTCTTTCCCACTTCCCTCCTTCCTTCTTTTATTCCTTTCTTCTCCCCTTCCTTCCCTCCTTTCTTCCTTCCCTTCCCTTCTTCCCTCCTTTCTTTCCTCCTTCCTTTCTTCTTCCCTCTTCTCCTTCCTTCTTTATTTTCCCTTCTTCCTTCTTTCCCTTTTTCTCTCCTTCCTTCTCTTCTTCTTTCCCTCCCTCCTTTCTTTCTCCCTTCCCTTCTCCACTCCTCTCCTTCCTTCCTTCCTTCCCTCCCTTTCTTCCTCCTTCTCCTCCATCCTTCCTTCTTTTCCCTCCCTATTCCTTCCTTCCTTCTTTTCCCTCCCTATTCCTTCCTTCCTTCTTTTCCCTCCCTATTCCTTCCTTCCTTCTTTTCCTCCCTCCTTCCTTCCTTCCCTCATTCATATCTACTTGAACATTCTCTTCATATGTGCTCTTGTTCTTCCTTTTCCTCCATGAATTTACTCCATCAATCATTCTTTCTCTTCTATGTATTTAATCTTTCTATCTATAATGGTTTCTTTGAAGTATATTCATATTACCCATTTCTAAACAAAAAAACAAATGAACACCAGCAACAAAACCTCTTTCCTCAACACTACCATCCTTTCTAACTATTATCCCCATCTCCAACCAATTAGAATTTCAGGTCTCAGCACAGATACTATCTTCTATGGAAAGTGGTTTTCAAATCTAATAGTTCGCCCCATCTCCCTACCCCCTCCCATTAAATCATTTTGTATTCCAAAAAGTAAGAGACAATTTTTCTTTTCTTGTTTTGTATCTAGTGTCTATCAGAGTAGGTCATGAGTAAATGTGTTTTGAATTGAATTTCACTGCAAAACTATTCTTGCAGCCTCATTTCCTCATTCTTATTTCCTTGTAATTTGACCTCCAGCCTTAAATTTAGGCTAGGACTGCTCCCTGAAAGGCCACCTCCTAATCACCAAATCCAATGAGATTTTCATAGGCCTTGTTCTTCTTAATCTTACAGAAATATTAAAGCATAGGCTTTATTCAAGGTTTTTCCTTAGTTCTTTTCTCTCTCTACATTTCCTCTATTGATTACCTCATCTACTCCCATAGATTAAAAAATCATTTCTAATTATTTATTTTTAAACTTCTTTTCTTTTAACATTTTTTTTTGGCTCCAACTTCTCTCCTTTCCTCCCATACTCATCCCTATCCACTGAGAAGGCAAGCTTGATACCAGTGGTTTGTTTTTTTCTTTTATTTATTTAAAACTTAAATACAAAATAGAAAAAGAAAAAAATTGCTATATGCATAACAGAATATGAGAGGATCCAAAAACATGAAACAGTCTATTTCTACTTCAAGAAAGCCTATATAATAAATATTACACATTGTATTCAGAGCTGTTCATCTTTTTTTTTTTGTTTTTTTTTGGTTTTTTTTGCTGTCTTGTAGATTTTTTGTTCTCAGCTGTGCACTTTTTACTTTATTACTTTTTCCACTTTCCTTCCCGCCATCTCTCCCAAGAAGGCAATAATTAACACTTGCTTGTCCTGTTTCTCTGATAGTAGGTAACATCATCCTTCATAAGTTCAATATTCTCCACATTTTTCTAAACCTACTGATTCATAATTTCCTATTCCATAGCAATATCCCAACCTTATACTTCTAGTTATTTTAAATAGTCTAAAAAATATTGACTCATATGACTGACTTTTTTTGATTAAATCTATTTTAGCTTTAAATATGTCATCAATTATTACTACCCCTGTCTTTTTTTCTAATAAATCCACTTCTGATCATTGTTATTATATTTGTGTATATTTCTTATTTTCCATCACTGTTGATTCTTCTGTTTTACTTCTACCTGCTACTGTGCCTTGCCATTACTTACCTATCTTGCCTACAAGGATTCCTCCCTTATCCTATCCCTTCCTCTTCATATATATATATATATATATATATATATATATATATATATATATATATATATATATATATATATATATATATATATATATATATATATATATATTTATATATACACACACATATATATATGAATGTATGTATTGTTCCCTCTTTAACCCTTTCCCCATGTGAGTAGAATTCCAGAAGTACCAGCCCTCCTCCCCCATATAATTCCTCTGTCAGTTCTTCCTCTTGAATCTTATTTGTATAATATAATTACTGTTTTTACCTTTTCCTAGCAGTTTTGCTTTTCAGAATTACATAATACCTCTACCCCAATCTTTCTTTTGAACTTCCCAATTATTAATGACAATCTTAGACATATGGTTTACATTTCCACATATAAAACATAAACTATTTGTCTTTATTGAATATCTTGAAATTAGTCTTTGATGTTTACCTCTCTTTCTCTTAGATTTTACATGTCAAATTTTCTGTTAATTTTAGATTTTTTGGCATGAAATTCTAAGAATCAATTCATTGAATATCCTTTTTTTTTGGGGGGGAAAGTTGGGTATGTTATTTTCAGCTGCAACTCTAGTTCTTGTGTTCTTCTACATATAGTATTCCAAGAATGCTGTTAGATCTTATATGATCTGTATTTAAAATTTTTTTCCCTTGATGTTCATATTTTCTCCTTGATCTAGGGTTTCAGAATCTGACTATTATGTTCCTGTAGGTTTTCCTTGTAGAATCTCTTTCAGGTGGTATTCAGTGGACTTTTCCTGTTTCTGTTTTTCCTCTTATTCTAATACTTCAGGACAATTTTCTTTAATTATTTCTTTTTAAAATGTGTGTGTGTGTGTGTATGTGTGTGTGTCTGTGTGTGTGTGTGTGTGTGTGTGTGTGTGTGTTAAGGTTATACATGTTCATTCATTTTTGACATATTTCCATGAATCGTGTTGGGAGAAAAAAATCAGAAAAAAGGGAAAAAACCATGAGAAAGAAAAAAAGAAGAAAAAAAAATTTAAACACTATGCTTTGATCAGTATTTTGTCTTCATAGTTCTCTCTTTGGATGTAGATACATTTTCCCTATAAAGTTTATTGGAATTACCTTAGATCAGTGAATTACCTAGAAGAGCTAAGTATTATTGTTGATCAGAATATAATATTGTTGTTATTGGGTACAATGTTCTGGTCACTTCACTCAGCATCAGTTCATGTAAGTCTCCCTATGCTTTTCTGAAATCCTCTGCTCATCATTTCTTAAGAACAATAATAGGGGGCAGCTAGGTGGAACAGTGGATAGAGCATTAGCCCTGAAGTCAGGAGGACTTGACTGAGGACCTTCATATTTGACGTCAGACACTTATTACTTCCTAGCTGTGTGACCCTGGGCAAGTAAATTAACCCCAAGTGCCTCAGGAAAAAAAAAAGGACAATAATATTTCATTACTTTCATATACCATAAGTCATTCAGCCATTTTCCAGTTGATGGTCATCCACCCATTTGCCAATTCCTTGCCACCACAAAAAGAGCTGCTACAAATATTTTTGCACATGTGAGTCTTTTCTTTCTTTTATGATCCCTTTGGGATACAGACCCACTAGTGGCATTGTTGGATTAAAGGGTATGTACAGTTTTATAGTTGTAATTGTTCTGTCGTCTCTAAGTTATAATCCTTCTCTGGGAGATCTCTTTTCTGTAAAATCTTTTCCTCTGTGAGCAGGTTTCTTGAGAGGCTTCTGGAGCCTCTAGCCAGAGCGAAGGTAGAATCTCGAATCCTCTTCTTCCTGAATCCTGGCTTTGAATTTCCTCGAGCTTCCCTGAAGTTCTCCTGGGAAGTCTTGTTCTTCTCCCAGTCTAGACTGTCTCCTTCCAGACTGCAGTCTAAACTCAATCTCCCAGTCTAGACTGCTCTCCAGACCCAATGCTTCCCTCTTTTATTCTCACAGAGAACGGGCCCCATGAGAACTCCCAGGCAGCTGTGAGAACTCCCACAACCAATGAACTTGCTCCTTTTAAAGGTATAAACTCCTTTAAATGTGTAAACTCCTTTTCAAAAGTCTAAAGGTGCAAACTCCTTTCAAAGGCCAGACCCAAAGGTGTGAATTCTGAGCTAGAGAATTGTTTAGACAACCTGAGTTATCACCTTGTAATCCTGCCATCTAGCTTTTGGGGGATATGGTTGGATCTATTCACAACTGCACCAACAATATATTAGTGTCCCGATTTTCCGACATCCTCTCCAAGATTTATCTTTTCCTGTCCTGTTGGCCAATCTCATAGGTATCTCTAATTAGTAGTAATTTAGAGAATTTTTTCATATCACTATAGATGGCTTTAATTCCTTCATCTTACAATTATCTGTTCATATTCTTTCACCACTTAGTAATTGGAGGATGACTTGTATTCTTATAAATTGGAGTCAGTTCTCTATATATTTTAGAAATTTGGCCTTTATCAAAAATACAGTTTATAAAAATTGTTTGCTAGCTTTCTGTATTCTTTCTAACCTTGGTTGTATTTGGTTTTGTTTGTACAAAATCTTTTAAATTTAATACAATCAAAGTTATCATTTTGCATTTCATAATGTTCTCTATTTCTTGTTTGATCATAAATTCCTCCCCTCTCCAAAGACCTGAAAAGTATCCTATCCCTTGCTCTCTTACTATGCTGTACCACCCTTTATGCCTAAATCATGTACCCATTTTAACTGTATCTGGTGTAGGCTGTGAGATGCTGGTATATGCCTATTTTCTGCCGTACTATCTTCCATTGTTCCCAAAAAATTTTGTCAAGTAGTGAATAATTATTTCTTATATTATTATATTGAGATTAAATTTTTTAATCATAACTTTCAGGTAGTCCAATTATTCTTATGTTTTCTCTTCTTAATTTGTTCTTCAGATCTGTTGTTTTCTTATTAGATGTCTCACATTCTTTTCTATTTTTTCATTCTTTTTATTTTGTTTTATTATTTTTAATCTCATAACTTCACTGACTTCTCCTTGCACAATTCTAGTTTTCAAGGAGTTATTTTATTCCTTAAGATTCTGGATTTCCTTTTCATAATCTTCTTGTTGCTGTTGTTGTTTTTTTGGATTGTTTTTATTTTGTTCATAGTTTATCTTTAATATCTCCCATTTGATTTTTAAAGTCTTTTTTGAGTTTTTCTATGAATTCATTTTGGCCAGGTGCCAATTTAACTTTACTCTTTGAGGTAGGAGGGGCTTTTTTTTTTTTTAAACTTTAATATCTTCCTCTAAAGATGAACCATGGTCTTCCCTGTTCCCACAGTAACTTGCTATAGTTGGGTTCTTTCTCTTTTACCTACTCATAGCAGATTATTGGTATAATCACCTCTAGTCCTAGGGTATGAGGGATTGTGCTTCTGGCCTTAGCTCTTCCTTCCCCCATCTGGAATCCAAATTAACAGTTCTCTCCTCCTTTAAGTGCCCACAGCCAACAATATCTCTGTTCACTGCTTTTTCATTCACAAATTATGTGCTGGGTCCTTTTTGCCCAGGGCTATGTGTTGGCAGCATAGTTGGACTTAGCCAGAAAGGCCACTGTTCCACCTCAACTCTTATTTATTTTTACTACTCTTTGTTTGCCCTGAGTATCAATTTTGTCTTGTTTGTGAGGAAAATCTGGAGAGCTTGGGATTTTCTGATTTACTCTGCCTTTCTTCTAGAATTTTATGTAATTATTTGTTTTTAACATTAGCTATCACTTCTATCATAATGACTCCCAAAGTTACATTTCTAGTTTATCTAGACAACCAAACAATTCCAACTTTCTACAACTCTTTCTAGATGTTTCGTCACTAATTCAAGCTTACCATGTCTAAAATAAACTCATCATTTTGTCCCCTAACCTGGTATCCATGAACTTTAAAAAATATTTTATCATTATATTTCAATATGATTGGTTTCCTTTATAATTTTATGTGTTTAAAAACACCATTCTGAAGAGTTCATAGGCTTTACTAGACTGCCATGGGATGCAAGACACACACACAAAGGTTAAGATAAGAACCCCTATACCTAAATCTTTTCTTTTTCTGTTTTCAATATCTCTATTAGTGAAACCATCATTAAGTAGGACTTAGTTACCAGTTCTAAGATCCTAAACTTGAAATTATTTAACTCCTTCTAATCTTTATCTTATATATCCATTCCACAACTTAGTCCTATTGAGTCTATTTTTGAAATACCTTTAGCATTTGTTTCCTCCTTATTATTTATATTGCTACTCCAAGACAGACCTTTATTACTTCTTACCTGGGTTCTAGCTTTCTCTTTGAGTTCCTCACCAACAATTTCTCTCCCCTTTAATTCATTCTATAATTGTTGCCAGACTATTATTTTAAAAACCATAATTTTATGCCCAATCATAACTGGGCATGTTATGAGCAATCAAAGGGCAATTAAACTGTCCTTGATCCAGCAATATCATTACTAGGTCTGTATGCCAAAGAGAAAAAGGAAAAAGGACCTACATGCACAAATAAATGGTTTTTTTGTTTTGTTTTGTTTTTGTGGTGGCAACAAATTGGAAACTGAAGGGATGCCTATCAATAAAGGAATAACGGAATAATTCAATTAAGGAATGATATAGGAATACTAGAATAAGGAAAAAGAAGAAATAACAGGAGAGGGAGGAGCCAAATAAACTGGGTGAAAAGGATGAAGACTCAGATAAGAATGGAGTTAAGTACAATTTTGAGTGTGAAGCTTCCCAGAAGTTGAAATTAAGTCATTCCCTATCCCCTGACCTACTTCCCTCAATTAACCCTTCATCTGTGGAGGGAGAAGGAGGAGGGGGGGAGGCAGTAACACAATCAGCATCACCTATGAAGCAGCCTATGACAAGATTACAAAAGGCATTGGTTAAGGCAAAAACTGAAGGACAGGATATATCTGATTTAAAAATAAATGCATACCCTGTGATTGAAGAGCTTGATCTTTCAGGTAAACAAAGGAGTGTATCTTCTCCTTTTGATCTGGAAACACTGTTGATGAGACTATTGCAGGACTTCAAAAATTGCAAGAATTATTGGATTCTTGGCACATGAACTAATGGACAATAGATTCCTTTTGGACTATTTCTAGGACTTATGGACATATATAATCCTCATGTTGATTCATATTATTTGTTACATCACTACTAGCCTGCATGACTATGTGCTTCTGTAATTATGTGTAATAACTCCCATATTGATGGATTTATGTATACCTATTTCAAGTGAGCCCCTTCAAAAACCCACTAATCTGATTTGATTTCCCATTTCCTTTGGTGTTTTCATCTTCCTTCCTGAGATGTCAGTGAGGATGGGATTACCTCCTTTTTATGGTGTTTGCACTCCTTTTTTGAGCAGTCAGGGAAGGCATGATCACCTTATTTTTGGGGTTCTCACCTCCTTGAGAAGCCAGGGAGGTCATGACTACCTATGTTCTAAAATCAAAAGATCCTAATGTTAGGATTCTTACAAGGTGCTAAGTCAGTTATTTAATTTAGCATGGTACTTAACAATTCTCTAGTTCTCTAGTGTACTTGGTACTTATTAGAGTTCTACAAAATTCACACCTTTAAGAAAGCATATATAAGCTAGGAGCCTCAACCAGGATTCACTCCTGGAGATTAAGAAGGCAAGATTCAGTCTAGGAGATTCACAAGCCAGAGAAGGCAGCCAGGCATAACGAAGGAAGACAGAGAAGTGGTGGCAGCTGTGCTGTAGAGAACATTGAAACCAAGATCCAGAAGGCCTCTAGAAAACTAGTTGAGCCCCAAATGAAGTAGATAAGATTTTGAAGGAAACAATAAAGGATTTGGACTTTAATTCCTGGCTGCATTTGGGGTGATTACTCTGAACTGAAACTAAGGCTGCCTCCAGAAGCCCCCCAAGAACCCTGCTCCCAGAGAAGATTATATTTTAGAGAAGAATATTACAATTGTGCTATAAGAAATGAGCAGGGAGATTTCAGAAAAAAAACTAGAAAGACTTTTATGAACTGATACAAAGTGAAATGAGCTGAATTAGGAGACCATTGTACATAGTAACAGGACCATTGTACATAGTAACAGTTACATTATGTGATGATGAACTGTTAATGATAGTGTCTCTCAGTAATAAAATGATCCAAGGCAATTCCAAAGGACTCATGATAGAAAATATTATCCACATCTAGAGAAAGAGGGAAGGGAAAGAGAAAGGGAGAAAAATTTGGAATTCATTCTAAAAATGAACATTAAAATTTGTCTTTACATAAAATGGGAAAAAATACCATTAAAATTATTTATTTATTAATTTTTATTTTTCCCAGTTACATGTGAAAATAACATGTCCATTCATTTTTTACATATTTTCTTAGGAATCATATTGTGAGAGAAAAATCAGAACAAAAGGGGAAAATCATGAGAGAGAAAAAAAAACAGAAAAAAAAAGAAAAAAAAAGTGAACATTGTATGAATTGATTTCCAATCAGTCTCTGTAGTTCTCTCTGGATGCGAATGTTGTTTTCCATCCAAAGTTTTTTTTAGGATTGCCTTGAATCACTGAACTGTTGAAAAGAAACAAGTCTGTTATACCTGATCATCATACAATCATGTTGTTGCTGCAATACAATGTTTTCCTGGTTCTGTTTGTTTCACTGAGTTGCTATTATTATCCTCATTTCAAAGTTGAGGAAACTGAGGCAGACAGAAGTTAAATGATTTGTCCAGGGTTACACAACTGGTAAATATCTCGAGGCTGGATTTGAATTTAAGTCCCTGACTCCAGGTCCAGCATTTTATTCAGTGTTCCAAGAACTCTGTATTCTATCTCAAGCTCTGTGTAAAATGATTATTTCTACAATGCAGAAATATTCTGAAGTGCTTATAGCAATAAACAAATATATTTTATCAATCCCATATTGTCACATTTCTTTTTTTGTATTTGTATTTTTTTATAATTATACTTTATTTAAGATTCATTAAAATTTTTTTTGTTTCCAAATTCTCTTCCTTTCTCAAGTCCCTCTCCCATTTACTGAGAAGGCAAGCAATGTGATATAATTTTACATGTGTCACATTTCTTCTTTATCATAAGAACAAGAAATGTTTTCTAAAATTATTATAATTAATTTTAGTAGATGTAGGAATATTTCCCAAGAAATGTTTTGCTTTTCTTATTCTCATTTAAAAATTAGCAATAGAATGTAATGCTTATAGTTAGCTATGATCTACACAAAAGCCTAGAAACTTATACTGTTTCCATATAAAAAGAAAAATACTAGTTTTTTTTTTAAAATCAATCCTTTATGTACCTTTCTTATGTTCCTTTCTACTGTCTCCATTCTGTTTCTCCTCTAGTTCTTGAGTGAGTGAGGTTGTTTAGGGAAGACAAGCACCTCTGATTTGAGGGCTTGCTGAGCCTTTGTTAGGGCTGCCCATCCACTTTTGATGTCCATCTGTCACTGAATTGTCACCTGTGACTTCAAGCTGTAGCATGGGCAGTGGTTACACTGTAGTTGAGGGTAACTGACAGGCATCAAACCTATTGGCAAATGTGGGGGTTATCTACCTCAAGTATGTGAAGTGTTTTTGGTGGAATGGGCAGATGAGAACAATTTGCTCCTACTTAGGAGGTGGCTGAAGCAGGTGCTTTGTGAAATACTTAGAATTTGGTCAGATATGGAAGACACCAAGTCATCCACTCAATCCCAAGCCATGACCAATCATCTTGACTTTTGTTTTGCCACTGAACTTTGAGGACTGGAAGAGAGGCTAAGGCTGATGACTTTTGCACAATTGTTTCACTTAGCTGAAGTGATAATATTAATCTACATTAGGGTGGTATTAGAGAGAAGACAATAGAAGATAGTATAAAAATAGAGAAGGCAAGATTTGACCATTAATTGGATATGGGGATACGTGAGGAAGTGAAGAGTTAAAGATGAAATCTAAGTTGTAAACCTGGGAGGTTTTGGGATTGGGAGAATAATTGTAAACTGAATAATAATACATTTTGAAGAGGGAAGGCCTTGGGCTGGTGGTGGAAGATGATTCCAGCTTGGGAAATGTTAGTTTAAGATATTTATAGGATATACAGTTTGAGATATACATCCAGCATCTAAAGATGCAAGATTTGAGGTTAGGACAGAGGTTAGCATTGGACAAGTAAATTTGAGAGTCATTTTCATTGAGGGAATAACTGAAACTCTGGAAGCATCAAGTGCAGAATATGAGATAAGAAAAGAAGGCACAGGACAGAGTTTTGAAGGCATCCTTTGGTTTGTTAGGAGGGACCTAGGTGAAGATCTGGCAAAAAGCAATGATTAGACAGATTGCAGAAGAACCAAGTGAGAGCAGTGTCATTAAACCCTTGAGAGTAGAAGTTCAAGGATGATTGAATAAATCATAAGGCTGCAACTCTTACCTGCACCACCAAATGTCTGTTTTTAAACATTTTTAGAAACAGAAAAGTAGATGCGTGAGTTAGTAGACTAGATTTTAAAAAGTAGTGACTAAGTGGAAAGAGCACATTGTATTTGGAATCAGAAGACCTCGGTTTGAGTTATGATAGACACCTTTCAATTGATTTTCCTTCCCTCTTCTCCCTTCCACCTTCAGAACATATCATGAAATAGTGAACAAAAGCTGGCCTTTGGGTCATAAAGATCAGAATTCAAATTCCTCTGTCACATTGTCTTGTGATTGAATTAAATTTTCTGTAAGATTCCGAGAAGACGCTGACCTGCAGTGGCAGAAAGCTTTTCCTCATTTGGGAATTTTTATCTTAAGCAATCACAGATTCAATCTTGATCCCAGAGCATCAGTACCAATTGTCACTTTACACGTTTTCTTGCTCTTATTTTTAGATTTTTTTTTTTTCTAGAGGAGATAACGTTGAGTATAGGTGACCCTGAATGCTGCCTGGCGGGCATTAACACTTCAGTAACTTACGCAGAAAAGACAAAAATTCCATTGTCTTATTGAAGGAAGTTGCAGAAGTTAAAGCGCGCACCAGCTGTTAATATTAGCTTAAATCCAAGCTTTGGTCCCCCTCTCTCAGGTCCTCCCCTTTTTCCTCTCCTCCCTTTGAACCCCTCCTTATAGGGTGGGAGTGTGGGCGGCCCCTTTCCTAGGCACTTTAACTCATACTTTTCCCCCACCCTCTTCCCCCTCACAAGCCTTTCTCCCTCTGTTTCATAAGCTTCCTTCCTTGCTGCTCTTCCTGCCGGCGTCTGGTAGAAGACTACCGAGTTTGTGCAGCCAACAAAATCCTTTCTCATTGAAGAAAAAAAAAAGAAAGAAACCACCCTACCCAAACGAGTGGCAGAGGACTGGGAGGTGAGTGAGTGAAGATCCCGCCAGCCTGGTTGAATACAAGGGGTAAGAACAGAAGGGAAACTAGGTTTGCAGGGTAAAGTCCTGGGGAGGAGAAAGGGAGGGCGTGCATGGTGAGCGGAGATGGGGAGTAGGGCGTCCAGCGACAGAGAAATGGGCCGGGATTTTGGAAGGGAGCCGTCGGAAGCTCGGGGGACTAGGGGACGGGGGCGCGTGGGATTTCCCTTCCTTAGAAAGGGGGGGAGGGAAATTTTTGATCCCCCTGATTTTACCAGCAGCACTTCCGCACTGGGACCCACGTGACTTTGGACTGAGCCGGGTGGGGGTGTAAGAGTGAATGGGGTGCGGATGAGGAAGCGATGCAGTTTTATTGCCCCCGTGGCTCTGCTTGTGTTTGAAGTTAGATTCACTCTGAGAATCTCAACCATCCCCACCCCAATCTCCCCTGAAGAGGGGGTGATAAGGAAACTTTGTCCTGGGAGGCTGTTCCCAGGAAGTTAAATGCCAGTCACAAGGAAGGGGATCCCGGAGTGTTAGCCTTGGGGTGCAGCTGTTGGCTTCTCCGCGATGGTTTGGAAATTCAGAAGCTGGGGATTTGAGGGGCTATGCTGCCCTTCCACATCCCGGCTCTGTTTCCGTTCCGATCTGCGGGCTCCCAGTTCGTTTTTCACGCTGCGTTCCCCGCCGCCTCCCAGCCTGCTGCTGTGCGTGGGCTGCCCGGGTTGGCCTGCTTGCGGATTTCCGAGACAATGGCTTTTGTGATCAAGGCCCCTTTCTTTATTCTGAGAGATCTGGCTGACTGAATCCTGGAGTATTAGGAAATGTGAAGTGCGGTGAGAGAGGAGAGGCTCCTCCCATCTCACGTTATTACCCTTCCTGGCTGCAGGTGAATGTAGGTGAATGGATGTTATCCTCAGGTCCACTCTGGCCACTCAGAGAAACTGGGCGGAAGCGCAAATCTGGAAGATTGTACAGCTAAAATCACTTGAAACGAATTTTCTTAACTAGCACTTTCTTTAGACACAGAAGGTTTATATTTCTTGACTTTTGAGTTACTCCTAGACTTAACACACTTTAATATCTTGGTATTTAAGATGTTATATATATCTTTGATATATCCATGAAAGTTGATGGGAAAATAGATTTTGGTTCTTCAAATATACCCCTTGGTGTTATTTTTCTCTTGGTCAGCAATTTCAATATGTTTCCAGCAGCACCAAGAATTCAACTCTTCTCTTGGGTTTCCTAATACCTGACCAAATTTATGGTCCTAAGTAGTATGATACTTTTTTTTTTTTTTTTTTTTTTTTTGGAGTGGCAATTGGGGTTAAGTGACTTGCCCAGGGTCACACAGCTAGGATGTGTTAAGTGTCTGAGACAAGATTTGAACTGAGGTCCTTCTAGCTTCAGGGCTGATGCGCTAACCACTACACAACTAGCTGTCCTGGTAATATGGTTTTTAAGGAATCTTTCTTTGCTTCTTTGTTTTGTAGTTCAGAATTATATGTCTTTTAACCTTTTGGTTCCTTTTGTATTCCATTCTGCCCATGCCAGTCTCTTCATTTAGTTTTCACTTTACCTAGTTTGTTCCCAGCCTTCTCTTTATGCTTCCTCTTCCTACAATTCTAGCAATTTTGCCAAGAAGTGTATTTAAACAATAAGAACAACAACTCCCTTCTCCTGCTAAAAACAAAGAACAAAATCCTGCCTTATGAAGCTTTCACAAAGTCATTTCATTAGATATTTTGCCCAGTGGGGTCTCCTCTGTTCTGTTACCTCTATCACCCCTGTATCACAGCGCATGATTTCTGGAGTTGGAGTGAGTTCAAATCCCATCTCAGGTATTTGTTAGCTGTATGATCCTGAAAAAGTTTCTTTAACTCTTTCAGCTTGCTTCTTCATCTGCAAAATGGGAATAATAATTAAATATGTATTACAGGATTATTGTGAGGATCAGATGAGGACTTGGTTTGGAGTTTCCTTGGCAGAGATACTGGAGTGTTTTGCCAATTCCTTTTCTAGCTCATGTTACAGATGAGGAAACTGAGGCAAACAAAATTAAGTGACTTGCGTAAGGTCACAGCTAAGTAAGTATCTGAGGTCAAATTTGAACTCTGAAGATGAGTCTTCCTGATTCCAAGCCCAGTTCTCTATCTGCTTCATGACCTAGCTGCCAACAAATGTGCAGCACTTTTCAAGCTATTATTATTATTTATTATTATTAGCTATTACTGAGGAAAGGTAGATAGGAGGCTGGTTATAATGGACTTTGTGTGCCATGTGGTATTTTATATTTTACTCTGGGAGGTAATAGCGAGTCACTGCTGTTTATTGAATGGGGGAATTTGGGCAAGAACTGTGCTTTAGGAAGATAACTGCAAGAGTTGAGTGGAAGTTGGACTGGAGGGGAAGAGACTAATGACCGAGAAACTTTCCAGAAAGCTACTGCAATAAGATTAGAGAAGTGGCAGTTAGAATAGAGAAGGGTGCATATACAAAAAATGTTCCAAATATAGAAATGACAGGACTTGATCACTGATTATTTATGAATGGGAAGAGGATTGGAAGAATAATGTGTTGAAGATGATATCTAGATTTCAAACCTAGGTGACTGGGAATTGGTATTTTCGACAGTAATAGGAAAGTTAGGAAGAAAAAGAGTTTGAAGGCAAGAGATGATTTCAGTTTTGGACTTGTTGAGTTTAAGGTCTATAGATGTTGAATTTGAGATGTCTAAAGAGGCAGTTGGAGATGTGAGTTCAGAGGTCAGCAGAGATGTTAGGGACAACTCGATTTGTCCATAGACAAGTCAAATAAAGAATTATTTGCATAGGGATGATAATTGAATCCATGGGAAATGATGATATTACCATGTGGAGCATTATAGATATTATATATTATGTATACAACTACTAATCATAAGAGGTAGAATTTGAATCCAGCTATTCTTGAATTCAAGTCTAGAACATTATTCAGTTCATCAAAATTCTTCTCAAGTGTCTACATGCCACTAAGTGACATACTGTAAACAGGATGTGTTCTATTTTAACTGGCTACAAATCCTCCAAATGTCACCAACAATGTATGGATTTTTTTTAAGAGCCTAGAAAAGCCTATGATAAATGACAAGTAAGGAAGTGTATTGACAAATGGATGAAAAATGAGCCCAGAACATCTGTGATTGATTGATGTGATATGGATGTAGTTCCAGCAAAGAAGAGTGGGCACAATGAGATAGGAAGAGAACAAGAGAATAGTGTCATGAAAAGCTAGAGAGAAGATAGTATCAAAGAGGCTAGAGTGATTCATAGTGTAAAAGGATGCAGGGAACTCAAGAAGAATTAGGACTGAGAAAAAGGTATTATATTTGGTAATTAAGAGATCATAAATATGAAGAAAGCAGTTTTGATTAAATTAATGAGGCCACAACTAGATTGCAGAGAGTTGAGGAGAGCGAGAGGAAAGGAAATGGAAGCACATATTGCGCATGGTCTTCTGAAGGATTTTAGCCCAGAAGGAAGGAGAGATATAGGATTATAGCTACTAGGGACAGATCAAATGAATGTTTTTTGAGAGGTTTTAGAGTATAGAGGTGACATAGACTTATTTGTAGACTCTTGGGAAGCAGACAATTGAAAGGGAGAGCTTGACGATTAGTGAGAGTGAGGCAGTCTATTGGAGATAATAGGATGGAATGGGATCACTTATATAAGTAGAGGATTTATCATTGTCAGGGAGAAGGATCATATCTTCATATGAGTCCTGGGTAAAGGAGGCGATGGCAGCAGAAAGCATCTATTTAAATCCCTCCAAAATTAATAATGCATATATTAATTACTCAACCTACAATGAGATTTTAATGAATATTTACCTTTTATTTCCTTAAGTTATTTAGATTGTAAGTATCTTATGGCCATTCTTTGTATATATATGCATATATATATATACATATATATATATAGATAGATAGATAGATAGATAGATAAATCTTTTTATTTTCAAAACATGAGCATGGATAATTTTTCAACCTTCACCCTTATAAAATCTTGTGTTCCAAATTTTTCCCTCCCTTCCCCCATCCTCCTTCCCTAGATATCAACTAATTAAATATTATTAAACATGTGTGATTCTTCTATATATATATTTCCACATTTATCATGTTGCTCAGATCAGAAAAGGAAAAAAAAGAGAAAGAAAACAAAATGCAAGCAAACAACAACAAAAAAAATGAAAGTACTTTGTTGTGATACACACTCAGTTCCCACAGCCCTCTCTCTGGATGCAGATGGCTTTTTTCATCATAAGATCATTGGAACTAGTCTGAATTATTTCATTGTTGAGAAGAGCCATGTCTATCAGAATTGATCATTGTATAATCTTCATGTTGCTATATACAATGATCTCCTGGTTCTGCTCACTTCACTTAGCATCAGTTCATGTAAGTCTCTCCAGACCTCTCTGAAATCATCCTGCTGATCATTTCTTATAGAACAATAATATTCCATTAACATTCATGTACTATAACTTATTCAGCCTTTCTCCAAATGATAGGCACTTTTCTTGCCACTATGAAAAAGGCTGCCACAAATATTATTGCATGTATGGGTCTTTGTTATGGCCATTCTTAGGTGAGAAGTAGCAGGGAACAAAGAATCTGTCATTGTAAACTTTCTCTTTGCTTTCTTATTTAGACAACTACAAGAGTATAACTTGCAGAGGAATTTTTCATCCTGACCGTTCCCGATACTAGTGAAATCACAAATTATATGAATATGTATATTTCTGTATGTGTTATCATAGTACATATACAGATGCACTGATGGATATTTGTTAAATTGTTGTTATCACATTCTAACTGAAATACACTTGGATTTTCTGATATGATAAGCTCTTTTGAGTGGTTATGGACTTCATCCAGAAGACTCTATGATGTTCTAGGACTTGATGCAATCAATCCATTATTCACAAACAGGAGTATCTGGAAAACCTTACCATCCAATGGGAACCCCTTTTCAGTTTATATTCTGCTGTATAGCTCTTCATGTATAACATGGAACACTTTAGGAAAGTTTGTATAACATACTAAAAGTTGTATAGCACTACAAGATGTGTCTCTAGATATTACTGATCACAGGGTCATGAAACAAAGTTATTTCTTGTATCTTTCAAGGAATCTTACACAGTTTTGATATTTGCATGATAGATACTCTTTTGGAAGAGAAACTTTAAAGCAGCAATTTATTCAAATTAGGAATTATTTTTGTAGTAAGCAATCAAAAATTAGGTGAGATCTTGTATTCTTTTCATATTTCAATTAAGATATCAGTCTACTATAGAATTTTTGTTGTCAGTCATTTTTCAGTCATGTCCAACTCTTTGTGATGATCCTTTTTTAGGGTTTTCTTGCAAAATGCTAGGGTGGTTTGCAGTTTCCTTCTCTAATATGGAATACTACTTGTGAAAATCTGCTTGTTTCTTATTAATCATCTTGTCAAGAATACCCTAGATTCATAGGCATATGATTTTCATGAAAATTTTGTGTAAATGGGAAAGTCTTCATATAGTTGGGTAGCTCTTGACATCCTCTCTGTTTTTTTTCCTGCTTTAGATACCTAGTAAATTGATACTTTACCACTTTCACAATTGTGTCTCATCTAACTTCTTGTATATTATCTAATCTAATTTTTTTTTATTTCTTTGTTCAATTTTGTGCCATTTTTACTTCCTCTAAAAGTAGATATAGTCACTTCTGCTCTAGTATGCTTCCCCCACAAATACTGCAAAGTCAAGCAATGAAAGCCATGGGATTTGTGGGGAAAATGGGGTTGGGACACAATCTAGAAAATTATATCACTGACACTTTAAAAAAAGAAGAAACCTTTCAAAAGTATTAGCACAGTTTTATATATGTTAGATGGATTAGAAATACATAGAAGCCTCAGTTGTCTGTAGACTCAGCCTAATCTGGGTTCTCACAGGAATAGGCTAGCAAAGTCTCCCACAAATTGGGAAGGCCATAACTTCAGCCTCAAGGTTAGAAACTCTGACAGAAAGTATAAACTGACCAACTCTTTTCTTCCACCATAACTGCTACTGCACCAGAAGATAGTAAATATGATACTTTAAATATGATACTTTATTTTGAAAAAAGACTTGAAATTTGCTTCTGGAAGGGATGCAGTTTGTAAATTATTGTGAAAATGGCACTGTTTTCTGCATTTTTCATATTATATATATATATATATATATATATTTTGCTGAGACAATTGACCCTTGCTCAGGGTCACACAGCTAGATTTTTTCATATTTCTTGGGTAGGAAATCATAAATAAGCCCCAATTGATAGACATTCTTGCAATTTCCAGTTCTTTGCCAACACAAAGAGAACTGTTGTAAACATTTTAGACATAAAGGTTCTTTTTCTTTTTCTGTGATGATTTTCAGAAATAGACCAAGTAGTGATAGTGCATGTTCAAAGGGTATAGATAATTTAATAACTCTGAGCATAATTTTAGATTGTTCTCCAAAATTATTGGATCACTTCATAATTCCCCCAACAATAAATTAGTGTCCCAATTTTTCTATATACTTTTCAACTTTATCATTCTCTATCATTTTATTTAATCTGGTAGGTACAAAATGATCTCAAGGTTTTTAATTTGCATCTTTCTAATTAATAATTATTTAGAGCATTTTTTCATATGACTACAAATTGTTTTGCTTTCTTCATCAGGAAACTGCTTGTTTATTTCCTTTGGCCATTTTAAAATTGGGATATGATTCTTATTCTTAGGGATTTTACAAAGTTTTTTATATAATTTAGATATGAGACCTTTTTTTGGAGAAACTTTATAAATCTCTTCCCATGCTGTTTTCTACTTTTCTTCTGATCTTAGTTGCAGTTTTTTAATTTGTGCAAAATCTTTTTAATTTCATGTGAAATATTGATATTGCTTCATTGCCTATGGTGGGTTTTTTTTTAATCAATTTTTAAATCAATTTTCAATTTTATCAATTTATTTCCATTTATCAGTTTATCAAATTTTATCAAAATGTAGTTACTACATTTATCTCTTTTAATTCAATCCATTTTAGTCATAGTTTTATTTGAGATCATAATTATTAACCTACCCTTTTTTGCATCAGCTGATGCATAATAAATTATACTTGAACCCTCTGTTTTAACTCTGTGTATTTTTCTTTTAAATGTGTTTCTTGTAAACAACATGTTATTGGATTCTTATTTTTCATCCACTCTACTATCTATTTCTGTTTTATGGGTGAGTTCATCTTATTCACATTCAAAGTTATAATTACAATTTGTGAATTATCCTTCTTCATCTTGTTTTTCTTCATTTTTTTCTTACCCTCTATGATAAAAATATACCTATCACCTTATCTTTTCCCCTTAACTTTTTATTCCTTATTCTACTCTTTATCCTCTAAAATTCTCTCCTTTACCTTCTCTTCCCATCCTCTAAATCTTATTTTATATACCTTTTTTAAAGCCCCTCTCTTGTCTTATCCTCCAGTTTTCTCATGTATCTAGAATCCCAGAAGACTTCTAAATCTCTTCAGATGTACTCTTTTCCCCTCTCAACCCTGTTGAAAGTTAAGTTCTAAAAAAGAAAACCCACAAAGCAAACCAAAGCAAAACAAAAAACCAAACCCAATTATGTTCTGAGACTTCTTCTCTCCTGTCCTTTTTCTCACTAAGTGATTTGAACAGCTTCCCAGGGTTTATTAATCTGCTCTACACAGTTGTCTCTCAAAGTATGTATTTCAGCTCTGGTATCTGTTTTGATCTCCAGCTGATTATCAACAAAACAAAATTGAATGAATGAAAAAAACACTTATTAAAAACTTACATTTCAAAAACTATGCTAAGCACTAAGGATACAAAAACAATTAAGCAAGACAGACACTGCCTTCAAAGAATTTGTAGTCTAATAGAAGACAACACCTATAGGGAACAAGAATTGGAGAATGAGGGTAAAGAGAGAGGTTGCCTCATAGTACCATGCTTTGGACACAGTTAGAAAGTGGTATGATAGACCCAGGACTACATAAAATAAAGTGAAATCACATCAAGCAAAGCCCTACATGCTAGAACTTATTTTTTCCCCCCAAACTCATCCCTCTTCCAAATTTCCCTAGATCTTTCAAGGGCACTACCATTCTTCTCTGGTTTTCAATATTGGTGTTAATCTTGATTCTTGACTCTACTCGTATCTTTAAATTAATTGCCAAATTTGCTTGTACCTAAAAAGCATTTCTTGCATATGTCTTTTCCTTTTTACTCACATAGCCACTACCAACTTCTTCATCTTCCTTGGACTATTGCAGTGGGCTCCTAATTGGTCTCACAGTCTTAGGTCTCCTTACTCCTGTCTGAACTCTACACATCTAATAACGTGATTTTCCTGAAGTTTGGGTCTGACTATGTGGTATTCCCCTTCTCAGTAAATTCTAACAACTCCCTATTACCTCTAGTAATAACAACCAAAACTACTCTTTGGATCATTTTCACAACCTGGTAAGGAGAATTTAATGATTATAATGATAATAATTTAACTTCTTTGAGCTAGGTATCAAAAGTAGTAAGGCAGAAGTGACAAGTTGGGTCAAATCCAGTCTTACATGTAGTCATTGTAGGCATATAGAGTGATTTTGAAGGATGTAAAGAAACTTTTCCTGCTCAAAGGTCTGGTCTTCATTGACCTATCATGTTGCTTAAAATACTACCATTTAAGAATTGTTGGGGGGGGGTTGATGTGGTCTATTTAAAGGTATTACTTCACTAAGGAATGGTAATTCATATTTTTGAATTAATTAATTTAATTACTTGGTCAGTAAATTATCTAAGCTAATATTTATTAAAAGTGCCTACTATATGCCAAACATTTTCCCTACTATTAGCTGAGATATCCATATTGAAGAGGTATAACTGGTTATGTTTAGAAGTAGAGAGGTTCAGATTTAATGTGTTTCACATTCTGGCTCCCACTACCTTCCCAGCCTTATTTCATACTAATTTTTGATTCATTCAGATCATAATAATAATAACCATAGTCCTTTATATAGCACTTTAAGATATGCAAAGCACTTCATGTGTTACCTCATTTGATACTTACAAAAACTCTGTGAGGCAAGTGCTACTATTATCCCTATCTTACAAATAAGGAACTGAGGTAGAGAGAGGCTGAATGTCTTGCTCAGGGTCATACAGCTATTCAATGTCCTCTCCGAAACCACATTTGAACACAGGTCTTCTTGACTCACAAGTTCCATGCTTTAACTATTGTGCCACATAGCTTCTCACTAGTATTTTTTCCACCATATCTCCAATTCTTTAACTTTATTTTTTAAGGCCTGACTCAGATGTCAATTTCTTTATGAAATTTTCCTTGATTCGCTAAGCTGAAATAATATGACACAAAAGAAAATGTGATAAGGAGAAAGCTAAAGTATTCTAACAATATCTGAGGAAATAACACTTCTAATTTCTCCTTATCACAGTTTTTAAAAATGTAATATTCATTTGTATAAGTGTCACATCCCCTGTGTGAAAAATTATCATTTTTAATTTTGTATCTTCCCTAGCTCAGGGCTCTAGAGATACATAGGAAGTATTTAATAAGTGTAAATTGCATTGAATTTTGGAGCAGAGTTCTAGCCTCTGATGTCAAACTTCAATCCGTGTGTGTGTGTGTGTGTGTGTGTGTGTGTGTGTGTGAGAGAGAGAGTGAGAGAGAGAGAGAGAGAGAGAGAGAGAGAGAGAGAGAGAGAGAGAGAGAGAGAGAGAGAGAGATGGCTTAGAGGCAGAATTGAGGAGTAGTCAGGGTCTTACTTTTTGTGTAGGTGCAATATCCATAATTCTCTGGGCAAAGCTAATGGTGGGAAACCTTCTGAAAGGGTGTTTTTAGGCCTGAAATTTCAGCAAGCGTAGCGGTGGGCATCCATTTTTGTACTGAGCTTTCATTAACTTTAGCACCTCATTATTAATGCTCATTAGTTTCAGAAGCCACATTATCACTGACCAGCAGGCTGTTATTTGACAGCCAGCAATCTTTTGGACTCAGTTTCCTTGGCTATACAAGGTAACTAAGTCAAGAAAGCCTAAGAGAAGACATATATCATTCCGAAATCTAAATAGCCAAGACTATAGTACACCATTCCCAAGGTCAGGTAACCTGGGGGTTATAACTACATCATTCCTAAGGGGTGCATCATATCACAAAATCATATAATTGATATTGAACCAAGAACCTTTGATTTCTTGAGTATCCCTTGCTTTTTCTACTTATTGTACAATATCCATTCCCTAGTATAGTGGTTTCCAAAATGGGATTCGTATACCACAGTGTTCAAAATGAATCATTGGGACAAGGGAAGAAAAGATTCCAACTTGTATTTTTTTTTAGAAGAAATTAAACCTTACTAATATTTAATGTGTTGGTTAGTCTATAGATCAGTTGGTCATGTGTCTGTCACATATAGTACACTTCAGGGGTTTGTGTGACTTCTACAACACATAGGGATTGACAGTTGCACACTTACTCATTTATCCAATTTTAATGTATTCTGACAAATGCAGTTTACATGTATCAGTTAAATGTTTCTACAAATTCTGTAATTAATTTTACCTAGGATATTCCTTATAAAGTGGACAAGTGACTTTTAAAGATCCCTAAAAAGAAAACAAAGATTGAATTTAAATCAATCAATAGACATGTATTAAGACCTACTGCTTAGCATTAGATAATATTAGCGAACATAAGAAAATGATTAGACTGATGATTCTTCTAGTATGAGTTTTTGTCAGTTATTTTATGAGATGAAAACAAAGTCTAATCATATCTGGTAAGTTCAATAATACAATATAGAAATTACCAAGAAAATTATTTGAAATATGAATTTATATCCATTATTGGTAAGAATAAATCTTACCCCTACATGTATATACAGTACCTTGAGATATTAGCAAACTGACAAAGCTATTATTGCCAAAAATTATCTAAATGAGTTACTCATAAAAATTCTTGTATCTTTACATTTATAAATCTTGGAGCCAGAAAATTTTTTTATTATAGCTTTTTATTTACTAGATATATGCATGGGTAATTTTTCAGCATTGACAACTGCCAAACCTTTTGTTCCAATTTTTCCCCTCCTTACCCCCACCTCCTCTCTGTTAAATTTGTTAAAATAAATGTTAAATACAATATTATGTATGGATATCTATACAGTTATTTTGTTGCACAAGAAGAATCGGACTTGGAAATAATGTACAATTAACCTGTGAAGGAAATAAAAAATTCAAGCAGACAAAAACAAACTATGTAGTGGTTCACACTCATTTCCCAGAGTTCTTTTGCTGAGTGTAGCTGGTTCACTTCATTATTGAACAAATGGAACTGATTTAGTTCATCTCATTATTGAAGAGAGTCATGTTCATCAGAATTGATCATCATATAGTATTAATCTTGAAGTATACAACGATTTCCTGGTCCTGCTCATTTCACTCAGCATCAGTTCATGTAAGTCTCTACAGCCCTTTCTAAAATCATCCTGCTCGTCATTTCTTACAGAACAATAATATTCCATAACATTCATATACCACAATTTATTGAGCCACTCCCCAACTGATGGGCATCCACTAAGTTTACAGTTTCTGGCCACTACAAAGAGGGCTGCCACAAACATTCTTGCACACACAGGTCCCTTTCCCTTCTTTAAGATCTCTTTGCTGGATCAAAGGATATGCACAGTTTGATAACTTTTTGAGCAGAGTTCCAAATCGGAGCCAGAATTTTCTAACCTCTTAAAGAATTTTCCAAATAAATACTTTCAGCAAATTTGAACCCACTTGCTAAAAATATTAAAATGCATCAGCTTCTGGTTAGTTTGCAAGAACAAGTGATTGACATCAAGAAAGTTGGAACTTTACTAGTTGAATAAACACATTTTCATTTTGGTGGATGAAACTGAAAAATGAGTGTTATGATTTCATAAGCATAGTCAGTGCTACATATCTATCTTTCATTTGAATATACATATCTTTGTGAGGTATCTTTCAGTTATGAAAGTCCTTAAAATCAAATATTGAAATAAATTGAACTTGGAGCCAGATCATAAAACAATAATGTGTATTCAATCACCTTGTTCTCCCTAAAAAGTTAATGTTATTTTTGTGATAACAAGGGGAGTTTGGTATTGGTAATAAGATTAAAAATTAAAATTGTTTATTTCATCTTTATCTTGTCTTTTAAATGTTCTTTCTTATGTGTTTTAGCATATATATAATATTTTAAACACTAATATACACATATATAATTTCTAAATATATATACATGTATAGGGAATGTGCTTAAAATTTTTTGTCATTAAAAAGGTTTGGAAATCACTGTTCTATTCAGTCAATCTTGTATTGAGGTACTATGTATACAAAGAGATAACTTCAGTTAAAAAAATTTAAATAGAACTCCAATTTTTAAAGAATAGAAATCATACTTTTTTTTTTTTTTTTTTTTTAAATGAAGAAGTTCTGGCGTGGCCTGTGATTTTGTTAGTGTAGAGGGGGGAACTTCAGATTTGGAAACTTCCTTATTATGAAGATCAGCAATATAGCTGTAGTTTATGTTCTGAGTAATCCTCTTTGAGAGATTAAATGACTTGCCTAAGTTAATATAGTTAGTATGTATCAGAGACAAGACTTAAAGTCAAAAGATCTGAGTTCAAATCTTATTTGTGAACATTATTGAACTATGAGAGCTATAGAAATTAATTAGCTGAATTAACTGATACTAGATATTTTTACTATTTTTTTAAGGGTCAGTTTCTTCATCTGTAAAACAGGGGAAATAGCAATGCACTACCTATTTCCATAGGCTTATTGTGAAAGAAAACTGCAAATATAATAAATATTATTGTGTATTCATCTGAATTATTTAAATAAATCCTTTTTCATCGATTAATCAGCTTTTAAATAGATGCATTTAAAGTTTTGCATTATATTAAACAAATTTAAAGTGAATGCTTTCACATAAGTATTATGGGAGATGGTAATTCTGTTCATTTTATGTAAAATATGGTCATAGTTGACTCTTTTCAATAATGAGGTGATTAGTGGTAAGTCATATTATGTAAGTAGTTATTCTGTTGTTGAGTAATCCAACTATAAGTACTTCTTTTGCCCATTTATCACTATAGGTAAGTAATTTATATATGTGATTATTTTGTTGTTGAATTCTGTTCTGTTAAGCTTAATTATCACTAGTTAAACTCCTCCAATAAAAATTATTGTGCCTTAATTACTTCTTATTTTTGATTACCATAATACCCAATACACAATAATGATTACCATAACCTTTTTCTAGGTCCCAGTTTATTCCACAGATAATATCATAGCTTGTATTAAGAATCCTAACCAGGGGATTAGTGGTAACCAGGTAAGTAGTGGAGGGCATACTGGCCCCCAAATCAGGATGATATGAATTCACATCTAATTTCAGACACATACTAGCTGTAATCCTGGGCAAGTCACTTAACTCCAGTTGCCTTTCCCCCCAAAAAACAAAAACCATCACACTGCTAATAAAAAGAATTGGAATCTCTGAGATTATAACATCTATGAAGTTAGGGAACAGGTTTTATCTATACTATGCATTGGTCACTCCTAGAACCTAGCAGGGAAACATGAACTCCTTAAATTCATGAATCCTTAATTCATATATATTAAATTTAATTGGTTCAATCTTTTCCTTCTTTATTAGTTTTCTTATCTTACTAGCCTATTACTAAAGGGTAAAGTATGATTATTTTTAAAAGTCAAAGAACTAGGTCTATTCTATTTGAAGGAGCTTGTCATCTTTAAATCACAAAAAAGGAAAAACAAAAGCATTCTTAATCAAAACAGTATTAACCAAAATCTTTCATCATTTCCTTTCAATTTCTATTAAAAAAAAAAAACAAACAAAAACCAAAAAACAAAAACCTGATTGGGGGCAGCTAGGTGGTGCAGTGGATAGAGCAGCAGCCCTGAAGTCAGGAGTTCAAATGTGACCTCAGACCTTAACACTTCCTAGCTGTGTGACCCTGGGCAAGTCACTTAACCCCAATTGCCTCAACAAACAAAACAAACTAATTGGTAGTTGAAACTCACTCAGAGGAGCCTCTAAGTACTTCTTCTTGATAAATCTGACATGATAAACAATTGGCTAATTCTTTTCTTTTGTTTATACAATCATTAATTATCCTGGTTCTTTTGTTTCTCTCTTACTATCCAAGTCTTCTGTATCATTCAAGACCTAGCTCAAGTTTCATTTAATTCCATGAGGCCTCCCCCAGTTACTTCAGTGTATATTGATATCTCTTTCCTTAAATTCCTCTAATATTCAATAATTGTAATGCAATTTATATCAATACATTAAAGAATTTAAAAAGAGGAAAAAGTATTTTTCCCCCCTCTAAGGCTGGGTTAAGTGACTTGCCCAGGATCACACAGCTAGGAAGTGCTAAGTGTCTGAGATCAGATTTGAACTTGGGTCCTCCTGAATTCAAGGCTGGTGCTCTATCCTCTGGGCTACCTAGCTGCCCTGAAAAAAAAATAGTTTTAAAAAAATTAAACCAACACATTAACCAAGTCTAATAGGAAATGTTATGTTTCATAACCAAAATACTTACCTTAGTAAAGAACGGGAGTTACATTTTCTCATCTCTTCTCTGTGACCAAATTTGGTCTTTATAATTGTACAGCATTCAATTTTTATTTTTATTCTTTTCATTTACATTATTGTAATCATTGTATAAATTCACCTTTGCAAAACCTTGTGTGTCAATTTTTTCTCCTTCCCTCATTCTCTACCCTTTCCCTTAGACAGTAAATAATCCAATATAGGTTAAATTAGCCATTCACCAACTGATGAGTATTTCTAGTTCTTTGCTGCTATAAAAACAAAAACAAACTACTATGAATATTTTGATGTATATAAGACATTTTTATTTTTTGGCCTCATACCTAGTCCTAGGATATGAATATTCTCTTTTTTAAAGTGTAGTTTCAAGGTGCTTTCTAGAATAACTGGAAAAATTCATAGCTCCACCAGTTGTATATTAGTATGCCTTAATGTCTTTGCACAGGAATTTTAAGATTAATTCTTCCCTTTTTTGCCATCTTTGCCATTTTACAGAATCCAAGGTGAACCTTCAGAGTTGTTTTAATTAGTATTTTTCTTACTAGTTATAATTTGGAGAAGTTTTCCTATGATTCTTAATAATTTAAAATTCTTCTTTTGAAAACTCTTTGTTTATATTCTTTGACTACTTATCCATTGAGAAATGGCTCTTGATTTTAGATATTTCTGTTTATTATCGCTGTATGTTGAATGCTAGACCCTTAGAGATTTTTTATTCAAAGATTTTTTTCCCAGCTGACACTTTTGCTTTGCATTTGCATTAATTCACAGCATATAGTGTCTGGCATATAGTAAGTACTTTAATAAATGCTTATTGTTTGGACCTTTTTATGCATTTGCTACATCCTACTACATTATATTTATTTGTGTATATGTTTTTAAATTCCTTGGCTATATTATAAACACCTGAAAATGAGTATTACACCTACTTATCTTTAAGTCCTGCTTGGAACCTCTCATAGTGCTTGTGTACATATTAGATGCTTAACAAAAGTTTGTTGAATATTGAATAAATGAATAAAACCATAGTTAAGTGTTTTGAACTCCATGTGGCTCTGTTAGGTTTGATCTGCTCCATGGTCATAATCCTAGCAACTATTCCTATACTGATATTGTTAATTCTGAAGGGAAATGTTGATCATTGAGGGAAATGAACAACAGATTGTGGATTATTCAGTTCAATTTATCACCCATTGCTTTCTAACAGTGTTAGAAATGATCACATTCATAGAGGTAAGATATAGTTACAAACATTGTATATTACTTATTTTAACATTTCCCCCAACACTTTGCACTGTACTTTACATATCATGGGCCTCTTAATACATATTAATTTATCGAAGGAATGGATAGATGGACACATAGGCCATAGAAATAATTGGCTTTTTTTCCCTTCATTCTTTTCATCAGCTACTAGCATCAAAGTCTGATTTTTGCACTTAATGATTTGTATATAAGATTCTGTCCAAAAAAAAATTTGAAATATCTTGAATTTTAATGTAAGACTTCCAAAAATTATGTTTGTGCACATCTGGACTGACTTGGGGAGCTAAGACATATTGCTACTTCTTGTTCAAATTCTAAAGGATGACTTTGACCTTTGTACAATTCAAGGAATAGATTTTACAAACAAGTCATTTGCATGACAAAAACTCCTCTTTTTGGAAGTGTGTACAATCAAACAGCTGCAGCTTTTCTTCTTATACTTGCAAATCAGTACATAAACCATATGTCCACAGTGAAGGGATCTTTTCTTGTGAAAACATTTTGAAAGTTAAAAAAGTATTCTACAAATGTTAGACATCCCACCTTATGTTAGCAGTTGTGTATAAATAGCAGGGCCTGTGAAGCTACCATTAGACAATATCTCTAATGCAGTAGAATTTTGTTAGAATTCTGATGTTTGAAAGGAGGGAAGATAACACCCAATTACCAGTCTTTTTCTAATGTAGAGATATACTAAATATTGACATGTACCTGGAGGTCATGATTTGATGGAGCTTTGGCTTAGTCTTGTCTGTACTTGTGATTTTATCAGCATAGATAATTTCTCATGTAGAAACTCCTTCCACTGAGGGATTTGCCTGGGGCTTGACCCCACCATCCTGTCACTTGTCATTGCTCCCCTCTCTTTATGCATCTTAATTAGCTCCCCATCTATAATCATAAACAACTCAGAAAAAGATGTTGACATGTCCTGTTTCATACCCCATCTAAGAACTAGTTTAACCGCAATATGGTGGTAGGTTCAGCAGAAAAAGAAATAAAGACTGAAGATCTGCCCAGAGGCCTAGGAAAAATACTATTACCAATCAGCTTTAGATACCCCATCTCTGCTAGTCTCTATCACTCCAAACCCTATATAAGCATTGCTCCCTTCCAAAAAGGTATGACTTTATTCTAGAGTCACCCTTGCTGGTGAACTCAATAAACCCCACATTGTTTCAGATTTTTGGTCTGGTTACCTGGTTATTCCCATTATTCTAAATTTGAGAGTGGGAACCCAGAAGTCTCACTCACTGTGCCCATCAGAATTTCTCCTGCAGTCAGAATTTGGTGAGTAGTTTTTTTTCTCCAGTGACAGGTGAGTTGACTAAGGGTATATTTTGGGTTTGCTAGAAGTTGGTTTCCTTGATTGTTACTGAACCAACCCCAGAAATAATGGTAATGACTTTGTCAGTGAGCACTTAGGCCTATTTCATGTATGTTTATGGTCTATGTCGGTATTTTGGAATTAGGAGTCATTTTCCTAAACAGGGGTATCTGTGGCCACTGGCCTATGTGAGTTGTTGTGCCTGCTGAAGGGCTACCCTGGGGATGGAGCCATGAATTAGATCCATAATTGACTATCTGCTTTGGTACTAAGACTATTAGCAGCCATATTGGGACTCCCTTGAGTCTGTCAGGAGTAATTTTTCTGGACACACTTCTCCCATAGTTTATAAGTATAATGATTGGGAGGTCTATTGTATTCTGCCTTCTGTGTCTCAGCCCCAGGTATACTGACATTGCAGACCTGTTTGTGGTTGTCTTTGTTGTTTATTCTCATAATGGGTTTCAGTATTAAAAACCCACTTTGGGAAATGCCTGTGGATAAAATGTTTAAACTTTATGGCCTCAAATACCTAAGTAAGTGGTATTTTTATGCATGGGATGATTTGGTGTTGTAATTTCTCTTGGAATATCCATTTGACTTGGCCAGGCCAAATTAGATACCCTCTGAGGGGATATTGAAACTAAGTACCCAGGGCAGATGGATTCCCATCTTTTTTTTTTTTTTTTGATAGAAGGTCACTAGAAAGAACATTGATTTCATTATCAGCTTCTAGAATGAGAATGAAAAGAAATTAAAGGAGTATTAAGGCTCCTAAAAATAAGACTTCCATGTACCTTATATATTCTTATATTCATCAGTCCTTACAATTATCAAAGGAACTACCCCTTCCAATTCTAGAGGACCTCCTGGATTTGTGGGTGTTCTCTCCACTCCTTTCTTCTACCCATCTTCTCCCAGAAAAGAATATTCCCACTTAAGTCTCCTTCATGTCACCCACCTTCCCTTTGTTGGGAAGGTGCTCTGACTGTAAGTCCACCAAAATCACCATGAAACTCCAGGCAGCGTTTAAAACTGAGGGAGAAGCTTTTGAGACCCTCATACTTTTCCAAGAAGAGATCTTCCAATCCAGCGGCCCTCCCCAGCTTGTCTATATCCCCGGTCCCTCATTGAATTTTTTATGCTTCTCAGTCTAATTTCTTCAATTAGAAATTGAAAAGCCTGAGAAACTTTTTTGAGGTCTATGGGCTAACTTATACCAAACAATTAATTGTGGCCTTAGTTGGATCTCTAGATTGAGGCCCAGAACAAAGCCTGGCCTAAAGAACCCCTGAATAACATGGGGTACACACACAAGGCCCTGTAAGAATTGAAGGAAATGCTTTCTAATTAGCTAAATTGGGGTGAGATTAGTTGTGTCCAATAAAAGGATGAGCAACCTAGAAACTATTTTGCCATGTTACAATGCTCTTTCACAACCATAGAGGCCTCCAATTTCCAGAGGAGGCAAAAGAGAGTTAAGAGACCTATTTTTGTAAATAGTCTTAGGGAGCCCTTGTATTTCAACTGCCAGAAATGTTAGCTCAGCCTCACTGAAGCATTTTGGAATAAGTGTTCACCTGTCTTCCAGTCTATTTGAACAAAAGAAGTCTAAAAAAGAGAAAAGAACAAAAGTTAGTCATGTTACAGATTCAATCCCTGGAGGGAAGGAGGAACAATGTCTTCTTGCTGATCTTTCCAGGGCTCTTTTGCCTACAGCAAATTCAGTGCCCTTCCCTCAGGAATGTATGCTTACTGCTATCAGCATGAACACTGAAAAAAATCAATGTCCCCAACTCCTAAGAAAGAATACCCATGCTAGACAATCCAGGTATTCCAGAAACCCCCAGTGAAACAATCTGTTAGTGACCCTCAGTTTGTCTTTCCCTTTCCCTTCCCCTTCCCCCATTGGGGTTTTTTCATTATTTTGAAAGCATCCAGAACATATGTGTCTTGAGTCATAGACACTATCACCACCTTTTTGGTCCTTAATGACAAAGCCTTCCCTTTCGTTCTCATTGATTAAACTGTAATAGTAACTGTAATTGAGGGTAATCCATTAGAGTCTACAGTTACTCATCACCTCCCAATCTCAATCCAAGACCTTTAAGGCCCTTACCCCTTCTCTTTGAATTCTGTTTTTCTCATTAGCCTCTTGGGTTTGAGGCTTGCTTTGCTGGTGGGGTGTATTATTTAGTGCTCAGAAAAGGATCTTCAGCTCCACATCCTTGACCTCTGGTTCCTTCTTTACTACTCCTACCCCACCTGAAACAAGGCCTGATCTTGCTTGACTTGACCCTGTCCCTCCTGACCTATGGACCAGTGGTAAGTCCTAGGGAACCCTGTATTCATTGGTGGAATATGGCCCATCTACCTTTTTTATCTTGAAAATAGTGTCTCCTTCCCCAAGAAGCTAATAAAGGCATGTGGCCTCTCATCAATGACTTTGTAAGGTTAAAGGGGCCTTGTTCCCCCCCAGTCACCCTGCAATACCTCCCTCCTGCCAGTATCAAAAATTGGGACATTTACACCTGGAAGCAAACAGATGTGTTGGTTTATCTATTATCTCCCTTTGGTAAGCAACTTTGTTATACTCAGTGGTCCTGAACCCCATTTCCATTATTTCACTGATATCCCCTTTATACACTTGGTTTATTGAAATTGATCTATGTTCTTCATTCTTCACCATAGCAGTGTACCCCAATAGTCAATTTCTCTTTGCCTTCACTTATCAAAGACATTAATATACTCATTTACCCCAGAAAGTTAAAGATTTCCTACCATTTTCCTTCCACTTAATTGTATCAGGACATCTGGACTTTGCAGCCTGTCCACGGCTTTGCTTTTGTTCAGTATGTTAATGATTTGCTCCTGTGCTTGCCAGACCTAGAGTTAGCCTTGACTTCTCTATTATAAGACCTCCAGAAATCCACCCTTTTGCCTCACAATCAGAGGTGTCTTTCCCTGACTGCATTTAGGTCCTTGAGACGTTGCATATTCTCAAGACCAAGTCCCTATTTGATATAGCCAGCTTTCATTGTCTCCTGCATAAACCAAATAGCACGTGCAGTATGTCAGCAATGCCAAAGATGTGTGTAGAATAATTCTGGAAAACTGGTCAAGACAAAATAGGGAATAAAACAGCTGCTATGAGGTCCTTTCACTAACATTCAGATGGACTTTATAGAGCTCTGACTTAACTCTTTCAGGTAAAGTGTAAATTTTCCCTTGTAGAGTACAAGAATCAAAACCAACCAAACAAAAAACTCCTGTTCACTGAGTTAGCACCTAGATTTGAAACTTCTCCTCACATTATTGACTTTGATAGAGGTATCCATTTTTATAGGATGTATCATCACCTTAAAAGCAAAGAGATTGGGCATAAGGCAAAATATCTACTATGAAGTAGATGAAGTTTATGGCTTTTCTTCATTTCTTTTTTCTAAAATTCAATTCAATAAACATTTATGTTTTGTTTTTTATTTTTGAAATTTTAATTTATGAAATAAAACAAGCATTTCTACAAATAGTATATATAGATTTTTGAAAGATTGGTTGTTAACAATTACCTGTTGCACTGAATTTTTAGAAGGGCACTTATTTATGTAATTTATGGCTAAAAGAGTTCTGTGATGATGAAAACTTATTTTTGCATTTATAAGATTATATACATTTTTCAAAGCTATGTGAATCCATTACAATATGGCTTGACTCTATAGATGGAATTTATTTCTTCAATGTTTAAGGCTGCCTGTTTATAATTCTGAAGGTATATCGGCTAAACAAATTTTGCTACACTTGTTGTTACAGCATTAATAAATTAAAGTTATCACTTGTAAAAGAAATGAAAAGAAAAAAGTTTGGGGAATATAAAAAACAAAATTGCCTTTTGCATACAAAACACAGTGGTAGGTCCTAGCAAAGATGCAAAGTTTAAATAAGTCCTTGGTCTCATAAAGATTACAGTTTAGTAAAAGGATAAGAAACATATACATGTTGAGGTAACTAGTGGTATAGTGATTAGAGTGCTGGACATGGAATCAGGAATTCAAATTCAACCTCAGATTATGTGACTCAGTAGTTATGTGACTCTAGGGAAGTCATTAACCTCTTATTTACCCAGTTCCTAAAACTCTAAAAATGGTGATAATAATAGTACTTATCTTATAGAGTTGTTGTGAAGATCAAATGAAATATTTATAAAAGCACTTAGTACAGTGCCTTGCACGTAGTAGGTGCTGTATAAAGCTTATTCCCTCTTCCCTTCCCATCTACATGGGATTTAATATTTTTAATATACAATTTTTAATTTTTTAATATACAATTTTATTTTTAATATTTTAATATACATTTTAAATATACAATATGATCAGTACATGCAAAACAAAATATATGTTTCTAAGCAGGAAAATTTTTTCACTAATAGAGGTTATGGGTATCATGGAAAAGGTTGCTTTTGAGTTGGGTTTTCAGAGATAGGTAGGAGTTCAACAGATAAAGATGGGGAAAAAGAACATTTCAAACAGTGAATTGAATGTGCATTAAAAATAGTGTAGAGCATGATCAGGAGACCAAGAATATATTCTATTTAAGCTAGAATTCAGAGGGCCTGGAGGAGAGCAGCATGACATACTGCTAGAAGGCAGAATAGCAGTCAGATTGTGAAGGGGCTTGTGGGTCAGGCAAAGAAAAAGTTTACATTTTACTTGATAGACCTCAGAGAGACACTAAAAATTTGTGAGTTAAGGCATGATATAGTCAAGAAAAAATAAAGGTGGGAGAAGTTTAAAGAATGGATTAGGAGGGATAGGAAAAGAATATAAGTGAGAAGATCTGTTTGGAAATTTGTGGACTTATATTGCAGTGATGAAAGTGGAAATAGGGCATCTAAATGGTTAAAGATCGTGAAGATCCACAAGTCAGGAAGACCTGAGTTCAAATTTGCCCAAGTCTCAGACACTTACTTAACCTGTTTGCTTCAGTCTTCATCTGTAGATCTGGAGAAAGAAATGACAAATCATTCCAGTGTCTTTGCTAAATAAGGTCAGGAAGAGTTGACATGATTAATCAACTAAGCAATAACAAAATGACAATGTAAACAGGAGAAAATGAATGCAAAAAGTATTGTGGAGATAGAAATAGAGGTGAGGGAGAAGAAAGAATACAAGGCTTTTAAATATGGGAGGCTAGAGGAAATAGGGGTGCTACTGACAAATTAAGAGAAGGAACAAGTTTAGAGTGAAGGTATTAAACTCATTTGGGGACATAATAACAACAACAATAATAATAATGCAGCTGAGTCTGTATCCCAAAGAGATCTTAAAGGAGGGGAAGGGACCTACATATGCAAAATATTTGTGACAGCCCTTTTTGTAGTGTAGTGGCAAGAAACTGGAAACTGAGTGGATGCTCTTCAGTTGGAGAATGGCTGAATAAGTTATGGTGTATGAATGTTATGAAATATTGTTCTACAAGAAATGATTTCAGAAAGGCTTGTAGAGACTTATATGAACTGATGCTAAGTGAAGTGAGTAGAACCAAGAGAACATTGCATACAGCAACAACAAGATTATATGATGATCAGTTCTGATTGGACATGGCTCTTTTCAATAATGAAGTGATTCAGGTCAATTTCAATAGACTTGTGTTGGAGAGAGCCACCTGCATCTACAAAGAGGACTATGGGGACTGAATGTGTATCACAATATAGTATTTTCTTGTTCTTTGCTTGCTTTTTTTCTCATTTTTTCCCTATTTGATCTGATTTTCTTGTGGAGCATATGGAAATATGTTTAGGAGAATTGCATGTGTTTAACCTTTTGGATTACTTACTATGTAGGGGAGGAAGGTGGAGGGAAAGGAGGGAGAAAAATTTGGAACACAAGATTTTGCAAGAGTGAATGTTGAAAATTATCTTTGTATGTATTTTGAAAATAAGAAGCTATTATTTAAAAAATAAAATAATAATAGTAGCTAGTATTTACATAGTACCTTAAGGTTTGTAGAGCATTTGTCAGATGTTATCTCATTTTGTCCTCATAACTTTGGGAATTAGGTGCTACCAACCTATATTTTACAGATGAGGAAAGAGACTTGAATGACTTGCCCAGGATCATAGAAATTAAGTGTCTGAATCTAAGAATTAACTCAGGTCTTCTGTATTCCAGATCTAGAGCTCTCATAACTAACATAAACTTGAAATACCTGTGGTACAGATAGATAGAGGGGACCTAAATACAATTGGAAATTCATGTCTGGGACTTAGATTTCTCTGCCACAGAACATGTCTTTTTTAAAAAATTAATTTTATAATTATAATTTTTTGACAGTACATATGCATGGGTAATTTTTTTACAGCATTATCCCTTGTACTCACTTCTTTTCCAAATTTTCCCCTACCTCCCTTTATCCCCTCCCCTAGATGACAGGCAATGATACATGTTACATATGTTACAGTATATCCTAGATACAATATATGTATGCAGAACCAAACAGTTCTCTTATTGCACAGGAAGAATTGGATTCAGAAAGTAAAAATAACCTGAGAAGATAAACAAAAATGCAAACAGCTCACACTTATTTCCCAGTGTTCCTTTTCTGGATGTAGCTGATTCTGTCCATCATTGATCAATTGGAATTGGATTAGCTCTTCTCTATGTTGAAGATATCCACTTCCATCAGAATTCATCCTCATACAGTATCATTGTTGAAGTGTGTAATGATCTCCTGGTTCTGCTCATTTCACTCAGCATCAACAGAACATGTCTTTATGTGTCCTGGATTACCCCCATCTCATCATAGCCCACCTGGATTCACTCAAACCAGTACTGCCATGCTCTTCATCATTCTACCTCTCTTCTGTTCTAACAAAACTTATCTGTATTCTACCATCTTTTCTGGTTGCTGCTAAGTGACTGATTAGCTAATCTGATAAATTAATTTCTCAAGATGGTCTTGATAAATAAGATAAATAAGCTTTCTCAGGTAACATTTGTATTCCAATAGTGACCTTCTGAAAAAAGAAAATCTTAAGTCAAACATAGTGACAAAAATGCCAGTATTAACACACTCAGAATGTCAGTAACAGATGCTGAAAATCTGAAGAATTTTGGTTGCATAATATCAGTCAGTCAATATTTAAGTTCCTACTATGTGCTAGTTAGTCACTGTGCTAAGCACTGGTAGGGCAAAGCACCAAAAAAAAGTACCTGGATTTTTCCTCCCTCACACACACTGCACGCCCTCCCAGCTCCCTCTGACTCGAAATGTCACACTATTTTTCTTAATATATATTTTAAACCTGTATATTTGTGATAAACCTATTTATACATATCACTAGGGTACCTATTACTGTTTCAGCCTCTCTGAGACAATGAATAGTTCTGGCTTTGCTTAGAGAGAACTGTCAGGCAGCAGGTCCTTAGATCAGTTGGTCAGATGATTCATGCAGACTGAAGCAGAGGCAGGAGAGAGAGAGAGAGAGAGAAGCAGAATTTTTAAGCACTCTGAAAAGCTGCCACCTTATATGAGAGTTAGGAGTTGGAGGGCATTGTATACAACCAGCTTGCTGCCTTACTTCATTTTCACAGTTGAAATCTAGTATTTAGACAGGAAATAGGAGGTGTGACTCAAAATAATGGAGCTGACATGTATGTGATAAGCCTTTTTATCCATTGAATCAAAGGATAAAACATGTCATGATATTATTAGAATCATAAGATTTACAGCTAGAAGGTGCCTTAAAGCTACTTGTTCAACCCCATCATTTTATTTTCTTTTAAAAATGATGTGACTGTCTTTTGTTTTTATATCAAATACCGTACCCCCACTCCTTATCCCTCTTCCTTATAACGAAGAAAAATAGTTAAAGAGAGCTGACATATCCCTGACAATACATGCAATAGTATAGTTTTACCTAGAGAAGGGAAGAGTTTGCTTTGCCTTCCCAGTCTCTTTATTTTAAATTTGAGGAAAACTAAGCTCCTAAAAGGTTCATTGAGTTGTAATCTAATCCAGTCCAACAAGCATCTACGAGGTATCTACTGTGTACAGGTATTATGCTATGGACTAGAAGATAAATTTTTTTTAAGCTTTTGATTTTCAAAACATGTGCATAGTTTTAAACATTCACCCTTGCAAAACCTTGTGTTCCAAATTTTTTTCTCCCTCCCTTTCTTCCACCCCCTCCTCTAGATGGCAAGTAATCAATATATGTTAAAGTGCAATTCTCCTATATATATTTCCACAATTATCATGCTGCATAAGAAAAATCAGATCAAAAAGGGAAAAAATGAGAGAGAAAACAAAATGCAAGCAAACAACAAAAAAGTGAAAATGCTATGCTGTGATCCACACTCTAGTCCTTATAATCCTCTCTCAGGGTACAGAGATGGCTCTTTCTATCTCAAGTCGATTGGAACTGATCTGAATTACCTCATTGTTAAAGAGAGCCATGTCCATCAGAATTGATCATCGTATAATCTTGCTATTGCTGTGTACAATGATCTCCTAGTTCTCTCATTTCAGTCAGCATCAGTTCATGCAAATCTTTCCAGGCCTCTCTGAAATCATCCTGCTGAACGTTTCTTATGGAACAATAATATTCCATAACATTCATATACTATAACTTATTCAGCTATTCCTCAATTGATGGGCATCCATTCAGTTTCTAGTTCCTTGGCACTATGAAAAGAGCTGCCACAAACATTTTTGCACATGTGGATCTTTTCCCTTTTTTATGATGTCTTTGGGATATAATAGCAGCAGAGACACTGATGGATCAGCGGTATGCAGAGTTTGAAAGCCCTTTGAGCATGGTTCCATATTGTTCCAAGGATGAAATGTTAAAGTCTTTGTCCTTAGAGAGCTTATATTTGACTAAGAGGACACATAATATAAATAGAGAAAGCACATATATGATAGATAATTGAAGAAAGTGGGAGACAGTCTTCCTAACTAGGGGGAATCAGGAGAGACTTTACTTAGAATAAATCGTCTGAGCCAAACCTTGAAGTAAACTTTTGAGGAAGAAATGAATTCCAGATAAGGGAAAAGGCATGAAAGCTGATGGTTGTCAGAATCTGAACCAGAATTTTTTTCAATATATTTTTATTTCATCACTGATTTCTCAATTACATGTAAAAATATTAACATTCATTTTTTAAAATTTTGAGTTCCAAAAAGGCAAACAACTTAATATCTATTATGCACGTGAAGTCATGCAAATATTTCCATTTTAACAATATTACAAAAGAAAACAGACAATAAGAGGAGAAAAATAAAGGAAGTTAAAAAGAAGTATCCTTCAGTTTGCATTCAGTGTTCATCAGTTCTCTCTCTGGAGGTGAACAGAATTTTTCATTATGGATCATTATCTTGTTCAGAGTAGCTATATCTTTCACAGTTGATCATCCTTAATATTGTTGTTTCTGTGTACAATGTTCTTCTGTTTCTGCTCACTTCAATTTGCATAAGTTCATTTAAATCTTCCCAGAATCTGTTTTTTTTTTTTTAACTTTAAATCTATCCTTTTAGGATAGATTAGCCCAGTGTTCTATTTCATGCACCTCTAGGACATATCCCTTATTTAGATTATTTTCACTGTTTTATTTTTAGAGCTTAAGTGTTTTGACAAAGGCTACCTGTAGAGAAAAAAAATCCTCAGTCTAAGAATATATTTAAAGACATTTTAAGAAAAACCACAAACCCACTATTAGTACTCACATATTTTCCATCTCTTCTTTGTGTATTTTGCACATACCTATTTATATAAAATTCATTTTGTCTTCCATATTAGAATGTAAGCTTCTATCAAAGAAAAAGGAAATACAAAAAATATAGCAGCTTTTTAAAAAATGATGATAAAGAATTAGAAAGTTGAGGGGGATGCCTATCTATTGGAGAATGGCAGGAACAAATTATGCAATATGAATGTGATGGAATACTAATATTGTATAAGAAATGAGAAGGGGATGGTTTCCGAAAAATCTAGGAAGGTATATATGAACTGATACAAAGTGAAGTGAGTACAACCAGGAGAACCATATATACACTAGTAGCAATATTATAAAGATAATTATGTGTGAAAACTCAGTAATTCTGAAAAATACAATATAACTTCAAAGGATTCATGATGTAAAAAGCAATCTATTCCTAGAAAGGGAACTGATGATCTCAGAAGATATATTGAAACATATTTTTTCCTTTTCTTTATTTTCTTTCTTCTCTTCCCAAAACATGGCTAATGCCTAAATATGCTTTGTATGACTTCATATTTACATGAGGGAAATCATATTTCTTGCCTTCTTGTTGGTTGGAAGAGGGAAAAGAGGGAGTTAAAGGAGTGAGAGAATTTGGAATTGAAAATTGAAATTAAATAAAAATTTAATATGTAAGCTTCTTGAAGGCAGAGATTGATTTTTTTCTTTTTAGCATTCACCCTTGCAAAACTTTGTGTTCCAAATTTTTCTCTCTCCCTTTCCAACTTCCCTCTTCCCTGACAATTTTTCTAAACATATTTTCACATTTATCATTCTGTGCAAGAAAAATAAGATCAAGGAGGAAAAAATGAGAAAGAAAAAAACAAGCAAGCAAACAACAATAAAAAAAATGAAAATACTATGCTGTGATCCATATTCAGATTTCATAGTCTTCTCTCTGCATGAGGATGGTTCTTTCCATCACAAATCTATTGGAATTCCCTTGAGTCACTTCATTGTTGAAAAGATTTGCTTCTACCTTGTATCATAATACACAGAACGGTGCTGACACAGTAAACATTTAATAAATGATTGTTGATTGGCTGATTCATATTTTTTTGCTGATGCTTAGGGTTATCCATGGATGGTTGAAACTGAAAAGAACAACTAACTAGCCATTCATTGTAAAGTTGAAGACATGATTTCCTTGAGAAAATAGTACAATAGTTGGTCTTCAACACAGCCAGAAACCTAACAATTCAAATGCCTAATTTGTGTCCATTTGATTAAATAAAGTAAATTCAATAAGAATTAATTGAATTCTTATTTTCATATAAACACTATGAAAGTACTAAGACGACACAGAAGAAATATTCATGATATTATGGATTCTGGAACTAGAAGAGAATTCAGATCATTTTATTGAAACCCCTTCCCCCCACCCTGAGTTTCAGAGTTGTTAAAGTACAAAAAGATTTCTCTACTTGGAAAAATCTTACCATCCAATTAGCTAATAATAACAAGAAACATTCCAATCCAATAAAGATTGATTAAGCACTTACTATGTAGACTATAATAGATGTTAGAAATCCAAAGACAATGAAAATTAGTACCTGCCTTCAGAGAACTTGAAAGGATCATAGATTTGAAGTTTGAAGGAATATCAGAGTTAATGTATTTGGTATAATCGTATTTTACAGATAAGAAAACCAACATCAAAGAAATTTGATTTTAACAAATAGTTTCCAACCCTCAAGAGCCTAAATCCAGTCAAATAGACAAAGTGATACATAGAATTGATCAGTTAAAAAGCATTTGTTAAATACCAATAAGCATCAGATACTGTGCTAAGTGCTAGAAATACAAAGAAAGGCAAAAAATAGAACCTGTTCTAATGTCACCAAAAATTCTTCTTTTCTAATAAATTCCAATGACTTGGCTATTACCTTTAGGATCAAATATAAAATCTTTATTTTGACTTCCTTTACAACTTGGCTCCTTCCTAGTTTTCCAGTATTCTTAAATCTTGCCTTTTTCTTTTTTCTCTCTTTTTAAGCTTTTTCTTTTTAACACATATATATAGATAATTTTCAAACTGAATATTCACTCTTGCAAAGTTCCAATTTTTTCCCTTCCTTTTCCACAACTTCTCCCCTAGATGGCAAGTAATCCCCAATATATGTTAAACATATGCAATTCTTTTACACATATTTCCACAGTTATCATGCTGCACAAGAAAAATCAGATCAAAAAGGAAAAAAAAATAAGAAAGAAAACAAAAAGCAAGCAAACAAAAGTGAAAATACTATGTTGTGATCCACACTCAATCCCCATAGTGCTGTTTCCAGGTGAAGATGGCACTCTCCATCACAAGACCATTGGAATTGGCCCAACTTGTAACTTTACCTTTTTCTTTAGCCCCACTCACATTATACTCTGAAATCATTTGACAATGGCCTCCTTGCTTTTCAGTCCACCATCTCTCAACTCAGTGCATTTTCATTGGCTCTCTCTCATAACAGGAATGCTCTCTTTCCTCATCTCCATCTACTGGTTTCCTTCAAGTCCCTAATAAAATGCCATTTTATATAGGAAAACTTCCCAATGCCCTTCAATCCTAGTACCTTCCCTCTGAGATGATCTCAAATTTTTATCCTATTTATGTCTTGTTTGTAGTGGTTTATATCTTTGTTTTATCTGTTTATATTTAGTCTTTTCTCCCTCATTGGATATCATAAGAGCTCTTTATCAAATACTTTGCTGAAATATGGTTACATTTTAGCTATGATATCTCACTAATGGAGGAGTCCATGTGCCCTGTTAAAAAAGAAAATGAGTTCAACGTGGTCTTTCAGAACACCTGTCTTTGAATGCTGGTCCTGTGTTATTTACCATTATATAATCTTGGGCATTCTATGGGCCTTAATGTTTAAAATGTGGGGATTAGGCTAGATGACATCCAAATTCCCTTTTCAGATCTAGATCTTATAATCTATTTTCCTTCCTAAATGTTTAAAAATCATCATCTTAATAGTACATGCTAGAATTTTGTTAGGAAGTCAACTTAAACTCACTGGCCAGTGGTATAGAGTATACTTTTTTTTTTTTTTGAAAATTGGTACATTTGCCTTTTTCCATTGATATGGTAGCTCTTCTCCATGATTTATACCAAAACCATAACTAAAAATGAGGAGACTGGGGATTGGGAATGCCTTCTTGTAGAAGTGGAATTTGTCTGAAACTTGAAAGAAGCTAGGGAAGCCAGTGGAGAGAAGGAGGGAGAGAAGGTCATCCAGGGAACATGTTGCCCCAATTATCTAATATCAGTTGATTTCAGAGTTAGAGCTGGAGATGAGGAAGTATAATCACACTGTTTGACTCAGTCTTCCCATCTGTAAAATGGGCTTGAGTAGGAAATGGCAAACCACTCCAATATCTTTACCAAGAAAACCCCAAATGTGACCATGAAATGTCAGAAATGACTGAAGTTTGTATTCAGAGGCAAAAGAAAACCACTAGAACTTCTTGAGAAGGGAGGTGGTGGTGTCAGATATTTGTTTGAGGAATATTATTTTGGCAAGTGCATGGAGAATTAGATGGGCAAGAGGGAGACAAGTTAGAAGACCATGCAATAATAAGACAGAAGTGACAAGAATATAAACCAGGGTGATGGCTGACTAAAAGGCAGGAAGAGACAGACCAAAAGATGTATTAGAGGTAGAACCAACAAGATTTAGCAAGCTGCTTGATATTTGGGTTTAACAAAAGTGACAAGGATGATTTGGTGACTTTAAGAATTGTGGTACTCTCAACAGAAATTGGAAATTTAAGAAGATGACAGAATTTTTGGGAAAAGGTAATGAATATTATTTGAGATATGATGAGTTTCTGCTGCCATTTGGAGGTGTTTATGATTCAGAACTAGAAATCAAGAAAGAGAGTAGGGAATGTATATATATATATAGATAAATATAGATTGGAGAGACTTCTTCATAGAGATGATATTTGAGTGCATGGGAGTTGATGAGATCACCAATACAAAGAGTGTAGAAAGAAAAAAAAGTCCCAAGGCAAAATCCTATAAAGCTATCTGTGCTGATGGGTATGGGGAGGAGGAACAAGACAGGCAGGAGGAAAATGGAAAAGAGGAGTGTCATAAAAACTCAGGAAGAAATGTATAAGGTAGTCAATAATATCAAAATGCTATGGAGGGATTAACCTTGAAGAGAAGAGTTTCAATGAGTTCTGAAGTAGGTTTGAAAGGGTTGAGAAAAATAGTAAAAAATGAAAGAAAATGAATGTACATAGTTTTCTGTGAAGGGACAGATGGTAGGAGCAAGTGAAGGATTTTAAGTGTTGGGAAAGATCTGGGCATATTTGCTAGTAGAAGGGAAGCAATCATTTGGAAAGGCTGAAAATTAGGACAAGGAATAGGATGATTGAAGGGACAAGTTCCCAGCAGTGAAGGAAAAAGATGGGGATCAAAGTTAGCAGTAGGAGAATTGACATTATCAAGGAGGATCAACTCTTCCTCTGAGACTGGATCAAAGGAGGAGAGAGGATGATATGAAAGTGATTTGAAGTCTAGAATTTGGGATATGTTTCTACCACTTTTCCCTCCTGCTGTTTTATTTTCTCATTTGAGTATATCTTCTTGATATACAATACTACACTCTCGGCCCTTTTATCTATTTTGCTTCTTTTGAATAAAATACAACCTTTCATCCTCATAGTCCAGATTTGTCACATCTGAACAGGTTTTAGCAATACCTGTCAGGTCAGATTTATTTCCTTGCAATAAAATCTTGGATTTACTTTTTATATAGTCCATACTTTGTAAATGTATATAAACATCTGAGACTATAAGTATGCATTATGACTCTTCCTAGACATTGCTTTCAGTAATCAGGACTCTTCAGGTTTGTCACACTCATTATTGTCTTTGGTTACTGGATTGGGAGATATATGCTGGTCATTCTTTCCTTCACCTAAACAGCAAGGTTGTACAGTAGATAGAACAATGGACCCGTAGACAGAAAAACCTAAGTTCAGATATAGACTCAGACCTTTACTAGCTGGGTGAATCACTTAGCCTCTGTTAGTGGCAGTTTCCTCTTCTGCAGAATGGGGCTAATAATAAAACTATTTCCTAGAATTGTTATGTAGATAAAATGAGATAATATTTGTAAAGCATTTTGCAAACTTAAAGTTCTATATTAATGCTAGCCATTATTTTCAGCTTATATCTGTTTTGATCAGATCCATAAGACTTCAGATTGATAAATCTTTTCTTCAAAAACATTTTTTTGGAAACATTTTTCTTTAAAATTACATCATTTGTGGTCAAGATTCTGTCTTTGTTTTATCTTAATCCTTGGTCCAGAAATCCAAATCCTATACCCAATGGTCATTTTCTTGACCAAGCAAGCTAGTCATCTCCTACATTCACCTTCCTTTTCTAAAATTCCTCTCTTCAGTTGTCAGTTGTGCCCCTTCTGTTGTGGATTAGTGTTACCATATTTGAGAAATCTCAGGAGACCCTTTGTCTGTCTATACTCCCCTCTTTGGAAAGTTCATGTCAATTAACACATACCTTCCTCAGGACCCCTTATGTAACCCAAGGTAAACGAGTTTTGAGAAGGGAAGGGAAAATCAAAATTATCAAGTGTTTTAGAGGGGAACTACTTTTTGGTTTGATAAGGCGCAGTTGATGTAACATAAAAATGTAACAATGGTAATATTTTTTCTTTTTCTCTCTTTTTTTTTAAGGCCACAATGAATGTGGAACATGAAATTAGCCTCTTGGTTGAAGAAATGCAACGTCTGGGTACAAGAGGTAAAAAGTTGTATTTTTCTTATTATCCCTCACAGCAGGCTAGATCTCCAATTGAGGAAAGGTCACTAGCAGGCATCTAAGAATTGGAGGAGACTAAGCTTGTGGTTCTATAGTCAGTTCATCCCTTCATCTTTTGTTTATTCTTCTGGATGCTCTCTGGAGGCTGTGTTATTGCTATGCCCTCTTTCTGATTTTGGTGGTCAAAAGATATTTCATCCCCTCTGGTGAGCAAGACCATGGACCTTCTTCATCATAGCTTTATTAAAAAAAAAAAAAGGAAATTTGAGTCAGGCCCAAATCTTAGTCAGCTCTACTGTTTGAATTTCTTTACACAACTGAGCTGTTGTTTTACATATTCTAAATGAGGAGAGACCTAAATTGAAATTATACTAAATTGTCTTCATTTTCTCCAAATTCTTGAGTTTTACATAACTGCATATTCATGTACATGGAATCAAAATAAGCTATTTTCCTCTCATATTCTTGTGTAGTTTGTTTTTTTTTTTTTAAATCTGCATTTCCTACAGCTACACACTCATCAGAAGATAATGACATGTAAAATTGGTAGCATTAGGACATTTTCTTTAGTGACAATGAAAGCTACCATTATATGCGAAAATTCAGGTATTCAGTTGGTTCAGATTAGCTATACAAGAGACTGGAAAGCATTTTGAAAATTTTCACTAAGAGTAATATAAATACTTAGCAATTGGGATAATGCAGCCCAACGTTATTTTTTTTTTTTAAATGAGACAAATCCACAAATAGCATAAATTAGCATCTTGGGAAAGTTGTTTTTTGTTTTTGTAGCTTTATCTCTTCTTATTGCTATTTTCTTTGCTTAAGAATAAGAATAAGAATCTTTTGAAATGCCAAAATGCTAAAACTTATCAGTAGCTAGGTTTTGCCAATTTTGCCTCCACAATTTCTTATACTTATTCCCTTCTCTCTATTCATACAATCATTACCTTGCTCATATTAATCCATTACTCAGGCCCTTGTCACTTCTTATTTGAACCTTTGCCATAACCTCCAGGTTACATTTTTTTTCTTCTCTCCAATCAATATTCCACCCACCTGCCAAAATAATCTTTCTAAAGCATATCTCCCTATGAAACTCCTGCTTAAGAAACTTGAGTGGCTTCCTAAAATAAAGTGCAAACTTTGTTTGGCATTTAAAGGCCTTTGCAATCTGGCTCCAGCTTATCTTCCCATGCTTATTGCACATTACTTTCCTTTGCACTCTGTATTCTAGTCGTCCAGGCCTATGTGCTGTTCCCAAGAACTTGGCCTTCCATCTCCTGTCTCTATGCTTTGCCATAAATTGGCTTCCATGTCTGGATTGCAGCTCTTTCTTTTTTTCTGCCTCTTAGATTCCTAGTTTTTTTGAAGGCTCCGTTAATCTGCCATATCCTGCTGAAAACCTTTCCCGATCTCCTTACTTGTCAGTGCTTGCTCCTTCTGTTTCAAATTATCATGTATATATATACTTACATATTTTTATGTTGTTATCACTCCCTCCACTGCCATACCTGCCCACCACCTATGAATGTAAACTATGCAGACTTCTTGAGTTCAAGAACTGTTTTTTTATTATCTTTGTGCCTTACCCATATAAGGCATAGCAAGTATTTAGAATGGATTGAAAGTGAATGTAATTAGTTTGGATTAGAAATTTATTGCCCCCTATTATGTCTGCTCTGATCATTTTGTTCCTTGTTGATTTACTTGGCCTCAATTTACAGATCAACACTTCTCTCATCCTCCTTGAGGTAACCCATTGAAAAAAAATAGACATTTTTTGACTAGTTTGTAAAAGTATGATCAACCAGGTGAAAATGATCTATTATTCAACAAAACAAGTAGACTACATACAATGTGCTCAGAATTGTGCTAGGTGCTATACAGAAGATGTTCGTTGTCTAATTGAAAGACTTAACAACATGAAATAATCCAGAGAACAATTAAATGAGAAACTATATGCAATTGGGATTCTGAAAAGGAGGATTTTTCATGGAAACTAGAGAAGTCAGGGAAAGCTTTATGAAGCAGATGGGACTTCAGCTGGGTCTTGAATTATGGGTAAGATTTGGAGATAGGAGGGTCTGTTATGTGAGCAGAATAACATGAGTCAATATTTGAGAATGAATCAAGTGTGGAGCAAAGACAAGGAGAGAGAAACAATTAAAATATGGAAAAGAGGTTTTTTTTGGTCCTCAAACTGTGTTTTATTGTTTAAAAAAAAAAAACCAGCCAGCCAACCAATTTGGCATTTTACAGTGATATTTTCAGTCTCTCACTTTTGGCCCTCTCCTGCATCCCCATTTTTCCCCAGGTTCTGCTGTAACACATTACTCTCCCAGTAAAAAAGAACCAAGTATAACCCTCTAAGTAGCACTATTTTCTGTTTGTTTATTGTTGTTGTTGTTATTTTTAACTCAAAGATTGAAGATATCATGGTATAGAAGTGGAAAGAGCTCTGGAAATCTGGGTTTTAAATCTTGCCTTTGGTGGTAACTATTAGGGTGGTTTGGGCAATTTATACCTCAGATTTCTTAACTGTAAAAGAAGAGAGTTGAACTAGACTGTCCCTAAGGTTCTTTCCACCTCAAAATACTATGATCCATGATAGATATAATCCTTTCTCATCAGAAAGATCTGTAGGGATCCTTAGTAGTGTTTCTTGGCTACATTAAATTGTGTTGAAAATCTGACTTCTTTAATGCCTTTATCATAATATACTGCCTTTATACTGCATAGGAAAACTGAGCATGCACACATTTCTTTTTGCTATCACCTGGCCTAGTTGTAAGTATAATTTAAAATAGCCATCAAAATATTTGAAGCAAAAAAATAAGCTACTGACCTGTTATTGGTTACTATTTAAGTTGGAGAATATTTTTTGAGGGCTTTTTATTTTAAATCATAAATCTCAGTTACTCTGTGTATATTTTGATTTTCTTTTTAAAAAATAATTTATTTATTTTTAATTCACAATGCTTTATGAATCATGTTGGAAGAGAAAAATCAGAACAAAAGGGAAAAACCATGGGAGAGGAAAAAAAAAAAAGAAAAAAGAAGCTTGTGTTGTTTTACATTCAATCTCCATAGTTCTTTTTCTGGATGCAGATGGCATTTCCTGTCCAAAGACTATTGAATTTGCCTTGAAAGGTTGAAGAATTTTTAAAAATCCATGCTGTGATTTACAAAGCTAGGTCATCTGAAGATGATGATGGCAGGAGAACTGACAGTGCTGGAGACATTCTGGGGCTTGAGGAGAGGGAACAAACTTTTTTCCCTTTTTTTTTAAATTAAAGCTTTTTATTTTCAAAACATATACATAAATAATTTTTCAACATTGGCTTTTACAAAACTTTGTGTTGCAAATTTTCCCTTCCTTCCCCCCCCCCACTTCCTCCCCTAGATGGCAAATAATCCAATATATGTTAAACATATTAAAATATATGTTAAAGAGGGAACAAACTTAAGGCAAAAGACAACAAACAGTCTTTCAGACAACTTATGGGTCAAATTTAACAGGATTGTCAACTCTAGCTAATAATGTAATTAGAATTACTGTAGTACTCTATTATTCTCTATTATTTAGACAGTTCTATTGTTTATCCCATTGGATCCTCACCCTGTGAAGTAGGTGTTGTTATTCCTATTTTTCAGATGAAGAAAGAGGCTTGAGAAATCAAGTTAGTTGTCCAGAGTTACATAACTTGTTAGCGTCTAAAGCAAAATATGACCTCAGCCCATCTAATCAAGCAAACCAGCAAAGAATGGTAGGGAGCATTGCAGAAGAGAAGGCAGTAGTTCATAGGGATTAGAACACAGGATAATTTAAATAAATTAAGGTTCTAATAAAGATAATATTTGAATTATGTTAAAGGATCTTAACTTAGATCTTGAAGATAAAAGTCTATTTTACTGGCAAACTTTACCCTAAGTACTTTCTTTTACTATGTACATTATCGTTTCATAATTGACCTTACATTTTAAGAATAGGAGATATATTTTCATGTATGTCACTGGTTTTTGGAATAATCAGCATCAGCTAAGCATTCAACAACATTTACCAAGTGTCTTTATCATAACTTCATCATTTTATACTGATACTTGTTTAGATCATTGGCATTTCTATTCCACATGGAAGAGTAATTGAAAAATGGCTTTCACTTTTGTTTTCTTTAAGAAATGAGATTCTAGACCTCTGAGTCCAGGTAGTCAGTCTTGGATTAATGGGACATTAATGATTGGTCTCCTTACCTCAAATCTCTCCCCACTCCAGACCTTCTTTCAATTGGCTATCAAATTGTTTTCTTGCCTTATTAATAAACTCTGGGGGCTTCCCACTGACTGACTGCAGGATAAAATGTAAAATTCTTTGATTTTTTTTTTTTAGTCTCTTTTCATAACCTGACCCTTTTCTCTCTTTTCAGTCTTTTTACACTTTACTTTGTTCCATGTATTCTGCGATCCAGTAACTTTGGTCTCTTTGTTGTTTGTCATACAAGATATTCCCGTCTCCTCCTCCTGAACCTTTTCATAGGCTATAATTCATGCACTGAATTGTCTCTTTCCTCACCTCTATCTTCCCTCAAGTTTCAGCTAAAATGACACCTTCTGTCATTTCTGTAAGAAACCTTTCCTAGATCATTTAAATATTAATACTTTTTCCTCTGAGTTTTCTCTATGCCTTGTTTATCTATCTATCTATCTAGTTATTTTTTTTTTAATGTGTTGCCTTCCCCTTTAGATTGTCTTCCTTGGTAACCCTGGTACTTAACATAGTGTCTGGCACATAGTAAGCACTTAATAAATACTTGTTAGCTTTGTAGGCTTGACTTTTTTTTTTTTTTAGGCTGGGGTTAAGTGACTTGCCCAGGGTCACACAGCTAGGAAGTATTAAGTGTCTGAGACCAGATTTAAACTCGGGTCCTCCTGAATTCAAGGCTGGTGTTCTACTCACTTCACCACCTAGCTGCCCCTAGGCTTGACTTTTTAATAATGTGTGAGATTTTGTCTAAATGTTTTGTTCCATTCTTGAGTCAAGTGGCATGAAAACAAATGATTATAGATAATAACTTTTTACTTTTTAAATTTAGTGTAAGTGTTACTTCTGCCAAGTTGAAACCCTCTCTGTCATTTCTGGTTAATTTAATGAACTATTATGGCCAAAAAATAATCATCACCCAGTGGCCAGACCCTTGGGGGATATCAGTTACTCTGAGTTAATGAGGCTGATCCTTGGATGATAGAGTGGGCACTTGACTTCATGTCTTTCCAACTCAGGAGTACTTGTTGGTGCTTCATTGGCATAGACCGTGCCACAAAGTGGAGACTTCTTGTGAAAGAATAATAAAAATAATACAGTAAATATTCGTTAAGTGCCGGCTATGTAGGAAGCATTATGTTTCTTAAATACCTCCTTGAAAATATTCTTTTGTAATGAGATGATTGAGGCCAATTCCAATGATCTTGTGATGAAGAGAGCCATCTACACCCAGAGAGGAAGCTGTGGAAACTGAGTGTGGATCATAACATAAAATTCTCACTCTTTTTGTTGTTGTTTGCATTTTGTTTTCTTTCTCATATTTTTTCTTTTTGATCTGATTTTTCTTGTGTAGCACAATAATTGTATAAATATGTATACATATATTGGATTTAATATATTTTAAAACATATTTAATATATTTTGGATTATTTGCCATCTAGGGGAAGGGGTGAGGGGAAGAGAGGGAAAAATTTGGTACACAAAGGTTTTGATTGAAAAAATATTGAAAAATTATCCATGAATATTAATAAAATAATAAAATTTTTTGAAAAGAAAATATTCTGTTGTAATTGTGCTGGTTGGCACATATGGCAAGTATAAAGTATGCATGCTTTTTTTTGGGAAATGAAGTGAGTGTATATATTCATTGTTCTTGTAGTTCATTTGAAAATTCATTTAGGAGATTGCATTAACTTTTATAGTATAACATGGATTAATTTATAGACAATGCATATTAAAGATTATATCATTCCTTCATAGATGAAGTCAAGAAACTCACTGCTCACTTTATATTATACTGACTAGGTGCTGATGGAAAGCTAAGTGTCAAGTTTGGGGTGCTTTTCCAAGATGACAGGTGTGCTAATCTGTTTGAAGCCCTCGTGGGGACCCTCAAAGCAGCCAAACGTCGGAAGATTGTAACTTATGAAGGAGAACTGCTCTTACAAGGTGTCCATGATAATGTTGAAATTGTATTGCTTCAAAATTGATATGATTTGTGTATTTTCGGGGCATTGTTATTTTTGTTTTTGGTAAACTATGAATAGGATTCTTAATTGAAAGAAAAACATCAAAGTGTTTACTGTATTTTTCTATTTTGTAATCAAAAGACTTGTATTTTGGAAGACGGTTCTTTTTGTACTCCTTAGAACATGTCAGTGTATTGCATCACAGTATAAAAAAATAACTATTGCTTTTCTCAGGAATACATTTTGAAAACATTGGAGATGAAATTTGTGCGTTTGTGTGTGTGTGTTTTTTTGGTTTTTTTTTTTGGTGGGAGTGTTTTGTTTTAGAAATCCATTCTTAAAATAAATTTGATGTTATTGCCATCATGTGAAAGCAACAAATAATGGTGATTTACCTAATTTGATGACAAATATCTACAATTAATATGTAATAAAGCCATTTACATCACTTTAGTGTTGCCTTCTTTATGTTTAAATGTATTTCTGCATTTCATAAAATAATTCTATGAAAGTAAAGTCAAAGAAAATACTCTTAAACCATTGGCTTTTAATTTTTAATGGTTTAATGTCAATTGGCCAGATAACATTTGGAATATTGTCTTCAGTTCAGTGCTAAATTTCTGAAAGGGAATAGAGAATATACAGAAAAGAACAGCCAGGTATGGTGAAAGACTATGGGGTCATGCCAAACAAGAATAACTTGAAGGAGCTAAAAGAATTCATTTTGTGGGCTTTATTTGTTTTATTTTTTGTGAGGTAGTTCAGTTTATGTGACTTGCCTAGGATCACACACCTAATAAGTGCTAAGTGTCTGAGGCCAAATTTGAAGTCCGGTCTTCCTTGGCCTTCTATATACTATACTTCTATCTGGAAGATTTCAGAGAAACTTGATAAAAAAAATTTTTTTTCATTATCGCTAGAACTATTTATTTAGTAGTTTATTTTTCCTTAGTTACATGAAAAACTTTTTTTTTAATTTTTAAAATTTTTTTTTATAATATTATCCCTTGTATTCATTTTTCCAAATTATCCCCTCCCTCCCTCTACTCCCTCCCCCCAATGACAGGCAATCCCATACATTTTACATGTGTTACAATATAACCTAGATACAATACATGTGTGTAAATACCATTTTCTTGTTGCACAATAAGCATTAGATTCCGAAGGTACAAGTAACCTGGGCAGACAGACAGTAGTGCTAACAATTTACATTCACTTCCCAGTGTTAACTTCTGGGTGTAGTTGCTTCTGTCCATCATTGATCAACTGGAAGTGAGTTGGATCTTCTTTATGTTGAAGATTTCCACTTCCAACTTGATAAAAATTTTAAAGTGTTCGAACGATTGATCAAATAGAAGAAAGTTTAGATTTATTCTTCTTGGTCTTAAAAGTAATAAGTGGAATATGGAAAGAAACAAATAGATTTGATATAATTTTTTTTTTTTATTCTAACAGGTTGTTTTGTTTTTTTTTTTTTTTTTTTTTTTTGGTTTGGTTTTGGTTTTCTCTCTTTTTTTTTTCCCCTGAGGCTGGGGTTAAATGACTTGCCCAGGGTCACACAGCTAGGAAGTGTTAAGTGTCTGAGACCAGATTTGAACTTGGGTCCTCCTGAATTCAAGGCTGGTGCTCTATCCACTACGCCACCTAGCTGCCCCCCTGGTTTTGGTTTTGAGGTACCTGGTGGCACAATGGATAGAACATGGGAATTACAAGCAGAAAGATCAGAGTTCAGACTCTGCCTTAGACTCTTACTAGATATGAAATCCTGGAAAATAATTTAGCCACTGACTTTCTCAGTTTCATCTGTAAAAATGGAAATAATAATAGCATCTAAGTTCTGGGATTATTGTGAGGATAAAAAGAGATAATATTTGTAAAATACTTTGCAAACCTTAAAGCATTATATGTGTACTAGTTGTTGTTGTTATTGTTATTACAATTATTATCACAGCTATGACAAGAAGTGGTCTGCCTTGGAAGAAAATTAGTTCTCCTTCACTTGAGACACTTTACTTGTCTAGTATAGATTAATCTTAATGATGAGTGAGCTTTCCTTACAACTGAGATTTCTATTGACCAGCTGATGATTCCATTAAGTATTTTTTGATTGACTATTTTTTTAGTATTAGAATGCAAAAGTATAAAACAAGATCCCTGTCCTTATGGATCTTGGATTATAGCTAGAAAGAAAAGAAAAACCAGACTATTAGAAAACAATACAAAATATTTCTATGGAGCATATTGCAATGGAAACAGTATCAGAATGACTCAGAAAGCATCATGATATTAGTCATCATGATACAGACTTATTTATACAAGTTCTCAGTTCAATACTCCTAGGTTCCAAGTCTTTTTGTGGCCCTCCCTCCCTCTTTCCCACCACTTATAACAGATATCCTTTTTTTATTTTATTTTATTTTTTTATCTGTTATGGCCTGATACAATTCCATGGCAAAAAGCATAGAAATTATAGCTGCACAGTCTCAGCCCCAGGACCTATTCCTCTCATACTCTCACAAATTTAGGCTTAAGCGCCTTAAAAGCCCTAAACAATTGGCTTTCATACTGGATATATTTTGACTTTACTCACAAATCTACTCTTCCTTGCATACAGTGATTACCCCAGTTTCTAATTATATCTATACATTTACATTAAGGAAAAAAATGAGCATTTCTTACACATTTTATAAATATTTTCCCATTTAATCCTCACAACCCCAGGAAATAGGTGCTATTGTTTTCTCCATTTTACAGTTGAGAGAGCTGAGGCAAAGACAGGCTAATTGTCTTGCCCAGGATTACACAGCTAGTAAGTGTCTGAGATCAACTTTGAACTCTGGATTTCCTGACTCTAGACCCATCATTTTATCTAGCTCTCTCAACTCACTAGACATTACTTTTAATTAACCATTCCCTTTCCCTAACATCATCAGTCACTCAAAGCCCAACATTGGTATCAACAACTTTATCAGCACTGTTCTCTGCTATTTCACATTTCACACTAATATCGAGTGACTAGTTTCCAACTACACACACTGATTACCAGCATGAGGATAGGATGAAGGGGATGGGAGTGGGGAATGGGAGAACACAATGGGCCATGTGGAGGTGATAATCTATAGCTACAAGAAGCTAAATAGAAGTTAGTGCTCTGTACCTCAACTTATAGCTGCCAGGACCAGCTAGGTGATGCAGTGCTGGACCTGGAGTCAGGAAGACTCATCTTTCTGAATTGAATTCTGGTCTCATATACTTAGTGTAACCTGGGCAATTCACTTAACCTTGTTTATGTCAGTTTCCTCATCCTTAAAATGAGCTGGAGAAGGAAGGGGCAAATCACTCAATACCTTTGTCAAGAAAATCTCAAATGAGTTCATGACGACCCTATTGGATATAACTAAAACACCTGAACAACAAACAATACTTGCCATCTCTTTAAAGTCAAGCCTGTTACCCATGTATATATCTTGTAAATAAAAAGCTATAATAATAAAAAAAAAAAAGAGTGAAAAAAAATAAAGTCAAGCCTACAAGCATGTATGGGAAATTCACAACTTCTATGAGCCTCAGATTCCACAACTGTAAAGTGAGAATGATACTACTTGCAACCTCACAGGAGTTGATTCCAAAAAAGTGATTAATAAAGTCATAAGGTACTGTATACATATGAGTAATTATATTTCTTAAATGTCATCTTGAAAACATTATTGAATATTAGTACAAGCACTGTTTTATAATCATTTACAGCAATAAAATAAAAATTGTTTCCTTTTTTTCCCTTGTCTGCTACTTGCCCTGCTTCTCCTTCCAGAACTGTTTCCTTATAACAAGTGTGTGTGTGTGTGTGTGTGTGTGTGTGTGTGTGTGTGTATATACATGTATCTAAAAATATATATATATACACACATATATATGCATGCATGTATATATTTATGCAAACACACATATGATGTCAGACAAAACAAATCAGATTGGTCATGTCTAATAATGCATATCTGTTTTTGTTTTTCTAGTCTATCACCAGTCTGCCATAGAGTGCATGTAATTTTTTATCCTCAGTTTTTTGAAGTCGTGATTCATTGTTGCTTTAGTCAATATTCTAAAGTCAAAGAAGTACTTTCTATGATATTGTTAAGCTCATTGAGTAAATTTTCCTGGTTCTTGTGCAGCAGTTCAATATAAGCTTCTCAGATCTTTCAGATTCCTTTCTTCTTCCAATGGTGCAATAATATTTTATTATACTCATACATCATAGTTTGCTCATCTATTCCCCAAATGAGAAATACCTATTTTGTTTTCTTTGCTCTGACAAACAGTTCTGCTATAAAAATTATTATACAAAGTGGTCTTCTCTCTCTATCCTTGACCTACTTGGAGAATGTGCTTAATAAAAATATCTGTGCATCCAAGGGTAAGTAGAGTTTAGTGACTTTTTTTGGGTATAATTGGGTATAATTGGCAAATTTTTTTGCAGAGTAGTTGAACCAGTTCACTGCTCTATGGATAGTGCAGTAGTGTATCCGTCCTTCTACATCTTCAACAACTGCTGCTTTCCTGATATTTTTGTCAGTCCTTTGGATGTGAGGAAGAACCTGAGGTAATTTTAGCTTTTATTTGTTTTATCAATGACTTGAACTTTTTTTTGCTTATGATTGTTAATGTCATCCACTTCTTTGAAAATGACCTGTTCATAACTTTTGGCTCTTTATCTGTTGTTATAGTTAATGAAATTGTGTGGTTTCATAATGTGAGCCAGGAAACAAACATTTACCATCCCAGACACTGTGCCTGGGTATATGAAGATGTCTTGTTCATATGTGATGTGATATATGAAGATATATCTAGATACATGAAGAAAGACAAAAACACCCCTGATTATAAAGAAGTTCATGTTCTAACAAGAGAGACAAACAAAAATAAATAGATAGGTGGAAAGTAATCTCTTGGGGGAAGTCACTAGTAATTGGGGCCGGGGGTGGGGGGAGGGAAGGAAACCAGGAAAGGCTTCCTTCAGAAGAGTGAACTGAAAGCTGAAGGATGCCAGTCTCAAAGTAAGAGGGAGAGCATTCCAGGAATTGCATCTAGATAAGAGATGGAGGAGATGAGGCTGGGATAGAAATTGAAGAAGCAAGGATTGATTCATAAGGAAGTAAAATGAGAATTAAGCCAACAATAATAATGGCTTGCATATATATAGTACTTTAAGATTTGCAAAGTACTTTTACAAATATCTCATTTTATTCTCACAACAACTCTATGAACTAGCAAATAGATCAAATTACTTGTACAAGGTCTAACAGTAAGGTCTGAGATTGGATTTGAACTTAAGTCTTCTGTGTCAAGGTCCAGCATTCTATCAGAGTGATGAGAGTCACAATATGAGCAGTGATTTAGGGGGAGAGTTAGTGATCATGCAATATTTTTGTGACAGTAAATATACTAGCATAGCTCTAGATTAAGGAGGACTTTGAAAGTCAGGTGTAAGAGTTTGGATTTACAGTAAGGGAGTAAGGCACCATTGTAAATTCACGAACAGGTAATAAGTGGACAATAACATAAATACATAAAAACATATGATAAGTATTCACTTTGTGTTAGGCACAGCAAAAGGGCAGCTCTCTAGCCTCAATTTACTTAATAGTATTTTTTTCAATTACATGTAAAGATAGTTTTCAAAATTCAATTTTTGTAAGATTTTGAATTTCTCTTCCTCTTTCCTTTACTTCCTCCCCTCCCTAAGCAAGCAATCTAATTACTTCTCTGCCCTCAAAGTGCTTATCTCCTTTCTAATGGAGGAAGATAATATATTAAGGTAATTGAAAGGTTGGAGTGGGAGGGAGAAGATACCCACAAAAGGTCATAACAGCAGTTGTCAGAAGCGCACTGTTAAGGGGAATAAAGGAGGAACAGCCACAGACTGAACTAATCAATGGGATGAGGAGGCAGGAGCACAAAGATGTTCTAGTGTGAAAAGTTTCAGAGTGGGAAGGTAGTTGAGGAATTGAGAGAAATGATTCATTGAAGATTCTTACTCAATTCTAATCAGTTTTAGTTCATTATGATTTTATAAGGGGCAATGATTGTTAGTAATTGTTTTAATTTATTTATCTAATATTACATAAGCAGTTTATCATTTAGTAAAAGGTATAAGAATAAGCAATATATCCATATCCATACTAGCAATATATCCATAAATCATAGGAATAACAGGAATAAATTATATAAATTTTTATAATATTCTAAGGATCTTATAATAAGCTTCAAACTTTGTTAAATTTATTTTTTATTAATTAAAGCTTTTTGTTTTCAAAATATATGCATGGATAATTTTAAACATTCACCTTTCAAAACCTTGTATTCCCAATTTTTTTCTTCCCTTCCACCTCCTCTGCTAGATGGCAAGAAATCCATTATATGTTAAACATGCACAATTCTTCTATATATATTTCCACAATTATCATGTTGCACAAGAAAAGTCAGATCAAAAGGGGAAAAATGAAGGAAAAAAATGCAAGCAAACAACAAAAAGAGTGAGAATGCTATATTTTGATCCATACTCAGTTCCTACAGTCTTTTTTCTGGGTACAGATGACTCTCTTCATCACAGGACCATTGGAACTGGCCTAAATCATCTCATTGTTGTTAATCAAATTTTTTTTGTTAATTTGGTTATCAATATAGTCAATTAAGTTAATAGTTTTCCTAATATTGAACCAGTCCTGCATTCCTGATATAAATTTTACTTGATCTCTTTGCTAACATTTTACTTAAGACTTTAAATCATCTCATTGTTGAAAAGAGGCATGTCCAGTAGAATTACTCATCATATAATCTTGCTGTTGCTGTCTACAATGATCTCCTGGCTCTGCTGACTTCACTTAGCAGCAGTTCATGCAAGTCTCTCCAGGCCCTGCTGATTGTTTCATATACAACAATAGCATTCTACAACATTCATACACCCATAACTTATTCAGCCACTGTCCAATTGATGGCCATCCACTCAGTTTTCACTTTCTTGCCACTACAAAAAGAAGTCTCTAACTTTAATGTAATATTCATTATTTGCTACTAGCTTTGGAGCTTATTTGCACAACCACAGGAATGCTGGCAAAGTGGAACCATCCTGTGACCATGACCAAACCAAGCATGGGTGATAACATGGAATGGAAAGTTTCTCTCTCCTCTTCCATCTCCCTCCCTTCCATATATTCTTGGAGTGTGTATATAGCTGGTACCATCTCCTCCTGTCTATTTTAAGGAGAAACCCATCCATCTATATTGAAGGAATAATTGATAAGGCTTTAATGACTGATGTGGTTATAGTAAGGAGAATGGGGATAACCATAACTTCAAGCTTGATTGGGAGGAGTTATACCATTGGGAGACTAGAGAATGAAGTGTTGAAGGAAGAACTGGTTCAACAGAGATGATGATGATTGTTGTGACTATCATTTTCTTTCTTTCTCATAATAATTAAATTAATAGAATATATAAGAGCCTACCCTGACAAAATCAGAAACCCAATTTTATTTCAGTGAAAAATTTCAGGAAAAAGTAAATGGTCTGTTGAACTTTTTTTTTTCTGAGAAATTTGGCAAGAGATTTAGGTCAGAGAGCTTACATTTTCAGTAATAAGCTGGAAATTATAAACACCTACATGGTATGAATGAATAAAACCATCCAAGCTTGAAAATTTATAATCTGATAACCAACCACTAATGTGATGCTGCGGGTGCAGCAGCTTGGTGGCACAATGCATAGACCTATCATCAGAAAGACCCATCTTATTGAGTTTAAATTTGACTCAGATACTAAATAGTTGGGTGATCCTGGGCAAATCACTTAACCCTGTTTGCCTCAGTTTCCTCATCTGTGAAATGAGCTGGAGAAAGAAATGGCAATCAGCCTAGTATCTTTGTCAAGAAAATACCAAATGGGGTCAGGAAGAGTTGGATATGACTGAAACTACAGAATAACAACAAATGTAGAATGTGTGCATACAAAATAATTTTGGGGTTTTTAATAATTATCTGTAATTTTGTTAGAATTGGGATATCCTGGTGTGGAAAATCCCTCCAGTTGTAGATCTATAACTCTTTTTCATTTTGCAGTCTTAGAGTTTCTTGGGCATAATGAGAAAGTAAGTGATTCCCCTTTGGTCACATAACTAGTATATATTAGAAGCATATTTTAATGCAACTTTTATTGACTCAAAATCCAATCCTGCTGGTCTCAGACACTTAACACTTCCTAGCTGTGTGATTCTGGGCAAGTCATTTAACCCCAATTGCCTCAGGAAAAAAAAATCCAATCCTGTATCCACTAAGCCATATTATTTTTTTAGATGCATTTTGAAAATTTTGTCAGATTTGTTCCTCTGGCTCCAAGACTTTATAAGTTCCTTACTAGAGAATTTGTATATCTTATGTATAGTGTACAGAGATATCATGATATATGGAAAGCATAATAATAACTTTGAAATCAGAGAATCTAGACTCACATCTTGCTTCAAAATGGCTTCTGGTACAGTGAAAAGGGCCTTGAATTTGGAATTGAAAGACTTAGTACCTGTGTGATGTTAGACAATTTTCATGAGCATCAATTTATCATCTATAAAATGAGGCAGTTGGACTAGAGAACTTCTGAGAGCCTATTCCAGCTAGAGATTATGATCCCATGTTATATACACAATCCATAAAAGGATATATACCTTCACATAAAATGAGAGATGTCATTATTGATAAATGTCATCACAGCAAAATTCTGCACATGAAGTTTATGCAACACAACTGATAACTCTAGTTTATCATATCTACATGATTGGTCTCCCTGGAAACTGATGAAAATTTTTTTCTGCATATAATTACCAGCCTGTATCCAAAGTTCCATTCCAGTTGCTGCAAATTCAGCCATCTTTTGGCAGTCTGGAGTCACAAACTTAAAAGCTGTATATAAATTCCTACTTTTTTGAATGATTATTTAGCTCTTATGAACCAGATTTCTCTGATTCTTGACTTAATCCCTATAGATCTAGAAAATATAGTGGAAAGAGTGCTGGGCTCTGTAGGTCTTAGTTCAAATCTTAGCACTTCTACTTATTACCTGTGTGAAATTAGCAAATCATTTGATTCTTTCCTCATTTGTGAATCTCAGCCATTGTTCCCTGAGATCTCAAGAAACAGAACCTCACATGTAGCTGTTCTAACTATGGGGTTTATTAGTAGCACACAAACTAAGGTGGTAGCCAAGGGATCATTATCTTAGCTCATTTCTTGCATCCTGGAGTTCAGTTGTTTGACTCTGCTCTTGACAGGGATTTCAGCACATCTTTAAGAGAAACCAGGCCTGCCCAGAACTACAGGCTAGATTGAGTGACTAGAGAGAATTAAGCAGGTTTTTATAACTGGGGTGGACCAAGGAAGAATAATACTTTTAACAAATGTAACAATATAATGTGAGGAAATGTAAGTATCTTTAAATATACTAATCAGCAGAATGGTCAGATAAGGTTAGTTAAGGAGGTAATAGAATTCTTCTAAGGCTAAGAGCATCCATTCATGTATTCATCAATCATCCTAGATATTTTTGTTTCTCATTTTGGAGAAGGGGTACAGTCTAGTCAGATTGCATCAGGAGAATATGGAATAGATGCTCTTAAAAATATCTTCATTTCTAAATCTATGGTCTCATAATATAGATATGAGGTGCAACTCCAAGAGGATGAGGCAAGTTTTTATGTTTGATAGAATTAGTCATCTTGCTTATTTATTTATTGAATATAAAGGTGGGGAAAGGAGCTAGACCTATGATTTCATTGGTATAAGGAGCTTGGGGGAGAAAATCCCCAGTCTCAGTGCAGAGCCGCACTTTCTCTTCAAATTTTAGTTTTAGAGATCAGCCTAGAGCACGGAGAGATGACTTGCTCAGTGTCCCAGCCAGAGGCAAGACTTGAATCCAAGTCTTATTGACATTGAGTCCAGTTCTCCATTGACATTATATAATGTACCAAAAGATTGAGAGGAATCTCTTACTCTTTTCTGTTTCATAGTTGAATTTTTGGGAATTTCCTCCCCTCTTAGAAATAAGAAATTATCCTTATGGGAAATAGAGAACTTCAATAAATCTTATATGATAAAACAAAAACAAAAACAAAACCTGTTATTCATTTTGTGGTACTGAAAATTTGTTTGATTGTTTAAGAAAGCTTGAGGAATCCATTCTAGACTAGGCCAGTAATTAACTTCTGAACTTCAATTTATGGAGATAAGAGTCTTGTTAGCATCAGTAAGCTGCTTATTGCATTTATTGCTGCTATTTAGATGTTTCTTTTAAAAGGTAATTAAATCTAAAGTAATAGGCCTTAATTTCACTCTCTAGGACCACATAAAATAAATTTAATTCCTTTTCACTTGATAGCTCTTTATGTATTTGAAGTGCAATCGGGTGGCCCTATCTTCTCTTATCCAGGTTAAACATTCTTATTTCCCTGAACTGATCTTCATTTAATATAGTTGCACTCATTCATTCATTCATTCATTCAACAAATTTATTGAGCACATGCCATATGCAAAACATGCTTCTAGTCATCATGGATAGTTGCCAGATTGTTATTTGCCATTAATTTTTAAAGAGGACCAATGATATCATGAGGTGATAACTTACTCATGAATTGGATTTAAGCAAGACAGTTTCACAAAGTCATCAGCCTTTCTCTCTCCTCCATTTACTGAAGTTCAATGGCAAGACAAAAATCAGGAAGATGGATGATGGCCCAGGATACTTTTGATATCTTTGACCTCTGATCAAATTCTGAGGGTCTGTTTCATCCACCTCCATGGTAGTGGGAACAAATTATTCCCATTTGCTCATTCCATTGAGGAAAGTCTTCACATGCTAGGGGTAGACATCCCCCTAAATCAGTGACAGGTTTGAGGCTCCTTAGTTTAGCTTATCTGGGGTGCAGGTTATAGCTTCTTGGAGACATAGGTAAAAGTTGGGTGAAAGATGGACATCAAAGGTGGATGATCAGCCCTGAAAAGAGTTTGTAAAGCTCTCACATCAGAGATGTTAGCCTTCCCTTAATACTTCATACACCCTAACCATGTGAAATAAAAAAAAGAGTAAGACATCTTATCTACCTGCCTTCATGGAGCTAACTACTGGATCAGGGAGGGTGATGAGGCAATTAATGGAAGTGTGTGTTCCTATGCTTTGAGAGTGTAAAGGGCTAGAACTGAGCAATGCACTTGGATAATGGAGCACGTGAGACTAATTGCCAATAGGACAATTCTCTATTAACATGCTTGAAGGATGACCCTCCCCAACTATTCTGTGCTGGCTGGATCAGTGGGTGTGGACAAAGAAGGGGAAGTGACATGAGTGGAGGAGTAGGAGGAGGAAATTGAGGCATTCTCCTGGAGGTGGAGAGAGAGGAAGGAGGTGTAGAGATTGCTAGATCTAATCCCCTGACCTCAACCACAAAAGACCAAGAATAAAGACTTTGGATTATCCTGACTCAGGCTGATTTCTGGGAAGACAGGATTCCAAGAGAGAGGAAATCAAGTCTTCAAAGAATGAACAAAATAAAAGAGCTAAGAGCAGTAGATTTTAAGGAGCTTTGACTGTCTCATAAGAACTTTTGTATTTGACCTCAGAGGCAATAGGGAGCTACTGGTTGTTACTGAATGGGGGAGGGACTGACATAATTGGATCTGCTCTTTAGGAAAATCATTTGTGATTGAATAAAGGATAGATGGAATGGGGAGAGACAAGGCAGGCAGAACCAACAGCAGTTTATTGAATAGTACAAGTGTGAGGTGATGAGAGCCTACACTTGAGAGGTAGGAGCAAAGAAGAGAAGGTGTGCAAGGTAAAATCAACATGTCTTGGCAATAGATTGGCTTTGAGAGGTGAGAGAGTGAGAATTCAAAGATGATATCTAGTTTTTGAGACTGAGAGACTAGGAGGAAGATATTGGTTTCACTGATGATAGGAAAATTAGGAGGAAGTGAAGGAAAGAATTCTGTTTTGGACATAATGAATTTAAGACATCTACAACTAGTTTAAGAGGTTTTAAAGGCAGTTGGAGATTGGAGAGTACTAGAGAGGTTGGGGCTGGATAGGTAAATTATCAATATAAAAATGGGAAGGGCTGATTAGATTAGAAGTAGTACAGAGAAAGTAATGCTATAGCAGAAGAAAAGAGGACCCAGGACAAAACTCAATGAGACATTTTATGGTTAAAGAGCATAACCTAGAGGAAGGTCAAGTGAAGGAGACTGAAAAAGAGTGGAAATTGATAGGTAGGGGACCAGAAGAGAATAGTGTTTGCAAAACAGTAAATCTGCAAAAACTTACAAAAAAGAAAATGCCAAGAAGTAAGTGATCAACAGTGTGAAAGGCCGCAAAGAGGTTAAAAATAACAAAATCAAGAAAAAGACCATTTAATTAATAAATAAATTAATTATATTAAAGCTTTTTATTTACAAAACATATTCATGAGTAATCTTTCAACATTGACCTTTGTAAAAGTTCCAAATTTTTCCCTCCTTCCCCCCCCACTCCCTCCCCTAGATGGCAGGTAGTCCAATACATGTTAAATATGTAGAAATATATGTCAAATCCAATATATGTATACATATTTATACAGTTATCTTGCTGCACAAGAAAAATTGAATCTAAAAAGAAAAAAAAAACCTGAGAAGGAAAACAAAATGCAAGCAAACATCAATAGAAAGTGTGAAAATGCTATGTTGTGGTCCACGCTCAGTTCTCACAATCTTCTCTCTGGATGTAGATGGTTCTCTTCATCACTGAACAATTGGAACTGGTTTGAATCATCTTATTGTTGAAAAGAACTACGTCCATCAAACTATATAATCTTCTTGTTGCCGTGTATAATAATCTCCTGATTTTGCTTATTTCACTTAGCATCAGTTCGTATAAGTCTCTCCAGGTCTCTCTGAAATCATCCTGCTGATTGTTTCTTTTTCTTTTTTTTTTTTTTATATTTTATTTTATTTTTTTATAATATTATCCCTTGTATTCATTTTTCCAAATTATCTCCCCTCCTCCCTCCACTCCCTCCCCCCGATGACAGGCAATCCCATACATTTTACATGTGTTATAATATAACCTAGATACAATACATGTGTGTAAATACCATTTTCTTGTTGCACATTAAGTATTAGATTCCGAAGGTATAAGTAACCTGGGTAGATAGACAGTAGTGCTAACAATTTACATTCACTTCACAGTGTTCCTTCTCTGGGTGTAGTTGTTTCTGTCCATCATTGATCAACTGGAAGTGAGTTGGATCTTCTTTATGTTGAAGATATCCACTTCCATCAGAATACATCTTCATACAGCATTGAAGTGTACAGTGATCTTCTGGTTCTGTTCATTTCACTCAGCATCAGTTGATTTAAGTCTCTCCAAGCCTCTCTGTATTACTCCTGCTGGTCATTTCTTACAGAGCAATAATATTCCATAACCTTCATATACCATAATTTACCCAACCTTTCTCCAATTGATGGACATCCTCTCAGTTTCCAGTTTCTAGCCACAACAAAAAGAGCTGCCACAAACATTTTGGCACATACAGGTCCCTTTCCCTTCTTTAGTATCTCTTTGGGATATAAGCCCAGCAGTAATACTGCTGGGTCAAAGGGTATGCACAGTTTGATAACTTTTTGGGCATAGTTCCAAATCGCTCTCCAGAATGGTTGGATTCTTTCACAACTCCACCAACAATGCCTCAGTGTCCCAGTTTTGCCACAGCTCCCCCAACATTCATCATTATTTGTTCCTGTCATCTTAGCCAATCTGACAGGTGTGTAATGGTATCTCAGAGTTGTCTTAATTTGCATTTGTCTGATCAATAATGATTCAGAGCACTATGACTAGAAATAGTTTCAATTTCTTCATCTGAAAATTATCTGTTCATATCCTTTGACCATTTATCAATTGGAGAATGGCTTGAATACTTATAAATTTCAGTTAATTGTCTATATATTTATATATAATTTTGAGGAGAGTAGTTTTGGTGGAATGTTAAGGCTGGAAGACCTTGTAAGAGGATAGTGGTTGGAGAGAAAATGGAGGCAGCTATTATGGATTACTTATTCAAGGAACTTAGCTTCAAAGGGCAGAAGAGTTATAGTATGATGATGATGAATCAAATGAGGGGTTTTTGAGGGAGACATAGGTATGTTTATAAGTAGTAGGGAGGGAGCAACCAGATGGAGAGGTTGAAGATAAATGATAGATTGAGGATGATGGAGTATTTAAATAATCTCCTAACTACTCTCACTGCCTTCATTCTCTTACTCCCCCTACTATTTAATCCAAGCATTGTATTTAGATTAATCTTTTTAAAGCACAGATCTGACACTTTCATCTCCTTTCTAAAACAAATAAAGTAGTCTCCATTGTCTACTAAATAAAGTCATTTGTTCATAAAAAAATTGATTTTAAAAGGATCTCAGATGTTATCTAGCTCCAATTCTATGAATTCATTCTATAAGATGCCTTTTAAAATTCAGAATTTTTTATATTGTAGTCCCAATACACCTTCCTTGCTTTTTTCCCACAACCCTCACAAACACAAAACAAACTAGATAATTTATTGTTTGTCATTTTTCTACTCCCATGTTTTTGTTTATATTTTTGAATGTCTTTTTTCAGAATTAACCATCAGATGGCATTGATAGTTACTCCTAATTATTTGTATCTTCCCATTTGGGTGCAATTGCCACCCAATTAAGTGCATTGTGAACTGAACTTTCTAAGAGAAGATTAGATAGATAGAAAGTTAGATATCTATGTATATATGTGCATACATATATATTTGTTTATATTTATGTTGAATGTATATATGTGTGTACATATATTGTATATGTTTGTGTGTAGAGTGGATAGACTGCAAGCCTTGAGTCAGAAGATCTGAGTTCAAATCCTGTCTCAGACATTTACTAGCTATGTGACCATGACACTTAAACTCTGTTTGCCTCAGTTTTATCATTTGTAAAATACAGAATAATAATAGCGCTTACCTCCCAGGATTGTTGCAAGGATCAAATGAAATAAGAATTGTAAATCTCTTAGCACAATGACTGGCACTGTAAGTGCTATAGAAATGTTAGCTATGACATATATATATATGTGTGTGTGTGTGTGTGTGTGTGTGTGTGTTTCTATATATAATGTATATATACATCTATAAATGTCTCATTGACAAAATTGTTTCTTTTTTTGTCACCCTTAACATCCCCAGCCCCTCATAATTCTCTGTCATCCTCCCCCCTACAAGAGAACTTTCCTTCATAATAAATAAGTATAGTCAAAAAAAGAAATTCATCCATTGGCTATATCTAAAAGTATATGTCTTTCTTTCTTGTCTAGTCAATCACTTCTTTGCCAAGAGATAGGAAACATTCATCAACAGACTTCTGGAGTCATGATTGATCATTGCATTGATCATAGTCCTTAAATCTTTCAAAGTTGTTTTTCTTTATAGTGTTGTGATCATTGTGTAAATTGTCCTATAGGTTTCACTCACTAGATTTTTCCACCTTTAGCCCATTACAGGGGCTAGTCTTTCCTTGCCTGCAATGCTGAAGACAATTAATAGCTGTGTCTCATGGACTTTTTCAGACTTTTTAGTGCAAAACACTGACATGGGGTACTTGAAAGGACAATTGTTTTTCAAATTTAATTTAATAATTTTCTAATTAACAAGCATTTATTTTCTCTACTTTTTATTCCCCTTGCATTGAGCAATACAAGGAAAAAAAAACACTCAAAACAAAGATGCATAGTCGAAAAAAGCAAATACCCACATTGGCCATGTATAGAAATGTCTTTCTGCATTTTAAGACCATTAGTTGTCTGTCAGGTGTTGGATAACAGGTTTCATTTTCAACTTCCTGGAATTGTGATTTGTCACTGCAATGATGAGGGTCCTAAATTTTAGATTGTTTTTCTTTAGAATATTGTCATTGTCTAAACAAGCTGCTCTCCTAGTTCTGCTTACTTTTCTGTAATCTTCACAAAGTTCTGCCCAGTTGCCTCTGAAACTATCTATTTTATCATTTCTTATGGTGCAAATAACATTTCAATTATTTCAAATACCAAATTTATTTAGCCGTTCCCCAACAGGTGGACATTCCTTTAATTTTAATTTTAATTTTAATTTTTTTTTTGCTACTATAAAAAGAGCTGCTATAAATATTTTTTGTGCATGTGGATCCTTAAAAGGAAAATTTTTTAGACTCTTTGATACTGCAAGATTGAAGATGTGGACAAATGTGCCAAATGTCATCTTGTTGATTTGTTCAGGACATTTGACTGGAGGAAGAATGTATTAGAGGAGCTGAATTTGAGTAGGCAAAGTACAAAGCTGATCTTACCAGAGGCCAGCTGTATTTTGGTACTTTGGGGATTAAGCTTCTGCCTGTGTGTGACTCAGTCCTGAGACTGTTATGTTAGTGAAGAAGAGAAAGTTCTATTTCTTCAATTCTCTTGTTTGAGAAGTAGTTCTCTTTATCACTAGACTTCTGTGAGAGGAATGGGAGTGGGTGGCTGTTCCCATATGAAGACTGTATTAGATGATATTGTACCTGGGCTTCTTTTCTGCTAATATTTCCTTTACTAAGAAGATGATTGAACTTCCTTAAAATGGACATATCCAGAGTTAGAGGTGATTGTGGGAGTTTGGAAAATTCTGGGTCTATTAGAAGTCGACTAAAAGCAAGGCAAAGCAAGATTCTTCATAAGAGAAAATGAGAACTAGCAGAAGATATGGATGAGAAGCTGATTGAAGAATGAAATGTTGAAGTGAAATGTGAAATGCCTACCTGGTAACCCCATAGAATGCTTTATGTTCTGATGAGCTTTAAGTATTGCTCTTCTGAGAGAGAGAATAGTAGTTATAAGTTAAATTACTGAATCTTCTTTTTTAAAAAATATTTTTAAATGTAAATAGTATTTAATTTTTTCCAGTTGCATGTAAAGATAGTCTTCAACATTAATTTTTATAAGATTTTGAGTTCCACATTTTTTCTCCCTCCATCCTTCCCCTTCTTCTTCCCCAACATGGCAAGCAATCTGATATATGTTAGACATGTGCAATCATATCAATTATAATTTCACATTAATTGCTATATCACAATCTGAAGTTTTCAAGGTACTGAATCCTCTTAAAAGTTATTCTGTCAGTGCATGCATGTGAATGCTTTGTGTCCCTTAGCATTTCTTTTTTGTATGTAGAAAATAAATAGCAATCCCATGCTTGATTAAAAATGTATGTAATACACTTCTACTCCCAGTTCTGAGGAGACCCTACACATAAGCCAAAATCTAACCTTTAAGTGATTCATTCTAAAGGCAATGGAGTAGAGATTTCACAAGCCAAAACATATGAGAATTAGACTTGCCTATTATTCAGAAGCCAGAATGCTCTGAAGCTGGCTTAAAATGCATGCCCACGTTGGTCCAGTACATAGAATCCTCTGAGTGAAGAAGATGAACATAGTGCCTTAATCCCATTGGGCTTGGGAATGGTTCTTTAATATTAGACATATGTCATCAGTATTTATGTATAATTTCTGCTAAAGTATTTAAATTCATAGAAAAAGTTGTATCCACTTATATGAAAATACATAAGAATAGGACAAATCAGTTGAAGTCTTGTCAGAATAAATTTGTTATCAAATTTATTCTATATCAATAAAAGACTTTCTTTGCATATTTCACATCATATTAATAGTATTTTATTAGTTGTATTATTAGTATGTATTAAATGGAAGGTACAATATGAAAAGTTAATTCTTGATGATGATATACAATACCATATCCTTCAATTCTATCTTCTCTCCATTTTCTTTAAAACACATTATAATACCTAAACTCTGCAGGTGATGATTATTTTTAAAACTATTAATCACCGTATGTAACAGAGAGCCAAATGAGTACCAGATGTTGTTCAAAATTCAGTACCTAACTTAATATATTCCCACAAAAATCTGATCATCATTGTCTATTGTAAAACTTGATTGCATAATTGTAGTGATGAATGCAAGGTGTTTCCCAAAGCCTGGGAAAGGAATGAATGATGCACATTATTATTAAAAAATCATCACTAATTCCAAATAAGTATTAAATACTTACATTTGATGTTGCTGTTAGAACCTCTACAATGCAAGTTAATCAGATATGCTAAACACCTAGTAATGTTTTGCTTCATGAAACAAATAGTAATGATGATAAAATTCTAAAAGCCACAAGAGATAGTGAAATTGTGTGGTGTGTTCTTTAAAAAGTCTGCAGCTCCTACTTATCACTGGTTTCTTTAGAAACAGGGATTCTTCTAATGCCTACAAATGCATCAGCATTTATGTTAAACACAATGGAACTGAATGTGTGCTTATCTTGTGTTTAAAATTCCTATTCATTACTTTGCTTTTTCTTCCAGAAAATATTTGCATGCATAGTTATAGTAAATTGGTCTTTAGAATTCCCGTTTCTCAAATGATTTTTCTGAATACCACCCAACTTCCCTCTTCTTTCTTCTTTTGTCCTTCCCTTCCTTTCTTTTTTCCTTCCCTCTCTCCTTCCATCCTTCCATCTTTCATTCCTTCCCTCTTTTTTTGCTTTCTTGCCTTCCTTCATTCCTTTTTCATTCCCTCCCTCCCTTCATTTTGCTTTTCTTCCTTTCTTCCCATTGTTAGTGCTCTCCCCACCTTGAACCACAGAATTAATTTAGTGTTTGTATATTTTATACTAACTCATCTATATACAGGTTTTTTCTCTCCAAGGAAATGTGAAAGTAGGGACTTTCCTGGATTTTTGAGGGTCCTTTTATCTTATGTATCTAGCAGTGATCACATGTAGTGAAGTTTTAAAAATATATGTTGAAAGAATGAATGAATACTGATTTTATTTTTGATAATCTTTATGTATTTATTTTTACTTTATACATGGGGCAAATTCTCCTAAGCATTCTTTTAAAATTTAGGTTACTACTAGCTTTCTGTTACATCTAGTTTACAGGTCGGGGTATGTATGTAAACAAAAGCAAGATTTTGATATATTTATTTATTTATTATTATTCTCGGTGATCTCTAGTATGGCAGGAAACTTCCTACATGGGATCCAAAAGGATAAGCAAATTCCAATAGAAAGATTCTAGAAGTGTTTCTCTTCACAAATACCACTATGCTGATTATAGAAAGCTCTGGACAGAGTGTGGTCAATGGGATTTGTGGTCATTAAGAAGAGATTAGTTTAGCAATCCTGGAATCCAATACTGGAAAAGAAAATATAGGAAAAACACATATTTCTGAAATCATGGCATAGTGTAGACCAGATAGCACTTTGAGTTGATGCAATACTACATATTTTGGACAGATCCTAAAGATTAACTGTGATCTAGGTCTAGAACTGAATAAGATGAAGAAAGTAGACTAGATTATCTTGAGAAATTATGCAACAATTTCAATAAACCCAGACTATCTCCAAGGGAGGCCAAGATCTCTTTCACAAAAAGAATTTATAAAATATTTAATTTTAAATAATTGTAATCACTTAATTTCCACACTTCCATTATTAGTATGTTAAATAGTTTGCTAATTGTTAATTTAGGCAAATAAAAAGTTAATAGATATAAATATATAAAACTATACAACCTAAGTTTTAGCAAAGTGTATTTTTTTCGTTATTTTGTGCATGACACACAGAAACATGAGTATTATCCTGTGCAAGATCAAAAAATGAAGATTGTATATAAAATCACAAATCTTTATTACTAATCAATCAAAAAGTATTTATATAGCTGTTACAAAGTACCAAGCACTATGCTGAGTACCTGATACAACAGGCAAAGGCAAAATTGGTTACTGTCCTAAAGGAGCTCATGTTCTAATATGGAAGAAAACATTTAAGAATAAGTAAATACATACTAATTATATATAGAGCAGATGGTAAATATTCTTCATGGGAACACACCACGAGCTAAGATGATGTTGGGGGTAGGGACTGAGAAAGGTCTCTGATGGGAGGTGGGATTTAAACTGAAATTTGAAGGAAAACAGAGAAGCTAAGAGGAAGTGTAGTAAAGAAGAAGAAAATTGTAGGCATGGAGGAGAGCAAGCCCCAAGACATTGAGAGGGAAGATGGCATGTTGTGTACAAGGAAGAACAAAAAGACAAGTGTGTAATGTACCTGAATTATAATGTATGTGAAATATAAGAAACATGAAATGGGAGGGAGGTTCCAGTTTACAATGATTTTTAAAATATCAAACAGAAAACATAGGGTGAAGATGGTTAACAGGACAAAGTATTAGGAAAAAGTGTAGCAAGCTCCCCTCCCCCACCCAAATTCATTCAAACAGATCTAGAAAACACTCTAGAATTGAATCTTTTTTTCTAGCCCAGAGAGGTCTGTGGGTAATGAGGGTAGAGTCTGGCCAGAAATGCATCATGCAGAATCCCAGAGACTGAAGGAGAATTGAAGCTGTACATTGGGGTAAAATGAAGTGATATTGTCAAAAGGGTAGGAATAGGTGCTAACAGGTAGCTTTGTTTCTCACTACATAGTTCCAGGTGACAAATCCAAGACTGAACAAAGCAGGGATCCATGCCCAGGGACAGCATTTTGGGATAAAAAGAAGTTGGGAATTCTAGCTTGTGTACTGAGTAAGGAATAAATTTAAAATCAAGCAGTTGCTGTATTGGGGAGTCTTAAGGGTCTGGAGAGTACTGGGGTCTCAATTTCAATTTTTGATGCAGTCTGAAGGTCAAACAGGTATAAACAAAACAGGAATTCCAGACTAAAGGGAAGTCTACAGTTTTATTGCTCTGAACCAGCAGAATTTTCCAGTTAGATGACAGTGGCTGAGTCCTTCAGCAGTTTCCTGGAACTACAAATGGGCAAGCTCATACTTGTTGCTCTTTCTTGGTGCAAAGATCTAAACCTGGGTCAGGATGTATAAAGTCAGAGCAAGGGGATAATGACCTACAGACTTGCCCTGAATCAGAACATTTTGGGAGCATTGTAAGCTTACATGTCCTCCATTTGAGCTATTTCTGAGATCCTGGAAAAACATAATATTCAATACCCTAGGTAAGCAGAAATAGGACCAGCCCATGTATTCCCTCAGAAAGTGTACATAACTTGGCCATTGTCAAGAAATAGACTGGAAGAATGACCAAACAACAAAAAAGAATCCTATTATAAAAAGCTATTATAGTGACAGGGTCATTCAAGATAAAAACCCAGAATAGAATAAAGAAAAACATCTATAAAGAAAACTTTTAAGAAAAACAGAGCTTGGGCACAAATTCAACTTAGAATTATTAGAAGAGATGAAGCAAGAGGGTTTTTTTTTTAAGAGAGTTTAGATGTTTTTATAATGAAATAATGAAATGAGAGCATTAAATGGAACAATTAGAAAAAAAAATGAGAGAAATGGAAGAAAGAATTGGAAAGAGAAATAACATCCTAGCACAAGAGATAAAAAAATCTGGCCTAAGTAACAAACTCCTGGAAAATTAGAATGGCTCAAATAGAAGCTATAACTTCATAAAACAAGAAATATTAAAACAAAATTGAATATCTGAAAAAGTAGAAAATTTAAAGTATTTCATAAAAAAAAAATTGACCCAGAAAACAGATTGAGGAGAGAAAATTTAAGAATTATTGAACTATATGAAAGTCATGAGCATAAAAAAGAGCCTCAAAAAAGTTTTTATTGATAGGGGATATCAGGAATGTCTTCTCACAGATTGCATTTGACTTGGACTTTAATGAATGGATAGAAATTCAAGAGCCAAAGAAGAATAAGAGAAGGCATTATAAATATAAGAAACAGGCTAAACAAATGGAAGGATATAAGGATATAAGAAGTCATTCCAGGGAGAAAGGAGTTGGTCTAATTTGATTGGTATTGAGTACACAGAAGGAGTAATGTCAGATAAGAGTGGAAAGCTAATAGCAGCAGATCATATAAGGCTTTGGTCTATAGTCCAGTTATCCTTCACCTCTCTTCTGTCCCCCAACTCTCAAACTGATGCCTTGGTTGGATGCATTTTTGCTTTATCTTGCTCAGAAATTAGGCCTTAATACCACTTTCTGGTTATCTCCACATAATGCTGCTGGCATTACTCTTTCCCTTTCCCAGCTACGTGCTGTATATTTATCTTTTCTAACTAAAATGTAAGATTCTTAAGAGCTGTTGTGACTGTTGTGGTTTGCTTATATTTTTATCTCTAGCACTTAGCACGGTGTCTGGCATGAATAAAATCAAGATATTGGTGGGTGTTTGCTAGAGTTGTATACAGCCTGAATTTTTAAGAAAGTATAATAAATTCAACATATTAGTTCAAAACTATATTGCTTCTCTGTCTCCTTCCTAACATTCTCTTCTGTGCATTTAAAAAAATGCAATGAACTACATGGATCTCCTTTTCTTTTATTATTATTATCTCTATTGCTAGTTCTCCTTTCTCCCTCTCAAATCCCCACCCCCAATAAAAAAAAAAACAACCCAATAACTCTTGTAAGAGCCCTTTAAATGGGCTGCACAACAGTGCATCGGGAGATTGAGGCCCAGAAGTAATTTCTGTGGATATTAGGACTGCCTTGTAGGTGGGATCGCCATTTATAACGTGTCCTCCTGGCAGTTACAAACTCTCCCTTATAACAAATAAGAACAATTCAGAAATGTATCCAGACATTGACTATGTATGAATAATATATATCAATATGTCCTTCAAATCCCTCACCTCTTTTTCAAGTGATGAGTAACATGCTTACATGATTTGTCATTGATGGTTTGCTGGAGTAATGGTTTCTCATTGTATTGATCTGGGTTCAAATTTTGTTTTCTTTATAATTTAGTCATTGGATAAGTGGTTCTCTTGGATTTTCTAATTTCACTTTGCATAAATATATAATTCTTCCCAGATTTTTCTGAATCCATTTCTTTCATACTTTCTTATAATGCTATAATATTTCATTATATTTTATTTGCCACCTATAATTTTTTAGCACTTCCCCTATTTATGGTCATCTCTTTATTTGCTGATTCTTTGCTACAACAAAAAGAACTTATACATATTTTCTTTCCTAAATAAGATAATCTCTGAGTCTAAAGGGAAAAAAAACTTATGGGCATGTGTGAATAAGGACTCTCATTTTCCTTCATGGCAATAACAGGATAAAAAAGAATGATTGTACTTTTAAACTGGAGCTCCTCCATTTTAGAAAATTTCTTTCAGTACAAGGAATTCTGGTAAAAGTAATCACAGAGAAATGCATTTCCCATAGGGAACAACCTGGCCTTTAATAACTCCTGTAACCCCAAATTTTGTGCACATGTCCTGTTCTGCTGGGGAATTCCATCGATGGTTCTGTGATATAAAAGAGGCCAAAAAGCTATTTTTAAAAATCCCAATCTGTACCTAAGAAGCAGAAACTTATTTTTCTTTCAATTTGTCTATATACTTTTTGATTGTCAGTCTTATAGACCTCATGTCTTTATTGCCCCTGGGTACTTATAGAACCCAGGATAGGGAACTCCCTCATCAGTACATAGAATCCTCTCCCTTTTACTTTGATCCTTTTGGGGAATATGTTAATATAGTGATAGCATGTACAGTTTAATGACTTTTTGGGTATCATTCCAAATTGTTTTCCAGTATATTTGGTTGAACCAAGTCAGAACTCCATCAACAATGCATTCATACGCCTGCCCTCCCACAGCTCCTCCAATTGTTATTTATTCCTTAAATATTTTTTCAAAATAAGTTTTCATTGATTTTTTTTTCACCAACACAGTTTCCTTCAGTATCTCTTTTCTTCTCCTTCTTTACAAGCAATCTCACATAGCAAATTGGATTTTTAAAGACAAAGAAAAAGAGGAAGAAAATCAGGATTATTGATTAACATATTGGAAAACTCTGTAAATATATGCAATGTACAACATTTATGAATCTTTCACTGAGGCATAAGGCTGGTGAAGGGATGTTTTCTTATATCTCTTTAAGTGGAGCTTGTTTGTTTTTTTTAATTCTGCAACATTCAACTTTTGATGTTTGTGGCTGTTTGCATGTGAATATATATGTATGGATGCAAGTATATTTGTTCTTTCCAAATACATTGTTGTAGTCATTGTGTATATTGTTTTCTTGGCTCTGCTCATTCCTCTCTGCATTTTAGGAGATCTTTCCATGCTTCTCTGTATTCTGTCACATTTATCATTTCTTACAGTACATAAATATTCCATTATTTCATGCTCTGCAATTTGTTTAGCCATTCTGATTTAAACAGCCATTAGTTGTTGGTCATATACTTTGTTTCCATTTCTTTGCTATCTTTGCTAAGTGTTGTTATAAATATTTTAATATACAGACTTCTTTTTAATATTGCACATCTTGGTGTAAAAGCAAGTAGCTCCACCAATAATACACAATATCCCCAATAATTATTTTGGATATTTTTTCATTTTTGTCAATTTGCAGGATGTGAGGTAAAAGTTCAAACTTGTTTTCATTTTCATTTCTCTTATTATTAGTGATTTGGAACACTCTTAATGTGCTTCTTAATAGTTTGTAATTCTTTTCTGTTTAAAGAACATTTTATTCATATTTTTTTAATCACATATTTATTTGGAAATTGTTTTTGGTCAAATGTGTGGATTTGTGTGTGTGTGTGTGTGTGTGGTATTTTTCTTAATTATTTATACATCCTGGATACCAAGTGCTGATCAGAAATAAAATTGATATGTAGATTCCCCCCTCCCATTTGACCTCTTTCCTTCTCGTCCTAGTTGCATTAATTAGTCTATGCAGAAGCTTTCTAATTTTATTCAGTTAAAATAATCTATTTTGTCTTTTTTTAACTGCTTCTGTCATTTGTTTGATTAGGAATATATCTTTTACCCATAGCTGTGAGAGTTATATGATCTGTTCCTTTCCTGTTTTTAAAAAGAATAGTATGGTCTTTAATATTAAGGTCATGTGTTTATTTACATTTAAAAAATGGCATAAGGTACTACTGAGTTTAAGCCTAGTTCCTGCCAGATTACTTTCCCATTTCTCCAGCAGTTTCTTTCATATAAAAGTTCTTTTCTAAGCAATTTATGTTTTCTGGCTTATCAAACATTGAATTTTTTAGTTCCATTGTTTCCAATTTTCCTTTGAGTAATCTATTCTATTGCTCTATTTTTCTATTTCTAATCAATACCAGATGTTTTGATGACTTTTGTTTTATAAAATAGTTTAAAGTCTGCAATATTATTCCTCTTTTGCTCCATCCCCTTTTATCATTTCCTTTGACATTGTGGATCCTTTTTATTTTATTTTTAAAAATTTTTTGCTGAGGCATTTGGGGTTGTGACTTGCCCAGGGTCACACAGAGAGGATGTGTTAAATGTCTGAGATCTGATTTGAACTCAGGTCCTCCTGACTTCAGGGCTGGTGTTCTATCCACTGCACCACTTAGCTGCCCCCTTTTTAAAATTTCATAAGTGAATTTTGTTATTTTTTAAAAAATCAATTTCCATAAGATATCTCTTTGATAATTTGTGTGGTATAGCATCAAAAGTATAAAGTTTATTGGTACAATTTTATCATATATATATATATATATACATATATGGAGAGAGAGAGAGAGAGAGAGAGAGAGAGAGAGAGAGAGAGAGAGAGAGAGAGAGAGAGAGAGTGTCCAGTCATGAGCACTGAAAATTCCTTCAGCTATTTAAGCTCTTTGTTACTTTAAAGAGCACTTTGTAATTGAATATATGCTAGGTTTTTGTGGGCTTTGGCAATTTGTTTCCCAGATGCTTTATGTGTTTCATAGTTATTTGGAGTAGGAGTTTGTAATTTTTTTTCTTTTAACATTGCTTCTAGTCTGATCCCTCTGACTTAGAATCTCAGTTACAGTGATTTGGAGCATTGTTCAATATGGTTATTGACAGCTTAGATGTCTTCTGAGAGTTGCTGTTCATAGTCTATGACCATTTATCTACTGAATATCTCTTGTGTATACTGTAATTAGTTGGATATCAGACCTTTTTCAGAGAAACGTGCTGCAAAGAATTCCCCCCTTCTCCCCCTTAACTGTTTCCCATCTAACTTTAACTGCATTGATGTTTATTTATTCATATTTCATTTTTAATTGACACAGCAATGGTTTTATTTTTTGATGCAGTAGAAACATTTTCTTGTGCAGTATTTGGAGTTTAATCTGCAGATGATGAGGAGATACAAAAGGAAATTCTGAAGCTGCTTTTGGAAATCTGGATTTCAGGGACTTCATCACCCAGCAAAAAAAGTTCTGTAATCTCTGGGCTTTTGCCTTTCATAAGACATAATTGAAGCCTCTGGCTTTGAACAGCCCATTTTTATATCCTGACTGACTCATTCTAACTCATTATGTTTAATATCACTGTTTGCAGTGGGGATTGTCGATATGCTCTGGAGACTCAAATATCTAGGTTGCTAGTTCCACTCTAGCCTGAGGTCAAAGTTGTGCCTGAAAGTTATTACCCATTAGTGATATTCAGTGACACATCCTAATGACAATATTGTAAGGTTCCCAGACAGTTTCATGAATAGTGCTATCTTATCCATACAGTACTCCTGAGAACATTTATCAATTTAATACATCTGTGTGTGTGCTTATGAATTCAAATTTTGGAATTCTTTGTGCTGGGCTCTACCTGACTTGATTCACTTTGATATGCAGCATCTGCTAACCACTTAGCTTGTACTCTACTAATTTGTTTTCTTTTTAGCCAGAGGCTGGCATGCTCTCTGGGACTACATAGTGTATTCAAAAACATACAGTGTACATGATTACTATTGAATTTGTCTTATGTAATGAATTACTGCTAAATTAGTGAAGGTTCATAAATGTCCTTATGTGGTGTGACTTTATGGGCAATCGGAAGCCTCTTTTGATCCCCCACATAAAAAAGTCTTCCTCCCTCCAGCTCAGTACTTCTTGGTTCCACAATTAGAGTTTCACTCCTTTCACTTAAGCTCCTTTGACTTAAGGAAGCCAGGAGCATCGTTCCCTGATAAGAAGCATATTACCTTGAGAAAAATATTAGATCTTAGTCTCATTTATGCTTTAGTTTAAACAAATCCATTAAATCTTTTGCTGGGAGCAGCATTTGGCAAATGGGAATGTTAAAAAGAGCTTGAGGACAGTTTGTACTTAGAACAGGGATCTCCAAAATGAGGACTACAGCCCCTGGAGGAAATATGTAACCTGGACCCAAGACAATCATGGTCTGACTTCTAAATGGTGTTTGATCAACCAATGGGTTGCATCCCATCCTGACCAGCAAATCTATTTGTGGGCTCCTCTCCAACACAACTGTACCAGTCCTTCTATTTATTATAAGGCAACACTTCCCCATTTAACTTCTTCCCAATTATTGACCTCCTACTGGGCATTTGGGTTATAGGTTATAACTTAACCTAAATTTAGCTACACGGGCAACATTTTCCCTCTAATATCTCCCCAATCCCCAGTCATTTTAAGGCTGTCACAGGCCTTGTGCCTTAATTAGAGGCTTGTACGATATTTCACTTTTTCAATGGGAAAAAATTAAGAATCACAGGATGAGCAGGTATGAATAAGTTTCCGTCTACATTGCATATTTCATTACATTATCTTATCTTTTCTATCAATCCTTCTTTTAAATTTTCCTTCCACATAAAGAACCATGTTCTTTCTCATTTTTTTCTCATCCTTTTCTTCACCCTTTTTAAAGTTACCAGTAATTTAGTTGCCAAATTATTTTTTTCCCTACAGTTTTTCAAAGTTCCATGTTCAGATAAGATATAGATAGTTAATAGTAGTAGCAAAACCAGAAATTTCTCCTTTTCTCTTTCATTTTCCTATTCAGCTCCTTCCCTGTTTCCTAAGCAGTGGTCTCCAATCTGTTTTGATTAAGTACCCATGAATAAACAATTTGAACTCAAAGCTTAGTATCTGTATATTTACTTTTTGATAAATTATATGCATGTACTACTGTACTAATGATTATGTGGGTTACTTCAGGGCTTCTTAAACTTTTTCCAGTAGTGACCCCTATTTGCCCAAGAAATTTTTATGTGGCTCTGGGTCTATAGGTATATAAAATAAATATATAAATGAAATATTTGCTGATAATAAATCATAATTTTGTGATTCTAACATTCAGTTATGAGACTCCACATAGACTCTCAAACCACAGTTTAAGAAGCTAAGTATTATATAACACATGCAAAAATTAGACATTTAAAAAGGATAATATAAAGAAGAAATAATATTTTATTTATGGCACAAAATCTTTCTTGCTTCCACCAAAATTTTTATTAATAATTATATTTTTACTGAGAGTAATATGATCATATAAGCATCATTATTTTTTAAAAGTCACGATTTAATATTAAGTCATAGTTTAATAAAATGAATCTGAGATCTGGTCCTAGGCTCAATTTATTTCAATACTTGCTTTTAATGACTATCACAAATGAAAAAGATACTTCACAAAGAATAGATGCAAATGAAAGAAATGCCTTGTTAGCTCTGTTTACAAAATTATGATACTCATTTTCTAAAATTTCCCCATTTTGCAAAGATTTTTGCTGAAATTGAACCAGTAACTTTCTAGTTTCCTTGATATAATGTCAGTCGGTTGTTCCTGAAAACCAGAAAGTGTTACATTTTAATTTTTCAACAAAAGAGTTCAAAGCTCACTAAAATGCTTCATTTAGGTTTTAAAAAAGGTTAGAAAATCTGTTTCTATGTTTTTAAAGTATAGATAACAGAGTCTTGATAGATGGGCACATTTACATTGTTTTCACCATGAATTCTGAATGAGTCACAGTTTAGGGAATGGTTAGTGAAAATGGGTAAGTTAGAAGTAATCATGTTAATCTATGTTCCTAAATTCCAGTACAAGATGTGATCTGCCCGTGAAAGATATATCTATCCACATAGGTTGTCTAAACATATAGAAAGGCTAAATATCTCTGAAATTTTGACTGCTTTTTCCAAGGGAGACTTTGATATCTTTTTCAAGGAACCAAGAAAAGGGGCCATAAAATGAGTCATTCTGTTTCCCTCTAAAAGAGTGAGTACTTGACTAGAATTACACTGATATGCTTCCCTACATATTGCTGGTATAGGGGTATGATTTGTTTTTAGATTTAAAAGCAAAAATTTTAAAAAGCAACTAGTTTTCTTAGTCATTAACCCTTAAAGGCAGCAGTTTTCCCACCAAACATTAGTTACAAAAAAAGACAAATGGCAAATAGTAAAATCCTTTATTGAAATAAATAGCAAACAGAAATCAGACATGTTATAAAGATTAAAATACACTAGGAAATATGCAGAGTCAATGAATTCTCTCTCTGGGAGTGAGATATCCCAGTTTAATCAAGAAAGAAATTCCAATCTTACTTAAGGGCAGATTCCCCCAAAGTCTATAGAAGATAGCTCCCCCTATATGTTTGCTGCTTCCAATACATTTTTTTCCTTTCGCTTTCCTGGAGTTGATATTAAAGAGAGCCTGGATTACTCAAATTTACTCTTGAAGAAGGAAAAAAATAACACCTTTCCTCTAAAAAGATCAGGGTATATCATACTGGACTTGAAGTTATTAAGATTCAGATTTTAATTTGCCTTAGGTATTTCTTAGCTGTGTGACTGTGAGCTAATCACATAATTTCTGCCTTGATTTCTTCAACAATAAAAATAATAACATTGTTATTAACAATAATAACATATTATATGTTACTATAAAATAATAATAGCACTGTTTCCCAGAATCAGGGTTGTTGTAAGGATCAAATGAGATAAGATTTGCTAAAGTTCTTGCCATGATACTGGCACAAAGTATATACTTAATAAATATTTATTCTTCTCCAAAATTTTTGAACCAACTCCTCATTCAGACATATAAAATTAGGTCATCATTCTTTCTACCAATCCAGAATCATGTTCTACAGGTAGCATGCAGGACAGGGGGTTCTTGTCTCCCACCCAACTTGGTTGAGAGTTGAGTTATACCAGATACTAAGGGAGGGAGATCTAATTCAGTATCCATGAAAGGACAATAGCTGAACATTGCGTACACTGGCCTAGGGAATGCTTCTAGTATTTCAAGCAGTAAAATATGATTTCCCTTAGTATAGAAAAACAATAGGTTGACTACCATCTGGCAAATTTTATATTCAGTTCAGTTGTACCCATTCATCTGAAGGCCTCAAGCTTATTTATTTTAAATGAGTTAAAATCACCTGCTGAAATGCAGGTTTCAGAGTACTAAAAAGAAAAAAGAAACTGTCAGATAGATTTGATTGTCAAGGTAATAGGAACTCCTCTACTTGGCATTTAAATCTGGTTCCAACCCATCCTTCTAGACCAATTAAACATTCCTCCCTCTCACAAACTTTTTGTTTTAGCCAAACTGACTTTTCTTTTGGTGGTATAGCACGTTCTATATTTCAACTCTATGTCTTTGCAAGGTTAATACTTTTGCCTGGAACTCTCTTCTTTACTACTACCTCTTGAAACCCTAAATTCCAATCAAGGCTCACCTAAATGATGTATAAATGAATGAGCACTTATAAGCAATTTCCTCTGATTAATCATTTAGTAATGATTCTCTTACACCAACTTACTTTGCCTTATTTTGTTTTTAGCATAATGTCTACCTGTAATTCAACTGATGCCAAAGATGTATTTGCTATCTTTTACAAACAAAAGATATACATTTTTTTGGCCAATTTCTATCTTTTACCTAGCATAGTTTGTCTATTGTACTGAGATTGTCTGCCTCTTCAATTGTAAAATTGGGCTTCCCAGTGCTTCATTCCATTCTTTCATTGGATTCCCAAGGAACAAATTCAGTTTTGGCTCACGGTTAGGCCTTCCCCTCAAAAGATGGGGTAGAAGCAAAAAAAAAAAAATACTGAATATATTACTCAAATAAATTCTATGATAAGTTTTATTCCCATATAGAAAGCAATGATAATCACAAGATAAACATATTGAACATTCTACAGAATGATTTAAATGGGACTCAAAAGTTCAAAGGATAACGAGGTTATAATAGATTGGTAAGTCAGGAGTAACTTTATTTAGACTTTTTAAAAAATTTAAAAATATTTGTCAATTTTGCAAATTAACCATATCAGAGCATATTACTTCTACTGAACACAGTTGAATAGTTAACAGTTGTTAGGTGTCTGGAGGTCCCTCTTTCTCTAATGTGAATTCTTTCCCTGGTGCTAGCATACTTATGCTGCTGCTACTGCTGCAACGGAAATGAATTGTTCTGATGTTAAATGTAGTTACTGTCCTACTAAGATGTCATGATCCAAAAATCATAAAGATTTGTCCATGTCTAGATTGAAGGCATAGGATTTCCTAGGAAAAACATATGCTTATGGATTCATGGGACACATAAACAATAAGACTTCCACCATTATGTACTTGAATCTCCCAGACAGTTCCAGATTGTGTGAACAATTGGAAATTAGAAAAAGAAGAGAAGCAGTGAGGGGTGAATTGCCACATTTGCATATCCCTAGAGTTATGGCTAAGTAGAGAATTACAAGACTTTTTGTCGTCACACAGTACAAACTCTTGAGTCATTCTGATTGATAGGAAACAGTCAGAAGGAAGGAAGGTGTGGTGGTGGAGTCAATTCCTTGAACTGGAGTGCTGACTGAGCCTACTCTAAGGAAGGTGCCACTAGGGGTCACTAAATGTATATATATTATGTATTTTATTATTACTTCTCCCCAGCATACTGTTTCTAGGAAGCATACTCATATTATTGTCTTCGTATTTCCAGCACCTGGCACAAATTAGGTGTTTAATATATACTTGTTGGATTTAATTTGTGGATTAAATCTGCAAGGAACTGTGAGAGAATGGGATACATGCTAGAAGATTAGAGGCAAGAAAAGTATCCTATTTTCAAAAATAGGAAGAAAAAATTCTAGAAAGTATAATCTATTGAGCTTGATACTAATTTTCATTAATTCTCCAGAATAGATTACCAAAAATGGGTGACTTGTGAGTCCTAGAGAAGAAAGTGGCAATCACCAGAATTCAGTGTGCTCCCACTAAACTTACTTCCTGTTTTGATAATAGTATTTGATTGGTAGATAAAGAAGATGCTTCAGATAGAGTACATGGATCTTAGCAAGGAATTTAATAAAATCACCTCTGATAATCTTTTGGATAAGATGGAGAAATTTGGGTTAGAGATATGGGTAGATTAATAATTAGGTGAACAATTTTACTCAAAATGTTTCATAATGCTTTAGTCAACCTACAGTTAGATTTCTTGTTATATTCCAGAGGACTCCCTATTTGACTCTGTTCTATTCAATATTTTTATTGGTGGATTGAATGAAGAAATGAATGCCATACCTAGTGTCATTTGAGGATAATGGGGAACTTAGGATAGCTAATTAAATGATTGAGTCAGGAACCAAAAGTATCTCCATAGGCTAGAAGAAGGGATAATTCTATAAAGCCATAATTGTATAGGCAAAAAATGAGATCTTGCATTTATATTTTAAAATGTTTATTTTTTTATGTGTATATTGTCTATATTTCCATAGTGTATCACTTCTCCCTTCCTGCCATCTCAGCCTGGACTGAGTCAGTAATCCTGGGCAAGTCATATATTTTCTTACTATATTTCAATTTCAAAAAATGAAGGAGTTGAATTAGATAGCCTCCACCGTCTCTTCTAGCTCTGAATCTATGATTCTAGAATTCTTATAAAATGAAGAATTAAAAAGAGAGAAAAAATTCAGCAAAACTAACTCATATAAAAAAAGATATGATGTTACTTGTATTGTGCTAGACTCAGTCCTAAACTTTTTCAAAGAAGTAGAAGATGCTTTTCATAGGTCTTCTTTGGGGCCAAATCTGGTGTTTATATTTTGACAGCATTCAGTTTACATGATTTTTTTGCTATTCTTATAAATTTACATTGTTTTAATCATTGCATTTGTTGGTTTCATGGTTATGTTTAATTTACTTTGAATCAGTTCATAAGCATCTTCTTATGCTTCTCTGTGTTAAACATTTCTTCTAGCTTACTACTCTTTCCAGTGCCTTCATGTATTACAATATATTTGGCTATTTCCCATTCCATGGACATCTACTTGGTTTCCAATTCTTTCTTACTACAAAAAGCTAAACTTAATTTTAAGAAATCAACTACATAACTACAGGATGGGAGTAATATGAAAAAAATCTTAGGGTCTGGGTTGACTTAAACTTCAATAGAAGCCAAGAGTGTGACATAGCTACTAAAAAAAAAAAAGAAAGAAAGAAAAAAAAAGATAATGCGATCTTGGACTGGATTAATAGAAGTATTGTATTCTGGCCTAGTTTGGCCACAAATGAAGTATTTTGTTCAATTCTGGGTGTCTCATTTTAAGGGGAAGTTTGCCAAAGTGAAGCATGTGTGGGGAGGAGGGCGAGGAACTATATTGAGGGTTGAGAAGGGGGACATGAAACTATGTCTTATGAATACTGGGCCTGAATGAATTGGAGTTGTTTAGCCTGGAGGAAGGAAGATATAAGGGGACATGATAGCTGTGATCAAATATTTAATGGATTGTTATGTGAACAATGGAGAAGGCTTATTTGTGATTCCAGAGGACAGAATTAGGAATGGGTTGAAGTTATAGGGAAATTGTTTTTGATTCAGTATTAAAAAGAGTGTCTGTACAATTTGAATCAACTTAAAATATAATGAACTGCCTTATGAAGTAACATGTTTCTCTATTAATAAATATAATAATAACAATATTATTATTATTATGGTATTTCTGGAACAAAAAGTTGTAATGTTCTTAAATTGTGAGGGTCTGGTCGTCTCTCAGTTGTAATCCTTCTCTGGGAGGAGGTTTCTTTTCTGTATAATCTTTTCCTCTATGAGCAGGTTTCTTGGGAGGCTTCTGGAGCCTCCAGCCAGCCCCTTCTTCTTCCTGAATCCTGGCTCTGAATCTCCTCCAGCTCTTGTCCTTCCCCAATCCAGACTGCTCTCCAGGCTCAATGTTGCCTCTTTTATCCTCCCAGAGTATAGGGCTTGGGATCATACAAGGGCTTCTGGGAAGAAGTACTCCAACCAATGAGCTTGCTCCTCATAGAATTCCTAAGGTGTAAACTCCCTTTAAAGGCCCAAACCAAAGGTCTGAGCCAGAGAACTGTCAAGTCAACCTGAGTTCTCACCTTGTCACTGTCCAGACAACCTGAATTCTCACCTAGTAATCCTAACATTTCTCCATCATAGAAGTTGTTCAAGTAGAGACTTGATGGTCACTTGGTTGGGACGATATAGTGGGGACTCTGGATCAAATCCAAAAGATTGAATTTCATGACTTCTAAGTTCCCTTTCAACTCGAAAGATTTTATGAAATGATACCCTAGCATCATATAGGGAGGGAGGAAGAGCCAACCTTCAAAATAGAATTAAATATATATGTCTGGTACCTCCCTAATATGATTTGGACACTAGAAAGACTGATTTATTTGATACTATTCCAAGAATCATATGTAAGTAATTGAAATAGATCTAGTTGTCAGCACTTTCTTATATATTTTATTTATAATCTCATAAAACTAGACAAATGATAGGCTTTATATTAATAAAAACTGTTGGAACATGTTACAATAGAAACACATTGCAGTTTTTAAAGCCTGAATATATAGTTTCTCATCAAGCACTTTAGTCAAACTGTCCTTAAAAGAGACACAGAGGTTTATTATATTCTTGAAATCTGGTCATAATGATTCTTTTCATCTTTATTTAACTTTTAGACTAAGCCTAGGAATCATTCAGGCAATTTGATATGTTGAAATTGAATTTGTTATAATTTGCTAGTAATGAAATGTTCCAGAATACCCTGTCAAAGAATATTTTTAAAAAGTAATCAAGATGTACCAACATGTTATACCCAACAGTTACAAAAATCCCTTTTCAGAACCAGAAAAATAATGTTCACAGTTTTCCCCAATGACTAATCTTCTTGTTAATTAAATTATGTGGGGGAGGGGAGAAGCTACATTAATTCTTTGAGGCTACTCAGGTGCCCTTTTGTGCATTAAAACAGAAATAACACAATATAAGGCCTTTAATAATTTATCACACCTTCCTGATGACAAGGCCCTCCTTTTAATTATATTCTCAAAGTCTGTATTCCAATAGTAATGTACTAAATAGATCCCTTGTGGTCTGAAAGAGTTAATGGTTCCCAGTAAGCTTAGAATTCATACAGTGAATTCAGGGCTGGAACAATTGTACTCATATGTTTATTTATTTATTTAAAATATGAAGGTGCTGTTGCAGTCTTCAATAGAGCAGGGGCTTGGAGTTGCTTTTCCTGGAGTGGGAATATATTGGGTACTAATCAAGTCCCAATTTCAACCTGTTAGCCCTATATTTTCATTTTCATATTGTCCCAAAGCTAAGAAAAAAGTTTATCTTTCTTTCCCCCCATCTTTTAGTCACCATCTCTTCTCTCTCTTATCTTTCAATTACAAATTACAAAATTTGAAAAAGTTTTTTGAAGGCCTCTATTTCTTCACCACCCACTCTCTCTATAAAACCTTTGCAGAATGGTTTCATTTCTATTAATTTACTGTTCCCTTTCTAGAGATCCTTCCTGAGGTTTCAGATCTGACTTAAATGAACACTTTTTGGGAAGGCTATAAAGGGATTCCTTTTACAAATAGTTGAACTGGATAACCCAGACTGAGGTTTTTTTTTCCAATTCAGATTTTGTGATCTCAAAGTCACTAATAGTTTCCAATCTATGTAGTCTTCATTACATGTCATTCTATCACTTCTCTGCAGTATTTGATATTAAAGCATTCATTCTTTCTGAACATTTTCCCCATTGATTTTAGAGAAATCACATCCTAGTTCTTTCCTTTCCTTTTGTGCTACTCTTCTATCTTCTGTTCATTGTTTACTTGTTCTTTTCCAGACTTCTTAATGTAGGTATCCTTCCTAAGGATAAGTTTTTGTTCCCCCTTCTCTTTTGTCCTTACATTCTTTGGTATCAGCTTACATCTTTATACTAGAAATTCCCAAATCTACACCTGAAATCTTGACTCTTCTTCTGAGTATCATACTTGAATCTTCAATTAATTACAGGACATATTCACCCAGATCTTCAATCATCAACTCAAATTCAACAATCCAAAACAAATCTTATCTTTTTCCCTAATCTCACTCCCCTTCCTGACTTTGCTATTTCTATCAATAATACCATATTTCACCCAATTTCCCATGTTTGTAAACTTCAGGTTATTTGTATTTCTCTTTTGTCCCATCACTACTTATGTTATATTATGCTTATTGACATACATGTTATACCTCTCCTACTAGACTGTATGCTCTTTAATGATGGGACAGTCCTCAGTGCTTAGCATGGTACCTTGTGTTTATTAGGCTGAAATCAAGTGAGGTTTCAATCTTTCATCTTTTAAATTCAATTAATAAAGTCCATCAAATGTACCTCCACTACACTAATGTAATCCATCACTTCTTCTCTATTCCCAATGCTGCTAAGTCTTATTACAAATAATTTCCTATTTGTAGTAGCCCTTTTTATAGGGGCAAGGAACTGGAAACTGAGTGGATGCCCATCAGTTGGGGAATGGCTGAATAAGTTATGGTATATTAATGTTATGTAATATTATTGTTCTATAAGAAACAATTAACAGGATGATTCCAGAAAGACTTGGAGAGACTTACATGAACTGATACTAAATGAAGCATCAAGAGAACATTGTACACAGCAACAATAAGATTGTGTGATGATCAACTCTGATGAATGTGGCTCTTTTCAATGAGATGATTCAGGCCATTTCCAATGGTCTTGTGATGGAGAGAACCATCTGTGTCCAGAAGAGGACTGTGGGGACTATATGTGGATCACTACATAGTTTTTTCAACTTTTTGCTATTGTTTAATTTTTTTTCTTTGTCATTTTTCTCTATTTTGATCTGACTTCTTCTGCAGCATGACAAATGTGGAACTATTACAGAACTGCACATGTTTAATATATATTAGATTACTTCTCTAGGGGAGGGAGGGGGGAAGGGAAGAAAAAGAGGGGGAGAAAAATTTGCAATGCAAAATTTTGCAAGGGTAAATGTTGAAAATTATCTTTGCATGTATTTTTAAAGTAAAACAAAACTATTATAAGAATCTTCCTGCTTCTCTTCTCTTTCCCCTCTTTCTTGCTTCTGCCAAACCAATTATTATTCCTTATTATAGATTGTCATTTGACTAGTCTGCTCAAAAATCTTTATTGGGTATTTATTGCCCACTTTGTAAAGTTCAAACTTTGTCAGATATTCAAGGTCCTCACAATCTAACAAAACTCCATTTTTCTAGCATCATCTCATATTTATTATACAGTAATGCTGCCTATCTTGGATTCTACTTCCTGTCAGGGTTTCCCATCCTTTTTGAGGACTAAAGGTGTCTAGGATCTCTGAAAATGGTTTCAACTGCCACTAATAGTGTTTTCCTTAGAGTAGGAATACTTCCCCCTACCTCAGTTCCATTTAGCCACTAATAGTAATATGTTTTTACAAAAAGAGAGTTACTTCAGGTATAATCACAAATGTACAAACAGTCCACCAACACAGGGGAGATGTAATTGTCCCCACCCTTAACCCCATTCTGGCTGTTAGTCTCTGAGAAGAGAAAATGGATTAGGTTCGTAGATTAGCTCAGTTCTTATAGTGCATAGTCACATTTCCAAGTCCAAAAAACTCCTTAGGTTTGAGTTCCAGGTACCCTGACTTTTATGGATTTCTCTGCCAGGTTGATTGGCTGTACCATCCCACCTACAATCCTGACTATAAGGTTACAACTCCCAGGTTCCTCTGGCACCTGAGACCAAGGAAGATAAATAACAAGAACAGAAACAAACAACACCAGGCTCATTTCTCAGAGCTGAGAGTAAGAGAGGTTTAGTCCATGATGAGCAGCAAGAAAGAGCACACAGTATAAAGAATGATGGAAAAAAGCAATAGTTTTAAAGACAAAATTAACCAATCAAAAGAAGCTAAACTCAACTTGCCCAGATGGTAGAGGAGATAGAGGCTTCCATATTAGGCAATTTGAAGATCCTTGAAAGGATAAGTTCAGGTGACAAGATTTTGTCATAACATTCTCCCCATCAGTCTGACTGCCTCTGAAAATGTTCCAGGTTTTTCTGCTTTGTTACTTTTGTTTTCCTTTCTTTCCTTGCCTTTATCTGTTGGAGTGCTACTTTTATTTTATTTAAAAAAATCTATTCCTTTATTTCATCTGTATCTGTTAGATTTCTATTTTTATTTTAAAAATTATTTTTATTTATGTTTTCTGAATATTACTTCACCACAGTATCCCATATATACCTCACTCCTTGCTGCCCTCAAAAACCATCCTATATGACAAAATTCTATTTTTTAAAAGAGGAAAAAAAGTCCACATAATTTGAGAAAGTCTGAAAAATCCCACCTCCACAAAGAAGGAGATAGGTTTGGGGATTGGGATATTTCTCAAATCTCTTTGAGTCACACATGATTTTTATAATTTTATTATATTCACATTTGATTTTTGGTGTATCATTCTTTTTCCACTTATATTGGAAATTATAAATTACTATTTATATTATCATTTATGTTTATATATATTATATGTTTGTATTATATATATGTTACATATTACTTTATATAATTATTATGGATATTATTTTCTTGACTCTACTTACTTTATTCTGTATCACTTTATATAACTCTTTCCATGCTTCTTTGTATTCATCACACATCTTTTCTTACAGCATAATGCTATTCCATTACATTTATGTGCCACAATTTGTTTAGTCATTCCCAGGTTGATAGTCATCTACTTTGTTTCCAATTCTTAGCTATCATAAAAAGTGCAGCTATAAATATTTTGGATTATATAGAAACTTTTTCTTCAGTGACTTCCTTGGAGTTCCTACTCTATTTTAAATCTCTTCTTAAATGTCACCTTTTCTGTGAAGCCTTTTCCTAATTCACCCCTGTCAACAGTAATTATCCTAATTAGAATTAATATAACTTAAAGAGTTTTGCAAAATGCTTACAAATATTATCTCATTTGTTCTTCACAGCAACCCTGAAAATAGGTGCTTTTTTTACAGATGAGGAAATTGAAGCAGACAGAAGTTAATTGATTTGCCCAGGGTCACACAGCTAATACATGTTTAAGGCTGAATGAATTTGGGTCACCCTGATTCCAAGTCCTGAACTCCATCCTATAATGATCTTATATTAGCCCTTTATCATGTAATTATCACTTGTATTTTATAGTTACCAGTCTTTGACTTATATCCCATTAGATTGTAAGTTTCATGAAAACATTAACCATATCCATGGAGGTAGTGGATGGAAACACTATACTTGGAGTAAGTAAGACCCCAGTTGAAATCTTAGCTTAAGATATTTCTTAACTGTGTGACCTATAACAATTCACTTTCAAGTCTCAGGTTCAGTTTCTTCATATATAAATTGAAAGAATGAACAAACTATTACACATTCATTATGTACAAAGTTCTGGGGATATAAACAGAAAAGTAACATGTTAATAGGGGAGATAATACATAGGAAAGATCACAGTTTCAAGTCACATGGAAAAATTCCATGGTAGTAGCAAAACAAATGTCGCTACCTCTTCTTTTTTCTTTTTTTTTTGAATTCTGAGACAACTCTTTATTTTTTTCCCTCTTGATTTTTTAAAATATACTTCCACATTTATGTTGCACAAGAAAAATCAGATCAGAAAGGGAAAAAATGAGAAAGAAAAAAGGCAAGCAAACAACAACCAAAAAGGTGAAAGTACTATATTGTGATCCACATTTAGTCCCCATAGTTCTCTTTCTAAATACAGATGGCTTTTTCTATCACAAGTCTATTGGAACCTGCCTGAATCATCTTATTGTTGAAAAGAGCCACATCCATCAGAGATGATAATCACATAATCTTATTGTTGCTGTGTAAAATGTTCTTTTGGTGCTATTCACTTCACTTACTATCAGTTTGTGTAAGCCTCTCCAAGCCTCTCTGAAATCATCCTCCTGATTATTTCTTATAGAACAATAATATTCCATAACATTCATATACCATAACTTATTCAGCCATTCCCCAACTGAAGGGCATCTACTCCATTTCTAGTTCTTTGCCATTACAAAGAGGGCTGCCACAAACATTTTTGCACATACTGGTCCCTTTACCTCTTTTAAGATCTCTTTGGGATGTAAACCCAGTAGTAATGCTGCTGGATCAAAGGGTATGCACAATTTGATATTTTTTTTGAGCATAGTTCCAAATTACTCTCTAGAATAATTGGATCAGTTTACAATTCCACCAACAATGTATCAGTGTCCCAGTTTTCCCACATCCCCTCCAACATTTATCATTATCTTTTCCTGTCTGAAGGTGTATAGTAATACCTCTTCTTTAATGGGATTTTCACTAATATAGCCATATTAGCTTCTGATGTTGAAATAATGATGATAATATTACATTTACCTTATAGGTTTGTGGTGAGGATGAAATGAATTTCATTTTGGTCCTCACAACAATAGGCAATTTGTAATACAGTGGATAGAGTACAAGGCCTAGAGTCAAAAAGAACTGAGTTCAAACTAGCTTCAGACAACTTACTTACTAGCTGGGTGGCCAAGCCACTTGACCTCTGTTTGCTTCAGTTTTCACAACTGTCAAATGGAGTAATAATATCTATCTTTTAGAATTATTGTGAGAATCAAATGAGATAATATTTGTTAAAAATGTTCAATGCCTGGCAGATAGTAGGTGCTACATATGTACTTATTGTCTTCCCCTTCCATATATTTATAATACTCTGAAGATTTTAAAGCCCTACACAATGATTAGCTGTTCAGGATGATTTCGAAAGGCCTGGAGAGATTTACATGAACTGATGCTAAGTGAAGTGAGTAGAACCAAGAGAACATGGTACACAGCAACAATAAGATTGTGTGATGATCAATTCTGATGGATGTGGCTCTTTTCAATAGTGAGGTGATTAAGGCCAGTCTCATGGACTGGGGATGGAGAGAGCCATCTGTACCCAGAAAGAGGACTGTGGGGGTTAAGAGTGATTACAACATAGTATTTTAACTTTTTTGTTTTCTTTCTCATTTTTTCCCTTTTGGATCTGATTTTTCTTATATATCATGATAATTATGGAAATATTTTTTTGTACAGCATAATAAGTGTGGAAATATGTATAGAACAATTGCACATGTATAATATATATGCTGTCTAAGGGAAAGGGTGGAAGGAAGGGAGGGAGAAAAAATTGGAACATAACTTTTTGCAAGGATGAATGTTGAAAACTATGCATATATTTTGAATATAAAAATTTTTAAAAATAAGAAAATAAATGTTATGTATACATATATTGTATTTAATTTATACTTTAACATATTGAACTTGTATTGGTCAACCTGCCATCTGGGGGAGGGGGAAAGGAGGGGAAAAATTAGAACAAAAGGTTTGGCAATTGTCAATGTTGTAAAATTACCCATGCATATATCTGGCAAATAAAAACTATTAAAATAAAAAGAATTAATAAAAAATGTAAAAAAAATAAAATAAATGTTAGCTGTTGTTACTACCTTATCCAAGTGTAATTATATAAGCTTTGTATCTCCTATATATTACATGTTTGATAGGTATTTGCTGTTAAATGAAATTTTTTCTTAGTAGCCCAGAATTTAACATTACTTGTCTAGATTGTAAGTTAAGTTAAAGGCTGTCCTATGTCTCTACCCAGAAGCAAAATAGTTAGCAATTTAAATGGAATCAAATCTTTCCAAACCAAAAATCTCTTATCAATCAGGTGTGAGACTGAAATAGCTTCTCAAAGACTTTCTTAAACAAGTGTATTTGAGCTGGTTTAAGGCATGACACCAAGAGGCACCATGGCTTTGGAGCCAAGAAGACCATATAGTTGTTTGACTGTGCAAATGGATTAAGTTTTTCTTTTCCCAGACTAATTTCCTAGTTCCCTAGCAAAGTTTTTGGGCAGCTAGATGGCACAGTGGATAGAGTGCCAGATCTGGAATTAGGAAAACTCATCTTCCTGAGTTTTTGGCCTCAGACACTTGCTAGCTGTGTGACCCTGGACAACCCATTTAACTGTATTTGCCTCAGTTTTCTCACGTGGCAAATGAGCTGAAGAAGGAAATGGAAACCACTACAGTATCTTTGCCAAGAAAACCCCAAATGGAGTCACAAAGAGTTGACTAGGACTAAACAATAACAATAATAAATTCTCTAACAATGTTAAGTTATGCATGAATGCCAGAATTGCACTGGCAGAAGGAGTTTCTATATTGGGAATCCTCTATACTGATAAAATGGCAGATCTATTCCAATTCAACAAACATTTATTTTAAAAGTCCGCTATTTATAAGGCACTGTGTTAGATATTGCAGACAGTATTTGAAGCTGTTGCTGACATTTTGTGGGGAGGGGACGACAAGTAATTATGTGGGAAGTCTATCATATTAATGCATTTGCTCTCTTTTGTTGTCACATTATAGTTAGGCAGCATAGTTCAGTGGAAAGGGTACTGATTTTTTAATTGGTGGACTTGTTTTCAAAACTCTTGTACTTACAAATTATGTGACTTTGGGGAGTCACTTAATCTCTCTGGGCCTCAGTTTCCTCAGCTATAAAATGAGATTATTGGATAGACGATCTTTGAGATCTCTTCTACTTCTGTGAAGCTATGATCTCAAGATTGAGCTGAGGGATAACCAGGTCTAGGTAGGTAGTTTTGGGAATCTGACAGCAGCCTTAAGGTACTAGATAAGTGGCAAAGGTGGTGATATTGAGCACTGGGAATGAAGTGGGGAGGAGAACATCTATTAAAAATCTTGCTTTCTTCCCATCTTGGACCTTCTTATATTCCCACAAATTAGGTTACTGAAGACAGACTTTGTCTCATGTTCTCATCATTTCAAGAGACATACTCAATGATACTTCTCTTCTTTGCCTGGATTGAATATCTGCCTTAGTTATCCAGTACAGTTCAATTCAAGTCAATGGAGTCCAACAGAACAAGCATTCAATTGACAAAGTTTTGTCCTTCAAGGTGATCTTAAATTCCACTCCAAATGCTACTTACCTTCTACATAAAAGGCACTGTGCTAAGGTCTGGAGATACAAAAACAAAAATCAAAACCAAAATCCAAACACTTCTGCTGTCCAAATTCAGATTACAAAATTCTTAAGCTTAGATGTTTAACAATTAAATGTTGGGTACTAGACCTGATGGCATGTACCTGTAATCCTTGCTACTTGGGAAGATGAGAGTGGTAGATCTTTTAGTTTCTGGAGTTCTGAGTTTCAATGAACTGATTCAATCAGGTCTCTTCATGAACATAGAGAGCTCCTAGAACCAGGGGCTATCAGGTTGCCAAAGGAAGAGTAAATTCATTCAGGTTAGAAACAGAGCGAGTCAGGGTTCTTGTACCATTCAGTATCTGGGTGAGAAAAGGAGATTCAGTCAACAAATAAATAAACAAATAAATTAAGGATATATACATAAAAAAGTAAATAGATGAAAAATAAATTGATAAATGAATGAAGGAATAAATAAATAGATGAATGAAGAAATATATGATTGGGTAAATAAATGAATGAATAAATCAAAAAATGAATGAATGGGCAAGAGACAAATAAACAAATAAATAGATGAATAAGTTAAAAAATAAATGAATAGATAAACATGTTATATTAAAAAAAATCTTATATCTTTTGATACAGCAGTGTTACTACTGGTCTTATACCCCAAAGAGATATTAAAATATGGAAAGGGATCTGTATGTGCAAAAATGTTTGTGGCAGACCTTTTCATAGTGGCTAGAAATTGGAATTTAATGGATGCCCATTAATTGGAGAATGGCTAGGTAAATTGTGGTATATGAATGTTATGGAATATTATTGTTCTGTAAGAAATGACCTGCAGGATGAATACAGAGAGGCTTGGAGACACTTACATGAACCAGTGCTAAGTGAAATGAGCAGAACCAGGAGATCATTATACACTTCAACAACAATACTATATGAGGATCAAATCTGATGGAAGTGGATTATCTTCAGCAATGAGAAGATCCAATTCAGTTCCAATTGATCAATGATGAACAGAACCAGCTACATCCAGAGAAAAAGCACTGGGAAATGAATGTGGACTGCTTGAATTTTTGTTTTTCTTCCCAGGTTATTTTTATCTTTCTAAATCCATTTTTTCTTGTACAACAAGAGAACTGTACAAATATATTATATTTAAGATATACTTTAACTGTTTAACATGTATGAAACTGCTTGCCATCTAGGGGAGGGGTGGAGGGAAGGAAGAGAAAAGTTGGAACAGAAGTGATTGCAATGTTAAAAAACTACCCATGCATATGTTCTGTCAATAAACAAACAAATAACATGTTCATATAAAAAATAAAAATAAAAATCCCTACCTTATTTTTTTACCCATTAAAAAACTTGTTATTAAATATCAATATAAACAACTAAAATTGTTGAAGTGTGACATAACTTCCACTTGCAAGGTTAAGATGGCACTCAGCTATAGGAAGAAAAGAGCTGGGCTCACTGTTAATGGGCATTTCAGATTACTATGCTCAAGTCACTGAGATCATTAGTAATAAAAGGAAAAAGTGAAGAGAAACATCCTAAAAATCATAATATAACAGATTTAGAATTAATTGGATATAAATGATAAGTGCAAAATTTAATTAGAAATCAGATAATAGTTTTCCATTAAGAAGATTTCTAGATAATTAAAATTTAATTTAATTTCTGTGAATTGAATCCAAAACTAGGGATTTGATAATCTTGCTTAGTCTACTCTGATTGGATCATGTTTGGAATATTGACTAGTTCTGGATACCACATTTTAGTATGAAATGGAGAGTAAGTACTCAGAAAAGAGTCATATGCCATATGAAGATTCTTTGAAAGAACCAGAAGTAGTATGGGGAAGAAAAGATTTGGGGTAGTGGTGGGGAAACTACAAGATTGCTGCCTTCAAGCACTTGAAGATCTATCATTTGGAAAAAGGATTAATTTTTTCTGTTTGGCCCCAGAAAGAAGAGCTAATTGTAATGTAATGAAAGTTAAGGGAAGGCATATTAAGGCTTCAATGCATAGAAAAACTTACAGTTATAACCCTACAAAGTAGAATAGGCTACAAAAGCTGGTCATGTTTCTGGGGGCAATCACTGTGAAATTATTAGCATCTCAGATACCTTTTCAGATTTGAAATTCTAGTCGATTTGGAGTTTGGGACCTGGAGTCAGAAAATGCTGTGTGACTGGACAGATTACTTAGGGATTGGACTAGTAGGCTTCTAAGGAACCTTCCAACTCTCCTGTAATTCTGATCACCCACAGAAATTGAAACTCTTCATTATAGGCACAAAATAGGAATATTGTTGAAATGAAATGTGTCACCATTTGCTGAGCATCCAATCTGATTATGGCATTGATAACAACTATAGGAATTTTTATAAGATAGCTGAAATGACTTAAATACAATGTGAGACAATTTCCTTTGCAATTGTTAAACTAGTCCTCTGCCTATGGGAAGAAAGAATTGGGGTCAATGTTGGTGGGCATTTTAGATTTGTTCTTAGATCACTGAGCTTATAAATATTAAGAGGGAAGGCACCCTTAACTACCCTCAATTATAGTTTCTGTTTCAACTTTGCACACTGCTTATTCACATCCGTTTCTAGTTCCGGAACATATTTTCTCACGGAGGTAGAAAAAGATTCAGCAAGTTGTCAGGGAAATAAAGTTTCGAAATCTCCTATCTGGAATAGACCTTAGAGTTCATTGAATCTAACCTAATATATGGAAATGGGGACAAGAGCCACAAAAGACAGATCTGTATTTGCTATGATCTTTGTTCAGATTGAGCCAGAATGGGAAGAGCTTTTTTCCATTAACTTCTTCTATGCCAAAGTGTTTATAGGAATAAAGATGTGACCAGAGCTTATAGAGAAGATACTAATACCTGGAAAGCCTTAGGATGTATAAATTCAATAAAAGTTAGTATTCTATTTTACACAAAGTACAGAGAGACAATTTGGAATGAGTTTGTATCTTTGTTAAAGATATGAAGGTCTTTAGGAGGAAAAAAAAGGAAAAAAAACTAAAAACAAACAAATAGCTATAGTTTGTTTTCCCCTACTTTCCCTATCTTCTCAGTTTCTCAGGAAAAAAAAAGTTGGTTAAACATTTCCTTCTTTCTTTGTTTCTCTTCCTCCCTGAGACCTTCACAGTTTTAAATTAAGCATAGATTATAAGTAATCATCAGCCAGTTTTCCTGGTATTCTCTCCCTTGTCCAGATATACATATGCTTTTTCACTCATTCTTAACTCCTAACATACATACCTTCTGCTCAGTTTCAGGTGATTAAAAAGAAAAACAAAAAACAAAAAACAAAAAAAAAAAACTTGGGTTCTTAAAAGGGCCAGAACTTTTTTTTTCCTGTCTGAAGTTTCAAAATGAATTTACAACCACAGTCAAAGATCTACTTCCTAAATACATTTTGATCAGAACAGAACACTTAAAAGACATTTTTAAAGTATTTTCTGCATAAGATGCTGATAAGATTACAAGATCTTCTAAAGTCAGAAACTGATTTATCTTTGGCATTCTTTGTGATCCCTAAGAAAGTACTTGGCTAGCACTTCTTATTGGTTATGTACAATTCTATTATGATGTTTTTGGGTTATAACTACCAAACTGATAAAGCCATCACCTAAAGTGTCACTCCAGTGTTAGGCATACCAGAGACAAATAGTATGGAAAAATACACTTAAGTATGTTAAATTGTTATGCATAATTAATTATGAAGTATTTTAAATTAATTATTTAATTTATTATTATTAAATCATGAATTTTTAATTAAATTATGTATTAATTAAATTATGAATTTGAAGTATTTTAATTAAATTATGAAGTATTTTAAAATACAAAGTAAATAAATAAGTGAAACCAAATAGGAAAAGATCTTCTGTATTCGTATATGAAAGTGTACAAATGTCCTAAACCTTCAGGGGAATCATAATCAAATCTTCTTTCAGTTTAGTGGGAAAGGAAGGGTCACTTTGCCCTCGGGCTGAAGGGTGAATGCTTATCAAGTGCTAACACCAACTTATTAAGTCTTTTTGAGAAGATTGTAGAATAGCCAATGGTTCTTACTTTGGGTTTGTAGTTATCCTGATCCTGATGCTCATGGGTGCTGGAGTTCAGTGCCAACACTGTTGCACATCATCTCTCCTTGATTTCTGATCTTTTTCTCCTACTTCTGTCTTTGACTCTGACAACAAAACACTGTGGCTTTCTCAGTTCCATTTCCCAATCCTCCTGGGCTCCTGCTTTATGATGCAGTCAGTCTTTGCCTGATGGTACCACAACATTTTAGGTTCATACTCAGCCTTTGGAGTTTTATTTTCTAAAGACATTTTCTCCTATGAGTGATGCTTTCCCAACCTATATCATGTTGGAAATGGAGTCCTTGAACATTTCCTTTACACTTGCTGTATTGAAATGGATAGATTAGTGTTGTCCAGATGCTAAAAACCGTTTTGGATCTTTTGAAACTATTAACAACCAGCTCTGATTTAGTATGCAAATCTATCCCCAAGTTGGTAATAATTCTGTTTTACCAAAGCAAACTGCAAAAATATTTCTTTTTTTTTTAATTAAAGCTTGTTATTTTCAAAACATATGGATGGATAATTTTTCAGCATTGAGCCTTGCAAAACTTTGTGTTCCAAATTTTCCCCTCCTTCCCTTCACCTCCTCCCCTAGATGGCAAGTAATCCAATATGTGTTATACATGTTAAAGTATTTGTTAAATCCAATATATGTAAACATATTTATACAATTATCTTGCTGCACAAGAAAAATCAGATCAAAAAGAAAAGAAAATGAGTAAGAAAACAAAATGCAAGCAAATAACAACAAAAAGAGTGAGAATGCTATGTTGTAATCCACACTCAGTCCCTAAAGTCCTCTCTCTGGGTGTAGATAGTTCTCTTCATCACAAGGTCATTGGAACAGATCTGAATCATCTCATTGTTGATGAGAGCCACATCCATCAGAGTTGATAATTACATAATCTTATTGTTGCTGTGTAAAATGTTCTCTTGGTGCTATTCGTTTTGCTTACTTTCAGTTCATGTAAGTCTCTCCAGGCCTTTCTGAAATCATCTTGCTGATTGTTTCTTATAGAACAATAGTATTCCATAACATTCATATACATTAGTTTATTCAGCCATTCTCCAACTGATGGGCATCCATTCAGTTTCCAGTTTCTTGCCACTACAAAGAGGACTGTCACAAACATTTTTGCACTTGTGGGTCCCTTTCCCTCTTTTAAGAGCTCTGTGGGTTAGATTCTTTTTTTATAGCAAAATAACTGTATGGACATGTATACATATATTGTATTTAACTTATACGTTAACATATATAACATGTATTGGTCAACCTGCCATCTGGGGGAGGGAGTGGGGAGAATGAGGGGAAAAATTGGAACAAAAGGTTTTACAATTGTCAATGCTAAAATTACCCATGCATATATCTTGTAAATAAAAAGCTATTAAAATCTGTTTGGAATATAGGACCAGTAGAAACACTGCTGGATCAAAGGGTATGCACAGTTTGATAACATTTTGAGCATAGTTCCAAATTGTTCTCCATAATAGTTCACAGCTCCACCAACAATGTATCAGTGTCCCAGTTTTCCCACATCCCCTCCAATATTTGTCATTATCTTTTTATGTCATCTTAGCCAATCTGAGAGGTGTGTAGTGGTATCTCAGAGTTGTCTTAATTTGCATTTCTCTGATCAATAGTGATTTAGAGCACCTTTTCATATGACTAAAAATGGTTTTAATTTCTTCATCTGAAAATTGTCTGTTCATATTCTTTGGCTATTTATCAATTGGAGAATGACTGCCAGAATATTTTACAACTTACTTAAAAGGTTTTTATTATTTTGCTCTGCTTATCAGAAGTCAGAGGCACTTTCCTTTAGCATTGTTTAACAGTATTTTTCTTTCATAGTATTTTCCATTTTTAGTTAATTTAAACAAAGTCCCATAGGGTTTCCTCAGTTTTGCTCATCAATGTCCACATATGATAGATATATCTTTTGATTTACCTTTACACATACACACATACATACAAATAGAAACATAGAATATAAATGTAGCAGGTGCTGGGTTTATAGAGAGCAGGTGTGCCCAGGTTTCCCCCCTCTTCCCAGAAGAAGCCTTTCCTAAAACACAAACCTCTTATTTTTCTTTGACAAGGTGTGAATTCCCTAGACGGGGTGTTAATTCTTCTTTTTGAGTCCACCTTACTTACAAATGAGGCCTTTGTTTTGTCATTTGATTCAAGTTCATAGCTAGTTCAATTTTATTCTTCACCTTAACCTTTAAAAGCTAGTCTGAACCTCAGATCAAGACAGCTGCCTAATGAAAGTAGGTCATTTTGTTAAAACCATATCCCCCAACTCCCAAGAAAAACTGGATTTCAGAAACTGGGTTTGAAAAAGCCCTAAACTTAAAATGACTAAGAAATCCCAAACTCTTTTGCACATCTAAATAAAAGACCCTAGTCTCCTTCTCTATCAGAACCCTCCTCCATAAGAATAGCAATGGAAATCTCAGGCAAGACTTCCATCTCCCTGCCCTTGTCTTTGATGTATCCCCTTAACAAACAGTTGCAAAAATGTCAGATAAAGAAGCAGGTTAACCTGTTTTCTGGTCTCTGTTAAACCCTATAAAAAACCCTATGTGGTTTTGTGCAAGACCATGCGATTTGGATGCTAATCCTGTGTGGTCAAGTCAACTTAATAAATTCTCCAATTAAAAATGAATATTTCTCAACTCTTCTTATATTTTGATACAACATTTTAACTCTCTTATAACTACTAAGGCAAAAACCTGAATTCATATTGGATCAAATAATGATCAAGGAATTAAATAATAAACTTTAGAAAGTTACTTTTTCTACTCCAGAATTTCATCTAAAGTCAGCCATTAGCCCATAGGCAATGGAAAAGGACACCACTACCAAAGTCACTGTCACTACAGGTGAACAAGCCTTATAGAGAGACCAGGGATAGATCATAGACATATGTAACTTGCAATGAATGCTCTTTGTGTCCAAAGGCATCAAGAGTGAAGAGATCCTCTGAGAAATCCCTGGGCAGAAGGAACAAGAATTTAAGAGCTGGAAGTTTTAACAATGAACAGTGCATCATAGAGGCCCAAGAGCTCTAAGGCCTCTAGAAGTCTGAACTGAGATATCATAAAATATCTTAAAAGATCCAGAATAAACTGAGATAACTATGCCACTATATTCCCTACCACAATTGAATATTTAGCTACCAGGTTTCAAACATCTGGGTAGTGGATAGTGTTTTATTTTGTTCTGTAGACGCCCTTTATAAATATTTAACAAATAATAAAATTAAAAAATAATTGAAGTTGAAAAATAAAGAATATACTGAGACTCAAAGACTCAGGGGATCCTAAGTGTTCCAATGTAAGACCAAGCAAGCCAAATCATTTCATTTAAAAGGATAACAGGTCAGGGAGCCTGCCCCTGACAAAAAAGCCCCAATTCAAGATCTCACTATAAAAATGAGTAAATCAAAGAACATTCAATCTCGTAACAGAATTATTGTAGATCTAAATCTCCCTCAAAAGAAGAAGAGAGTAACATCTGCAAGCAAAGAATCAAAGGAAAAACTGGATTTTCTACAAGGACTGCATGAATACCTAGAAAAAGCAAAACAGAAATTATAAAATGAAATAAAGACTTCCAAGGAAAGAACTAAAAAGACAACTTTATCCAAGTGATGGATTTCTTGAAAATTAGAATAAACCAAAAAGAAATCAGTGACTCTATGAAATAGTAGAAATAGTAGAACAAAATCAAAAAATCAGAAAAAAATAGAACAAGTAAGATATCTAATATGAAAAAATAACTGTCCCAGAAAACAGGTCACAGAGATAACTTAAGAATCATTCAACTTCCTGAAAACCATAACTATATTTCAAGAAATCATAAATGAAAACTGCTCCAATCTGCTAAAACCAGAAACAAAGGGGAGATAGAAAGAATCTACCAATCATTTCCTGAATGAAACCCCCAAAGCAAAAGTCCAGAAATATCATGGCCAAAATTCAGAACTCCGACATGAAAGAAAAAATAGTGCAAGCATCCAGAAAGAAGTAATTCAAATACCAAGAAATCATACAAGATCTGGCTGTTTCTATGTTAAATGAAAGAAGACCTTGGAATATATTTTAATAAGCAAAATATAGGCTTACGCCTAAGAATAAATTTAATTTACAATGCTAAATATAATCCTGCAGGAGGAAAATGGATATTTAATGAAACAGAAGATTTTTGTGTATTTCATATAACATATAAGAGCTGAGTAGTAACTATAAGTAGCAAACATAAGGTAAGAGAAAACTAGGAAGTTAAATTTATTTGATCAATTGGGACTCCATAATAACATAGTGCTTGTATTCTAATAGGAAGAAAAGACATAAGTATTCCTTTAGAAACTTAATATCTTCAAAGAATAATGAGGAATTAAAGAACCCAAGTCTTGAGTGGATGCCCATTAATTGGAGAATGGCTTAATAAATTATGGAATATGAATGTTATGAAATACTATAGTTATGTAAGAAACGATCAGCAGGATGATTTCAGAGAGGCTTTGAGAGGCCTACATGAACTGATGCTAAATGAAATGAGCAGAACCAGGAGATCATTATACAGGATAACAACAAGACTATACAACGAACATGGCTCTCTTCAACAATGAGAGGATTCAAACCAGTTCTACTTGTTTAGTGATGAAGAGAGCCATCTATAACGGGAGAGAGGACTGGGAACTGAGTGTGGAACATAATATAGTATTCTCACTCTCTGTTATTTGGTTGCATTTTGTTTTCTTTCTCAGTTTTTCTTTCTCTTCCTGGATCTGATTTTTCTTGTGCAGCAAGATAACTGTATAAATATGTATACATATATTGGATTTAACATGTATTTCAATATATTTAACATGCATTGGACTACCTGACAGCTAGAGGAGGGGATGGGGGAAGGATGGGAAAATTTGGAACAAAAGGTTTTGCAAAGGTCAGTGTTGGAAAAATTACCCATGCATATGCTTTGTACATTAAAAAAAATAAAAATATATAGCTAAGATAAAAAATTCTGATTATGATTTAATCTTTTTTATGACAATGAGTAAGACATAACAGTTAAGATCGCCGCAGGATCCCACAAAGCCTTAGTGTCCTTATTATGATCATCAGTTTTATTGTGCACCATTAAAGATACAGGAGATAAAAGAAATTTGACTAGAAATGTACAGATTCTATGACATATCCTAGAAGATAACTTACCACTTCAATGTTAAACTTATCATTTAGGTCTTTCTAATGGATATATACATACATACATATAGATATAAAGTTTTTTTGTATGTATAATAGATGTATACCATTAAATTTTCTAATGATTTGAAATCTAGATAAGCAGACCTTTTGCCAATTTCAAAAGATAGTTTGAAGGAGGTGGTTCAAGAATTTTAATCAAGAAAATAAAATGCTTTGTTTTCTTACTCATTTACTTTCTTTTTTTATCTGGTTTCTACTATGCAGCAAGAGAATTATATAAATATGTTTATACATATTGGATTTAACATAAATATTTAACATGTTTAACATACATTGAATTGCTTGCCATCTAGGGAAGGGGTGAGGAGAAGGAAGAGAAAATCTGAAATACAAGGCTATGAAAGAGTGAATGTTGTGAAATTATCTGTGCATATGTTTTTAAAATAAAAAGCTTTAAAAAGAAGAAGAACTCAACTCTTGAGGATGAATTGATTTGATTTCAAGGATTTTAAGAGAGGACAGGAAGGTAAAAGGAGGAATAGATTGCATATATACACTAATGGATACAGAAAGGAGGAGCAAAGGAGTGAAACTTACTACCTCTCATAATTGGGGTATGCTATAGAAAAATTTAAAAACATGGAGGAAAAGGTAGAGATAATACATATCAGGTGAACCTCACTCTTATTTGAAGCAATGTTGGTTGAACATACATACAATTACACACACAAATAGTTTGGTGTAAAAATATATCAGATACAATGAGAAAGCTGGTAAGATTTAGAAGAAGAATATCAGAGAGGGAATAATCTTAAGCAAAATAAACTTCCTCATTCTGCAAAGAGCTAGAACCTAAGAGGGTGGCTTAGATTGCCTCTTTGACAATTGGAAAATGGCTGAAAAACTTATGATATGTGAATTTAATGAATCTTATTACATGATAAGAAATATAAGGATGATTTCAGAGGATCTTTGATAGTATGAAAGACTATTACAAAGGTTACATATAAAACCAACTTCTTCATTTTATATATTTGGAGTCCCAAGGTTAATTTACTCAATTTCATTTAACTTAAATGTTCTTTTCTATTTACTATTTTACCTATTCATTATGCCATCAGGTAGAGAATGCTTTCTTTGTGAAAAAATTACGATACAGGAGACAATGAAGTAGCACAACAGAAATTTATTTTAAAAGGTTAGAGAATTTTACTTTCCCCTTTATCTCAGGATAAAGATTTGGGTAAAGCGTATTCAGACTTTTTAGTCTGGGCTTTGGGTTTTAAATTTCTTTTCTTAGACTCTGCCTCATTTGTATAAACTGTATAATTGATACCTGCTTCTTCCAAGAATTATTTCAAAGAGAATGGAAAAGATTAGTCTTTGCAAAAAGAAAAATTAAAAAGTAACTTCAATGCTTCTGTAACGGAGTTCTCATCATCAAGGCCCAGGCACTGAACATGCTGGGGATAACAGCTGGTGTGGTGACATTAATAGACAGCCATTGTCCTTGCACCTGGCCAGCGGGCTTGTAGTCTGAGGCTATAACCAGGGCAACTACAGAGATGCCTGTCAGATTTTTCTGAGACATCAAAATTAGATGATAATCATAGTAGAAATATATAACACAGAGTGTTAATGAAATACCTTAGATATCCAGTCCAAATTAGGAAGGTATATAGTGAAAAAGAAATTAGTCTCTCTTCTCTGGCCTTATTTCTGGATTCCTTTAAACTATTTCATTATTTTCTTGATAAAAATGAATTTAAAAAAAAAAAACCATGTTATTCAGGAAAGCTGACCCAAAATAGAAGGATGTTTCTTTTTTTTTTTATTAAAGCTTTTTCTTTTTCAAAATATATGCATAGATAATTCTGCAAAATTAGCCCTTGCAAAATACTGTATTCCAGTTTCCCCACCACCACCATCTCCCTCCCCTAGATAGCAAGTAGTCCAACATATGTTAAATATGGTATAAATATATGTTAAAAGAAGGATTTTTTTAGTGAAAGAATAATTTTTCACTAAAATTTAGACTTTATATAAATGTTAGCTACTTTTGGAATCTTACACTATCTGAAGCCTTCTATAAATAGTAAGAATATGATTGTAATTAAAAAAAGAGAAAGAAAATGAAGAAAGTGAAAATAATGCTCCATTTGTACTTTAGATATATCCTGATTTTATATATATATATCATGATTTACTTAAACAATTTCCCTCTTAAGTCCACATTTAAGGAAAAGGACAATGTGATTCTTTGTGTCAGAATTATTAGATAAAACTTTTTTTTCTTTAAATAAATTTTGAGATATCAGAATTTAATTATTAAAGTCCTCCAAATCCTAGTAATATGCTCAGATTCAAACAGGCTATTAATCAAAGAATAATGAGGTTTCTGAATTCTAATCTTAACTTGCTAGGAGTTCAGCCAACAAGTTAAGCCATCAGAGTCTGTATTTTATATGGGTCAGTCCTATTTTCATACATATTTATACAATTTTTATGACAGATCTACTGATATTGATCTGTATTATGTTGATATAAATACAGGTTACAGCCTTAAAATAAGAAAATTCTTTGAAAGAGAAAAAAAACAGTCTGAAAAATTACACTAAATTACTTAATTTTATGGATATATCATTCTAATATTTTGCATTTTCCAAAATGACTATATAAAAATACATTCACTTTGAAAAATGTTTATTTTAGTTTTCATATGAATGTGATATTTTATTTACTTTTTTATTTTATTTACTTCTCTTTTCTTCTCTTTATAATTTTTATTATTTTCTTGAGGGCAGGCATTTTAAAAATAGCACCTGGCATGGTATTTTGCACATAGTAGGCATTTCATAAATGTGTTTTTGAATTGAATTCCCCTTATTCCCACAACCAATCATCTTCATGACCATCCATTAAATTTAACAAGTAACATTTTTTTTCCTTAAATCATGGATGAGATTGGTGAAATGCTATTTTCTCCAAAGCTCAATATGCTATCTAAGATCACATTTTACATGTAGAAAACCATACACTAGGAGCAATTATAGGCCATACTCAGTTTTTTATACAAGCTAGCCTTTGGGGAGAAAGGCATAGAAAACTTTTTATTTGAACAATATGGTATTTATTGAGTTCCAACATGGGTCTAGAAGAGTAGCATTTTTCAGACAGAATTCTTTTAACTAGTCAGTTTTACAAAATACTATAAGAAGTATTTTATATATATATATATATATGTGTGTGTGTGTGTGTGTGTGTGTGTGTGTGTGTGTGTGTGTATCTACGCATATACATATATACTTTTTTGGCCTTTTTTGGTTTTGTTTGGCAATGAATGTTTTCATCTAGCTGACATAGTAGAAAAGCATGTTGAACTGAAGAGTCAGAAGGCCTGACTTTTAATCCCAGTTCTGTCATTTACTAGCTCAGTTACTTTGATCAAATGACTTCCCCAATCTGATTCTCAGTTCCTTTATCCATAAAGCAACGAAATTCTTCCTTTCCAGTTGGGCCATTTGTGAGATTGTATTTTCTTTGCTAGTATGTTTCTTTTCCTTTCCACTGCTTTTAGAAGGGGGAGATTAACTGGAATATGTGAGTGGATTGCCCAGAAGTTTGCCTTTGAGAAGGAGAATTTCTGATTGGCTAAAATTAAACCTGAGATCTTAAATCGGACAAATGAACTCTGTTCAGACTGCTAAATCTGCAGCTGTGAGGCGGGGGAGTTGTTCTGAGAAGAAAGAAGCCAGTTTTGTTTAGAAATAGAGCAGAGCAGAGGAGATTGAGACAATTAAGTGTAGAACCCAGGGCCAAAATGATTCAGGACCAGATTGAGGATTCATCTGGTGATTTATTGTCAAACAGATTATATTAATACATGTAGAGGGCCAATTAGTCTGTATGAGGTTGTTTTATATTACTTCTGAAGTTTTACTTTACTTCTTTTAAAGGAACAAATAAATAAATATTTCTTAAACCTAGGAAAACTTAGATACAGTAATGAAAAAGATGGAATATTAGAATTAAAATTATCTCAGAAGAGCAGCCTTTTTATATGGGGATCTTTGAATCTTAGGAGGCAGTTCGGTGGCTCAGTAGAAAAAGTGTTGGACCTGAAGTCAGGAAGACATGAGGCCCAAGATACTTAGTAGATGTGTGACCTTTTGCAAGTCACTTAACTTGTTTTCCTTAATATACTGGAGAAGAAAATTATAAACTACTCCAATATCTTTGTCAAGAAAACTTCATGGACAGTATGGTCCACAGGGTCACAAAGAAGCAGACATGATTGAACAACAACCTAGACTTCTAGAGAATAAGGTTTAGGAGTTCATATAGTTAAAGAAACCCTGAAAAAGCTCAGGAATTTAACAGAATAGGTGAATTATCTGCTCCTGTCCACAAGTAATATGGTTGTAGAAAGGACTCTGGATTTGAAGTCAGGGGATCTGTTAGAATTCCATCTCTTCTACTTAGTGCTGTTCGTGTGATGTTATCAAAATATATATTTTTAAAAATGTGCTCAGGTTTAAGAAGTCCTAAACAATAAACCCAACTTCTAAACCCCCAAAGAATCTAGAGAATGAAAAGCAATTAAAATATCTGTATAATTTCTTTGGATTCTTGAATTGATCTTACTTTTTCTATTCTTTGGTCTGAGTTAGAGATTTCTGCCCATTTCTTCCTCTCTCTGCACTATCCCACTCCTTAACCCCAGTACTTCAAGCATTTTTTTTCTGACAAGTAACCCCTCCTCTCTCCTAGAAATGCCACCCCCTTAATTCAGACACTCAACTTCTCTGTCCTATTGTTGTTATCTTTCATTTTCAAAGAGGACCAGTGACATCATGGATGATATCTTTACTTGTACATGAATTAGATTTAAGTGAGGTGGAGTTGCACCAAGCTATCAGCCTCATTCTCTCTTCCAGTCATCAAAGTCTCATAGCAAGACACACGTTAGGATGACTGGTGACAGCTCAGGTTGCAGCGGATGACCTTGGTGATTTCAATGTCTGACAAAGCTTTAAGTGTTCGACAGCACCTGCTTCAGCTGTCTACATGTCTGTTGGAACAAATTGTTCTCGTCTGTTCATTCTTCTGGGAGAAGTCTTCCCATGCTTGGAGCAGACATTTCCTTAAACACACTGATGGATTGGAGACCTGTCAGTTACCTTCAACTTGGTTTAGCCTGTTTGCTCAGACAGTTTTACTGGGGATGTTCAGGAGGGACCAGCACCTCTGGCATAAGGGTTTGTCTAAGCCCTTTCAGGGCAGTTCATTCATGTTTGGTGTCCATCTGTGGCTCCAAGAAGCTTTAGCAGGGAGATACATTGTGGAGGCAGAAAGCTTTGGCAACTAATTGGATATTTAATTATTTTGAAGTAAAGCTAGTTAGTTCAGCAATTGGGTTTCGGGTGTGTGTGGGGGTGAGGGAAAGATTTGGAAACATAATAACAGAATAGAGAGGGTTAGGGAAGAAACTTACTCAGCTTAACATCTTATAGCTTCCTAGTTGTATTATTCATGTTCATTAGGTGTTAAAAGAGTACCCTGGACTAAAGCTATAGTCATCCTATTGTAGTTATATGTTGGTACTCTACCACTCTTGATCTTCTAGAACTATCCTATCCCTCATCTCAAAAAATACTGTGACACTTAACCCTGTTTGTCTCTGTTCTTCATCTACAAAATGAGCTGGAATTAGGGAATGGCTGAATAAGTTATAGCATGTGAATATAATGGAATATTATTGTTTTATAATAAATGGTAAGCAGGTTAAATTCAGAAAAGCCTAGAAAGACTTACATGAACTGATACTGAGTGAAGCAAGCAGCACCAAGAGAATATTATACACAGTAGCAAGATCATGTGATGATCAACTATGATGGACTTGGCTCTTCTCAACCTTGTGAATCAAGGCAATTCCAATAGGTCTGGAATGGGAAATGCCATCCACATTCAGAAGGAAAACTATGGAGACTGAATATGGATCAAAACATAGTATTATTTTAACCTTCTTTTGTTTATTTATTTGTTTATTTTCTGTCTCATGGTTTTTTCCTTTTTGGTCTGTTTTTTTTTGTACAACACGGCAATATGGACATATATTTAAAAGAATCATTCATTTATAACCTATATCAGATTGCTTGCTGTATTGAGGATGGAGGAGGTAAGGGAGAGAGGGAGAAAAAAATGGAAACACAAAGTTTATGAATGTTGAACACTATCTTTACATGTTTTTGGAAAAATAAAATACTATTGAAAATTTTAAAAAATACAGTATGACAGATCTTAACCAATAGTAATTGGTTAATTACTATTAGTAATTGGTCCTACATTATATAGGCTCCTGTTTAGCCTCCCTGTCTCAAGCATCTCTCTACTTTAATTCAATCTCCACAATAATTTCAATGTGATTTTCCTTAAGTGCAGGTATGATCATGTTTCTTATATCAGTAAATTCCAGAAGCTCTATTTTACTTCTAATATAAAATAAAAACCCCTCTCTTTGGCATTTAAATCAGGAGGATGAATTCAAATCCAGCCATAGACACTAGTTACATGACCTTAAGCCACTAACTATCTCCATCTGCCCCAATTTCCTTCTCTGTGAAATGGGGATAATAATAGCACCTACCTCCCAGAGTTGATGTGAGGGTCAAATGAGATAATATTTGTAAATCTAGAGGTCTTATATAAATGCTATTTGTTTGCTCTGACTTTGAGGAATGAATATTTAGTTCTAAAATTCTATGTCAAAAGGCAGAACATTGTAAGAGATGAAAAAGAGAAAGGAGTCGGAACAACAAAACCCTTTTCACTCTTCTGAATGAGGTAGAAGAAGTAAAAAAAAAAAGCTTTGTCTTCCTCAAATGGTAAAATGGGAATAATAATAGCCCCTACCTCCCTAGGTTATTGGGAAAATTGAATTATACACACACACACAGAGAGAGAGAGAGAGAGAGAGAGAGAGAGAGAGAGAGAGAGAGAGAGAGAGAGAGAGAGAGAGAGAGAAAGAGAGAAAGAGAGAGAGATACCTGGTGCATAATATGTTACTTAATAAATACTTGTTTTTTTTTTCTTTTCTTTCCTTCTTGATGATTAATCAAAAATTTTAAAAGAACAATAGAAAAAGAGATGATATGAAAAGAACACTGGATTTGGAGTCAAGGAACCTATTTTTGAATTCTAGCTCTGCTATTTATTTATTACTTCTGTGTAATTTCTGCTATAAAAAATTCTGTAAAAATTTCATCTCTCTGCCTTACTTCCCTTATTTGTGAAATGGGGAAATTGGACTAGATAGTCTTTAATGACCTATAAGTTTTACAGTTTGTGTGATACTGTTGTCAAATGGGCAAAGCCCACTGACAGGCTTCAGTTTTTTTCACCTATAAATGAAGAGGTTAGACTAGATTGCTTCTAAATTTTCTTCTAGATCTGCATCTATGATCCTGTGTCTAATCTGGCAAATTTTCAGGAAGAAATCAAATGTGTATCTTTTTAATAGATGAATCAGTTTCCATTAGAATGAATTCAAAAAGATAATACAATAGCATTGAAATTTTGTCATAATAAACTTTTTCCTGTTGTGATCCACACTGAGTTCCCACAGTCCTTTCTTTGAGTGTAGATGGTTTTCATCATCACAAGATTATTGGAACTGGTCTGAATCTTCTCATTATTGAGAAGAGCCATGTCCATCAGAATTGATCATCATATAATCATGCTGTTGCCATGTACAATGAAATCCTGGTCCTGCTCATTTCATTCAGCATCAGTTCATGTAAGTCTCTCCAGGCCTTTCTAAAATCATCCTGCTGATCATTTCTTACTGAACAATAATATTCCATAACATTCATATACCACAATTTATTCAGCTTTTCTCCAACTGATGGGCATCTGTAGAGGGCCGCAGATAGTGGGGGAATTCTGGGTAAGGTATAAGACCCTTTAGCCCAGAGGAAACCTGCTGAAAATGTCTGGTTTGACTCCTCATTTCCCTTGGTGTTCACACCTTTTCCTGAGAAGTCAAGGAGGGTTTGATTACTTGTGTTCTACTTGAAGCAAGGGATACTTTGCTATCATATAAAAAGTTGCTACCAACATTTTTGCTCAGGTGGGGCCTTTTCTCTCCTTTATGATTTCCTCCCACTTCTCAGGAAGGCTGATAAGCTCCAAGGGAAGATGAGAGCTAAACTAGACATTGTCATCAGGTTCCCTCTGGGTTAAAGCTTCTTATATTTCACAGAGAGTTATTCCACCATCTGTGCCTCTTTACAAAAAAAAATACCAGTAAGAATACAAATACATTGGAAAATATAAAATCTTCATTCTTCAGCTTAGTGAATTTCCTTCACTTTCTCTTCCATTTTATCTCCACATTACACACAAAGATCATAATCTCCTTGTTTTTCCTATTATTCAAAACTGCTTTTCTTTCATGTTCATGAAGTATAAAACTCCTTTATTTCATCATAATCTATATCATTCCAGTTTTCTCTATGAGTTCTGGTTCCTGAATTTAGTCTTCATCTTGATTGTGACCTTCATTCTCTTTGTTCCTATGTTTTTTTAACAGGCAATCACTCCTATATCGGTTATGCTTTCCTTCCTTCCCTAGACTTGATTCTTTGGTGAACCAGTTTAACTCTTAAAAATTTTTTTTCCAAATCATTTTTATTTTTATTTTCATTTCCAAATCCTTTCCTTTCCCCTATCTATTGAAAATACAAAACAAAACAAAACAAAAACCTTATGATACATATGAAATCATGCAAGACATTTCCACATTTTGTTCAGTTATTTTTTAGTGGCGTCTTACTCTTGGTGACCCCATTTGGGATTTTCTTGGCAAAGATATGGGTGTGGTTTATTATTTCCTTCTCCAATTTTCACATTAGCCATGTTGAGGGGAAAAAAGTAATAAAAATAAAGATAACTTAAATTCTCATTTGCAAATCCCTTGTCTTTTTGTCCGAAAGCAGAATATGCCTTTCAAAACTCATTCCTGGCTTATTTTCCATCCTCCTTCTTTCATATTCAAGGAATATGTGTGTAGTGGTACCTCAGAGTTATCTTAATTTGCATTTCTCTGATCAATAGTGATTTAGAGCACTTTTTCCAATGACTATAAATGGTCTTAATTTCTTCATCTGAAAATTGTCTGTTCATATCTTTTGACCATTTATCAATTGGATAATGGGTGGCTTATATTTTTTTAAATTTGAGTCTTCTCTCTATGCATTTTCTTCTGCTATTATCCTGACCTTCATCACTGTCTCACATGAGGGTTGGCCCTCCTTCTTGTCAAGATAATCCCCTCTATATTCACAAGAGGTCTTCTTCCATCCTGTCTTCCCCAGTAGATTCTCCCTCCTACCTCTGCCTCTATCATCCCTTCTCTCTCACTTATCTTCAATCTCTCCCTGTCTACTGATTGCTTTACTACTGCCTACAAATTCACCAATCTCTTCCTCATTCTTAAAAAAGCAAAAAACAAAAAAAAACAAAAAACTCTGACCTTATTCATTCATCTCTGATAACTATGAGCTGTAGAAAGCTGGAACTCTGAAAAGGTGTATTTGAATCTAAGACAGCAGAGCTCTTAAGGTTAATTACTTACTCAGTGTGAGATATTGGTTGTATAAGCATATACTTACATGATATGGTGATGTGATGGCTCTCTTCACGATTGGTGCTTGCTGAATGTGGTGTGGTGAGGTAATCGGAGGCAAGGATTGGAGGGCTGAGGGAGTGGGTCAGAGTCTCTCTGCCACGCACTCTGAGGAAGGAAGACTTCAGGTTCCAGACTCCAGAGTCCAAGATTTGTCTTTGATGAGCCATGTGGCAGCTTGCCTGCCTCCTTTACTTCTCCTTCTAAAGACCAAGAACTCTGACTGATCCTGACTCTGATTGATCCTGAGGCCCTCCAGAGAGTTAATCTGGACATTATAATGGTCCTATATTATTTCTTCTTCTCTTCCTTATCCTTCTCCTCCTTGCTGTAATTGTAATTATAATCGTCATCCTCCTCCTCCTCTTCTTCCTCCTCCTATTCCTTCTCTTTCTCCTCCTCCTTCTTCCAATTGAACTTCTTAGAATGGTTATATATAATCAATGCCACCATATCCTTTCCTCTTATTCTTTTACCACATTTCTGTAGTACATCTTCCAAGCTCATCAGAAACTGTTCTCTCCAAAGTTAACCTTTTTCTTTTAATTGCTCAGTCTAACAATATTTTCTTAATTCTCATCTTTCTTGATTTAGCTGCAGCTTTTGACAATGGGAACTATTCCCTTCTCCTTATGACTCTCTTGCTCTAGGTTTTTGTGACACTGCTGTCTCCTGGATCTTTGCCACCTGTCAGAACACTGCTCAATCTCCTTTTGTCCACTTTAATCCAATCAATTCTTATTAACTGGGAACAACTTCAGGGTTCTGTCCTAGGTCTATATTATTAGATAGCACTATATTATTAGATAATAATTTTTACCCACCAGAATAGGAATGACCCAAATCCAGAATTAACTGGATTTCTATTGGCTATAGTACTGTAGTAAATATTCTCTTTTAAACAGTTTTTAAAACTGTTTGCCTGACCAATTGATAGTAATGGATAATCATGGGGTAGAGGGAGCATACCCTTGGAGGTATCTGACTATATAATCCCCAACCCCAAGACTTCTGTAGTCTGTAGGGAAAAGTAATAGTCTTTCTCTGGGCACTTATTTTAACAAAGTGAGTGGGAATTGAGAGATAAATCCAGAATCTCTGTGAAGCTATATAGATATATGTGTTGATTTCCTAAAGTCTTGTGATTAGAGGTTGTTTCATTCTTTGAACTGTATTCCCAGCACTAGCACAGATGATTGGAACAGAATAGATGTTTAATACATTCTTGTAAGTGATTGATTCCTCTCTGTTCTATGTGAGGCTCCCTAAACCATCTGGTCTCTAGTTTTCATTCTCTTTCATCTCATAATTTTAACCAGGGTTTTATAAACACCTGAATACAAAAAGATAGAAATAGCTTTCAAATTGAAGACAGATGATGAATTTGGGCTGAGAGAATCAGTTAACATAGATCTATTTAACTTAAAACTAAGCACAGAGTAGAAAATCTCTAAGTATGAAATAGACCTCAAAAACCTTCTAGAATACATTAAACCACACATGGACAAAGATATCTTGTACAATCTTCCCTATATGTGGTTATATAATCTCCCTCTGAAGGCCATTAGTAAAGGAGATAGCCTCCTTTTGAGGCAAATTATTATATTTTGAGAGAACTCTATTTGGAAGTTTTTTTTTAATGTCAGTACTATCTACATTCCTAATTCTGCTCTTTCAGGTTAAATAGGACAATTTTAAACCTTTTTTTCACATAACAGCATTTGTTAATACTTGAAGATAATTACCATGTCTCCTCCTAAGTCTTTTCTTTTTCAAGTTAAGACATACTCTATTTCTTCAACTCCTCCTTATATGACATGGTCTCTAGATTCTTTTCTATACTGGTCATCTTCCTCTGGATATGTTAGAGTTTGCAAATGTAATCTCCAAACTGTATTTTCCAGAATGAACATGATTTTTCATTTATAGTCTTAATGTAACAGAACTATCATCTCTTTTGTTATGCATACTCTATGCCTCTTTTAATATAACCTTCTATATAGTCTCATATCAATTTTTTGCTGTTTTGCCATATTGTTGACTCTTATTATGCATGTAGCATACTAAATCCCCTAGGTCTTTTGCACACTAACAGTTGCCTAACTATATCTTTCTCACTCTGTATTTGTACAATTGACTATTTGAATCCTCTTGTAGAACTTTATGTATATTCTTATTAAGTCTCAACTTATTCCATTTGGTCTATTCTTTTGGCAAAGCAACATATATATTTTGAATCCTGACTTTCAGCCAACACATTCATTATCTCTTGCAACTATAGTTTTATGCTTTTTCCAACATGAATAAATATACCATCTCCATCTTTATCCACCTTGTTGATAAAAATGTTGTATAGCACAAGGACAGGAATAGAACCCTGGGGCACTCAACTAAAGACTTCCCTCCAGGATGATATTAATATGTTAAGTGCTACTCTTTGGTTCTAACCATTCAACTATTTTTGATCTATACTACCTAACTGCTCAGTTATGCAGGTCACATCTCTTGACAAGCCACATCTCTTGATGATCCATAACTATTATGAGAGATCTTGACTAAAAAGGAGTTATGTATACTTGGGGTTGAAGTGAAGGATGAAGAAGCTATCACTTAGTCCTTGAGATAAGGGAAAGATTTCAATAGTTGAAAGTCATGAATAGGTAAAACATTCCAGATGTGGAGACATGGACAAAAGTATGAAGGCAGGAAAGAACATGGCATGTTTGAGTAATTATTAACTCACCTTAATAAGAATATAAACTAGGGGCACTTGCCCTAGGGCAAGTTTAAAAAGTAGGATGAAATCAACTTACCTTCCTAGGTCCAAGTTAATGAGCTTAAATTTTATTTGAAAGGCAAAGAGAAGCTAACAAAATTTTCTTTTGTTTTTGTTTGTATGTGAATAAGATACTAAGAATTGTGCATTGGGAATATTTTTCTGGTAGCAATACATAAAATTATTTGAAACTGAATTGAAGATTTATTAGGAATTTATTGGAACAGTCTAGCCATGTTTCCATGATCAGACCTTTATGTGTAAAAGATTATTTATAAGATAATATTAAGGATAGCTTGGAATAGTGCAACAATGAAGGTGGGAATATCTGTAAGACTATTGTAACAGTTCAGTTGGTTATCAGAAAGGTTATGTACTAGGCTGATGGAAGAAGGAAAAGAGAAGAAGGTCTAAATTCAAAGGATATTGTAGAGGTCAAACTCTACTGATAACTGACTAGATTTGAGAAGTGAGTTAAAGAGAAGAGTTCATAATAACATCAAGATTATGAATATGGGTTTCTGAATATTGAACATTGAAGGAAATAGTGAAGATGGACATCTACTTAAGGTTATAACAAAAGGTTATAGATGAGCTGAGCTATCCCACATGTACTCCAGTACTCATCTACAAAATATGCAAGATAAATGATTATGAAATCAAAGAAAAATATCAGTAAGCTCTTTCATTTGGGTCAGGATTGAATAGAAAAATAGCTAGAAGCTATGAGCACTGGATGAGACATCCCCTTGGAAAGCTACCTGGAGCTCAGGTGAATAGACTAGAAGCTGCATCAACACAAGACCAGGAATACTCTATGAGATTGAAATTCAAAAGCCTATAATAAAGTAGAGAATTTCCAAGCAATTTTAATGAAAAGGGCAGAATTGAATAGAAATTTTGAAATGCAAAGCATGAGTTGAGAAAAGCCTAGAAAGAAAAATGCACTTGAGCAATTACCTCGAGTTACAGCATGATGAAGTGTTTGCTGCATTTTATTAAGGGAAGAGACAAGTCCCTTCAAAATATTGATGTCTTCAAGGGCCACAGAAAGAAAGAACAGAAATAGAGAAATGAGATGGGGATGACAACAATAGAGTTTTCCTATATTAGTGGTCTTAAGAGAGGAAAGAAAAGAGAAAGGAAAACATACTAGGAAGGAAATGAAGATGGTAAAACTTATTATAGCTCATAATTGGAGTACATGTGAAAAAGCATATATAAACATGAAAGAAGAGGGGATAAGACATCAAATGACTTTCAATCTTACCTGAAACAAAGGGAAAGAATACATATTCACATATGCACAAATACATAGTTTGGGAAATAGATGGGGACAGAAAAAGGGGAGGAAAGGGTTTAAGAAGAAGAAATACTCATAAATAAAACAAATTTCAACTTTTCAGACTGATAAAGGAAAGATTTGAAGGGAAGAAAGCTCATGAATCAATTTTTGGGATATGATCAAAGGAAAGAGAGGAGGAACAATGGAGTGGAAATTGATTGTTTCAATTACAATGACTAGATATGTAACATTTCTTGCCTTTCACCACTATCTTCTTTGTGAAGAAGACAGAGTAGAGAGAAATGGGTATTAAAAATAGTATAGAGGGAAATTCATAATTAACAATAACTGTAAATGTGAATCAGATTAACTCACTCATAAAATATAAGAGAAGAGCAGAATAAATTGGAAAGTGGAAACCAACAAGTCGGTCAGTCAATTAAACATTTTTTAAGTGAAGACATCAATATTTTGAAGGGGCTTGTCTCTATATATAATGGGTGAGAGAACAAAAACCCTGTATGTACAAACATACAGAGGGAAAGTACTGGGATTAAGAGAGTTTGGGAAAATTTTCCTGTGAAAGATGGGATTTTAGTTTGAACTCAAGCAAACCAAGGAATCCAGTATGGAGAGATGAGAAAGGACTTTGAATGTCAGAGGATTTTATATTTGATCCTGAAAATGATAGGGAGCCACTGGAGTGTATTGAGAAAGGGAGGTAACGTGGTTAGTCCTGCCCTTTAGTAAAATTACTTTGATGGCTGAATGGAAGATGGATTGGAGTAGAAAAAGACTTGAAGCAACAGATCCACAAGTACATTCCCATAATAGTCCCTGCATGAGGGTTGAAGGTTTGTACCAGCGTCATGGCAGTGTCAGAGGAAAGGAGTCATATTCAAGACATGTTGTAAAAGTGGAATCTACAGGTCTTGGCAACAAATTGCATTTGAGGGAGGAGAAGATGATACCTAGTGACATGACTGAGTGATTGGGAGGGTGGTGGTATCCTTTACAGCAATATGGAATTTGGAGGGAGTCAAATTTTAGGAAAAAATATAATAGGTTCTATTTTGGACATGTTGAATTTAAGATACATGCTGAATATCTAATTTGAGATATCTGAAAGCCAGTGGGAGAGGTGAGGTTGGAAGTCTGCAGAGAGATTTGGCAGCATAGCTCTGCTTGAAAATTATTAATACAGAGATGGTAGTTAAATAAATCCATGGGAATTGATGAGATCACCAACTGAAACAATATGCAAAGAGAAGAGAAGAAGGTCCAGGACAGAAGCCTGAGAGGCACCTATAGCTAGAGGGCATGACTTGAATGAGGAGCCAGAAAAGGAAATCAAGAAGTTATAAGGAAAGTAATATGTTTATATGAAGCATACTTAAAACCAGAGATTGATATAGTTAATTACAACAAAGGACAAAATCTAACGTGTCAGGTAAATTAAAAAATTTAGCGTAACCATTATAACTTCAGACAAAGCAATAGTAAAAACAGAAATAACAAAAAGTGACACACCGGGAAACTATATTTTACTTAAAGTCACTTTATGAAATCATATTGGTCCTTAACATATGTGTACTGAATGCAATGGCATTTAAGTAATTAAAGGAAGAGTTAATTGTTTTCCAGAAAAAAAACTGGACAGCAGAACTTTAATATTTGGGGATTGCAGTATTCTCTCTCAGACATAGGCATATTTAACAAAAAGGTAAATAAGAAAAAAATTACAAAAGATAAATCTTTGGTGATTTCTGAATAGAGAGAAAAGGATTATACACTTTTATTTACTTTCATGACATCTTTAGAAAAAAAATGTACAAAAGCTTAAAAAGCAAAAAATCAGAAATAAAAAAACATTCTTTACTGAACATAATGCAATAAAATTATAATCAACAAAAGATTTTTCAGATAGGACTCAAATGATGATCAAAAACTTAATTCTAGAGAATTGTTGAATTAAAGAATAAATAATAGAAATAATAATTTTATTAAAGAAAATTGTAACAACAAGATAACATAACAAAACTTTGAGGATATAGTCAAAGCAGCAGTACTTAGGTGGAAATTTATACAGCTAAATATTTTCATCAGCTCTCTCCTTCCTCTTCTCTGACTTCTAGATTCCCTGGCTTCCTTCAAATCTGAAGTCCCATCTTTTCTGAGAAGTCTTTTCCATTCCTCCTTAATCTTTTCTTTCAAACTACTCCTAATTTAGCCTGTTTTTGTCTTGTTTGTATGTAGTTGTTTAATATTGTCTCTTCCAAAAAACTGTAAGATCCTTAAAGGCAGGGACTTATTTTTTGACTTTCTTTGTATCCCTAGCACTTAGTATATGCAATTCACAAAAATAGAAATCCTGAAAATCAAAGAAGAGATTAACAAAAGCAAAAAACCTCATTGAAGTGACAAAATAAATCCAAGACCTTTTTACTTAAAAAATTAATAAAATAAATAAATCATTAATTAATCTGATTTTTAAAAAGGGAAGAAAGTTATCAATATTAAATTGTAAAAAGGAGAATTTACAATAAATGAAGTAGAAATAAAGGAAAATATTAAAAATTATGTTGCTCAATAATATGTTCAACAAAATTGTTAACTTAAATAAAATGAGTGAATATTTAGAAAAATGTTCTAATTTCTCCAATACCCAGATTCAGAACAGGTCAGAAAATTTAAAGCAGTCTCAGAAAAAAGCTTGAATAATCCATAAATGAAGGAGTTTTGGGGAACAAACTCCTAGGACCAAATGTATTGACTATAATAAACATTTTTTAAAAGCAACTAAATCCAATATTAAATAAACTATTTTCAAGAATAGGAAATGAAGAAATTCTATCATGCTCCTTCTCTAAAATAAATATCATCTTGATACCTAGACTAAGAGACAAAATAGTCAAAGAAAACTATAGACTGATATTTTTAATGGATACTGATGTAAAAATATTGAATAAATGAATAAAGAATCTATGACAATAAATATACACATAGATAGGTAGATATGATATACAAATGTATTTAAAATATGACATAACAAAGTTGGATTTATGCCAGGATTGCAAGATTCATTTAATATTGGGTAAACTATAAACTTAAAAGACAAATTAACAACAAAATTAATTAATTAATAACAAAACTTAAAATTATATCATTGTATCATTAGATATAGTAAAAGTTTTGACAAAAATAACACCCATTTATTTTAAATTTTTAATTTTTCAAATAACAAGTATTTTTATGATATTCCCTCCCGATAGATTTCTTCCCATTCCACCTAATTGAATAATTTTTTTAAAAAAAGGAATCCTTAAACCAAATCCCTCAAGGAATATTTACATAGTCTGGCAAAATAATGTCTGAAATTGTATGTTGCTTTCTGCATTTTAAGTTCATTATTTCTCTAGAAGGAAGGGAAGTAACATGTTTCATCATTATTCTTTTGGATATGTGAACTTCATTCTTGCACTTGTGGTTTGTAATTATATATTTATCAGATGTCTAAAGTTTTTCAAAGTTTTTTTTTCCCCCTATAGTGTTGTTATCATTGTATATATTATTCTCCTAGATCTGTTTAGTTGACTTCACTTCAAAAAAGATTTCCAAATTTCCCCTTTAATTATTCATTTCATGATTTCTTATGGAATAATAATATTTCATTACATTTATACATCATACTTTGTTTAGATATTTTCCAATTGTAGGACAGTCCCTTATCTTCCAGTTTTTAGTTACCTTGAAAAAATATGTAAATATTTGTGTATATATAGATCTGTCTCTCTTTTCCTTGCTTCCAATAATGATATAGCTAAGTCAAACGACTTGTACTACTATGTATTAATTTCCTGGGCACAGATCTAAATTGCTTTCCAAATTGGCTAGGTTTCTATTAACAATACTCAAATTAACTATTTTCCCACAGCCCCTTCAAAATGTTATTTTCCTCTTTTTAAAAATATTTACTAATATTTTATTTCTAAGATTGAACCTCAAAGTTAGTTTAATTTGCATTTTTCTAATTATTATTAATTTAAAGTATTTTCATATTATTATATGGTATGATAGATTATGTTGTTTCTTCCTTTGAAAATTGCCTATTGCTTGATGTCTAGAGGAGGGGACAGGGAGAATGGAGGGAAAAAATTTTGGAACACAAGGTTTTGCAAGGATGAATGTTGAAAATTAGCCGTGTATATGTTTTGAAAATAAAAAAGCTTTAATAAAAAAATTTAAAAGAAAATTGTTTATATTATTTCACTATTTATTTATTGGGAAATGGATCTTAATCTTATAAATTTAAATTAGTTGCTTATAAAAATTGGAAATTACATATGAGGGGAGTATGATAAAAGTGAGAAACTTTTTCCCAATTAACATTTCTTCTCAATTTTTTTACATTTGTTTGTACAAAACCTTTTAAATTTATGTAATCACAATTATCCATTTTTATTTAGTGATATCAATCATTGGATTAGTACTAAACTCTTTCCCTATGAATAGATTCAAAAGTTAATTTCTTCCTTGATCTACTAATTTATTTTTGATGTGATTTAAAAAAAAGAAACCTAAGCCACATATGCATTTAGAACTTAACTTGATATAAAGTTTGAAGTGTTGATTCAAACCTAATTTTTACCAGCCTGCCATCTAGTTTTCCTAAGAGTTTTTATCAAGTACTGAATTATTTACTCAATAAGTAAAATCTCTGGATTTATAAAATACTATGATGCTAGGTTTGTCAGCTTCTTTATGTTATATACCTAATCAATTCTACTGATCTACCTCTCTTTTAACCAGCAGTAAATTATTTTAATGATTATGGCTTTATAGTACAGTTTGAAATCTGCTGCCTTTTCCTTCCTACATTTTTCATCATTAGGATTGAGATTCTTGATATTTAGGTTTTCCATATGAATTTGTTATTATTTTTTTCATAAAGTATCCTTTTAATGGTTTTATTGGTATGGCAATAAACCAGTTAATCAACAAATACTTAAGTTCCAGGCACTGTGCTATTGGCAAACGATAAAAAGAAAAGTAAAAGATCATCCTCGCTTTCACTGAACTCACATTCTAATGGGGGAGACAATATGCAAACAGCTGAACAAATAAGGTCTATATGAGATATATTTGGGATAAGAGGGAAGGCATTGTAATTTAGGAGGATTAGGAAAGATTTCCTTTTGAAGATATAATTTTAGCTGGGACTTTTGACACAGAGACAAGGTTGGAGAGAATTCCATGTATGGAAGATAACCAATAAAAACACCTGGAGTTGAAAGATGGAATCTTTTGTGCAAAGAACAGTAAAGGAGCCAGTATCACTAGATCCCACAATAGGTTAAAAGTTTTTTTTTTTAATTATTTTCAGGGGCAGCTAGGTGGCCCAGTGGATAGAGCACCAGCCTTGAATTCAAGAGGACCTGAGTTCAAATCTGGTCTCAGACACTTAACACTTCCTAGCTGTGTGACCCTGGGCAAGTCACTTAACCCCAGCCTGGGGGGGGGGGGGGGAATTATTTTCAGTTCCAAATTCTCTCCCTCATTCTGTCTCTTTCTCCACTCATGAGAAGGCAAACAATATCATTCTTATTACAAATGTTGTCCTGTAAAATATATTTCCATATTAGATATGGTGGGGAGGGGATTAGCCATTGCAAACAAACAAAAAACCCCAAGCAAAATGAAGAAAGTAAAAAAAAAAGATACACACACACATTAATCTGTACTTAGAATTTATCAGTTCTCTCTCTAGAGATAGACATCATTTATTTTTTTCATGAGTCCTTTGGAAATGTTATGGATTATCCTAATGATTAGAATTGCTAAGTCTTTCACAGTTGATAATTATTGCCATTATTATAGTATTGCTATGTACAAGGTTTTACTGCTTCTAATTTCACTTTGCCTCAGTTCATATAAGTCTTCCTAGGTTTTTCTGAAACCATCCTCTTCTTTGTCTTTTCTTATAGCACAATAGTATTCCGTCACAATCATATACAACAACTTATCCAGCTATTCCCCAATTAGTGAGCATCTCCTTAATTTCTGATTATTTTCCTCCACAAAAAAGATCTGCTATTAAAATTTTTGTACATGTGGATCATTTTTAGTTAAAAAAAAGGCTCTTTAGGGTATATCTATATATATAAAGTATTGATTGCTCTTTAGGGTACAGATCTAAAGCAGTATTGTTGTGTCAAAGGGTATGTAAAATTTTACAGACTTTTGGGTATAGTTACAAATTGTTCTCCAGAATAACTGGGCCAGTTTGCAACTCCATCAACAATGCATTAGTATATTTATTTTTCCAAACCCTCTCCAGCATTTGTCATTTTCTTTTCTTGTCATGTTAGTTAATCTGAAAGTGAGGTAGTACCTCAGAATTATTTTAATTTGTCATTAAAATGTCAAGCAGAGGATTTTATATTTGTTCCTAGAGGTGATTAAAAATATATTGGAGCTTATTGAATAGCAGGTGACATGGTTATTAGACCTGTTCATTTAGAAGAGCAATTTGATAACTGAGTAAAGAATAGATGGAGTAGGGAGGGATTTGAAGTAGAGATCCAATCAGCAGGCTACGGCAGTAATCTAGATATGAAGTGGTAGGATCTGTGATAGTATCAGAGGAGAAAAGGAGAAACTAGGAGATATTTTTATAAAGGTAAAATTTATTGGCCTTGTCAACAGATTTGATATGGTAGTGGAATAATAAAGGAAAGTGAGGAGTCAAGGATTACAAGCCTAGGTGACTGGAAGAGTTACTGGAGTTATAAGTTTAGGTGACTGATAGGATGGTAGTACCTTTAAGAGTAATCCAGAAGTTTGGAATATGGAGGTTTAGGGAGGAAATATAAGTTTAGTTTTAGACATCTGGTGTTTAAGATGTCCAGTTCAAGAAATCTAATAGGCAGTTAGAGCTGCAAGTCCGGAGGTAAGGAGAGATGTTAGGCCAACTAAGCAGATTTTAAAATCATTGAAATGGAAATGATAATTGAATCCATGGGAGCTGATAAGATAACCTTGTGAAATATAGAAGAAAATAAGAAGGGAAACCAGGACAGAGCCCTGGGGAACACCCACAGTTAGTGGATCCGACCTCGACAAAAATCTAGCAAAGTAGACTGAGTAGTCAGATAGGTAGAAAGAAGATAAAAATAGAATAGTATCATGGAAACAAAGAGAGAAGAAAATATCAAAAAGATGGTGATTGACAGTTTCAAAGTCTCAGAGAGATCAAGAATAAGAATTTGGAAAATTAAATTTGGCATTGAAGAGATTATTGGTAACTTTGGAGAAAATAGTTTTGGTTGAATGGTAAGATTGGGAGGCTAGATGCTAGAGATTAAGGAGAAGAGCTGAGAGCATGGAATTGGAAGCATTGATGCAACACTACATAAGTAAATTAATTTACTTAGTATTGTCATTTTTATTTTATTGACTCAAGTCACAAATGGATATTAATGCTTCTCCAATTATTTAGTTTTGACTTTATTTCTTAAAAGAATATTTTATAGTTAGATTTATAGAGTTCTTGTGTGAATCTTGGAAAAGAAACTACCAAGTATATTGTAGCTTCTATTATGGTTTTGAAATAATTTTTTTAGCTCTTTTAGGAAATATTTTATTATAATGCTCAAAAAAACATATTAATTAGTATGCTACTTAAATCTAACTAGAGATTGTTAGAGATGACACCCTGACCTTAGTAAATCTCCAAGAATGTTGAGATAGCTACAAAGAATTTTTGTTTTCCTCAGGTCCTGGTTCCACCCAAAACAAGGATTTTTTAGATCTCTACACCCTCTTCTTGTTTTGGCTCAAGGCAAACTTGTGTTTTGTGTTCCCTTGGTATTTTGGCTATGCCCAAATTTTATTGAATGTTTACATTTACTCATATCTGTTTCAATCTACTTTGCTTTCAAATTGCCCTCTCCACAAAATTGCTTAAAAACATACATGTGGTTTGTGTGTGGGTATCCTTGTCTAAGTCCTATATAATGCAAAACTTCTAGAACCTGGAGGAAAGGAAACCTCCTTTACATCTTGCTCTGCTCTTATTAAATGACCTAATAAATTTGTGTTATATATAAGAATGCTGATGATATGTGGATTTATCTTATATAACTATTTTAATTAAATTTGAGTTAACTCTCTAAGATTCTCATATAATCTGAAAAAGATGATTATTGTGTCTTCTTCTTTTTCAATGACCATTCATTTTCTTTTTCATCTTGTCTTGTTGCTAGCATTTCTAGTATTAAGTTAAATAGTAATTGTTATTGTGGTGGCGGTTGATGGTGGTAATGGGTTTTTCCCTTATCTCACTGGAAAGTTAACTTTTTACTATTACATATTATGTAATGAATATAGAGTAATACTATTTACAATATGAAAAATTATATTCCTATATTTTTCAACAGAAATGAATGTTGCATTTTGTCAAGAGCATTTTCAGTATTATTGATATAATCATGTTTCAATTATTTATATTATTAGTGGTTTATTATATTTTATTCTTCCTTATATTAAATCAATCTTTCATCCCTAATAATACATTTCTTTTAAAAAATTAAAAGAATAGATAATAAGAGCAATCATGTACAATGTTCAATTATAAAAGATTAGGTTCTTCTCAATGGCTCAACAATACAAAACAATCCCAATAGATTCTGGCCAGAAAATGCCATCTAGATCCAGGAAAAAAAAAAACAAAAAAAAACTATGGAGACTGAATGCTATGATCATTTCTTTTTTTCTGTTTTTTTTTTTCTCTCCCATGATTTTTCCTTTTGTTCTGTTTTTTCTCTCCCCACATGATTCATAAAGCAATGTGTATTAAAAATAAATAAATTAATTAAAAAATTAAAAGACAGAAATAAATAATAGAATAAGTAATATCTGTCTAAAACCAAGGGCTCATATTATATCAAATGGAAGAACCTAGCAGACATTCCAATAAGATTGGGTTAAAGAAAAAAATGCCCAATCTTAGCATTATTATTTGATATAATTCTAAGGAATTCTAGGGGAATAGGCATAAACATGAAGAAAATAAAAGATATAAAGGTATACTTGGAGGATCCTAGCAATTCAACTAAAAAAATAGACAAAACGATAACCTTAGCAAAGTAGCAGGATATAAAATCAACAAATTACAAGAAATTATGAAGACACACACACAATTTATATGGATATAACCAGAAACTACTCTTCACAGAAATAATGACAGATACACATACATACACACACACACACACACACACACACACACACACACACACACATTTATAATTGGAGAAATATTAGTTGCTTTTGGTTGGATCACATCAACATAATAAAAATGGGCCAAATTAATTTGCTTATTCAGTGCCATACTAATCAAAATATAAAAGGATTATTGTATAGAGCAAAAAAAAATAAGTACAAAAAATAATCTGGAGGAAAAAAAGATGAAAGATCTCATAGGAAATAAAAAAGAAAGAAAAAGTGGGATACAGCAGTATTAGATTTCACATTACACTAAAAGCTGAAATCACTAAAACTATTTGGTATTACATAATAGAAAAGTTGATCAGTGGAAAAGATTAAGTACATACAAAGCAACAATTAACATAGCAAAAGAGTGTTTGAGAAACTCATAGACTTTCTAGTAGGGAGTAGGTTTTTTCATTAAACATCTGGGAAAACAGGAAAGCACTGTAACAGAAATTAATTTTAAGCCATCATCTTCACACCATTTACCACAATAACTTTTCACATATGTATGTTTTACACATATAAAGTAATATTAATATATTAGAGGAAAAGGGAAGAGTTCCTGACCAAAAAAGAAAAGACAAAATCATTGGAGATAAAGTAGACTTTTAAAAATATAAATTTGAAATTTTTTGCACAAAACCAACAAAGTTATAATTATGAAGAAAATGGTTAACCAGATGTGTTTATAATGAAATTCTCATATTAAAAATCTGTTATATCTAACTTATAAAGGAAACATGCAATTATATAAGAAAAAGTGCCATTCACCAATATGTAAATGTCAACAATTATAATATACAGATGATTTTCAAAAGAATACAAACTTTCAATATTTACATGAAAAGCACTCCAAATCACTAATGATAAGAGAAATTCAAATTAAATAACTCTTAAATTCTACTTCCCATCCACAGATTAATAAAACCAAAAAAGAAAAATCACATTCTTATAAGCTATAAGGAAGGACAAGCACACCAATGCATTGTTGGTCAAACTGCAAATTGGCAAATTGGACCAACAATTGTGGATATCACTTTGGAGCAATTCCTCTAAAATATACTAAACTGTGTATACTTTTGATCAGTTATGCTATTCTTAGGTATAATAGACCCCCAAAAGAAAAAAAAAATGAAGGGAAGGTGTCATGAGAACAAAAATATTCATAGTTGCACCTTTTGTTTTAGCAACTTGTTACAAAGGAGGGATCTTTTCTAGGAAGGTAAATAGGGATAAGGGGTGGTAGAAAGTGATATTGGTACCCAAAAAGTAAAAGAAAGAAAATTAGGTCTGAAGGATTTAAAGAAAATGAACAAAGAAAATTAGAAGGAGGTTTAGAAGACAACACAACATAGTTTTTGAACTAACAACTTGCACTGAGTAGACACTTTATAAAAAGCTGTAGATGTTAAAATTTGCAATTCTATGTACAATCTTTTTTCTATTCTTCTTTGTATTTAGAAAAGTTTGTAATTGTTGGTGTTATTAGGTACACAATAATAAAACACTTTTTAAAAATAGTGAAATCAGAGGAACACTACCTCATAATTTATTATGTAGTATATATTTTATGTTTTTTTTTTTTTTTAAGTAGGTGAACCATTTAAAAGATGATAAAATAGGGGAAGTCAGTTGGGAAAAAGATTGAAAATATTTTCATTGGCAATTGTAAAAGTGACTATATATTTTATATAGTAAGAATGCTCATTTAAAATATATTTCATTCATTCTGAGAAAGTTCAGTGCATTGCCAAAGGTTTGAATACACTTGTGAGTACTTGCAAGTTCTATATGAAAATGAAGGGAAATTCTCTTAACACCCAGAATCTCACACCACAGTTTCCTGCTAGAACTTGCTTGTCTCTTTCATTTCAGCAAGAAAAACCAGCTGCTGTTTCAAAGCAGTCAATAATCACCCTGCAGTTTGTAGGTCCTATTTTCTTTACAGTAGCAGGTAAAAGTGAAAAAAAAAAAAAAAAAAAGCCAAAAAGCCAAAACAACAACAACAACAACAACAACAACAAAATCCACCAAACACACCACCAAACACAAAGTATAACTGATCTAGTCATCTACCCATAATAAAGGCCTATTTACCAGTTCTTACATGACTTTGGAAAATATCTTACAACACACACACACACACACACACACACACACACACACACACACACACACACACACACACACAATGAAAAGCAATGCTCAAGATGTCCATCTTTGAGTCCTGGGGAATGATGCTTAGATTGATAAAGCTTGGAAGACATGAAGTTCTTGGCAAAGCCCTCCTCTCAGACTGAAGGCTAAGAAGGGATGGGAAGTTGATTGTAACTCAGTCCCACTAACAGCAATCATGAACCAGAATGAAAACATTTCTCTCAGGGAGTTCTTTAACTTAACTGTGTCATCTGTTTAGAGACTTAAATCACTAATCTCAAAATGTAATACTTTATATAGTAAATAGATTGGTAGGTTTGATTTTAAGAGCTTCCTTAGACAAATACTACCTACATGACTGGGATAAATTACTTAACCTCACAGCTCATTTGGCAACTCCACAAAACTGTAAATTATACATGAGTTATCAATATTGATAGGCAGACTCATAGGTCTGGGGGAAAAAATAGTCCCTGAAGAGGAGAACTACCTTTGTTTTAGGACTAGTAAGCAAATTTGTTTAATTTGGACTTTAAAAACAAAACAAAACAAAACAAAAAAACACCAGAAAACTTTAGTATGTTTCCTTGTGGGGCTTTTAGAAGACAGAAAATGTTATTTTCTTTGCTCATCTTGTTTTCATTCTTAAGAATATCTCAGCTGGATGACATGTTAATAAAGAATACAAATAAAGAAACAACACAAAAAATATTTAATTCCTCACTTTCATCCCTATCCCCCAACTAATACATAAAAACATTAAGATTCTGACATGAAATCTTGTACTTTATTCACAATGTTGTCATTTCTAGACAGTCACAAAATCTCTTGTATAGATCCCCTTTACTCCATTCATATAGCTCTTATTCTAGCTCAGAGCCTCATTACTTTTTGACTGGACTAATTCAATGGTTTCCTAATTGGTTTCCCTACTTCATGTGTCTCTCCCCCCTCAAGCTGATCCTTCATTCGACTGCCAAGGTGCTTTTCCTATTAAAGCATAGGCTTGACCTTGCTACCCTCTTACTCACTAAACTCCATTGGCTCCCAATTAGCTTCAGGATCAAATATAAGATTTTTTATTTGACATTTAAAGCCATTTGTAACCTACCCCTTCCTACCTTTTAATGCTTCTTACATTAGCCAACTTGCGGTTCCTCTCACATGACACATGTTCTTGCTCCTTATCTCAACTTTTCTGGCTTCCTAATCTCAAAACATGTCCTTTGCTGGTCCTTTGAGCAGCTATTGCCTTTCCCTATGAGATTATCCTCTATCTCCTCTGTAGGCTAATTCTTCTTAGAAGCCCTATTTTCTTTTCCCTACTCAAGAAATTCTTATTTTACAACTTCAAACTCTAACTCCTCTGTTTTTAACGTTTGACAACACAACATCACATTTATTAAGACAATATAACATACATTTATTAAGACTACTGTGCAACATGCTGGAGAATATATATAAATTAAATAAAGCATAGGTCTACTTTTTTGTAACTTCCAAATTGGTAAGTAAACACTAGAGATTCACAAATAAGTATACCATACTCAATCTAGTATTTTAATTAATCATTGTGGACGTTCTTTCCAAAGATGCAGATTGTAACTCAAATAAGCCCCATTCTGCACAAACCCTACCTTAATTTTGCCCTAACTGATTCATCTAACACACTAGAGACCTTTCTGGCTTTCTCCTGACATACTGAGAGTTTCAGTGGAACAGTCTCTGGCTGTCTTTCTATCATCCCTCCTCTTTGGCAACCTCCTCCACAAACCTCTAAACAGCTACTTCAGTGATCACACCCAAAGACCTCCAAGTCTTTAAGGAACTTCTGTCCTGGGATCTCCACCTCCTAATTAGGGACTTGTCTTACCCTGAACACCATTTCAGCAAGTTTTTCAAAATGTTAGAATATATGCTCCTTGAGATTAAGAATCATTTCATTCTTTTTATCAGTATTCCCAGTACCTAACAGTGTCTGGCACATAATAAATATGTGATATTTGTTGACTTATTGGTAGAGAATAATAAATCATGCTGTATAAGGTCAACAGAATGCACAAAACAGAGATAGAAATGAGTAAAGGAATTAATTCCCTTTTTGTGTATATTTATAATAGTATTTATTGTTTTACATCAATTTTATAGATGAAAAGTGGGAATATATAAATATGCATATATATATATATATATATATATATATATATATATATATATATATATAAATATCTGTGCAAGGAATTTTAGGAGTGCATGTATATATAAAAATATACACATAAAACATACACACATTTGTTCAATTATTTTTCAGTAGTGTCTAACTCTTTTTGACTCATTTAAGGATTTCTTAGCAAAGAAAAGTGTTTTTTTTCCAAAAATCTTTGATTCCAACTCAAATTGCTCCCAGACTCCAGCCAAAGTTTCAATTATAAAAAGAGGCAATGCTCATTCCTTACAGAGGATCCTCTCTCTCCCCTTGGCATAGCTGTGACCCTCTGCCCGCTTAAAAGACATTCTCTTTCAGTGTTACTCCCTCTTTATCTCTTACCTATTTCCCAATAGGATTCTACACCTCTTTACTTTTCTGTCAGAATTTCTCTGCTAGAAACATTCTCTGCTAGAGGATTTCTCTACTAGATCTTTACTTCTCTGTTGGGACCTTGCCACAAAAAAGTCAGCCTGCAAAAGCTGACCTCTCAGTTCTAATAATAAACTTTTTTTTTTTTTTTGCCAATTTAACTTTACAGGTTCATAAATTCATTTTTGAAGCACCTGCACTGACTAGAAGGGGGTTCCCACAATTCCCTGCCCTGCACCAAACTTCATTATTAAGGCATGTGTTTATATGTATTTTTATATATTTATGATGTTTTAGAATAGAATAGTCAGAGGATGCAAGGCAACTAGATGGTTCAGTGGATAGAAAGTTGGGCCTGGAGTCAGAGAGACCTGAATTCAAATACAGTTTCAGATATTTACCAGTTATGTGACCCCCAAGCAAGCCACTTAACTTTTATTTGCCTTAATCCAATGGAGAAGGAAATGGCAAACACTCTAGTTATTTGCCAAGAAAATCCCATCATGAAGAGTGTGATACAACTTAATTCCACAACAAGCTAGAGGGTAGTAGGCCTATTAAAGAAACATCATGACATAATTAACTCTCCATTGGATTGGGATTTAGAAAGATCTAGCTTTAACTTCTTTCTCTGACTCTTTTTAGCTATATGACCATGGTCAAAACACTGACTTTTTCTATTTCTCCATTTACGCATTTATAAAATGATAATAATACATAGCACTTACCTTATACGACTTTAAGAGAAAATGCAAACAAAATGTTTGGCATATCTTAAAGTGTTATAGAAATGAGAGTAATTATTAGACTTTTTTAGTGTTTACATTATAATCTTTCAGTATTTTCATTCACAGGTGTCTTTCTGAGATATGTTTATGGTCTGTCTAATTGCTGATCACTGAAAAAAGATAGTCACACATTTTGTCTACAATATACATATCATTTATCATGACATGATAGTTTTTATTTTCCAAAAGAAAAAGAAACACAAATATAGTATCAATTATTAAGTAGTATCACCTTAAGCTTTTTGCAGTGCTGGATTTAGAACTATTTATTACTTGTGTTTCCAAACAGCTACATGTGTAACTTTGGTTAGTCAAATTTGCATGGGACCAAGTGAAGATTTCTCAAAAAGTCTGTGAGATGGAGTGAGTCTAGACCTACGGTTCAGGAAGTCTCGTGATCCTTATTCTCAGAGGCTGAGGCAGAAAACGTTAGACCCTAGATCTGAGCTTCAGGAAGTTGTGTGACCCACAGGAAGTAGATAGCATTGATGACCATTGGTCAGTGATTACTTCCTTTTCAGTCCATCCAATGAACCCATGTCTTTTGCTATTTAATCAAATTCACTATTTCCAGCTCACTAGGCCAGCCAGGCACAATGCTGGGAGATGGGAGCTGAGAGGCTCTGGGTCTGCTCAGAAGGTATGTTTGGGTCTCTCCTTTTAAGGACCGAATAATTGCTTCCTCTTTGTATCTGAAGATGCCTCTGAGTAGTCAATTTGGTAAGGGGATCTAGCACCTGTCACACACAAAGTTAATCCTATAGTCAATTCTAAGACTCTTGATAATCTCCATTTTGATAACTAACTTTTCATTGCTTGGGTTGCTAATGAATAACCAGTGGAACTCAATTTACCTTGAGATCTCAGGACACAGATCCAAAGTGTCCAAAAACTAGGGCACTGGAACAATGACTGTTTTATTTAACTTTGGAGGATACCATCCAGAACTGGAGGTCCTTTTCTCTAGGGACCTCATTCTCCTACAATGGCGCCACCATTCCCACCCCTTTCTGCCAGAGGCTAATTTGGGAGTCCATAAGACTGGAGGCAGAACTGTTTTAGTTGAGGTAATTCAAATTATCTAGGAATATAGTTTCATTCTATTGCTGATAGACTAGATTTTTTTATATGGCTGGCCTCACTAATTGTGTAAGAATGGACATTGGGTCACAAACTTTTCTAATCCTCAGTTCCTTGCTTTTTAAAGAATTAGAGACTGGATTTAGGATTTTATTGATATTAGAACTCCTGGAGAAGGAAACTTCCTGTACCAATTACAGTTTGTTACCTTCTCTGCTATGTATAATCTTGAATAGTTGTTTAGAGCACTGAGAATTTAGGTGACTTGAATGAGGATCACTCAGCGAAATTCGTCACAAGTAGGACTTGAATCTAGTTCTGAATCTGAGACCACCAATTTACCAATATGCCATACTGCCTATCTTGTATGTAAGATAGAGAAGTAATAAGATCTGCAGTATCTATCTACTTTACAGAGTTGTTTTGAGGCTCAAATGGCGATGTATGTAAAGTGCTTTGAAAACTTTAAAACCTATAAACAGGTCCATATTAATTATGATAAAATTAATAAAACTTTATTGACTGATAAAACTAATAATGTTACTTCTAGGGTTTCTTATATGAGAAGGATTTCAATTGTTTTTCCTTTTTATATTTTTCAGCATCTTACCATTTGAGCTTTCAGAAGCAAGGCAGTTAATAATCAATAAACATTTATTAAGCAATTACTATGTGCCAGGAACTAAGGTAAGAGCAGAGATTAGAAATAAAGGTTTAAAAAAAAAGTTCAAGAGAGGAGGCAATTCACAAAAAGGAGCTAGAAGGTTGGGGAATAGGGGTCCAAAGATGGTGATGGGGAATGGTGCTTTGGGAGTGTCTGGCTCCATCTTCAATAAAATGAAGTCAAAGAAGTCTCAAAGTAGTACAGTCAGATAGGAAATGAAATTTCTGTTTTAATCCCCTTAAGTTTGGAGTTCATGGTTCTCATGATGTTAAAAAAAAAAAAAAAAAAAAAAAAAAAAAAAAAAAAAGGGGCATACACACACATAATAACAAAAGTGGAGTGGGAGAAAGCCTTGTATCAGGAAGAACTACCAACAGGCTATTGCAGTAATCAAGGCATGAAGTTATGAAGACCTGCACAATGGTGATGTAATCATCAGAGTAAGAAAAATATGCTACAGATGTTACAACAGTGAAATAGCAACAGATTGGATGGGTATGTGTGTATGTGTATTGAGAAAGAGAGAGAGAGAGAGAGAGAGAGAGAGAGAGAGAGAGAGAGAGAGAGAGAGAGAGAGAGAGAGAGAGAGAGAGAATCTCTTGACTTTGCTATTTATCCATTGTTATGCTGCTTCTCAGGTTTCCTTAAACTTTGTTCCTATCATCTAGTTTTTCTGCATTTCTGTCTTTGTAGTTGATTACTTAGATCTATAATCTCCTCACAAAGTTTGATTTAGGCTGATAAAACAGTATCTGGAATGAATTAGGAATGGAATCACTTGGCTTTTCTTCAGCCTCTTTTTTTAATTCCTCAGGTTTGAATAAGGACATGCATAGTTCATTCAATTAGGAGGAATAACAATGAGCTCAGATGGTGGTACCCTTTGAACCAGTTACAATCTTGTTTGCAAGGAAGGGTTCTAATCTTAGTTCTTGGATGTATGGTTGGTGGTAGCTGAGAATTTCTGGAAGATATTCACAACTACTTACATAAATAAAGTCCCTTAGATGATAGTAAACTTTGTGGTACGTCATCTCAGTTTTTGTATGCTCTTAGGAGAATGTGTTTTAGAGCTAAAGTTAATATGTTTCTGAATCCTTCACTATTAGAATGTGAAATCACATTTATATAGTGTTTTTAGTTTTACAAAGCATCTTCCATTAAAAAATCTAATGAGATACAGTATACATTATTGTCATTATTTTACAGATGAGGAAACTGACAAATCACAAAACTAGAAAACATAGAAGCAGAACCTAGAATAGGGCTGCAATTCTTCTTCTTTTCACTTCTACAGGGTTGTGAGTCAAGACTTGTACTTGAAAGGTAACAATATGAAACTACATAAGAGCCAACCTTTTTCATATCAATTGCTTTAAGACAACGAGGTACAGTAGTAAAGCACTGGGGTTGAAATCAGGAAAACCTGAATTCAAATCCTAATTAGTAGACAAATACTAACTGAATGACTTTAGGTAAGTCATATTACCTTTTTCAACCTTAGTTTCCCCATGAGTAAAACAGGGATAATACCACCTACCTAGTGAAGTTGTAAAATTTTAACTAAATAGCTAACATTTGTATAACACTATGTTTCAGGTACAGTGCTAAGAGATTTACAAGTATTATCTTATTTTGCATAACAACTAAGGAAAGTGGGTACTATTATTATCCCTATTTTACAGATGGGGAAACTGAGAAACAGGTTCAATGATTTGTCCAGGTTCACACAGGTAGGACGTATCCGATGTCCTACTTGAATTAGATCCTGTCTCTCTCTCTCTTTATATATATATATATATATATATATATATATATATATATATAGGGGACTAGACTAGATCGTTTTTTTGTTTTTGTTGAGAGGCAATAAGGGATAAGTGACTTGCTCAGGGTCACACAAATAAGTGGTAATTATCTGTAGTCGCTTTTGATGCTCTCTCCATTGCGCCACCTAACTGCCTCTACACTAGGGGGTCTTTAAGTTCTCTTCCAGCTCTAAATCCCTAAGCCTTTACTCGTAACTACCTAATTTTGTTTCTATCATCTAGCTTTTCAGCATTTCTGTCTTTGAGGCATGATGAGCTAACTCTATTATCTCTTGACAAAAGTTTGATTTAAGCTAATCTAGGATATAGACTAGGGTCTCCAGTTCCTTAGTAATTTAAGGTCCTATTTCTACCGCTGTCAGTTACTACAGTAAGAGAATTCAGAACCACTTCAGGAAGGACTGCACGGGGCCGTTCAGTGACATCACTGTGGGAGGGATCTGTCAAAAGCCAATTCGCAGAACTCCATCAAAAGAAGGTGAGCCCCTTCTCGCGGAAGACTCGTGACGCCACTGGGGCGGACCCGCTGCCCATGAGATCACCATGTGGGCGTGGCGAGGAGGACTCCTCGGGTGTCGTCACGGGCGGCGGGCGGGGACAGAGCGTGTAGGAGAAGCAGAATCAAAACAAGCTGGAGACCCGCCTTTTCCCTCCGGCTCCCAAGTGTCTCCCTCACGCCCCAGAAGCAGGCGGTGGCCGCGGCGGCTGCTGGCCCTGCGAGTGCGCCGCCGAGCCCCAGGAAGCTGGGCGGGCGGGGAGCCTGACGAGGGATGGAGCGGGAGATGCATGAATAGACCGGACCCTGGCCCGCGCCTTTCATTCTCCGCTCCGCTGCCGAAGGGGCGGGTGGCCGCGGCAGCCGCCGGGCGTGGGGCGGGGGCCATGAACAGCCTCCCCCGGGGGAGCCGCCTTCGCTGAAGCCCGGCGGCCCCGGATCCTCGCGAGATGCCCAACCCCAAAAGCAGTAAAGGTGGCCGCAAGAACAAACGCGCCAACAGCAGCGGGGACGAGCAGGAAAATGGAGCCGGGGCCCTGGCGGCGGCGGCCGCGGCTGGCGCGGCGGGCGGAGGAGCTCTGGCCGCGGCGGCGGGCTCGGGAGCGGCTGCGGGCGCGGGAGCGGCGGGAGCCGGAGCGGGCGCGGCGGGAGCCGGAGGAGCGGCGCCCGGCGCGGGCTCGGGAGCGGCTGCGGGCGCGGCGGCTGCGGCGGCCGCGTCCGCTTCGAACGACGCTAAAAGCGGTAAGCCGGCCGGGGCTCACCTGGGAGGGGGCCCGGACCGCGCGCCCCGGCTGCAACTTCCTCCGGGCTGCGCCTGGAGCGCGAGCACAATGCGAGAGTCGGGAAGTCCCCCCAGCCCGACCGGTGACAGCGCCCTGCGGCCCGGGCCCCGAACCTCTGCGGCAGCGGGCACGGGCCGCTGCGGGTCCGTCCCTCGCGACCCCCGCCCTTCCTTCCCTGCTTTGTAAGGGCGGCCGGAGGAAGGAAGGGGCTGCGAAGTTAGGGAGAATGAGCCAATGGAAAACTTGGGCATCACCACTTCCCCCCAGCTCTTTTAAATAAAAGGAGGGAGAAGAAGGGGGAGCATCAGCTCCTGCAATCTGGGGGTTTGCTGTCCTCGTGGTCGCAGGTGACTGGGCTCCCCAGAGAAATTCACACTGGGGTGAGACTGGCTGTTTAATTGGCTAGAGGAAGAGACTCTCAACTTGACTTCCGTTCTTAATCGGAGTGAAAACTATTTGTAATTCTGCTCTACGGATTTCCTTTTTTTTTTTTTTTTTTTTTTTTTTTTTGGTTGGGAGGAACCCGGGTTTTCAGTGGATCCTAAATTACTATACATTTTTTGGAAAGATGTTTGGTGGTTAGCAGCTCTTGAGGCGCAGAAAAGTTTCAAAGTACTTCGTGTTGGTTTGATCTAGTGCAACCTATTCATGAAGTGGTTTTGTGTGTGTGTGTGTGTGTGTGTGTGTGTGTGTGTGTGTGAGAGAGAGAGAGAGAGAGAGAGAGAGAGAGAGAGAGAGAGAGAGAGAGAGAGAGAGAGAGAGAGAGAGAGAGAGAGAGAGAGAGAGAGAGAGAGAGATGCTTTTCTAGAATGTTTCTGTGATCATTTTCAACTTTGGGAAGCATTTCTTAGCTATAAGTCCATATCTAGGTGGTGCACCTGCACTTTAAAAGTAGCAATTCGATGCTATTAAGAGAAGATAAAAGAAGTAGTGCAGGTTAATAAAACTAAAACTGCAAGCTTCATTTTTTATGGCTCTGTGATTTTGAATTAATCTGTTACACATGATTTTGAATAACTGGATAATTAGGGCGATTCCCCCCCCCCTTTCTTTTTTTTGACTGATAGACCTGGATGCTTAATTTTATTTTAAACTTTTTGGATCAGTTGAATTTAGGTTTTTGTTTTTCTCCCCTTTGACATTCTCCTACAGTTTTTGGTTATAATAAAAGATTGCACTTGAGAAACCCAAGCAGTCAATGTGAATGCCCCTGGTGGAGTGCCAGTGAAAGACTGAGAATTGCAGGCAGGTATGCATTAAATAGAGTTTATTAATTCCTAATGAACTTTTCGGATTGTTTCTGATTTCCAAAAGGAACCTGAGACATTCCATAATTAGTTAGATCCATGGTGCTTTTTGTTGGTATTTGCTGCTTATAGAGAGGTCCAAGGGATCTGCAGTGGAAGTATGGCTCCTTGAATTCAGTGTGAAAGGTTAAGTGTATATTTGTAATTATATCTATATTTGTATGTCTTTATATAGCTATATACACATCAGTTTCACTTAGTAACTGCTTATAGTTTTTCCTTAATAAATGTTTAGACTTTTAAAAATTCCATTTACTTTACCACCTCTTGAGGAGGGAGGCTGGAGGTAATAATGAGTCCCATTTTTTAACCTGCTCTACTAACTAGTACTTGATATGTCCTAAATATACCCTGTTCAAATTGAAAGTATCTCCCTGTTCTCATATGAGTATTTTGATGAACAAATTTTGTGTTCCCTCCTATCCATGTCTTTCATTATCTTTTAGATTTCCATTCTGCTTCCTTTTAATCTTTGCCCCTAGCATGAAGATTCCTTAACTTTATTATAGTCTAATATAATACTTTGGGGAGTGTTTACATGATATTGTGGGGGAAAATCCTGTTTTTTGAGTAAGAAGACCTGGATTTATAGTATGCTTCTTCCACTTAATCATCTTTGTAATCTTAGGTTAAATTGCTTTACAAACTTTCTGGATCTCAGTTTCTTCATCTTTAAAAATGAAGAGGCTGCACCAGATTGTTCTAAAGTTCTTTCTACTTTTAAATTTATGATCCTGTGATCTTTCCTCTTCTCCATTTTTGGTTACAACCTTCTGGGAGGGACATTCTCAGAGAACAATAGTAATAATAATGGCATCTTAGATGCATCTTTTTTTCCTTCTGTTGGCAGTATCCAGGTTCATTGGATTGATACCCTGTGGACCCAGACAAGAGGCACATAGAATTAGGGAGCATAGATGAGTTGTGATCTGTATCTTTTGGGGAGATCATCCATGTTGTTGAGGACCGTTGAAGTAGTGAAATAGTTTGCTTTTGTGTTAGATACAGAAATCCTTTCATATATCCAACTATTTTATTTGATCCTCACAGTGATCCTGCAAGGTTGATATGGATACATATCTATCCCAAAAAAGCTTGTTGTGAGAAAGGAACATAATAAATCTCATGTTAAATGAGTAGTTTTTTTTTCCCCAGACTATAATTTCTCCTTCTTTCCCTCCCTCTCTCTCTCTCCCTTTCTCCCTCCTTCCCTCTCCCTCCCTTTCTCCCTCCCTCCCTTAATCCCTCCCTTCCTTCCTCCCTCCTTTCCTCCCTCTCTCTCTCTCTCTCTCTCTCTCTCTCTCTCTCTCTCTCTCTCTCTCTCTCTCTCTCTCTCTCTCTCTCTCAAAAAAAAGAAACAGATTTGCTTAGAAGTTAATGTCTTAAGAACTGACAGACAGACCAAGTGTTTTTCAAGTCCATTGTGCTATCTACTCTATGATACCTTTAAGTAATGATCATCCCCCTTTTTCTGTGTTTGACTTAGCCTAAAGACCTTCATTTATACCTCCAGTCTTTTTATAAGTGATTATCTTGTATTTATTTTATTATATTTTGTATTTTTTTTCTTTCCTGGAATAGATTTCTTAGCTCTTCCTATCTTGTGTCCTCTTTAGTTTGGCATTTGTCTACATTGCAAAGTTGAGTGTCATCTGAAAATGTAGAACTTTTTGTACACTTTTCAGATAATTAATGAAATATATTCAATAAGACCCATGCTAACCACTAACACCTAAAGAAAGGCCTTCTCACTTCACATCCAGAAATATCCCCTTTTATTCTTTCTTTTTTCTACTCTACTCTACTACTTTTTTCCTTGTCAGAGAAAACAGAACCCTATTATACCTCTGATTCCAGGGTGATTTAGTTTTTTGTTAGTCTTTGGTGTTCAACTTTTTATTAGGCTTTTTAAAAGTCTAAGGGACTTGGAGAAATATTTTTTTTCTTGTTTAAATGCCTATTTCTATAAGAACTCCAATAAATTAGTCCATTTACTTTCAGTATATTTTGGTGCCTATGTGGAAACTCAAGGCTATTTCCTCCCCCCACCCCCCTTTTTTCTTTCTCTAATACAGAGTGTGGACTGAATAGATAGTCTAAGAATCAGGACTGTATGAGGGAAGTCATTTCTTGTGGCATTGGAAATCTTTTGGCAAGTTCTTCATGTGTTAAAATAATCTGAAAATATAATTATTCTTTTAAGGAATGAGTTGAAAGATGGATAGAGGATCCTTTAGGATATGTTTCTGGTTTGGGTCTTATTGAATAGGTAGGAAAACTGAAAGAAAGAATGACAAAGCAAACATTATTAAAGGATTCATGATGGGGGAGATAGTCAGAATTGTATGAGGTCAGATCCTTATCTCTAATATGGGAATAAAATTGGCACAAATCTGAGAAGGCACTGGTTCAAACTAACTGCATGTGGGCCAAGTCTATCCATTGTCAGAATTTTTTTTTTTGAATTCTGAATGAGGAGATTACCATTTAGGGGAAGGAGGGTAGTGTTGGAAGAGTAATGCTGTAAATTTATAATGAAAAGAAGAGGCAACAAAAAGGATCTGTGATTTAAAACAGTGTTTTTGGGGTGCTTTTATATATTTGACTGGAGAAAAGGTAGAGATTTAGCCACTCTCTTCTATCAATGTTGGTAAAGAAACAATTTCAGAGAAGTTATGATTTTGTTCAAGATCATATACTGCTAAGATATAGTAGTCAGGACCCCTTGAGCTTCCTAGATTTAAAAAATAAAAAAAAATTAAATTGATGCTCTTTTTTTCCATTGTTGTCACTTTCCAATTACTTTTCTTAATCCTTTTCCTCTTCTTTTCTCCTTGGACCATCAATTTTAGGTACAGCATACTCCTAAGCAACTTCACTTAACCTAAAGCAGTTGTGTTTTTTAGTTCTTAGTTCTTTTATTTCTTATCCAAGTGAATATCAACTGGTTCCCATAACAGGTGGAGAAAACACTAGTCACTGGTTGTAGTAAGTACAGCTGGAATGAAGAGATAGGAATTTGTATATAGATCTTGGATAACTTGGATATTAATTTTGTAATTTCTTTTTTTTACTTTCTGAGAAGAAATTGAATATAAGATGTTTCTTTTTACTTATATAAAATTGGATATTTGAGACTTTTGGTAGGAATTTGTGGGAAAATATAAAAAGCTTCATTTTGTAGCATTATGACAACAGATAAATACTTTTAACATTTTTTGGGAGGGGGGTAGAGAGGAAATACATTTATTATACTGTGTATCATAAGCTATAGTTTACATAATATTTGCCCCTTTGCACTCTTCTTGGCATCTATGAAATTCTGATGACTGCATCTTATCTCTTACACTATATAAATTTGTAAGATTTTGATTCCCAGTATATTATATAATCTCTGTACTGTATTGATGCAATAGTCCCCAGCTTTTGTTTTTATTAATCCCTGTTACCATCACTGTCTAGATGATTGTTATTTATTCATTTGGCATATTAATTAAAAGATTCAGTGTTGACTAGTATGAGGCACTGTGTGGTATACAAATTTTTAGCAGATATTGTCCCTTGCCTTTTAGGAGCTCGTGATTGAATAAGGGATATAAAACATATACAGAAATATGGCATAATACAAGGGAATTCAGGATAAATATAATAGAAGTGTTTTAACTAAGTACTGTAAAATACAGAGGAAGGAGGGAGTTATTTGTAGCTGAGGTAATATGATAAAGTATCATAGAGGAGGTAGCTTTTGAGCTGGGCTTTGAAGGTTTAATAGACAAAAGATGTAAAGTGAAGGCATTATAGGCACAGAGAATGACATGAAGGAAGCTGTGGAAGTGGAGAGTTCAGTTAGAGGAAAATGTAGATTGGAGAGGGGGAAACTGGAGTTTAAATCTGGACTCATATACTTATGGCTATGTGAACCTGGGCAAATCACTTAAACTCTCTATGCTTCAGTCTCCCCACACATCAAAAAGTAGTTGTAAGGATTAAATGAGATAATATTTGTAAGTGCTTAACAACTGCCAGGCACATGGCAGACACTATATAAATGTTAGTTATTCTTATTATAATCTTGATCCACACTAGTCTCCATAAAAGGTCATCTTAAGTACTACCTTCTCTTTGAGGTCTTTTCTGATCCCCCCAACTATTAGTACCTTCTCCCAAAAAATTGACTGGAATATAATGTTTGTGTTAGATTTAGGGCTTATTTTGTAGATAGTGAGGAGCTAGTGAATATTTTTGAGAAGAGACGGGCACAAAGTGGTATTTTTAAAAGATTAATCTGCTGGCTTTGTGTAGGAAGCAGAGAGATCAATTAAGAGTGTGTTACAATAATTTGGCATGGGGTAAAAATTACATCCTAAACTAGGGTGGTGGAGGCTGGGGGAAGTGGAAAGGAAGAAACAGATCACCCGGCTTGCTGGAGCTGATATGCAGCCTGTCTTCATTATTACAACACCCTCTAGATTTACTCATGTGAGTAGCTCTTCTTGAGGCAGCTGGATAGAGTAAGTAAATTGGACCTTGGCTTTACTGATGGATTCAATTCAAATCCCATCTCGCCTCTCTGGGCCTAAATTCTCACTTGTATTATGAGGAGGATGGCCTCCCAGACCCCCTTTTTATTCTTAATATATTATTTTATCCTTTGTGTTATTTTATCCTATGCTTTGTGACTTCTGAAGCCAATGTTGGGAGAACTGGAAAGTCCCCAATCTTATTTCATGGGTGCAAAGGAAAATTGGGTGTTTAAATGGAATGTAAGCTTTTTTTTTGGTTAATCAGCATGCATTATCTAAATGCTATGTTAGTTTCTGAGAATACAAAGACAAAAAAAATGAAGCAGTTCTTGCCCTCACAGCTCTGTATATTATCAGGAGAAGCATTGTGTATATGAATAAGCATATTTCCAGAATAAGCATATATAAAATGTTTTAAAGGTGAAATTCTTTTGGGAGAAGGTACTAATAGTTGGAGGGATCAGAAAAGACCTCAAAGAGAAGGTAGTACTTAAGATGACCTTTTATGGAGACTAGTGTGGATCAAGATAATAATAACAATAACTAACATTTATATAGTGTCTTCCATGTGCCTGGCAGTTGTTAAGCACTTACAAATATTATCTCATTTAATCCTTACAACTACTTTTTGATGTGTAGGGAGACTGAAGCATAGAGAGTTTAAGTGATTTGCCCAGATTCACATAGCCATAACTATATGAGTCCAGATTTAAACTCCAGTTTCCCTCTCTCAAGGTCCAGCACTCTAGCCACTTCCCTACCTAGCTGCTGATTTTTTCTTATTTTTATCTTTGCATCCTCAGGGTGGAGAGGATGTGTTCTAGCATTTGATATTGAATTCTGAACACATAGAAATTACATAGAAATATATGCATGGTAGTTTGGTTCAGTGGAATATATGCTGTAATGCAGAGGTTCTCAAAGTATGGTCTATGGACCAGTGCACCTTCAAGATCCTTTTAAGGCGGTCCAAAAGGTCAAAACTATTTTTATAATAATATTCAGATTTTATGTGTCGACTAAAATACTCCTCCCTTTCCCAATTACACATCCGTATGAAGCTAGATCTTAATATATTTCAATTGAAACAACATATTGCAATAGATTATGAATGCAGAAGAGGTATGCAAATTTAGCTGTGTTCTGTTAAGCTAGACATTAAAGACATTTGCAAAAATAAGTAAAGCAGTGCCATCTTTCTCAACAATATTTTAATTTTAGAAAAGTTATTTTTTTTCTAAAATAAGTTATTTGATATGTAATATATTATTATTTTTAAATGAATCAAATATTTTTAAGATTAGCTTAAATTTCTAATGTGATGAATATTGATAGATAAATCCACAATCATTTTAAAACACTTTATAAAAGTGTAAAGGGGATCCTGAGACCAAAAAGTTTGGTGAAAAGTGAATGGAAAGAAAATAAAGAACACCAGAATTCTCTGGAGTTCTAGTTCTAGCTGCTCAATCATGGGCAACTCTTGAGCCTGAAAGGGTTCCTCTGTAAAATTGGATAAATATAATAAACTACTACTTCACTTCACAGGTATGTTGTGAAGACTGTGCTTTGTATTTCTTACATTATTGAAGAAATGTGAACTACTATCTCATCACCTGGTTGAAAGCAAAGTATTTTTTCTACTTTAAAGTGAGATATAAAGTGAGTTGTCCCTATTGTTAGTGTTCAGCTACATTGGGCTTCCTTTTGAAAGTAAAGAAATATAAATCTTAACTAAATGGTTTGGTAAATTTGAGAGCAAGAATTGTCTTTCTTTAACCCTTCTAGTTCTGCTACCTTCCACCTGGTAGATGTATACTAAATGCTTATTATTGCTAATGAAAAAGACTTTTGTGGTCTAATCTTTGAATCTAGCTACCATTTACCCCTGTGGGAAGATGTGTTTTGAGTTCTAGATGGTCAGTGAACTTTGAGTATATGGCCCATTTTTTTGTATACTAGATCACCTTATATATTTATGTCCTAAGTTTGTAATGCCTATTGAACTGTAGACATTGGGTAATTTCCAACTTAAGGAATCAATTCAACTTGTCATTTCAGTTATGTTCCCCTGTTTCTCTCTTTCCTCCCCTTTTTGCATTGAAGAAAATAGGAGCATTTACTTGCCCTTCAATTCAACAGCCGTTATTCTGAGTTATTAACTGGAAATATTTTCTTTCCTTATCTAGAATGCAGCTCTGTCAGGTATTTTAAAAGACTTTGGACTTAAAGGACTTTATCTTCTAAAATCCTTTTTGTAATTGGGATTGGTAAAAGATGTTTTCACCTCATTTCCTTTCTTTACATTTTATCTACTAAAGGGAATGATGAATTATTCTTAACCCTGGAAATGGCTTCTTTCTTGTTGCTTATATTGCTTTTCATATTGCTTATCACAAGGTCTGGAAATTTAACCATTTAGCGAGTTCAATAAAATGTTTCCTTGAAAAGATCTTTAGAAAGAAGTAGCAGCTAAGTGTTTATAGAGAATCCTTTGTAGATCGTTTAATTTGAGAATTGCTAAGGGGATCAGAATCAAGATTTGGCCACAATATTTCACTTTTGCATTCTGACTTCTTTAGATCACAAACTCCATGATTAGATAGGAGAGACTTCCTTGGATTTCTCTTTAAAGTATTTGAAGGTATATCATTGATTGGAGGCCTGCTGTGGGGCCTGAGTCTGCAGCAGTAAATTTGATCTGGACTTTACATCTTCTTAGGCTGGCATCTCTCTGTTCTGTTGCTGCCACCTCTCTAGTTCAGACCCTCATACCCTCACATCTGGACTGTAAAACTAGCCTGCCAATGGGTCTGTCTGCCTCAAATCATTCCTATCTATTCTTTATTTAACTACTAAAAGTATTTTCTTACAGCACAGGTCGGATCATGTCACCATTTTGTTTGGTGTACTCCAATAAAATACAAAATATTCTGTTTGGCAGTCAAAATTCTTCATAATTTTGCCTCTTCCTACATTTCCAGCCATGTGCTCTTTGATCCAATACATTGGCCTTTAGCTGTTCCATAAACAAGACACACCATTTCTTCTTAACTATAGACATTTTCTCTGACTCTCCCTCATGCCTGGAAAGCTCTTCGTCCTCAGTTTCTGCATCTTGATTTCTCATTAGACAACCCATTGGCCTGTGAGCTCCTTGGAACAGAGACTGCCTTTCACTTTTCATCATATTTCCCATGCTTAGCACAGTTCCTGACATATAGTTGATCCTTAATAAATATTTGTTGACTGACTGGCTTCAGTACTCAGGATTAAGAGTTTCATAACATTTGATTCTGTATGCAGAGTCCTTAGTAATTATGGGCATCTCTCTGCTTCCTGAACCATGGGGGGTTAGCTAATTGAGGTTCTTTTTGGACAATTAAATATCAGAGGAAGGCTTTGGAGCTGAGTAGAAAACCTTCCTCAACGAAGAGAGAGAGGAGGGCATCCTTTTGTTTTTCATGCATCAGTAGAAAGTGGCTAATTCCTGGTTTTGGCAGTGAACTAATTATCTTGTTATATCATTTTAGTTTTTGGTTATGATTTAAATACATTTTAAAACATCAGACTTGCTGGAAAATCTTTTACTTCAAAAATGAAGAATTTTCTGTCTTTCAGATCTCTAATTCTCAGTAGCTGGTGAAGCAACAACTCTGACACAGGATGTTTTCGTTTGAATTAGAATGTTTACTTTCTCTTTAAAAAAAAAAACTACATGGCCATCAAAAAGTGGGTGATTTTTGACAATTTAAAAACTATATTTTTAAAGTAGAAGTTGAATCCAGAATATTTCACTTAAAAATAAGCACAATTTTAAAGGCATAGTCAGGGGAAAGATGTTTAGGGGAAGTTTAAACCAATAGGAAGAGTTTAAGAGGAAGTATGTGTTAAATATTAGTCATGTTATTAATTTAACTGTAGTAGCAACAAGTTTAGTTGAATTTTCTCAGACATTTAAAACACAGATTATGTCACATGAACTCCAGTGTACCAAGTATCAAATTATATTCCCTAAAAATAACCATATGCTTGTGGCAAAAGCCTAATAGAAAATAAGGTTTTCCTGTGATTCTCTTACTAATCTTATACTGGAAATTATAAAAGTATTTTGTTGTATTTTTATATTGGTGCAAATAAATTATGCTTTTAGTTTCAGATTTTTTTTTTTAAGTTCAGACTTTGAATGTTTATATGCATTTAGGTAATGTATCTAATAGGAACCCCAATTACTCATATCAAGTGCAGAGATAATTGACAATTTTTAAGTGCATCTGTTTTCCTCAGGTAAACATAAGGATCAGGTTAGCATTATGCCATCTCTCTTCAGGATATAGTAGCTTACGGCCAAAGAAATTATTTTGGCACTCCAGTTCTGAAGCTTGATATGTTCTAGGTTTCTAAATGAGCACATATAAATGTAGTGACTATTGTATAAAATGCAATCAGACTTCATTATAATATGGCTAATTATTATAGTAATACCTTTCCTAAATAAAGCTTGGAATTGGGTGCTTTCAGCAATGTGAATTGGACCTGAGAACTCAAGTTAGAATTTCCCACAGCACTCAAAATAACTGTCACAAAGCCAGGAACTTTTCTTCCTGGACAAGTCCATAAGCCCTTACTCAGAACACTATTTACAGTGTTTGTAGGTTACACAAAGTATCAAATGGTGTTTTACCTCTGCAGCTAATTTGAAGCAGAAAATTAGAAAAGAGGTAACAGTAAAGGGGGAATTAGAGCTAATTTATGGAAACTCCATAAAAGGAGAAGGTGCCACTGGCAGTTGGTTAGTAAGTAACAGCTGTAGTATCCCAGCTGAATAATTTTTTTGGGTGAGGTTGGTCAGATGCAGCAAACAAAATAGACAAAAAATGAACCTCTGTGTTTGTAGGATTTCAGAGAGACTGGCAAACTCACAGGTATGAAAATGTGTGAGTACTAGAAAGTTGGCAATTACTTCAACTTTGCAAAAAGTGAATGGTTATTTCTGAACTCAGTAAGATGCATTGTTCTGCTAAATTTCTAAGGTTTTTCAGTTCAACACACTACTCCTTGCCATGTTGACAGATGAGCCTTAACTTCTGCGACCCTCAGTTTCTTTGCTCTGATCTAAATTGCCTTGTACCTTCCTTACATTGTTCTCATCCCAAGGTAGTTTAGTTTCTTACTGTGAAACTTGTAGGTACTGAAACTCAATATTTACTTATTTACTGAATCTCCTTTTCCCCATCATCCTATCCATGAACTGGGTCCAAAATGCTACAGTTTCCTTACTATAATAACAAGGTTAAATCCTAGACCATCAAGAAAGACCTCATGGTTCTCATTTTGGTTATTTAATTGAAATTAAATGTGCATACTAACAAAAGCCTCACTTTTTTGCACCTTGTGCGCCAGTATTGACCCAATTTCTTCTATCTTCTTCCCAAGTAATTATGAGCCAGAAGAATTCTCTGAATTTAGTGCTTTGTTGATCATATTTTAACTTTGTTGCTCTTCTGGGCACAAGTGGGCTTTTGACAAATCTGAGTGTGATTACTGTGCTTTCTTTTCAACTTGAGATGAATAATCAACAAGGATGTTTCCTCTTGAAAAAAGAAACTTTTGCTTTCAGAGCTCACTGTGGAGACTTTCAAATATGAGGATTGCTTGGCTATTATGCTAACATAGATCCTCCCCCAAGATGATTTAAATGGCTAATAAGATTTGTTTTTTAATACTTGGGAGTAACACACAGTTACTGTGCCTTAGTGTTAGTCTTTGGATTCACATGTAGATCCTTAAATGAACCCCTCAATTGTGTAAATGCTTTACTTTCCATTGAATCATAGAATGTTAGAACTGAAAGGGGAATTTAGAGATTATTCCAGTTGAGGCTCAGAGAGCTAAAATGATTTAATTTGCTCATAGTTAACAGAAATCTGTATTAAGTAGCAAAAGTGGATTCTATTCAATCCAATCCATTGCTCCTTCTGTTAGCTTTCTTGTTCAGCCGTAAGAAAGTACTTTCCAAAAGTATTGATTTTCCTAGATTACTCCAACTGACTTTGGTTTTTTGTGTGTGTGTGTGTTTTTTAAGGTTTACACCTATCATATAGGTATATAACTAATTAATTCCTCATTATTCCTATGTCATTTTATTCACTGCTATATATTTTCTATACTTATATGATTTATTTTTTTCTGCTGCCACATGAAGTAGGAATTCTAGGACTGTAATGTTTACGTTTAGTTTAATATGGGCTTTAAAGCTTAAAAGGACCTTAGGGATCTTTCAAGTCCAAACATAATTTTTGTTGTTTTTGTTAATATGTACTATTTTAAGAAGAAAAGAGGATGGTTAATTTTGATTTGTTCAATCATCTTTTCTTGCTATCTGAATTGGAATTTTTACTAAGACCTATCTGAATTTGTCTCTTCTGAATTTATCTTTTCCTTTTGAAGAATTTTTTTTTTTTTAAATCACTTACCAAGGCACCTGTGAGTCATTTCCCCCAAACTATTTCCTAATTCCATGGTGGAGTTAAACTCAGGGCTGGGGCCAGAATTAAGCAATCCTAAAGTATAGGTTTGCTTCTGAAGTGACACAAGGTATATGTTAGATTAATAAGGAAGCCTTTCATTTGTGTTAATATATCAAGCTCGTGAACTACATTTAAAAAGGCAAACTAGATTGATCAGTTTGTCAATAAGTATTTATTAAGCTACATGCCAGGCACAGTGACAAATGCTGGAATCTCTTGTTGTTGTTCTCATAGTTTAAGAGGACCATAGAACCACAGACAAATGGATTCTTGCTTTTTTCTTTATTTTTTAAGTTAACAAACATAAATGCCTCATCCATCTTCGATTGCTTGATTTTTCTTAACTGAAACAGTTCCATTCTAGACAATGTCATGAGTGTCCTAATAGTTCAGTTTTACTGATTTCTTCGTCATACTTTTATTAATTTTAAAATTAAGGAAGAAACATTGTCTTATAGTAGAGAAAGTGCAGACCTCAGTGCCAGGATGGCTCAAATCTAGATATTATTCTTGATAACATGGTGAGAGTGTGACACTGAGTAAGACCCTGAATGTCTTGACATCCTAGGCAACTCTATAAAGACCATAGGTTGTAGAGAAAGTATCTACTTACATTGGTCCTCATCAGGGAATTCCTTATATTAATGAAATAACAGGTATAGTACCTATTTCTATTAAATTAAGTAATAAATACCAGCATGAATTCTATGAAAAAAAAAATCTTATAAATTTTACTGAGATGAATTAGACATGCCAGTTAGACATACTAATTCAGCATCTTGCCTGGAAGTTTTTCTTGAGGTTTAAATTAATTTTTTTTGAATTAAACCTTGAAACAGACATATTTAAAAATTAAAACTCTTATAAGTTGGATAGCTAATTTTAGTTAAGTTTTTTTTTTTTTTTTAATCTATCCTAGCTTCATAGTTTATAGGTGAGTTGAAGGAAGAATCTTGGGGGAGACTATCAGTTTGAAATTTTTTTATTTAAAAGATTTCAGTAGATCTGTTTGGAAGTAAAATATTATATTGAAATAATGATTTATTATAGCAAAATTAATAATTATAATTGTTTTCTTGGGGCTTCTTAAACTAAATGCATATTTGTTTCTGTGGCTGCCTCATGGTTCAGCATTCCTAATGAACTGGCTGGCTGATTGTTTCATCCACACATCAGTCTAGTCATACCTTTTCATCCTATGTGGGCCTTGTCTATAAAGTGCCACATAGTTCCTATAGATAATCTGTCAAATGTCCTGCATGCCTTCCTTTGATTCTTTTAGTATTTCATTCTTCATATATGATTGACTCATTTTCTTTTCCAGTCATGTCCATCTTTGATGTCTTTTACTATCCTTGCATACTATTAATTGTTGGTAATAGCTGCTACAGACTTTGACCAACCATGCATCTTTCTATTACTGTCAAAGCCCTTTATAATTTTGATTCTTCTGAGATCATTCTGTTCCATAGTTTATTAATTGCCACATGTTGCCCTGTAGATAATTTAAAAAAAAATACTGACTTTTGCAGCAGGGAGCAGTTTGGCTGTATTAGAAGTGATGTGCAATTTCTCAGATGCTATCTGAGCATTTCTCCTTGGAGAGAACAAATTAATTTTAACAGATATTTTCACTGAGACTACAACTTCATAGTTGAGTATAAGGTCCCATAATGTTTATTGTTTGAGCTTGTGAGTTGGTAGACCAATTTAAATGTAGCCTATTTAAGGTGGTGCTCTGATGAAGGATATACTATGCATTGTTCTACAGTCTGCTGAGCATTGAAGCATAAAATAGGCAAATGTATATCTACCAATGAAGCATACTTTGCACAAAGTGCAGATGGGTGAGGCATTCCCTATAGGTCAAGAATTCTTAACATTTTTTGTGCTGTAGACCTCGTAAGAAGTCTAGGAAGCATTATGAACTTACTCATAGAATAATCTTTTTAAATGCATAAAATAGAATGCTCAGATTTACAAAGGAATCAAATTATATTGAAACTTAATTATCAAAGTGTAATGCAAGCAAGTAAAGAGACAAAAAATAAAAACCCAAGTTCATAAACCCCAGGTTAAGAGCCCCTACTAGAGATAATGAGGTTTTCTAGGTGTTTTGATTATATAGAATCCTAACACTCTATAGAGACTCCTTATCTGTCAGTTAGAGGCAAAAACACTGAATTTGAAATAAGGGTCTGGTTCAAATTAAAGCTCTCCTACTTACTATTTTGTGTGATTATGAGCAATATGTTTATCTTTTCTGGACTTCAATTTCCTCATCAGTAAAATGAGGTTGGATTTAGATGATCTCTTAAGGTCTCTTCTTGCCTTGAATCTTAATCATCCTAATGAGATCTATATAGTCACTTAACACATTGTCCTTAGTAATGCAATGGAAAAAATGAGTGAATGAAGAATGTATAAATGCAATTTATAATTTTGGAATATCCATTCAGTAATTGTAACTTAAAATACTACTGCATTTTAATAATACCCCAGTATTCCCTATTAAAACTACTGTTTTGGGATAAAAGAGGGCTCAGTATTAGTATTTTGACATGACTAATTTAAAGTTTCAATGATTCCCATTACTTTGAACTTCTTATAGTAGGGAAGTTTTATTAAAGCTTCTAAGTCTATGTGTATTATTTGGTAGCTAAGTTTATTGCTAGAATTTAGGCATGACTGTGGTTCTTGAATGTGTGGTTTAATTTTATTCTAAGTATATAAAATGTGCTGACACTCCCTCTCCTTTGGCAAGCCTTTATTTGTTGAAACAGATCTTGTAACTTGTCTGCAACTTGGTTGCTGGTCTTGCTCTTAAAAACATTTTTGACCTGAAGCCCCCAAGGCTTTATCTGTCAGCTCCACACCCTAGGAGAAAAGCTATTTGGGTAGGATCTTTCTAAGGCTTTTTAAAAGGTTAATTGGGAGGGGAGAGTTGGAAAAGAAAAGCAGATGTTTCAAGGAACACTAGGAAAATGGTTACATGCTACAAGACAGTATCTGGTATTAGTTGTTGGAGGATATAGCAAAGCAGAGAAACTAAGTTGAAAGTGATGGCCTAATTTGCTGCTGTATTAAAATATATTACTGTGAAAACAGTCTTGTTTTCAACAGCCTTGATATATTGACATGAAAGTGGTGCATGTGGGAAAGGAATACAGTGTATATGTATTCAGTGCTTTTATAAGATATGTATCATCACAAAATAGTCTGCACATATAATAACTTTCCCTGTGTGTTCTTCTATTTGGCAAGTTTATGCTCCCCCTACATGAATTAAACACATGGGAAATTGGAGCTCTTAATGTGAAACAGTGAGAAGCCTCAAGTCCTACATGCCTTCCTACTATCTTATATGCTGCTAAATTGCTTATTCTTTCTTTCTTTCTTTTTTTCCCCCCCTGAGGCTGGGGTTAAGTGACTTGCCCAGGGTCACACAGCTAGGAAGTGTTAAGTGTCTGAGATCCAGATTTGAACTCGGGTCCTCCTGAATTCAAGGCTGGTGCTATATCCACTGCACCACCTAGCTGTCCCCTATTTTTTCAATATTAATGAAATAGCTAGTATTCCTCTACTTAATCTTCATTGCCAATGAGAATTTCTTCATTTAACTAAATGGCAAAAAGTAGGTCCTCACAGATGATGTTTCTTTCTTTGTTTTTTTTTTTTTTTTTGTTTTTTTTTTGTATCAAGGTAATTCCATTTAGACTGCTTGGTATAAAGAACCAAGTTTTGAAGTCAGTGAACTAATTTTTAGTTAAGTGATTACTTAGTAAAATCAGTTGGTTATAAATTGGTCAAGTCCATAAACCGGATTAATTTCCCTGTAGATCATTGAAAACCTGGAGTCCCAGATACTAAGAGGATACTGCCATATTGGGTAAAATCCAACCCTACTGTTAAGTATATAGGAAAATTAATTTGATTTTGATGCATTCTGAACATATTAAATGGCATACAATTGTTATAAATTAAGGGGCAAGATGTCATAGTCTTGCTGTAAAATTGTTGATATCTTTCTTGCCCATTATTTTTCCTTCAGTGAATGTAACTAAAAATGGAAAAGGTATAATTGCCCATTTCATGTTCTTAGAACCTCACTTGGTTTTTGAAGGACACATTCTGGAAGAGCTACAATACTAATTTCTTAATCAGATATTTAGTATAGATTAGTTATATTGGGCTATTCATTCTTGGTCTCCATCATACATTTGCCTCATTTGTGTCAGTCTTCCACTGATACCTGGATACTTCTAAGAAAGAATAGTAAGTTAATTGTTGAAGGAAAAAAAAAAACACAAAACCCTGATGCTTTGGCATGTTGATATACTCAAAGTTAAGAAAGATTTGTGGGTTTGAACTGAAGGTGTGAAAGAAATTAGGTTTGGGAGAAAATTCAAAAGCAAACATTAAACTATAATTTGAATTGGCTGTCTACCTCTAGGGAATGTTCATTATGTTATAATGGTTTTCTTATTTGCATTGTGTAGGCATCAGATTATTTCTAATGGATGTCCTCTGTGGTATGGTAGAGTGCAAGGTTGGGTTCTGGTCCTAGCCCAGATGCTAACAAAGCCAGTAAGATGAAGTGAGTTAGGTGGTAGTGAAGTGTGTGATGCAAAGAACATAGGATTTTGAATCAGAAGGCCTGTTTGAATCCCAGGTTATACTTATCTACCTAACAGACTTTGGCAAGTATCTAGCCATAAATCCATGAGTATTATGTTTGTAGCACTCCCCTAGTTTATTAGACTTAATAATTCAATCCAAAAGCAATCTGAGATTAGTCTGAAATAATTTTAGTGTTAGTGAGTTCACCATTCTGACTTAGTAATTATTGCTTCCCTTTCTAATAGTTCACATATCATCTATATGAGGAACTTTTTAAAAAAATATACCAATGATAATAATGCTAATTTTTGAACATTTAAACTTACTAGTTATGTTGTTATTTTTTTTTGTTGTTGTTGTTTGAAAGATTCCTCTGAAAATATTCTTTTAGACAGCTCAGATACATAATTGGCTTCTAATTGACATTAATAATAAAGCATTGCCATGTCTTTAAAATGATAGCTAACATTTCCTGTTACTTGTATTCCTTTCTGAATACAACATTTTGGAAACAATATTAAGTTAGAGAACATCCTTCCTTCCTATCAGGAAGAGATTGAAAGCCGTCCTCTGAGGAAGACTGGTTGTGTGTTCTAGGATGTTTGGACTGAGGATGGGAGAACTCTGGAAATGTGGTGGGATATGTCTTTGCCAGTAGATAAAGAATTGTCATATGGAAGAAGCACTAGACTGATCTTTGCTTGGCTTCAGAATGCAGAACTACAAAAAAATGGGTAGAAATAATAGATTGGCTAGGATGACAGGAAAAGATAATGACAAATGTTGGAGGACGGGATGAGGGAAAACTGGGGCACTAATACATTGTCAATGGAACTGTGGAGGGATCCAGCCATTCTGGAGAACAATTTGGAACTATGCTCAAAAAGTTATAAAACTGTGCATACCCTTTGACCCAGCAGTGCCCATCAATTGGAGAATGGCTGAATAAATTGTGGTATATGAATGTTATGGAATATTATTGTACTTTAAGAAATCAGGAGGATGATTTCAGCGAGGCCTGGAGAAACTTATGTGAATTGATGCTAAATGGAGTAGAATCAGGAGATCACATTGTACACAACAACAAGAAGACTATACTGATGCGGGCGTAGCCTCCTTTAAGATTCCTTTTCTGATCTACAACTTCCTTTGAGACTGACCTTTGATTTATAAGATCTGGTCAAAACCACCCTTTTGTATTCCAAGGGGAGAGATCTGGATCTGAGCCAGTTTAGGCTTGTACCCAGCCCCCACCGGATCTGAGCTGGCTTGGATTTTCTCAACCCCCCACTATCTGCTCAGGTTTCCCCAAAACAGTTTCTTACTTATCTGAAAAGCCCGCCAAGAATCTGACACTGCCCTAGGCTCCTTGAAGCAAGTAAGAAGCTAAGTTGGAATCATCCCTGGGTGGAGAGTTGAAAGATACCAGCAAACATTCTTTGCATCACAGACTCTCTGTCCCGCCACTTTGGTGTATTTCTTCCTCTATCTAATACCTTTTACTAACTAGACTTTAACCTTACTTCCAAACCCTATAATAAACCTCTTTTTATCAATCTAGGTTTTCAGGCCTGTAAATTCATTTACAGGGGACTCTCGCTGCTGCTAGACCTCATTTAACTTTATATCCTTGTGCCGAATCCAAAGGGGCTGCAGGGGAGCTCCATTTGACTCCCTGTACCTCAAACCTGCCACTAGACCTCAATTAATCCTAATTTTATTGAGGTATAGACCACATCATTAGGTATATATCTCATTCATATATGATGAACAATTTTGATGGATGTGGCTCCACCACAATGAGATGATTGAGGCCAGTTCCAATAGTTTAGTGATGAAAAGCCATCTACACCCAGAGAGAGGATTTTGGGAACTGAGTGTAGATCATAACATAACATTTTCACTCTTTTTGTGTTCTTTGCTTGTATTTTGTTTTCTTTCTTATTTTTTTCCTTTTTGATTTGATTTTTCTTGTGCAGCAAAATAATTGTATAATTATGTATACATGTATTAGGTTTAATATATTTTGACATGTTTAACAGATATTGGATTACTTGCCATCTAGGGCAGGGGTTGAGGAGAAGAGAGGAAAATTAGGAACACAAGATTTCACAAGGATCAATGTTGAAAAATTATCCATGCATATGTTTTGAAAATAAAAAGCTTTAATAAAAAAATAAATAACTAGAGCAAATTTAGTCTTCATATAAGGGAAAAAAGCTTCTTAGCCATTAGAACTATGATGTAAACTGCTTTAGAAATGAAGGTAAGGATGTATTAAATGCTTACTGTATGTCAGGTATTGTGCTATACTTCAGTATATCTCTTTTGGAATAATGAGGGTCCTCACTAAAAGGGGAAAAGAATAAAAATTTGTATGTTTGAGTAGCATGAGATGTGATTAGTATCCTGGGTATGTCAGAAGCTGTTTATTTACTATGTGAGGTAGACCTGTGTGGAAAATTAAGTCATTTGAAGATCAGAACACTGTGGTGAAGAACTTTTTTTTTTTTTTTTTTTTTTTTTTTAATCAAGTAGGTATCCTAAAGGAAATTGGTTTTGACCTGAATGAAAGAAAGCTGGGAGTATGATGGTAAATATTTCACAGTTAACTATCTGGGGGGGAGGGGGAAAGTATCTATACAATTCTGAGTCTAATCAGCATTATGAGCATTTTCTTCATTCTTTTCTTATTTGAATAATCAAGAAAACAATCAAGCCCTGATTTATAGTGTTTGCTAATTTCTGAGGAGCAAATATTAATGCTGAAAATTTAACAGTGAGCCTTACTGGTTTAATTGGTCCCAGCAATTTGTGGGGAAACACCTGCTGACAGCTAAAAATAATTCTCTTGGCTTGGGGATTATCCCAGTAAACTCATATTATTATTTCAGTTTTTTGGGGGAAAAAGGCAATGATTTAGCTTGGTGAGAGCTGTTTAATTTGGTTGAGTTGAAATCTTGCAACTGACCCCAAAAACATAACATGTAGTTACATATTTTCAATATGTATAAGGTTTGCCCCTAGAACCAATGTTTAATTTGGACTTGGGACAAAAATATACAACTTTTTTCTTAAAACTATAGGATTTTAGATCTGAAAAAATTGTAAGGAATTATTGAGGCAATTGTAGACTTAGGAAAGAAGAAGAAAAAAAGAAAGTTAAATTCTACTTCTTAACAGTTACTAACTATGTAACCATGGGCAGAACATTTGCCCTATCTGGGACTCTTATTTTTCGCATTTATAAAATGTATATTTTATACATATACATCTGTATGTGACAGTGGTTATGAGGAGAAGGGGTTGTATTCTGGGGCATGTAAAGGGCAGGTCTGTGGCAAAAGTACGGAGACTGGAGATGGTGTCATATAGAGGAACAAAGATTGTATGAAAGAGTACTGAAAAGGGAATGATTAGAGAGGGGTTGGCTCTAGCATGTGAAGGATTTTAAAACATAGCAGAAGATTTATAATCTATCCTGGAGATAGTAGGAAGCCACTGGGATTTTCTGCAAAGGGCAGTAACATGGTTAAGATCTGCATTTAAAGAAAATCACTTTGGCAATTGTATGGATGACATACAAGGAGAAACTTCAGGCAGGAACAACAGGTGGAAAGGTGATGAGGGCCTGAACTAATATAGCTGTTAATAGAATAAGTCAGTTTTAAGATTTATGGGTTAGAAATGGCAAGATTTGGCAACTCCCCCCTCATTGAGGGGGAGTGCAAATTTGAGGATAAGGCTGGGATTTAGAACCAGGTTGCAAACCTCAGAAGCTGGAAGAATTATGATGCCTTTGACAGGAATAGGGAAGTTTGGAAGAGAGAAGTGGTTTGGAAAGAAATGAGTTCTGTTTTGGACAGCTTTAGTTTGAGATGTTCTTGACATGTTTATTTTGAAATATATACAATAGTTGGTGATATAAGATTCAGGGAGAAGATTGGAGTGAATATACAAATCAGTGAGTCATTTGCATTGAGATTATAAACCCAAAAGAGCTAATGTGGTCAACAAGTAGCTCATAGGGAGAGAAAGGACAAAGTCTTACGGCATACATGCTTTAGGGGGCCCCAAACAATAATAAGCCAGCAGAGGAGGGTGAGGAAAAATGACCAAATTGGCAGCAGGAGAATCAGTTATCAAGCCATGTTAAATGCAAGTCAAGAAAGATGAGAACTGAGAAAGGATAATCAGACATTCATATCATTGATTACTTTGGAGAAAGCTCTTTCAGTTGTGATGAGTTAAGAAGCTAATATCAAAGGTAGAGAAGTGAGGGAGCAGTTGTAAATAAAATTACCTTTTTTGTATTTTTCATCTTGCATTACAGTTTTCATATTTGTAAATGTTAATTTCATAACAAAATCAAAACAAGAAGAATAGAGGTGTCAAAGCAGGAAACATAGGCAACATTTTCTGGTTGTTGGCTGAGAAAAGGAGGAGAGATATAGGATGAAGGATTGAGGAGATGGATGAAGGAGAGTTGGCCTCATTTGAAATTAGTAAGGGAAAAACAGTAGATAGAGGGAAAGTTTGTAGATTAATGAAAGGTGAATAATTGAATGTGTAATTGCTGGAAAAGGAAAGATGAGATCAAAGGCATTCTTGGTCTTGGCAAGAAAGGCCATCTCATTATCAGATACTGGAGGAAAGGAGGAGAGAGTAGGGAATGATGTCAGAAGGCTTTAAGATGAGCAGCAGAAGAAAAAAGAGCTCGTAAATGGTTTCAGTTTTCTCAGTGAAATAATTAATGTGAAGGAAAACTGATCGTTAAATTTTCAGTGATATCAAGAAAGGAGAGATTTAATAATTGTCTTAAATACACACATATACACATATAAATTTTCATGAATTATTTTCTGCATGCCAGCATTACACTAAGTATTGAGATAAAAAAGCAAAAGAAAAGACAGCCCTGACTCTGTTGGAGCTTTAATTATTATAAAAACAGAGTGCTAACTATGGAATAGTGGTCAAGGATGGCACCCACTTTAGGTTGTTTAGTGGGGACATGGAGGAATGGACATGGTCTTTCCAAGAGCAATATGAGAACTAATTTCATAAAAAGGTTTCAAAACTAGAGAGCAGGGAAATGAGATGGGGGAGTGAGATTGCAGAGTAAAGGTCTCAAAATATAGATGAGAGATGGGACTTGAATTCAGGACTTCCTAATCTTTGTGTCAGCTGTTTTTGACTCTGGGTTAGGCAACATTGCCTCTTGGCATCTTCTATAATGTGGTAACAATTCAGTATCAGGGTGACAAGTGTTTGAAGATTTCAGAGGTAAGTAGGTTGATGTTTGGGAAGGACATAAGCCAAACAATAGGGAGGAAAGCTATTTTAAAGTGAGCAACAGTGGCTCTTTGTTAAAGTGATAGAAAAATATCAGGGTATTAGAGTGCTCACACAAGCTCAAAAGAATCTACTACATGGACTTTTTTTTTTTTTTTTTTTTTTCTGAGGCAATTGAGGTTAAGTGACTTGCCTGGAGTCACACAGCTAGGATGTATTAAGTGTCTGAGACCAGATTTGAACTCGGGTCTTCCTGACTTCAGGGCTGGTGCTCTATTCACTGCGCCACCTAGCTGCCCCTACTTTATGTAAATAGTGTGATGCCAGGGGATATCCCTGGGGATTTTGTACATAGCTATGGTATGACAGTCTCTTTGTTCATCATATTAGAGTCATTTTCCTTCTACTGGCCAGTGGCCTAATTTAGTGTCTGAAATATGTGCTGTTTAGTAAAAAGTCCTTATAAATACTTACTGATCAAATATAAATTATTCAATCAAATTGAGTGAGAATTTGATAAGTGTTGAAAACTTTTGTTTTCAGTTTCCGTTAGTCCTTGAGAGCAGGGACTTTTGGGGGGACAGAGAGAAGGGGTGCTTTTCTTTGTATATTTAGATCTTAGCACAGAGTCTGGCATATAAGCATAATAGGCTCTTAAATACTTGTCTGCTCACTGACAATAGAATGGCATATAGTACTAAAAAGGATCATTTTCTCGATGGTACACGAATAAGTAGTATTTCGATATGTACGAAGAAGAGAGCATTGCAGGTGGGAGAAACTACATGAATAAGAGGCCAGAATCAGCATGGCTCATTGGGTAAGGCTATTGGGGTATCTCATTACAGTTTAGAATTAAATGAATGTCAGGAGATGGAGCTGAGTAGGGACAGAGTTTTAAGCCTAGAGGATATGAGTGAAAATGCCAAGAACTGGGAGGTACCACTGAGTCCTGTTTAAGGAACAGCAAAGAGGCCAATGCTTGAAAAGAATGTAGTTAAAGTGTAAGAAGACTGATAAGGTAACAAAAAGTTTGGGAGAGAATAGCAAACTAATTATTTTGGGTAGTGTGGAGGGGCCATGTTCTAGCTAGAAGGCAAGTTTGTGAAGCAGATTTTATTTTTTGTAGTATATTTTCTCAGTTACATGTAAAGATAATTTCTAGTATTAATTTTAAAACATTTTTGAGTTTCAAATTTTCTCCCTCCTTCCCTTCATTCCTCCCTAAGCAATTTGATATAGGTGCTATCTTTGAAACATATTTCCACATTAGTCATGTGAAAAAGAAACAGACCACAAGGAAAAAACCTTCACCAAAAAAAAATTAAGTGAAAATAATATGCTTTGATTTGCATTCAGCTTTTATCAGTTCTTTCCCTGAGTGTGGATAGCATTTTCCATTGAATCCTTTGGAATTGTCTCATGTTTTTCTGATGTTCTGTGCACATTCATTTGATATAGATTTGGATCATGATTACTTTTACATGTGTTTATCATCCTGTTTATCAACAGCATGTTGCACATAGTTGGCAATTTAATAAGTGCTGTTGAACTGAACGATAATAGAAGTTTTTCTTTTTCTATTATATAAAAAAGTTACCTTTTAGTAAAGATCCTTTACCTAGAAGTTATTTCCTATTTTACAATCTATACTACATTATAGTCTTGTGAATTTTTGTCTAGCAGTATTTTTATCAGCTCTATTTTTTCAATACTTTTTTTATTTTCCCCAATATATGCAAAGATCGTTTTCAGCATTTACCTTTACAAAATCTTGTGTACCAATTTTTTCTCCCTTTCTCCATTCCCATTCCTCAAGACAGCAAGCAATCTGATATAGTTTAAACATGTATAATTCTTCTAAACATTTTTCCCTATTTGTTGTGCTGTGCAAGAAAAATCAAATCAAAAGGGGAAAAACCACAAGAAAGAAAAACAAGCAAACACAACAACTATAACACAACAGGTGAAAATACTATGCCTTGATCCACATTCAACCCCCATAATTCTTTCTGGGATATCTATTGGGATTAACTTGAATCGCATAATTATTGAAAAGAGCCAAGTCTGTTATAGTTGTTTTATTAGTTTATTGGTGAAAATCACAATAATTTAGAACGCAGTATCACGGAGATAGCATATAGAGGTTTGTATTAAAATGAGCTAAGGACAATTGTAGAATTGTAAGACTTTTTAGAGTTGAAAAAATCTTAGAGATCATATAAGTTAATCTCATTTTGCAGATAAGGAAACTGAGGTCCAGAGAGGTTGACATGGTGAGTTATCTGAAGAGACAAATAGCTGATGAGAGGAGGAAATTTTAACTTTGCTTTAGAGCTGGGATCTGTCATATAAAGTTAGGGAACTAAGAACTCATGATAAATAATAACTTAATAACTTTAGTGTAAAAAGGTAATTTTAAAAGTTTTTGAAGTACTTAAATTTTTTTTTCATGGTATGTTTTTTATTTTAGTTTTGGCCATGATGACTGAAAAATAAGATCAGGGAATCAGTGAGGGATAGGGAAACTCTAGCCCAGAGCTTCCTGGCATTTGGCCCTAAGTTAATTTTGTTATGCCTGCCACCACAGTTTTAAAAGATACTATATCGTTTCCTTTCCTGTGCCCTACCCTGAATATTTTCTCTCAGGTTATGTTCAGCATTTTAAGAACAGCTGGCAGGTGTTTAAAAAATGTTTATTTGATTAAATTTGTTGACTTTTAAAAATTTTAATTAGAGATTAAAGGCCCAAATAACTGAGCATTGGTAGTTAACTACCATTTCAAAAGAAAGGTGTTAATAGTGAAGTTCCATAGTTCTAGCTCTTGACAGGGTTAGTATTCAAATTTTAGGAGGTTCTATGTTTCTGTCTTTAGTGGTGGTTTTCTCTTTGAGTTGCTGAGACTTGGATATTTCTTTGGTTAAAACTATAATTCCTCCTCCCCTCCCCCCCTTAGTTTAACCAAAGAAACCTTTCTTTCTTCTCTCACTGTCATCTTTTTCATCTCCCCTCCCTCCCCCAAGATTGTAGATTTAGAGTTCAGGAATTAATTTTTTTGATGATTCATCTTATAGATGTGGAAGCTAACCTCCTCCATTCCCCCTTTTCCATAATCACAAAAAGCAATGGAATTAAATTTCAAAGTATTGTTTTAATTTTTTGCCTCCTGTTTTAACTTAAAAATCAAGTGATCTTAACTTTTAAAATCCAATTTTAATTTTTCAAATTTATAATTAACTATTGGACCTGTTAGACCCTCAATAGCAGTTCAGTTTATATGGGATGCATTTCAGTGATTTGTAGACCTGGTAGACTTGCAGAAGCTACAAACCTGTACTAAAGCTATTGAACTTTCATGCAGAATAGTGTGGAATTTCTGGTAATTGTTTCCTCTTGTGTTCCAAGATAAGTCGTCTTTACCAAATGAGTCTTCTAATATTAGTAACATTTTATTTTATTTTTTTGAAGTTCAGTTGAATGGATACCTAGTTAGGCTTAGGTTTTCCTTTGTATCAGTTGTTGTTTCACAGAATTTATTCTTTTAGCATGATTGCTATGCTATCACCAAAGATGATCTTGTCAATTTTGTCTGGTAAGCAGCATTTCAAATCTTTGGAAGCTGTGCTGCCATTGTCAGAGGCAGAATAGATCTTGATTTTTTTTTTTTAAAGTTTACTTCTTCCACCTTTATTTGTAGTGAGACAGAAAATCAGAAGATAATATATCTAGAGCTGGAAGAGACCTTACAGATTTTCTAGACTGGGGTTCTTAACCTTTTGTTGTTGTTGTTATTGTTTATTTAACAGACCCTTGGGCAGTGTGGTGAAAACCTTCTTTGAATAATGGTTTATTGCTTCCATAATAGGAGGAAGTGCTAAGTTAATGGTTTGTGAAAATTAAGATGTAATTTTTTTTTTATCATCCAAATTCATGAATCCTTTGAAGTCTGTCTTTATTTTTATTACTTTTGGACTCTAAGTTAAGAAAATTGATTCTAGGCCACCCCTTAGAGAAAGTAAGAGTTTGCACACAAGCAGATAATAGATCAAAGTATCTATGCAGATATATCTAGACAGATCTCTCTATATACATAGAGAAGCAGTAAGCTGACACAGGAGTTAGAATTATTGCCTATGATGCTTAATGATTTTTCGTCTTTGGTCCAAGTGCCTGCAGGAATCTCTTTCAAACTAAAAGCTGCAGAGATAGATTGGTAGATGAAATTCCTCACCATGATCTTCTTTTACCAATGAAATTACAACTCCAATTTAAAAGAATTCTATATAAATAGAATTATGCTCCACCATGGGATCTCTCAGAGATGCCTATAAATCTAATGTTTTAAACAACTTCAGCAGTTGAGTTGAACTTTTCTAAGTTTTCCCTTTTACACTGTCAGTCATTCAAAAACATTAACATCCCTCATGCTTTGAATTTACTTCCTTCCAATTTTTTCCTTTTGGAATCCCTAGCTTCTTTGAAATGCAACTCAGATTCTACTTAAGGAAAACTTCCTGAAATTTCAATGTTCTCTCCACTCAAATTACTTTGAATTTATTCTGTATATATGTTAGATCTTCCCTACTCCCACCCCCAGCCCATCATCAAGTTCTGATCAGCAATTATAAATAAACTTTGATTGATTATTTGATTTGATTGTCCCATTTGTGCCACACTTCTTATTTTGGTGATAATCAGTGATGTGTTTCTTTGGGTAAGGAATGAACATGAAGTAGTCTTATAGTAATACTGTTTTAGTTATAGGAGATGACAACCTACCTTCTTTAGAATCATTTTTGTTGGTTGTGTTGGTGTAACTTGACAATGCATGGCAATAATATGTGCTTATCATGTTGCTTCATGATTCCCTTTGGTGACAAAAATAGTGAACATGTTTGAATAAAAGACGTGTCAGGAAGACATGAGATAAAGTGTTGACAAATATAGTTACTTTTTAGAACATTTGATTTTCTCAGGTTCATGGATAAAGTTACCTTTATATAACAGAATTCTTCCATCCTTTCCCCCTTCCCTCCCCAAAGTAGAGGTGGGCATGGAACATGAAACAAGAGCAAAATGCTGTCTCATTCTATGTGTATTTTTTGGCTCAGTTGCAAAACCTTGACAATACTTTTTTGCTGTATCAAACTGGGTCAGAATGATAGCTTTTATCTCAGAACATGTGTCAGCGTGAAGTTCAGCGTAGGGTAACATGAATGGCAATAAGTGTCCATCCTGGTTGACTTGTCTGTTTTGTTTTCCTCAGAAGCACCTTGTGCCACGCCACTCATCTGCAGCTTTGGAAGGCCAGTTGATCTTGACAAGGATGATTACCAGAAAGTGGTCTGCAACAATGAGCATTGCCCTTACAGCACCTGGATGCATCTTCAGTGTTTTTATGAGTGGGAAAGCAGTATCCTGGTCCAGTTTAACTGCATTGGCCGAGCCCGGAGTTGGAATGAAAAGCAGTGTCGCCAGAACATGTGGACCAAGAAAGGCTATGACCTAGCCTTTCGTTTCTGCTCTTGCCGCTGTGGACAGGGTCATTTGAAGAAGGATACAGATTGGTACCAGGTGAAGCGAATGCAAGATGAAAAAAAGAAGAAGTCCATGTCAGAGAAGAGCACAGGGAGGCCCATGACAGAAACTGGGGAAGAGATAAAAAAGTGCAGGCCTCTTAATAAGACCCAGAAAGGACTGAGTCATGACCTCCCACGGCGACATTCTATGGACAGACAGAACTCCCAGGAGAAAGGGGTCAATGCAGGGGGCTATGGAGTACGCTCCCCTTGTGGCTCTCCTGGCCAGTCTCCTCCTACAGGGTACTCCATTCTCTCTCCAGCACATTTCAGTGGACCCCGCTCCTCAAGATACCTCGGGGAATTTTTGAAGAATGCCATTCACTTGGAGCCTCACAAAAAGAATATGACTGGAGGGAACATGTTCCGAAATGCTCACTTTGACTATGGAGCAACTGGCTTGCCAGCACACAGGGGTGGGCATTTTGATGCTCCAGTGCAATTTCTGAGGAGGCTTGATCTCTCAGAGCTCCTGGCTCACATTCCCAGGCACAAGTTGAACACTTTCCATGTAAGGATGGAAGATGATGCTCAAGTAGGCCAAGGGGAGGATCTACGGAAATTCATTCTTGCCGCCCTCAGTGCCAGCCACAGAAATGTTGTAAACTGTGCCCTTTGCCACCGGGCCCTCCCAGTATTTGAACAGTTCCCCCTAGTGGATGGAACCTTGTTCTTAAGCCCATCAAGACATGATGAAATTGAATATGATGTTCCCTGTCATCTTCAAGGTATAGGTGTTAGTTCGCCTTACCTGCTTTCCCTTTTTTAAAGCCCAGGAATATGTTTTTGTGTTTCATTTTAGCTAAATATTGCTGCAGTGTTTCTACTCAGATGCTGGATAACATTTGGACATTTGTTATTTCAACTTTACCTAATGATATTTTAAAAACTTGATGTCATTCTTCCCAGCACAGGGATATTTTTTTAGTAGAGAAGGTCATTTTGTGTTTGTGTTTTCCAATGAAGAGAGATTTCCTTCAAGGCTGCTGGTGTGTAGCAATTCCCTTTTGATCATGTGAGATTTCAAAGAATGAATTGAATGGCTTATTCTGCAGCTTGTAGGAAATAAGCTGGTGTTACAATTTTTTTTTTTTTTCTGTTGATGTCCTTGGAAAGCTTTATATAATAGGTTACTTTAAACTCTTCATTCCATATTATGATATCAAGATTGAGAAAGATGAGGGTTGGAAAGGTTTGAAGAGGTTTTACATCTGGTAAAATAGTTTTAAGGGTGCCATGGGGAGTAGGGATAGTAAATTTGATTTAGGACTATTAAAGACTATTGAGAAAATGGCTTAAGAGAAGCTCCTTTTGACTATCTATAATCTATAAGGACTTTGTGTTTATCCTATCCTAGCCCTCCAGAGAAAAATCAAAGGAATTCTCTGAGGAACCTGCCATTTCAAATAAAATGTAAAGATAGGTTGAATTAAGACCTAGAGGAAAAAAAAAAAACCTCATAGAAAATAGGGTCAACCTCTATCCTTTCTGGTTAAACCCAGACTTTTTATTCAAATAAATATTTATTGATTTATTTATTTACTAGGTACTGTACCTCTCCACCTCAGGAGATAAAAATATATTTGGGGAGAGCCGATACCTATAATTTGTGGTATAATGGAAAGGACATTGGATTTACAGTCAAACTCAATTTGAACTGTAGTGTGTGACTTTGGGCTTAATTATCTGGGGTTTGGTTTTTGCATTTGTTAAATGAAGGGATTGAATAAGGTGACCCTCAGGTTCTTTCTGGATCTAAATCTATGATGATATGCTCCTGGATTCCAAGAAATAAAGAAATAATGATAAGGTAGAGAAATATCAAATAAGCAATACAGACATATTCAGAGGAGGTAGATTTTTTTTTTTTTAACTTGGAGGTAGTCAGGGAAGGCATTTTCTGAAAGGTATGATTTGAATTGAACTTTTGATTGGGAGGTAGGATTTGGGTAGGAAAATTGATAGATTGAGAAATGGGAACAAAAGTACAGATGTGGGAAAATTCAGTTTATTTTCGGGAAACCTGAGATATTTGGCTTGAAGTAGACAGTTTACAGAGAAGCATTGATCTTAGAAAGATAGGTTGGGACCAGTTTATGGAGGTTTTAAATGCCAAGTTAAGGATTAGAATTTTATCCTGCAGGTGTTGAGGCACCCCTGAAAGGAATGCTCTTATGAAGGTGGTATTTTAGGCAGTTTACTCCAGTAGCACTGTACAGAATGACTTGGTGGAAAGGACAGAGAATGGAAGCAGATAGGAGGTTAGTGCATTAATCCAGGTGGTTTGATTAAGATGTAAATTAAGGTGTAGAAAAGGAAGGATAAGTGTCAGAAACATTTTGAAAGAAGAAACTATTGAATTTAACTGGCAGGGGACAAAAGTAAAGGAGTCAGATTTCAAGATTTCTAGCCTGGGATACAGAGAGAAATAAGCCCACAAACATTTATTAAGCACTTACAGTGCGCCAGGCACTATGCTAAGTGCTAGAGAAAAAGAAAGGCAATAAAACAGTCCTTGCTTTCAAGGACCTCACCGTCTACTGGGGGAAACAGTATGTCATCAATTATGTCCAAATAAGATAGAAGCAGGAAAAACTGGAAATAAGAGAGGGAATGCATTACAATTAAGGAATACTTGGAAAAAGCTCCTTATAGAAGGTGAGACTTTAGCTTAGACTTGGGGGGGGAAAAAACCTAGCAGATGGAGATGAGAAAGGAGAGTTCTAATTATGGGGTGCAGTCACTGAAAATGCCTGGAGTCAGTAAATGAAAGTGTTTATGCAAGAAACAGCAAGAAAATCACTGTTCAACTATATCATGAGTAAGTGGAGAAGGAGGAGATATAAGATTAGCAAGATAGGAAGGGGCCACATTTTAAAAGGCTTTAAAAGTTTAACAGAGGAGTTTGTATTTAATCACAAGAATTTATTAAATGGAGATATATGATTAGACTTGTTATTTAGGAGGTTCAGTTTGACAGCTGAGTGGAGGACAAATTAGAAAAAGGAGATATTTGAGTCAGGGTGTTTATCCAGTAGGTTATTCTCTTATCAGAATAACTCAGGCATGAAGTAATGATGAGATTGACTTGACTAGTGTGGTGCCAGAATAAAAAATGAAGAGAGAGTATTTAAGAGAAATGGAAGTTTAAGTGATAGACTTAAGTGGCAACTGATTTGCTGTCCAGAGAGAAATGGGAGGGTAAGGAGAAAATAGGGATAATATTGGAAGAAAAATCTGCTTAGTTCGAGATGTTAAATGGGTTGTCCAGAGATTGAGCAGTATTGGTAGCTAGTCAGAAAAAAATGACTCAAACTCAGAAGGTACTAGAAGTAAATATGTGGCAATCATATATATCAGGTTGGTGGGTAAAGTTATCAAGGTATATGAGCTCTCTAAGGTGGTTGTTGAGTTTAAGAGAAGAAAATATAGAACTTTGGGGTGGGGACACGGGGTCAGAGAGGCAATTGGACTGCTCAGCAGATTCAATTAAATGTTGTGTCTGCTTCTTTTGTAGACTTTTAACCTTTTCAAGATCTGTTTGTGAAAAATTGTAGTTATTAGTGTGCCACAAGGGCATTAAAGTACATTAGCTTATTATGATAAAATTGTTCAAACATCAGAATGTTATGATTGGTGGCCACAAATTTGTCCATGGCAAAAGTGTTGACATTTTTTGGGAAGATAGCCTCTAACTTCTATGAAATTCCATTTCTAGGATGCTAAAGTAAATCCTTCCATTTACCACCATATTTTCATTGAGTATTCTTTAAAATGCTTTATTTGAAGTTCTAACACAAAATAGACTGACTTTTGTTTTAAGCAGCATTGTTTCCAGGACATTAATTGATTTTGCTTTATTGAAATTTTCTTCTTTTCCTTTCCTTTTATTCTTCTCTCCCCTCCACCCCCAATTCAACTGCCATCTGTGTCTTGACTTTGAGAAAATGTTCTTTTGTTTTTAGAATGTGATAAGATTTACCCAATGAGGAACTCCTTTATTTCTTCAGGAAAGAACATTTATTCCTTTTCCAACTCTTTGGACTTTTCCCCCTTAAAAACCTTAATCTTTTTTGTGTCATAGACTCTTTGGACAGTCTGGCAAACTGCATAGCCCTTCTCAGAATTATGTATTTTAAATGCAGAAAGTAAAATTCATAGAAGTTCAAAGGAAACAGTTTTATTGAAAAAATTGCTAAAACTTTTTTTTTTTAAATATAAGCTTATGAACCCCCAATGGAGCCTGCCAGGTTTTTTTGCACTTGGAATGCTAACTGTAGTTTCTAGAAATTTGAAACACTTTTGAGTACTTATTTTGCTCAGAGTATTTTACGACCTGGCTTCGAATTTGGAGGCTTATTCCATAGTTTCTAAACAGCTCCAAAATAGTCACATATTAATAGAAAGTTTGTTGTCTTCTGACATAACCCTCCCCTGTCTTTAGAGCTTAACATGCTATTGACAGGAATTTAGGGTCAAGCTACTATTAATAACAACTTGCATTTACAAAAGAGTGTTAAGATCTTTGGAGGAAAGTATTATTATTGCCATTTTATAGATCTGAAAACTGAGGGAGATTAATTGAGATAAGAAATGAGGATGAGGAAGCTGAGAAAAGTGATTTGCCCAAGGTCAAATGTTTGAGGCAGGATTGAGACTTAATTTTACCAATCTCCAGCTAGTGCTTTTACAACTGTGCTTTTTAGCTGAAAGGTGTGCTTCATGACATAACTTCCTCTATGGTGCCCCTGAGTTATATGCACTTGGAATGCTCATGGTCATTCATGATCAGGAAGAGAGGAAAAACTTGGGGCTCAGTAGTAGCCCTTTATGTACAAGAGGGAAGAAGCAAAGCTAGGGGCTACTAGTATACACTCTTCCCTGCGTCCTCCAAGTCTTTCTGGTTAGGATGGGGTTGTGGCTCAAAATTCTGAAGTTGCATCACTGGAATGACCAACTTCCTTTTAGCCCCTTTAGCATTTTCCTTGTCAGCTAACTCTTCATTTTACCTAATCTCTCTGGATGAGACTTCAGGTGAGCAATCTCTATTATCTAGAACATTGAAGAACACCTAGGGTTAACTTCTTTATCAGAAGATTCTAGACTCCCTTAAATAGCAAATTCTAATCCAGTAGCTCTCCCTAGTGCTACAATAAAGAGTTGCTCTTTGTAATGTTCACTTAAGATAAGAACTGGGCAGTTTTTCCTCAACAATTCTAGCATTCTCTTATCCAAAGTAGGATGGTGACTTCACTTAATAGAAGAAGAATGTGTGTGTTATAAATAAGAATAAGGGTTGTAATGGCAAAGAAAAAGGTGATTTCAGCTGCTTTGTAGCTTTTATGAGCCTGGTACATAAAAATAAGTTTATTGCTTCAAAGGGGAAAAGACCTGTTAATGTAAAAGATGATTCTGGTTCCCAAATTAAATATAGGGTTTTTGTAACTTTGTTACAGTGATGTATATATATATTTTTAACCATGAGTTGGGGAAGGAGAGAACAGTTTACACAGCAAAGGTATCAGTACAGATAGATATCTTTATGGGGAATTCTATTCGTTTTCAAAATTATTTATTCCATAGAATAGTCTCCCTGGATTCTTCTCATTCTGTGACATGTCTGTGAAATTCTTTTTCTTATTATAACAGTTGAAATGAATGAAAAACCTGAGTCAGAGTTTTTGGATAGTTAAGAATCAATTTATTAATTAGACTAGCTGATAATAATACATTGATAGTGTTTTTTCTCAGGTAACCAAAGACCAAAAACCATGGAGATCCCAGAATGCTTAAATACTTAAGGAAAAGTTGGTGCTCTGGCCAGGTGAAAATCAACCTTGACTGGTGAACAACTAATGGGGGGGGGTAGACATATTAAAAAGAAGGGGCTAAAAGTCTTCAGCTTCTCTTGCTAGAATGTGACTTGATCATGAGACTGAGGTGCCTCCTGCAGTTGGATAAAGGAGTCTATTTCTACCCAGACCATTTTGGTTGGTTTTCTTCTTCATAAATTGAGTTATGCTAGACCCGAAGAGGTTTATAATATAATAGAAAAAGTAATCCCTTCTCTCATTGCTGGTTAAATAATAATTAACAAAATAAAAATTTGTAGAATAATCATTATAGTTGATGGAGATTGTTCTGGCTTCTTAGATAAATGAGGTTTGAGAAAGATCCTTAACTGGAATATTTCTTTGAACATGCATGGGTATGTGTATGTATGCGTTATATTTATGTGTAGTTACTTGATTTTTGAGGTGCATTTAGAAAGTAGAGCCACAAGAAATCAGGAGCAGAAATTTTGTTAGTTTATACCTTATTAGTCAGAATTTTAGAATATCAGAACTGAAAGAGAATTTAAAGATTTCTAGTCTTTTCAGATAGAGAAATAAAAATACAGAAGGTAAAATAACTTTGTCCAAAATCATTCAAGTAGTTTAACTAGAGCTAGGATTTAAATTTAGGTTCTCTGACTCTAAATGCTTTATTCCTTTCACTGTTATTAACTAACCTTTCAAAAACAATAGCAAATGAAAGTATCTTTTTGTATGTAGGTAGCGAAAATAGAATTTGTCTTATTGTTGCCTCCTTCTTTTTTTATATATTGGTGATGATGGCTTATTGCCTTTTTAAAAAATAAATTCCTAAGTGTGTCCCTTTAAAAACCAAAATATATCTTAGTCTTACATTCATTCGTTCATTTTATTTTTTTTAAAGAAAGTTAAATTAGCCTGGGATAGTTTCTCTACTAGTGATGAAAATTCATTGGAGAAATGGTCAGATACTTAAGTAGGAAATAGAATTAATGTCAGACCATAAGCATCTTCAAGGATCTTTTCTCTTCCTCATTTCACAATGATTCAAAAATTTTCTCCTTAACTATTGTCTCTAAAGGAGTGACCAAGGCAAATTCTCCATCAACCTTTGGTCACATCCCCTCTTACCTTTTCCAGCAGATGGTTCCCTTTTGTCATCCCTACTCTTGCTCTTATCTTTGGTCTCTTATCTCCTGACTCCTTTCTTGCAAAAATGTCCATGTTGCCATTACATCCTTTAATAAAACCTCAGAGCAGCTAGAAGGCATAGTGGATACAGCACTGGTCCTGGAGTCCAGACGATATGTGGCTTCAGACACATAGCACTTCCTAGCTGTGTGATTCTGGGCAAGTAACTTTAACCCGTTACCTTGGGAAAAGCAAAACAAAACAAACTCAAAAAAAGAACCTTTCTCTTAATGCTGTTCCTGCTATCATTCCATTTCTCTTTCCCTTCTCAATGAAACTCCTTGAGAAAGCCATTTATCCTAAATACCTCCTTTTCTTATTCTCTTTTAAATTCTCTGTAATTTGGCTTCGAACCTCATCATTTCAATTGAAATTACTCTCTCCAAAGTTATTAGGGATCCTTTAATTGCCAAATCTAATGTATTTTTCCTCATTCCTCATTATTCTTGATCTCTGTATAGCATTTGTCATTGTTGATCATCCTTTCTTCCTGGATATTCTTCTCTCTACATTTCCCTTCTATCTGATTATAGCTTTCATTCTCTTCCAATTCTTCTTGAGTGGCCCACCTACTAACACTACCCCCAAGTCTCTGTGCTAGACTCTTTTCTCACCCCACATATCCAGTCTCAAACTAGAGATGACCATTTTTGCCTTTACAACTCTTGTATGCTTCACCTTTTTTTTGCTCATCTAGTCACACTCTAATTAGCCTTCTAGTTGGCTTTCCTCAACTCTTTTTTTTTTTGCTTCAATTTCTTTCTCCACTCATCTTTCAAAGTGATTTTGCTAAAGCCACAGTATGTATATATTACTCACTCTCCCTCCCCATCCTGTTTAGTCAGTGACAATGGCTATCCATTATTTCCAGGATCAAAAATAAGGTCTTTTTTAAAGAATCTGATATTTAAAGCCTTCACAGGTTCTCTTTACATTCCTCTCTTTACAGTCTTCTTCCATTTATTCCTCTCCATTTATTCTATGCTCTTGCTACATTGGCCTATTTGTTCATTATATTTTGATACTCCTATCTCCCATCTCAGATTTTAAAAAGTGGTTGTTCTATAATCCTGGAATACTTTCCCTCATCATCTCTATCTCTTGGCTTTCCTGCCTGCCAGTTTTGCCTTAACTCCCACCTTCTTCAAGAGATTTTTCTTGATATTTCTACCAGGCTACTGCTTTATCTCTGATATCCCTTTAATGGGCTCTGTTTCGTATATACCTAATTTATGTCTCATATATCAGAATGTATGTTCTTAATAAATGCTTTTTGATTGATTGATCTTTTTCAGATTGTTTAATATAGGGACATGGAATATTGGAGCCTTGCCATTTATCACACTGCTTGCTGTGCTAAGTAATTCAGCACCAAGCCAAATAGGTCTTGGAGCATGGTTCTCTAATACTAATTACTCAGAAGATATTGTCCTGTATTGCAGTTGACAGTGTGTTAGCCAAGTTATAGGTTATTTTATCATGAGAGGAAACCAGTTCCTTGAAAGTAAGACTTTAATAAGAACTACCTGTTTTTTTTTTCCCCTCTGATTCATATGTGTATCATAGGTGCATTTTTCTCTTATTGATATGGGTCTTGACAGTACATATAGACTTACATGCATTGATTAAAATATAGAAAGTTCCATTAAAATCAAGGTTATTTATTACCATGCAGATTTGTTCATTTATGTAGAGGGCTGTATTCATCAGAGAGAGTCTAATGAATAGTTGGAAGACAAATGAATGGTTGAAATTTGTAATTGAAGAAAATATGTAGAAGAAAAAATTAAGATTTGCAATGAAAAAATATGGGGCTTAGTTTCTCTCATCTGTGAATATGAGGGGATGGTTCCAGATGGGTTCTAAGATATCTTATAATTATAAATCTATAGGTCTAATTTTCAGCACTAAGAAATTAAAATATAGTGGAAACTTAAATGCTTATTGATGAATCTTTGAAAATTGTATCAGAAAACATAAAAAGGAAGTATGCAGAAAGGGGTTGTGTTGAGTGCACCACAACTTTTGGGGCTCTGAGCTTGTATTTTGACAAAGACTACAAAAGCATGTGTTGGCCTTTTTTACAGCAGTACTTTTCATTGTAGGGCAACACCTAACCTATTGATGAATAGGAAAGTCTTAGACTTTATTAATGATATTTACCCATGAGTTTTTTTTAACAAGGAGAGTGATATAATTATGGAAAACATGCTCCAAACTCCAAAGCACTTCATGAAAACTGTGCAAAAAAAAAAATTAGGTACTACTGGTTTTATTATCTCCATTTGACACATGAGGAAACAGGCTCAGGGAAGTCAAGGGACTTTTCTTATGGTCGTACAACTGCTTGAACCAGTGAATCCAGGGTTTTGGCTTTGTTCTTTTATATGATTAAGTTAATTTTCTTCAGAGAAGGTGAGTAGTTCCAAACTGAAGTTATGATCCTATCTAGCTATCTCAGAAATGCCTGTTTTCAAAAACTATGGATAGCTTAGCTTAATCCATTATTACTATTGAGAAAATCAATCTAACTTTGTGTACTAGCTCAAAGCATGTGGTCTGCTGATATGGATGCCAGCTCGCCATCCAGTACCAAGATGGTATCTTTGGATCACATGATGTACCTAATATATTTTGGTTTTATATTTACCTGGAACCATAAAGACTAACTTTTAAAAATCTGCCTTGTAGCTGGTTGGTGAACAGAGGAGAATATCTTAACATTCTGTAAGAGAAAAAAGAAATCTTTATTTAGAATATCAATGCCTTCAGGATTGCTTTTTATTTACAGGGAGGCTTATGCATCTGTATGCCGTGTGTGTAGACTGCTTAGAAGGGGTTCATAAAATAATCTGCATCAAGTGTAAATCTCGATGGGATGGAAGCTGGCACCAGCTGGGCACTATGTATACCTACGACATTTTGGCAGCCTCTCCATGTTGTCAGGTTGGTATCACTCTTGAACAGAATAACAAATTGTGTCAGTTTTCTTTTGTCTCAGTTCTGTGAGGCTCTGTAACATTACTGTGATTCACTGTGAATCTTTTCAGTTTCTTCTATTTGTGGAGGTGGGAGGCATGTGAAGAAGCAGCTTCAGTAGCTTGCAAGATGGTGCTTCCACGTTCTCCAAGAGACAAGGAAGTTCATACTAATCATTCCAGTTTCTGATGTCAGTAGGGAATTCTTCATTCCACTGGCATCCAAAGAAGAAGAAAAGATTAAAATGAAAGAATAAATTTAGGTAATTCACAAAAACTTTTGATTGGAACTTTTAGAAATATCTTGAGTAATTTCTGATGCTTAAAAAAAATAATAATTGTTATTTAATTGGCAGTCTTTAATTAATTGCCATTAGCGGGAACAGAGAAATTTTGTTTTTTTAAATGAGATGTAACTTTTCATCAAAGTAGCTTTGCCTAACCTTTTATTGATTATCACATCCCATTCTTCTAAGGAATAAAATGATTTTGAAAAGACAATGCCTTTATTGATAACTATTCATCAGAATATAGACTTCTATATCTGTGGGAGTTCCAGATTGGTAAGATCTTTGGTTTTAATCTGAAGTTCAGAGATTTGTTTGGAAGAAACATGACAGATAAACTCCTTTCCCAGATGAATTTTAACCCTAAGATAAATAAGAGATCTGAGGTAATAATTCTATTGAGCTTTCCCTAGGAAGCCACAATAATCTTAAGAATCAGGAGATTATAAGAAAATCTGGAAAGGTCATGGAGAGCTTAATTTCTCTTCTACTAGTTATAACTAATTAATCAGCTTTAAACTATTCCAAGTAGATGAGCATATTAAAAATCTCAAAGGAATTAGATGGTGCAGTCTTTCAATAATCAAAAAGACTTAAATTTTACTTAGTATTTTTAAGTTAATAATATAATGTCCTATGCCTGGAATATATTCCCATTTTTCTTCCCCTTTTTGGAATCTCTTGTTTCCTGAAAAATTCAGCTCAAGTGACACAATCTCCACAAGACCTAGCCTGATTAAAATTTACTTTTCCTCTTTTTTATATAAACTTATTTATATATTGATTTCTCTCAGAAGATGCAAGCCTCTTGAGGCCTGGAATTATTTCATTTTTGTCTTTATATCTTCAAGACCTAGTCACATGCTTGACTCTTTATTCAAGAAATTTTTTGGTGTAATTGATTTTTATGTTGTATTTTTTTTAAGCTGTATGTTTGTATTTTTATAGTTTTATATGCACTTCTCACAACAATTTTCTGTTAGTTGAGAAAATAAGGGATCACTATCTCATTTTAGAGGTAAAACTAAAGTTTAAAGAAATTAAAGGATGCAAGGAACTAAAAAAAAGAACAATAAATATGTAGTTAAACAATACAGTTTCAAATCCCATAGTTGGCATCTACTATCTGTATGATCTTGGACAAGTAAGGGTTAAGAGACTGGGTTTGAGGCCTATATCAGCTGCTTGAAAGCTATAACATTCATTTAAACTCTGTTATTAACTGGACAAGAAGTTTTCTTGTTCAGTTCAGGATTGTTATTTCCCTAGAGTTACACAACAGTGGGCCTTGGTATATGAACCAAGTATTCTAACTCTGTTTACTCTCTAATTTATGATATCACTAGACCTCTTCTCATAAATTTGTGGTGAAATTCAAATGATATATACATTAAAATACTTTGTAAATTGAAAAGAGCTGTACAAATGGCTGGTATTGCTGTAATATTGTAATTGATGCTGCTGCTTTTGAATTGAGACAGATAAAGGAAATGAAGATTTGTTTATATCCTTTAAAATTTTTTTTAAAAAATCATTTATCCTGCTTATAAGATTTTGGAGTTGGGAGAAATCTTAGATTCCATCTAGTCTAACCCTTTCATTTTATAGATGAGGAAACTGAAATCTGTTGAGAGAAACTGATTTGCTCGGTTATATTAACTGGTCATAGAAGTCATATTGCTGGTTATGGCTGACCAAGAATTAGGACCCAGCTCTCACAAGAGCTCTTTCTTCTACCCCAGGCTAGTGAACCTGCTGAAAGGTAAGGGGATTTTTTTCAGGCTAAAAACCTGAGTGCACAGAATACAGCTTCAGGTTGCCCACTACTATTCATAAGTTAATAGCTTTTATAATTACAAGTTAAATTCAGAATTTCTTTTTTTTTCCCCCAGCGAGGAGGGAAAATAGCTAATTACCAGTCTATACACTTCCTTGTGAAGATACTACTAAATGTCTACATTATTAAGGGCAGTCATCCTAAAAAATAGCATTGTATTTTGGGAGGAAATGTAAAACAAGGAGGAGGAACAAATGGAAAAATTTTCTTAGACTCAATAGTATTCAGATGTGTGGGTATGTTTCAGGAAGTTTAGTGCTATAGCAGGCTGTTTTGGTTGTCTTCGCTAATGAATATTTTTAGTATGAGCCTATGTCAATGAAAGTCACCATTATTGAGATACTTACATGTAGGTTACTTGCAAGTCCTAGATTATTCAGATAAGTTGCTTGGATTGAGATCTCTATCATCATAGGATCATAGATTTTTTTACTTAGAAGAGATTTTCAGAGATTGTACAATCACCTTTGTTTTGTAGAAGAATAAAGGGAAACACAGGTTGAATGACTTGCCCAAAGTCATACAGCTTATAAGTGTCTTATATAGTATTTAAGCCTAAATCTTCCTGAATCTAGATGTAGCATCTTTATTTGATGCTTGACTTGGCCATTTCCATGACTCCATTTTCTGTTCTTGCCATTGCCATGAAATTACAAGTAGTTCTGTGTGCTACTAGAAAATAAATTTGGAGAACTTAAATTTTTTCACTTCAGTCATTAAAAGTATAAAAAAACCAGAAATATGAAATTCTTGAGAATTGAATGACTTATTTCTCACGTCTGTGTGGTTTTATGAGAGTGAGGAATAAGTAATACATGTATCCTCTGTTCCAGAGGAAGTAAGCTTAGCTTAGTTGCTTGCCCATGTAGTTTTGTGGGTTGCACTTGTCTAGTACTTGCAGTTTTTAAAAATAATTTTTCCAAAACTTTGTATTTCAAATTTTTCTCCCTTTCCTCCCTCCCAACACAGCAATTTTATATAGATTAAATATGTCTATCCTTCTAAATATGTTTCTACATCTGTCATGTCTTACAAGAAAAATCAGACCAAAAGGAGGAAAAAAAAAAATGAGGAGGAAAAAAAGCAAAAAGATGAAATACTATGCTTTGATCCAACTCAGTCTCCATAGTTCTCTCTCTGGATTTGATTGGTATCTTCTATCTCAAATCCATTAGAATTGCCCTGGATCACTGCATTGCTGAGAAGAGCTAAGTCCATCATAGTTGTTCATCACATAATCTTCTTGTTACTGTGTACGATGTTGCTAACTTCACTCAGCATCAGTTCATGTAGGTCTTTTCTAAAGTCAACCAGTGCATCATTTCTTATAGAATAATAAAATTACCTTCATATACCATAACTTATTCAGCCATTCTCCAACTGATGGGCATCCACTCAGTTTCTAGTTCCTTGCCACTACAAAAAGAGCTGCTGTAAACATTTTTGTAGCTATGGGTCCTTTTTCCGTTTTTATTATCTCTTTGTGATACAAACCCAGGAGTGAGACTGCTGGATCAAAGGGTATGCACATTTTGATAGCCCTTTAGGCCATAGTTCCAAATTGCTCTCCAGAATAGTTTAATCAATTCACAACTTTACTAACAGTGTATTAGTGTTACAGTTTTCCCATATTCCCTCCAATATTTGTCATTATTTTTTATGGTCATCTTATCATTTGAGAAGTATGAAGTGATACCTCAGAGTAATTAAATTTGAATAATTCTCTATATGTTTTAGAAATGAGGCCTTTATCAAAAACACTGGCTGTCAAATTCTCTCCCTCCTTCCCCCCAGTTTTCTGCCTCCCTTCTAACTTGGCTGCATTGGTTCTATTTGTACAAAAGCTTTTTAATTTAATGTAATCAAAAATATCCATTTTGCATTTTATGTTTTATATTTCTTCTTTGGCCATAAATTCCTCTCCTCTATAGATCTGAGAGGTAGACTATCCCTTGCTTTACTAATTTGCTTATAGTGTCATCCATATTATTTTCCAATTTCCCCAGCAATTTTTGTCAAATAGTAAGTTTTTATCTCAGAAGCTGGAGTCTTTGGGTTTATCAAACAAACACCAGATTACTATAGTCATTGACTTGTGTCTTGTATATCCAATCTGTTCCACTGATCCACTTCTCTATTTCTTAGCCAGTACCAAGTGATACTACTTTATAATATAGTTTTAGGTCTGGATTGGCTAGGGCACCTTCCTTTATATTTTAAAAATTAATTCCCTTAATATTCTTGACCTTTTTTTCTAGATGAATTCTGTTATTGTTTTTCTAGCTCCATAAAATAATTTTTTGGCAATTTGATATGGCACTGAGTAAGTAGATTAATTAAGGAAGAATTGTCATTTTTATTATATTAACTTGGCCTGTCCATGAGCAAATGGCATTTTTTCAATTGTTTGTTTAACTTTATTTGTATGAAAAGGGTTTTATAATTGTGCTCATATAGTTTCTGGCTTTGTTTTGGCAGGTTGACATCTAAGTTTTTTGTCTAATGTTATTTTAAGTAGGATTTCTCTATTTTGCTGCTATGCTTTGTTGGTAACAGAAATGCTGATGATTTATGTGGATTTATTTTATATCCTGCAACTTGACTAAAGTTGTTAATTGTTCCAGGTAGTTTTTTAGTTACTTCTCTAAATATACCATCATATCATCTACAAAGAGTAATAGTTTTGTTTTCTCATTACCTACTCTAATTTCTTCAATTTCTTTTTCTTGTTACTAAAGCTAACATAATCTTTTTTTAATGAAAAGAAAGAACACAGAAAACTTATATTCACAAGTCTTTCTCTTTCCCCTTATAGGCCCGACTGAACTGTAAACACTGTGGAAAGCCAGTCATAGATGTACGGATTGGAATGCAGTATTTCTCAGAATACAGTAATGTCCAGCAGTGCCCACATTGTGGGAACCTAGACTACCACTTCGTGAAGCCATTTTCTTCTTTTAAAGTTCTGGAGGCTTATTGACGAAAGCTTTGGTTTAGTAATAACTATTTTATGGGTATTACTACTTTATTACATATCTTTTATAGGAAACTCTGTTGACATTGGTTTCTTTTTCTAATTTAAAGAAGAATTTCTTTGTATGTGGATGTTACTAAAACTGAGGGCTGACCCTGTACTCTCCTTTGACACCTAAGTATTTAGTTAGTGGTCAGGGCCTGAACCCCAGTGAGTGATTTTATGAATTTGGGGGAGGGGGATCACCATCACTGATTGTCTTTGATAGAGTTTAAGTTAAAAGATAACAGGGAGGGTGGGAAGATTTTAGGGAAGGGATGGTGTGGGTATAAACTGATCACATGGTAGAGTCCAGCAGTGTGAGGAGGTGGGAAGAAGCCCTTACTAAAATGATAGACAGTTCCAGCTGATCTATTTTTAGATTTTCCCAAGGGTTTGGGAAAACTATGTGACATGTGAATGTAAATCTATGCCAGGAGACAAAACAGTGTTTGAGTCTACATCTTGGCATAATGCTTTGCAGTGAACATTGACACGGAATTTACTTTCACTGACAGATCATTTGGAAGTGGCCCCGGTGTACTGTTTCCAAAAGTATTGTAGTTTAGCAGTCAGGTCAAGTGATTCTTACCAGAATTAAATTCCAAGTCATGATACATCTGTTTGAAGCTGTTTATGGTGCAAATAATTTTAGGCAAGGTTTTCTCATTATCCAGAAAGCATATTAAATGACTTGTACTGATGCACAGTGGTTCAGGAAGGCAGGACTGCAAAGGTTAGAATTCTGCCTTCAAAGTGGTTTAAAATGGCTTTAAAAGTTGAAAAATTCACCAATAGTCTGATCTTGACAAATACATGTTTATACCAGTTGCAAGGTAGTATTAGCATCTGGTGTTTTGCAGGTGAACTTCACAGCCATGATCCTTAAAAATGCTGGTGAGCTTCATAAGAAGTCAGTGCCATACTTTCCAAAGAATCACTTATGGCCACGTCTTGCCTAGTTAATACTGAGCCTTCTAAAATCGCATATTTGACCAGAGTCGGGGTGGGAGAGGGTATATTTAAAGGATGTTCAAGAAAAAAAGGGCTAATATTTCTATATGGGATTTATCCTTTTCACATGGGGAAGTTATTGCTTTTAATAAGAGGTATATACTAAAATGTTATTCTTCTAAGGATTTTTTGCAATACCTCGTTGGCTTTACTAGAGAAATATCAAGCATTTAGAAAGTTGGCTTTTTTGTCTTTCTAAGATGCAGACTTCCATTCAAGATTTTTAATTAAATTATAAAAAGCCTTAGATCCCTGTTAGTGACTTTAGAAGGAACCACACATCTCCCTGCCTCTCTTTCAAAAGCTGTAAATTTTGACTTAGAATGTGCTTTTAAAAAATTTGCTAATTTCAAGTATGACCATAATAATTTGGTTGTTTCAAGTGTGTTGAGGTAAATATTTTCCAAAGAACACCAGAAACATTGTCACATACTTGAATGGAAACTAGAGTCAGGGTTTATTTGAACATTTTATATTGCTTAACCAATTTATACCAGTTTTATATTCCAACAGGAACAAAGTTTGGGTTTTCATTTAACATTGTTGAGGCTTTACTGCCAGTGATTTACAGGTGTACCATAGACAATGTTTGATACTTTGTGGAAAGGCAGTAGCATTGGAGGATCAAAAGCATTACCCAATGCTCTTTATCTCTCAGCTTCGTTTGATTCCAAATGTGCTTTGCTGTTGGCAGTTTGGTGGTCTGAAAAATGTTTCACCATTAGGAAAATACTTGAAATGTTTGTGAGAGGCCAAAGACTGTACTTAGTCTGCCAATATTTGATTGAACCAAAAGAGGTTTATGGGAAGCTGACTGTGAATATTTGTCTTTAAGACACAAAGCTATAATTATGAACAGTTTTGATGTTGAATGCATCAGGTGCTGAACCCTAAATTTTCAAAGAACTTCTCTGTCTTAAGAGTATCATTTGGATATTATTTTAAAGGCCTAGAGAGTAAAGTTTCTGTAGCACATTTCTTTTCCCAACAAAGTTTTACATTAAAACCTGTTTATAATATTCCTGTGGGACATAATAAATAAATTCTCCATAAAACCATGTGTTTTCTTTTTTGTTTTCTCCAAGCCTTTAAAAAACAGTATGGCAAATTTTTATTATAATTGAGTAAAATCTCCTTTTAGTTTTTTATTTTAAAAATGAATTCAGTTCAAGCCAACATTTATTAAGCACTTATTTGCAAGGCACTGTGATGAAATTAGGATGCTATGGATTGTCTTTATAGACAAATTTATATATTTATTATCTTTTTTAGCAAAAAGATAATACATTCTACTGTTCTTGAATCTTAAAGATATTGTTGGCCTTCAGGTTTCTACTATTGCAAATTCTGTTGTTTTGGAGTATAAAATAAAACTGGGATACAGCAGCATGTGGGTAAATGTCTTGCCAACCAATTAAACTTATTTTTCTTAACTTTCTCACAAAGTAACTTGCTGACTTGTTTCTTATTGGCTATTATATTGATTAGAATAAGAAATATGTCTACTATAGTTGATCCTTTAGTGAGTGAGAATGAGAAAGTTATGGAGGCAGGGAAGGGAGGAAAGAAAAAGTATTAAGGGACATGAATTACCTGGAAAATGCAGTTTCTATTTCTTAGGAGGATAGAGAAGGATGACATTCTATAGTGAAACATTCTTTAAGTGCAACTATTACTTTCAAGATGACTTTCCTTGTTTTCTTTGACATTCTCCCTTTGTTATAGATTTTGTACAGTTGCATCATGAGCAAATAAAATTCTGTGCATTTGTAAATCACAATACAATGAAAAAATAGTTTTGATGTCAGATTTTTTTTTTTATTTTTCTGCCCAACCTTTACCACTCTACTTGTCCTTACCTCCCTCTGAAGCAGAAGAGACCATGTGCTTGTCTCTTGAGGTAGAAATTATATTATGTAGCCAAGTGGAATACCAATCTTTTTTTTTTAAAGTACTTTCTCTCTTCCCCCCAAATTCCCTCTATCTCTTCTCTCTCTTCTGCCCCCCAATATCACTCAGATGTGACCAAAAAATTTCCCTTAGTTTCCAGCACTAACAGCTATATTTAAAAGGAGGGATATTTTAGGTGGTGGTCTAAACTTTGGACATATTAATTTTGGGATACCTAAAATTGATATACTGATATGGAACTTGACAGACCACCTAAAATAATTGACCTGCAGAAATCAATTCTTCATTTAGTCCAAGAGCCTCATTTCAAGTATTATCTGGATTCTGCTCTGCTTAGATCAGTGACTCACAGTTTACATATCTCTTTTATATAATCAACTGGCTCCTTCAGTCATTTTGATTGGAAGTGAAAGGGTGGAGGGAGGGTGGGATACTGGGAGGGGGAGGGGAGTGCTACTACTGTTCTGTGTATGGATTCCTGCAGCAGGATATTGCCTAACCCAGTTGATTTCCATTTATTGCTGACTTATTCTTGCCAGGCAATGGAGAGAAGATATAGTGGATGGGCACTATTTAAACCAGCTCAGAAATGTGTTCTTGTCAGTAAAGGTTTCTTGTCAAGATGTCTTGGATTGCACTTTCACAAAGGAAAGACAATGTATATAGCAAATGAATGTTGATGAAACTGAAATGTTTGGTTATGGTACTGTTGTGTGTGGTGTAAGAGGATTTCTGTTTGTCATCTGTCTGTATTAAAAATAATAAAGTTGTAAAAAACCTCACATTGTTGCTTCTGTGAATGTGCTGTCTTTTTTTTTTTTTTTTTTTTTTTTTTTTTGGCATAAGAATTTTGAGCAAGGAAGGTTATCTGATCAAAAGAATGTGAAGAAACTTTCTTTGGTCCTGTTTCCATGTAACAACCGTCCTATAGTCAAAAAAACCTTGATTATGTATAGTTTCATTAGAGGCAAACAAAGGAAAACTTAGATGTAATCAAGCTCCTTGTCTTTTTGTTGTATTGTCTTCAAGAAGTAAATTGACTCAGACATCTTGGCCTCCTAAACAAAAACCCAACCAAACATATAAAGCAGTCTAGAATCTCAGGGAAGAAATGTAATGGATTCTTGAGACCTCTCTCTACAGAGAGTTTGTGTGTTAAGAATGTTTCATCTGGAGATTTTACTTACTGAGGATATGGTTACTAGAAATGAATCATTTTAACAAAATTCCATAGTAAATGTGAGGAAAGAGAAGGTTTTCCCATAATTAAAAGGAAAGCTAAAGGTAAATTAAGCAAGCAGTGGTTTATAATGATTGAGATTAATAGAAGCTATTTATTTAGCTTTTATATCATGGTCTTGGGTTTATAAAAGAAAGGTGGATTAACTAATATTTATGCTGCAGTTTCAGTAAGAGACTTTTGTAAAAAGATATGAGATTAGAAAAATTATATTCTAATCCTGCTTCTCTTAGCCATACCTTGCTTAATTTTACTTGGATCTAATGTGTGTGAAAGCTCTTTGAAAAACTTAAAGTATATATGAAAATGTAAATTGTGAACATTTCAGATTTATGTATATGTACACCTGAGAGTATATATATACATGCACATATATGGATATGTAAAATGTGAGCATATATGTATATATAAGACTTTATTTTCATATATAATCACTTTACATATATGTATGTATATAGAGATAGATAGATGAACTAACAGCTGACTTACAAAACTTCTAAATTTTAAATTTGGAAGTAACCTAAGTCAGCTCATCCAATAACTTTATTCCCCAGATTAGGTAATTTAAGATTTCCAGATCCATGTTGAAGTGATTTGCTTAAGGTTACATAGCTAATTGGTAACAGAGCCAGGTCATGAACTCATATGTCCCAATTCAATCCAGTGTTCTTAAATAAATGTAAGATATATTATGATTAAGACCAGAGAACCACTATTCACTTGATAACAATCACTGGGATTTACTAAGGAGAAAATAATCATCTTATTGGGACTTGCTTAGTATTTCCAAGCCAAAGAAGTGACAAATACATGGCAATCTCATTTAGTTTGTTATAAAAACTAGGATTAAGGATTAAGATGAAGCTGGCCATTTTTATACTTCTTAGAGAAAACATTGGCTCTGGTGCTTTAAATTCCTCTCATTGTTATATTCATTTCTTAACGTGAAATTTAGAATTAGAGAAATTTATTTGTAATTTAAATTATTAGGTTATAGAAGCCATAATTAGAAAAATTCATAGGAAACATTAAATATTATGCCCTAATTTCACAGGTTGAAAAACTGAGTCCTTGAAATGGGATGCATTTTACTCTGAAGTCATTAGATGATTGAATCTGTAAATTGAAAGAGTTGGTTAGAATTATCTGTCTTCATTTTTTTTGAAGAGGGGGATCAGGATCCCATACAAATCAACAAACCATGTGTAATTTATTTCCTTAGTTGCCCAGGGAATTGGGCAATTATATGATTAGCTGTAATTGATTGCATAGCTAGAATGTATAAGAGAGAAACCTTGAACTTAAAGTTCTTCAAGACAGATACTAATCTCTTTAGAGGAAGCTAGCTAGGTGGATAGATTGTTAGACCTGGAATCAAGGACACCTGAGTTCCAATCTAGCTTCAGATTTATTTATTATGTGGCTTGAGCAATTGGCGACTCAATTTTCTCATTTGTAAAATGGAAATAATAATATCACTTCTCTCCCAGAATAGTTCTATGAAGATCAAGTGAGAAAACATTTATAAAGTGCTTAGCAGTGCCTGGCACAGAGTAATTACTTAATAAATCCCACCCTTCCTGATTCCCTCTTTTTCTTCCTCCTTTCTTTTACTCCCTTATTCTCTCTCTCCCTTCTTCCCTGCAGAGTGCCAAATCTGCCTTCCTGTTGCTACCTTATTAAGAGAAACTTATTTTGCTAAACTCGGCTTCTCATTTTGCTCTTCAGTGCTTTACCTTTTGGACCTTTATATTTCAGTTCTGTCTTGCTTTTATCTTTTCATTTTGCCTCCTGCTGAATCTAACAACATCAGAGGCAAAAAATAGGGTGAACTACTGCTAAGTTCATGGAGGAGGAAAAAAAGCCTGTGTCTCAAAAGAGACACATACATTTTTACTCTTAAGTGTCTATGTGAATAAAATGATCTGACCATGTTGAAAATGTGTTCTGTTTTACTTGGTGTTTTAAAGATATTAAAAAAAAAAAAAAAAAGGTTAGGCTCTTTTATGAAGCCAAAGATCTGAGTGAATTATAATCAAGATGTGAGTGCAGATCTGTTACATGATGCTGGATACATAGTGGAGAGAAATACCATGCAGAATTTTGAATTTTCTGGATGATGAGCCAAAGATGACCTTGATGGAAAGAAATTTAAGAATATATCTTTGTAGTAACAGATATAAAGATATTTCTATCAACAACAAATAGAAATAGACTCAGCAGGAGTTGTAAAAGGCACCAGGGCAGCCATGAAAGCCTGACAAGTAATGGTCTTCAACATTTAAAGAAAGCATGTATTTGGATGCATAGTGCTTAGAACAGCAGTTCACTGATGGCAAAGATACTGCTTTTGTACTTGGAAGCCCCTCTCATTCAAAAGTCTTTCTAAGTCTATAATATGTGAGGGGAAAAAAAGGTAATCTATTTATGACTGATGAGTAAAAAAGATAATTTGTGGTTTAATGGAAGGAGTTAGCTTATATTACTTATGGACAATTAGAATTGTTTAAAAAAAAATTTCCTTATGTTAAGTTACATCTACCTGTGCAACTTCTACCCATTTTACCGAGTTCTACTCTATGGAGTCAAGAAGAAACAAGTCTAACCAGCCCTTCAAAAAAGACAATTATGTCTTTCAAATCATCTCACAAGCCTAAATTGCATACCTAGTTCTTTCAACAAATCCTTAGATGCAGTTATCTACTCTTTGTAATATTTGGGATATCCTTTAACTAAACTTTAGCTATCAATTTCCTTCTTAAAATAAAAACTGAGCACAGTGCTCTAGATGTGAAGAACAAGTACAGTCACTTTGTTGTGCTTCTAAAAAGGCAGGATGATAGAATAGATAAGAGGCCTGCTCTTGGATTCAAGAAGATCTAGGTTCAAATGTTCCCTCTTACAGAATTAACTGTATGATCCTAAAAAAGTTACTTAATCTCTCTAAACTCCAGATATAAGAGGTTGTTACAGAATAGTTATTCATCTGTGTTCCTAGGGGGAGTTTCTTATCTAGAGAGCATTACCTACCAATGAAGTTAAAATAATTTTTTAAAAAATTGATATTAATGCTGTCTAAAATTGAATTTTGGGCTTCCAGGTCACTCTGTATTGAATCTTTAAAGAAAGGTCTACTAAAAAAAAATGAGTTACTAACATTATAAGAAATACTGCTAGCTTAGAGATGGGAAGCTTTATTTTTTTTAAACATAGAACATTACATTTTTCTCTATAGCAATTGTATCTTATTAAGTTTAATTCACTGTTCTAAACTATAGAAATTATTTGTTCCTTCCTTGTCCATCCAGTATACTTATCTTCAGTTTTTGAAAATTGCTAACCATGCCATCTCTTTAAGTCAGAGGTGGGGAACATGTGGTCCATGGGCTGTATAAGGGCCTCAAAATCATTTGGTTTGGCTCTGCCAAGGCAACAATAGGTGAGCTGAAAGCTAGGGATTGATAATGATGTATGATGTGGGGTTATGACTCCAAATGATGGCAAACACAAGAAGTTGGGGTCGGTCATGTGAAGAATTCACAATGATCATTCTCTTTGGCATAAGTAGATTTATTTAGGGGAAGGAGTTAGACAAAATGAAAAGATACAATAGATACCAGGAATGGCAAATGTGAAATAGAGCACATAAAACACAAGTTCCTCAGTGGAATTCGCTATTATCAAGGAGAAAGGAAGCACCTCATGTAGTTGGGGTATGCTCGTCTTAGCTGAAAGGCTAAATCCTGAGTGGAACTTAGCACCCTAAAACAGTTTAATGAAAGGAGAAGGAGTGGGGTTGTGAAGCACAATGGAGATTCTACTTGGCATGGGGGAGGAGAGATGAAGAGAAAGACACTACAAGACAGAATGCTGTGGTGGACTGACCCAAAGGGTAGCCACCATGGAATGGCCCACAAGTAGATTTCATAGGGGGAAAAAATATTAGCCACCATGGAATGGCCCACAAGTAGATTTTATAGGGGGGAAAAATGTATATATATATATATATATATATATATATATATATATATATATATATATATATATGTATGTATATATATATATATATATATATATATATATATGTATATATATATATATATGTATGTATGTATATATATATATATATGTATGTATGTATGTATGTATGTATGTATAGTGAATCTCAGGAGTTTGACATAACTTGGATTTCATCTTCCTAAAGGGTGGGACTCTGGATCTAAACTGATCTCTATCAGAGCCTTCTGCCTGCATAACTTGGATTTCATCTTCCTAAAGGGTGGGACTCTGGATCTAAACTGATCTCTATCAGAGCCTTCTGCCTGCTTGCCTCAGGGATCAATTCTTTAATTTCTCTTGGTTTAAAACATCTCATCAGGTACAACAACCTCCTACTGGTTGGTTTTTAAGTAGATAATTTTGTATGGCCCATGAATGATGTTATAAACATCCAAATGGCCCATGGCAGGAAAAAAATGTTCCAGCTCCTGATCTAATCAATAAAAATGTTATGGGAAGTGGGGGCAAGGAAACATACTCTACCAGATAATTTTCTCCAGGTTGAAATTGATACTAATAATTACTAATATATGATTTCAAATCCATTCAGCTGTATCACTGATTTGTCAATAAAGAGATCATTAGAAACTGTCCCAAATGCTTTTTTTTTTTTTAATCTAAGCATCAAATACCTATTTTATTCCCCTGGTTTACAATTAGTGTCTAAACTTGTAAAAAATGGAAATATGATTAATTGGGCTTCACTTTTTGGGGAAGAAGGGGTGGGGAATGAAACCCTGCTGGCTCTTATTGAGCATTATTTTCCTTTCTAAATATTTTCAACCTCTCCAGTAATCCTTTATTGAGGAATTTCTTGAAGTCAAGCTCATATCATCTATAGATTAAAGGGCTTACCTATCCCTCTCCCCTCCTTTTTTCCCAATTGATACATAGACCTATGACTTATAATACCACATTTTTTCCATTGTGAAGCTGAATTCTTGACCCAACCCTTTGGCTCATTAACTATACAATTTCAGAACAATCACCCCTTGCAGATTCTTAGTCATCTTGCTTGTAAAATTAGGATTATTCTTGTGCTGCTTACTTCAAGATTATGACAAAAACATGATAATTTGAGAGTGCCATGGAAAATTTGTTATCCTTAACAGACACCTCTTCATCAGATGGTAGGCACTCAATTTAGGTGGAACTAATGGCCTTTCATAGGGTTAAGCTTCTCCCAATTTATTTTAACAGAAATATCCTAATAGGTATAGAGTTAGATATAGGTTATAGAAAAGCCTTTAATCAGTTTATTCTATTCTCTTCATTTTATCGATGAAGAAACAAAAAGATTTGTCATTTGTTTTAGGTCATTTAGGTAATTTAAGTGGCAAAACTGACATTCAAACTCAGGCATGTCTTTGGATGCCACATTCTGTTTTCTACCATTTTGGGTTAGGCTACATGTCTCCCTTTTGGGTTTACATCACAGTTTTACTATCCCTAGCAAAAGGAATCTTTTTCATCTCATTAACCCTCACAGTCACTTCTATTATTGTATTTTTCAATAGTATTTGGTTTAATAAGTGCTGTTTTTAAATTCATTTTACATGTGTGTACTTGTACATATTCCCAAAGAAACTATTGTTAGTCCTTTTAAAATTAAAGTGAATTTAAACTAATTTTGCTTGAGAACTTTTGTTAACATCCCTTGAGGTAAGACATTGGAAAACGGCTTAAAAATCAATGCTGTGTATATACTTGCCTTTTAGGGGTTTTCATACAAATTCATTTGTGCCTCATTAATCAAACCTCTAATGCTCAGAAGCCCTTATAGGATCATGCTGTGGCAACTGATTGATGAACTGGAATGAGGTTAATACAGGCACTTAGCAAAATTCTGAAGTAGGTAGTTGGCTTGATTTTCTTTCTTGCTCTTTTATAGGTTGTCTTCCATCTTTGGGTTTGCCGGCCTTGGCCTGAGGTGCCATGCAGTAGAACAAAGGTGTTCTACATACCATTTGCTGTTCTGCTGAACCAGATTAAAATGTAATTGGAAAACATTTAATAGAAATAAAAATACAGTTAAACATAGATGTTTTCAAGTCAATATGTGGACTGCAGGAAGCCTTGTATGGCTTAGTGACCTATATCTATTTAAGTTTGACGCCACTTTTACAGACCATTCTATACAGAATCTTATTTTTAACCCAGTGACATAGAGTAAAATGTCAGAGGTAGAAAGACTACAAAGAACATTAAATCATATCTAACAAAATCATTTTCTAGATTAGTAAACAGTCTAATAGAGACTTGTGATTGCTCAAAGTTGCATGGCTGGTAGAATTAAAACTAGAATCCAGGTGTTTTGATTCTCAGTGTTCTTTCCATTATATTTCACTCCAAGTTATGCTGAAATATTAGTTAGTAACCACTACTTCAAAGTGCATTTGAATTAATGGCTTTTCAAGACCAAAAAGCTTCCCAGGCTTGAGGAATAGAATCACCATTGATGCAGTTTCAAATATAATTATTAGCAGGTAGTAGGGGAGATATTTTTGGGTTGGAGACCATGTACAGTGCTGATCACAAATACCATGTAGGTCATTCCCTGCTTATAAAATTTTTCTTAAATAAATTAGTTAAGGGAGAAGGAAGTTGAGAAGTATAAGTGATTGATAGATATTTTCCTTCTTATGATGAAAAATATTATTCTTACCCAGAGAAAGAACTGATTGTTTCTGAATACAGACTGAAACATACTTTTAATTTTTTTTTCTTGAGGCTTTTGGTTTTTTTTTTTTTTTGTGTGTGTGTGTGGGGGGAATGGGAATCTGTTCTTTGACAACATGACTTTTATAGAAATATTTTGTACAACTTCACATGGGCCTTCTCAATGCAGAGGGTGGCATGAGGAAGAAGGGGGAGAATATGGAATTCAAAATTTTAAAAACAAATGTAAAAATATGTTTGACATGTAACTGGGGAAAATAAAAAAAATTAAAACAGCAAAAAAAGAAAAAATAGATCTTCCTTCTTGAAGCTGGTTAAAACATTCTGAGTAAGCCTGATTATCACACTCCACAAAACTAGGCCTATATATGAAACATTTTTTTTTCCCTGCAAGACTAGGAAATGACTCAGGAAAATCCCTTCTGTAGTAAGAATAGAAACAACTGTCAATTTGCCCCGTGTTGGTGGTATAAGAAAGATGAGTTATGAATTCTTTACTTCAATGTAACAACAACAAAAAAAGCCAGGAAGTAGTTTTGAGAACTGTTCCTTTGGATCATTGCCTTCCTTGGGCAAACATAGACGTTTTCTTTAATTCCTCCTAAAACTTAGATGAACAGGACACATCAGAGGCATTAAATTGAGTACATTGACCTATGTGCCATAGTTCCCACTTGTTTAGTATTTTTATACCTAAAAATGAAGGAAGAATCAAAGTGCTCAAATTAGATGAGCAAGATATCTAAAAGGTATTAAACTGAGAGGTACGTTGACCTATCTACTACAATTCCCACTTGTTTAGTATTTTTATACCTAAAAATGAAGGAAGAATCAGAGTGCCCAAGTTATTAATGAGGGGTCTCGCTACACAGGCATATGCTTACTCATCCATGAGAATCTACTATGTATGTCTCTTTCTATACATAAATGTCTGTATTTTTTGGTAAATATGTTGATTAGGCCTGGAATTTTACTGAGAAATTCTCCATAAGGCTAGATTGGTAACTCCTATTTTATAATTAAAAAAAATTTCTTTAGGAGACTAAACATTTAAGTGACTTGTCTGGGGTCACATAGCTAATATATATTAGAGGAAGGATTGGAACTGACCCTTACTCCAGTGCTGACCTATCTACTCTGCACATGTACACATAAATATATTGATTGACTTTTGGCATGGACTCAGGGTAGCCAGATGAGCAGTGTATAGAATTCCAGGTGTAAAGTCAGGAAAACCAATTATCCTGAGTTCAAATCTGGCCGGTGTGACCCTAGGCAAAACATTTAATCCTGTTTCCCTCAGCGTCCTCATCTGTAAAATGAATTAGAGAAGGAAATAGCAAACCACTCCAGTATCTTTGCCAAGAAAACTCCAAAGGGGCCATGAAGAATTGAACATGATTGAAAAATGATTGAACAACAAAGGTGCAGACTTATTACTAAAATTCTTCATGTTTTCAAATATGTTACTTTGAGAAGCAGCATGGTATTGTACAAAAATTCTGAGTATTGGAATCAGGATTTCTGTTTTTATTTATTTTTTGCTGAGGCAATTGGGGTTAAGTGACTTGCCCCGGGTCACAAAGCTAGGAAATGTTAAGGGTCTGAAGCCAGATTTAAACTCAGGTCCTCCTGATTTCAGGGTTGGTGCTCTATCCACTGTACCACCTAGCTGCTCCAGAATTTCTGAGTTTTAAGTGCTAAATGTATCTCTTATTAACTGTATGACCATAGGCAAATTACTTTATGTCAGCTTCAGTTTCCTTATCTGTAAAATGGGGGTAGTAATAAGAGCTGAATATAGGAAAGCTCTGTCCTTTTTATAGCACTGGACAGATTAACCTGTTTGTAATTTTGAGAAATCCCAGACTGTGGAGAATAACATGAAGCCCAAAGAAGTTAAGTAAGCTGCCCATAGTTATAAAACCAAACTGTGGAGATGAGGTTTGAACTAAGGAATTCCTGTCTCCAAGTCCATTACTTTATCCATAGATCATGCTATTTCTGCACTGTGAAATGTGAAATAATATATAAATGCAAACCATTGGGACTCCTATTTTCCCTTTCATAACTATATCCAAAATTCTAAAAGATTTTTGGAGATTTCCATGTAGCTAGCAACAGCTTTTCTCCTCCTGACTTGCATGCATGAAACAAATCTTTATCTTTCTGTCCAAACCCATCCTACTTCTGAACATCTCTTGTCACTGTCAAGGATACCACCATTTAATCATGTTTGCCATTTTGGTGTCATTTTTCACTTTCATTCCTCCAAGATATTCAGTTGATTTCCAAATCTTATCATTTCTGTTTCCATAATAGCTTTCCCATCTGTCCTTTTTTCTCCTCATATCACCACTGTCCTAGTTAAGACTCAGATCTCTTGCCTGGACTACTGAAAGTCTCCTATTTAACTCTGTCTTAAGCCTCTCCCAACACACATGCTTCATAAAATCCAGTGAACTCCCTGTTACCCCTGGTATCAAGCACAAACTCCTCTGCTTGACATTTAAAGCTTTTTACAACCTACTTTTCCACCCTTATTTCATATTACTCCCCTCTACATGCTCTTTGATCCAAACAAACTAGTGTTCTTGCTTCTCATGCATGAAATTCTATTTCTCTTCTACATGACTTTTCTTTCATGTCTCCCATATCTGAAATATACTTCTTTCTTAACTTCTTGGAATCCTTGGTTTCCATTAAAACAACTCAAATGTACCTTGTGTAGGAAACATTTCCTGGGGCCCCAACTATTAGTACTTTTACCTCCAAGGTAACCTTGTATATATGATCTGTATAAAACTGTTTATATACCTATTATTCCTTTTTAAAAATATTTTTTTATTTTGTAATTATAACTTTTTTTTTGACAGTTGATATGCATGGGTAATTTTTTACAACATTATCCCTTGTACTCACTTCTGTTCTGATTTTTCCCCTTCCTTCCCTCCACCTCTTCCCCTAGATGGCAGGCAGTCTTATACATGTTAGACATGTTAAAGTATATCCTAGATACAATATATGTGTGCAGAACCGAATTTCTTGTTGCACAGGAAGAATTGGATTCAGAATGTAAAAATAACCTGGGAAGAAAAACAAAAATGCAAATAATTTACACTCATTTCCCAGCGTTCCTTCTCTGGGTGTAGCTGATTCTGTCCATCATTGATCAATTGGAACTGAATTAGATTTTCTCCTTGTCAAAGATATCCACTTCCATTAGAATACATTCTCATACAGTTATTGTTGTTGAAGTGTATAATGATCTCCTGGTTCTGCTCATTTTACTCAGCATGAGTTCATGTAAGTCTCTCCAGGCCTCTCTGTATTCATCCTGCTGGTCATTTCTTACAGAACAATAATATTCCATAACATTCATATACCACAACTTATTCAGCCATTCTCCAATTGATGGGCATCCATTCATTTTCCAGTTTCTAGCCACTACAAAAAGGGCTGCCACAAACAGTATTTTGGCACAGTATATCTGTTACTTCTTCATCAGACTGTGAGCATCTTAGAAACAGGAACTGTTTTATTGATGTCTTTATATGCTCAGAGCCTAGCACAGTGCCATATATATATATATATATATATATATATATATATATATATATATATATATATATATATATATATAAATAACTGAATGATTATTAGATAGCTATGTGGTACAGTGAATAGAATACTAAGCCTGGAGACATAAAGAATGAGTTTAAATCTGACTTCAGACAGATACTTGACCTCTGTCCACCTCAGTGATCTGAACTTTAAGATGGGGATTAATAATAGCACCTATCTCCCAGGATTGTTATGAGGATCAAATGAGACAATTGTAAAGCACTTTATCTACCAATCATTCTATCTGTTTTTCTATATACATACATATGCATCAGCATACACATACACCATTATTAATGTGAATTTTCTTGTTAAGTATTTTTGGATCAATTTTGAACAATTTCGGATTCAATATTAAGTGTTTATTATATGAAAGTTACTGTGTTCAAGGAATTGAGAATATCATGGATATGACACAGTTCAGAGAACTTATAATAGTATATGTGAAACACAACTAATTTAAGGAAGTTGATAAATGAAAAGAGGAAGTCAAGGCAAAATGTTTTAAGAAATAAATGAAGGAGAGAGAAATTTGAGAGTCTGGGGGTGGCAAGAGGAAGGTAGTACTTGTTATGGACCTTCAACAAAAAAGGAGTAATTTCAACAGGCTTAGTTGAGTGGGGAGCAAAGGTCCATTACAGATATGGGATAAAAGATAGATAAAGGAAGAGTCAAAGAGAATGTAGGGAAGAAAGTTGTTCCAATTTGACTAGAATGCAGTTTATTACAGAATTATGAAATAAGGCTAAATAGGTAGAATGCTAAGATCAGTTATTTATGCTTAGTAGGCCATGGGGACCCATTGAAAGTTTTTGGGGAGCAATGACATCAGATTGGGGGATTTGGATGATTACCAGTGCAGGGATACAGAAGATGATTTTGCAGGGGGACAGATCAGAAGTAGGAAGGCCAATTACAAAACTGCGATAATTTTCTCTATGAGAAGAGATGAAAAATCTGAATGAAGATAGTTGTAATAAAAGTGGAACAATATGTGTTTGAGATGGCTGAAACTGAATCAGCAGAATAAGGCATAGTGGATGTCAGATAATGTCACTCATATCAGTTTGAATCCTACTTCTCCTACTTCTTGTTACTTTTCCAAATCACTTAAACTCTCTGCACCTCAGTTTTGTTTGGATCCTGGTTCTCCTACTTCTTGCTACTTCTCCAAATCATTTAAGCTCTCTGCATCTCAGTTTCCTCAGCTGTAAAGTGAGAAGAATTGAACTACATAACTTAAAATATTCCTTTTTGATCTAAGACTAATTCTAGAGAAGGGGCAGGGTTTTTTTTTTTTTTTTTTTTTCCTTTTTTTCAGTTTGGGCTGAGCTTAATTTGAGAGGCCATTGGGAAAGTTGAAAAAACAATAGTATGACTCTGAGGAAAGAGAGAATCTATCTGTCTATGTGGAGACAGGAATTAGAGATTCATTGCATGTTACTTATCCTTGAGCAATGGGTAGATGATTAGATAAGCTCATCAAAAAAGAGGCAGAATCCTTGATTTCAATGTAGGGAGGAGTTTGGGGAACCAATAAAGAAAACAGCTATGAAGGATATTGTAATGAAAACTTCTGAAATGGAAATGTCAGTTTAGTATGTCTTTGATTTTAATTATGATAGTTTTATTAGTACATAGGTAGTGCTTTGTGTACAAGGGAAATGAACATTTTGAAGATTTGTATTAGAATGTTAGTCATTTTCTAGACATCTTTAATCTGTGATGTTCTATGTAGGAGGGATAAAGGCTTGTGGTTCTAATTCTTTTGATTTTGAAGTTGTTTTCTTTGAACATAAATGTTCCTGTGACGGTTCATGTAGGAAGTAATAGCTTTATTACAGCTTTCAGAGCGTAACACATTACCAAACTGGTGATAAATTCGCTTCCACATACTTGTCTATTTTCGGTTACTTAAAACTTTATAATTTTTCATAAAGTTAATGCTTTTTCACATTTCACTTTCAGATTTGCATTTGTGGGAAGTTTGACAAGAACTGTTGAACAAAATCACCTAAGTTCCTTGAGGGAGTTCATTCAAAATTGCTAATCTTAAAAATTTTAAAGGTATGATATTTTCTAATAGTAAAATTGAAGATAAATTCTCAGTTCATGTGCCATCAACTGTTGGAATCCTTTTTCTACTACTTGTTCAAAGGCTTTCTCCACTCTTCTTAAATGATCACTTATCTGTTAATGTATTGTACCTCTCTCTTCCCTACCCCCAACCCCTTGATATTCAGGACTGTTGGTTTTGTCTTTGTGTCTTTTACATTATAGGTCTTTAATAAATGCTTACTGCGTCTCACTGGATTGGATTAGAAAATCATTTCAAGTTAGTTATTAGAAACTTCTGAGAATTGGAAGCAGCAGTTAAAAAAAAGAAAAAAAGCAGCTTATTACTTATTTTTCTTAGTTCTGTGTTGAAAGTTTTATTTGATAACACGCTGATTTATGAGACTTGTGTAAGATGTATTCATTTATTATTGTACCAGAAACACTCATAAGCTGCCTACTTGGATAAATCCCCTTAGGTAAATGAGGTTCTCAGCATGCTCTTTTTGAAAGTGTTCTAGGTTAGATTTCCAGTCTGGTTCATTGAGGTAATTAACTCTTCAAAGCATACTCTGCCATTGAATCAGCAGGGAGAATGAAACAAGATGAAAAACAAGGAGATATGGAATATCACTTTTACCGTGGATGATGTTGCTGATCACAGAATTATTTACTGCGGGAGAAGGAGATTAAGATGTGATTCTTTAGAATCAAGTGATTGACATCTAGTAAGAAAGATGATGATTGCCCATCATTTATTAGAAGATTGATGGATAATTTAGCTTAGATCCTCTCATATATGTATATGTGTGTATACACACACACACACACACACACACACACACACACACATATATATGTATATTTAAAGATGTTTAAGATATAGCAATTAAAGCCACATAATTAAGTGTTAGAACTAGAATTTGAACCCAGATAATCCAACCATACAGGCAGCTAGGTGGTTTAAAGGATAGAACACTGGAGTCAAGTTAAATCTGGCCTCAGATACTAGTTGTGTAACCTCAGGCAAGACTCTTAACTTCTTATTCCACTGGAGAAGGAAATGGCAAACCACCCCATATCTTTGTCAAGAAAGCAGTATGAATAGATTCATTTGCATTAAGATCAGCTCTCACAGGAGCTGATGAGATTATTAAGAAGAATTCTTAATTTTCTGCCTGATAATGAAGATAATTATGTTAACTCCTTCTTTTCTACCTTGATAATGAAATGTAGTGATAATTTTTTCAATTTATGACCCTGGCAAGAAATTGATTAGGGTCTGGAATGGTGGTACATGCCTACTCTCTAGTAATTCCTACTATCAGAGAGGTTGGGGTTGGCAGATATCATGAATTCAGGAGGTTTAAGATGCAGTAAGCTAAGCCAATTAGCTAGCTGGACTAATTCTAAAACTAATATGGTAAGGCCTTGGAAATGAGCGATTAACATGTTGCCTATAGTTAGATGGAACAGCCTGGGTCAGAAACAGCATGCAAGCCCATAAATAGTCCTTTTGTTGAAACCCTCCTGAGATAGGGACTGCTAGTCTTTTAAAAAGGAAACAAAAGGAGAAGAGGAGAAAGGAATTTAGGGAAGGTGTTAAAGAAATGAGTCTTTTATGATGGACAAAATGGAGAATAATGAAGTAGAAAATAGGCAGCTAAATGGAATTTCATCAACTTGACTCACTGGCCCCAAATTGTGATCATTAATGGAATGAAAAATAGGACTTGGTAGAGGGGCTCTGTTCTCAACTCTATTTTCTTCACCATTTTTATTAATAATTTGCATAAAGGCATGACATTTATATGAAATTTGAAGCAGAAGATGAGATGGATAGTTAACACATTGGATAACAGATTTGGGATTCCAAAAGATCTTGACAGATTAGAACTGTGAGCTGAAGCTAACCACATGGAATTTATTAATTATAAATGTGAATTTTTCTTGAATTAAAAAATTCATCTTAAGAATAATAGGTATAGACTTCAACAACAATACTGTATGAGGATGTATTCTGATGGAAGTGGAAATCTTCAACATAAAGAAGATCCAACTCACTTCCAGTTGATCAATGATGGACAGAAATAACTACACCCAGAGAAGGAACACTGGGAAGTGAATGTAAATTGTTAGCACTACTGTCTTATCTACCCAGATTACTTATACCTTCGGAAGCTAATAATTAATGTGCAACAAGAAAATGGTATTTACACACATATATTGTATCTAGGTTATATTGTAACACATGTAAAATGTATGGGATTACCTGCCATGGGGGGGGGGAGGGAGTGGAGTGGAAGGAGGGGATAATTTGGAAAAATGAATTAAAAAAAAAAAGAATAATAGGTATAGGAGATATAGCTATAGCTGGAGAGAAATTCATGTGAAAAAATGTAGGGAAAGTTTTTAGTAATTGCAATGTCAAGATGACTCAGGAGCATGACAGGACAGCTAAGAAAGTAATTGCTCTTAGTTCTGCCTTTCCAGGACAGAGCAGAACAAGGTTCATCCCTCTTCTATATGATATCCTTCAGATGCTTCAAGATGGTTATCATATTCTTCTCTAAATCTTCTCCAGGCTAAGCTCCCTAGTTTTGCTTTGCTTTGTTCTTGTTGAGGTTTCTAAAATGTATGATCTTATGGCCCTTTATCTCTTTGGTCACTTGCTCTGGTTGCTCTTCTCCTTGTTATGTTCTTTGTTACAACTTGATGTTATCTTTGATTATTCTTTTCTTCTCTTGTCCCATTAATTTACATCTGAAGTATTTCTTCCATCTATTGCCTTCTCTCTATTTTTACTGCTTCTTCTTTACCATCTTTCCAAAGTGGTGGCCATATATACTCATAAGGGGCCCTGCAAGGACCCTAGTATGAATCTATCAATTAGAGGTTGGAAAAGTGGATTGCATCCCACCTTCCCTCCTACAGCCAGCTGTAAAGTTTATTTCAAGGACAGCTTTATCTGCACCCCAACACTATTTCATTCTATGCTTTCCCTGCTTATAATTTAACTTTTTTCCCCCCTGAGGCTAAGTGACTTTCCCAGGGTCACACAGCTAGGAAGTGTTAAGTGTCTGAGACTAAATTTGAACTCGGGTCCTCCTGAATTCAGGGCTAGTGTTCTATCCACTGCGCCACCTAGCTGCCCCCATAATTTAACTTTTGACTTACTGTAGACATCAGCAACCTATAGGCACCATTGAGAAAACTCCCCCTTATTTCTGGGAGCCTAATTTTGTCCTCAAGAACCTAAAGATTAAACTATAGACTGGCCTGGAGCTCTGAGGAAATGGCTGGTGAGTAAGACTTCCTTCCCCACCTTTCTTTCTATTTCCCTTGGCTAGAATGGGTCATTCAGGACAGGCAAGCATGCAGGGGAAATTTGATCACAATCTCATTATTTTTTCTTTCTAAACCTACCTCTCTTCTGAAATTCTTGATTCTATCAAAGGAATTATTCTTCTTCGAAGTTCTAAGTTTGTAGACTTGATCTTTTCCTTGACTCCTCACGCTCCTATCCCCTCATTCAGTTGCCAGATTGTATTGTTTCTACCATCACAACATCTATCTCTTGACTCTTATGGCCAGCCCCTCTCACCTGGACTATTGCAATAACCTTCTAAATGATCTCCCTGACCCAAGTCTTTCCCCTTTTCATTCCATCATCCATATGTCAAAGTAATTTTCCTAAAATTCAGATCTGACCATTTCATTTTATCAAACTCCAGTAGCTCCTTATTACCTCTAGAATGAAATACAAACTCCTACACTTGGCATTCAGGTGTGTTCCCAACCTGGCTTCAAGGTACTTGTGAGTGAATGAATATGCATTTGCCAAGTTCTTACTCTGTGCCAGTTGCAATTCTAGGGATACAAAAGCAGGCAAAACAATCCTTGCCTTCAAGAGCTTACTAATAGAAAAATAAGACACAAAAGATAGTCGTGGGAATATGTGCACAGCAGCTTGGTTTGAAAATGGCCCAGAAGGGAGAGGCTTGAATCAGGGCAAGATAAAATGAAAACTTGCCCATCACAGCCTAGTATTCCTGGGATAAAGTTCAGGTTACATAAAGGATTGGGTGGGTGTTGAGTAAGTCCTTGGGATGTACAAATGTCATGGCCTTATATTTTTCTCCTATTCTCAGATTTCTATACAGTTAAATTGACTTCTTGCTTTCCCTCCACCTCCTATCTCCACATCTTTCAATTTTCTGTTACCCATGCCTAGAATGCACTCTTTACTTGCCTCTGCCTCTTAAAATATTATTTCCTTCAATACTCAGCCCAAACCCCATCTTCTATATTAAAGCTCCTTAAATTATGGGTTGTGACCCCATCAGGGTTGTATAACTGAATGTGGGGGGGTCATGAAAAATTTGTCAACAGTAAAAGTTTTCTGAATGCTCTATATCCTGCAGTATCAAATATTTCCCCAAGATTTAATTCTTTATGTAAAAATAAAAAGCATATCCAGATGGATTTGCTTTTGTCTTTAATAAATGGCAAAATTATATGTATACCAAATGATTGTTTTAAATTTTTTTTTATGATTTATTATCAGTAAATGTTTGATTTATATACCTATTTTGTATACTTATATACCTGGGGTCGCACAAAAATTTCTATGGTAAAATGAGGTTGCAAGTGAAAAAGTTTAAGGAGCCCTGCTTTATATGAAACCTTTCCTGGTCTCTCTCTGATCATCAGTTTCTAGTTCTCTCACTCTCAAAATCACCATATGTTTTATATATAGATATAAAGTTCCTAGAAGTTAAGGATTATGCCATTTCTGTCTTTTTATCTCCAACCCCTTAATATGGTGTTGACAAATAGAAGGTGCTTTAAAAAACAGATTTTTATTTATGTCTTGTATTTTTACATTGCCTACAATTCCTTGTTTATCTGTTCCTCATCCCCTATCTCAGAAAGCCAATTTTTATAACAAAGACTTTTTAAGTATGGGGTGGGGGGGAGCAAAACCAATGGACACATTAAAAAAAAAGTAATATTGTATACAACATTTTATACACATTTACTACCACTTCTGCAAAGAAGTAAAATTAGATATCTTCTCTACTCTCTTCTTTAAGGCTACCCAACCTATTCTTTGTAAATTTGCAACATTTATTTGTTTTGTGGTTGTGGTTTTTCTGTTAACATTGTTGTAGTCATTTTGTACTTTGTTTTCCTAGTTCTTCTTGCAGAGAAAACAAAGAAGCATCGAGTAGTCTTTTTCTGTCATTAATAATCATTACTCTATCTACTTAACAGTTATTCTATACCACTGGGGAGTGGTCATTTTTCTCTACTTCCCAATGTTTCTACTTTAAATATGACACTAATCATAAAGTAGTAGAAGAATGGCAGTCCTTTTTTGTTTCTTTGTATAATGAAATTTTCAGTAAGTTAAAAATTTGGGAGCTGTATTTGTTTTTTTTTTAATAGTCTAGATTTGATAGCGAAGTAAATGCTCATCAGTTGGAGGATGGCTAAACATATTATGATACATCAAAGCAATGGGACATTATTATGCTGTAAGAAATGACAACCATGAATAACACAGAAAAACTCAGAAAGGTATATATCAACTTAATGTAACTGGAGAACCAGAAGGCATGTAAATGCATCTAGAATGATCGATTGTTAGAAAGAACTTTGAAATGGATGAAATTACAAGCCTGTTAGTATCTGAAATAGTCACCTGTTTGATTTCACTTAGCTGAATCTGCAATTTCATGATAAAATCTATAGAAAGAATAAAATATGTATTTGAAGCAAGATATGAGGAGAAATGTGTAATACATTGCAAAACCATTTCAAAGATGCAAAGTTTCAAAATTGTATATATTTTACCATGATCTTATGTATATGGCAAATACTATCAAAACAATCCCCTCATCCAGATCTTATCCCAAATAAGAGCAAATAAGAACTAATAATAATAATATCCAATATTTATTAACTATTTTGTTTTTTCCAACTAAATGTAAAAATAATTTAAAAAATCTTTTAAAATATTTTGAATTTCAAATTCCCTTTTTTCCTCTGTTCCCCAATTAAGAAGACAAACAATTTGATATAGATTTTACATGGATAGTCATAGAAAGTATATTTCTACAGACCAAAAAAACAAAACACCCAAGAAAAATAAAATAAAAAACAATATACTTAAATCTACATTCAGTCTCTAGCAGTTCTTTCTCTGAAGGTGAATAGCATTTTTCATGATAAGTCCTTTAGAATTGTCTTGGATCATTGTATTGCTGAGAATAGTTTAAGTTATTCATAGAGGATCATTGTATGATATTTCTGTATATACTGTATATATTGTTCTGGTTCTGCTCATTTTACTTTATATCAGTTCATGTAAATCTTTCCAGGTTTTTCTGAAAGCATCCTGTCCATCATTTCTTATAGCACAATAGAATTATATCATAATCACATACCACAACTTATTTAGTCATTTCCCAGTTGATGGGCGTCTTCTTAGTTTCCAATTCTTTGCTACCACAAAAAGTGCTGCTACTAATATTTTTATCCATATAAGTGCCTATAAATTCTTTTCCTTTTTTTTTTTTTTCATCTCTTTGGGAAACAGACCTAGTAGTGATATTGCTGGGTTAAAGGATATATTTATATAATGTTTACTGTGTGCCAGGAATTCTGCTGTGTGCTTTACAGTTTTTCTCTCATTTGATCCTCAAAACAATTGTGGTAGTTGATGCTATTATCCCTACTTTGCAGATGAGAAAACTGAGGCTAACATGGTTAAGTGACACAGTTAGTGTCTGAGGCCAGATTTGAACTCAGGTCTTCTTGACTTCAGGCCCAGCACTCCAGTTATGTCACCTAACTTTCCAAAATATTTTGTATGCCAATATTTTCTTCATAAAATGAGGTTAGATGATTATCTTCTGGAAGGAATTCTCAAAGAAGTTGTGAAACATAAATATATTATGCATTTTTCTTTTACTAGCATCTAAGTGTCTTAAATTTTGCTGATCTTTTCTGTGATGTGACTATCAGTAGAGAAGCATATATATAACCTCCCCCCCCACACACACACAGAGTCTGTCCCTTCCAGGTAAAGGTGACATTAACATTTTTTATTGACATCTTCTGGTTTTTTACATCATCTTTTTTTGGAGGGAACAATATCCAACCTCCTGCCACTTTACAAGTTAGGCCAATTTTCCCTTTAAGGTATTGAGATTATCTTTGAGATTTTTATTGATTTAGGAGACAAGATATTCAGGGCATCACTTTCTGATTGAATACAAAATAGCTGTGAAAAGCTTTAACCTCTCTCATCTTTTGTTGACTCACCATCATGAGCAGCTCAGAGTCAGGAAAACTTTACTCAGCTGAATTACATCACAGTGTCCTTGATGCATATTCTTAATGAATATTCTTCCTCTGTTATGGCTAAGGAAATATCTTTTTGTTGACTGTTGAATGACCTACAAATGTCCATTTTCATTCTACTATTAAACTTAAGCTATCAAGATACTGACCTGAATTAAGCAAAATCCTGAATATTTTCATTTTTTCATTGTATCTCTTCTTTTTTATCTCACTCAGTATTTTTTATAACAAAGATTTTTTTAAAAGGAAAAAAAAATCAGTGTTCCACTTCCATAGTCACTCTATCTGTAAATAAGAAAAGCAACTGCATTCTAACATCTTTTCTTTTCAGTTAAGCTTGGTCATTATACACAGATATTTCTTATGGTTGCTAATAATTTGCATTTATTTTGAGAATTGTTCATATCATTCAATCATCAAAGAATGAACTTTTGGTTCTCTGTTTTGGTATTACATATTTATATATTAATTCTTGGTTATTGAAAAAAGATAGTATATTAGCAATGAGAATTATGGTAGGGAAAATATTTTTTAAAAGGATGTTTGAAAATGTTTCCACTCTAAGGAGATTTTGTAGACAAAAGAATGTAAATGTGTAGATTATAAAAAACAGATATCTATTCACTTTAAAAACATGGATATGGATTTTTCTAATCTATTAAAAGTCTTCCAGGTGAAGAATTACAAAATATTTTTTAATCCATTTGTAAAATATGTATATATATATATATATATAAATACAATGTCTTTGAATTAATTTTCGAGAATAACTGATGCGATTGGGGAAAATAAAAAAAAAGTTAACTGTTAGGAGAAGTCAAGCTGAATTTCAAAAAAACCTTTTTGATTGGGGGTAAAAATGAGTATCATATTTTAGTAAGTGCTGTCAATGATATATTATTAATAACACATCTTTAAAATCAAGTATTAAAATAATTTGAACTTATACACATTCATAAAATATATATGTCTATACATATACACATAGACAGAGAGAGGGAAAAAGGGGGAAGAGAGAGAGACAGAGAGAGGGAGAGACAGAGATAGGGAAGGGGAGACTTAGAGAGGGGATGGAGAAAGAGAGAGAGAGAGAGAGAGAAAGAGAGAGAGAGAGAGAGAGAGAGAGAGAGAGAGAGAGAGAGCGCGCACTGATAGTTGTACATGAACAAAAAAGTGGAGATAGCTTATTTAATATATTTTCATTCCTCCATTCTTTTTTTTATCAAAATCTTAGTTCAATTAGGAGATTTTTCTACATTTACACCTTGAGGTTGGTTTTTTTTTTTTTTTGACAAAAAAAAATTTGACAATTTTTGACAAAATTACTGGAATGGTTTTCCATTTCCTTCTCTAGCTTATTTTACAGATTTAAGAATTAAGGCAAACAAAGCGAACTTATTTGCCTGGGGTCACATGGCCAATAAGCTGTCTGAGACCAGAGTTAGATTCAGAAAATGAGTCTTCCTTGACTTCATTGTATTTACCTAATTGGACCATCACTTCAAATACCTTTTTTCAAGTCTTTTCAATATAACTTTACCAAGTAGTTTTCATCCTTTCTGACTAAAATAGTGTCCAATCCCATTTGTGTAAAATCTTTCCTGATTTCATTAAATGGTGATTCCTTTTCCTCCCCCCTCAAAATCTTCCTGACTTACTCATGTATTCTTTTAAATTATAAAGATTCAATTTGGTTCCCTACAAAATTGTTATTTTCAGGTTTGGATTTTATGACTGTTACTTTTTGGTTTGCTTTGACTGCTGACAAGTTTTTATATGTCACATGCCAGTTGTTTACATTTGTAAACTGGGGCAGTAGAGGGGTCCAGAATTATGAGGAAAAGTTCTTGGAGCTGATCAAAGGAAAGAAGTTATTGATGACATTGTGGAGAACAGTTGTCTCTTAAGTATTGAGGCCAGAAATCAGATGCAGTCAAAAGGTCATTTTCTGGTAATACCATGGGAATCCACAAATAATTTGAGGATCATAGATATGGAACTAGAAGATAATTTAGGAGTCATCTAATCCTACCCCTTCATTTTATAGATATGGAAAATGAGACCCAGAGAGCTCAAAGAATTTGCTCAGTGTCACATAGTATTAAGAGACAGGATTTGAATCCTGGTTCTCTGATTATCAAGTCCAGTCCCACTACACTATCTTGTCCCATCTATAATACTACCAGGAATTTGTCCATGAAAGGAAAGGAAGCTAGAAGGAAGAATAGAATCAAATGATAGTTTTTGCTTAGCTCTACTTAGACTCAACTCTACTTAAAATCAACAGGGAAAGTTGTCTTAGTGAGAAGAGAGGCTGATGTCAGCGTGAGAGAAGATCTAAGGGGGTTTAATGAGACTCGAATGAGAAAATAGATATAAAGCACTTTGCAAACCTTAAAGCTCTCTATAAATACCATTGATGGTGACTATTGTTAGCTCACACTCAGAAAATCTTCAGTTTGGTGACAACATTATTTCCTGAGCCTTCTACTGCACTCCTGTTGAACCCAAGCAATATTTATAGAATAATTCGGGAAAGGGGGAGGTGTTGATAAATGTTTAATAACCAGGCTCTCCAGGAGGGGGAAATATGCAATTCACTTTTATGTTGAATCTGCATTATTAACACTTTTATAAGTCTAAAAAAAAAAAAAACCACAACCTCAATACATCAAGCTCAGTATTTTCATCCATTACAGATTCTAACGTTACAAATGATTATTCTGAAAATTTAACAATGGGCTCTCTTGTTAGTTGGAACAAGGAACAACCTTGGCTTATGGTAAACTTGCTATTTAAACTTTAAGATGACTCTTTAGGACTTGCAAGAATAGGGTGGGCCACTTTTCCTTAGAGTTCTTTACCTAATTTTTTTTTTTTCACTAAGGCAATTGGGGTCACACAGCTAGGAAGTGTTAAGTGTCTGAGACCAGATTTGAACTCAGGTCCTCCAAACTCCAAGGCTGGTGCTCTATCCACTGAGCTGCCTAGATGCCCCTAACTTCTAAAAGCCATTTTGTCTGAAGCTTTGCTGAAGTATGGAAGTGTTGTTAGGAGGAAGTGTTGTTGTTCAGATGTTTCATTTGTGTTTGACTCTTGTGACTTCATTTAGAGTTTTCTAGGCAAAGATAGTGGAATGGCTTTCCATTTCCTTCTCCAGTTCATTTTATAGATGATGAAACTTAGGCAAACAGGATTAAGTGACTTGCCCAGGGATTACACAGCTAGTAAATGTCATAAAGACATGAATATGAGTCTTTCTGATTTTAAGCCCAGTGCTCATTATGCCATCTAGCTGATCTATGAAGAAGTACCTAGACTAATTCTGTTGTTTATAAGTAAAAAACTTCTTCAGATTAAACTACCTAAAAATATTATGGCTTTGTCTCAGGAGTTAACAAGTGCTCTATGTCTAGTTGGCACAATGGATAGAGCACTGGGCTTGTAATAAGGAAGATTTGAGTCTAAATGTGGCTTTATAGACTTACTAGCTGTATGATTCTGGGCAAGTAATCACTGTCTGCCTCAGTTTTCTCAGCTGTAAAATGGGGATGATAAAAGCACCTAAATCTCATAGTAGTTGTGAGGATAAAATGAGATCATATTTATAAAGTATGCTATGTACTGTGCTGGCACAAAATAGACACTTAATAAATGCTTGTTCCCTTCTCTTTTCTCTGTTGGATGACTATGTATTGAGGATGCTTTTTATGTGAGATTTATAATTTTAGTATGGCTTGGTCTGAGTGACTTGGGGTCCCTTCCAGTTCTGAGATTCTGAAATCAATAAAAAAAATTTAGGCTGCATTAATACAAATGACATATCCTGAAAGAGGTGATAGTTCCATTATACTCTTCCCTCAACAGACTGCATGTGGAATATTGTAACCAATTCAAGGTGTCAACTCTTAAAATACAATATTAAAAAAATACTTCAGTGTCCACTATAGGCTAAGTTCTGTAAATACAGTGAGTTAAATGAATCAATTTCTATCCTTTAGATATAGAAGAAATGTCATTCACATGATGGAGCACACATTAGGGAGCTTGCCCAGGATGATGAGTTGAATAAAAATCATGTTGTATGAAGATTGGCTGAAAGAACTGAGGATTATAGCCTGATAAAAAGAAGACAGTCAAATTCAGAGAAGAGAAACACATGATATTATTTTAAAATATATTTTAAAGATTAATTTATAGGAGCAAGATTACACTTATTCTCTTTGACTTCAGAGAGCATAACTAGGATTAATAGTTGAAAATTGTAGAGGTAGATTTTATTTTATTTTTTTAATTAAGAACTAGAAAATCACCAACAACATGCACATTTCCATGTCCAAAGAAGACCAGAAGGAATATTATATATGAAAATATGAATCTAGTATATATGACTTAAAGTATATATATTCACACCCAACACACACACACACACACACACACACACACATATAGATATATATATGTGAAATTTAATATGGACTAGTACTAACATGAACCCATTTGTCTGTATCCCTTTTTGAATTCCCTTCTTGTCTCTTCTGTATATTTTCTCTTTTCTATTTTGGGCATCAATATCATTACTCTCACTCTCTGTTGGGCCCTTTCCACCAATTTCCTCTCTCCTTGTAACAAATAATCAAATTAAATTTTCCTTAGTCATTTCAGAAAGGATATATCTCATTCTATACTTAACAGTTCATTACCACTTCTCCAAGATATAGTAAGCATGCTTCATTATCAATTCTTTGGAATAATGGTTAGTCATTGCATTGATCAAAGGTCTTAAGTCTTTCAAAGTTATTTTCCCTTATAATGTTGTGATCATTTTATAAAATATTCTTCTGTTTCTGCTTACTTTACATCCATTCATTTAAGTTCTCAGATTTCTCTGAATTCATCCCTTTCATCAATTCTTATGGTCTAATAATATTCCATTAAATTCATAGACTATGATTTGTTTAGTCAGTTCTCCATTGACAGATATTTACTTTGTTTTTACTTCTTTGCTACAACAAAAAGTGCTGCTGTCTATATCTGCATCATCTTAATATATTTTGTACAAGTGAATCCTTTCCCTCCTTTACATCTTTGGGATATATATCTTGTATTGATATTGCTGTGTTAATCATATTCACAGTTTAGTGACTTTTTGGGCATAGTTCCAAATTACTTTCAGAATAGTTAGATAGTTTACTATTCTACAAGCAATACTTAAGTGTTCCTTTGAATAGGGGAAGTTACTGACCAAATAAATAATAAAACCCAAACTATCAATGGCCACAAGAGAAAAAAAATCATATCACTAATAAGAAGAAATGCAAATTTCTGAGGTCTCACACCCATGATATTACTAAATAAGTAATAAATAAAAAAGAAAAATGATAATTAATGGAGGTAACAGAGGACAGGAACATTGACTGTCTTTGGACTCTGTATATAAAATGGAGGTCACAAGAGAAACTCACCAGTCAGAGAGTGGGATGGATCTTATAGAAGGATGGTACAGTAGAAGTGTATTCCACTTAAGTATAGTTAAAGTTTATAAGACAAGCATGACCCACTCACAATCACACCCACACCCATACATGTAAATGTAAAATTTGCCTTCTATTATTTCTATTCATTATACTTCCCTTACTACAGAGGGGTAGAAGTAATTAGATTCCCCTCCTGTCCACAGCACTGAATCTGGGATTTATGATTTGAGTAAGTGTTGGATTCAAACTCTGAGCTCTTTTCCAATTGTGTAATTCTGCTGTTTTATAAGCAAGTGACACTATTCTGAATCTATACTATCATATATAGTCATGATGCATAAGAGCTGATTTAAGTGATTTTCTTAGAAATGTTAAAATAAATTCCAGATTCAATTTAATGAAAGGTTATTTCCTTTGAAGGCACTTAGTACCCTGGAGACTTGGCTTCCTATAAGAGAAACAGAGCCATGCATAAAAATGCATCCAACTTCCCATTTATTGGATCTCAGGATTTTTTATCTCATACTGGTTAAATGCACAAGATGTCCCTTCTGAGACTTCTTGATACCTAATCCAGAATGATCTTCCTTATATCTTTGAGAATCTCTGATCACAAAGCTAATTGACCCTTATGATGGTAGAAGTATCCCATGTACGATTACGATTAAGTATGTGGAGACTACATCTTGGGATTGGGTTAATTCATTAAATTAATTACTTGCTTATATTTCAGGAAATCTTTAGAGTCACGATCTTCATGAATTCTAATAAATGATTGTTTATTGCTCACTTACAGTGAAAGGAGCTATGAGGTCAATAGAGCCTTTCAATAGTTCCTTGCTTGTTCCTTATTAGCTGTACATTTTGGAGTATGAGTGAGTCATGTCCTTAAAGCTGCTAAACAGGGAAAGTGTGACAAAGACAGTTGGATGTGATTACATGATGCAAATTTAAAATCCTACCTAAAGAATAAATGTTGCTTTTGTTGGAAATTAGCTTCACTGGAAGTCACTAGAATCTACTTCTATTAAAAATTTTAAAAAGATTTTAAGTAAATCAGTACATTTGTTTTCTCCCAGTCTAGTTACTTCTTGGTTTCATATAAATTCTTATCTTAGATTGGATTAGATCAGGGATTCTTAACCATTTTATTTTTTTAGATATTTTGATAACTATTTCAATATTTTTTGTTTCCTTTGTAATCCTATATATTTTATTTTATACATTGAAATCCTTACCATACTGCCAAAGAAGTCTTTGGCCCACAAAAAAAAAAAAAAAAATATATATATATATATATATATGTATATATATATATATATATATATATTTAAAAGCCATGATAAATGACCTTTAAGTTGTCTTGTAGCTCAAAATCATATGAACTGTTCTTCAATCATATATGTCAAAGTTGATTATATTTTCAAGTTTTTTTCAGAAGCCTAAAAAATAGTTCATTTAGGTATGTAGGTAAATGCCTTTTTATTTCCCCAGTGCTTAGCTCAGTATATGGTACAAACTAAGGGCTTAATAAATATTTGTTGAATCCCTTTCTAATCCTCATTGCAGCATGAGATTGATCTTAGATTCTTAAAACTTTGTGTAAAGTAAATTCTGTCAGATCTAACCAAATTGAAAAGTCTTTGAGTAAGCCTTTCATCATTGATTATTATGTGAGGACCATACTAGCAAAGCACAGAGAGGGTTATTATTAAATGAATGGGCAAGAGGTAATGAATTTTTATTTTATTTGTCATAATAACTCATTGAAACTGTATTCTAAGGAGTATATAATTGTGTATGTCTTGGAGATATGAGGACAGAATTGAGGCAGATGGAAGGATTGCATTCTGAATGGAAGAATTATCTATCTTGGTGAAATCACATATCTTTTGAAATACTGAAGTAGAGTATCTTCTTATGATTGTCGTCTTACTGGCATTTCCCCTTACTGTACAAGGCCACTTAAGTTATATCTAATTTATCTTTTCTGGTATAAAGATTACCCTCTGAGGGAAAAGATGAAAGCAAAATAAAAATCGATTAGTTTTTTTTTTTTTTTTTTTTTTTTTTTTACCTTTTTCTAATGACATTTTCTAGAATCATAAAAAGCAGAGTGGAAAGAGACCTTTAATCCATCTAGTCTAACCAGTATCTGAAATGGTAGACTCTCTACTACATCTCTGAACCATAGAGGGTTACCTGGTCTCTGGACCATTATCTTCATTGATGGGAGAACTTGAACTTGTTACTTCCTAAGGTAGCTTGTTTCACTTTTGGACAGTTTAAATTGTTGAGCTCTTTTTTCTTATATGGTTCCAAAATGTCCTTTCTGTAATTTCTGCCTGTTGCTCTGCTGCCCTTCTCTAATGTCACAGAACAAATCTAATCTTTCTGCCACAATGACAACCCTTCAAATACTTGAGGACAATGATCACCTCTTTTGAAAGTTTTAGGATCAGACACCATTGAGTCCAAGCCTCTTGTATTATAAACGAGGAACTCTGGACAAGATAGGTTTAGTGACTTGCCCCAGATCACAAGGTACTAGGTAGCTATGAATCTACTTCCTCCAAATCCAAAGTCAGCACATTTTTTTTTTAAATTTTTATTTTATTTTATAATTATAACATTTTTTTGACAGTACATATGCATGGGTAATTTTTTACAACATTATCCCTTGCACTTACTTCTATTCAGATTTTTTCCCTTCCTCCCCCAACCCCCTCCCCCAGATGGCAAGCAGTCTTATGTATGTTAAATATATTACAGTATATTCTAGATACAATATATGTGTGTAGAACCGAATTTTTTGTTGCACAGGAAGAATTGGATTCAGAAGGTAAAAATAACAGTTTACATTCATTTCCCAGTGTTCCTTTTCTGGATGTAGCTGATTCTGCCCATCATTAATCAATTGGAATTGGATTAGCTCTTCTCTATGTTGAAGAAATCCACTTCCATCAGCATACATCCTCGTACAGTATCATTGTTGAAGTGTATAATGATCTTCTGGTTCTGCTCGTTTCACTCAGCATCAGTTGATGTAAGTCTCTCCAAGCCTCTCTGTATTTCTCCTGTTGGTCATTTCTTATAGAACAATAATATTCCATAGCATTCATATACCATAGTTTACCCATCCATTCTCCAATTGATGGACATCCATTCATCTTCCAGCTTCTAGCCACTATGAAAAGGGCTGCCACAAACATTTTGGCACATACAGGACCCTTTCCCTTCTTTAGTAGTTCCTTGGGGTATAAGCCCAGTAGTAGTATGGCTGGGTCAAAGGGTATGCACATTTTGATAACTTTTTGGGCATAATTCCAGATTGCTCTCCAGAATGGTTGGATTCTTTCACAACTCCACCAACAATGCATCAGTGTCCCAGTTTTCCCACAGCCCCTCCAACATTCATCGTTATTTGTTCCTGTCATCTTAGCCAATCTGACAGGTGTGTAATGATACCTCAGAGTTGTCTTAATTTGCATTTCTCTGATCAATAGTGATTTGGAACACTCTTTCATATGAGTGGAAATAGTTTTAATTTCATCATCTGAAAATTGTCTGTTCATATCCTTTGACCATTTATCAATTGGAGAATGGCTTGATTTCTTATAAATTAAAGTCAATTCTCTGTATATTTTGGAGATGAGGCCTTTATCAGAACCTTTAACTGTAAAAATTTTTTCCCAATTTGTTACTTCCCTTCTAATCTTGTTTGCATTAGTTTTGTTTGTGCAGAAACTTTTTAATTTGGTGTAATCAAAATGTTCTATTTTGTGATCAATAATGGTCTCTAGTTCTCCCTTGGACACAAACTCCTTCCTCCTCCACAAGTCTGAGAGGTAAACCATCCCATGTTCCTCCAATTTATTTATGATTTCGTTCTTTATGCCTAAATCTTGGACCCATTTTGATCTAATCTTAGTATGTGGTTTTAAATGTGGGTCCATGCCTAGTTTCTGCCATACTAATTTCCAGTTTTCCCAGCAGTTTTTGTCAAATAATGAATTCTTATCCCAAAATTTGGGATCTTTGGGTTTGTCAAAGATTAGATTGCTATTTTTATTCACTATCTTGCCCTGTGAACCTAACCTATGCCACTGATCAACTAGTCTATTTCTTAGCCAATACCAAATGGTTTTGGTGACTGTTGCTTTATAATATAGCTTTAAATCAGGTACACTTAGACCACCTTCCTCTGCAAAGTCAGCACATTTTGAAGCTTAAATATCCTCAGTTCCTTCAACTCATATAGTACTGTGTTTTCAGTTCTCTCACCATCCTGGATGATTTCTGGATGAATTCTTTTCAGCGTGTCAATATTCTTACCCAAATGGGGTGCTCAGAACTGAACAGAACACACCAGATATCTGACCTGGTGAAGACTATAATTTCTCTCACTATACTGTGAATTTAGGGTGTTAGAGATCTAGCTTTGAAGTCAGGAAAAACTTGGGGTTCATTCTAGCCCCTGTCATAATTTCCAATTGACCAAGAGCAAATCACTTGAACTCTCCAGGCAACTCTAAGCCTATCTGTAATAAAGAAGTTACTCCTCTGAATGGCTGGAAAGGATCTCCAGATCTAGAGTTACTGATACAGATGAAGTTATAGATCAGGACTGGCCCCCACCCTTAAAATTTTGAGAAAATAATGCTTCATGTTATTGGCGCATATTGAATTTATAATCTATTTAAATCTATATCTAAGATACACATGGACTGTGTGCCTCTCTCATCCTATATTTGTGTAGAGTTGACTTTTGGAGTCCAAGTATAAGACTTTACCTTTATCCCAAGAAGTTTCCTTTTTTGAGATATGACCCATCATTCTAGCTGGCTGAAATTTTTTTGAATCCCTATTTTATTATCTCAAATATTAGTTACATGCATTCACATTTGATAAGCAAGCCATCTATGTTAATAATAAGATTCCTGTCATTTATATGCTTCATTTACACATATTCCTTGAGTTCTGAATTGAGCTTTTTTAGTTTTGATAGCATTTGATAACAATCTGTAAGTTATTATCCATAATTCACACACGAATTGTATTTGAAAACAAGAGAGTAATTTGTTAATCATAGAATTAAAATACATTAATCATGGAAAATTTTAGCTTATAGAAAATAGGCAAATAGTTTTTCAAAAAAATGACAATAATTATAATAGTTTTAATATTTGTAAATATATAAAATATTTATTTAAAATTATAATGCAGTTTTGTGATAATCATAATATTCTTATAATAGTTAATATTAGCTCTTCCAAAACATAAATACACATACATACACACACACACACACACACACACACACACACATACACACATATATATATTTCTCCAGGGGAGATAGATGCTGTTTTTATCTTCATTTTACAGATAAAATAAACAGAGGTTAACAGGTAGTGTAGTGTGAAGTTGCTCAATCAAATAATTTTCATTGGTCATTTTAGAGGTTAAACTAAAGTAACTCATGTAGATCATAGACAAAGAAGACATATACAGAAAGATAGGACTAAGGTTCAAAAGGGAGAGAAGAGATTTACACAGAAAGATAGAATACTAGAACCAAGAATGGAGGCTATAGCTTGCAGTCAGAATATTTCTAGGAAGTTTGGAAGAAGTAATAATAGACTTTCCTCAGGGTTTTGTCAGGTTATTCTTGTTGGGGCACATTGGATTTCCAGGTTTGGCCAAAGCAAGAGTTTCTGATCCTCTCAGTCTCCGTGGTGTTGGGATCAATGAAGCAGGCAGAGAAGATGAAGGGTAGGAAGAGAAAGAATCCTTTGAGCTCCTCTCTGAACTAGAGAAATTAAAATGGGTGAAAAATCACCACACCAACAACTCAAAATCACTCTTCTAAAGACAAGTATAAATGGTTAAAAAATAAAAAAATATGAGCAAGAAGGGAAGAGTGCCTTCCCCTACAACTCTGCTCCAATAAACTGCTTTGCAGTGTGTCTTATCCACATTTGCACATACATTTCAAGCTACAGAATACATAGATATCATTGTTTCCTACTTTCCTATGGTAGGGATATATTTCTTTGTTCTTGTATATATCTTTCTATTTCAATCTGTCTGACCTTGAAAACATTTGGTTCTTTTCTAGGGAGATAAGCTGGCTGTACAGAAGATCATTATTGAGCATTTAAGTTATCTACTTCAAGAACCATTTTAATTTACTGTAGAAGGTGGGGGTGGGGAAGCATCTGCCAAGTTTTAGTCTGAAAATCCCAGACTGACCTTGAATGGGTTTCATTTTTCTCTTAATAGTATTTCTCAAGAGTAATGACTAGTCATCTTAGTTTTCTATGTCTCCCCAGTACTTAGCAAATTTTTTCTAAAATCTGATCTCAGAATTGTTGGTTCAAATAATATATGTTCTTCAAAGTTCTGTAGTTAAATAGGTGGGAAGGAAGGATTTTCTTCTGCTTTTCTTTGTATCTTTAGTGCTTAGTACAATGACCTGCACATAGTAGGCACTTAATGAATGCTTATTCATTACTAATAATTAAAGAGAAAAAACAGTGTCTACAGAATAATCTTAGCACTGTCTCAATAATTCCTCTTTTGCAATACTTTCCATTATTCCTATATCCATGTGGAAAAGATTCATTATTCAAATATGGTACACAGATCATTATCATGGCTTTCATGTGTTGTTTATAAACAACCTAGAAAGCAGTCAGCTTACAATATCTTTGTCAAAGTCTTTAATAAAATGAAATAGAATAATGAATAAAATAGCATTAAGGGTCTTGCCAAGATCCCGAAAACTTTACTGTATGTCAACATCCTGGACCCATAGTTGTAATATCATGAAGATTACATTCTATTCATCTTATCCACAAAGATATTGTGAAAGGCTTTATGAAATATACTAAAATTCTAGCAGTATTATGCATTACATTCTTTTGAATTTGTAGCCCTATCAGAAAATAAACTGAAATATAATCAGAATGATCAAATGATCAATGGTGAGAACCTATATTTGTTGATAATACTTATAACCTAAACTTTAATATATTACATAATTTCCCAAGAATCAAAGGCTTTCTAATTTATGAAAATTCAATTTTCTTCATTTTATGAAAATCATTACAACAATGGCTCATTCCCACAGCTCCTCTTATTCTCCATGATTTTTTAAAAAAAGATCATTGATAGTAGTTTAACAGTCACATAGACAATATCTTTTGGTATTGTGTGATTCAGGTTGTGGTTCAGTTGGTGTTGGTGATTTGAACTAATTTAGGGCCGCTAAGTATTCTTTTTCCATTTATCTTGGGTTTTGATTTCTTATTAAATATTTTTGTTTGATTCTAAATTTAGGTATCATTTTCCTTGGCAGAGAAAATAAACAAAATGAAAACTGAATATTTGTAGTCTTTTCATCTATTATAAAAGTTTACTTCTTTCTAAGATTCTCATCATTTCTATTTTAGTAGCTAACCATTGCTATTCTATCACAGAGGCACAGTATAATAATAAGGGAAGATTTAAACTATCTAGACATGGCCTGGAGCTCTCTCTACTGAAGACGGAGCTGATGATATTCTTCTTTTTAAAAGAATACATTTTCATTGATATATTTTATTTTTATATCACCTATGTTTTCTAATGCATCCTGTTCCCCTCTCATTCCCAGAGAACTATCATTTAAAATAAAATAAAAAGGGAGAAAAATTGAAGTTCAGCAAAATTAACCAACATATTGAAAAAATCTGATATTAAATGCAGAGTTCCATAGCCATATACTACCATTTTCCCAAGGAATCATGGGTAGCTGCCTTCTCATTAATTATTTTGGGAGATCAATCTTGATCATTATAATTTCATATCAGTCAGTTTTCATTAATTTGTTGATTTTTTTTCATTTACATTATTGTATATATTGTATATGTAATTTTTGGAGTCTGTTAATTTCCATTTGCATCAGTTCATAATTAAACTTCCTAAGTTCTCTCTACTCAATATATTTATCATTTCAACAGTACAAAAATATTCCATTATATCAAATACCACAATTGTTTATCTGTCCCCTATTTGATGGAATCTATTTTTCCCCCAGTTCTTTGCTACTATAAAAAAAAAAATGCAGTTCCCATATTCTTGACTGGACTCCCTAAACATTTCATTCTGAAAAAATTGGGGGGAATACTACTAATATACTATTTCCTTTCTGACAGATAAGGCAATGTAGGCCTTGTTGAAATAGAAATGATGGGAACATTGGTAGAAAGTGACCTCTGTTGTAGAATCTGTGATAAAGAATTGCTGCTCAGCACAAATAGGACAATAGTAATGATGGAAAGGAGATAGAACTACTCAATTCCTATTTCTGCTGTTTTCTCTGTCAAACAGAATGATGTTTAAACTAGAAAGAGTAGAGCACAAATCATTAATTGGAATTTAAAACCTAAGATAAAAGAGATGTGAGAGAACACCCAGCTATTCATATGAACAATATCCCAGGGTACTCAAAGAATTGCAAGTTATATTTGATAGACTGTTATAAGTAATCTTTTAAAAATCTTGGCAAGTTAGAGGGATGTTAGAGATCTGGAGAAGACCAAATGTTCTGATTTTAACCCCTACACACTATATAGATAGATTTACCTAGTAATTTGATATGATCAAGGATATTTGTTACCTGGTAGTCCAACTTTTGATGCTGAACTTTTCCAAACTCGGTTAGATTGCTTATCAGATAATTGATACAAAATTTGCCACAGGATTTATACTTAATGCATTTTCAGATTGGTAGGGCCTGCCCAACCTTGCATTTTGCTTCTAGACTATAGTGTCATCTCCAGGCCATCATGATTATTAAAGGAAAATTAAGTGGAGAATTATTACTCTGCGTGTATGTGATATAATTATTATAATAAAGACTATTGTTAGACTTTAGAAAATTGCTTGTATAATTTCCTAGGAAAAAAAATTTTTTTCTAGCCATAAGGGAGGAGGTAGATAGGAGGAAGAGAAGGAGAGGTTTATATACCTCAAGCTCTTAATTCTTGCCAATAATTGTCAGCTGTTTTCTACTTCCAAAGGGAGTAACTGGTATGTAAGCAGTCTATTGGACAGCTGTTCAGGCAACAGTTGGAAACACTAACAGGAATCCAGAGCTAGGGCTGGGCTTGAGATTTAGCAAGTTTCCAAAGAGGAATGAGAGGTGTTCTTATTTCCCTAGTAGTGTCCACCTGTTCGCCTAGCAGCCTATCCATTACTCAAATAAGGAATGTGTAAAAGCCAGCAGCAATCTGGCTTCCATAAATTTAGAACTTTAACTTTATCTATTCATTAACTCTTACATATTCAGAGATCTAGAAATCTAGGTGTCCGTGAATGACTCATGTGAAGGAGTTTGCTCTATTTTAAAAGTCAATTTGTAAAAAGATTGGGTTACTTGTAAATGTAGGATCTTAAGCAAAAGCAAAAAAAAAAAAAAAAAAAAAAAAAAAAAAAAAAAGTTGAAATTCCAGAGTAGAAAAACAAAAACAAACAAAAATAAAAACTAAATTCTTTCCCCCAAAAAAACCCCCAACCCAACAAAATCTTGGATCATAGGATTTGTAACTTTAAGGAAGGTTAAAGATCATGAAGTCATAAGATTATAGATTTAGAACCAGAAGATATGATTGACCATCTAACTATACTAGTCATCTCATTTTACAGATTAAAAACTGAGGTCCAGAGTGTCTTGCCCAAGGATCATGTAGGAAGTAAGTAGGGGCTTTAACATAGGTATTTAGAGTCAAAGTTCATTGTTTCTTTCTCCTATATTATATTAATAATGATGGTCAAATGTGGCCAAAATCATTCAGATATTAACAATTCTGTACTATATTCTAAAAGAACATGAAAATAAAAGTAAATTTTTCTCCTTCTTTCCTCCCTTTCCTTCCCTATTTCCTTCCTTTCTCTTCTCTATTTCTTTTCCTTCCCATAATGTGTACCTTTGAAGTATGAAGGTCTATTATTCTATGAAAATGTATATCATAAATTCTGACCTGTGATGACCGCCTCATCCTAATTTAAATATTATTATCATTAAAAAAGCAAAAATCTCCAAATCTTTAGGAAATGTGGATTAAGATTTTCATTTGCACAAGTTACCTGACTTTACACCTGATGCAATTCATCTCAAAAATATTTCCCACCCTGACTTCCTGGTGTTTTTCCAACCATCTTCATCTAGTAATCTTTTATGACATCCTTGATTTATAAGTTTTTGCAAATATTGGTGTATAGGTCTAGTTCATTGCTTAATGGGAGCACCACATCTCCATACCAACTACTGTTATATGTAGCTGATCATCAATGGCCTGTACCAGGATTGATCTTTGAATTCCTAACCCAGTCATTAGTTTATTTAATTGTTGCTACATATCTTCCTGGGGAGCTTGAAAGCCTTCAGAATGCTGTTTATCTGAGCTATTTGCACAGGTAACAGAATGGGTACGTAGAAAAAACTGGAGGGGGAGGGTAGAGTGTTGGGCACTTCATTTGGTAGCAGCTGGGATAATGACAAGTGCCAGATGGGAGATCTGGTTCTGAGCCCCCCCCCCCCTGCTCCAGAGTGCTATAAAATTTGGGGCGTGCTGTCTGTAGAGTGAGTTTGTGCCTGAATCCTTGAGTATGCTTCTGTTAATTGATAGATATACCCTTATAAGGCTTAAATTCTATTGCTTTTTTCAATGCAGACATCTGAGGGTTCACACATTTGTTGCTCCTGTGGAATACAGCCCATCTCCAATCTGCTACCGGCTTCAGCTTCTCAGTCCAGAATAGATTCCCTTGCTGATTCCCAGGAATAGCTGCGGCTAACAATGCTTGCCGCCAGCACAAGGTGAGAGGACTTGCCTTGGGTTACTGATACAGACAGCAACACAAATTGAGCTAAATTGTCCTTGCTTGAACACTGAAATCTTTTGGTGTTACAGTAGGTGGCGCTCCCATTCTCTAGGTGTCTGAAGCTGGCTGCAATGCTATGGCAATGGGTTGGTGCAGCCGGGAATGCAAATTATCAATACAAAGCAGCCCTTTAGGGTGGGGAAAGGCACAAAACGGGTTATCAGTGTAGCTGCAGCTGCTGCTTGTCAGTTCCTGGTCAAAGGCAGTCACTGAGTTTCTAAGGGGCCTTGGACCATGAGGCTGGAGACTCTATGCAGCTTAATCCACTTGTAAAAATTAGGTTGGGGCCACTTATCAGGCTCCCAACAGATTTGATCTGGAGCAGCCTGGAGGCAAAGACAAAACAGGCTGTTTCTATCTGCAGGACTACTGTGAGATGTTAACCTTGTAAAAGTATCTAGCTGGTCCAAGGATAGAAATAGAAATGCTCCGACAGGAGCCTCATGCCGGGCTGTGTCCAGATAATCTCAAACCTGTGGCAAGATTATATTTGTGGTTGTTCCCTTGGAATCCCCGGCAGGATTCCCAAGTCAGCCCAGCTCCCCACCCCTCTCCTGCCCTAGTCTCCACAAAGCTGACACTTGCCGTATCTATAAAAGAGATATAAAATAGTTTGTCAGACCTAGCATAAGACAATATGATAGAAAACCATTCAGGCTTTTTTGCTTTTTTGGTTTGGTTTGGTTTGGTTTGGATTTTTGCAAAAGCTTAAGTCCCTAGGGGCATTGAGAGACAAAGCAACACTGGTAGAAAATCCTGTTATTTAGCAAAAATGTGTCTTATACTTGAAATCAGAAGCCCTGAATTACAATTCAAGTATTGCAACACAGAGGAAAAGATGTTAGCTATCGTCAGAGGACCTGAATATAAATCTGCCACATGCTGGCCTGAGCAAGGAACTCAACCTTTCTGGGCCTCAGTGTCTTATCAATAAAATCTGAAGTCTAAAGTTACCTCAGTGTGTCTTATGAACTCCACTTACCTCGTATGTAAAAGGGGAATAAAGCTTATACCTTTGTTACCAACTTTAGCTGGATGATAGCATGGAAGAAGAATAGACAAGAAAGCATAAGCCTAAACAAGGCTGACTAAAGAAAAAGTAGTAGAGTTGAGGCAAAAATATCCCATTTGTAATCAGTGCATCAAAAATGTGATCCATAGTAAAGAATGTAGGCTGCGGTTACACATCATACAAAAGAATGACGTGTACAGTCTTTATTGTGATTTCATGAGTGGGGAAGAGTTCTACAGGTCAGGTGAGTCATATATAGAGATACCAGGGATGAATCATATAACAAGATTATTAGGCTATTACAATATAACAAGGATATTAGCAGAACCATCCGGATCTCACAGGACCACAAATTGCCAACAGGAACTGGAAATTTGCAGTAATGAGCACCAGTGTTCTGATTCCTTGGAAAAGAAATGGGAATAGGAAGCATGAGGCTAGTACTTTGTGGATTTGTGCCCTTATCAAGCTAAGAGACTGAAGGACTGGTACTTGAACTGCCTATTCTCAGACTTTTGTGAGGAAAACACTTTGCAATTATGTAACCCATGGTCTTGACAAAAAAGATAGTTTGGGGCAGCTGAGTGGTGCAGTGGATAGAGCACCAGCCCTGAAGTCAGGAGGACCAGAGTTCAAATCTGGTCTCAGACACTTAACACTTCCTAGCTGTGTGACCCTGGGCAAGTCACTTAACCCCAATTGCCTCAGGGGAAAAAAAAAAGATAGTTTATGTGGGTTGAGTTCCATCTTGAGAATATATTTTTCCATAAATGCTCTCTTTGGCTTATGACCCCAGTCAATATTTCTCCTGTGAACACCAGAATTTAACTTGTATCTAAGTCTCCACATAAAAGGGGGAAAATGTCTTCAACTCCCATGCAAGCTCTCAGGTTAGCACACACACACACACACACACACACACACACACACACACACACACACACACAAATAGGGAAGATTTCATTTAATCCAACATAAAACAGGAAGGACTTGAACCTGAGATTGTGAATAGTCAAAACAGTTTTCTCTCTTATGAGCCTCCTCTTCCTTTAGAGATCTCTCTATATGTAGTCTTCCTAGGATTACAGAACTACAGTAGCCTCTTTCCCCACAGAGTGTCTAGACAGTGAAATAAGCTATTTCTTCCAGCAAACTCCAACTTGTGACTTTTAAGAGTACCTTGGGTTAGTGCCTCTCACACAAAGGGAAAGCACTAAGTTTAAAGAATCATTCCCTTTCCCCAATTATATATAAATAATGAAGGGCAAAGTACATTCCTCAATATCATGGTTCAATGCCTTGTTGCTCCTAGACTAGAAAAACTGTAGATACTTGTACTTCTAAGCATATAAAAAAATGAACTTTTAGTCAAAATGACTACATGTGAAACCCCAAAGGAAAAAAAGGAAATTATCAAAGAAAACTACCCTGACATATTAGAATCAGAAGGCAAGATAAAAATTGAAAGAATCTATGAATCACTGCCTGAAAGGGATACCAAAATGAAAACTCCAAAGAATATTATAGCCAAATTGCAGAACTATAAGATCAAAAAGAAAATACTGCTAGCAGCCAGAAAGAAAAAGTTCAAATACCATGAAGCCATAGTCAGGATTACATAGGACACAGTAGTTTCTATGATAAAGAATTGGAGGGCTTGGAATATAATATTTCAGGTGGCAAAAGAGCTTGGATTATAACCAATCAATTACCCGGTAAAACTGAACATAATCTTTCAGGGGAAAATGGATATTTAACAAAATAGAACACTTTTAAGCATTCCTGATTAAAAGACCAGAGCTGAATAAAAAGTTTAACCTCCAAATATTAGACTCAAGAAAAACATAAAATGGTATTAAAAAAAATAAAGAAAAGAAAAAAAACATACAAGAAAGCAAACATAAAATATTCAATAAAGTTAAACTGTTTCCATATGACAAGATGATGTTTGTAACTTTCTAGAACTTTATTACCATAAAAGAAATTAAAAACAGAGGATATGGAAATACAGTGAGTTGGGTGGGATAATATCCCTAAAAACAAAATAAAAAGGTAAGAAAGAAAATTGCACTGGAAGAAAAGAAGGGGAGAGATTGAATGGAGTAAATTATCTCAAGTAAAAGAGTCATGAATGATTCCATGAAGGGGGGAAAGATGTGGGTGTGTGTGTGTGGGGGGAGGTGGACAAAGTATAAACCTTACTCTCATCAAAACTGGCTCAAAAAGGGGCTATCATACACAGTTTGACTTAAAAATTCTGTCTTAATATATAAGGAAATAAAAAGGATTGAGGATCATAGAAGGGAATGGGGGATTGATAAAAGAGAGATATATTGGGGAAGGCACTGATCAAAAGCATTTGTGATGAGAGAGAGAGTTGGGGGGGAGGGTAAGCAAGATAGAAGAATAAACAAAGGAAAAATAGCTTGGAGGGAAAAACACAAGTTACCATAACTATAAATATGAATGGTGTGAACTCACCTTTAAAATGGAAGCAGACAGCAAAATAGATTAAAAAACAGGATCCTATACACACACACACACACACACACACACGCACACACACACACACACACACACACACACACACACACAATGGAGTAGAAAGCAGATCTAGCCATCACAATCTCAGATGAAGTAAAAGTAGAAATAGATCTAACTAAAAGGAAAGAAACTATATTATGCCACAGTTCTCTTTTATTGTCCTGACTCAGTTTCCCTAATTATCCTGACTCAATCCTGCCTCAGTTTCCCTACTTCTCAGTTCTGCAAAACCTCCCCTCCCTCTTTATCAGAATACTTGATAAGGATAAAAGATCTTATGTTTTAGAATATCAGAATGCCTCTCCCCATCCTAAGCTATTGGAATGTCAGATACTGTCTTATCAAGATGCCTCTCCCTATGTCCAGGGTGCTCCCCCTTCCCCCATTATATCATCCCCTCTCCAGAGGCTCACCCCACCCTGTCAGAGTCCCATTCTCACTCTCAATACCCTGACTCCGCTCCTGCCTCAGTCTACCCCCTGTGTCTGAGTCATATGTCATTGAGAACTCTGATTGTTGGCTAGATTCTTGGAGACGGTAGTCTCATTCAGCCCTGGGACCAAACATGGATCCATTTGATCCCAGTATATCTCTCCATTTAATAAACTATTAAATACTCTTTAATCTCTATCTTGATCAGTTTCTCTGGCATTGCAACTGTACCTTGCTTAAAGATAATTAGATAATGAAGTCATATTAATACTAAACACATATGCACCAAATGGTATTGCATCTAAAATTTTGGAGAAGTTGACTGAGTTATGGGAGAAAATAAATAAGAAAACTAAATTTGTGGGGAACCTCAACTTTCTCTTCATAGATCTACATAAACATAACCAAAAACAAATAAGAAAGAAGATAGCAGGATGAATAAAATTCTGGAAAAGTTAGGTATGATAGATCTCTGGAGAAAATTGAATGGGAATAGAAAGGGATTTACTTTTTTCATCAATATGTGGAACCTATGCAAAAATTGACAACATATTGGGACCTAAAAACCTCACACCAAATTCAGAAGAACAGACACAAATGCATCCTTTTTGGATCATAACGAAATAAAAATTATATTCGATAATGGACAATGGAAAGATAAATTAATAGAGTAATTGGAAATTAAGTAATCTAATTGTAGAAAATCAGTGGGTCAAAGAACAAATCATGGATGATTAAGATTAAAAAGATAAGGATAAATTCTGGAGGCACCATTGTAGGTGGAATTGTGAAGTGATCTAACTACTCTGGAGAACAATTTGGAACTATGTTCAAAGGGCTATCAAACTGTGGATGCTCTTTAATCCAACAGTGTCTCTACTGGGCCTGTATCCCAAAGAGATCTTAAAGGAGGGAAAGGGACCCACGTGTGCAAAAATTTTTGTAGCAGCTCTTTTTATAGAGGCAAAGAAATGGAAACTGAGTGGATGCCCATCAGTTGGGGAATGGCTGAAGAAATTATGGTATATGAATGTGTTCTATATTATTCTATAAATATTGTTCTATATTGCTCTATAAAATATATTCAGCAGGAAGATTTCAGAAAAGCCTGGAGAGATTTACATGAACTGATGTTAAGTGAAGTGACTAGGACCAAGAGAACATTGTATATAGCAACAACAAGATGATCAACTGTGATGCATATGACTCTTTTCAACAGTGAGGTAATTTAGGCCGATTTCAATAGACTTGTGATGGAGCTAACTATCTGCATACAGAGAGAAGACTATGGGGACTGAATGTGCATCACAACATAGTATTTTCACCTTCTTTTTTGGCTATTTGCTTGCTTGTTTTTTTTCTTTCATTTTTCCCCCTTTTTGATCTGATTTTTCTTATACAGCATGAAAATGTGAAACTAGATTTAGAATAATTATACATGTTTAACATATATTGGATAACTTGCTGTCTAGGGGAGGGGGAAGAGGGGAAAGGAGAGAGAAAAATATGGAACACAGTGTTTTGCAGGATAAATATTGAAAACTATCTTTGCATGTATTTTGAAAAATAAGCTATTATAAAAAATAAAATTTACACTCTTACACATTAAAAAAAGAACAAATCATGTAAGCATGATTTTATTAGGGAATTTCATTAGAATAATGAGACAACATGCCAAAATTTATGGGGTGCTGCCAAAGTGGTACTTAAGAAATTTATATCTCTAATTGCTTGCATCATCAAAATAGAGAAAAAGCAAATCATTGTTGCAGGGAACAAAAACAAACCTAGAAAAAGAACAAATTAGAAATCTCATAAGTAAACACAAAATTGGAAATTCTGAAAATCTGAAATGGAAAGTAAGAAAAACATTGAATTATTAAATAATGAATGGTTTTATTTGAAAAAAAAATAGATAAACCACTGGTTAATTTGATTTAAAAAGGAAAGAAGAAAACCACATTACTATTATCAAAAATGAAAGGGATGAATTCATCACCATTGAAGAGGAAATGAAAATAATTGTTAGGAGTTATTTTGCCCAATTATATGGCAATCAATTTGACAACTTAAATGAAATGGATGAATATCTACGAAAATGTAAATTGCCCAGATTAAGAGAAGAAATTAAATACTTAGCCCAATCTTAGAAAAAGAAATTGAAGAAGCCATCAGTGAACTTCCTTAGGAAAAAAAACCTCAAACCAGATGGATTCACAAGTGAATTCTACCAACCATTTAAAGAACAATTAATCCCAATATAATATAAACTTTGAAAAAATAGGTTGAATCCTACTAAATACCTTTTGTGACACAAATATAGTGCTGATACCTAAACCAGAAAGAGTTAAAATAGAGAAAGAAAAAATTTAGACCAATTTCTCTAATGAATATTGATGCAAAAATTTTAAATAAAATACTAGCAATTAGATTATAGCAATAAATCATAAAGATCATACATTATGACCTAGTGGGATTTATACCAGGGATGCAGGGCTGGTTCAACATTAGGAAAACTATTGGCATAATTGACCATATCAACAATAAAATCAGCAAAAATCATGATTATCTCAATAGATGATGAAAAGGTTTTGAAAAAAATACAGCATCCATTTCTATTAAAAACACTAGAAAGCATAGGAATAAAACGTTAAGTAAAATTTGTCTAAAATCATCAGCAAGCATTAACTGTAAGGGGAATAGGCTAGAAACCTCACTAAGATCAGGAATGAAGCAAAGATGCACATTATCACTTCTATTATTTAATATTATATTAGAAATATTAGCCATAGCAATAAGAGGAGAAAAAAAATTAGAGGAATTAGAATAGCTAATTAGGAAACCAAACTATCACTCTTTGCAGATGATAAGGTGTTAAAATTTAAAAATCCTAGAGAATCATCAAAAACTACTTGAAACTATTAACAAACAAACTTAGCAAAGTTGCAGGGTACAAAATCAACCCATATAAATCACGAGCATTGGTATGTTTCCAACAAAGTCTAGCAGCAAGAGGTAAAAAGAGAAATTCTATTTAACATGAATGTAAACAACATAAAATACTTGGGAATCTACTTGTCAATACCAATTCAAGAATTATATGAACACAAGTATAAAACACTTTTTCCGCAAATAAAGTTAGATTTAAGTAACTGAAAAAATTTTAATTGCTCATGGGTAGACCAAGCCAATCAAAGTGTCAAAAATTATTTTCTAGAGCTAGAAAATATAACAACAAAATTCATCTGGAATAACAATAGCTTAGGGATATCAAAGGACTCATTTAAAACAACAACAAAAAACAGAAGAAAGTGATTTAGCTGTACCAGAGCTCAAACTATTATAAAGTAGTAATTGTCAAAACAATCTAGTATTGGTTTAAGAAACAGAATGGTAAGTCAGTGGAATAAATTAGGTACAAATTACATTATAGTAAATGACTGTAATAATTTAGCATATTATAAAGTTAAAGATTCAAACTTTTGAAACAAAAACTCCTTATTTGACAAAAGCTATTGGGAAAATTGGAAAACAGTACAAAAGAAACTAGGTACAGATTAACATCTTAAATTGTCTATCAAGATAAAGTCAAAATGGATATGTGATTTATACATAAAGGGTGATACCATAAGCAAATGAAGAGAGTATGGAATAATTTATGCATCAAATTTATAGATTAGGGAAGAATATATTGGGGAAATTAAAAAGATATAGAGAGCTTTACAAAATGTAAAATAATTTAATTATAAAAACTTTAAAAGTTTTTACACAAAGAAAACTAATGCAACCAAAATTATAAGGAAAGCAAAAATCTGAGATTTTTTTCTTGCAAAAAGTATCTTTAATAAAGGCTTCATTTTTCAAATACATAGAAAACTGAGTCAAATTTGTAAAAAGTAGAAGTCATTTCTCAGTTCATAAATGGTCAAAAGATACGAACAGCCAGTTTTCAGACAAAAAAATAAAAGCTATCTAGTCATAGCTCTAAATCACTATTGGTTAGAGAAATGAAAATTAAAATAATACTAGATACCATCTAATACCTATCAGATTGACTATTATGATAGAAAAGGAAAAAGTTGGATGTTGGAGGGGAGGTGGGAAAACTGGGACACTAATTCACACTTGATGGAGTTGTGAACTGAACCAACCATTCTGCAGGACAATTTGGAACTATGCCCAAAGGGCTGCATATATATATAGTCTTTGATCTAGCAACACCACTAGGAATATATCCCAAAGACATCCCTCCCCCTCAAAGAGAGAGAGAGACCTATTTGTACAAAAATATTTGTAGCTGCTCTTTTTGTGATCGTTAAGAATTGGAAATTGAAAAGATGTCCTTTAATTGGGAAATGACTAAACAAGCTATGATATATGATTGTAATGGAATATTCTTGTGCTATAAGAAATGACAAGCAGGATGATTTCTGAAAAACCAGAAAAACTGATGCAGAAATGAGCAGAACCAGAGAATGTTGTATACAATAACAGCAATATTGTTTGACGAAGAACTGTGAATGACTTTGGCATTCACAGTTTTACAATGATCTAAAATCATCCCAAGGAGCTAAAGATAAAGCATACTATTTGCTTTCAGAGAAAGAACTGATATTATTTGAATATAGACAGCATACTATTTTGACTTTCTTCCTTTCATTTTTTAATTCAAATCCTCTTATACAAAATTATTAATATGGAAATGTATTTTGAAGTAATTGCAAATGTATAATTTATGTCTGATTGCTTATCATCTTAGGAAAGGGGAAAGGGAAGGAGAGGGTAGTATGTATAGAATTTGGAACTCAAAATTTTAAATAAAGATGTTTAAATAAAATAAAATAAATTGCAGAAAAAATGTCAACCCACACTGAATAGAGGGAGTTTCCTCGTTAAAATCACAGGCTTAGACCAAGAAATAATAAAAAGTACATTTTTTTTTCTATGTAGTTTCTTTGAGTTGAGGTAAGGCTAATCAATGCACATAATGCAATCAATAATACAATAATTTTGTATAATTGTCTCTTACAGAACAGTTAGTCTTTGGTTGAGGATTTTCATTGCAAAGGATGACCATAAAAATTGAGTAAGAGGATTTAAATCGAGAGGTGATACTATTTACAGCATTTTAACATAACCAAACTAATAGTTAATATTTTAAGCTCCTTACCTCCTCATCTTTTGTCTACAGCCCCAGAGAGGCCATTTGAGGTCACTTTCTCCACATTTTAGCTTTTATGGTAGGCAATTAATTTGTTTTTAGAAATCTATCTTTAAATCAAGCCTACTTGCCCTCCTGTGGAGATTGTTTTAAACCTCTTCCAGCCCAAATCAGAGGACCTCATAATCATTTCCTTAATAATGAACTAGGGTATAGCCAGCTGTTTCAGATATGACAGCAGGAGATACTCAATAGTGTATATTTTGGGACATGGTTTTTATTGCAGCAAAAATCTCTCTGCTAAAAATGAATCACTGGAAATGACTGAGTTGGCTATAGGCTTAGTAATCAACTTAGGCTTTTTTGCCTGCTGACTCACCACCTAAAGCACAAACTGGACATTTGCTGTTCCCCCAGCTTTTGGCACAGAGAATAATGTCTTCTATTTGGGGGTTAGGTTCTATCTGACTGATTGACTAACAGAGACAGTGAGTGCTATGAACTTTTGATACCCTCTGCTCCTGAAAAAGCTACTTTAGTTAGGAAGATATATATTGTAAATCCTAGAGAACCAGAAGTTGATATGGATTGGGAGTCAATCTAATTGAGAGTCACCCAAGTATCAGTCCCAGCATGTATACTTAGATATATTCTGTGGACTTTAATTTCACCATATGTAAAAAATAAAATGCAGGGTTTACTAAATGATCTTTAACAGCCTTTCCAGCTGTTACAGCATACATGTGAGATGTTATTATTATAAACTCTGTAAGGAACTATACTTTAGTCACTCTTCTTACATAATTTTCATTCCCCCTAATATGTATATAGTCTCTGTTAGGGGGAGCATTTACAATTTCACAAAATAATGCCCAAGTTTTCATTCCACCTCTGTTCCTAAGTACCCTCATTCAGCCTCATTCAGTGCATGCTGATTATTTAGATAGATATTGCTTATTATTTTAAGGAATGCCCTCTTTACTCCTGTACTCTATAATAGTTTTTAATAGGAATGGGTACTATAATTTTTGAAACCTTTTTAGCATCTATTGAGTTAATATGAATTTTGTTGATTTTATTATATTCAATTATTCTCTCTTTCTCTCCTTCTTTCCTAAGGCATTTGGGGTTAAGCGACTTGCCCAGGGTCACACAGCTAGGAAGTGGCTAAGTGTCTGAAAACAGATTTCATCTTTTCCAAGACGAGATTATTTAGGCATTCTATTTCCTGATCTGTTAATTTAAGTAATTTATATTTTCATAAATATTCATTGTTTTTGCTCAGATTATCAAATTTATTGACATGTAATTGGGCAAAATATTTCCTAATTATTGCTTTAATTTTTTCTTGTTGGGAGTTATTTCATTTTCAATACTATTTTTTTTAAAAGTAAGATTAACTAATGGCTTTATCTATTTATATTGTTCTCCCCACCCCATAAAACTAGCTCCCGGTTTTATTTATTAGTGTAATTTTTTTAAAAATTTAATTTTATTAATCTCATCTTTGATTTTTCAGGATTTCCAATTTGGTATTTAATTGGGGATTTTTAATTTTTTTCCCTAGGTTTTTAAGCTGTATTTCTTTAATATTATAGTTGCCAAGACTTGTGTAATCCTGATTGTAGCTCCCTAATTTGAATTGTCTCTTTCTGTCTACTTGCAGTGATTTTTCATTCACTTGATAGCTCTGAAATTTGGCTATTATGTTTCTTGGAGTTTTTATCTTGAGATCTTTTTCCCTAAGGTGATGGGTGAATTCTTTCACTACGTATTTTACTCTCTGGTTTCAGAATATCAGGACAGTTTTCCTTGATAATTTCTTGAAAGATGATATCTGTATCCTCCCTTTGACTATGGATTTCAGGTAGTCCAGTGATTTGGACATTAACTCTCCTGGATCTACTTTCTAGGTCAGTTGTTTTTCCAGTGAGAGAGATATTTTACATTTTCTTCTATTTGTTTATTTTAAATTTTTTTGTTTATTTCTTAATGTCTTACAGAATCATCAATTTCCACTTGCCCAATTTCCTCAGTTAGCTTTTGTATTTTCCTTCCTATTTGGCCAATTCTATTTTTAAGCAGTTGTTTTCTTTTTCCAAGCTGCTGATGTTGACTTTTTTCATATTTTTCTTGTATTACTCTCACTTCTTTTCCCAATTTTTCTTCTACCTCTCTTTTATGACTTTAAGCTCCTTTTTGAGTCCCTCCATGGGATTTTTTTCCCCTGGACTTGAGACCACTTCTCATTTTTATTTGGGGCTTTGTCCATAGGTGTTTTGACATTGCTGTCCTTTTCTTAGTTTGTGTCTTGATCTTCCCTGTCACCATAATAATTTTCTATGCTCAGATTATTTTTCTGTAACGAGCTGCCGTCTCCAGAAGCTGCCAGATCGCTCTCTGGGAAGAGATCTGCTGTGTCTACTCAAATCTTTCCGACAGATTCTTCTTCCTGTAGTGAACCGTTGTCTCCAGGCAGTTGCTGTTAACTCTTGTCCTTAGAAGTGACTTCCCTTCCTGCAGAGAGCCCCGTCAGGCCTGATGTAATGCAGAGAGTCTTCTTCTTTCTCTGAGAGTCCTCTCTTTTATTCTCCCAGAGAATGGGCGTGGGATAATGCAAGGGCTTCTGGGAAGAACCACCCCAGCCAATGAGCTTGCCCCCTCTATCAAGTCAACCTGAGTTCTCACCTTGTAATTGTCCAGAAAACCTGAATTCTCACCTTGTCACTGTCCAGACAACCTCAGTTCTCACTTAGTAATCCTAACATCTCCCCCTTTCTTTTGATTTAGAACATAGGACAGTCATGACCTTGAAACATAAATCCATCAATATGGGAAGTATTACAGATAATTGCATAAATGACCTTGAAACATAAATCCATCAATATGGGAAGTATTACAGATAATTACATAAATTACATAAGCATATAGTAACATAGTAACATAACACATGCTAGAAGTATATAACATAATCATAAATTGAAAATTTATAAATGTCCATAAGTCCATTGTCCATTAGTCTCATCTTGTGTGAGGAAGTCCAATGATTCCTGCTGGTTTTTAAAGTTCTTTAACAGTCTTCTTATTATCCATGCTCTTTCAGTGTCAGATGTTTCTTAGATCTTCTCCTTTATTTTGAGGTCTTTCTCTTTTTCTGTCTCTCTCTGGTGGACAAGGCGAATATGACTCGTTGGCACCCATCTGATTCCTTCTCCTGCTGAAGAAATACAAGCAAACCCTCTCCCCCAGGCAGTTAACCTATCTGGTCCCTTCCATTCACCACTTTCTGGATCTCTCCACATCACCTGGCGATTATCTAAGGACAGTGGAGATGCTCTCACTGGACACTGCCCTTCTGGTGGGTTATAAAATCTGTCTGCTGGAGCCAGTGCATCTTTGTCAAAAATTAGAAAATTAATGGTATAGAGAACTAAATTTAGAAGTTCCCTAGGGCTACCTGTGGCTCCCCCTTTCTTTTGTTTTTGGAGGAGTGTCTTAATATCTCTGTTTCTTCTCTCTACTATTGCCTGCCCTTGAGGATTAAAGGGTATGCCCGTGGTATGTAAAATCTTATACTGTGCACAAAAGTGTGTAAAATGTTTGGACGTATATGCAGGTCCATTGTCTGTTTTTATTGCTTGTGGCACACCCATAATTGCAAAAGCTTGTATAAGGAATTCAGTGACCACTCGGGCTGTCTCTTTTGCTGCTGGCATTGCAAATGTGAATCCTGAAAAGGTGTCTACCACGACATGAATAAAAGATAGACGACCAAAAGATTTATAATGGGTCACATCCATTTGCCAGATTTCATTGGGTCTCAAACCACGAGGATTCTTCCCTGGAGGGAGTGTAGGAGCATGGAAAGGAAGACAAGCTGTACAGCTTTTTACTATGCTCCTAGCTTCCTCTCTTGTGATTCCAAATTGTAAACGTAAAGCTCGAGCAGCCTGATGATATTTAGAATGAGATTCTTGTGCTTCCTGAAATAAAGGACTACTGGCTAACATGGTTAGAAGGCTATCTGCCTTTGAATTTCCATCAAAAATGGGACCTGGAAGTCCACTATGTGAGTGGACATGCAAGATATAAATCTTGCCTGGATGTTTTCTCACTTGCTCTAGGGAAAGATCTTGATCTTTCCTTTTTTCCTCACACTTCCTCCTCTGTTCATTTTTAGAACTTTTCCTTCTCCTACAACTTGCTTGATAGTTTAAGGCTAATTGAACTATGTTGTAGATATAAAATACTTCTGCAGAAATTGAACGAGGCCCATTTTTTGCTTGAAATTCTTTCATTTCATATCCCACAAGCTTCCATTTATCTACATCTATCTTTTCTTCCTCTAAGAACCAAGGGGATGTGCGTCTTAATGCAGCCAAGAGTTTAGCAATCTGTACCCAGGTTACAAGTAAACTCTGCTCCTCAATTATCTTGATTATACTCTCTATAGTACCACTCCTGAATGGAGCTGAGGTTGCTTCTGGGGCTGGGGTTGAGTCGGCTGAGGTCCAGGGATTGAATATAGCTAACATCTGCCCCATTTCAGCTATAAGAGATTCCTGGTTTAGCCCTTAACAAATTAAGTTCCTTATTTATCTATTAGCACGCTCACTTAATCTTTAACAAAGTTTCCTCGTTACTCACGGTTCTGGGTCAGAGAGACTGAGATCTGGATGGGAGGCTTTTCTACTGGAATCAGGACTGTGTCTGTCCCTGTTCAGGCGCCAAATTGCGAAGGTCTGGTCTAGCTCCTCTTGTCAGGATAAGCAAAAGTCCTTGCCCCACGTTGGGCGCCAATTGTAACGAGCTGCCGTCTCCAGAAGCTGCCAGATCGCTCTCTGGGAAGAGATCTGCTGTGTCTACTCAAATCTTTCCGACAGATTCTTCTTCCTGTAGTGAACCGTTGTCTCCAGGCAGTTGCTGTTAACTCTTGTCCTTAGAAGTGACTTCCCTTCCTGCAGAGAGCCCCGTCAGGCCTGATGTAATGCAGAGAGTCTTCTTCTTTCTCTGAGAGTCCTCTCTTTTATTCTCCCAGAGAATGGGCGTGGGATAATGCAAGGGCTTCTGGGAAGAACCACCCCAGCCAATGAGCTTGCCCCCTCTATCAAGTCAACCTGAGTTCTCACCTTGTAATTGTCCAGAAAACCTGAATTCTCACCTTGTCACTGTCCAGACAACCTCAGTTCTCACTTAGTAATCCTAACATTTTTCTGCTGTTTTTTGCTCATCTTTTTTAGCCTTTTTCCTTTCTTTCAAATCTGAATTCTCTCCAGGCACTGTCTCAGGCTTTTTGGGTCAGGGACTTTAGAACCTGGCTGTTTACTTGGCTGATGTTGCCCGGAGGTCCAGAGGGAACTCTTGCGTCTGGTGCTATGCTGAGGGGATGGGATAGAAGGTAGCTGATACTTCTGGAGGCTGTAGGAGTCTGGCAGCTTACCTGGAGTTGAGTTGAGGTCACAGTGCTGGTGTCTGGAGTATGCTTAGGCTGGTGGTATGTTTCTACATTTCCCCAGACCTACACTGAAGCATATGATGAACTGGCTGCTGAAGGCTGCCTGTTTGCTTAGGCCCCTCAAGGTTGGTAGCTACTTGTTTACCCACAGCATAGAGCTATGCTGAAGCACGTGACAGTTCTTGAAGTTAAAGTCTGCCTGTTCCCCTGGCTACAATGAGACACATGTAGGGAGGGAGTTTTTTTGGTGTTGACACTTTCCTGCTCCACAGTACTAAGACTCAGGATCTTCTGCTGGTTTGCTGCAGCAGGCTATCTCCTGTTCTGGATTGTGCTCTTTCCTTTCCTGACCCCTCCTGCTGTTCTTCCAAGTTTCCTGGGCCAGAAGATTTTTTCACACTTCCCTTCTGCTGGTTCTGTTATTCCAGAACTTGTTTTGGGGCACTATTCAATGGTTGTTTGGAGGTGAATGTGGAAGAATTACAGGAATTCATTGCTTAATCTGATATCTTGGCTCACAGAAGTCTCTTGATTTGGGTTTTTTAAAAACTATATTGTTTTTTTTTTTTTTTTTAATTTTTTATTTTATTTTATAATTATAACATTTTTTGACAGTACATATGCATGGGTAATTTTTTACAACATTATCCCTTGCACTTACTTCTATTCAGATTTTTTCCCTTCCTCCCCCAACCCCCTCCCCCTGATGGCAAGCAGTCTTATATATGTTAAATATATTACAGTATAATTTAGATACAATATATGTGTGTAGAACCGAATTTTTTGTTGCACAGGAAGAATTGGATTCAGAAGGTAAAAATAACAGTTTACATTCATTTCCCAGTCCTTTTCTGGATGTAGCTGGTTCTGTCCATCATTAATCAATTGGAATTGGATTAGCTCTTCTCTATGTTGAAGAAATCCACTTCCATCAGCATACATCCTCGTACAGTATCATTGTTGAAGTGTATAATGATCTTCTGGTTCTGCTCGTTTCACTCAGCATCAGTTGATGTAAGTCTCTCCAAGCCTCTCTGTATTTCTCCTGTTGGTCATTTCTTATAGAACAGTAATATTCCATAACATTCATATACCATAGTTTACCCAACCATTCTCCAATTGATGGACATCCATTCATCTTCCAGCTTCTAGCCACTATGAAAAGGGCTGCCACAAACATTTTGGCACATACAGGACCCTTTCCCTTCTCTAGTAGTTCCTTGGGGTATAAGCCCAGTAGTAGTATGGCTGGGTCAAAGGGTATGCACATTTTGATAACTTTTTGGGCATAATTCCAGATTGCTCTCCAGAATGGTTGGATTCTTTCACAACTCCACCAACAATGCATCAGTGTCCCAGTTTTCCCACAGCCCCTCCAACATTCATCGTTATTTGTTCCTGTCATTTTAGCCAATCTGACAGGTGTGTAATGATACCTCAGAGTTGTCTTAATTTGCATTTCTCTGATCAATAGTGATTTGGAACACTCTTTCATATGAGTGGAAATAGTTTTAATTTCATCATCTGAAAATTGTCTGTTCATATCCTTTGACCATTTATCAATTGGAGAATGGCTTGATTTCTTATAAATTAAAGTCAATTCTCTGTATATTTTGGAGATGAGGCCTTTATCAGAACCTTTAACTGTAAAAATTTTTTCCCAATTTGTTACTTCCCTTCTAATCTTGTTCGCATTAGTTTTGTTTGTGCAGAAACTTTTTAATTTGGTGTAATCAAAATGTTCTATTTTGTGATCAATAATGGTCTCTAATTCTCCCTTGGACACAAACTCCTTCCTCCTCCACAAGTCTGAGAGGTAAACCATCCCATGTTCCTCCAATTTATTTATGATTTCGTTCTTTATGCCTAAATCTTGGACCCATTTTGATCTAATCTTAGTATGTGGTGTTAAATGTGGGTCCATGCCTAGTTTCTGCCATACTAATTTCCAGTTTTCCCAGCAGTTTTTGTTAAATAATGAATTCTTATCCCAAAATTTGGGATCTTTGGGTTTGTCAAAGATTAGATTGCTATTTTTATTCACTATCTTGTCCTGTGAACCTAACCTATGCCACTGATCAACTAGTCTATTTCTTAGCCAATACCAAATGGTTTTGGTGACTGTTGCTTTATAATATAGCTTTAAATCAGGTACACTTAGACCACCTTCCTCTGACTTTTTTTTCATTAGTTCCCTTGCAATTCTTGACCTTTTATTCTTCCATATGAATTTTGTTGTTATTTTTTCTAGGTCATTAAAATAGTTTCTTGGGAGTCTGATTGGTATAGCACTAAATAAATAGATTAGTTTGGGGAGTATTGTCATCTTTATTATATTCGCTCGGCCTATCCAAGAACATTGAATGTCTTTCCAATTATTTAAATCTGACTTTATTTTTGTGGCAAGTGTTTTGTAATTTTGCTCATATAATTCCTGACTCTCCTTTGGTAGATATATTCCCAAATATTTGATACTATCGACTGTTATTTTGAATGGAATTTCTCTTTGTATCTCTTGCTGTTGGATTGTGTTGGTAATGTATAAAAATCCTGAGGATTTATGTGGATTTATTTTGTATCCTGCGACTTTGCTAAAATTCTGAATTATTTCTAATAGCTTTTTAGCAGAGTCTTTGGGGTTCTCTAAGTATACCATCATGTCATCTGCGAAAAGTGACAATTTGATTTCTTCATTTCCTACTCTAATTCCTTGGATCTCTTTCTCGGCTCTTATTGCCAAGGCTAGAGTTTCTAGTACTATATTGAATAGTAATGGTGATAGTGGGCAACCTTGTTTCACTCCTGATCTTACAGGGAAAGGTTCTAGTTTATCACCATTACATATGATGTTTACTGAAGGTTAAAAACTATATTGTTGAAGTAATGAATTGAACCAGCTATACCCAGCGAAAGAACTCAGGGAAATGAGTGTGAACCACTACATAGAATGCCCAATCCCTCTATTTTTGTCTGCTTGCATTTTTGATTTCCTTCACAGATTAATTGTACACTATTTCAAAGTCCTATTCTTTTTGTGCAGCAAAACTAACTGTATGGACATATATACATATATTTGTACTAACATATACTTTAACATATTTAACATGTATTGGTCAACCTGCCATCTTGGGGAGGAGATGGGGGGAAGGAGGGAAAAAATTGGAACGAAAGGTTTTGCAATTGTCAATGCTGAAAAATTACCCATGTATGCATGGGTATCTTGTAAATAAAAAGCTATAATAAAAAATTATAAAAAAAACCACACTATATTGTAGAGAATAAGAGAATCACAGAAGGTCAAGAATTACAGTGTAGGCTAAATGGAATGATAATAACTGACAAATAAGAAAGGGATCAAGAAGAATGATCTTTAGACAGGAAAAGCTGTAGCAGAAATTACTAGTAAATAGTTGAAATTCAAGATAAGACAGTGAGAGAGCTTTTCCTTTTGAGTTTGTTATCTGGCGCATAAAAAATATATTTCAGAGTATTGAATGAATTGGTAAGTGTACAGCTGAGTCACTATTTATGCTCTTTGAAAGATCATGTAGATCTCCCTCCTTTCATTAGACAGGTGGAGGAGTATGAATATAGAATACTGCATTTATTGTTAGAGTCAGTCAATATTGGTTGGTTTTACCAAATTGTTTTTGTGACCTTTGTTGCAAGCAAAGCCTCACTAGATGGAATTAAGGTGGGGTTATATTTGGGAAGGAATATGATAAAAAGAGCAAAGCAATCATCAAGACAAAAATAAAACTTAAAATCAAATTAACACTCATTCTTGGAAAGGATGAGTCAGTCAGTTGCCCTATTTTCTATCAGTTTTCTGATTCCCAAAACCAAAAATCTCTTCTTTGGCTTTAACTCTCTTATACATATTGTATAATCTCTTTGAGGGCAAAAACTTGTTTGCTTTTCATAGTTTTATCTATAGTATTTAACACAGTGACTGGTACATAATAAGCATTTAATAAGACTTTAAAATTAATTAATATATCTATCTGTGTAGAAAAGGGGAAGACTAGAAAAGGGCAGATGTCCTAAATTTTAAAAAATAGAGAAGATTCTGGCCAGTGTGTGCAGCCAGAGATTACAAAATACCCAGTTGAGAAACTGCATGAATAGATAAAACCACACTAAATAAATAAGTAAAAAGGGAAAGGAGAGATAGGAAAAAGAACAAAGAACCTCAAAGAAGGACAGTCTCTGAGATGAGGATAAAAGGACAACATATTATCAATTATTTTAAAATCATAATTGATCAAAACATTCTGAAGGAAAGATAATAGAGGGTAAAAACAATAACTTAAATTCAACAGCACAAGAAATGAAGGCAGAACTAAAATGAGACACTTCAAATTGGATAATAAACATTTTAAAGAAAATGAAGGAAGATATGATATCTCGAGAGAAAGATCTAACACTTATTAAGAAAGATATAGTATACCTAATGAGAAATCTAGCATAAATGAAAACAGAACACAGTAAATTGGTTAAAAAAGATATTAGTAAAATGGAAAACTACAATCAATGTGAATTAAAATTTTCAATTTGAATTGCCAGTTAACAAGTGGCAGAAAATGCAGCAAAATAAGACTACTACTCAATTGGGGGGAAAAAAAGAATAAATAAAAGAAAAAAATGATATGTATAAAAAGTAAAGTTTATAGGTAATCAGACAATCATCACTGAATACCTGAATAAATGCTAATAAATTGGTGAAGACAATTTTTCTGAGCTAATAAGAACAAAATTGATAGAATTTGTTAGATACCCAGAGAATATATAAGGTTTAATCCTCCCACAATAATTGACACTAAACTCCACTGTTTGATCGATAAAAGGTACATTTTAAACATGGATTTGAAAGGATTATTTATCTATTATAAGAAAACAGAAGAAACTGAAACATGATTTATGGAAAGCGAAAGGAAATTTGGCTTCACTTTTGATCAGATAAAGTTGGAATAATATACAAAAATAAAATATATATTTTCAATTCCCCACATATTCCAAGCTTTTTCATAATGTTATTAATACATTGGTTAACTGTGATTCCAGAGATCTAAGGATGAAACATGCTACTCATTTTCTGAAAGAAAGGTGATAAAATAAGGCTACAAAATGAGATACATAGTTTTGGATATGGACAATGTAGAAATTTGTTTTGCTTGAGTATGTATATCTCTTAGAAGGGTTTTGTTTTTGTTTTCCCCAATGATGGAGGATTGGGAAGAAGAAAAAATAAGTCTAAATTAAAAAAATAAAATTAGGGAAAATTGGTACACAAGTGAAAAATGACCATCAAGTAAAATTCTGAGTCATTAAATCAAGAGAAAGGAGTTCTTTGTAAAGATTACAAAGGTTACAGGATTAGTAGAATTGAATCTTCCCCATCCCCTTCCCTCATTTCCAAAATTTTGAAAGGATCAATGAGATTGAACTGAACACAATGCTTCAAATGTGGATGGATCAGGGTAGAACCTTCCTAGACTTAGACTAGGATCTAACTTCTTTTAATATTCCTCAATATTATCTTATAGTTCTTTATGTCTATTTATCTTGAATGTTTTTTAATTCACTAAAACCTCCAGACCTTTTTATAAAATTCAAATACAGGACATTACATTGTATTTATTAAATATCATTAAGTCTGGTCCATTTTTCAAGCCCTAATGAGAAAGCACTCGGGTTTTCTGGCTTCAGGTTCTTTTCCTAGCAATCATGGCTATTCTTTTCATTACTGACTGCTTTGAGGACACACATTTCAGGGATTGGTATCAAAAAAAATCTCATTACAAAACTTAAGAAAGGTACCAATAGATAGGACTTCAAGGGCCATGACTTGAAAGAAAAGAGAGAGAGAGAGAGAGAGAGAGAGAGAGAGAGAGAGAGAGAGAGAGAGAGAGAGAGAGAGAGAGAGAGAGAGAGAAAGAGAGAGAGAGAGAAAGAGAGAGAGAGAGAAAGAGAGAGAGAGAGAGAGAGAGAGAGAGAGAAGAGAGATGAGAAGAGAGAGAGAGAAGAGAAGAGAGAGTAAGATAAAAAGAAAATTGTATTAAAATGAGAGGAAAAGATGTATAAAGTGATACAAAATGAAGACAAGAATAATATACATGGTAACTATGACCATGTAATATACAAAGGCAAAAAATAAGGGAAATAAAATAATATAATTCACATTTTAAAAAATGTTAAGGATAAGGACAATAAATGCCCTACTCTCTTAAAATCAGATATTTTGGAAATGAGGATTAATGATCAGTAAATGATGAAAAATTTTGAGATTTCCTTGTTGGGTTTCCATTTATATACTTTATTCTTTAATTTTTTTCCTTATCTTCTTAATCATGCATTTTGATTTCCTGTACTTGTCAATATAAGTCAAGTGAAATTTATTTTTTTTAAAAGGGAAGAAAGAAGAGACTGCAAACGATAGAACTGAGCTTAGATTCCTGATAAAATTCTAAGATATTTTATTAAAAGGATAGCTGGTGAATATACAGATAAAAGGAAGGGAATAAACATTTATATAGCACCTCATATGTACTCTGCACCGTGCTGAGCCCCATTATTGTTTCTAAACAAATATTCCCTCATTTGACTCGCACCATAACTCTGTGGGGTAGATGCTATAATAAAAGAAGTAAGCAGTAGCCACAAAGGGTCATGATGGAGTGGAGATGGCAAATTAAAGGATTATGATCTTAGATTCCTGGTGATATCCTAAAATAGTAGCTTTTTTAAACAATATTTTTTTTGTTTTCAAAATATATGCAAAGATAGTTTTCAACATTCACCCTTGCAAAACCTTGTGTTCCAAATTTTTTCTCCCTCCCTTCCCCCTTTCTTTAGACAGTAAGTAATCCAATATATGTTAAACATGTGCAATTCTTCTGTACATATTTCCACAATTATTATGCAGCACAAGAAAAATCAGATCAAAAAAGAAAAAAAAATGAGATATCCATCCATACAACCTCATACATACACAGGGTTAATCACGGGGGAGGGAGACACCAACAACTATGAGGATGAATGGATGGATATAAAATTGAGCAGTTCTCTACCAAGAGAGTAAAAATTGTCTGGCTGGGGAAGGAAAGATGAAAATCAATTAATCAATAAACATTTATTGTGATTATTATATGTCTACACAAAGTCCAGGGTATTCAAATGTACATATGAAATAGATCTTGCTCTTAAAATATGACACAATTCCCAATCTGACAAATTTCTATAGAAATAATATCTTTGGGTTTGAATAAGTTATATAAGGTATCCTTCCCTTATGGAGTGGTTTTGTTCTGTTAAGTTTGCTGAAAATGAATTCTATTTAAAAGAAGTGAACTTTCATGAGGGAAAAATTTCCAAAAGACTAGGAAGAAAACTGGTGACAGAGGTTGAAGAGGGTAGTGCTTTCCATTTTATTGGAGGGAGTAGGAAATAGCAGCAATATTATGCTTGCTGGGAGTTTACTCTTTTCTATGGGTTTACTTTCCTTTTGTAAGCTCTTTCCTGATTCTAGGATATGACTGATGACATCTCCTACCTCTTTCATCTTTCCATCCTGTATTGTAGGGAAGTTTTCTCTGGCTAGGATCTCCTTAGTTAGTGCTGTAAGCTGCTAGCTTTTCCTAGGATCTGGGTGTCTTATTTACGACGTGTTAACAGGCTTGGACTGTCATATCACACCTCATCAGTGCCAATAATTGCAGACAGCCAACATGCCTGATATACTCCAGCCTGTTTAATTTCTTAATTCAAGACTTCAGATGATATAAACTAAATGAGTTCCCTATCATACCAAGGTTGTACATATGAAATTCTTTCATGTTTTTCTTATAATAAGGGCTTTCTGTGACCTATATTGCTTTTTATAGCTGCAGATAAACTGGAGCTTTTTTGGGGGGGAGTCAGGTTCACAATATTTTTATCAATTCTCTCTATATGATGTATATATATATTTATATATATAAAATGTCTGCTAGTAAATATCAATAATTAAAATTTATATGATTCAAAGTTTGCAAAGTGCTTCCTATAAATTATTTCATTTGATTTTATGCAACTACTTTTTGAAGAATACATTAAAATATTTAATATTTTAAATAAATATTATAAATAAAATATTTAAAAATATTATCCACAATTAATAGATAAGGAAAATGAAGGTCAGAGAAGTTGACTGACTGATCATAGGACATGAGAGAAAGAATTCTAGCCCAGGTCTTTCTCATCCCCACTCCAGCACTCTATCCACTATTGCTTGTCTAACGAAACACAAGACTAAAGCCATTAGTCTCTGAAATTTTTGTTAAAAATATCACTTACCTGGTGATATTCTTTCAGGTCTGGTGTCTTTGCATATTATTAATTTTAAGTTCATATGTCTTCCTTATATCAGTTTTAGCAATTTTTCCCATATAAAATTACTTGGATTTGCTTAAAGGTTTTAACAATTTTTTTTTCTACTCTCAATTGTTGTTACTTTTCAGTAGTTTTAGTCATGTTCAATTCTTTATGACCTCCCGTTTGTGGTTTTCTTGGCAAAGATACTGGAGTGATTTTCCATTTCCTTCTCCAGGTCATTTTTAAGTTGAGGAAATGGAGGCAAATATGATTAAGTGATTTGCTTAGGATCACATAGCTTTTAAGTGTCTGAGGATGGATTTGAACTCAGGAAGATGAGTGTTCCTGACTCCAACACTGTCATTCCCTCTCTTGTACCACATACTGTTCCTCTGCTCCCAATATGTTCTTAACATTTGACCATCTTACTCTAGTTTATTTATAGTATGTTTACAAAGAAGTCTTTGTAAATCATCCAGGATTTGGAAATATATATATATATATACATACAAGATATACTTCCAATAATGTGTGTATTAGTATGGATGTTTCCTAGGAAACAAGCTCTCTGGCAACTGACTTGTAGGGTAAAAAACACTCAAGTCTTTATCTGTAGCAAGAATATTTATAGTAAAAAAGAAAATTCTATAAGCACTTCTGGACCACTTTTCTTCAGGCTCCATTCCTGAGGCTCTAGGCTTCTTTCTCCATTATGATGAAGCAACTTTCTCATGCTGGAACTTCATTCGTATACTGGGCATTTTTACTCCAGAAGATCATTGCATCCCTGTAGCCTTTAACTTAAACTGGTCAGCTCCTCTTGGGACCTTGATTTTAAGGGCCCAGACAAGTTAGGTTTGCTCCTTCATATTTCTCCAAGCTCCATTCCTGACTCTTTTCCCACTGTCTCCTTAAGGGTACCTTCTGTCATACCTAACTCCTTTTCAGCTTCTCTTTGTTTTCTCCTATTATAATGTAAGCCTATTGAGGACAGAGACAGTCTTGATTTTTGATTTTATTCATATTTCTTGAACTTAACACAATGTCAGCACAAATATAGGAATATTTGTTGGTTTATTCACTTGAAGTCTAGTTTTGTAACTTAGTTCTTACAGTTCTAGACTTCAAACACAACAGATCTATCAAGAAGAGCTCAAAGAAATGCAAATTAAGACAGCTTTGAGGTACCACTTCATACCTCTAAGATTGGTTAAAATGACAGGAAAAGACAATGATAAATATTGTTTTCTTTTTATTTATTTATTATAATTTTTATGGCAGTATATATACATGAGTAATTTTTTTATAACATTATCCCTTGTTTTCATTTTTCCAAATTTTCCCCTCCCTCCCTCTACTCCCTCCCCTAGATGACAGGCAATCAGATACATTTTACATGTATTACAGTATAACCTAGATACAATATATGAGTGTAAATCCAATTTTCTTGTTTCACGTTAAGTATTAGATTCCGACGGTATAAGTAACCTGGGTAGATAGATAGTAGCGTTAACAATTTACATTCATTTCCCAGTGTTCCATCTCTGGGTGTAGTTGTTTCTGTCCATCATTGATCAACTGGAAGTGAGTTGGATCTTCTTTATATTGAAGATATCCACTTCCATCAGAATACGTCCTCATACAGTATTGGGCAATGATAAATATTGAAGGAGATGTGGGAAAACTGAGACACTAATACATTGTTGTTGGAATTGTGAACTGATCCAACCATTCTGGAGAACAATTTGGAACTATGCTAAAAGGGCTATCAAATTGTACATACCCTTTCTTTGATCCAGCAGTATTTCTTATATTCCAAGGCGATCTTGAACGATGTGGACCCACATGTACAAAAATGTTTGTAGCAGCCTCTTCTGTAGTGGTAAAGAACTGGACACTGAGTGGATGCCCATCAGTGGGGGAATGGTTGAAAAAGTTATGGTATATGAATGTAATGGAATATTACTGTTCCATAAAAAATGGCCAGCAGGATCATTTAGAAAGGTCTAGAAAGTTTTGCATGAACTGATGCTAAGTGAAGTGAGTAGAACCAAGAGAACATTGTACACAGCAGCAACAAGATTATATGATGATCAGTTCTGATTGGACATGGCTCTTTTCAACAATGAGGTGACTCAGGCCTATTCCAATAGACTTGTGATGGAGAGAGCCATCTGCACTCCAAGAGATGATGATGGGTACTGAATGTGGATCACAATATAGTATTTTAAATTTATTGGGTTTTGTTTGTTTTTTCTTTCTCATTTTTTCCCCTTTTTGATCTGATTTTTCTTGTGCAGCATGATAAATGTGGAAATATGGTTAGAATAATTGCACGTTTCACCTATATTGAATTGCTTGCTGTCTGTGGGAGGGAAGAGGGAAGGAAGGAGGAAGAAAAATTCGGAACACAAAGTTTTGCAGGGATGAATGTTGAAAACTATCTTTCAAAACATGCATATGTTTTGAAAAATAAAAAGCTATTAAAATTAAAAACAAAAGAATTCATAGATCATAGGACAACAGATTTAGAGCTTGGAGAGAACTTAGAGGTTAACTAGTCTAACCTCTTTCTTTTACAAATGAAGAAATTGAGGCTGAGATTAATTGACTAGCTCAGGGTGATCTAGTAAGTAATAGAGTCAGGATTTGAAAACATATCTTCTGACTGCAAAATCCAGTACTATTTCTACTATATCATGCTGCCTCCAAAAGATAAGTTTCCCCTTGCCCTTCATAGGTTTTCCCTCTTCTGTCTTTCAGGTAGGAGTTTATATTTTATATTCCTAGATGGCATGTATTTTGCTTCCATCAGACCTAGGGGCTCAGGGAAGTACCTACCTACTTTATTCCTAATCATACTTTCATTCTTCCTTCTCTCTCCTTAAACATGCTGGGCAGAATTATTCAAATTACCTAAGCCTTCCTCCAAAAACATCTAGAAGAGAGAAGGAAAAGGAGTTATGAATACTTATCATCTGACATCATTAATAATCCAAGAAGAGGGGCTTGTAATTCTTGCTATGTAATTAATGAATATTTTGTATTCAAAACTGTATCTAGCAGGGGCAAATGGAAATTTGCCCCCAGAATGCCAATATCTGGGGAGGTGAATTTCCTCTTTAAGGTGGTCACAAGCCTTTTCATTGACTGAATATTCATCGTAAGTCAAGAGTAGCACTCAGCCTAAAAAAGATGATTTGTAAAACATTATGGAGGAGAATTATGTTTGATTTCAAGCAGTATTGTCTCACCCAACAATGGAAAATTGTGGAAGGGCATACAATCTTGAAGAAAGCTTGGCCCGAGATCCCATAAAGCCAGATCATCCTGAGACAATTCATAAGTGAAGATGAAAGCATGATGTGGCCACTGTGAAAGGGAACTACATTATTCTGTCTTATACCTGATGATACTGGAACCATCATATTTAGACCCTGCTGCATCAAAACTTAATATGGAGAAATAGAAATATTACATGATGAAACTGGAAGGAGTGACTGGACCCGATCAAATGAACAAAGAAGAAATCCATGCTCCTGGCTACATAATTTTAAGGACATTCAGGGCTTGATTTTCTACTTCTCAAAGAGAAGATTAAAAAGTGGAAGAGATTATAGATTGTATTATTATCTAAATAAAGGCAATTGAGAAGACATTAAGAACTAATGACCAATATGCCTACTTCCCATCTGTAAAACGTGAGAATATTCTAAGCATACATCAAAGTTAGCCTTAATGGAAATGTGATAAGAAGAAGTAAGCTTTCATTCATTTCTTTTTTTTATACCATGAATTTTTTGTCTTTCTCTTTTCACTTCCCTCCATTGTAAAAGAAACAAAAAAATCCCCAAATGCTAAAACATTTGTTATAAATAAACATAATCAAGCAAAACAAATCCCCACATTGGCCATCCGAAAAAATATGTCTCATTGTGCATCTTGGGTATATCATCTATCAGAATGTAGTTAATTAATATGCGAGTACATCATGGGTAGTTATATGTATGGATAAGAGTATTAATTCTTTCAAAGTTACTTGTATTCACAATGTTTATATTGTTACATATATTATTCTCCTGGTTCTTCTTGCTTCACTCTACATTAATCCATTCAGATTTTCCTGAAATCTCCATTTAATTATTTAATTATTTCTTATAGTGTAACAATTTTTCATTATAGTCATAGACCATGATTTGTTTAGCCATTCTCCAATAGGTTGGTGTCCCCTGTAGATTTCATTTTTTTCCTTACTTTTTGAAGGGACCTGCTATAAATATTTTTTGTATTTATGGGTCTTTTCTCTCTTTCTTTGATCTCTTTGGGGTATGGAATAGGCAAATTTTTACAAATGATTTGAGTTGAACTAGTTGATCTCCTTTATAGGTCAAAATCTATGATTCTTATTCTATAATAGATCATATCTTCCCAGTCACCTAATTGACTTATGGAAAAATATTTAAGATCTGTGACTACAGAAAAAATCACTTGACTTGGTGAAGCAAAATGCACTTTCCAACAAGCTCTTCTTCATCAATATGCTAAGATCTCACATGATTTTGTATAATAACTATGTAAAGAAAAACAACTTTTAAAAACCTAAGAACCCTAATGACCAATTCTGACTCCAGAAGATAGATGATGAAGTATGTTTCCCACTTCCATTCAGAGAATTATGTATTATTGATGCAAAATGAGACATATTTCAGACATGGCCCACATATGAATTATTTTTGCTTGGCTATGCCTATTTTTCATAAGAGTAAGTTTTTTTATTGTTGAGGAGTGAAAAGAGAGAAGGACTATCAGCAGTGTTGGCAAAAAGAAAAAGGTAGAAAAGAGCATCAATAAAACATTTTTAAAATGCAGAAGAAAGCATAAGGAAATTTGGAGGGAGACAGAGACAAGTAGAACAGCTTTGGAACTAAAGTGTTGAATTTATTAAATGCTTAAAAACAAGCTGTACATAATTTAGATTTGAAGTTTCATATGTAATTTCTTTATGTTCTTTGTATTTTCAAATGTTTATGCCGCTTGTCAAGTTCAGAATAAGAGGAAATAAATTTTTAAGACTTTCAAGATTCCTTGATGCAATCACAGAGATTTTTTTAAAGCTTTTTATTTTTAAAACACATACATAGATAGTTTTCAATATTCATTCTTGCAAAACCTTGTGTTCCAAATTTTTTCTCCCTACCTTTCCCCTGCCCCTTACCCTAGATAGCAAGTAATATAATATATGTTAGATATGTGCAGTTCTTCTACACATATTTCCAGTTATCATACTGCACAAGGAAAATTAGATCAAAAAGAAAAAAAAAAGAGAAACAAAACAAAATGCAAGCAAAGAACAACAAAAAAGTGAGAATACCTTTTGTGATGCACACTTAATCCCCACAATCATCTCTCTGGGTTCACATGGTTCTCTCCATCACATTGTAATTGGCCTGAATCATCTCATTGTTGAAAAGAGCCACATCCATCAGAATTGATCATCATAAAAATCATAAAATCTTGTTGGTTCTACCCATTTCATTTTGCATCAGTTCACATAAGTCTCTCCAGGCCTTTTTTGAAAACATGTTTTCTTATAGAATAATAATATTCCATAACATTCATATACCATAACTTATTTAGGCATTCTCCAAATGGATGGGCATTCATCCATTCATTTTCTAGTTCCTTTCCACTACAAAAAAGGGCTGCTGCAAACATTTTTGCACATATGAGTCCTTTTCCCTTTTTTATCATGGCTTTGGAATACAGTCTCAGTAGAGACACTGCTGGATCAGAGGCTATGCACAGTTTGATAGCTCTTTGGGCATAATTCCAGATTGCTCTTCAGAATGGTTAGATAAGTTCACAACTCCACCAATAATGTATAAGTGTCCCAGTTTTCCCACATCTTCTCCAACATTCATCTTTATTTTTTCCTGTCATCTTAGCCAATCTGACAGGTGTGTAGAGGTATCTCAGAGCTCTCTTAATTTGCATGTGATCAATAGTGATTTAGAATATTTTTCATATGACTAGAAATGGTTTTAATTTCTTCATTTGAAAATTGTTCACATCCTTTGACCATTTATCAATTGGAGAATGGCTTGTATTCTCATAAATTTGAATCAATTCTTTATTTTAAAAATGAGGTCTTTATTAGCATCCTTGAATGTAAATTTTTTTTCCAGTTTTCTGCTTCCTTTCTAATCTTGTCTGCATTGGGTTTGTTTGTACAAAACCTTTTTAACTTAATAAAATTAAAATTATCCATTTTGCATTTTATAATGTACTGTAGTTCTTCTTTGGCCATAAATTCCTTTCTTCTCCACAGATCTGAGAGGTAGACTAGCTTTTGTTTTTCTAATTTGCTTATAGTATTACTATTTATGTCTAAATCATGAACCCATTTTGATCTTCTCTTGGTATAGGGTCTTAGATGTGGGTCAATTCCTACTCTCTGCCATACTAATTTCCAATTTTCCCAGTAATTTTTGTCAAATAGTGAGCTCTTATCCCAGAAGCTAGGATCTTTGGGTTTACCAAACATTAGATTACTATAGTTATTGACCATTAGGTCTTATTTCTATTCCACTGATTGACTACTTTATTTCTTTGCCAGTATCAAATGGTTTTGATGACCTCTGTAATATAGTTTTAGGTGTGGTAAAGCTAGGTCACTTTTATTTGCATTTTTTTCATTAATTTCCTTGAAATTCTTGACCTTTTGTTCTTCCAGATGAACTTTGTTATTTTTTTTCCTAGCTCTGTAAAATAATTTCTTGGGAGTTTGATTAGTATGGCCCTGAATAAGTAGAATAATTTTGGTAGAATTGTCATTTTCATTATATTCATTCAGCCTACCCATGAGAACTTGATATTTTTCCAGTTGTTTAGCTCTGACTTTATTTGTGTAGCAAGTGTTTTATAATTGTGTTCATAGAGTTCCTCACTTTGTCTTGACAGGTAAACTTCCAAATATATTATATTGGCTACAGTTATTTTAAAAGGAATTTCTTTTGTACACAAAGACAATTTTTATTCAAACATTCTCATATTATTATCAAGAAAGAAATAAAAAAATAAAAAAAATAAAAATAAAAATGTTTTGCCAGCATCATAGAGAGAATGTCATGAAGTAGAGAGATTGTTCATTTTATAGTTGGAGGACCTGGTTCAAATCTCAGTTTTCTCGCTTAATGATAAGGGAACAAAGGAGAGCAGAAAATATACTGGCCTTCCAATCAGAGGGCATGAGATTCATATCCTGACCCATATGCTTTTTGTATGACCTTGGGCAAATCACTCAGTTTCCTTGTCTGTAAAATGCGAAGATTGGAGTAGGTAGCTTCTAAAATCCCCCTTAGCTCTAAATCTGTGATGTTCACAAACCACAAAGATTTTTTAATCTTTAAAATGAGAGACAAAAATGATTTCCAGCTCTAAATCTATGATTCCTCTAAATTATGTCAAATGTCAATGGAAGTTACTCCCAATAAATTTCTGGAACCTCATTTGCATTTGTGTCAAGTGCTAGAACACTGTAGCACTTCCCCATTCAATTCCATTTGATCTTTCAAAAATGATCAACTGCATAACCAAATGTATAATCAGAAGTAAAACTTAAGTACATCCCACAGAGAAATGGGCAACCATTTAATTTATCTAAATTCAGTAAGAAGAAGGATGTGATTTACTTTGCATTTGGGAAATCTTTTTTTTTTTTTTTCCCCTGAGGCTGGGGTTAAGTGACTTGCCCAGGGTCACACAGCTAGCAAGTGTTAAGTGTCTGAGATCAGATTTGAACTCGGGTCCTCCTGAATTCAAGGCTGGTTCTCTATCCACTGCGCCACCTAGTTGCCCCAACATTTGGGAAATCCTTTTCAAGGATCCCAAACTACTTGCTATTTCAATAGCTCATCTTTCTTTTTAAGCATGAGTATTCTCCTAGGTAGGCTATAAAACTGTGAATCCAGAAATATGATAATTTTAAACAAATCAAAATTTCATTCCACCCAAAGTTCAAAGAAAAGATTTATAGTAGGCATAAGTACATTTCACTGTCTAATCAGCAACAGCTTACGTGTGAAAAGAGGTATAAAACGTTATCACGAACATGATGACTGGAAAAGGATATGGGCTAGTTATATTTTGAAATATACTACCTGTTAAACTGGCATTCATAAAATAATAAAACTATCAAAGAAATGTTTCCAGTATATTTAATAGATCTTCTATAATTCTTTTATCAAAGTACATGAACAAAAGTCCCCTAGCATAAGAAGTTATGGATTAGTTATTATCTGACCAACTCAAAAGGTACTTATTAAGCATCTACTCTGTGCATGGAATTATGCTAAGTCCTGAGAATACATAGATGAAATAAAAAGCAGCCTGCACTCCGGAAAACTACATTCTATGTATAGAGATAAATAAATCCAAGGCAATTAGAGAGAGAGCAAAACTTAACTATACACTTACATAAAAATAGGTTTACTTTAAGAGGATTATTTCAGTAGCCATGTGTAACATAAATTATAGAGGGGAGGTAATGAAAATTAGGTTTACTACAATAATTCAAGTGACATGTGGAGAGGGATTGTTCTAGAGTGGTGATTAAATAAGCATGAAGAAGGGGATAGAAATAAGAGATGGGGAAATAAAATTGGCAAGACTTAGCAACTGATTTGATATTGGAAGAGAGAAAGGGAAAAGTTGAGGATAATTCTGAGGTTGGAATTTGCAAATGAAGAAGCATAGAGTACTTAATAGTAATGGAAATAGGGGCATGGCCAAGATTTCTCTCCAAACAATGTTAAAATAATGCCTTGGAATGAATTCAAAAGTGGCAGAACTAATAAAAAAATCAAGACAAGAGTTTTCTATCCCAAGACTGCTTTGAAGGTTGGCAGGAAAGGTCTGTCTCATTGAGTAGACACAGGTATGCCCAGAAAAGCCAGCAACAGGTCTCAAGAGTGACTGAATTAGCAGCATCAAGGACTTCTAGAACTCTCAGCACACAGATGGTAGGAGGATTCAACAACTGGTCAGTAGGAGATTTCAGGGAACCTTTTGCTGGCACTGGGTTCAGGACATTGTTACACTGTCCATATATCATTCTAGGACACAGTCTTAGGGTAGAAAGGAATGCTTGTGATTGCTCTAGACCAGAGCACAGTTCAGGAGAATAGTGACCACATCTTTACTTAGAAACGAAAATTTTACAAATCTCCAAAATTAGGTCTAAAAACAGCAGCATTAAAAGCCCTGAAACATGGGACAGTCTCATCCCAGGAGCAGAGTCCAACTTTAATATTAAGTTAAAAATCAAGAAATAGGCTGGAAAAATGAATAAACAACAAAAATAGAACCTGAGGATAGAAGGTTACTATGGAGACAGTGAAGCTCAAAACACAAACTCAGAAGACAGTGTCAAAACAGCTTTATGCAAAGCCTCAAAGAAAAAGATAAATTGGCTTCAGCTTCTCTTCCCAACCCCACCCTGCACAAAAAAAAAAAAAAAAAGTTCCCAGAAGATCTCAAAAAAGATTTTAAAAACTAGATTAGAGAGATAAAGACAAAAAAAAAAGAGGTAAAATCCCTTTCCACATAACACTTGAATTATTATAGTAAATCAAATTTCCATTATCTTCCCTCTGTAATTTATGCTACATATGGCTGCTGAAATAATCTTCCTAAACTATTTTTAGATAAGTATAATTTAGTTTAGCTCTCTCCTTCCTCTAAAGAGGTAAAAAAGAGAGAAAAGAAATGGAAGTGATTCAGAACAATCATGGAAAAAAGAGTCAACAACTTAGTAAAGGAAGTACACACACACACACACACACACACACACACACACACATCAAAGAAAGGAAAATATAAAAAAACAGAATAGGCCAAATGGTAAAAGAGGCACAAATGTTCACTGAATAGAAAAACTTTTTCAAAAGCAGAATTGACCAAATGAAAAAAAAGAGGCACAAAAATTTACTGAAGAAAAGAACTTCTTAAAGTGTATAATTGGCCAAACAGAAAAAGAAGTATAAAAGCTTACTGAAAGAAATAGTTTCCTAAAAACTAGCATCAAGCAAGTGGAAGCTAATAGCTTCATGAGATATCAAGAAACAATAATATTTTCAAAAGAATGAAAAAAGAAGAAAATGTTTTCACATTTCACATGAAATTTCACATGTCTCAGTAGAAAAATAATTAACTTGGAAAATAGATCAAGGAGAGATAATTTAAGAATTATTTGACTACCTGGAAATAATTATAACTGTGAAAAAATGAATAGAATGAACTCATCTATCAAAGAGAAGTGTAAAACAGACTGGATTACATGATTTGTACAAAGGGTGATACCATAAGCAAATTAGGGATCACAGTTTATCTGTCAAATAAATGGATAAAGTTGGAGTTTATGACCAAAACACATGATAGAAAATATTGTGGGATATAAAATAAAATAATTTTAATTATATGAAATGTAGAAATTTTTGCATAAACAAAACCATTGTAGCCAAGATTAGAAGGAAAGTAACAAACTGAGGGAATTTTTTTTTCTTTTTACAGCAAGTTTTTTTCTAGTAAAGGCCTCATTTCTCAAATATATAGAGAACTGAATCAAATTTATAAGAATACAAGTCATTTCCCAGTTCATAAATGGTCAAAGAATATGAGTAGGCAATTTTCAGAAGAAGAAATCAAAGCTGAAAGTGAGTTTCAGAGGTCCATGGGAATAGTTGTTAACAACACTGAGCTCAGGGACAACTTGAATTTTGTCTTTGTTTCCCTGGAGTCTTTTAAATGTTAGGAACTTAATAAATATTGATTGAATTAAATTGAAATGGTCAACAGTGTCAAAAGTTAGAGAACGATCAAAAAAGATGAGGCCTGAGACAAGGCCAATTAGCAATTAAAAGTTTCCTGAGAACCTGGGGAAGAGTAATTTCAGTAAAGTGGTGGGGTTAAATGGACATTGAATAAGGTTAAGTAGGAGGGGAGAAAGCAGAACCAATGACTGAAGACAACTTTTCTCAGAGCCTATGAACAGGAAAAATATAAGGTGATAGCTTGAGATACAAAGGTTAAATATTATATGCAGGTAGTATCACAAATCTACCCCAAATATCAAAGTGATAAATTTGGGAAGTTCTAGAAATAAGTTGGGTTTCTTTCCACTTTCAATTGGACAATTAACATACTGACATTTTTTTCAAACTAAATATGACATTTTTTTTGTTAAAAGAGAAGGTGTGTGGTAAAGCTTCTTTTGATTTAATTTTTTCCCCTAATATATTTTTTAAAAGATTTCATTTTTTAAAAGGTTGCTTTTTTTGCTGACTATGCATTTTCGTTTACCTAATATTTGGCTAAAAACAAGTCTAGAATTTAATTTACTTGCTTTCCATTTTCTTAGGATGAAACAGTTTCTTTTCAAGGTATTTTTAAAGAGTGCTAGGGAAGACATAAAATATAATTTTTCCATCTCTGTCTATATGTGTGTGCACTGTGCAAGTGTATATATAATATATGTATTCAGATAAAAATGGATAACCATATAAATTAATTACATAGGAGACAGGGAGAAAGGGATAGATTGACTTTGGGAAATTGCAAAGCTCTCCTGAAGATCCCCAAATTTCCCCTAAAACAAAGATCCATAGTATTAGTCCTTTCATTTGGTTGCAAGTCATGTAACACTAGCATCTAAGGAGAACTTAAAATGAACACCATTTAAAGGACAATGGAGAGGCATGTGATGTATGTTTGCAGAATGCCATGTACACAATAAAGAACTGTGAAGGAGATTCAGGATGAAAAATGTAGCCAAAGAAATATACAATCAAAATGACTTGGTCATGTGATAAGGAGGAATAACTGATAGTCTGTGTGGTCCATTAGCTTGCATGGTCCATTGGCACCCTTGAAAAAATGGGGAAAAGGCAATATCAGTTCCTATCGTATTGGATGAGTCCACTATGGTGAACTTATGGGAGCACATTAACAAGAGTCATACGAGATAGACAGGTATGGATGTTTTGTGAATAGCATCATTGGAGAAATATTCTACTTTTCAGGTTTTGCCATGGAATAGGAAGTGTGCTAAGAATATTATTTTGGCAATATGGGGCCAAAGCTTGTCAGTTTATGGAGGGAGACTGACAGAGACAAAGAGACATAGTAAGAGAGAAAGAGGGAAAGCAAAGAGGGAAAGAAAGAAAAGGAAGGAAGCAGAAGGAGAGGGAAAAGGGCAGAAAGGCAAAGAGAGAGAGAGAGAGAGAGAGAGAGAGAGAGAGAGAGAGAGAGAGAGAGAGAGAGAGAGAGAGAGAGAGAGAGAGAGAGAGAGAGAGAGAGACAGAGAGAGACAGAGACAGAGAGAGACAGAGAGAGACAGAGAGAGACAGAGAGAGACAGAGACAGAGACAAAAAGAGAGAGAGAGAATCTTTTTAATAAGATTACCATTTAATAAGACCTTTATTGGCTTTGTGATCTTAGGCAACTCATTCCATCTCTATAAGCTTGAGTTTCCTGTGAGTTGGGCAGGACAGTCTATAAGGTCCTTTCCAGCTCTACCATTATATGCTTCTTGGGGCATATTTATCTCTCTATTTTTTTCTTTTGCTGAGACAAATTGAGGTTAAATGAATTGCCCAGGGTCACACAGCTAGGAAGTGTTAAGTGTCTGAGTGCAAATTTGAACTCTGGTCCTCCTGACTTCAGGGTTGGTGCTCTATCCATTGCACCATCTCACTGCCCCATATCTCTTTCTTGAAAAGTCTTGCTGTAAGTACCTTCTAAAACCAGAAAAAAATGGTGATTTGCATTTAGTAATACAAACAGAACTATAGATAGGGCATAAAAGCAAGAGGTTTGTCCCAGGATACTGATATTTAGAGGTAGAAACAACTGAGCTTAGTACTTAATTAGAAAGAATAATTATTTTTAAAAGGAAGCTGCTGGATGATATGATTCCTCCCAAAATTTGTGTAATAACTCCCTGAGAGAGCTCCTTCTTAGCCCTGATGTAATCTTCAGTGATTTCACCAATAGCAACCTGATGGGATCCCAAAGTTTCTATGTTTAGAGATCTTTTAATTCATCCTTCCTCAATTAAATTTGTCTTTGGAAGTTTATTCTTAACTTCTAAGCTAGCTCATTCTCCAACAACTTTTGTTGGAGTTTTGAATTTTGACTTTTTCTACTTTTACCACCGTAGCCCTCTCACTAATGGTTAGTAATGTTGCACACCTGTGTCCTCCTTGGATTCTCCATTTGAGGAAATACCTATACCAGCTGTACTTACTTATAAAATAACTTAACCCTGGTCTCAGGACTATTCCTCCTTTTTAATTCCATTTTATATGGAATTCCATTTTATATGTAGTCTTTCCTCACAATAATGTAAGCTCTTCAATCTGGAATTATGCCCAAAAAGTTATCAAACTGTGCATATCCTCTGATCCAGCATTGCTGCTATTGGACTTATATCCCAAAGAAATACTAAAGATGAGAAAGGGACCTGTATGTGCCAAAATGTTTGTGGCAGCTCTTTTTGTAGTGGCTAGAAACTGGAAGATGAATGTATGTCCATCAATTGGAGAATGGTTGGGTAAACTATGGTATATGAAGGTTATGGAATATTATTGCTCTGTAAGAAATGACCAGCAGGAGGAATACAGAGAGGCTTGGAGAGACTTACATGAACTGATGCTGAGTGAAATGAACAGAACCAGAAGATCGCTGTACACTTCAATGCTGTATGAAGATGTATTCTGATGGAAGTGGTTATCTTCAACATAAAGAAGATCCAACTCACTTCCAGCTGATCAATGATGGACAGAAACAACTACACCCAGAGAAGGAACACTGGGAAGTGAATGTAAATTCTTAGCACCACTGTCTATCTACCCAGGTTACTTATACCTTCGGAATCTAATATTTAATGTGCAAGAAGAAAATTGGATTTACACACATATATTGTATCTAGGTTATACTGTAACACATGTAAAATGTATGGGATTGCCTGTCATCTAAGGGAGGGAGTCGAGGGAGGGAGGGGATAATTTGGGAAAATGAATATAAGGGATAATGTTATAAAAAATTACTCATGCATATATACTATCAAAAATTATAATTATAAAATTAAAAAAAAAGAATGTAAGCTCTTTGAGGGCAGGGATTGTCTTTCTTTTTGTTTGTTTTACCAACATTTGATATAATACCTAGCACACAAAATAGTAAAATGTTTGAATGATATATCTAATCTAACCTGAGAACTTGTTTTATCTTGTTTTATGGTACTTGACCTGAGCATCCAAAATAGTTTAAAAAGGGCTCTGAATGGTAGCATTCATCAAGTTATTATCAGAAAGGGACATAAGTAAATGAGAAATGAGAAACTGATTCTTTAGCAATGTTCAACATCTTTCTTACCATTTAATCAAACCTCAGGAACAGAAGTCTATAACCCAGTGAGAGTTTTATTCTACTCAATTCCTTCCTCTTATTTTTTTAAGCAGAAGAGATTGGGCCTATCATTGAAGCCTGGATGCTTAAACTACATTTCCCTGGAGATAAATTCTTGGGCCAGGAGTTTTGCTTTGGATCTATAAATACATGCACATAGGCACACATACATACATACATACATACACAAGTCTCATGTTCTGAAAATACTGTATAAATGCATTTTTCTTTTAAGGAAAGCAATTAGCCCACAACTGAGGTCAAATAAAATCTATATTAGGTGTATTTTTGGTGTCAAAGATTGAAACACAGAAAAAGATATAGAAAGGAACTATCACCACCAAAGGAAAAAAGTCAGGAAGGGAAATAACTTTTAATAGATACATAAATTATAATAATTTAATTTAGAAAACTCCAACAGCTGCATTTCTGTTTGACACAGACTTGGTGTCTATATATATAATTAAATGAACTTTATAAAAGAATATAAATTCCTTCTTCTTTCAGCTCTTGAGAGTTATTGTTATAATTATCAAGGCCAAACTCCAACATAAACAACTGTAATAAAACATGCTTTGAACATAAAAACAATCCTTCCAAAGACTATCTCATGCTCAGGAAATGGCAAGGAATTTACATTATTTGAAACTTTTGTCTAATTCTTATATATCAATGAAATAATATTGTGATACAACTTTTAAGTCAACAAATTCCTCTTGGATGAAGTCAAATGAATTTTTGGAATAGTAATATTTCATTTGCTGGATTTTGGCTTCCTTCGTGCCTCTTCTTCATCCTTTTCACTCAGATTATAACTTTACCATGTTTATGTAATTTCCTCCAATATTTGGGAATTCTGAGTCTATAAACTATTGGAACCGAGTTCCTCTGGATGGTTAAATTGAATACACTGTACTGAGTTATTGGAACAATCAAAATCCCTACATTGGCAGTAACATTTTGAATCTGGATGGTAAATCTATTGTTGTCATAACAATTTAAGCCCTCAAAACACGATTCCCAAATAGTAACATGATTTTCCCTGATTTTTTTTTTTTTTTTTTGGTTTAGCATTTATACAATCAGTATCATCATTGTCTATTTAGGACAATTTTATGCAGAGTTTACCAATCCTGTTGAAGTTTGCTGCCATGTACACATAAGCAATTTGAGACCAGAAAAAAGACTACTCTTTTTTCCCCTACCTGTGAGTACACTTTGAGGGAGGGTAATGAATTTTTTTTTAATTATGAATTATTCTGGTCCTAAATAGGGCAACCGATGACAATAGAAGCAGTTCCAAAATTTTACTTAGCTTACATGAAACTAGCCTCCTGACTTAGTTTTTTTGGATTCTCACTCTTTTCCTTAAGAATTTTAAACATATCTCTATTTTTTCTGTTGTTCTTTTGGCAAGTATAGAATTTTTTGGGGAAAAGGCTTCGTTGGCTTTGTATAGATTCTTCTCTTTTACTAAAACTCTGTATAACTATCCAGTTTAGAATAAAAATAATTTTCATTTAATGTTTATTGGGATGAGGGCTCAATCTAATTTCCTGCTACAAAGGATGGAATTTAGCAAAAGCAGATGTTTCAGAATACAGTGTCAGAAATGGAAAAATCCCAGAAATCTTATGGTCCAATACATATCTTTTTGGTCACCCATTCTCTGGGTGTCGACTTCATGAGGAACATACTAATTATTGAGGCAGGCTGTTTCACTTTGGACAGTCCTCATTGTTAGAAAGTTTTTATTTATCTTGAGACAAAATCTCTACAACTTCTACTCATTGCTCTTAATTTTGCCCTCTGTATTAATAAACATAAATAATAAACTTAAATAAAACAACTCTCATTCTTTCAAATGATAACCCTTAAAATACTTGAGAATGACTATTATCCTCCTCTATCCTGTTAGTTCCACATATTGAAAGTAGTCTAAATATTCCTAATTTCATCAATTGATAATTGTGGGCTTAGTTTCATATATCTTTTTTATGGCTGCTTTCATCTGGATATATTCCATCATAGCGTAACCATAGAATGGCATAATTATGATTGGAAGAAACCTTAGAAGTTATCTGATTCAAGTCTTCCATTTTACCAATAAAGTAACTAAGCTTAGCTCAGATTATTAATGTTTTTCCTGAAATATATCTGACAGGCCTGAATATTACCCAAGATCTAGTATGATCACAGCAGAATATAAAGGACATGTAATCTTCCTTATTCTGAATAGTTTAAAGTTGCCTTATATTTTTGAACTGCCATATCATACCATTGACTGCATATCGAGTTTATAATCCAAATGTTATTCACATAAATTTGTTGTCTAGTCACATCTGCCTCATTCTTAGCCATTGCTTTTTTTTTTCTCTCAAATATACTTTATCATTGTTTTTATTAAATCTCATGTTATTAAGTTTAACCCATCACTCTAAGCTATAAATAGCATTTTGAATCATAAATCAACTGTTTAATATGTTAGTTATTCTTCCAAATTCATGTCATTAATAAATTTGGAAAGCATATCATCTATTTCTTCATCAAAGTTATTGACAAAAATGTTAAACAGACTCTACTGGAAGCTTCTTTCCAAAATGACAGTAATTTGTTCATTACCATTCTTTGGGACCAATCATTCAGTGGGTTCCACGTCAACAACACTATCATACAATGCTCTCTTGAAGGCTGTTAAGTGCTCTTTAATTGCCTCTTCACTTACTATGAGATTTCTCTTTGAACTTATCTTGGGTTTTTCCTTTTGGCTATTTTTATTCAAAATTGTACAGTTTGAAAATAATTCTTCTTGGTAGACAAAATGAAGTTAAGTAGTTATGTTTTCTCTCCATCATCTATTATCATCATAACACTTATCTCAAGCAGCAACTTTATCCCTTCTTTTATCTTTCTCTTACTTTTTTGTTGGGTAAGTAAAGACAGGTAAAGTTAAAAAGGAGATTTATATGCCTATGAAAGAGAATGTAATAGGTGTAACTGAGACTAGACTAAGGGATTGGAAGAATGAAATTATGCATTTTGTTTACAACAGAATATTTAAAGCAATGCAGCAGAGAAGAACAAGGTCTACCCATGGTCCCATCTCTGAAGTTCTTTTTCTCACTTCAACCCTTCTTGTCCAGCAGGTCAGTGTATCTTGATACCTCATGAGAAAAGCCAAAGTTATAAAAGTGAAAGCTAATGGCAGTGAAAAGATTGCTACACAAGTGACTGCTTACCCCTATTTTAGTGAGCCTGATGACTACCTTAGTTTATATACACTCTATAACTTTGGAAGATAAAAGTAGCAATTTATTACCTGCTGAAAGTATATTGCTTAACTTTTTGCTTAAGTTGAGTTCTCACTAAATTTCCCAGCACAAGGCATCTTTTTGCTTCATTAACTCCTCCAACACTATACTGATGTGACCTAAGTCTTTATTGCATGCTCTTGACTTAATCATATAGATGGTAGCCATTAATGTGTGAAAAATAAGAGCAATTAGCACTTCCATGAAGAAAGCCAAATAGGGATTCTTCCTAATATGTAAATTCTCTGCTAAACTGCTAACTCTTTATGAAGTCAGCTTCTTTCTCCCTCTCTGAGTCCAGATGCTATGAAAATATTGACTAGAATTTGGCCATTGCTTGCAATATTTACAGGATCATATTATTCAAATCATGGTCACATGGAAAGGATGAAGAGATTTTTGTAGAACAAAAACTCAATATAGGTCTATAGGAAGATATGACCTCAGTCAAGGCATACTTGACTTGACTATAAAAGAACTGCACACTAAAGAAAGAAGGGGTTAGTTCTACCATATTCTGTCACGTCAACTCAAGAACAACTCTTGTATTCTGTTCTTTATGGTAAATTTTATAAAGTACATTGACAAACTACTTCAGAAGAACATCCCTATAACTAGGAGATCAAAAATTAATCAAAAATTATGCCAAACAAGGACTAGTTAAATGAAATATAGCTATTTACCCAAAGAAGAGGTGAATAAGGGGACATCAAGCCCTCAAACATTTAAAGAATTGTCATATGGAAAAGGGATTAGATTATTTGGCCTTAAAGGGCAAAAGTAGAGTCAGTAGCTAGAAGTTAATAGGAGATAAATTTAATCTCCACAAAAGAAAAACTTCAACATTTTCATAGTTGTTTAAAAGTAGAATGGGCTAATCTGATGAACTGTTTATTTTTGAAAGTCTTCAATTGCAGGCTGGATGTCTATTTGTCAAGATACCATAGTAGAGATTCATTTATATATGACTATTACTAGAGGACCTTTGAAGTCTCTTCCAATTCTGAGTTTCTGTTGTATCATGTGGAATTTGGCAAAGAAAGATTCAATTGGTATTTTGTTCACTAGAAGACTGAAAGTTGTTTGGATCTCTGATCTTCACTGTCCTGGGAGTACTGTTGTCAGCAAATGCCTTGATTTTACTTTGATTTTTGGTTCAATGGATTGCATTATACCCATGCATCAGTGGTTTAGTTGCATTTTGTCTAGCACTATAAAAACATGAAAATCCATGTTTAGAATCTATTTTGGGTGGAAACTGACAAAAGACATCATTTATTTGTAGTGCTTAATGCAAAATTTAATATTTTTTTTTACCAGAATATGGATTAGGCAGGAAGGAGAGTGCAGGGGAGGGATTGATAAATAATATGTTTGAGAGATGAGTGACCAACTATTTTTGAAATGTGTGCTCTGTTGCCATAATGACCAACTTTTTAAAAGCATACTGAAACCACTGATACCATTGACAGTGTTCATTATCATGATTCAGAGAAACAAACAGCATGGATTATAATTAAATGAAGTATCTTAAATAAAATTCTATTTTTGATTTAAAAATTTATTTATAATTTATAATTTGATTTAAAAATCAAATCAAATGCCATGTTTTACTGCTTTTAGGGAATACCAGACCATTAACTCTTATTGTCTAGAAAAGCTCCAAATCAATGATTAATTATAGATGGCCTTAAACTGAAGGTGTATATCATAAAGAATTGAAGACATTTGAAATTAATTAACTTTTACTTGACAACCTCCCTCTCATTTCCCATTCTTCTGTGCCTGTTAAAACAGTCAGAAGAAGTCAAAATGCAAACTTCACAGAGGTCAGCCAGAAAAGTAGCCTTTAATTGACTTGTTCCACATCAGTATCTGACTTAGGCATCAATGTCACATTGGGAGACTGTTCTGGATACTGTGAAGTTTGCCTTTGGCTCTCTGCTGCAGATGGTGGGGGCTGACTGTTCGACTCACATACAGATTGCACAAGTTGATGTTGGTCACTTGCTGTAGATTGTAAGAGCTGACTATTAGCCTCTTGGGTTGGTTGTGGGGATGGACTATTAATATTTGCTGCAATTTGTGGGGGCTGACTTGGAACCTTTCCAGTTGGTGAGAGGGATTGACCATCTCCTTCTGCTGGTGCTTGGAAGGGATGACTTTCAGTCCTTGCTATAGGCTTTATGGACTGACTTTGGGAAACTGCCCTTGGTAAGAGAGACTGATTGTCAGTCACTGGTGGAGATGTGACCTCCTCATATTCCTCAGACTTAGATGGAGAATTTGGTTGCACTAAGGAACTCCCTGGGCTGCAGGCTTGAGGACCATGTGATTTCAGCTCTGTATTTTCACAGGATTGGTCATGTGGAACTTCCACATGATGGGTTACCATGAAAGCTGTTGCCAGATTCCTTGGCACATTTTCATCAGTACCGGCTACCTGTGCATCAGCTGTTCCATCAACTGTGTCAGGCTCTTCTTCTGAGGTGTTCCCATTTTCTTCTTTTTCAGGGATTTTAGCCTCTTTAATTTTTTTATATAACTCATTTCTCTCCTCGTGCAGAGCTCTACAGAGGTTTTCTAGCCTTCCAATTTTCATCACAAAGCACTCATATTCTTTAGTCCTCACTGCTTTCTGAGATTTTAGAAAGAAGAAGAAAAACAACAAAAATAGGATATAAAGAAAAATTAAGAGGATTATCTCTTGAAACAAACAAAATTTTTCCTTCAAAGATTGTTCAAAGAATATAAGTGGAGATAGCTGGAGTAGAAATCTAAGCATGACTACTTGTTTCTTTTACAATATCTATCCATCTCTCTTGGAATCCCAACTACTCTACTGCTTTCTTTAGAAAAGAGAGGTATGGGGCAGTTTTATGCTTCTTATTTAGAGCTTCTGAAGCACCAGGAGAACTGCTGGTTCTGAGAATTGGATTGGAAGAGGAAAGCAAAGACTGATCAAAACTATAAGAGGAATTTCCTTGCCCTTAATAACTCTGATGTTTGGAGTGAATAAGGTGATGTGAGACCTCATAATTGGTGTAGCTTTTGATGAATAATAATAATTGTTTTTATAATAGCAGCTAGTAATTAACTAATAATTGGTATTTTATATAGCTTTTGTGTAGTTTATATACTTTGCAAAGTATTTTTTATTATATTATCTTATTTGATCCTCGTAACAATCCTATGATTTAGCTGTTATTATTACATCCATTTTACAGATGAGGAAACGGAGACTAAAAAGAGGTAAGTAATTTGCCAAAGATTCCATGTCTACTAAATATTTGAGGCAGGATTTGAAATCAAGTCTTCGTGTCTCCAAGTCCAAAGCTTTTTGTTCTTAGAAAAAAACTATTACACATCTATACTGACTGATAATCTCTGTTTCTCTTCCTCCTCAGCAACATTGTATGTACTTGGAGAAGGAAAGGGAAGAAAAGGACAAGGGATGGGGAAAGCTACTTAAGATGCTCTCCTGAAATGGCCAACCATATACATCTTGTATTCAGGCAAGTGCCTTCTGTCGAGGAAAGAGTAGTAAATTACAATGATGCTATTCCCCTGGGACAAGCTTTTGAATTAAGAAAAAGTGTGTGAGTTAGGGTCACAAACTTATGTACAATCCCTAATCTAATTCTAGATCATTTTTGTGCTTATTATCTTTGGCTATGTTTTAATATGGCAAGTCCCTGAAGAGCCTGGCTATTTTTCAAAGACAATAATTTTTGCCATTATGTTGCAGGCCTTCTTAGCATAGCTGTTTTGGCTAGAACCTAAAAAAGCTGTGACAGAATTTTCTCACCTCTTCAATCATGTCCAGGAGTGCTTTGTTACAGTTTTCAAATCTTGATTTCCATGTAGCTGTATCCTTTTCCAGCTTTTTCATTTTCTTTGTTGTCTATAATAGTAATAATGGGATGATAAGGATGATGGTAGTTAGTATTTACAGTTTATAAAGCTTTATTCAAATATTATCTTAATTTATCCTTACAGCAACACTGGAAATTAGGTGCTATTATCATCTTCATTGTAGAAGTGAGAAAACTGAGGCAGAAGGTAAATAATTTGCCCAGGGCCACATAGCTAAAAACATCTGAAGTCAAGTTTGAACTTAAGTTTTCCTGACTTCAGGTCCCATATTCTATTTACTTTCTTCCACTTAGCTGCCTCTATTAAAATTATAAGAGGAGTATTAAAAAAAAACCACATCTTTTTCTTCTCCTTCCAAAAAAGAGATATTTATTACCAACTGAAATAGATGGATTTTCTATAGGAGAGAGTAAAGATTTAAGATTATCAGAATGTTAGAGTTATAAGAAACCTTGTACATCATCAAGTTCAATCCCCATTTTATACCCAGATTCTAACTTTTTGTTGTTGTTCATTTGTTTCTGTCATGTCCAACTCTTTGTGACCCTATTTAGTGTTTTCTTGGCAAAGATAATGGAGTGGTTTTGCCATTTCTTTTTACAGCTCATTTTACAAATGAGGAAACTGTGGCAAACATGATTTGCCCAGGATCACAAAGCTAGTAAGTGTCTGAATTTGAATTAAGGAAAATGAGTCTCCTCATTAGAGCAAGCAGTCCATCCAATGTCCCATATAGCTGCCCTTCACATTCCAACACAAGTCCTCAGATCTAGTCCTTTTTCCCTTATATGTTATTCCTTCTTTGCACTTTAGTTCCCAGTATATAGCTCTAGATCTACTTGTTCTTTCATCTAGTATGTAACAGTGAAACTTTTAAGCTTGCTTTAGCTTTTTTTTTTTTTTTTTGGTTGCCATATCACATTGTTGACTTCTTATGAATTTATAATCCACTGAATCCCTTACAGATTAACTGCTACCATCTAACAATAGATACCTTCTTTTGTGTGAGAGAATCTCTGCGTGTGAGGTTGACTTTTTGAATCTAAGTGTAAATTTATTTCTTTTAAATTTCATCTTATTAGGTGCTATTCTTCTTGTTCTTGCTTTAATAAGTTCAGAGGATTCATTCAGAGACTTGTATTACTTTTGCATTTATCAAAATATCTACCACTATGTTAAGTAGTATTTTAGAGACAGACAAAGGATTGTGAGCTCTAATGTCTTTAGACCATCCAGTCCAACCCCCTCATTTAAGAAGTAAGAAAACTGAAATAGAGTGAGGGGAAGTGAGTAAAAATTCATTTAGAATACACATATAATTGAAATATATTTGACACATCTAGATAATTTTTCTCTGACTTCACATGTGAAGTCTGACTATCTACTCTGTCCTTTGATTAAAATTTTGCTTTGTTTCTTATATATACAAGTTTACAACTCGAAAAAGTCATTATTGACAAATAGTTAACTGAAAATCCAACCCTCAAAGACCATGGTTTCATGCTCATACTTAGAAGAGAAAATAATTTCTGGAATGAAATTAGCAATGAGGATGGATCATGATTTTAAATCACTTTAGCTACAATCTCATTTTTGATTTAAAGTTTTATTTTTCTATAAAATTTTTCCCCCTGAGGCTAAGTGACTTGCCCAGGATCACACAGCTAGGAAGTGGTAAGTGTCTGAGATCAAATTTGAACTCAGGTCCTCCTGAATTCAGGGATGGTGCTTTATCCACTGCGCCACCTAGCTGCCCCTTTCTATATTTTCTAACTTTGTTTTTTAATTGTAACAAATGAAGTCATCTTAAGTCCCTGTTTTTTCCTTTTGCTAATTCTATCTTTTAAAATTTTTAATAAATTGATCACTCTGGAAAAGGAGAACTAACTTCTAATTTGAAATTGGCTTTGGTAAAGCTTCTTAATATTTGCTGACTAATAAATATATACACAGACCGTTCACCTAAAACAATTTCAAAAATGCTATCTATTTCCAACTTGAATATTGCATTAAGAGAACATTCTGTTCATAATTCAAATTTCAGTTTGCTTTTGTGTGATTCCTTTAGTGAGAAACAGGGAGAGAATCAGGAAACTGTACCCCTTCTCTATAACTTATTGTGCAATTTTACTTAGCACCATACTTTTTGGGAGCACATGTGCTATGCTATTGAAGAATTACTTGTGTGTATGTATAACTATGTTATATTGTATATTTTTACTTTATATATGTTATAATTATCCTATATATCTCATGCTATATATATGCATATATACCTAAATGCATATGTATGTGTGTATATAATTATATGTATGTATATACATACCCACAAATACATATGTGTACCAAAGAGGAAAAGAGTATCAAACTATCATTTAAATTTCAACTTTGCTATATACTACCTATGTGACCTTGGGCAATCAGTTAACTTCTTTAGGCTTCATTTCTCACATCTATAAAATAAAAGAATTGCTCTAGATGGCCATTAAGGTCCCTTCTAATTCTAGATCTATGATCCTATAATATATATGAGAAGCAGAGTACATGGTGGATAGAAGGCCAACCTTGGGATAAGGAAGACTTGAGTTTAAGTTCTTTCCATTGGCAAGTCAACTTCTCAGTGCCTCTAGTGATTGTTAATCGCCATCTAGAGCAATTCTTTTATTTTATAGATGTGAGAAATGAAGAGATATAGAAGTAGGCATTTTCTGCATTGATAAAAATCAAATATCTAGACTGCTCACAAATTGTATACATATTTGTGTATATTATATGTAGACATATTAGTCTTATGAAATCTATTCTTAAATGCTTCTTGTATTTATGAGTTGGCATATGCTATTTCCCAAGCATGATTCTATGTTGACTCTGTTATAAAAGGAATGAATGGAAAGGGGACTTGACTTCTTTTAAGAGTAAAACAATATGACTATTTTTATTTGTTACAAGAGAAGACTTTATGTCAGGGATATATATCAGGAAATAACTATTAAAATTGTTTTTAAAAGTTGATAAAACTTAACATTTAAAAAGAAAAATGAAACACATATGTATAAACATTTCTGAAAGATGTGCACCTACAAATAAGGACTAGTTTTATATTGAAGAAGTAAGAAAACTAACATGATGATCTAGGGTAGAAGGATCTGGTGAGTAGACTGATAGATAGGAGATCTGGGGTATAGTTCAAATTCATTACTAATTATCTGTACTTTGAGTATATCACTCCACCCTTTTGGACCTGTTTCCCCATCTGTGAAGTAGTGAGGTTAGGCTAAATAATTCCAAGGTTTATTCTCACTCTAATATCCCATAGTTCTAAAATGGAGAATTAAAGTAACTATTTGCATTTTTTTTGGGGGGGGGAAATATAGTAGTTAAATTCTAAGGAATAGCTTGCAACTTAAGAGAATAGTTCTTTTTAACTTTAGTGCCTATCAGATTATTGCAGATTGAAGGATTGTCCTTTCTTTAACTTTCAGCAAACATTAAAAAAAAAAAGTGTATCTTTCCCTTCTACTCCCTCCCAATACCAAGAAAACAACAAATGAGAATGAATCATTTTCTTTTTTCTTTGGACAGTTGTTAAGAGGAGTATTTTACCACAAACTTACCAATAAAAAATACAACCACAATCTCTTCCAAATCTATAAACATTTCATGATTCTGTGAGAAGCACCTAAGTGTCATAGCCAGAGATGAATGAGCTCAAAGGAGAATTGGTTGTCAAAATGGAAAATACCCGTTCAGTCTGGATGATAAGTGATACTCACTTTATCCATTTCCTGCTTGAAAGTGGCAAATACCTCATTGCTTTTTGTCAACGTATTCTGGAACTCTTCAAACCTCTCAGAATAGAGAGTAAGCTGTAAGCACAGGAAAGAGGGGATCTATTATAGGAGTTGCATTCAGATTGATTTAAGATCAAAATGCTATGCTATGGATTATTATTTGAGAAGATAAATTTTTTATGGTTATGATTCTGGAAATACTTGTAGCTCTAATAGCGCTTATGGACTGAATCTAGATCAATGTTCAATGAAATCTAGTTCAACTCATTTATTGAGTGCTTACTGTATGCATGGCACTGAAGTAATGTCTTTCAGAATTCTCAACTGATAGCAATTAATCAACAAACATTTATGGAGTATCTGGTTACCAATGTGACAGTCACTGAGAATACAGATAAAAAGGCAAGAGAGTTTCTGCTCTTAAAGAGCTTACATTCAATATGAGAGAGAGGACAAATATCCTACCAAGAAATAAATACAAGATAGATAAATAAAGAGAAATATAAACTCTAATTTTTCCTATGTCAACTTAAATTTCAATATACCCATAGCAGTTCAGAATTAGAAGGAACCTTGGAAAACATCAAGTTCAACCTTTACCTGTACAAGATTCTCCATTACAATCTCCCTGGAAGACATATCTCTGAACCAAACTCTGAGATTAGCTTTGTACCAAGGCACTCTTTCATTTAGAAATAATAATGAGTGAATCTATTACATTTAAAAGAAATTTTTTTGATATTCTTTTTTTTAATGAATAAAAGTTTAAAAACATTCAAATAATGTAAAACACAATTATGTATTTAGGATCTGTGTCCAAAGACCCATGGGATTAACCTTAGAAACAAGTACAATGACCATCAACAAAAGAGACTGTTGTGGGGTGTATGGTACTCTCCTTCTTTTATAATGAACTCTATAGCCAAGTTCCCTTATGAAGAGGGAATTATGATCCAAAGAAGTTCTAATTTAAGAGGCTATGTAAGCTACACTGTTTCAATAATTGACTTTTTGAATATTTTTCCCCTTTGATAGTGTGAATAAGTGTGTTATTTTGTTGATAATGTAAGCATTCCAAATCTGTGAATGTTCTTCCCTGTTGAATTGCTGTTTGTGACTTTACGAAAACTGTATCTTTAAATAGCAATTGTGTTTCACTGATTTTTTTTTTAAGAACATTGATTGTCCTTTCATCCTGAATGACTGAAAAATACTTGTCTAGGAAAATAACACAACCTTACATTGAAGTGTAATATAGATCTGAAAATGAATACCAACTGAGGGGATCTCAAAGTTCCATTCTAATGCTAATATTTTGTGATTCTGACAATATTTGTCTGTTGGAAGCCCTTTAAAATTGATTCAGGAATATTCTAGTGCTATACAAAACGTTTTAAAATTTTTTTCTCCTACTTTACTGTGATTAAAACAAATAAACAAACAAAAAAATCATCCTCGTAGCACAATGTTTGCTATTTTAAAAGGGAAATCCTTTTAAATTTAGGGATTTTAAGAAGTTCTTTTATGTCTTTTTGGTGGATTTTTTTTGATGTTCAAATTTAGGGATATGGAAAGCAAGAAGAAGAACAAGATTAAATTAAATAAAAGTGGCTGCATAAGAGGCTTCTGGAAACATCCTTGCCTTATGGGGAAGTAGGTTATAGGGAACGATAGGGAGAGCATGAAATGAAACAACGAGATTTTAAAACAAGCCTACTTGTGTATGTGTGTGTGTGTGTGTGTGTGTGTTTATAATAGAGTATGGGATAAATCACAATAGAAGGGCAAATTTGGTTTATGAGTGCTTCCCACCCATAAAAGAACATAAAAAGATTTATTCAGCCTCTCATAAGTATTAGTTCTTGACTATATGCAAATGGATGTATGTACTCTTGCATTATCTCTGCTAAATTTGGAAGCCTTCTGACTTTTTCACCTCCTGCTGATTTATTCCCCAAGTATTCTGTAATAAGTGGTACATCTCTCTTTGAAGCACTAGGAGATTGTTTAAAGAATTCCAGGAAAGAGTCTTTTATTTAAATATGTCATTGCCTCTTCTCTCATGGGAGGACTACTAATGCTTCTCTGGTTTCATCATTCACTCTCTCCTACCTCTATTCATTCTGGGATATAATCCACCATTCTAGGAACTTGTTAGCTCCCAATCTCTGCCTCTTGGAAACCTCTTCCTTCAATATCCAACAAAGTGACCACTCACTCCACTAAACCTTTCCTGGTCCCACTTCACTCTGCCTTCTCCCCCCACTTTAGATGAAAGTGATTTTTGCTTTCTCAATTTTTTCTAGAATATTTTGTATTAATCTCTACTTAGTCTCTATTCATTCTGTCTTGTAAATAATGTATGAATTTTATTGCATTGAATTATCAAAATGGATAGAGCCTGCTAGGCCTGAAATCAGGAAGATCTAAATTCATATATGACCTTAGACACTTACTAGCTCTGTGAATATCAACAATAGCAGCTACCTGAAAGAATGATGAGAATTTGAGACAGTGTTTGTAAAATGCTCTTAGCCTGGTGTCTAGTACATAGTACTGGTGCTATATAAAGGTTTATTCTTTTCCCTTTTTATTGTAATCCATTATATCCCTTCCCTTTAGATTATAAATCCCTTAAGATTAGGGACTGCTGTTTTTTCTTTTGTCTTTCATCTTTATATGTCAAGTGCCTATCACAGGGCCTTGCACAAATTAACATCACAGCATCATAGATTTGGAGCTGGAAGAGACCTTTGAAGCCATTGAATACAACTTCTCCTCTTTTTTTATAGATGAGGAAATTAAGTTTAAATGGGTTAAATATTTATAGGATCATAAGACTATATATATACATATATACATACATATATGTGTATATACATATGTATACACACACAAACAAATCTATCTATCTATCTACATATATCTAGAAAGGACATTCCCTCATTTTTCTCATATGAGAAAACTGAGTCACAGAATAACTTATCCAAGGACATAAGTGAGTTGAAAAATTAGAATTCAGACTCATGTACAAAGATGCCAAATTCAATTAATCTAATGCATTTTGGTCTAATTGAATCAAAATGAAGTTGCAAACCAAAGTGACAGTGAGATGAGATAATATAAAATTACATCTGAGAAGGTCTCTACCATATCTTATCTCACATTTCAGCTTGGAGTAAGAATGAGGGAGTTGTCCAACTTCTTAGATTTTTGTCATTTCTTTACATTGGGGCACCATTGCTTGGTGGTAAGACACATTCTTATTCCAATGCAAGTATTAAGATATACCTTAGCCAAACAGAAGCTAATTCCAGATTATCCTATGTTTTGAACTCATCATTGACTTAGCTCCCTTATTTGAGAGTTGACTAAACTTTTTTTTTTGCTTTATTTTTTTTAATGTAGTATATTTTAAGAGATAGGAGTGTTGGGATCAGGGTTAGAAGCACACAATTTCTGCCACTGGTACTTATTAGCTGTATTATGTTGGACAAGCTATTGAAATTTTCTGAGCTTCAGAATTTTCAAAATCATGTACTATGTTATATGCAGGATCTTTTAGTTAGAAAAAACTTCACAAATACAATCATAGATCCTTACTTGGCATACTGACATGTTTAAAATAAAGGAAATGAAACATACAGAAGAGATTTTGAATCAACAACAAATCTACACTTAAACTACTCTCTATTCTTACCTTCAAAGATTAATTTAAAGAAAGGGAGAGAAAGGGGAAAAGATGTGAGTGCAGGAATGTCTATTTGGATCCTGGTTTGTCCTGACTGACACTTGTGGTTCCATGATTTATAAGAAGGGCATGTAGAATGGGTCATATAGATGAGTAGAATTGTCCTGCTTCACTAAGTTTTCCTTTGCCACATTTTAACAATTGTGAATTTATTCTTGTTTTCCCCTTATTTATTCCCAAAATGAAGACTTTAGCATTGGATTTTATATATTGGATCTTAGGATCATAACTTGAAAACAAATAAAGAAAGGCACATATCATGCATTTAAATCTTCCTACTTTACCTGGGCTTGCAGGACTGTTTCTTGTTCTTTCAGCATTTTAGTCTGAAGCTTCCACTCAGCTGCTTGATTCAGTAACTATGTAAAAAACATATCCAAAGGCAAAAGCATATTACATTCAAAAGATCTTTTAAGCGACTTTGTTGTTACACTTAATATATGCATTTTAGTACTTTTCCTTCCTGTTAGCTCTTTTAAAAAGCTTCAGGTCTAATGCTTTACAAATTCTTTCTTTTCTTTCTTATGGCTTTCCCCCATCTTGAGATAGTCTTTACCCCTTGTCTCTAGTAATCTTAATTCTAAATACATCTTTCAAAGTTTAGCTAAAGCCTTACCTTTATTAGCACTTCCCTGGGTAAACTAACCAACACTGATTCTTCCCTTCCTACAGCATCTAACATTTGAGGATATGGATGCCTTATGTTGCTCCCAAGTTATTTGATGTATATAGATGATTGGGCTTCTGGAGCCAGATTTCAATTTTAAAAAGTCAAAAACTATGTGCCCTTTTTCTTTTGACTTTTTCACAGTAACCCACACAATGATGGACATAGTAGATTCTTAATAAATGACTGTTGACTTGATTTTTTAGTTCAACAAGTTGTTAAGAGCTGCCTACTATGTGCGAGGTGCTATGTTAGGAGCTAGAGATCCAAAAATTAAATACAACACAGTCCCTGTTCTTCAGGAGCCTATAATCTGATAGAGATGAAAAAATTAAAGGATGTTCTTCTCTTTGTCTCTGTCTCTCTACATCTATGTCCTAATATACTACATATATGGATATAATATGCTAGTACTTTCCCTAGAACACATAGTACAAATGTTTGTTTTTAAAGGTCAGCTGAAATTTTAAAAGACCAATATTGCTTTCCAAGGACAAATCAAGAAAAATGCCTCTTTCTTTTTAGTAAAGACTATAGATAATGAATATTGCATATCAAAAATGTCTCAGTCGAATGCAACTACTGGACAAGCTAATTTTTGCAAAGGAGACCTTTGTAGTCTTTAGCAGGTAATACCACCAGGAAATAATGGTATAAAAAAACAAAGGACATCAATTAAAATTCAGGGGGGAAAGCAGTACAGATTACAGATACTTCCCAGGCTCTTGATTATTTACCAAGGTATTTCTTAAGATAAAATTTGGACTTTCCTGCTGTTGGGCATGTGTAGGGTGAGGAAACCATTGTTTCCATTTGTGTTTAGTAATGGAACCTTGTCCCTCTGTGAATTTTCATGAATACAAAGGGTTTAGGAGTTTCTCTATGACATGGGATTAAAGTATAGCAGGCAGATGTTTAAATTGATAAATACATATTCTTTTTCTCTCTGGTGTCGCTCCTCTGCTTCCTTCATCATTGCTTGGGCCTCTTCAAGTTTCGCATCGACCAGCTTCTGTTGGAGTTCCCGGTGCTTAAATATTTTATCTAGATGCTGGAGGAGAACAAAGCACACATGAAAAACAAGGAAGAAAAAAAAAGGATTTCTATATTAGAACCTGAGAATTTTTAGATAATATTCCTATCAATACAAAACCTATTTGCCTGACCTTTGAGGTTCCATGACAAAAAAGGACCCAATGTCAAAAGAACAGAATTTAAGAAATCAAGAAAAGTATATATTGCTCCCTCTTCTGGAGAAGAAAGGGAAATGTCATTATTGGTTACAAAAATTCCCTGTGTTGGGCATTTATGTCTTCACGTATCTAGAATTATAGATATGGAGTTGGGAGAAAACACAGAGATCACCTGGTCCAATACCCTCATTTTACAGATGAGTAAACTAAAAGGAAAGTTATTTGATCTAGGTCAGAAAGTTTTGGAGGCAGATTTGAATCTAGATCCTCTAACTTTAAAGTCAATGTTCTTTCTACTATATCTAGCTGTCTCCTATTGCATCCCAATGGCTTGAAACTTTTAAGTTCCATTATAGGTAAATTCTCTTCAGTTTGCTTCCTGGGCTTGCTTAACATTGCATTATGGTCCCTTTGTAATATTCCCTGAATTTTAAATAATAATTTAAAAATAGCAAATCTATTAAGTTGAAGTATCCAATAGCTTTAGATAAGCCTGAAGTGAAAATTCACTTTTCCCTTTCTATTATCTTCCTTATTGTTGTTAATTCACCTATTGTGTTAAAGCCTCTGAGAAGCAGAGAATCATTACAACTGGAAAAGATCTTAGAAATCATCTACTACAATTCTTTCTTTTCATAGCTGAGAAAAATGAGGCTGATATGAAGTGACTTTCCATATCTCTTGACTCTTAATCTGTCTGACCCAAAGAAGAAGTCAGAATTCTACAAGATGATTGGAGATTTACAATGATGGTTTTTCAAAATTATAATACTTATTTTATTTAGCATATTAATTATAACTAAATGCAATTCTCCAAGACCACTTGCCTTTTAGTAGATATAATTTTCACTTGAGGTGTTTGCTTCACTGATGAAGTTTAGATTTAGACCAAAACAGAAATTAAGTTTCCCCTTCTTCCATGGATTTCTTAAGAATATATTCTATAGGGGCAGCTAGATAGCACAGTGAATAGAGCACCAGCCCTGAAGTTAGGAGGACCTGAGTTCACATTTGACCTCAGACACTTAACACTTCCTAGCTGTATGACCCTGGGCAAGTCACTTAATCCTAATTGCCTCAGGGAGGAAAAAAAATTTATATATATATATATATATATATGCATATATATATATTCTATATTTGAGTCAAAAAGTAAAGGCAGTCAAGATATGTGGCAGCCACAAGCCTATTATATATTACCATCAACAATCTGCATTCAAAAAGTGATATAAAAGACATTGAAGAACCATATGACCAGAAAAGGAATTGAGTCAGTTATGCAATGAGAACAAAATATTATGGAAGGATAGTCTGAGTGGTATGGATTGGTATCTTGATGATTCTAAAAAGTAGATTTTCTTCCATTAGGGAGGTGTTCTGTGCCAGGATTTATGGAAAAATATAGGATATTTATTGTACAGGGTTATATAGGTTGCAATCTATATTAGTGAAGGGAGTACCTATACTCATAGAATTGTGTACCTATTCAAGAAGAAAGAGGAGGTTACTAAAAAATAAAATAAAATCCCTCTTTCTCCAGTATTATTGGGTATTGGGAAGATATTCCAAAGGGAAAGTTGTGGTTTGGATCATATAACCTTATTTCACTTTTTATTTCTTTTTAACTACTGTGAAGATATAAATTCAGATAAATTTCTTAAGCTCTTTCAAATTAGTGATTTAGTAATGTTTTCTGTGATTCTTTTGGTTTACAAAATTGCTTCAAAATATTAGTCCATTAAAGAGTGGCTCAAAATTTAATTCCTCCAATTTCCTCAGCTAATAATAACTTGTATTTGCAGAGCACTTTAAGGTTTACAAAGCTCCAGCATGATAAATATGGAAATATTTTTAGAAGAATTACACATGTTTCACCTATATTGGATTGCCTGCTGTCTTGGGTAGGAAAAAGGGAGGGGGAAGGAAAGGAGAAAATTTTGAAACACAAGGTTTTGCAAAGGTGAATGTGAAAAACTATCTTTGTATGTATTTGAAAAAAAATATTATTAAAAACAATAAATCAAACATTTGCTGAAAAAAGTTTTTCAAAACTCATTATTCATGGAACAGCTTTTTTACAGATGAGGAAACTGCAGCCAGAGGGTAAATAATTGACTTGCCCAGAGCCACACAGTTAAGATGTCTCTGAGGCAGGATTTGAACTCAGGTTTTCTTGACTCCAAGTGCAGTATTCTATCCATCCTACCATCTATCTACCCCCAGTGGCTCAGTGTCCCTATTTTTGCATAGCTTGATAAACTTCTCACCTCTTCTCTCAGTTCATACTGATCAATGATACTTTTCAGTTTCTCTGCTAACTCTGTGTTTTCTTGGCATAGAGTCATGTTCCTTTCACTCTGTTGCTCAATCTGAGCCTGGATGTCACTCAGTGTGCCCTGAAAATGGTTTGTGATCTCTTTCCTTTTCTCATCTTCCTCACGTGCTCTCTGGAGCGTTTCCTCCTGTTGAAAAGAAGAACAATATTTGAGTTTGAGAGTTTCAGTAACTACCCTGTCCCCAGATTTACAAAAAAAAAAATTTCAGGCTGAAGATGTGTAGCAAAGTGAAGAGAAAGAATAATTAAACATGTGTACAAGGGGTTTTGAGTTCTTTTCTAAATCATACTACTTCAGTAAGAAGTAAATATATAAGGGATATTACAGACTAACACACAAATGTCAATGATAGGTGAATAGTTCCTGAAAACAGGTGCTATGAATACCTTGTATCTAGTAGTTATTTATGAATAGACTAAACTCCAACTGAGTGTTTGAATGAACTGCAGCAATTTCTGCCCAACTCACAATACCCAATTCTGATCTAACTGTGTTTGGCTGAAAACAAAGGTCACTTCCTTGCCAGGAGTTAAAAGTGATGGTTCAAATCATCCATTCTTGTGGCTTATTATAAGAAGGAGAAAAATTGGCATTGCCAACAAGACACATCAACTGCTTCATAATATTGAAATGCCATAAATATACCGTAGTAAATAGTATATTCTCTTTATAAGAAAAAAAGTTCTCTAAATAAGCACTAAGGTGATTTAAAAATAGTTACTAAGCAGTTGTACTAATCTCAGAAAACCTGATGAATAGTGGGCTTTTGTTGGAAACAACAATCATATGTCACGCAGGGTAATTAGCATGTTGACTGGAAAATTCTGAGTGCAATGATAAGTTTCAAACCCTTCTAAAACTCTAAAAGAAACATCTAATTTTCCCTTCTTTTGCTTTCTTAGCATGGTAGAATTGGAAATTAACTTTCAAAATGTCAGTTCTTTCCCCTTTTCCTTCTAAATCAAAACTCTCCATTCACTCAAACCCACTAACAATGTACCAAAATTTCCCACACATCTATCCTGAGTGCTATTTGCTTTGTGAGTCTTAGTCTTATTCTTAGAGTAAAAGGGTTTAATATTTCCATGTAAAAATAAAGATAGAGACATACAGCTGGAAAATCACATATAGACATTGATGGGTTCCTTTATAGTCTGTTTGATTAATTTATAATATACAAGGACATTTTATGCATTTACCAATGGAAAGTAAAAACTGTTTAGTGCAGAAGTTTCTAGCAGAAATGTCTAACAAGTCAAATTAAGTCCTGAAAAGCTTTTTTTGGTGTGGTTTGGTATGTGTATGTGTATATGTGTATGTGACAATGTGGTAGGAAGGCAGGATAATTCTGTAAACAATAGTTATGACTTGTCTTTACTATGTATAAGAGTCACATAGGATAGGCAGGAATGAATAGGTTGCAATGAGCATTGTTAGAGGGAGCTCTCAAATTGACAAAGTCAGAGTTTGAGAATTTGAGTATTTTATAGTTCATATTATAGTTACAGATTAAAAAGTACTTACTGCAGATAATTTTGTTTCACTTTATAAGCATTGATTAAGCTATTACTATATGTAAACCACTGCGGAAGTAATGGAAATAGAAGGAAAAAAATCTCAAACCACTCATATCCTCAAGGAGCTTATATTCTACTCTTAGACATAGCATTTACAGAAATAAGTAGAATACAAAGTAAATTGAGGAGGGTGAGATCTGAGGAGGAATAGGGATACTTCATTGAGGATGTAGTAGCACCTGAATTGAGGCTGGCAGTAAGATGAGGATTCTGACCAATGGATATTTGGAAAATGCATTTTGGACATGTAAGAATGACTTGTGAGGAGGCAAGAGATGGAATTTCAAGTCCAGGAAATAATAGAAACCTCATTTGGCCAAGAAGGGAAATGGTAGGCAGTAAGTCTGAAAATGCAGGTGGAATTAAGAGTGTGAAGGGGTTTAAATGATAGGGGAGACATTTTATCCTAGAGGCAACAGGCAACCACGAAAAGCTTTTGAGCAAGGGAATAACATGGTTAGTTGTGTGTCTTAGGAAATCATTTTGGTAACTATTTGGAGAGGTATTAGAAAGGGAAAAATACTGGCAACATAGGGAGACCAATGAAAAGGCTCTTATGCTCGTTCATATGAGAGTAATGAGAATTTGAACTAAGTGATGGCTATATGAGTTGAGAAAGGTAAATAAGAGATTAGAGATATATCTTGGGAATAGAATTAACAAATCGTGGTAGCTGATTGGAAAGGAGGGAGAGATAAGAGTCAAGGATGACTCTTGAGACTTTGAACTTAGATCATTGGAAATCTTGCCTTTAATAGAATGGGGTGGTGTGGTGAAGGTGTATAAATAAAGATAATTAATTCAATTTTGAATATGTTAAATTTGAGGTGTCAAATGGGACATCAAGGTGGTATCCAGCAAGCAACTGGCAGTTTTGGAGATTAAGCATGGATAAATGTAAATGCAAGAATCATCTGTATGCAGATAATACTTGGACCCCTGGAAGTTGATGAGATAACTGAAAAAACAAATATATATGTATAATATATGTGTATATATATATATATATATATATATATATATATATATATATATATATATATAGAGAGAGAGAGAGAGAGAGAGAGAGAGAGAGAGAGAGAGAGAGAGAGAGAGAGAGAGAGAGAGAGAGAGGAGAGAGAGGGACCCTAGATGGAGCTCTGGGGAACTCTTTTGGAGAACCCCATAGGATAAGTGGAGACAGAAATTTATTGAGCCAACAAAGAGAATAGAAAAGTGGGCAGACAGGTAGAACATCATCATAAAAAATGAAATTCTAGTACCAAAAGATATATCTCCAAACCTATACTTTTCTATTTTTCTCCCAAAACTGCTTCTCCTTTTAACTTTACTATTTCTTCTAAGAGTACTACAATTCTCCTAGTCTTCTGTATTCAGAGTTTCAGTGTTGTCTTTGAAATTTCATTTTCTTTCAACTCATATTTAGCTGATTACCAGTTCTTACCTACATAATAGTCTCATCCATCCCAATTCCCACTGCTACCATCCTAGGACAGGGTCTCAATATAACCTACATGGAGTATAGCAATAATCTCCTAAATGGTCTTTTCACCTCCATATTCACCTTTCTATCTATACTTCCTACTTCTTCCAGACTAATCTTTATACATAGATCTGGTCACATCACATTTCTGCTTAAAAATCTTCTGCAGCTCTGTAATCCCCACAAAAAAAAAAAAAGTTGTAACTTTTTTGTTTGATATTGAAGGTCTTCTACAATCTGCATGAATTCACATTTCAATACACAAACATTTACCTTTCTAACTTTAACTTGAATTTCTCCTCAGTGTACATTTTATGTTTCAGCTAAACTGGACTTTTTATCCCTAAAACATATTTTGAGTTACTCAGATTATTTCCTATGCTTTTGTTTTCTTCCTATTTCCTGAACCTTTTGAATTCCTATTCATTCTTTAAAGTTCAACTCATAAACTATCTTTTATGTAAAGCATTGCTTTGTATACTTTGTAGAAAGCAACCTTCCATCTCAGATCCTGTGTCTCTGTAATGTCTTTATAATATATTAATGTGTTTCAGGAATCTGTATGTTACATCTAGGGAACACATCTCATCTATACCTGGAATCTTCACAAATGCCTAGCTCAGCCCTCTCCATATAATATTTAATAAATATTTGTTGAATTGAATTATACCTCCATTTTACAAATAAGGAAACTGAAGCCAAGACAAGTGTGGTTTGAGTAAGCCTAGGTAAATTAGAGTAAATCTAGTATTTCTAGATACAGTGAAGTTTTAAAAAACATACATACCATTTTGTAAAGCATACATTATCAACAGGTATAATAATTCCTCTTGAAATTTTCTTCTAATGTTTTCCATCATTCTAATATGACTTATTCATGAATGTCACGAAGGCTATTCTAGTGGAGCTATGGACAAGATCAGAGTGGTTGGTTTGATAAGACTTATTACTGAGTTCATCACAGAATGATGAATTTTCCAGTCATAACAATTCTCAAGACTGTCTACTCAGGCTTGTCATCTATGTTAGTAGAAGAAGGTGGAATTTGACACTGACAAAACTAGATCTCTTGAGTGTGCAAAAATATGAATTATAATTTAATAATTAAAATACTTGTGCATATAAAAATAAATATGTGTATATAATATGTATGTATGTATGCATGCGTGTATTTGTTGAGTGACATTTCTGTGTCTAGTCCTATTTTTGAGGTATTATGGAGGTTTAAGAGAGATTATAATGGGTGGTTTTGAGGAATCATCTCTACAAAATACATATGATTATACCAACCCTTGTGATGTATATGTGGTTTTTAAGAGCCTGTTATTTTTAAAACAACTGATAATCTTAACTCTTGATAGATTAGTGTGGAACTGAATAGGAATAGGTACAGGGGAAATTCTGATCAACTTAGAATCAGGACTATGTTGGCAAGGCACAGGACTTGTGTTCAAATCCCCAAATTTTGACACATTACTTAACATCCTTGGACCTCAATATCCTCAAATGTAAAATGGAAAGTTTGAATTAGATGTCTTTGCATTCCCTTCTAATTCTAATTTGATGATCCTATAATCATAAGATACTGTTATCATAGGATGTTGCTTAGTTAACAGCTAGTTAGGAATCACCTAATTGTGCCAGGCATTATACTAAGCAGTAGAGATAAAAAAAAAAAAAAAAAAGCAAAAACAAAAACAAAACAAAAAAAAAAAAAAGAAAGAAAGAAAAAAAGAAAGAAAAGAAAAGAAGGAAAGAATTTTAGAGATAATTTAATCAAACCATTTTATTTTATTGATGATGAAATGGAGTCCAAAATGATTTCTTCAAGGTCATGCAACTACTTACGGGAGCTAAGACTGTGTGTATCTCCTTATTTTTTATCCAATGTGGTTTTCATTATTCAATATTCTCTCTCTGGGAGGGATGTAAAAACCACAAAATAAGAGTCTTTTATTGCTTTGCTAGTCAACAGTAGGAAGGGAAAGGGAAATCTTCACAGCATGAAGCAAAACCAGATTCACAGAATGTTAGATGGAAGATACCTTAATATTTTTTAAAGATGAAAAGGCAGAAGCTCAGAAAGCTTAACTGACTGGCAGGGGAATATACAAACTGAGGAGGGGCTGTACTAGAATCCATTGCTCACGATTCCTCCTTTGTCCATTTTATGATATAATGTTTAGTTTTGTACCATGATATGACAATGCTGGGATTTTGCAAAAGATACTTTGCTAAGAGGTAAAGAAAAGCAAGTAAAATAATGCTTAACTCTTGATTCCACTGTCTTGAAAAGTATTATTCACTACTAGTTGAGCTGAAGTATTTTGTTATCACTAAGCAAAGTCTTCATAAAACATACAGATTAAAAATGTAAACAAAACTGCAAGAGAAAATGCCTAAAATGCTTACAGGAACAAACTTTCTCTAGCATCTTCAAATACTTTAGATCAGGTGTTCTTAACCTATTTTGTGTCATGTACTCCTAAGTAGGCTGGTGAAATCCATGGACTCTTCAGGATCATGTTCTTAAATAATTGGGAAAAAATGTTTAGGTTCAGTTTGAGGTTAATAAAAAATAAAGACCTTCCACCATGGAGAGGGCCCTTGGATCCCAAGTTAGGAATCTTTTTTTTTTTTTTCAGATTTGCCAATTTAAATTAATGAAGTGATGATGAGTGGTATACTAGATGATTCCTAAATTCCCTTGAAGCTTTAAAATTATGACCTATAATTATAAATTTTTTAAAAACAAAGCAGATATCCTAGCAATTTTTCTACCATCTTAATTGCAGTTTTATTACTTGCAAGTATATTTCTTTAAAAATAATCCCATATCTCCCAAAGAGATCTTAAAGAAGGGAAAGGGACCTGTATGTGCAAGGATGTTTGTGGCAGCACTCTTTGCAGTGGCCAGAAACTGGAAACTGAGTGGATGCCCATCAATTGGAGAATGGCTGAGTAAGTGATGGTATATGAATATTATGGAATATTATGGTTCTGTAAGAAATGACCAGCAGGATGAATTCAGAGAGACCTGGAGAGACTTACATGAACTGATGCTGAGTGAAATGAGCAGGACCAGGAGATCATTGTATACTTCAACAACAATATTATATGATGATCAATTCTGATGGATGTGGCCATTTTCAACAATGAGATGAACCAAATCAGTTCCAATAGAGCAGTAATGAACTGAACCAGCTACACCCAGCAAAAGAACTCTGGGAGATGACTATGAGCCACTACATAGAATTCCCTATCCCTCTATTTTTGTCCACCTGCATTTTGGATTTCCTTCACAGGCTAATTGTACACTATTTCAAAATCCAATTGTTTTTGTACAGCAAAACAACTGTCTGGACATGTATACATATATTGTATTTAATTTATACTTTAACATATTTAACATGTATTGGTCAACCTACCATGGGGGGAGGGGAAGGAGGGAAAAAATTAGAACAAAAGGTTTGTCAATTGTCAATGTTGTAAAATTACCCATGCATATATCTGGTAAATAAAAACTATTTTAAAAATCCCATATCATATATATATATGTAATATATATATACACACACATATATATTTCTTTTAAAATGATCCCATACCACATATATATATATATAATATAAACACACACACAAATATATACATAAAATACACACACACACACACACACACACACACACACACATATATATATATATATAAAACACATACACACATATATGAAAAGAAGAATTCTTTGATCCACTGAAGAAAAAAGGTTGTATTTGCTTCAGGAGTGATGGAAACAACTTTGGAGGGTTATAGTAAGCTGGCATTCTCTCCATCTCCCTTGTCCTACCTCCTAGAATTTCAAGCTTGTTGTAATAACTTGAGTGTCATCATGGCAAATAGTGTTTCTTTCTCTCTATATCAATCCTTATAATTTATCTGCCATGTCTTCAAGTCCTTTTATTCTTTATTTCCAATTTAAATTTAACTTTTTAAAAAATTACAACTGAAGCTTTGTTGAAACAATTAAAAAGTCAGGAATTCTGCAAAGGGGCCTAGGTTTGATGTCAAAAGACCTGAGTTGGCCTTTGCTACTAATTACTTTTGGAAATTTAGGCAAAGCATTTCTCCTCCCTGGGACTCAGTTTCATTATCTGTAAAAAGAGAGGTTAGGACAAATGATCTCTTAGGTTCTTCTTAGCTCTAAGCATCTAGATCCTTAAATGTTAAATTAAAAATTAAAGAGAAGAATATAGATAAACACATCAGACTACTGCTAGTGAATACAATTCTCAAGTTACAAAGACTTCCCACACCTACTCCCTCCCCCATTCCTTGTTTATTATTTTCCTCAGCACAGCCTTTGTGATGATGCCAGGTTTGAATGTTACTGAAACCATCACTCCTGGCAACGAGGTAACCTGAGAATTAGAGATGTTCATCGTACTGGATTCCCCATTTCCCAGAGAACAAATGTGATCTCTTGATTAAGGAAGAGGTCAAGGTATTAGGACCCATACAGTTTGCTCCTGGTTTTATGTCTAAGGTTTGCACATTTAGGAAAGTCTTTGAATCTTCCTCTGTCTCAGTTTATCCCCTTATGAGCACGAGTAATACTGTGTACCTCATAGGAACATTGGTGTTTAATTAATTAATGTTTGTCAAATGCTTTAGGATCCTTAGCTGAAAAGGAGTATTGTAGAAGCGGGAAGTATTATCTATTAGACAGCAGTATCTTGCCAGCACTGAACAGAGCCAGTGTCTGTGTGTAATCAAATTAACCACACTGCTGAAGGCTTATGCCATAATTAGTGAAAACACATACAGACAAGTGAAGTGATCACTCCATTATTTTTGATAGGAATTATTTTCTGAATAATTAGAATTATTGCTCCCATGTTTTCCCAATCCTTTTATGTGCCTTTTTAAAGAATGACTATTCTAATGCTTACTGTAACATTACCTTGTAAATTACCTTGTCTGTAATTTTTTCATCTAATTCAGATCTTTTTGGGGATTCCCATTGCAAATGCTAAAAGTTTTTGGTTCTTGGAAAATTTGTACATGGATAGGGCTGAAAGTTGCCACTTTAAATTAATGAAGAAACTACATGATGAATATATTGGTAATAGCTCTGGAATTAGGAGTCAAGTAATGTGCAGTGAGGAGTAGTAAATAGATACTGGATTGGGAGATAGAAAGGCTTGACTTAAATTCTGCCTTGGATACTAGCTGTGTGACCTTGGGCAACCCACTTTACTTACCTGCCTCAGTTTCTTCATCTATAAAATGGGGATAATAATAGTACCCATATGAAACAATATATTGAAAGTAACCTTAAAGAATTATATAAATGCTAGTTATTATAGCAATAATAATGATGCATTTTATTGTTATTATCACCTACTTCCTGGCTCTGTGATAGTGGGAAAATCATTTCACTTTTCTAAGCCTTCTTTTTCTCCACTGTATAATAGGGATAATAATCTCTATTTCATCTATCTCATTAGTTTAATATGAGAGATGAAATAAGATAGGGTTATGTAGAAAACAGTTCATGGGACTATTTAAAGCTGGAAGAAACCTAAAAAATCATTGAATTCAATCCTTTCATTCTCTAAAGTGAAACCCAAATAATCTTGACCCAGGCTAGAAAATGATTACTATGAAGGCTGCCATATTAATGGTATATCAATAGATCTAGCAGACCCTCCAAGATGAAAAGAAACTCTGCCTAGGCCAAATAGGTCCAGTTCATATCTTCTCTCCCTTCTACCTCCAATGGATCAAGAATGTTATCTGTAGGACTATGTGAGGGAGCGAGGGTCAGGAAGCTAAAGCAGACAACACTGGCACATAGTAGGCACTTAATAATATTTGTTGAATTTGTAAATCAACCAGTTAAAAAGCAACCATTTATTAAGTGTGCCAGGCATTTAGGCCCCAGAGATATAAAGGGAAAAAATGAAACAATTCCTTCTCTCTGGAGCTTAAATTATATTGGGGGAGGGGAAAATTTGGCTTCTGTTTTCTTTTTCAAGAGAAGTAATAGGAGAGCAAAACTTCAAGAACAAAGGGATAAAACATCCTCCTAAGTATTTAACTCCTGAAACATGCATATAGCACTAGGATAGGACCTCTTTAATCTTCTAATGTTCCCTGAGTATATCATTTTAACCCCCAAGTAGTTTCCATTAAGATTTAAGTAGTATTTTAATACTTGAGTCCTAAGTAATGAACTTTTTTTTTTTTTTTTTTGGCTCGAGCCTAGTTTTTAAGGAGCAGGAAGAAGGAGAAAAGGCCATCTGTTTTCTCTCTCCTGCTCAGAAAGCCAGTTGTGGAGAAGAGCTGGTAGCAGCTAGATACCAGTAGGGGTCACCAGCACCCCAGTCCTTGGGCTTGACAGAAAAAAATTAACCTCAAAAGTGTAGCAGAAAGCAGAAAGTGTACTAGAAAGCCTCCAAAATGTATCCAGAATATACTTGGCTGCTCCACTCAGGGAACTGAAATAAAGGGTAATAGGAGTGATGAAGTGAGTTTGGGGAGCTCAAATTTTGCCCCCAAACTAGCCTTCTCACCTTGAGAGTTTTGTTGTGTCTCTGAAGCTCACGACACAGACTTTCCAGCTTACTCCGGGCTAGGATAGCTTTGCTGTGTTCACTCTGCAACTGGTCCTTCTCCTTGATGATTTGGGCCTGTCTCTTCTGCAGGTGCTTCAGCTGCTTCTGTTCAGCCCGGTGTTCTTCCAGCTGCATGTGCATGAAGGAGGGAGGAAAGATATGAATTCTCTTGTGGGGAAAATAAGCAGTGCAAAAGATGAAAGATTTTTAAAAGTCCCTTGAAATTGCTTCTTGGAAATGTTTATGGACTCATCCCCATCTGTGTCTATTCCCAATCTCCTCACCTTTTTAGTAGCCTCAGAAATAATTTTGGGGACCCAGAAGCTTATAAATCTTTTTTCTTAATTTTTCATCCATTTCTGTTTTGATTACTATTTGAATGCTTTGTCATTATTGGGTTAATGTGTCATGATCTCAATCTTAAAACAAGAAGACTTTCTTAGAATTTATTGATGATGCCAGATTTCAGAGATCAGATGATGGCTTAATTGTTAGGAAGTTACCTCTCAGGAGCATATTTACTTTTTTTTTTTTTTTTTTTTTTGAAAGGCTGCATAACATAATGATCAGAGTCAAGAAGTCATGGGTTCAAATTTCATCTCATACATATATTTACTGTATGAGCCTGGGCTAATTGGGGTCTCTCTGAGCCTGTTTTATGTAAAATGAGCATAGTAGTAGCATCCACCTTGACACTGGTTGAATCTTATTTGTATTGATCAAATGAGGTGATATTATGCAAAGTTCTTCGTGAATCTTATAGTGATTGCAAAAATATAAGCTATTACCTTTAATGTTTTATTCAAAGATTAATAATGAACTTCAATACAATCAATAAAACTTGATTAGTAACTGTCAGAACATTTCAATATATATCAAATAACATGTCAACAATTTTTCCATCAGAAAAAAACAAAACAAAAAAACCAAACAATTTTTCCATCAGGATTAAGTCCTTATAAGATTATTTGTCTATTCATTTGAATTCACTTTTGTTCTCATATATTTGTAGTTTATATGTACTCCTTTCTTTTGTTTCTTTCTTTTGCTTTGCTTTTGAGTTATTATTATCATTATTTGCCTTGTTCCTCAAAACGACTCTTTTGTGCAACTGTGGGAAAAAGGAGGAAGAGGGGGAGAGAACCTCATAGCAACTGAAGCATAAAATCTTCTTTCTTGTGCTGCTTTTTTTTTTCTTTCTTGGAGACAGGCTGAAGGAAGAGATGGTGCAGTATACATGGAACTAATATATTCTGAAACACCTGAACATTCTCAGGTTTTACCCAAAGCTACTGAGATAACCATTGGGTGGCAGTGTGGTTTTTATTTTGCTATGCTTTGGCTCAGATTACCTCTCTAGAGGCAGAGAGAATGGGGACCAAATCTGTTCTAGAAACTAAAGGAGTAAATGTATTTAGCTGTTTAGATTAGCACAGCTGCTAGAAAGGAACAGTCAAACTAATGTTTTTGGTTTGTTTTGGTATTGTGCAGCTACTTCTATCCCTAGACTTGAACTAGAGTCCCTTCAGAATAAACTGCAATGCCCTGTAGGCGATCTTCCAGGAGGTAACATCCCAGGACACCATAGTGGAAGGCTAGCTAACAGAGACACATCTGGGACTTTTTTTCCACCTGGGGCAAAAACAATTAAGGGGAGCAATTCTAGAAATTTGATTAGGGGGTAACTTCTTCTAACCTTTCCTCATTCTAGGTCCCAGGACCACATTTTCTCCCCATATCTTGGACTTCCTTTCTCTCCAGGGGCCAGCCAGTGCAGTGTATGTAGTAAATGGGCAAGGAGCAACTTATCTCATTTCCCTTCTTTGCTTATCTCTGCTAGTCCCTCACTTTCATAGTCTGTCTTCCTCCACCCTTCCGTCATCTTCTGTGATGGATCAGTCATAACTGGATGAGTAATCTGTACAATGGTACCTTCCACCCCTATATCCAATAAGTCTATGGCCCTTAACTCTTTCTGGAAACTGTTTACCCTCAAGGAGAAAGCTGTGAGGTACATAGATGGTAATGATGTAGAGAAAAAACATACTTTCCCCATCTTTGCACCCCAAACCAAGGCCTAGTTGACCTGCCCTAGTTTTGGTTCTGATAGCTAGTAACTCCCACTCCATGACTAGCTTTTATGGATAGTCAAAGCCGGGACTGATCTCTTTGGCTTATAAATACATTATACTCTAGCAAGTGTTCATCATATGAGAAATAAAGGCTTTTGTTTAAAGTACTGAATCTTTCACAGTAACTCTTTTGAGTTTTCAAGAATTAAAATGACAAAGCAAAACAAAACAAAATCCAAAGTCACTCTCATCCTCACAGAACATACTAGGGAGACACACACTGTCATATTCTGCACTTGTACTTTTGAACAATTTCTACTTAAATAAAATCAGGGGGAGTTAGCCTAGGGAAAAATTAGACACATATACATGATGAATTGCTACTGGAATTGGTATCTTAATAGAAGCACAATTAGAAAATGAGTGGCATTTTGTAACATGGTTTCTTGTGCAAAAATCTCGTTTATGGGGTTAAATGAGGCCTTTTCATTGTGTAACCCAGTTATTAGACATGTAATTTGATTATACTTGAACTAAAACTTCTCATGTTTATTCTTAGCTTTTGGTGAATTTTTTTTTTAATTCCTAAAAGTTCTTTTTTAATTTTCAGAGAAATAATTTGTGAAATGATTTCCTTTGAAGGACTAAAAACGTAGGAACTCTGGATTTACTTCAGTGACAACATATAATATCTTTATGTAATATGAGTAGAAGGAAACAGTTCAAAGCTTATCTTTTGACCATATAATATTTTCTTGTATTATAGGATTCCAACTCTACATTGAAATTCACTATGAAGGTTATCTAAAAATGAAAACTCTTTTCTCTGTTATTGGTTACATTTTTCTTTTAATTCAAAATTACTTTTAAAAAATAATTATTTTTTATTGCTAACTTTTGTTTTTGTATCATCTTTATTTTTGAATTCCTATATCCATAACTAAAAAGTCATCCCTTGAAATAAAGAATTTAAAGGAGGAAAAAAAAGCTAACAGTATACCAACTGTGTCTGAGTGTATGAAGTATTTCACATATGTAGGCTCCCTCTTTTGTAAAGAAAGAGGTAAAAAAATTACTTTATTTTTAATACTACAAACCTGTGCTTAAAGTCCTTGATGATGGGAAATAATTTTAATTAAATTGAATAAGTCTTTTAGAATAAGCATGCTCTTTTAGAAATGTTCTTAATATCTTTGGGTCTAGCACTCTACAGTATAGAAATCCTAAAAATCTTAGTGCAGTTCACTGCCTGTACTGTCTGAGTCACTTTTTCCCCCCTCTTTATGCTTTCAGTATATAGAATAGACCAAAGACCAGAATCTATTTAAAGGTGAACACAATCTTATTGTTAAAATGTAGTAAATTACACTGACTTTTGGGATAAACTGTATATTCATGACCAAAATAGATATATTGACTTTTCATCTATAAAAACTTTTTTCTTTTTAGGAAAGAAACTTAAATATTTAAAAGTAGAATCATTTAATGATAGAATGTTAATACTGGAAAGGACCTTCAGAGCGCCAATCAGAGCTCCAATCATATACTGTTGAGGAAGCAGTGACCCTAAAGCCTAAGCTTTAATGAGATGGAGCAGCAGTGGAGCTATGGTAGTGATCTGATGAATGATTGCAGATGCCCCAGTCCCAATCCCACTCAGGTACTCAGTCTGGAGTCCTGCTTGCCTTGAATCCATTGCCCACTAGGGCAGCAGTACCCTATGTAATTGTTAATTACAATACTGCTGCATCTCTCTTAGGGATTTGGAAATCTCCTCTCTTGGAAATTGCTGTCAACTATGAAGGAAATATTTGATTGGCACTGTATCATTAAACCATTTGAAGCAGCCATCTAAAAGTGGTATCTCACTGTTCCATTACAATTAGGTACTCTAGATAGTAGGGCCAGATGGGTGGAACCAGCTGCCACATGGGGAGCAGGAATGTAGTCTGAGAAAACAATAGTATGTTAGCTTTGGGTGGCCACTGAGCACCCTCGTAAAAGGAAGCCATCACTGACCTCAAAATCTCTGCTATAGCACCTCCCCCATTCCTTCTCCTTCACTGAACCAGTGAGAAGAGGGCCTCTAAATTCCAGATTCTCTTGGATTTAGAACCCCTACATCCAAGAATCTATTGCACTATATGGAATCATGGTCTATTTTCCCCTTCTTCACCAAATCACATAAAAAAAATTTTAGTCCTTCATGACCATTAAGCCTCAGAAACCAGGCTTCTGGCCGCCAGGACCCTCTCTAGGACCAATGCCTCCTATTAGGAGACAAATATCCTTCCTTGTATTTCTGGGTGTGGATGATCTCCCTGCCAACTTTGGCCTAGGCAAATAAACTATATAGTATGCCAATGAATCTTTTGATCTTACAGACCAATGAAATGAGGTAAGTTTTTTATTTTCTTTTTTTTTAAATAAATTTATCAAACATCAATAAGCATGAACAATTAAATATACAAAGAACAGGAAAAAAGATAAAAGCATGAACTTACATAATATGTAATTTGTTTTATAAGCACATATTAAATTTAATGTAATAGTAATACTATTTTGATATTTTGTGTTTCCTTTCAAATTCCCTTCTGTTCTTTTCTGTGTATTTTAAAATGTCTTTGATGCTTTTTTTTTTAAATTGCATCATTAGCTATTCATCAATTCTTTTACCTCACAATTTATTTCTCCCTGAAAAGTACTCTTCCTTTATAAGAAATAAGTACAATCAAACAAAAAAAAAAATATACCCATTGGCTTTATTTGATAATGTGAATCTAATTCTGCTTTATCACTTCTTTGACAAGAAGTAAAAAACACGCTTCAGTAGTCTTTTGAAGTCACATTGATTAATGTTCTTAAGTCTTTCAAAGATCTCTTTCTTTATATTACTGTAGTCACTGTAAAAATGTTTCCTTGGTTCTGTAAGTCCTCCAAAATTTTTCTGAATCTATTCCTTTCATCATTTTTTACAGTATAATAACAATTTGCAGTATAATCATATCCCTATAACATAATTTATTCAACCACTCTTCAGTTGATGGACACCCACTTTGTTTCTTATTCTTTGTTACCATAAAGAATGCTGCTCTGAATATCTATGGGTCTTTTCCTTCTGTCTTTGACCTTTTATTGGGTATGCCTACTTGATGATGGTATTGTTAAGTTAAATAACTTACAATTTAATGACTCTTTGAGCATAGTTTTAAATTGTTTTCTAGGATTGTCAGACCAATTTACTGCTCTCCCCAAAATGCATTAATGTGACTATCTTCTCTCAGTTTCTTTAACAATTGTTTTTTCTCTTTTTTTTAACTTTGCCCATCTGATAGTTTTGAAGCAGAATTTCAGAGTAAACAGATGGTGTTTTAATCTCATTCAAATTCAAGAAATTTGAAATTCTCTTGAATAATTTCTTAATTCATCTGTGTGCTGTATGTTATTTATCTCTAATTATGAATGAACAAACCCAGAAATGTTAGAGGATTCAAATTGTGCAAAGGGGAACACATTCCAGGGATGTATGATTCATAACTCTAAATTGGAGAAATTTGTCTGCTTTGCTAGATTCATGATTTCATTAGTATGGATGCTCCTTCCAACAACATAGATTCCTTTATACCTTCTCATTCTATTACTTGTCTGTGATTCTTTATTAAACATCTAGAGAAGATCAAAATAGTGCATGTGTTTCATTAGTATCTCAAGGATATCAGTGTACTACTCATGCTGTCCCTCATTATTGTTATATGACTAGCTCACGTCCTTTCCTCATTATAAATGTCTTCAAAAATGTCTTTTACATGGCTTTCCCATATGCCAGTGATAGTAACATATTACAACCTGCTTACACATACCACATATTTTTAATTACTCTTTGATACATATGTAATTTAAATTCTTCTGAGTTCATAGTATTCTATGATGTAGTATCAATGGGAGAATATTAGTGTTAAAGAGATAAGCTTTTGCTGCAATGGGCAATTTGGGATTGAAAGCACCACACAATTGACCAAACACAGTCCATCTTTATTTTTTTTCTTCCTATTATTCTAGCTAAGCTCATCATCCATCTATATTATTTGTCTCAGATACACACATTAACTGACTGATTCATCTGAATGACCAAATATCTGTTTGTCATAATGGAGGGGAAAATGTTTTAAAACTATATATAAAAATAAAAATATTTAAAAGCATATAAAAAAACTTTAAAACTATGTTTCCTGTGCATTTGGTTAGACCAATCTCTTTGATATGATAATATATTTCTCTGATAATGCTTTATGGTATTACAGAACTTTATTAAATTAAAATGACATCACCTAGGAATATTTAGAATACCTCATTATAAATAGGAAATCATCAATTTATTTGGCTCTTATTCAAAGCATTTGCTAAGATACTAGTGAACACCTTTTAACAATCCATTTGTCAAAATTCAATATATTGTTGAATTAAGTTATCTGTGATATCATATCTATCATAAATTCAAATATTATTTTGATCAAACAATTTATATGAGGGAAGCTTTAAAGGCTACATTTTGTTTTCTTGAATGAAATGCTTTCCTGAAATCTATAAACACTAACCATATCAAGATAGCATATTCTTTACATCTTCAGTTATGTGACTATAAATATGGGATCCTCTATAGAAAATTATTTTTTTCCTTTTTTAGGTTTTCAGAAAGAATTTCTTTAATTTATACTATACATAAATCATTCTCATAAAGAATCTTATGGATATCTGAAAATGGACATAAAAGTCAGTATCTGCTGATGTCTGCTCAGCTGATTTTTTTGGTAAGAACTCTTCATTATTTTTTTGTCTTTTCTTGAAAATGGACTCCAAGGGCCTTTAAAATTGTTACTTCTGCTAAAGATTTCTTCTACAAGAATTCTTCAACAAGTTCACAGTGCAAAGTCAAATCCAGCCACTCTTCTAGATTTTAGCTTCCTAAGAACTAAATCTACTTTATATTGTAGAATGGGAAGAGTCCAACTGTGGTGATCCGGCTTTTGCTTCTGATGAAAATATATAATTTTGTTAAGTACCAGCAAATCTGTTCTATTTTGTATCTTTGTTAATTACCACTAATTTAACTACAGATGCACTTTGGGTAATTTGGCAGTAATAGAACAATGCCAGTCTCTTTATAGGTTCATTTTCTCTTTGGCCACATCCTTTCCCCACCCCCACTCCCTTTTGAAATGGTACAATTCATAGTATTCCATCATTTTTTTCTTTGCAGTTTTTTACATATCAGCATGTATTCTAAATTTATGATTCTCTTGTAACTATACTTGATTACATAGGATTCTTCTCACCATCCCAATAAATGGGTTTTCCTTAGACACTGGGATTCCAAATTATGGCTTTGTCATATACATCATAAGCCGAGGAAGGCAAAACTAATTCAACTAAACAATGTTTTATGTTGTCTTTGAAGCTATGAGAAAATTGATTCTCTGCCTATTCTTTATTTGCATCTTCAAAGAGAACATTCAGGCCAAATTTCTTTATAGGAATAATTTTTATATCTTTTGTTTTTGTCAAAGTAAGAAAATTAATATGACTATGATTTGATTTCTCTACTAGTAGATTAGCTGTTACATTAGGGAGAGACTAAGATAAAAAGTACTAATTGCTGAATTAGTGTTTGTAGTGGATTTAAAAATTGAAATTTTTAGCACCCTCTGCTTGATTTTTCCCTGGTCAGACATCATCACCCAAAATATAGAAGGGGCTGGGAAGGACTAAAGATTCTTTTATTTTTCTTGCTGTTTTATTAGTTGCTTCAGCAAAAAAAAAAGAAAAAGAAAAAAAAAATCTGCTAATTACCAGATTTCTAGTGATTAGATAAAACTTAGCCAAGCATGTCCACGTTAAGTCTTCAAGAACTCAAAATTATCTTAGCATCAAGAGTAGAACTTTGGTGAAAATGTTTTATGTTAACCTGGAAAATTCTGATATTTATTATGTTGTTTTTTGGTCATATTTTAGTCATGTCTCTGCATGACCTCATTTCGGGATTTCTTATCAAAGATGCTGGGGTGGTTTGCCATTTCCTTCTCTAGCTCATTTTACATTTGAAGGAACTGAGGTAGAGTTAAGTGGTTTGTCCAGGGTCAAATAGCTAGTAAGTGTCTTAAGCCAGATTTAAACTCATGAAGATAAGTCTTCTTGATTCCAGGTTTGTTTCTATATTCAATGTTCCAGGGACCATGAAGACTCAGATGTGACTGAAATGACTGGGCATTTGTTATGTTGTCATCCAAATTAGGAAGCAGAGGATTGGCAATGAGTAATTAAAACAATAAAATATTATAGTTTTTCAGTCCTAGATCATTCATTTAGTCAGTTTTCTGATATGCTTTTTTTTTTTTTTTTATATAGGGACTGACTGAAATACTAGTAGTCTTATCAAACTTTCAATTGGGTAAGATTTTGTTAAAAATGGAAACTGTAGAATAGTATTTTTTCTGAACCCCCTATTGCTTTGAAATCATTGAGTATCAAAGGGAATATTGAATTAGTTTGGAAAATCTCATTAAGATCTGACTGCTTTCAGGTTATAGCATAAGTACAAAAGTTTATGGAAGACTTTGGCCCCACGTACAAGGTTTTAAGCAAGCTTGACAAGTGCTTTTGTGGACAATACAATACAATAGAAAAGACATTGCTTTTAGAAACAGAACTAGTGTTGAATTTTGGTTCTGCTACTTATTGCTTGTGTGACCCTGGAAAGATCACTTTCCCTCTATGAACCTCAGTTCCTTTGTCTATAAAATGATAGTGACATCTGAGTTTCCTTTTAGCACTTAGTCATAGCTCCCTTAAATAGCTTCTTGTATTAGATTCAAGAGGTTGTATAGTTCTATCAGTGTAGGGCAATTAGTCCAGAAACTGAACCATGGATTCCTGTATCTAATGATAAAATGTCAGTGGACGAATGGATATTAAAGGGAGGTAAATTTTTGCTTAGATGGAAAGAACTTTCTAATAACCAGAGCTGTTTAAAATAAATAAATAAGCTGCTTTATGATGAATTGAGCTACCTCTCATATGTACAGACATAGTTTGTTTGGATACTTCTCAGGGATTTTGTAGAAGGTATTTATTCATTTATGAGAGGCATTATAGTGTAATAGATAGAAACTCAGGCTTGAAGTCAAGAAGACTTGGTTAAATCCTGCTTCTAATGAAAAGTAACTATGTGAATCTGAGCAAGTCACTTAACTTCTCAATCACCAGGTAAGTCTCTAAGACCATAATTTGCAGAGCAGATGCAGATCTTCATAGCTAGAGGAGGTTTCTTTACTAGAAATGCCTAACCCCTTTCCTTTATTCCCCCATTAATTTATTCATCCATCAAAAAGGCAGCTGTGCTATTAGGTAAGGGGTTTTTAACCCTTTTTGTGTAATGAGTTCCTTTGGAAGTTTGGTGAAGCTACGGGATCTTTTTCCCAGAATAATGTTTTTAAGTATATAATTACAGCAGAAAAAAACAAAAACAAAAACAAAAACAAAAAAACAGGAAGGCAGCCATAACAGTGGTACTGACTTAGCCAGCAAATGGGAGCAGGCTGTTGGCCTGCTTGATCATTGAAGGGCAGTTTTGGTATTGTGTAAACACATAGGCTTTATTCTTATGTCTTTGCCTCACAAATACCAATAGGGTAAGAAGAATTAAACAAACAAAAAACCACAGACAAAAATGAAACTGAAAATGAGTTGTCTGACTACAGTCATAGCTGTGATCTGAGTTTTAAATTTGAGAAAATACACGGGCCTTTGGCTATAGGTGGCTGATTTCAGCTGAAGGGGTACAGATTATTTAAAAAAACAAAACAAAACCCTAAAAGGTTTGAAAATTGGAATGGTCCTTAGAATTTGTGGAGGAAATGGATGAAACCTGTATGCTGTGAGTTTGGGGGAAATAGCTTGTTCTTGAAAAGTAAGGTTAGAGGTCAAAGAAAAGGAGCTTCAAGATTATATAAATAGACAGAATCTCAGTTGATTTTTAAAATTCAACAAGTCTACAGTTTCTGTCTTGAAGGAGGCTTCCACTATCTTAGAGATCTTTTACTCCACCTGTTTATTCTGATAAATTGACTAGAGATTGACTTCCTATGCCTTCTGCCTCATCAAGATGGTCTGATGAGATTAATTATAGAGGATCATCCCCAAAGGAAAAACCAGATACTTGGCAACACTAGAGACAACAAAATTAGAACTCAGTCTAATCAAAGTTAAGAATATAATCCCAAGGATAAAACATTCTCTCCATTCCAAATAACTTGATGACCTGTCTCTAATGTTTCAATCTTCCAACTAAGTGACTGAGCAATCTCACTCTTAGTCTTAACTCTGACACTTACGTGGTTTGGCTATGGGCCAGTCCCTTAACTCCTTAGTGTCCTAACCAACTAACATCTTAAATTATAAATTTATCAATAATCTTCATGGAGGGAGTTTCCATAACAAGAGTTCTTCATACATTTGAAATCATAGGTGCACATAAAAGCAAACAAAAGCAAAATTAAATAGGTTGTTAAATTAATATTAGAATGATGATTAAATTAATTTTAAAATATTAAGTCACATAATTATTAAGTTGTTAATAATAATTATTACATTAAATAATATTTATTACACAGAGAGGCTAACAAAGAACATACTGACCAATTCAGCATACTTCTTGAATAAAACGTCAAGTTTTTCCTCAGCTGTTGGCAGTTTGTTCAGATTTTGCATTAGCAGTGTAGCTTCTTTGCCTTAGAGAGGACAAAAAGATATGTTTTAGAAACCAAACTGGAAATAAAGGAGCACTGAGCACCAGGTTCTCTATACCCAGGAGAGTCTTCATAAATTTTTTTTTTTTCCCTTAATGAATGAATGAAAAAGGACTAGTGAACAAGAGACCATGGCAACCGTATGTAACTATGAACTTTTTGTATTCTATTTCTTTAACTAAAATGCCATGAAAATAGAATGTTTTCATTATATATTCGATAATTGACTTATTTAATTAATGAAATCAGGTTTGTAGTTAATTGTTAGATTACAACTTAAAGTTTAATCCCTATCTTCAATCACTTTTGGAATTAAAATTGATCTAGAGCCTAAAGCTACTGCAGAGGTCATCTAGTCAAATCCTATCATTTTATAGTTGAGTAAACTGAGGCCAACAAAGCTTAAATGGCTTGGCCAAGTCACATAAAAAGACTCAGAGGCAGAATTTAAACCCATGTGCTTTAACCTCATAATTATGCTCTTTTGACTATTCCACATAGTCTAATAATCACTTTTTGTGTGATCTTCATAGGAATCCGAAAAAAATTCTGAACCTAAGACCTCAACAGGATATAGCCTATAACTAGATGAAATTTAAAAATAAATTTAGTAAAACATACTAATTTGGGTTTTTTTAAAAATCTCAAAAAAACCCAAAACAACTCAAAGCTTTTTCTAAGCCATGTAAACAATAAAAGAAGGTATCTGGAACAAAGAACTGAGGACAGAAATACCTAGAACTTTTGTCTTTTGCTTCTCTCTACTTCTATTTGTTTTTGTGGGAGATTACAAAGGGTCTCAGAATTGAGAAAGGGGAAGGAAGACTTTAAACCTAGACAGTCCTTGAACATTTGTTGAAAGGATCAATACTAGAAAATGATTCTGAATGGGTTTAGATGGGCAATCAAAAAATGAAATCAGTGACAAGAATTTTTTAATTCTAAATCACACACACACACCACTTGACCTTGTTAGGAAGGTAATTAATTCTAACTTAGTAATCACTACTGTCTGGTGTAGGCCCTTTCAGAATCCTGGACTAAGGTTCATATGGGTCTAGTAATGTGAACTTGACAATGGCAGCTTTGTGCTTTGTGTTCTTACTTCTGCCCTCTGGAGATAACACATTTAGATTTTTCTACTTGGATTTTGCCTTGCTAACAGGAATATTTAAAATGTTCGTTAAAATCCAAAGATTATTCTCCCTGAAAGAGATTTAAAAGCATAAAAAAATTGGGGAGTTGTACCTTCTCTTTTTCTGTCTATTATTATTTATCTATCTCAAGTGATTCTATCCTTCTTTTAGTTTCATTTTTTACTACCTGATCTCTTTTTGTTGTCCTTAATATTTCTCATCCTCAACTTATCCTGAGTTTTAGTAATCTTAGTGACATCCTATAAGAATTCTTATAAGATTCTTACGTGCTTCTGTATTCATCTCCAGCTACCAGCTCTCTTGTTGCCAATTTTAACATATTATCTCTTAAAAATCAAAGTTGGTCTGTGAATTCCTTGTGTATCCATATTACTCTTTTGAGATATATGTTTCATTTTGTCATAGATATGATCTACTACACTATGTATAATTAAAATAATTTTGAAATGTTAAAAATTCTAGATTGTAATATCTAAAAATAGTTATTTTTAGTCTTGAAGGTACATTAGATATGGTACATCAGAACCTAACTCTATAAGTCAGGTTCAGTAAATATTTATCAATTGGTTGATTTTGTCAGGAAGATACCAACTTTAGTCAGGGCAAGGTTCTGAGGCTTTGAAATTAATGAAACTTAACTATCAGAATTCTTTATCCAGAATCCTGACAAACATTTTATTTTTGAAACATAAAACAAATGAAACTAGGTAATAACACAGATTGTCTTCCTTCGGTTCCGATGATCTGTACTATAAGATTATTGGACTAGACAGTCATTACAGAAGGAAATATGGAGCTCTACTCAGTCTCATTCCATAGGGGCTAGATATCTTGAGCAAACTCCCAGATTTCTCTTTTTTGGATCGTAACCTGTTCCTTCTGGCTCTGTATGTTATAAACCCAGAGATGAGCTATAGCCAGCTCTCATTACTGATGAGACCAATTGTTAAATAAGGGCTCAATTTATTGTTTTGTTGTCCTAAGAAAGTAGTGAAGAGAATGTTAACAATGCAGATCAGACTCAAAAGTGTGTCCTGCATTTTGGAGAGTCAGTTAAATTTAACAATATATATCATTTTAGAAATCTATTAATGTCAGAGTCTTCTCTCTATATATACTTTTTTTAGACTCAGTTTATAAGTTTTCTAGGGCCAAATTTGACAATCCTTTTGTCCTCTTGTTAAAATTCTACCTCTTTACCATTCAGTGATCTCTGACCTGTTTCTAGCTCCATTGTAGAATATCTTTTGTTACTTCTTAGAGGAACAGAACTAAGAACAAAGAATAGATAGTACAAAAAAGATTTGATTTGGTTTTCTGTGTAGAAAACCTTTCTAACAATTAAAATGAACACAAATGTGCCATCTAGGTAAAGGATGAAATTTTGAGACTAGATGTTGACTTGCCAGTAGTAGCTGACTAACCATTTGTGTGTCTGGTACTGTGCTAAGACCTAGGGGTATAAAGAAAAGAGAATTCCTTCAAGGAGCCCCCCTTCTAATAGTAAGACAACATGCAAAAAATATATACATATAAGCTATATACAAGGTAAATGGAAGGCAATCTCAAAGAGAAAGCTTTTGCTGTGCGTTTGGTTTATGAGGAGACCAGGAAAGACTCCTACAGAAGATCGAATGTGATCCATTGAAGAAAACTAGGGTAATCAATTAATAATGTTATAGCAGGATTCTTGGTCATATGAGAATTGTAATGTTTGAGAGAGCTTTCTGAAGGTCCTTCGGATGGGCCTTGGTCTCAGCAGGATAGACACCACAAGAATGGTCAGGAACAGAGTCTAGAGTCTTTATTCTGGCCTAGTCTTGATCTTAGTGGAGGAGTGCAGGAGGCAGGAGAGCCACCAGGAGGATGGTCAAAAAATGGAATGTCTCATTTCCAGTCCTTCTCAGCCATTATATACCTTATTACTTCATTACAGCATACTGATTATGTATGAATTAGAGAATGATTACATCACTATGCTAAGTACTAAGTATATCTATTTATCTACACACACACACACACACACACACACACACACACACACACACACACACTATTCCATTGAGTTAATACCTTGTTGTAAGTATCCTTGTTTCAATATACTTCTCCAGAATTCCAGCCCTCTACATAGAAGTCTATCCTAATTCTTTCATTCTATGATTCCAATTTTTTATTATAGGGAATAAAAGAATATTCCTTTTTCCTCCTCTTTTGTTCTTTAGATTTTACTTTATGCCCTCTTGTCTTTCAGCATTCAGTTTTTGTTTCAGATCTGTTATCCTTAACACACAACATTACTTTTGACTATCTGTGATAGTTATTATCTTATCTTTCTGCATATCTCTAGGTGGGATTCAATGAAGCAAAATAGGGAAGCTATATTATTTAAATTGATTTATCTTTTTAAAAATCAGATGGTTGGGGCACCTAGGTAGTGCAGTGGATAGAGTACCAGCCATGAAGTCAGGAGGACCTGAGTTCAAATTTGACTCAGACACTTAACACTTCCTGGCTGTATGACCCTGAACAAGTCACATACTCAAAATTGCCTCAGCAAAAAAAAAAAAAAAAAAAAAAAAAAAAAAAAAAAAATCAGATGGGTAGTTGGTTGATGACATTGGTTCATTAAGAACTGCCCTCCTCCCCCAACAAAGATACCCTCATTAGTTGAATAGAGAAATCCAGATAATAACATTGGGTATCAAGTCACAGTCTTGCTAACTATAAAGCCTGAGCTAAAAAGGAATTTACTTAAATGAAAACTTTTCACTTTACAGATAAGAAAACTAAAGCACAAAGAGGTGATCTATGTCCATTGTCACAAAGCTAGTAAGTGTTAAAGGTAGGACTTGAACTCCATGTCTTTTCCAATATTCTTTCCACTATCTCTGTCTGCCTCCACCTGCATCACACTCTCATAGGACATTTTTTCCTTAGGAAATTTGCTTTTAAAGATTAAAGTCTTTATCATATCTGGTTTGTCCTTATCAATACCTAGCCTTTGTATTTACTTTCCTGCAAAGATAGATAAGTAAAGAATTATAGAAAGTTACAGATGGTGCGACCTTAGAGATTATCTTCCTCAGCTCTTTTCTTTTACAGATGAAGAAATTGAAAAATTTAGTGAACTGTTGTTCATATTCTTTGACCTAGGGATAATTTACTAGAACTATATCCCAAAGAGATAAGAGAAAGAGGAAAAGTACCCATGTGTGCAAAAATATTCATAATAGCCCTTTCTTTTTTTGTAGCAACACAAATCTGGAAACTAAGGGAGTTCCCATCAATTGAAGAATTAATGAACAAACTACAATGTATAAATTGTAGAATATTGGTATGCTAAATCTGGCTTCAGACACTTACTTACTAGCTATGTGATTCTGGGGAAGTCACTTAACTTTTTGCCTCAGTTTTCTCAACTGTAAAATGAGCTGCAGAAGGAAATGACACACCATTCTGGTGTCTTTGCCAAGAAGATACCAAATGAAGTCATGAAGAGTCTAACATGAATGAAAAATGACTAAAAAAAATAAATAATAAGTGTGTTGATGAAAAAAAGTTTCAGAGAATCTTGGTAAAATTCATGAACTTCCCACCAGAGTAAAGTGACCAAAGAGGGGAAAAATTGGAAAAAAAAAGTTTTGGCAATTGTCAACATTGTAAAATTACCCATGCAAATATCTGGTAAATAAAAACTATTATTATTAAAAAAAAAAAAAAAGGGTAAAGTGACCAGAATCAGAAAAATAATTATACAATAACAAAAACATTGTGAAAACAAAGAACTTTGGAAGACATAAGCAGTCTGATCAATACAGGGATCAAGCATGATTTCAGAGGATTAATGATGAAACAAACATGTTACCCATTATCTGAGAAATGTGAAAGTTGAAGATACAATAGAAATATTTTTTTTGATATGGCCAATGTAAGAATTTGTTTTGCTTGACTATACATATTTTGTTATAAGGATTTAGTTTTTCTAAAAGGGAGAGAAAATAACTGTTTACCAACTAAAAAAAAAAACTAAATTTTTTTTTAAAGAAAGGCCTAATGACTACACAAAGTCATACTAATTAGTGATAGACTCATTAGGTTTATCTGAATTTTCCTAGGTCATTTTAGTACCAAATTATAGAAGTAATTCATTTAACTACTGCCTGTTTGTTTTCTCAACTATAACAAAATAGGTGTACTTGTTTTGCAGCATAATTGTGAGGATCAAATAAGATGATACTTATAAAATGCCTGGTACAGTGCCTGGTAGGTAGCAGATATTTAATAAGTGCTTTTTTTTTTTCCTTAATTTCTACCTTTTAGGATTATTGCATATTACTTTATTCTTCTGCTGAATTCTCCTACTTTTGATTCCCCAAAAGTAATGTGTCAATTCCAGCCTTCTTGACAATGTATAATAGGCTGGTCCCTGTACCTGAAAAGTGTTCTTCCTTATCTCTATCTCTTAACCTCTAGTTTTGTTTTGTTTTTTTCAAGGCTCAGCTTTTGTGTCTTCTCCTACAGGAGAATTGTTAACTAATTGCTAGTGTTGTCTCCTTTTTCTCACAAATGTTGATTTATATATTGATCCATTTACATTCACATCCCCTTGGTAGAACATAAGATCCTGGAGAACCGAGATTAAGCTGTTTTCCTCCTTCTCTCTCCTGTGATTTGCTTGGCACTTAATAGATAAATCATTGCTTGTTGGAATACATTGGATTAGATTGAATTGGATGACAGTAAAACCTCCCAGGAAGCAACAGTTATCAAAAATCAGTAATTTCCCTCTTGATGCATTGGAAACGCTGAAGTGATTATAATATTTTTTTCCCCTTCCTATATATCAACCAATTCTTTCTTTAGTCTTGAAGTTTAATATTTAGATATACCTTATTTGGGGCTGTGATTTCTGAATTACAACAGAAAACAGACAGACAGAGGGTGGGTGTAGAGGATGTGACTTTGCTAAAGTAAAGAGTTTGTGTTTTTTCTACTGCTTCAGGTTTCCCCGGCACTGGGATGTTATGTGGGATTATTGTGGCCTAGGGTGATCAGACAAAGGGACTTGTCTGTCTTTCCAGAAAGGCTATAATTACAGCAAAGGGGAAGTGAGGGTAGTTTAGGAAACAGAGGGACAGACACAAAAGGGAAAACCTACTTTTATGCAGGGAATCACTTAAAAGGAGAGTACTAACTGAATTCTCCCCAAAGTGTCATTCAAAAGAAATCTGCGTCTCTTTTGTGTTCAGTCTTGGTAAGGCATGTGGTGGGCATATGGTCCCCATACTGTGAAATGTTCAGTTTATGTAGTGAGTATAAAAGGGAGCACAGCCACCTGCGCAGCAAGAATAACAACGGCCCACATATGGCTGTGGGGACTGCGCAGATGTAGTCTGAAGGAGCTGTGGAATATTAAGAGATTATTTTTACATCAAAGAAAAAAAATCTTAAATTAAGATGAGCAAACCAGCTGTACACAAGTGGTCTGGGAGCTGTTTAAACTTATAGCCTGAGAATAATTATTTATAACCAGTTCAGGGATTCTTTATTTAGCTTTACCAAATATTATAAATTTGCTTTTCCCTTCTTTTCTTTCCTTCTAGTCTCCTTTGCCCCACCCCAATCCCTACCTTTTTGGGGGTTCTCACCTATAAAACGAGAGGGTTGAACTAGATGGGTCCAAGATTCTTGTAACTTTTTATGGTTCTTACAATGAATATTTTTAACACTGCTAAGAACAGCTGAGAAAAAATTTTTAGAGAATATTTATACTCTTAAACTTTTTTACTGTTTATTTTTACTTGATTTAAAAGTTGCTTATCTGATAAAATATTATTAGATTTAAAAATTTTATTCATACTTTTTTCATTATATTAAATTATGTTTGATTTATTTATAGGATTTTATGATTAGAGTTAACTTTTTTCTATTAAATTTAAACTTACAAATTTATGCTTTTAGTCTTTGCTAATTATAGTCTACATTTGAACAACTTTATGTCTCCTGTAGTTTAATGTTTTTTATTTCTTTTTTGAGTTTTTATTGACTTAATCATGTTTACAACTATGTTTGTGATTTCCCCAAAGATGTAGAGAAGCCTCAATGAGGAAACTATCAGTGAAAATTATTAGCACTTGCTCTATAATTAATAATCTTAGAACAGAGATTTTTGTGTCTTGGACCCCTTTGCCAATATTGTGAAGCCTGTGGACTCCTTCTCAGAATAATGCTTTTTAAATGCATTAAAATAAAACATATTACATTACAAAGGTAATCATTTATATTGAAATAGTTGCCAAAATATTTTTGAAAAAGTTCAAATGTCTCAGGTTAAGAAAACCAGTGAATGGGGCAATAAGAAGTTAAATGACTTTATCAGGGGTCTCATCCCAATAAGTGTCAGAAGAAAATCTTAGTTTTCTTGAATCTGAAGTTCTCTATCCACTATACCACAATGCCTGTATGAAATTCTTTATTCTACTATACAATAAATTTTTAAGATTAGAATTTTGGAGATAATCTTCTCTAACTGCCTCTTTTTATGGAAAAGAAAGTTAAGGTCCAGAAAGAAGCGGCTTGTTCAAGATCATACTGCTAATTAATGAGTGATAGAGCCAGGACTAAAATCTAGGTCTTTTCACTTTCAGTCTAGGATTCTTCTCATTTCACCAAACCATATGCTTTGGCATTACATTTAGATAAAGAAGACATTTCAAGATTTCTTTCTAGATTAACTGGGTAGGAAAAAGAATGATAGTATAGATGTTTGTGGTAATTAAGTGGTTGGAACTGCAAAGAAAAAAAATCTATTAAAAATCTTGAGAAGGAGGAAGGGAAAGAAGAAACAAATAAAAATGCCCCTTTTATTAAAAAAAAAAAAAAGAAATAGGGATAAAAGAAGCATGAGAATAAGACATTACTGTATTGCCCACTCTTTTCCCAGAAGAGAAGAGATAATAAATATGAGGGGAATAAATATTTATTTATGGTGATGAGGGGAAACATCAAAACTGTTCCAGATGGTTCAAAACCTGACCCCTCCATAAAACTTTTCTTGACTATTCCAGGCCAAGCTTCATGGATCTTTCTCTGATCATCTAGAGAGCTTATAGTTTATTTCATTAAATTTATCTGCTACTTATATTGGTCCCTGTTTTGTATGTGGTGGTCTGGTTTTTGCAGTGAAACTGAAAGCTTCTTGAAGGCAAGGACTTTCATCTTATACTTTTAAGCATTCTCTTTAGAGAAACCAAAGTAGTGAAACTGGCTCAGACATTCCTTATGTAACCCCAAGGCTAGTTTCTTTACAATTCCAAGCTGGTTTCCATATCTTTCAGATGGAGATAAAAACACCTGCCAACCTCCAGGGATTATTGGGAGAAAAGTGCTAGCTCTTTGCAAATGTGAACTTTTATTTTTATTATTATGTTTCTCAGTCCCCCCTTGAAGTTCCCATCCTCCCTCTTTCCCCCCAAGCTAGAAGTAAATAGCTGATAAAGTAGTAGATAAGTTAATACTTACTTGAAAATTTAAAGGGGTCAGGGATAGAAATATACTTACACTATCTGCTTTAAAATTTACAAAGACCTTTATAATGTACTTACAATTTTGAATCATAGTAACTGAGTGATATTGAAGATGAAACTTGACTTGGAGCTTTAAATAACTTGCTTACTGATACAGTGTCAGGGGCTGGATTTAAACCAGGTTTACATCTTTCTTAAAAGATCACACATAACTAAACCTATGTGCCTTGTGACTTGTGGGAAGCTAGATGGGTTTTCCCCTTATCAATTTTTCTGAAAATTTGGAAATTGGAAGGCTTTGGCAAAGATGAACAACTAAAATGAACAAAGAGGTAAAAAATAAACAAAGGAGCAGTTTTTGTTTTTTTTTCCTTTCTCTTCATTCTCCTTTTTCCCCACTCTCACCATACATCTTTCTAATTCTAATTTTCTATGCAAATGTAAACATAATCAAATTTTGAAACCTAAATTTTGGGGATTTAACACAAAAATTCTAGTTTCCTAAATTTGGGATTGCTGAAGTCATTCTTAAAGCTAAGGTTTTGTTAATAGTCTATAGTATTGCTAGGTCCTTTAAAAACGACAAGCATAGATAAGAAAGCCCTAGATAGGAAAGTTTGTATAGAGACTGGGAGAGAAAGCAGCTGTGAAGTCTTTCTTAGGATGAGCAAATGCTAAAGTGATATTTGGATCTCTGCCAGATCCAAAGGGATCTTGAATTTAACCTTGAACTTTTAACTTGTTGGGTTCTCCCCCTCCCCCTTATCTCCGTTATTTTAATCCTAATCTCTAAAGTGGGATGGATCAATTGTGCCGAGGCAGTTACCTTAATACGTTTTTTAACCTTTCTTAAAATGTTAACTGGTGGTGTTGTTTTGCGCCTCATGGTGATGTTTCATGATAGTATGGAATTACTTTTCAACTAATCAAAGGCATTCTGCTCTTGGATTCCAAAGAATCAATAAACCAAGTGAAGTTATCAGATTAAAGGAGTTTGCCTGAGGGTGACACTATTATTTGTTTGAAAAGTTAATGTATTCTGGGCATCCCAATCCCCTATCTCTTCTTCCTTCCATATTTTCTTATTCTAAAGTTTTTTCTGCTAGTTTTACTTACATAGCCAAAAAAAAAAAAGAAATTTTGGTTTTTGCATCCTATTTGATAGGAAGCTAACATTTAGTGTGCTTTGGGGATGTTATTAAATGACAGGATGAGACATCTCATAAAATTGTGTTCTATCACCCAATTATGTTCTGCTGTCTCTATGTTCCATTTTTAAAATGCCAAAATCAATTACAAGATAATTATGTTTGAAATGCATACTTAAAATTAACAATTATATGATTAAGCTCTCTTTCTCCATTGGTATTATAAATGATTGATGGGAAAATAATTTTTCCTACAAATGATCAATTTTGCTTTTGTTGCCTATATTTACTACATTCCTAGATTATTGTAATAGTCTACAAACTGATTTTTATAATAGAAGGAACCTTATAGTTAAGTGAAGGTTTATTTTATGTACTGGAGAGAATTGGGGACTTTTATAGATGGCATTTAACCCTTAGCATCTATTTTGTAATCATTTTGTCAAGTAGTCATTCATTCAACAATCTTTTATTAAGCAAGACGCTACAATCAATCTCTGACCTGAAGGAGCTTATAGCCTATTTATTCATCCTATGTTACTTCCAAATCTTCTTAAAACATTATTGTTGAATGAGATGAGGTGAGATCTTTCAAGACAGTTGGGAAAATCGAGTAAGGTTTCATCTACTTCAGTGTTTGAGTAGGCCTGAAGGACTCTGAACATCTAGTAAAGAGCATAATTGCCTTCCCCTCTCAAGATATCATCTCCTCCCTATTTCAGCCAAATATGGGCAACTATGTAGTTATTGGTCAAGTTCAACGTCATGGGTAGATCTCGAGTTTAAAATGTAAGACTCTCAGCCAATGAGGATGAGGGTCAGTGGTGGGAGGGGGTGTTTTGTGTTAGGGATTAAAGGTGCTGTCCTGCCCACAGGAGGCGCTTCCTCTCTTCGATGGTCTGCTCGAAGGGTGGGACACCCTTCTCTCGAGAATGTACAATCAACTTTGCTTTATTCTAGAGATCTCTCCAGTTTTTTATTAAATGGTGACCCCCTCACCATTTCCCTACCACACAGTGTTATCAGATCATTTTCCTGCTCAGAAGCTTACAATGTGAACTATTGTCTATGAAATTCAAACTCCTTTGAATGTGAATTATTGTCTATAAAATACAAACTCCTTTGCAAGATCCTTCATGTAAGTAAAATTTTTTCACTTCCATGTTCATTATGAACCCTTTCACGTAGCAATATATTTCCTCACTGTTCCCCAAATATACTAAGTGATTTCCTGCTTCTGAGCCTTTACTGAATCTTTCCTGGAATGCCACCCCTTCCTTCCCCATCCTAGCCATTTAATTCAATCTTATTCTCTTTTTAAAGCTCAGTTTGTTTCGATTCCTTCTAAAAATCTTCTCCAACCTAGATCATGGGGCTTAGAGATAAAACTTATTTATTTGACATAAGAAAAATAAGACCTAGGGAGGACAAATGAAATATTTGACTATATAAGTTATAGTAAGGTAAAATCAGAATGTGAACTCAAGTTCTGACAGTAGTATTCTGTAGTATTCTTTCCACTAGAACACACTGACTCCTCAGAATGATATCTCTGTTTCTGATGAGAGCATCATCCTGTTTTCAAATCACTCAAGTTTCCACCTCAGATCTTGCAGTCACCCCCTACTTTGTGCTAACATGTCTCTCTCCTCTAGTCCAGTCTTTTATCACTTCTTCCGTGGACTATTGCAGTGGCCTCCTGAATATTCTTACCATCTCCAAACTCTTCTTTGTCCAATATATCCCCTAATATTTGTCAAATTGTTATTCTTAAAACACAGGTCTGACTATGTCATACTCAAAAACCCTTAGTAGCTCTTGATTGTCTCTGAAATAAGATGCTTGACACTCACAATCCTTTACCTTTTCAGTCCTATTTTATATAATTTCTCTTTCCTCGATCTCTGTGCTAGTCAGACTGCTCTTTTATTTGTTCCTAGGACACAGTATCTCTGCCCTCTGACTCCTCACTTCCATGGCTATGTCTTGAGTGTCTTGAATGAAATCCCTCTTTACATTCCTCTTTCTCATAGGATAACTATATTCCATCAAAGCCCGTGTCTTCTTTGTGAAATTTTTTTCTAATATCTCTGCTCAGCACTCTCTCTCCTAAAATAACTTTGTATAATTTTCCTATACTTTATATTTACTTATTTCTATTCATATTTAATTTTCCTTCTGCCCTCCCTCCACTCCCTTTCCCCCTAAGGAGTATGCAAACTCCTTGAGGGCAGGGACTATCTTGCTTTTGCCTTTTTACCCCCAGGACCCAGCATAAGGCATTGCCCATTCATGGTAGATGTTAATATTTGTTAAAATGGATTGAATTTTTAGTGTAGATACAAATTTCCACAAAGTATCATTACTTAAAGAGAGTTATTTCTATAACTGATTGTGGGATTTTATGAAGACTCAAAGAAGAAATGGTATAGAGGAAAGAGTACTAGATTTGGAGTTAATAAAAACTGAATTAGATTCTTGTAAGACTCCGGGAAAATCACTTAATCTCTCTCAGACTTATGTTCTTCATCTATAAAATGAGGGTAATAGTATTACCTACCTCTCAAAGTTGCTATGTAGATACAATGAGAAAACATATATAAAGTGGTTTGCAAACCTTAAGGTACTATGTAAATGTTAGTTATTATTATTATTCATTGTCAGAAATAAATAAAGAAGGGCTCTATGTTAGTTACTTGCCTAGTCCTTTCAGGATTTTCTTTTCCCGTTTTTGTTCCTTATTATTGAAAGGCTCCTTGACTGCAGATATGGGGGCTTCTCCAGCAGCTATTGGTTCTTTTTCACTGTCATCATTTACTTCTTCATATTCCCCTTCCTCATGGTTGAATGGTTCTGTTTTCTCAGACTTCTCATCTCTTACACTGCTCTCTTTCCCCATTAGGCTGGAGGCAGATCCATAGGTCTTTATAATGTCTTCCAGCTGCCGACTGAGCTCTTCCGAAATATCACTTCCCATATTTTCAAGGGCAGATATTTCTTCTTTGTCAGGTACCTGAGACTTGGGCTCTGGATTCTGCTCAGATTGTTTGTCCAGGCCATTCTGATGAGGTAGCAAGGAAGTGTTGTTCTCTGCTGAAGGGGGTGGCTGCTGTTCAGCAGACAGCTCTGTGTGCTGGTTACTCTCCATGCTTGATCCAATACCTGGTGTCAAACATAATAAAGTTTAATGTAATTCCCCCAATTGTGCATGAATGAGATAGAGCAATGTTGATTTTGAATGGATTTATGACACATATCCAAAACAGATGGCTATTACAGGCCTATTATCTAAATAAAACTCACATTTATAAATTTCTGTTATTATAATTGGAATGGAAAAATGTTTTTCAAAGCCATTTATCCTTTTAAAGGCATTCTTATCAACACAGGATTTCTACCCTTCCTTCTCTTTCCCTCCTCCCTAACTTCTTCCTCTCTCCACTTTGGAGGCAGGGAGTAGAAAGGTAAATATTATGGAAGCATAATTACAATCTATTTTTCCTATGTTTCCATTGACATTTGACTCAGGGTGGATCAGTCTGAGCAGTTTTACTTTATCTAATACATCGTAGGGTCATAACTTGGGAGGAGAATAGCTCTGTAAATAACCCCTAAAATTATATATATATTTTCATATTGGATATATTTTATCACTATCACTGTTATAATTGGGGAAGATTTCTCAATTATAATGTTAAATATAAAAAACAAATTTGGAACTAAAAGCCTAATTTATATGAGGCAACCTTCTACTTGCTTATAATTTTAAAATGACCACTATTATATAATGACATTATATAAGAAGTATAGTATTTAGAAATAGAATCATAAAACCTCAGATTTGAGCACCAATACCAATCAAAATAGCCATCTATGGTGGAGTAGAAAGAGCTCCAGGCAGATCACCAAACGTAGCCTAGCTTTAACACTAGTTGTATCACCTTGGACTAGTTAATAATCAATGCTCTCTGAGTTTCACTTTCAATATATAAATTGAAGTAGTTGAACTAGACAATAATGGTAGCTTATATAAAGTGTATTTTATCTGTAGGAAGCCTTTTCACAGAGTATTTCTTTTGCCTTCCTAAGATTCTTTATGACTCTAAAAGTCTATGATCTAATTGATATAACTAGCATGAAAAACAACAACATAATAATAATAACAATAATGATAGACTTTGCCATATTTTGTTTCACCTTTTTTTTCCCCTAAGGCAATTGGGATTAAGTGACTTGCCCAGTGTCACATAGCTAGGAAGTGTTAAGTGTCTGAGACCAAATTTGAACTCGGGTCCTCAGGACTTCAGGGTTGGTGCTCTCTCCACTGCACTACCTAGCTGCCCCAAATTTATCTACCTTTTAGCAAAACATTTGATAATATATTATTATCAATAATATTATTATTATATTATTATAATATTATTAATAATATATTTTATTATTAGTAATATTTGGTACACTATTAATATTAATAATATATTTCTTTTGTAGAGAAGATGGAGAGATTATAAGGATTCAGAATTGGTTGAATGCTGGACTCCAAATGTGGTCATTAATAGTTCAATATCAAAATGATAGGTCTTTAGCAGTATACCTTAGAATATGTTTTTTATCCTGTATTGTTTGACATTTTTATTAATGATTTGGATAAAGGCATAGATGGAATGTTTATCAATTTGCACATGATAAAATCTGTTAGGATGGCTGACATGTCGGTTGACAGAAACAAAGATAATGACAAGCTAGAACACTGGTTTGAGTCCATTAAGATAAAATGTAATGAGGATAAATGTGAAATCTTACATTTGGACTGAGAAAAGCAATTTCACAAGCATAAAATGGGAGTGACATGGTCACAAGCCAATGTTTAACAACAGTTTAATATTTAACAACTACCTCTTTGAGAAATAAAAAGGTACATATGATACATTTTTAAATTTAATCAGCATCAATAATATTTTCTCCATTACTTCTTTAATTCTAGACATTCAACAAAGCAAAAACAATTTGTAGCATTTGCTGTCTTTTGTGATGTAATTCTCATAGTGAGAATTTAACAATTAACTCATATGGACTGGTTCAAGTAGGCTCTCACATGTCCTTGCATGGAAAATTATCAGTCTGGAAAATATATGGATTTAATTTTTTTTTCCTGAGGCAACGAGAGTTAAGTGACCTGCCCAGGGTCACAGAGCTAGGAAGTAGTAAGTGTTTGAGGCCAGATTTGAATTCAGGTTGTCCTGACTTCAGGCCTGATTCCCTATCCACTGTGCCACCAAGTTGCCCCAATAAATTATTTTAGTGTACTACAAGCTTGAAGTGGATGTTCCATAGATATCTTGTGTATAGATATACAATGTACATAAAACCAGACTCATTATCCTTCCCCTTCAATTTTCTCCCTTTCCTATTACCATGGAAGCCATCACTCAAAACCAAGGTGTCGTAACATTCTCTTTCTGTCTCTGTCTCCCTTCTTCTCCCATCCCATATCCAATCTATGTTGAAGTCCTTTCAATTCTACCTTTGTAACATTCCCTCTTTTTTTTTTTTTTTAATTATAACTTCTTATTTACCAGATATATGCATGGGTAATTTTACAGCATTGGTAATTACCAAACCTTTTGTTCCAATTTTTCCCTTCCTTCCCCGCACTCCCTCCCCCAGATGGCAGGTTGGCCAATACATGTTAAATATGTTAAAGTATAAATTAAATACAATATTACAATACAGTAACATTCCTTCTTTAATACTACCATTTTCCTACTAAAGTATATTATTACCTCACTCCAAGATTAAAAAAAAAAAAAAAAGCCTCTACTTGATCCAGTCAATCATTCTCCATTCAGCAGCCAAATAAATACTTAAAGTTCAGGACTGACCATTTCATTTGACCATTTCATTTGCTCTTCAATAAATTACAATGTCTCCTTATCACTTCCTGGTGATCCTCTGTTTGATATTCAAAGCTCTTCCTAATCTGTCTCCTCATGCCTTTACAATCTTCTTATACCTTCTATCCTATCATTCATTCTTCTGTTCAGTAACAGTGTCCTTATTGTTTCTTGAACAAAATACTTCACTTCCTAGGCTGCATTTTCACTGACAGAATTCTCTCCCTCTTAGTCTTAGTTTCAATTAAAGTCTCAATTTTGCTTCCTCCAAGTGTCAATTAGAGTCTGGTCTACAAGAGACCTTTCCAGATCCTTCCTGTATATAATTTATTGTATATAGCTGTTTGAGTTTTATCTCCATGGACTGTGAGTATCTTGAGAATGGGGACTGTTTTTTGGTTTCTACTTTTGTTTTTCTTTTGAGTTCCCAACAATTATTACAGTGCTTGACATATAATAGACCCTTAATAAATGTTTCTTGACTTCAAAGACCAACCAGACCAACTTATACCTGAACAAAGAAGATCTCTAAAAAATATCCCATGGTCATCAAGACCTTTCTTGAAGATTATAATTGACAATGATTTCACTCCCTTCCAACATACCCCAATTGATCCTGAACTCCTGTAGCCTACCTATCTGATCAGGGCACAGTTCGTTTTGGGATCTAGAGAAAGACATGACCCTCCTTTATTCTATAAATGAAGGAAATTATCTCCATGGGGATAAAGTTACCTTAACCTAGGATCTCAAAGGTAAATGAACAATAGAGCTGCAATTTATCACAAGTTATCTGACTTCATATCTGGGTCTCTTTCAAATATACCATGATTCCTGCCCTTCAGATGACTTAATTAAAGTTACAAGATAATTTCAGAATATAACAGAAGACATGGAATTTGGATTTATCCAGGGCTACTCATTTGCAAGGAAGATCCATTGCCAAATTACAATGTGGATCATAGTAGCACTGATCCTCAGATAATAAAAATATGTTTCAGCACTGCACAGTCTTCACAAAATCCTATTGTAATGACTCATTGTGATGTGTAAAGGATCCTGGTTTCTGAAGCCCATGCCAGTAGAACTCACACTGTGGCAAGTTCAAATAGGTCAAAAAAGTTTGAAGTGTAAATCAGGCAATAGATAGAGCCTTTTTTAAGAGAGGGCTATCCTAGCTAGATTTGGAGAGGTATAAAATCAGTAAGTAGAATGGTCACTTAATGAGTCATTCTTTGGCTATGGCAACCTATGAAATAAAGTTAAAAACAAAATAGCCTTGGGCTCATGGGGGCCCCTTCTGCTTTTGCACAGGTGATGCATCATTTTACATATAATCACATCATTTTACATATAATTTCCATCAAGTGACTTTTTCTAGTGACTAAATGACCATTAATATCAATTCTGATATTCTTACTATAAACACAATCAAAGAAGAGAATTTAAGCCAATAGAAGGCTAGTTCACAAGTTCTCTTTGGAGAACCCAATAAAAGAGTTAGTGAAATTGCTTTTATTGAGAACTAAGGACAACAAGAAACATAATTTCAGGAAACATTTTTTCATCTTGTATTACAGAAATGTTTACTAAAATCAAGGAAATAATTTCAGTTTATATGAAGAAATAGGGAAATTCTATGAAAAATTTGATGAAGACCTTCTGACTTAAATCTACATACTTTGGTGAGGAAATGTGACATAATATGTAGAGAACTGCTCTCATAGACCAGAAGATTTGCTTTTAAAACCCACTAGTTCTGTGATCCTGGGCAAGCCACTTACATTTTTATTGAATACAGATAACCCTTTAAGACTATAAGTTGCAGGATGATTTCAGAAAGGCCTAGAGAGACTTACATGAACTGATGCTGAGTGAAATGAGCAGGACCAGGAGATCATTATATACTTCAACAACAATACTGCATGATGATCAATTCTGATGAACGTGGCCCTCTCCAACAATATGATGAACCAAATCAGTTCCAATAGAGCAGTAATGAACTGAACCAGCTACACTCAGTGAAAGAACTTTGGGAGATGACTATGAACCATTACATAGAATTCCCAATCCCTCTATTTTTGTCCACCTGCATTTTTGATTTCCCTCACAGGCTAATTGTACACTATTTCAAAGTCCGATTCTTTTTGTTCAGCAAAACAACTTTTTGGTCATGTATACCTATATTGTATTTAATTTATACTCTAACATATTTAACATGTATTGGTCGACTTGCCATGGGAGGGGGGGAAGGAGGGGGAAATTGGAACAAATGGTTTGACAATTGTCAATGTTGTAAAATTACCCATGCAAATATCTGGTAAATAAAAACTATTGGAAAAAAAAAAAGACCATAAGTTGCAAAAGGGATAGTGATCTGCATTGATAAGAGTTTCCTCTTTGGGAATTCCCTACACCAATATAAACATATATACAGTCAAACAAACAAATTTTAATGCTTAGTGACCTCAGAGCAAAGGTGAGACTTTTTTTAAACATCCACAACTGTGAGCCTGTGTAGTTTACTTTCCCATCCCTCTAAAAATTTTGAGAGAATCATCTGCAAGGGCAATCTTGATGAAACAGAGAACAAGAAAGCTATTATAAGAAATATTCTACAGTAGAACACATCTACAATAATAACAAACATCAACTGAGATATAAAACAAAGAACTGTACATTCTCTAATGGTAGTCACCCCTGTGATGGCAGAGACTGAACCCAGAGCTCTAGGAAAAGGGATTCTCTGTGAATAATATGGTCTTTCAGATACTCCTTTTTTGCAGATGATATTGTGATGATTTCATCAAATCTCATAACATTGCAGAGACTGTTGGAAGGAATCTGTAATCATGCAAAAGAGTATGGCCTATTATCAGTGCAGGAAAAGTGAAGGAAGAAAGTTTATTGCCCAGATTTCAACATGCATTTGGATGGATACTTTATAGAGTTTATCCAACTGTGTATTTGTGTATGTGTTTATGCATATATTTAGAGAAAGAATCAAAGATAGATAAAGAGACACCCAGAGACACAATGACACACACAGAGACACAGAGACAGAGATATAGACACACACACACACACACACACACACAGAAAGAGAGAGAGAAACTTTTACTGACTTCAAGCTTATCATAAAAATAAAACTTCATTTTTGCAAGATTAATATTTTACTGGCTATAGCAATAAGACATGGAACACCATTTCCTACAAAATTCTAAAGATATCACCTGCATAGAGAGCCATGGAATATCACATAGTGACTATGAGCAGGCTACATAATTTTCCTACAATAGAAAACTCTGAAAAAGAACAGCAGTGAAGGAAGTCATCAAGGAATTGTATAATAGGAAGAGAAGACAGGTTGGTCATTTGATAAGATTAAGATATGACAAGTGGACAGCCAAACCATTCCATGACTATCTTGTAATGTTGGGAAGAAGTGGGAATGGCATCCAGCACACTGGATGGATCCCTTATGGTAAACTTTTGGAAGAATATAAATAAAGACTCACAAGAGTTGAGAAGGCATTAATAGATCAAGATTTTCATTACTGGTGGGAACTTTCAAATGATGAGACCATTTATCCATTTGGGTTTTTGAGCATGACATAGTTAGATGAAAAAATCATAGAAGTCATCTATTAGTCTCTCTGTCTACGTGTTTGTCTGTATTCTCTGTGTCTGTCTTTAAATATATGTTATACACATACACACACATACACACACACTTGTCTTGGATAATCAGTACAAATGTACAAGAAGTTGAGATTAGAATTAAACAGGAGGAGAAAGGGCTTCTTTAGGAAATTGATGATGCTCCTCTAAGTACCCTAAAAATTCCCCAGAAACGTAGCACTATTTTTTCAATACCAATATTCTACCCAGTTTACATGGTCACAAGCCATAAAATACAACACTACAGTTTCTGAAGAATTAAAAAAATTAGTATTACTCAAAGAACAATGGATATGTAAGTATGTATATATACATGCATGTATTGTGTATGTGTGTATGTACATCTGTAGTGGATATAAAGAGCTACAAAGAAAAACTGGAGTAAAGGATGATGAAAAATATATGATAGAACATATAAAAGATAGAAGAGAGATGTGCTGATTATGTGGTGAGATCAAGAGATAAATGATACTCGGTATGCTGCACTGGTATTCTTATGAGATGATGAGAAAGTGAAGATCTTTAGCACAATGGAGCAGTCCACCAATGGCAAACTTTGGGAAGAATATTGGATGAGCAGCCATAGATGATTTGTCATTTGCATCATTGGAAGGAATATCCATACTGATGCTACTATGGATGCATTTGAGTGAATATCAAGTAAGATGATTAATTCTGTGATTCTAATAGATGCAGTAAATATTGCTTTAAAGAACTTGATTTACTACAAAGAACAAGGAGAATTATACATTGTCCTCTTTTGGAAACAAATTTCAATCTCAACTTAAATAAATTTTAGAAACAAAGATATTGCTATTTTACATTCTATCCAACAGCTAGAAACCTGAGACCACCATGATTTAAAGGTGAAAAATTCTGTATTTGTAGTTAAGTGACACAAGTTGGATTCCTGACAGAAGATTCAAATCCTGGCTTTCTGCTTCTAATATTTACTTATTTACATAGTAAAGACATTTAACTTCTCTGAATTTCAGTTTTTGAACCTGCAAAAAACAGAAATTAATAACTTATAATAATTTTATAATAATTATGAATAATAGTAAATATTGACTTTATAATGTTCAAATGATATAAAATAACTTTACAACTCATAAAACTTTATATAAATATTGGCTGAAATTATTTGAATCATTAGGCAAAGCTCAGACCTAGTAAGCCTTGGAATATATGATTTTGTCAGCCTGTGTCCTATCAAGTACTACAGAATAAACAATTCTGGCACCTGTTATATGGACTTTATTAAATTGTAATAACTTTAATCTAATCCAGCATTTAGGCCCCTGTTGACATCAGTTCTATTAATACTGAGTGATTCATTTATCAATTGAATATTTAACAATAAAGTTGTTTACTCTTACAAAAGAGGCCCCATTTTGGGCTCCTAGTGTTTTGCTATGTTGAGTAGAATAATATGTTAGATACTGTATGAGATAGATGCAGGATTTGTTACCCTTCCTCTCACCACTGTATTTAATGCTAGGATCTTAACAAGAAACAGAAAATATTCTTCAGTGTAGATAGGTCCTTCTTTCCTCCCCCCCTGTAAGTCAAAGAATTTAACACTGCAACCTGACAGCATCAGCTAAATACTGACAAAAAGTAAATTCTCCAATCTTTATACTATTTCTGCCTAGCCCATCTTTTCTCAATCAGTTTTGTAAAGCACCTTTTTACCTTCTTAATGAGAGGCATTTTAAATTTGACCTCCATAGAGTACACATGTCCATCTATATATAGCTTCTGCCTCTCCCCACACCACCAAGCAGAAAGACACATGGCACCTTTTGTCCAGCCAGAAGTTATTTTAAGCTCTTCTAAAAGGAGGTTTGGTATTTAGTTAACACTTCATCCTTCAAAACCTTGGAAGGAGAACATTAGTTTTAAAAATTAAATTCAAGATGGGAAGAATTAATGAGTTAAAATATGTACATTAAAATGGTTAGATAACACATTCATATAAATATCTGTGTACTTTAAAGAGGTCCTCTTTGGTTGAAATTAGATTCAAATTTACTCAGATTCTACAAATAATAATTATAAATAATAGCCTGGGTTTGAGCCAATGAAACTTGTATATGAATTTGCCCTGTACTTTTCAGGTGTTAAATTGCTCTAATTCCATATAGTAAATCTACTATAAGCCCTTTGGATTTTCACATTATAGTTGCTTTTAAAAAAGAATAATGAGTCACTGAACACCCAGGAACCCTTATTTCCTAAGAGTAGTTTGGCAATGGCAGGGAGAAGCCTAATTTAAGAAAATTTCTGTGTTCCTTTTTTTATTGTCCCTTTCTTAGCAAATATTGATCTCCTAATTAATTGCTGGTGGCAAAAAAAAAAAAAAAAAAGTATTACAAAACTTTTTCTTGTATAAACTCTACTATTTTGACTTTTTTTTTTTCTAATTAAAAACTGCTTACTGCCACTTTTGGCAGAAAGTTATAGGATCCCCTGTGCCTCAATGAGGCACTTATTAAGTATAAATAAAAAACAATGGAAAGGGCTTCAGTAGTTCACGGTCAATCTCCAAATTGAATTGTTTGGGCGGCGAACACCTCCCCCCAACCCCAACGTCACATCTTTTTAAGTTGCCTGAAAAAGTGTTTGTTGAACTTACCAGTAGGCGAGGAACAAAGCAAAGAGAGGAAGAGAGGGCCAGAGGAAGAAGGTGATTAAAAAACAAAACAAACCCCCCAAAGTACCATCAACAGATCAGAGCAGGAATCAAAGCAGGACACTCACCCCTGTTCCTGCTGGAGAGAGAGAGGGAAAGAGAGAGACACATGGAAACACATACACACACACACACACACACACATATACACACGTACACGTACAGGCAATGACAGATGAGGGTGGGGCAAAGCAAGGGACTGAAGCCTGGATGACAAAAATAACAAGGGATAAGACCTATGCAAAATTTAAGTGTGATACCCCCCTGGAGGGGGTGGTGGCTCAGAGATAATTGGCAGCTTCTAGGGTTTAACAATTTCTTCCACTCTAGATTTTTTTCCTAAGAAAATTGAAGACAATCACTGCAGTGAAGGCTAGAAATATTGATAGTTTTTTGAGGTCAGTTAATATTTTCAACCTAGAAGGCTTTTCATGTAGGTGTTTAGGGTTTCTCAGTTCTTGATATATTTCTGCTATGATTTATGATTTCTCTTCCTTTTCCTTCCTATGCCAGTTTAATTAATTAGTTTTATTTTGTTTTTGGGTATGTAGTATCAAGTTGCTTAATGATAAAATGGGCAGGGATGGGAGGAAGAGAGATATTGGCTTGAAAACTGTAATAATTGAAAAACTTTATGATGTAATTGATATTTACTTGTGAGCCTTGAAACAAACAAAACATGGAATAGCAAAATTTCCTGTCCTGATGTATAATTTTATCTATTTTGTATTTTCTCCAAGATGGCTAAATTGTTTCTCTTATTATTGATATTTTAACATGCCCTCAGAGAAAATATCTGTAATGGTAGTAATTGAAGATTTTGACAGTAAGGTAAGGTGTCACTGAGTTCCAATTTTACAACTTTCCTTCATGATTCTGCTATAGCAAATAAAAAAAGGATGCCAATTTCTAGTGGATCATTGTTGCAACACTGTGCTGAATGACATAGGAAATACTGTGGTGTTCTAAGCATGGAAACATTTTTATTAGATTTGGAATAGTCTTTCTATTGTGAGACTTTTAGGGATTGCTTACATAATTAATAATTAGTCATTATGGCTTGTGGAAAGAAGCAGCATATGGAGGGGAAATGCTGTTCTTTTTTGGATTTGGAAGATGTGGATTTGGGCTCTAGCCAATCTATAACTAGTTCTGATTTTAGACAACATATAGGAGTCTCTGTTTTCTCCAGTATTAAGTGAAATCAACAATACTTAAACCTAACTGGGTTTGTTATGAGGAAAGAGCTCTACTATTACAAATCTGAGTAATTGTTATTTCTCTAAATTATATCATCTGCAAAAACGTACATGCATTTATTAGATGATCTCTAGCATTAAAATGTTCAACAACTGCTGATAAAACTCTCCAATCCATTCCTCACACCTAAAGTGAAAGTTCCTAAAGTGAAAGTCTAAATATGTCACTCCTTTGCTCAAGAAGCTTCAGTGACTCCACATGTCTCTAGGATAAAAATAAAAATCCTTCCCTTTAGTAGTTAAAGACCTTCTCAGTCTGATTTCAACCTGTCTTTTGTAACTGACTTCTTATCACTTCTCCCTCACTCAACATCCAGTCGAACTAATGATATGCATTATTATATATATGAAACACTATATATGTGAAAGTCTATCTCCCATTTCTTGCTTGAAAGCTCTCTTCATGCTTGAAATGATCACTCTTCTTACTTCCCTTTGTTGTTGTTTGGTCACATTTGACTCTTTGTGATCCCATTTTGGAGTTTCTTGGCCATGATATTGGAGCGGTTTGCCTTTTCCAGCTCATTTTACAGATGAGGAAACTGAGGCAGACTGAGTCAAGTAACTTCTCTGAGGTGACCCAGCTATTAAGTCTCTGAGGCTGGATTTGAATTTAGTTTTTCCTGACTCCAAGCCCACCTAATTCCTTCCTGAATCCTAGCTTTCTTCAGAACTCAAGTACTACCTACTACAGAAGGGCTTTTCCTTTTCTCCCCAGTGTTCTCCCCTTACTTTGTATTTAATTTGAATACCTTTTGTATACCTTTTGTATATACTTACTTGTTTTCATATCACTTTCTCCTAATAGAACAATATTTTTGAAAGTCTGAAATTATTTTTCTAATCTTTGTTATTGTTAGTGCTGTTGTTAAATGGGTCAGCAGTCCACATCAGGTTGGGAGATTGCTAAAATGTGATCACTTTTATGATGTCACAATCTTGCAAGTGATTTTTGTTTTTCTAATATTTTCTAATATTGTTTTTCTAATATTTTTGTTTTTCTAATGCTTTTAAACAGATAAAGTTTATTTCAAAATAAAGTTTGCTTTCTAGGATAGACTTACATCTTTTCAGCAATGCAATGATCCAGGACAATTCCAAGAGAATTGGGGTAGAAACTGCCATCCACATCCAGAGAGAAAACTATGGAGACTGAATGTAGATTTTTTTTTTTGTTATTGTTGTATGTTTACTTTTTCTTTCTTGTGGATTTTTTTTCCCTTTTGGTCTGATTTTTCTTGTGTGACATGAAAAATATGGAAATATATTTGAAAGAATTGTATATAAAATACAATTAAAGAAAAAAAATTAATTTGCTCCATGGCCTAGAAACTCTTAGTAATCAGTCCTAAATATTTAACCATTTTTGGAGGGAGAAACCTTACACATCTTGGAAGGCTTTTCTGGGTTTGTTTTCTTTTGAAGTTAACTTATCTTAGTGAGTAATATAATTCAAAAGATCTTGCTATCCTCTATGTGGGAAGGCGCACCTGGGGACTCTCTTTTTCTGGACTTTCAGTTGAAAGTTCTTTGAATTTAAGAGATCCCTGGAGAAAATTTTGAATGCCTTATGATGTTACAGGGGCCCAGAAAAATTTGAAGGTGTTAAAAACACTATGATTGTAGACCTATAGAGGAGGGGGAAGATTAGTTTAAGATGAAAAGAACAAAATAATACAATCCCTTCTCTACATAATTTGCAGACAACAAAATATATTACTTTGGTTTCTTGCTTGAAGCTGAGGGGGTAACTATCATTTGAGCTCAAACCCTTTAGGATAATCTGAGAAGCTCTGTAAGGACAGGTTTCCTTCTGAGATAAGCTCGAGAAGCTAATTTTCTAAGTGAAAAGAGTGACTGGTGAGAGGGCACAGTGTATTCAGCTGATATGAACCTTTCTTGGAAGAGGCTGCAAGTATGCTTATAAGAAAGGTATGATAATTTGTAATGGAAAGGTCTGTTTAGATGATTTGGAGCTTGCCTAGACATTTGGTAACTGGTTCTGATCTGTTTTCCCTATGTGAAGAGGAGCCATTTTGATAAGCTGAAATGGAAATGGTATATATATATTCAACAGGTCCTGTTGGATGACCACAGTGAGGCTTCATCCTCATTCCTGCCTGGGTGTGAACGAGTAAAGAGTGAAGAACAATGCAAAGTCATCATCAGAGACAGAGAAGTCAAAGACCTTTATTTTCCCACTGGGTCACAGTTAATATGCCCTAGCAGCTGGGGAAAATGCTTTATATCTCTGTTCATATTTTTTCTCAGCAAATATCTCTTTGAAAAAATTAATTCATATTAGTTGACTAAATGACCATAAGGCCCTAATCAATGATGATTGATACTGGGAGCATACATCAGAATGGGATCCCAAGCTGATAGTGTTAGAGGTGAAATTTCCCAATCCCTCAGGGATATCTCTGGAACCCAGAGGAGGAGATGTAGAAATGTGGTTTGTTCTGGAGACCTGATTCATCAGTAAAAATGGGAGTTCAAGTAAGGACTTCCAGAGTTTAGGGCTACACAAGTCTTTGAGATAATATTTCAAAGGACTTTCTAACAACTGGAATAATCCAATGATGGAACAAGGTACCTTATAAAAGAAAAATGAGAAAGTATTTATTAAGTGCTCACTTTGTAACTAGCTCTAAGGATACAAATATAAGACTGTGCCTGACTTCAAGGGACTTATATTTTAATAGGCACCAACATAAAACATTTAGGGCCCAGGAAGGAAACTTTGGTCAGGGTTGTCATGAAAATGGTCTAAGGGACCATTATATTATAGAAGGATAAATTGAAATATCCCTATCAGGAACAATAGCAGAATTGTTTTAATTGTGGCTCCGTGACTTGGGATTCTCTCAGTATATCTGCCTGATAGAGGTGGGTCAGAGGAGACAGCTGCAAATAAGGATAGACATACTACTATATGGCAGGAATTCTATAGATAAAAGAATTATAGTAAAACCTTTCACAAAGTATTTTAAATCCTTATCACTGAAATTTTTAAAGCAGAATTTGGATGATTTTGTGTTAGATATATATCATAGAAAATGTTTTCTATTTATTTTGAAAGGAATATTGGACTTGACCTGTGAAGTTTCTCCAACTTTAGGATTTTATGGTTAAATTTAAGTAAAGGATTTATAGCTTACCTTAATTAACACCAAACAGTTAATGGTGTTAAGTATAAAAAGCTAGACAGAATAGGGGAATGAATGGGATTTATAGTAAACAGATTTTTGAAACTGTGTTGTCTTGGAATGTGGTTTCTAGAATAAAAGCCAAATTTTTGTACTATTACAAATTTATTGGAATACTCCAGAGTAGGGGGAAGAGGAGGGGCATGATTAGAACAGGATAAACTTGAGTCAACCTTGTCTTCATATTCAGCAAGGATTGTAGCTTCATTTTATTCCTGTAGATAGGGTAGGACTGTAATCAAGTTGACCTTATTTTTTTATTAGGCTAGATATCTGGAAAAATATGGCAAAATCTAATTAATTTGAGCTTGGAGATAGTCGATCTGGATTAGTGAAAGTTACTCCACATTTAATTCAACAAAAACTTATTTTAATACCTACTATATGCAAAACTGAGATATAATGGTAAATGAAATATTTTCTTGAATTATAATGTGAATTTTTGAATAAAAAAGGATAAAAATATAGAAACTATCTAGGATTAGGTTACCTGGTAAAAATTCTTCGTGTACTTGCCTTGTCATTAATGTAAGAATAAATAATGAATTTTAGCTATATGGTTCTTTGCAAGTCTTTGCAAGTACTTTGTTTTTTACTGAGATAAACTTTTGCCCCTCTTAAAGATTACAAATTCCAAATTAATGGAGTCTGAATTGATCAGAGTTTTTTTTTTTTTAATTATGACTTCCTGACAGTTCATTTTAGCAGTGAGAAAGACTTCGAGGATGAAATCTGAGGGTGCAATTGATTTTCTAATTATTATGAAAGGTTTTCTTTGAATAACTGTTACAGTATTTGAGAGATCTAGAGTGACATTGTGATGTGCTGGTGGGGTTTTGTTTTGTTTTGTTTTTTAACTCCAGCTAGCCTACAGATAGAAAATGGTTATTTCTATCTACCACTGTCCCTGGCTACCCCAGTAGTGAGTGAAGCAGGTGACATCCCATGTTGGGGAAATTCATTATATAGAAGTATGGAAGCTAATAACTATTTTTAAATTTATTTGAATTCTCCATGGCTAAAGTATGAGGATATTTCTATTCTGAAAGCTTCAGTTGTTATCTATTTTTAGTTGTTAGCTACAAGAAAATTTTAGGTTGACTACTGCTGTGTAGACAATATCTCGTAATTTCTATCTCTACAGCTGTAACATAGTTTTCTGGATTCTCTAAGGCCATGCCAGTGAAATGCAGATTCTGCCATATCCTAGCAAGCTCAAAAAGTTTTGAGTGCATTTATTCACACATTAGTGTTTGTTGCCCAATGACCAGTGGAGATTTGTCATCTAGGCGCAATAGAGATTCCTCTGGAAGGTTCCACCATGCTGTAGCTTCCCAATACAATTAGGATAAAATATAGAATGACTACACAAATATTTCTAAATAATATTGCATTTAGGCCAAATATTTAAGCATTTAATTTGAATTAAATAAAGTAGCTGGGATATTTTTCAGAGACTAACTATGCTGTCTGTATGTGCCAGTAAGTTCTAAGATGAGGAGAGTGTGAAGGAAAATCCAGCTTAAGTCAGAAACACACTAGATGTGTGGCCTTTAAATGCAGCATTTAACTATGCCCCAATCTGTTTTCCCTTTAGGGATGAAGGTACTTGGTCAGTGAAACATAAAGGAATTTAGAATATAAGCATTTTGAGGGCAAAAATTGTTACATTTTTGTCTTCCCATATCCAGTGGGAAAAGTGTCTTTGCCAGAGGGAATGCTTTAGTGCTTATTGATTTGAATTTAATCATGCTGATTATAGCTTTGAAATACTACTTGCTGCTTGGAAATTAGTATATTTATTCCCAGGCAAAGGCTGTGATGATTAGAATTGTTGAGATCAGAGTATTTCTTAAAATACTCCCTGTGAGCCATTCCCTTACCCTAGAGATCTATAAGTGTCAGGGGATGCAGGATTGTGGCTGCCAGAAATCAAGCATTCTAGGATGACATCTGGCATTGCTGCAAAGGTGGGAATGTCCTTCCTGAATGCTTTGTTGTGATATAAATACATTTTAGTTAGGAAAATTCCCAAAGTATGAACTGTGCTGCTCTCTCTGGCACCTCCAAATGAACTGTTATAACTTCCCTCTTCATTTTCAAATTTAAAGCTCTCTAGATAATATTTGCAAGTCTATAATACAGTTAATATATTTTACTATGTCTCATTATGTGTATTCTACTCTTGGTCAAAAGCCATTCCTAATTTCAAGCTGGGGTCTAGGTATCCCAAATCCATATTTTAATTTCTAGCTCTTATTCATTTACCAAATCCACTCTTTTTTTATTCCAAACTGTGTGTGTGTGTGTGTGTGTGTGTGTGTGTGTGTGTGTGCACATGCACACACAGGGAAAGAAGAGAAATTGAGAAAGGGGGAAGGAGGGAGGGAAGGGGAGAGAGAGACACATACACACAGAGACAGACAGAGAGATACTGGGACACTGAGAGACACAGAGAGACAGAGACAGAGACAAAGAGTCAGAAAGAGACAGAGATAGACAGAGAGACAGAAAGAGAGAGAGAGAGAGGGAGACAGAGACAGAAACATACAGAGAGAGAGAGAGAGAGAGAGAGAGAGAGAGAGAGAGAGAGAGAGAGAGAGAGAGAGAGAGAGAGAGAGAGAGAGAAATAATGGATGAAAAGCACTTTGCAAAACTTAAAGTAGTATATAAATTCTGGTTATTATTATTATTAGCCTTCAGTAACCAGGCCTTCATTCCAATGATGACATCATTCTCCCAGCCTTCTACAGTGTGCCAACTGAGCTCCGGCAGTGTTTATTGAGCAATAAGTGGGTGTGCCAGTAAATGTTTAACAACTGGGGTGTGTGTGGGGAAGTATGCATGAATACTTTTAAATTTAATCTGCATTATTAGCACTTTCTTAAGTCTAGACAATCAACAAAACAATAAATCAAGCCTTGCTTTGTAAAGATTGCTGATTTCTAATGTATAAATGCTCATACTGAAAAAATTTTTACTTTGGATTCTAAAGCAGGTCCTGGTGGGCTTCAACCCTTGACCTATTAGGTTTGATTTTTATATCATTTGCTATCTTCCTTCTACATTTCCCAGGTTATAAAGGATCACCACTTGCTTAGTATGTTTTATTTGACTTGATTTGGAAAAACAGCCCAGAAATATAACTGGTTCTACTCATGCTCACTGTGAGCCTCAACTGCCCCCCAAACGCAGAGTGGAACTAAGTCAGTATTGTGATCCATGCTTCTTAGATGAAAACAGTGATCCAAAAGAAACTAACTGCTTAAGAAACATTGTAACTTGGATGTTGGAAATCTTTCCTTTCACACAACTGCAGAACAGATCAATGAACTGTGGCAAAAAAAAAAAAAAAAAGTGGTGACCTAAAGAAAATCATCATCAACCTGAAGAGGGAAGAACATTGATATGTGGGCACTGTTGTACTGAATGTTACTCCAGAGGAGGCACTGAGAATGTTACCTGGTATATGGTGGAATTTGCTTGGATAGTTGAATCATCTGTACAGCTTGGGATGCAATTTAAAAGCAAGTTAAAAACATATTGATGTGCATAGTCTGGAGGCCAAGAATGAGATGAGTATTGAATAGTAATTTGAAAATTAAATGCTTCTCTCCTTTGCTTCTTTTGAAGTCTTGTTTTTTTCCTCCAATTTATTGTTCTTTTCTCACTGAATTATTTTTATTGCTTGGAGTTTAGCTTCTTATACTTTCACTACATGATAATGAGAGGATACTATGGGAGAAGAGTACAAAGACAATGAGTGATGAAAACTCATCCTTTAAAAAACAGACAATCCTGGAATGTTAGTTGATATTGTAATTTTAAAAACCCCAACAAAATATAAACAGAGAGCTAATTTGGTTTTTAAAAAGAGAATAAAACCAGCTTTTTTACATCAACTAAGAAAATAAATAATTCACAATAACTGACAAAGGAAGTTATCAGACAATTTTGTCGAGTTATATGCATTTATATGAAAAATATATATGCTAACAAAAATTACCTTGAGGGAATGAATGAATACTTAAAAAAGATGAAATAGCTATAATAACTAAAAAGAAAAAAATAACTCATTATCAGGAAAAGAAATTGAATAAGCTATAAATGAAATCTTGCAGTAAAACTCTAGAACAAGTAAATTCTATCATTCAGAGAACTAAGATTTACTGGGATCCTTCCAACTTCTCTCTATAATACAAATATGCATTTGATACCTAAACCAGGGAGAGACAAAACAGAAAAAAATAATGTAGACCAATATCCCTAATAAACATTGATGCAATATTTTGAAATATTACAAAACTGCTTTCCTACGATATAAATACTGAGAATACAGATGCAAATCTCACATGTGCCAGTCACTATCTTTGTACCTTGAGCAGATCATTTCATCCTTCTGGACCTCAGTTTGTTCCTCTCTAAAATGGGTATTTGATTAGATGGTTTTTGAAGTCTTTTTAAACTCGAAATTCTATCATTCTAAGAATTTACAGTCCCCATATTGAAGCATTGAATAGAACTTTAAACAATAATAATGCTAGTTTATTTAACTCCCATTTCTCCAAATATTTCAAAGTATCTTTTATATGTTTTCATTTCTATAAGATTCCTATGAGAAAGTCTGACTGCCTTTCAGATTGGAGAGTTGAATTAAAAATGATTTTAAGTCACTTGTCTGACATCAAACCAGTTAATTACAGAGTGAAGGCAAGAATGCAGATTTTTAAACTACCAGAAATAGCAAGCTTGTCGCTTAAACTGAATGCTTGGTTTGGAATAAATTCCTAAGTTCTTTTCATAAAATGAGATCCCAAATTGGAGGTTAACTTATACTTGGAATAACACATGGTTTTTCTTTTGGGAGATTGCAAATTTGTTATTCTGAAGAAAATGTTATTGTTCTCTATATTTGTGAATGCTAGAAGAGAGTAAATTACCTCATAAAATTCACTATCTTTGCATTCTCAGGATGAGGCCTGCATTGTGTATAATTATTTGTTATTCATCTTTTTTTTCCCACAGAGCAAGACTCAAATGAATGAAATAATAGAGAAGTGAATATTTGGATACAAAGCTCATACAAACAGAATATTTGTCACATCCCCAGAGAAAAGTGAGAGCTTGAGATTCTGTTTAAATAGCTTGTGTTACTAAAAATGTGAAGGGCAAAAGATGGATATTACAGACGAGGGAATTTGAGACTCTGCAAGAGAACAAAATAACTGAGAGAGGAAAAAGAATTTGTATTGAGATGAATAAAATTTATATAGACTTTCTTTCTATTCTATATAACTCCTGGTAGCGCTGAAGGCAAGCCACTATATCAGGAGACTAGAAACAGGGGAAAAACTGTAGAAAGAGAAAATTTATTAAGAGAGTTCGGGCCACAAGAAATTAGGTTTTAATAAATAAGAAATGGATCATAGGAAATGACTGGGAATAATCAATGACACAAGCATTATGTTCAGAGGGGAAAAAATCCTCAAATTAAATGTTTACTAGAACTACAGTCTAATCTCATTAAACTAGCATTAAATTATTGTAAGGAATATATAATTTGATGCTACTAATGTCTCAGTGCCAACTAGATGCCCTGTGGTAAGTTAATCATATATTATTATTTAATAAATATTAATTTAGTACCTATCAAGAGATCTTTCTACAATGGAATCACATACTTCACATGGATAAATGTCTATACATATATGAATATGCATACATACATACAGAAATATAAACAGTATATATTTGTGTGTATTCTATATTTTTGTCTATCCAAATATACATGATAGTTAGGTGGCACAGTAGATAGAGCATTGGGCTTGGAATCAGGAAAACCTGGGTTCAAATACAGCCTCAGATATTTACTACCTGTGTAATCCTGGGCAAATCATTGAATCCCATTTGCGTCAGTTGTAAAATGAGCTAGAGAAGGAAATGACAAACTACTCCAGTATCTTTGCCAAGAAAACCATATGAAGAGTCAGACATGGCTAAAATGAATGAACAACATCTATATACATATACACACATGCATATGATGTGTATATATATATATATATTCATATTTGTACATACATGTATAAAGTAGGTTGGTACATGGGTACCAGTGCAGTAGATTAACAGTAGATTTTGTTATTGAGAATTTCTGTAGGTAAAATCATAGCTCTATATGAATGTATATATATATATATATATATATATATATATATATATATATATATACATTATAGTTAATATATATGTGATTTGACTATATACCTAGATTTAGGAAAAAACAACTCTAGAATTCAGACCTAGCATGTTTTCTGAATGATTGGGAGAAGGCTTATTTGACATTCAGTGCTTGTATAAGGGATAGAGTTGATGTCAGACTTTGAAAAGAGAGAGATTTTTTTTTCTTCTCTGTCTTACTCTCTCCTAGAGAGGATACTTGTGGTCCCAGGCTTTCTTCAGAGAGAGGTCCTGTAGGAAGAGAAGGACTTTGAGAAGAAAGAGAAGCTGGTATCTTGAACATATCCTTTGTGTATGTTTTATATATGTATATTCTGTGTCTATGTTTTCCAGCTTACTCACTAGAGACTTCAGGGAACTTCCCCTTAGGTGATTTCAGGAATTTTCTCTCTTGATCAGTCTAAACTATCTTACTCCCAGTGGTAAAACTCATTCACTTTGTATTGTCCAATCTCTATAATTTATCTAATTTCTATTTGCTTGGATCAATAAGTTTATTCTCGATTTACCACTGTGATCTCCTTTGTCTAAATGGTATAATGGAAAGGGAATCAATTCTTTGGATATAACTTTGGTTACTCCTTCCCAGTAAGAGATATCAACCAGGAAAGTGGCTTAGATCTAAATCAATTTTCCTTAGTAATATTTAGGGGACAGACATATATAATTTTAGTCTCTTATACTTTGTTTGAAGAGAGCAAAGTGAGACAGCAATTTTCTACTCCTCTCCAGCTAATAATCAAAGTCTTTCTTGGTGACTGGTAACTAAGATTCCAGTGACACACTCCCTTTGAATTGTATTTAGACACATCGATATGCATATATAGTGGTAGGGCAGTGAATAGTGTTCCAGACTTGGATTCAGAAAGACTCCTCTTCCTAAGTTCAAATCAAATCTCAGACACTTACTAGCTGTATGACCCTGAGGAAGTCATGGTTTGCTCCAGTTTTCTCATTTGTAAAATGAGCTGGAGAAGAAAATGACAAACTACTTGACTATCTCTGCCAAGAAATCCAAAAGGGAGTCATGAAAAGTTGGCTATGACTAAAAAAAAAGACAGCAATGTGCATATATACATAAACCACATTGGCAATATACATACTGTACATATATAGACCCACACAAATATATTTCAATAGTAATAGGAACTAGCATAGAATTGCAGGAATTCTCTCTGCTAATATACATCAGTAATGAAAATTTCTTCATTGGGATGTCCCTATGCCAAATAGTTCAGCTTGATTGTAAGACATATTTTGAAATTTAAAGGGACTTTAATTTAGTTGTATTACCAATGTGGGAGTCATCACTGAAGAAGTACAGTCAGATCAGTTCCTTATTAAAGAAAATATTAAAGTCAATATCATATTAAAAGTTATAAACATAAAATACAACATGCAATTAGAACAACTATAATCTGATCTGTTTAAATAAGGTACTGCTGTAGTATATGACATGTATAGAGGAGCAAATATCAACAGGGAAGATTGCTGCTTCTTACTTCTTACTTCTTTGACTGATGTAAAGCAATCACCACAAAAAAGGGGGCCCAGAAAAGCTAGGAATTCCCTCAGACATCAAATACTTTATCTCTCAAGCAGATAGACGTGGTTTCCAAGTACAACATTGGTTTAAAAATATAGATTCATTGTCAAGACTTTACAAATAAGAATGATGGAAGCTCATGAAGAGTGATGCTTCATTTTTTTAAAGTAAGAAGCAGAGGGAGGAAGAAAAGAAAAAAAATTACAAAATTTAAGGCATGAAACCTAATTCAGATCATTTGAAGATGTACAATAAAAACAGAAATGATAAGTAAGAAAAATGGGAAAGCTTTCTCAAAATTTCTCTAGCAAATTATTTTCTTCTTCAATGGCAGTTTAATGCCTACATGTGGACTCTGATATTTCAGTCTTTAATATATGCTATATGAAGAAGAAATAGTATCAAAGAAAATGAGGTGTTAAAAACAGCTTGTATTCATTTTTTTCCCTTTATGCCCTGTGACTTCATAGTGTAAGTTTTACTTACCCAAATATTTGACAATGCCCAAGTATTTGACTTTCTTTGTTATTTTTCTAACAATTTACCTGTCATGTCAAGTGAGTTTGCAGTTCCACTTGGATTACCTTGGATTTGCTGTGGCAGGAATCCATTGGGGAAACTTCAGGTGCCCTTTGTAATAAGGACCCAGAGGAAATTTGCCTGGACCTCTAAAGTTCTATTGTTTATTGTCTAGCTGGAGGTCAATAGAGAATAAGAAGGATCAGAAGACATTTTGTTACAGAATATCTACAAAGAAACATAACTGGAATAAGAAGCTGAGGGTTTATAATCTTTGCTTTCAATGTGTCTTTTGGCTTGAGATAACATCTCTCCTCTCTTGATATTCAACCCATCCTATATACCCTAAAACCTTATCTATCACCTTTTTCTCACAGAGGTAAGTAAAACCATACCCTCTGATCCAGAGCAACAATTTCCAGATTTCTCAAGGGCTTTATTGTCTATCTGACTTTTAAATCCATGGATTTGGCAAAAGGATTAATTAGTTGAAGTACTTTCCCCATGTGTTCTCACCACCCTTTATATTGTTTCCTTATGATGGGTCCACCATCTCTCCCTCCTCTGCCAAATCCTCCTTGGCTTTCAAGAAAATTATTTTGCTCAAACAATAGTAACGATTAGATTAGCATGAGGTGAAAGTAACATCTTTATTGAATGGGAGGTAGAGTCCCTTAAGCCAAGAAAATGACATGTGGATGGTCAAAATGAAAGAATCAATCCACAGTATTGTTTTTTCTAGCTGAGATAATATCTTTTTGTTAGTTGTATTGATATTGTCTACCCTAATATACAGTGGAGTGCTAATATGGTTCATTGGTCCTGCCCCCCCAGGTTATCCCCCTTAAAGATCCAAATGTTGAGCCTCTAGGTTCCTTACTACTATTTACTACTCCTTACTACTCTTAGCAAGAGAAACCTATGAGTACTGTTTAGGTCTTTGATCCTTTGGGTTCTTATTAGAGATGGGGCAGCAATGGATACCATACCAAAAATGAGTTGTTTGCAAATTGAGCATTATAGTATTAGAGAAAGGAACTCATTGGAAATAACACCTTTAAGGAGATTGTTTTCATGATGAGTGCTGGCATAAGTGGGCCCAGGCTTAACATATTTCTGGCCCTATTTATTATATTAAAATTTGTGTTTATTAATGGAAAGAATAACTTGAACTAGAAGCAACCCTCACAAAACCAATACATCTATTTGTAAAGGGCTAGAACTGAGCAGATGCAAGGTGACCTAGCTCGTAGGGCTAATTACCAATTGGATAATTCTCTATTAACATATGCTTGGAGAATGACCCTTCCCAACTATTCTGTGCTGGATCGGTGGGTGTGAACAAAGAAGGAAAAGAGAGAGATGAGAGGGTAGAGTAGGACAGGCAGGATCATTCTTTTGGCTGTGGAGAGAGAGGAAGGAGGTGTTGAGATTGCTAATCCCCTGACGGCGACCCCAAAAGACCAAGATTAAAGACTTTTGCTTATTCTGACTCCCGCTAATTCTAAGATATCCAGGGTTGCAACATCTATCCCCACTATATACTCAGGCTGATTTGTAACTGTAATAGAATCATGGGCTTCTAAGAAGAAAGAAACCTTAAATGCCATTGTGTCACAGATGGAGAATCTGACACACAATGAAGATTAATGATTTGTTCATGATCATATATTTAGTGTCTCCAATACCAGTTACCTAGCTACTATGCCAGGCTGTATTTTATATATAATACCATTATTATATTGTCCTACCTTTAGTGAATCAGTGATTTTTGTTCCTCATATAGTGATTTCCCCTAAACCTCCACCTCTAGATGTATTCCATATTTAATTCAAATGAGAACTCTCCAGGTAATGGTTACCTGATTTCTGGTATCCAGAAGATCCCTAAAGATCTGAACTTTACCATCCATCTAATAAAGGGTTACTCTTGCCCAGTATTTGTGAAGCACTTTTATTCTTATACAAATATTGAACAACTTTGGAGGGCTTGGCTCCATTCCTGGTGATCCTTAAATTACACGTAAGCTTATGGTACAAAGGAATCAGTAGAAACTAGTTAAGACCCATTTGCCTATTCCTTCCTCTTTGATTATTTCAAAAAACTTTTTATATGCACAAATATGTAAGCATATTTCCATATTAATTACAGTTGTGAAAGGAGAAATAGACCAAAAGGAAAAAAAACAAACAAACAAAAAACTCAGATAAAATGAAATAAGTTTATTTCAATCTACTTTCAGAGTTCATCAGGCCCTTATCTGGATGTTCTTCCATTATTATTAATCTTAACCCTAATCCAATCTGTAATGCTAAAAAAAGAAAAATTGGTTACTAATCTTTCTCATCAACCCCATGTTTTGGCTCTTGGTCTCCTTTCAGACAAAGCTTCTTAGATTCCCATGCTTTTAGAGTAGCTCACCAGAGAAGGCAGCACTACTAGTGTCTACTTAAAATCAAGGAGATCCAATTTATTCAAACTTCAAAAGCATAGCCTGAATTGTAATAAACAGAGGAAGTGCCATAGTAAGCAATTACTTCCAGATATGAGGAGCACCTTCTAGGAGCTTTTCAGCTCTAATGACCTTTGAAACAGGCTGTTCATAAGGGCACTGGAGTTTCCTTAGTATCAACTATTCTGTATCATATAGCCAATCAAGAACTCCCTGATCTTTTAGATAATGAGTATTTATTCTAGAGTTTTTGAACAGGCCAGGAAGGGAATTCATCCTTAGAGAGCTAAACCTATCTGATTCTCACCTGAGTCCATTGAAAAAGATATATATCCCTGTCCCAACTGTATAGGATGTCAGAATGACCTTGCAACTAGGATTTCATTTCGTTCTCTAAAGTTATGAAACTTATCATCAGAATATAAATCAGTGCTGGTTTCTTTTCCCCACAAATGCACGAGCCAATCCCTTAAACTCTCTATTTCCTTCCAGTAATATTTAGCAGTAAGCACCTTATTTCCTATCCTGAATATCCTTTAATTTCTTCCTGTTAACCATCCCCTAAGAGAATACTGCCTTGTGATGGTGACTGAGTATTCTTTCCAGTTTCCTGTCTATGGGAGAAGACCAGGGCTGGGAACAAGGGGGAGGGGGAAATACCAATACAAGGAGAATCTTTCTCATTCCAACCCTTACCCTTTCCCCAAATTTCATGTCTAATAACACAAATATCCTGAAACAACATTATTAGGTTAGGGTCATGATCAGATCTCCTTGTAGTGCTAGGAAAACATTGACCCTCTCATCTTTAGCTGGGTTATCATAAGTCTATCAATTGGTCCTCTGCCTTTTGTACATTTCATTGATTTCACTTTTATTAACATAGGTGATGGCTTTGCAATAATTAGCAACAATCAGAAAACAGTAAAGTTACTTTGTTACCTGTCAAATTCAACTGGTCAGTGCTCCTGTAGGGACCTTAGAGGACTAGATGTCCTACTAGTGTTTTACACTGATGTCTTGCCCTGATGAAATGTTAGAAACTCAGAAGACTATCATCCATTGGAAGGATTTGAATGAGTCACAAGGGAAGAGAAGGCATGAATGGATTTTTGACTTGCAGCAGTAACTATATTACTGACTCACAGAGCCATGGAGAAGGAAGAGGATGGATAGGAGGAAGAGGAAAACAAGATAATAGTAATGATGATAATGAAGATAAAAGATGAGAACCAGATGCTAATTATAATAAATCAAGATCAACCTGTTGCCATTAGAAATTACAAAAAGCTTATATTTGAGTAGTAATCTGTGCTTAATGATCTATGCCAATTGGTCAATGAAGTGGTAGAAATAATGTAACATATTAAGTCATGTTACACAAATTTAGTATCTACTAGATACCTAGACAGACAAGATCAGATGACTATAGTCATTCACTAGAAGTTTACTATCCTTTATAAACTAACAACTAATGACAATTCCTCTTCCTAAAAATATAAGCCCTGAAATATCCTAAAACCCCCCCCAGCAAATCCTCTTTGAAGGATGTATTTGAACCCAAAACATCACTTCAGAAAGAACCACCATTATATAATACTGATCCATAAAAATATCAGAATGTTTCTGCTATATGTTATAATACCAGGTACTTATAATTTCCAAGCTGCATAGAATGAAAAGCTTTTCAAAATGTAGAAATCTAGGAGATATTAAAATAATGTGGGAACAGGATTAAGATAGATATCATCCATCTGCCTGCTATGAGAATTGTTCTGAAGACATTTTCAGTGAGTCCACAGAAGTTGTGTTTACATTTCAATATACTTTTTCAATTTGAAAAAAAATTCAATTTATTTCTCTGCACAATAGTCTGCAGAACATTAAATTAAAAAAAAACATACCCAGTATAGTAATTTGTTTTTAGATTGCTTTCATCTAAACTCCATAAAAAAAAAGATGAATACAAGAAAACAGAATACTAATCGTAGTTATTATTATCATTTCATTAATGGGAAAAAGTCTCTATACCTAATTGAATATAACATGATATTATAATCATATGATAATATGAATATAACACATAAATATATATATATAACACATATATAATATAATAGGAATATAACACAGACGGATTTCAGACTTCATTTACTCCAATTTATACTTGGTTAAGAATCACTTCTCCACCCCTTAAGTGGTTGATTGGTCCCTTCTTAAAGATCTTCAAATTTGGGGATTTCATTTTTTTGCATTTTATTTTTCTAAAATTGCCCACAGTACTAGAAATTCCTGAAAATAAGGCATCTGTTTTAAAGAGGAGAGAATGGATGATATCAAGGGATTTCCATTTCTCATTCAATGTCCACATACTTCAGGACATCAGCCTGGCTATATCTGTAGTCCAAAAATGGCTCTTCACCAGTCTGGATTGTTCTCTTAGCAAAAATACCTATCCTATGGTCACTGTTAACTATCAGAACTTTTGCATAGCAGCTGAGATTTACTGAATGATTTGTAAAACAAATTTTATTATCCTTGCAGGCTGCATCCACCAAAAATCATTATTCAAGTTGAAGAGAAATCTGCACATATACTTATCATAAACTTTTGGTCTTCTGTTTGCCTTATCCTGAGAAATAATCTCACCACAGTATTCAGAGATGAATTTATTCTTTTGTACAGAATTTTTTATGAAAATTCCCCAACTTGCCCCATCACATGGTACCATTAGTAAATGCTTTTTGGATCCTCTCTGAATGCTGCAGTTCTTGCAAGACACATTTTTATTATCCTAGTGATCAGCAGCCCCACAAGTCAGACAGAGGATTAGATCACATTCATGGACAATCAAATACACAAGGGCATTGTTTAATGTTGTATTGTGCTTTATAACAGCACCCAGGGAATTGGTTTTGGCATTCTGAGCTACACTGACAAAACTTTTCACAAAAAATTTGAACAATCCCACATGGGCAAGAACTGTCACAAGGTTGATGTGGATGATCACAGGATTGATAGTTGTAAATGTAGTTAGAGGAGCCATCCTTTTTCAGTTGTATCTTTCTGCAATGTATAGGCCACAAAAAATAAAGATTCCTTTACTCTAAACTCATAGATCTGTCTACATGTTTTGGTTCCAATCATAGCAATGGCACAAAATTATCATAATAAGTGTCAATAAGAATGGAGTCAATAAGAATGTTGAACATTGAGGCTTCAGCACCACTCCATTCCACGTTTTCAGGAGGTTCAATATTTGCCTTCATTTTTATTGGTGTTTGACACCTGGAGTTTGCCTCAGAAGAGCTGGAAGTTTCATCTTTCTTTTCTTCTTTCCCTTTATCAGTATTCTCCTTGTCATCATCATCTTTATCATCATTGTACTGACCAAGAGCATTCATCAACTCCACAAATATTTCCTCATTTGTAAACTTGTATTCTCTATCTTCGTGTACTTTTCCATCATAATTTGTTTTATTAATTCTTCAATGAAAGCTCCATCCTGATTAAGAACTTTATCCTCTATATGAGGAATGTTATGTAAAACTGTCTTATCTTTCACCATAAAATTCTGCTGTAGAGGAGACCAAAAATTCATTATAGGTACTGAAGAAACAGCATTCAGAGTCTTTAAGTTTTATTTTGGAAAATCCAAATCACTGGTCACAGAACAAGAAGTCAAGAAGGCTATGTCCTTTGCTATTTTCATTCTTGGTTTAAGATTTCTGTCCTTAAAGATAATTATGAATGTTGGAGGAGATGTGGGAAAACTGGAACATTAATCCATTGTTGGTGGAGTTGTGAACTAATCCAACCATTCTGGAGAGCAATTTGGAACTATGCCTAAAGGGCCATCAAATTGTGTATATCCTTTGATTCAGCTGTATCTCTACTGGGCTTGTATCCCAAAGAGATTATAAAAAAGGGAAAAGGACTCACATGTGCAAAAATGTTTTGTGGTGGCAAGGAACTGGAAATTATGGTATATGAATGTTATGCAATCTTATTGTTCTATAAGAAATCATCACCAAGATGATTTCAGAAAGACCTGGAGAGACTTATATGAACCGATGCAAAATGAAGTGAATAGAACCAAGAGAATATTGTGCACATCAACAAACAGATTATATGATGATGAATTCTTATGAACATGATTTTTTTAAAAAATGAGGTGATTCAGGTCAATTCCAATGGTCTTGTGAGGGAGAGAACAATCTCTTCTCAGAGCTGGTGTAAGCCTGTTGAACTTCCACAATGTCATGTATTCAGAATTTACATGCTTTCACCCACAAACTGGTTCCTTTTCAATTTCTTTCCAGTTTGGACTATGATGATCCACTTGAGTTTCTTGTTGCTATTTGCAAACCAATAAAAGTTGATGAAATTTTGCCTTTTTCTTTTCTCATGCATGTTTTGTAATATTTTGTACCATAAATCCAGGCATTCCAACATCTTCAAAATTAGAACTATCTATGATTGAGTCATACTTTCAATTGCATCATTTTTTTTCTAATAATAAACCTCTTTTTTTTTTTTTTTTTTTTTTTTTTTTTTGTGCTGTCAGTTCCATCTGAAGTGTTTTTCCTTTTTCCACTTGTCAAAGGCCCTCAATAGGAATCAGAAAACTCTGATTCCAGTCCCAGGTCAGCTCCTGACTTGCTGTGGGACCTTGGCAGTGGCTTTACCTCTCTGAACCTCTGTTTCCTCATCTTCTTTCCCTTTCCCCAACCTTTGCTGCAAATGGGAGCAGCGCTCAGTAGTGCAGGAAAAACATTTAGTTTATCAATCAAATGCACTTCAATTTTATTGGTTCTATGACTAGTATTACCACTGATGGCAGTTGGATTTCATTAATTTTCAAAGCTGATCATGTGACTGTTTAACAGCTCTAATTGTTATATTAAGCCTAAATCTTCCTCTTTGAATCAATCTTTCATTATTTGACTCTAATTCAGCGGAGCCAAACAGAAAACAACTGTAAACATATACATACACCCACATCCATGCCTATGTCTAGATGAGGCAGTGATTACATTGGACCTGAAGTCAGAAGACCTGAGCTCACATTCAGCCTCAAAAATGTACTTGGGCAAGTCAGCTAACTTTTATTTGCCTCAGTTTCTTCAATTGTAAAATATAAAATACTACTTCCTAGGGTTATTATTAGAATCAAATGAGATAATTATATAGTTCATAGTGTTGTGCCTAGTAGGTGCCATATAAACACTAGATGTTATTATTATTATCATATGCATGTTGCATCTTTCTATAAAATATAAGCTCTTCCTTTCTTTTTTTTTCTTTTTTCTCTTTTCCTCCTTCCTCTCTCCTCCTTCCTATTCTCCTTCCTCTCTCTTCCTTTCCTTCCTTCCTCCCTTTCTTCTTTCTTCCCTTCCTTTCTTCTTTTTCCTTCTTTCTTTCTTTTGTTTTTCCTATCTTTTGTTTTCTTTCTTTCTTTTCTTTTTTTAATTTCTTTTTGCTGCTCATTTTGCACACCTAGTAGCTAACATAATGTCTGGGTACATATTAGGTACCAAAATATGCCAGGCATCATGTAGAACAGAAATGTCAAGCTAACAGCCAACTCCTGAATATAGCCCAAACCAAAATTAAAACATAATTGATAAATATTCAAGAAAATAAATAAAAATAGATAATATTAAGTGAATTTCTAAGTTAATATGTAGTTTTCAAGGATTTGTTTTTATATGAATTAACACCACTAATTGTGGAAGATGAAACTAGTTGTTTTTCTCCTTAAATTTTTAAGATTCCATTTGATTTTTCATCATCTCAGAAATGTTAATTTGTCTTCTGTAAAGTATGAACTCAAATGTGATCTCTTAAAAAAAAGTCCTAACAAAAATGCAGGAAAAACATTTAGTTTACCAATCAAATGCACTTCAATTTTATTGGTTCTATGACTAGTATTACTGCTTCAATATACTAAGTGGCATGGCTACTTACTCATTTGTAATGGGGTGTTAACTTTAAGGCATCATTGTGGCCATGTTTATACTCCATTGAAAGACCCATAGAGGAAAATAATTGGGCACTTAATTGTCAACTATTTTACATTGTGGGCATAAAAGAGAAATTTATTTTGGAAAAGAAACAACTATAAATTCCAATTTACCTTTTCCCACCTAGATGGTAGTACTTTTGTTTTGAGATACCCTAAATCACTTCTCCTTGGATACTCAAGAACTCAGATAAAATCAAGCTCTGCATTGCCAGAGAGGTGGAGAAATAGAGCCTTTGACTGTGTTATAATGCTCTTTATGCATATTTATGTATTTGAAGCTCATAATAATTTTGAACTAAGTTATGTAAATAATATAATTTCCCTTTTTAGGTAAGGAAAATGAGGTACAGAGATGTTGGGTAACATGACAGAATGTGGATTCAAATTCAGATCCTTCAACTAGAGATCAGTGTTCTTTTCAGAAAATTTCCAGTAGAAGAGTACTAGCAAACTACTGCTTTGGGTAATGAAAATTTTAATATATGTCTCTAGCACTCTCCACTACCTTTGCCTGGTTCTTCCTGTATACTCTCCTTATTGTCACAATTTTCTCCTTTTTGTGAGGGGAACTTGGTAATCCCTTACATCTCTGGGTGTTTTGCATTCTGTGACTGTGGTCTTTAAGTCTGAGCTTTAACTTCTCTCCTTTGCTCCATTAATAATTTTTCTGATGCAAAAGTTTTATAGATATATATATTTTAAAAGCCAGTGTATTACAAAGGAGAAGGAATTGAAAAGAATCAACCACCTACTGAGGGAAGGGTCCAATTGCTATCAATGCCAAAAAACATTTAGATCTGCTTTCCTTCTTTATTCTAGTCATCATCAAAATCATAGCACTTCTCTTGGTGACTATAATAAATAACTGGGAGTAACATGAAATTTAGAAAGCTATTATCACCCATTCTCAAGGCACTTGTATTATTTTTAAAAGGCAATATTGAAGTAGATGAACATAAAATAAAACATTTTATCTGAATTTAGGAGGAGGAAGAAGTGAATGTTTTTCTTTTAATGGAAAATGATTATTTGGTTCTTTCTCTCTGGTTTTTCAGTCTGTCTATAAGTGGATTGTAAGGTAGGTGATAGGATAAAAACCATTACAGAGTGATTTAGGAAGACTGAGAAGATAAGCAGTTAGGAGAATGGAAGGAGAGATGACAGGATCAATCACTGTTGGATTCCAAATTGCTAAGGGATTGCTCCATAAATAACATGGCCAAATTTGGCTTCCTACCTTCTTGCAAAAGTTGAAGCCTACTGAAAGTGTTTGATAGTAATAACCACAGTGTTAGAATGGTGATTCATAATGTGCCAATTATTTAACAGGATGCAACAGAACTGCTTCCTTTAGTGGAAACAATGTCTCTTGTTAATCATGACCCTTTTCTGGACCCTCATTACTTTCTCCTAGACTGTTGTTTAACTACATAATTGGTATCGCTGCTTCCTGTTCCATAATTGGTATCCTTTCTTCAACTCACACAGCTTCTAAGATGATAGTCCTAAAGCATATGTCTCCCCTTTACTTTTCTTCTCAAAAATCTTCAGTGGCTCCTTCTCCCCATTAAAGTAAGATACGATCTCTTCAAGCTGATATTTTAAAGTCCTTCACAATCAGCAGTGTAGTTCCTCAGTTTGACAGGAGATTGAAGCTGTTTTACTTCAGGCTCTTCATCGTGTCAGCATCCATGATTTGTGGAAACACCCCAAGACTTTCCATTGGAGATCAGAGGTGGGGGAGGCATTTTTAGTCATTATGGGCCTCTGAAGCCCTTCTTTCTTAAAATAATAGCTTTTATTTTCAAAAAATATGCAAAGATAGTTTTCAACATTTACCCTTGCAAAATCGTGTGTCCAAATTTTTCTCCTTCCCTTCCCGCCACCCTCTCCCCTAGACAGCAAGTAATCATATATATACTTCTATACAAATTTCCACATTTATCATTCTGCATAAGAAAAATCGGATCAAAAAGGAGAAAAAATTAGAAATACAACAAAAAGCAAGCAAACAACAAAAAAGGTAAAAATGCTATGTTGTGATCCACATTCAGTCCTGACATTGCTTTTTCTGTATGTAGATGCTCTCTCCATCATAAGTCTATTGGAATTAAGCCTCTCTTTTTAAAATCTAGATGTATAAAAACAGATTTTTTTTGTCAGCACTCATGCAGCAATATTATTGTGAGATTTGCATTGTAACAGATCATTCTAGACAACTTTAAGCCCTGGCCCCTAATTACTCTGCAAACTGATAATTGCCGATAAGAATTATACATTCTGGAAGGAAAACCTGCTCAGAGGTAAAGTTTCATTTGATAGAAGGAAGCATCATCTTTGAGAAAATATGGTACCTCATTACTGTTTGCATTAGCTGTAATAATCCAAAAAACTTTTAGACCATCCAGAAGTTCTAAATGACCTGAATGCCAGATCTGGTGGTCATTTTTTCCCAAGGTTTATAGACATTGTCATCTGTGGACAGGGGAAAATAATAAAAATCTAAATTTGGATACTTGTAGTGTTCAGCTCTGACTAACATTGCAAATTATGAATAGAAAAGTAGAATACATTGTTCAGGGTACCCTAATGGTAATAGGCCTGTCATCTGCTAGAAGAGAGAATGTAGAGGCTAGAATCTTATGTATACCCTGTAGAATTTGTAGACATCTTTCAACTATGCCATTCTGTTTAGTCATAACCTGGAAGTTCAGGGAATTTCTGGGAGAAATGACTCATTGGAAGTGCCTGAGTCAGGAGAAGGCTTATTGGATTTCACTTGTGATCTTATTGGCGTAGCTATTCTGGGCAGAAAAAAGCAGAAAACTCAGTGAAATACAAAAGCTTTAGAGGAACAGATTAAGCCAGAAAAACCACTTCCTTGTACTTTTGGTTGTAAGAAATTGATGTGGTATTGGTGGGGAAATCAGGACAATTGTAGGAGAGTTATCTTTGAAGTATTTGCAGATATTTCCTGCTTAGTTTTAGTCCTTAGAATATGTTCTTGTATACTCTTCTTGTTTCCAATCCAATAATATGGAGACTTTGAGGAGTCTGTTTCTGGACATAACTGTGTGATGCAAATGTCTCAGGATTGAGTACTGTTATGATAAAAAGTCTTCTGTTTGATTGTAGAGGCGGAAGAACTGATGACTCAGGAATGGCTGAATCAGAACTGAATTTTCAGACAAAGGGGAGCTTTCCACTCTTACTACACTGTACTTTGACTTTCCTAATTTAGTACAAAAAAAGAAACTACCACAGTGGATGGAAAGCTGGTCTCAGAATTAGGAAGTCCTGGTTGTAGGACCATCAACAAGGCAGTTAATCTGTCAATGTCGCAGTCAATTTAATAAGGCCATAAATCACAGAACAGTTGCCAATCTCTTTCAGCAGAGGAGTTGGTTATACTAATGAAATCACAGGCTTAGACCAAAAATATCAGTATAATTCTTCTGACCCTGAATTCATGTTTTGACAATTTTTAATTTTCATGCACATTTGAACTTCTTAAATCTCAGTGCTCTTCAGACACCCTGGTAATAATTACCCCATCTAGTTTATCCATTTATATTTATTAACTCCCCAACTTGAACCCTGCTTTTTATGCCCCAGAAAGAGATTGCTGAGGAATTAGGGCCATATAAAGGAAAGAGTACTAAATTTGGACAAGAATGTGGGTTTAAATTCTGAATATACTTCTCAGTACCTGTGTGATCTGGGGGAAGTTTTTGTTTAATGACTCTGGGCCTCAGTTTCCTTCTTTGCAAAACTACAAGATTGGACTAGATGTTCTTTGATAGTCTTTCCAACCCTAAATCTGGGATCTTATGATTCCTTTTCATTTCCCCTTCCCATCTTCTACTAGAGAGTGGACTGTTCTATCTGTAGGATGTAGTAGCCAAAATAAAATAAGATTCTGGTAGATCAGTACGCTGGGAGCCAAGAAATGAGTGATCAGAGAATCTGATAAGGAGGAGAAAGTTAAGAATCTGAGCTTAGAAGGAGCTAATTCATTAGATTCAGGATATGACTGTGATCTCTTCTTTGAGAGTTGAGAATTGGGAATCTGTTCACACAGGAAATAGGAGCTTAATGGATGACCTTAAAAGAGCCATAAATCTTGAAATGGAACAAGACTGTTTTGAACTATTTAGAGGCAGCTAATGAAGACATGACATGTACCTGAACATAATGGAATAGCAATACGCCATAAGAAACAATGGATAAGAAATTTTCAGAGAAACATAGAGAGACATGTGAAGTGACACAGGATGAACTGAACATAACCAGAAAATTTACACACAGAATCACATATATGTATATGTGTATGTACATCTATACATATATACCCACATTTACTGTATATCAAAAATGGAAATGGAAAAAAAACAAAACTGAATACTATGTAATTAAAATGACCAGTCTTGATCCCAGAGAAGAGATGAGAATATATACTTCTTTTCTTCTCTTCATTCCTTTGTTATATTCTTTATAACAACACTCTTTTGTTATAAGGAATATTTCATTGGATAGTGGTAGAATCAATATATTATATTAATAGATGTAGAGTTGAAAGAAAACTCTGAGGTTGTCTGGTCCAATCCTGTAAATTTACAGATGAAGTAAAAAGTACATAAAAGCAAAGATAGCAATAATAATTAAGAATTTTTAAAAAGAGACAGCACATACCATTCTAAAGCCATTTGACCTAGTGAGACTAAGCTCAGTTACTAACTTAGAGTATTAGAGTGAAAATTTAGGTTTTGACAAAGGGTAGAAATAGCCTTATCAACTTAAAAATATTTTTATTTTCTTTCAATACATGTAAAAATGTTATTTTTGGTTATACATGTACATTCTTTTTTAAAAAACATATTTACTTATAAATCATGTCAGGAGAGAAAAATCAGAACAAAAGGGAAAAAACATGAGAGGGAAAAAAAAACAGAAGAAAAAAATGAATATAGCATGTGTTGATTTATATTCAGTCTCCATAGTTCTTTCTGGATGTGAATGGCATTTTCTATCCAAAATTTATTGGAATTGGCTTGGATCATTGAACTTCTGAGAAGAACCAAGTCTGTCATGGTTGATCTTTGCATACTCCTGTTGTTGTTATATGCAATGTTTTCCTGGTTCTGTTTGTTTCACTCATCATGCATTGATGTAAATCTTTCCAGGCCTTTCTAAAATGAATCTGTTCATCCTTTTTGATAGAACAATAATATTCCATTATTTCATATACCATAACTTATTCATCCATTTCCCCATGGATAGGCATCTACTCATTTTCCAATTCTTTGCTACCACAAAAATAATTGCTACAAAAATTTTTGCACATTTCCCTTTCTTTTATGATTTCTTTGGGATACATACCTAGTAGAGGCACTGCTGAATCAAAGGGCATACACAGTTTTATAGCCCTTTGGACATTATTCCAATTTGCTCTCCAGAATTGTTGGATCATTTCACAATTCCACCAACAATATATTAGTGTCCCAGTTTTCCTATATCCCCTCCAACATTTATTATTATCTTTTCCTGTCATCTTAGCCAATCTGAAAGGTTTAAGGTGATAAGTTGTTTTAATCTGCATTTCTCTAATCAGTAGTGATTTAGAGCTTTTTTTATATAATTATAGATAGCTTTAATTTCTTCATCTGAAAATCATCTGTTCATTTCTTTTGACCATTTATCATTGGGGAATGACTTTTAATTTTACAAAATTTGCCTCAGCTCTTTATATATTTTAGAAATGAGACTTATCAGAAAGACTGGATATAAAAATTTCCCCCAGCTTTCTGCTTCTCTTCTAATTTTTGTTGCTTTGGCTTTGTTTGTGCAAAACCTTTTTAATTTAATATAATCAAAATTGTCCATTTTGCATTTCATAATGTTCCCTAGTTATTTGAACTAAATTCCTCCCTTCTCCAAAGATCTGAAAGGTAAACTATCCCTTGCTCTCCTACTTTGCTTATATTATCACCCTTTAAACCTAAATCATGTACCCTTTTTGATCTTATTTTGTAGGTCTATGCTGAGTTTCTGACATATTATTTTCCAGTTTTTTCAGCAATTTTTTGAAATAATGAGTTCTTATTCCAGAAGCTGGAGTTTGGGGATTTATCAAATGCTAGATTACCATAGGCATTGATTATTATATCATGTGTATCTAACTTATTCCATGGATCCACCATTCTTGTTTTTTAGTCAGTACCATATGGTTTTGATAACAGCTGCTTTATAATAGAATTTTAAGTCTGGTACCAATAGATTACCATATTTTGCATTTTTTTCATTAATTCCCTTGATACTCTTGATCTTTTGTTCTTCCAAATGAATTTTGTTTTTATTTTTTTCTAGCTCTATAACATAATTTTTTGGCAGTTTAATTGGTTTGGCATTAGTAGACATTAATTAATTTTGGATAGAATTGTCATAATTAATTCAGCCAACCCATTTGCAATTGATATGTATCTAGTTGTTTAGATTTGACTTTATTTGTGTGAAAAGTGTTTTATAATTATAATTCCTGGGTTTGTCTTAGCAGGTATATATTTTATTTTGTCTACAGTTATTTTAAATGGAATTTCTTTGTGTGGATTTATTTTATATCCTGCAACTTTGCTAAAGCTGTTAATTGTTTCAAGTCCATTTTTAGATGATTATGTAGGATTCTCTAAGTATACCATAATGTCATCTGAAAAAATTGATAGTTTTATCTCCACATTGCCTCCTCTAATTTCTTTTTCTTTTTTTATTGCTAAAGTCAACATTTTTAGTTCAAGACTGAATAATAGTGGGTATCCTTGTTCCATCCTTGATCTTATTGGAAATGTGTCTAGCTTCTTCCCATCACAGATAATGCTTGCTGATGGTTTTAGATAGATAATGCTTATCATTTTAAAGAAAACTCCATCTATTCCTGTGATCTACAGGATTTTTAATAGGGATGGATGCTGTTTTTTGTCAAAAAGTTTTTCTGCATCTATTAAGATAATCATATGGTTTCTGTTAAGTTTGATACTGATATGGCAAATTATGTCAATAATTTTTTTATATTATCATTGGTACAAATCCCACTTAGTTATAATACATTAACTTGTTGATAAGTTGTTGTAATTTTTTGTTAATTTTGTATTTAAAACTTTTGCACCATGATAAATGGGGAAATATGTTGAATAGAATTGCACATGTTAAACCTATATTGGATTACTTATTGTCTAGAGGAAGAAAGGGTGCAAGTAAAGGAGGAAGAAAAATTTGGAATACAATGTTTTTGAATGTTGAAAATGCTCTTTGTGAAAATAAAAATCTATTATTAATTTTTAAAAATTAAAAATAATTTTAAAAAATAATAATCAGTCAAACAGAAATGAGTAAATAAATAAAAATTTTGCGCCAATATTCATTAGGAAGATTGTTCTGTTTTGGCTCTTCTTGGTTAAGTATCAGCATCATATTTATGTCATAGAAGGAATTTGTTAGGATTCCTTCTTTGCCTGTTTTCCCAAATAGTTTACATAGTATTGGAATTAATTGTTCTTTAAATGTTTTGTAGAATTCACTTGTAAATCCATTCTGGATCTGGAGATTTTTTTAATAGCCTTTTTCAATTTCTTTTTAGAAATTTTGGTTATTTAAGTAATTTATTTTCCCTTCTGTTAATTTAAACAATTTATATCTTTGTAAATTATTCATCCATTTTAATGGGTTGTCATTTTTGTTGGCATGCATTTGGGCAAAAATAGCTCCTAATTATTGCTTTAATTTCTTCTTCATTGGTAGTAAGTTCACCGTTTTCTTTGTTTGTTTTTTGTTTTGTTTTGTTTTGTTTTTTGATGCTAATAAAATTTTTTTCTACCTTCCTTCTTTATTGTAATTCCAAGTCATTTGCCTTCTGGAATATGATATTCCAAGTCCTTTGACATTTTATTGTAGAAACTGCCAAACCTTGACTGTGGCTACTCAGTACTTAAATTATTTTTTTCCTGGCAGCTTGCTGGAATTTTGCAACAATATTTCTTGGGGTTTTCCTTGTAGGATCTCTTTCTGGAAGTGATTGATGGATTCTTTCCATAATTATTTTGCCTCTGGTTCTAGCATATCAGGGCAGTTTTCCTTGATGATCTCTTAAAGAATAGTATCCAATATACTGTAACACATTTAATATGTATGGGATTGCCTGTCATTTAGGGGAGGGAGTAGAGGGAAGGAGGGGAAAATTTGGAAAAGTGAATACAAGGGATAATGTTGTAAAAGAAAAATTACCCATGCATATGTACAGTCAAAAATTATAATTATAAAATTAATTTTAAAATATTATCCAAACTCTTTTTTGGGTCATGCCTTCAGGTAGATCAATAAATTTCAAATTGTCTCTCCTGGATCTATTTTCCAGGTCAGCTATTTTTCCAATGAGTTATTTTACATTTTCTTCTATTTTTTCATTCTTTTTAGTTTGTTTGACTTGTTCCTGATGTCTCATTGAAAGCTAATGACTCTCTTTTCCGTTTTTTGCTAATTTTCTTTCTTTTTTCCTATTTTATGACTTTTAAGGTCAGCCTCTGCTCCTAGAAGACAAGGGGCACTGTCACAACCTTCTTGTAAAGCTTTGAGCCTTAGTCTTGAGCACAGAAGCCTCTTGTGTTTGATGTGTTGCTCTCAACAGGACGAGACTATTTGGTCACTTTAGGCAACAATCTAGTTTTTTCAGGCAAGGCAATTTGTTTTCTCTGCTGACTGGAAGCTGCCCGATTGATCTGCTCTGCTATTGAGCCAGGACTGAGGGTCTCAGTTGCTGATCTGCTATGTTTAAGACTCTCTTCCTGGCTTTCCCAAACACCATCTGAGTTGGGCTAAACACTCTTTTCACCCCAGTAAGACTGACCTTTCTTGAAGTCCTTTTGATCTATCTTGAGCTGGAGAGTGGTTACATTCCATTCGACTCTGTTCAGAGGCTTGATTTTATAAAGTTTTTAAAGGAAACTAGGAAAGCTTGAGCAGCTTCCTAACTTCACTCAGTCCTCTTGGCTCTGCCTCTGGAACTCTCTCACATTATCCACTTTCTAATGAAATATGTTTTGGGAAAGCCAAACAGGGGACAAATGGGTTGGAAATAGGGTTGGGACTTCAGGAACTTAAAGCCATAGATACCAACAGAGAAGTGATGAAGGAAGTATCTGAAAAACCAAATAAGAACAACATGAAGCTGATTCTTTGGAATTCAAAATACCTATTATATCATCTTGCTACTGAAAAAGGAAAAAAAGAATTTCAGTAAATTGTCTTAATGGTTTAGGGCTTATATTGAGGTTAATGTTATTGATAATACATGGGAAATAATTATTGAAAAATGTATTAATTGTACAGGATTTAAAGTGGACCTCATTTATATTTTTAAATCATTGTATCACTAAGATCTGCATTCTGTGTATTAAAAATATTTTTGAAGTATACTCAAGGCACAATTGTAGGAGCAGACACATTACAAAAAGGCAGTCACTTGGATAAAGGTTCAGAATAGGATCTTTTTTTGCAAAGTAGAGAGCCATCTATAAACTTGATGGAGCTAGTCCTTGCAATTGGGAGTAAAATTAAGGAGATGAGACTCTGAGATACTATACTCAGTTTTTCTGCCTTAGCTATAGGAAAAATTGATCATGGAGGAAGTAACACTGTCACCATTTCATCTGTAACTTGCACAGCACCAACAGAAGATAATAAATTAAAAGTCATTCAAAGTTGAAAGAAGTAGATGATGTCTTGGAGAATATCTCTGCCTAGGAAATGTTGATTCCACTGTAGAACTCTCCTAAATATGAGTATCCTGAAGCTATTTTATTGAACTTCAGACCCCTTTTGCAAATGAGCCAATGACCACTTTCTAGAAATGCTACTTTTGACAGTGTAGACATGGATAAAAGGACTAGTCCCTCCAGCTTATTCCCATTAACTGGATCAGTATGTGCTGAATATTCTTTGGTTATAACATAAAAACTCCAGGAGAACTAATAGGAATGTATATTATGTAATATATGAATTGTGGAAAGAAATGCTGTTATCCTTTTTTAAAATTGTGACAACTCTATTAGAAGAAAGGACATCAAGGCTCTATCTTCAAAAGTTACAAATGACTATGGCCAAATATTTTTCTTACACACATACCTATCATTGTGTCTACTCTTTCCACAGAATGAAAATTTGTGAGTCCTCTTCAAGGGTTTGCCTTAGTTTCCTCAGTGATAAAATGAACTAGAGAAGGAAGTGGCAAATCACTCCAGTACCTTTGCCAAAAAAAAACTCCAAATGAGGTCATGAAGAGTCAAACATGACTGAAAAAAAATGACTGAACAAAATTGGGTGATTGTTAAGGAGACCCAATTTCCACACCTAAGAGTACTAATTTGGGGAATGCCTTAGAGGAATGCTACAATATCTTATGGATGGCCATAAGAAAAGGAAGTGAGAACAAAGCACCTAGGTTTGAATCCCAAGTCTACCATTTAGTAACTATGTGACCTTGCAACCACTTTGACCTAAGTTTCCTCACCTGTAAAGATGTAAAAACTCACTTCACATTTAAGATATGATTGGAGGGGGCCTAATTTTCTCTAAAATGCTACTAAATTTGCAAAATAAACTTACATTGCCAAAAAAGATGTTTTTAAAATTTCATATTTATATGTGCCATTTTGAAGTTACATTAGGTGACACAAATAATGTTATAAATGAGGAAGCTTGAATAGATGACTTTTAGATGACCTTATCAGTCTTCAATAGGATAACTCTATTATCCTATGATCTATTTTAGTAGTATGGCCACTTGGCCTGATTTTCAGGTGTCAACTCACTGCTCCACATTTCAACCATTATGTCAACAGATTTTATGCACAAGCACTTCTTCAAAGGGCTAAAGAGATTTTGATTTGTCTTCCAGTAACATCTTATGACCTGAAGCATTTTTTTCTCACAGTCAAGACTAGCCCATTTTCCTCCTCTTTAATTCTTCAACTTCAGATACCAATGACAAAGTTAATAACACAACCAAATTAGCTGATTCTGCACAAGCCCAAGGGGAATAGAACTATCTATTTTAGGAAAATAATTTAATTCTCCATCTATTTCTGAAGAAGTGTCACACATAGATTTAGCTGGCAAACTGTTTTAAGAATTTAGAGGTATTCCCCATGGTTCTAGTAGCATTTGTCCCAAGCTGTTTCAATTTAATCTCAGAAAGACTCAAATCTTTTGAAATTTTAAGAGCAAGAAAATCAATTATCAGGGTTTCAATTTTCTCTGGGCAATTTTCACCATTTCAACTTACCCAAGAGAAAACCTATCTATAATTTTGTTATGCTGGAGAATTTGGCAAGCTGGTTAATGGGCTCACTAAAGGTAAAAAGGAATCCCCTAGGTAGGTCTCTTATAGGAGATTCTGTCTGAATCTTTCATAGTCCTTGTGGAGAAGGCTTTGTTCCTGAAAAGACTCATAGACATTTGATTGGGAAGAAAAAGTGTTTGAACTGGATACAGATTTATCAAAACTTAGTATTTTATTTAAGCCTTTGCCAAAGGTGACATCTTTCAGCAAATAGTTCTCTCCCTAGACCTCTTTTTCTTAAAAAAAATCCACATTGAAGGATGATCTTGTGCTTCCTTCCCTGCAACTGGAATAAAGCCTGTCTAGAAAGAAAAATATTCTTATTGATTTTACTATTGTAGAGGTTATAACACACAGGTAAAGGGGTTACTTTAGAAAGAGTGGCTCTAGAAAATGAACCAGAAATAGAGATATTATGTGGAGAGGGGAGAATGGGTCAGGAATGGTAGGGCCTAAAAACATGAATCAAAGTATCTCAGGAATCAAAGTGAGTCATGAGTTGCTCTGTGGAACATTAGACACTATTAAAAACAAAAAGCAATAGGCTCAGACTGCCAGGGAAAGTGGATCTGCAAATGTCTAGAAATGCTTGCAATGGTCAGTTCTATGAAGGAATAGGCTGGCAAATATTTAAGAACTGGCTCCTAAAAATAAAAGTATAGGTAGGACACACTTTTAAGGTTATTCTTCATTAATGTTTTCTTCACCACTTTCTTGTACATAGACAAAAATAAATCAAGCTTTGATTGGTTGTATTTGTTGATTTCTGAGGTTTAAAGGATTCTTCTGAAAATATGACCCTAGTATATCTCTGGATCTATTTATTTATTTGTCTTTTCCTCCCACAGAGACAGATAAACTAGTGTTCTCTAGATAAAGGAGACATCACTTCTGAAAGTTTTTAGAAATGATCTAAAGGAAACTTATAGAATGGGAAACTAAGTGGTGCAGCAGATAGAACACCAGGCCCAGAGTCAGGAAGACCTGAGTTCAATATGACCTCAGACACTTAATAGCTGTGTAAGATTCTAGGCAAATCATTGAACCTTCTTTGCCTCACTTGTAAAATGAGGTGGCTAAGGAAATGGAAAACCACTTTTTCTCAAGAAAACCCCAAATTGGATCACAAATAATTGGACATGAACAAACCAATATATGTAGACAGAAATAGGAGAGAGGAAATAGGACCTAAGTCATCCTTTGATACTCTTCAGTCATGAGAAATAGGAACTAATATCAACCTTGAAAGCACTTGGTCTTTTGCTGAAATCTTGCATTATAACTCCATAACCTCTGTGTTTTGATAAATGCCTGCTGTATAAGGTAATCAGATTATCTTTTTGCCACTGGTTTGAACCATCTCTCTCTCCTTCTTCAAAAATCTGAGGAAATCTGAGTCATCAAGACTGAGTTTAAATAGGGTCTCAAACACTTCTTAGCTGTGTAACTCTGGCTATAGTTTTGAGTGGATACAGATATGAGTGGATGATTCAGATATCCTGAGTCAGGAGGAATTTTTCTGGGAGCCTCAGATGCCAGAACAACAGATGCTACATCCAACTCTTGTAAGTAAATACAAAATTTTTCCCTTCCCAGGAACTATTAACAACTCACTCACCATTGGACACTCATTAAAATTTAGAGGGACATAACCCCTTTCCTTTGGAACTTGACTTCTGCTCTTCCTGAAAGCTAGATGGTACCATAAATAGAGCAATGGAGTCCAAAAGACCTGAATTCAAATTCTGCCTTAATCACCAGCTGTGTGACTCCAGGCAAATCTCTTAGCTTCTCTCTGCTTCAGTTTCTTTATCTGTGAAATGCAGATGATGACAGTACTTAGCCATGAGAGAGTGTGGAGGTGGGGGAAAGTAGTTCCCAGAAGAAGGATCTTATAGCTACAAGATCCTCAGAGGTGATTGTTTAGAACTAGCTGATGGAGTGGTCTGTCTGAGGATTCCATGAATATACTAGGAAGAGGAAAGTGACATGTAGATAAGAAAAGGAGAAAGAGAATAATTTAGAAAGGGGGTACAGGTATTACCAAGAAGAGGAGCATTCATTCTAGCAAATGAAAATATGGCTTCTTGTTATTTGTTTTTTCAAGCCAGGTATAGAAGAAGTATTAGTACTTTTACTTAGGATAGATGAAAATGTAATCCACTATTGGATTTACTTTAAGGCCTATTTTGTAGAATTTTAGTAGGGACTCATTTTTTGACTAGATTGGCATAGGAGACCAAACAATTATGTAGTTGACATATTTTTTGCATGACTTCAGTAAAACTAGCCATGATCAACCTGGCTCTGGCTGACAGACCACCATGAGCAACTCAGAGGTTGGTGAGTTTTTCTAAAATGGATCAATTTGTGATATCCTTCATGCATTTTCTTATTGAATATCCTTTTCCTGTTTTGGTTAAGTAAGTCTCTTGTTAACTGCTGAATGGCCTGTGAATAACTATTTTCATTTCAATATTGAACCTAAAGTATCAGAGAACTGAAGTGAGTTATGTCTAGTTCTAAACAACTCCTCAGTTGTAGCTTTGTTCTAGATTAGTTCTTCAAAGGCTTTTCATTGTCAAGGCTAGATCTCAGGGTTGAAATAGAAACTGTGAGGAGTTTATCTTTATTGTAGAAAGCACCCTAATACCTCCTTTACCTGTGCTAGTTTGGGCGTCCTGTACTGACAAGAAAAAGAAATTGGAAAAGAATTCCATGGGTCATGAGAATATATAAAGACTTAGGTCTCATTATTAACAGTTTTCCTGGGTTAATGCCACTAAAACAATAAGAAGCAAACAAACAAACACAAAAACTTCATTTCCATTAATTTTGCAAAAAAAGCATTAGGCTGAAAAAATTCTATGTGCCACCATTAATAAATATTTATTGTACAATGATTATGTACCTAGCATTATGCTATACATAGCTAGTTGGGCAGAGATATTATTTTTCTTTTAAGATATACCATCAAAGAACTTTCAATCTCACTGGGAAAACAGCTTACATGAAATAGTTATCAAATACTGCAAGGCAACATTTGAGTAAGTGCCAAATGAACAATACAGACAATAAGTGCTATAAGATGTCAGAATCAGGGAGATCAATGTTGCCTGGAGTAGCCCTGTGAGGAAATCATTCTTTGTCAGTTCGAGCATTAGAGTGGATAGTGTTGCTGCTGCTTAAATAGCAGAATTCACTGAGTTCTTAGTCCTGAAATGCCAATGACATAACTTTAAATGCATAGTAGAAAAATATTTTGTGCTTAATAGGCATGAAGGGAAAAAACCCTGGAGCCAGCGCAATACCATCTACTGTTTGGTGCCTTAGTAGGCTTTTGCTGCCTACTAAAATGCAAGGGTCTAAGTTAGGGAAAGGAAAAACAGCTTCTGTCTTAAAGAGCTTACTTTTACTGAGCTCTAAATATGGAAAAGATGTAGCTCTTCTTGAACAGAGGCAGAATAATAAACTGAACTCTAGAAACCCAGGCAGGAAAAGAAATTGGACACCATCAATTCTCTTCCTTCAGAGTTTTGGTCTCCTCCTTCTGCTGACTTTAGAGGTAAATGTGGCAACCTGATTCTGAATATGAATCCATCATTTATACATTACATGATGTTAAGTATCTTCAATTATCTCTCTGAGACTCAGTGTCTTTACTTGTAAAATGTGAATACATATACATAAAAGCTATATGGTATAGTGGACAGGATGATGAACGCAGAATCAGGAAGACTTGAGTTAAAATCCTGCCTGAAGTCACTAGTTGTACAACTTTGGACAAGTTACTTAATATCTTTCTGCCTCATTTTCCTCATCTTGAAAAAAATGTGGATAATAAAATACCAGCTCATTAGGTTGTTGCAAGGACCAAATGGGATAATATATATAAAGCACTATGCAAATCTTAAAGCACTACATAAAAGCTAGTTATTAAGCATTTGAATATATACAAATATATACAATGTACATATAATAATGTATATGTAATTATATATGCACACATGTTATTTGTATAGATGTGTTTCTGTTCCATATATGTGCAACTATGTATAATATACAATAATTAAAATATATAATGTTATACACACACATATGTATGATGGGAGTCCTAAAAATTGTAATGAAATTTTATAGCTTCATATAACTATGAAAATTGGATATGGATATGGATTTGGACTACATCTATCATTTCATTGATGTAAGGAAACTCCTCTACCAATGCAATTTAATATTTTTCTGGAATTTATAGCCTGCTTTTTCCACTAAATCCTCCATAGATTTTGAGGCCTCGGGCAAAAGTTTCAGAAAGATTTTCTTTGCCTTTTTGATTGTAAAGTAGACAGTCCTTTTCTTTCAATGCAAGAACTATTTAAGTAATATCTGTGCCTATTGACAGGAAGTAGTTGACAAAAGCTATTGTTCTTCTGTCTCTATTTTGCTTGTTCTCCATTGTCAGAAAATACTATTACCAAACTGAATAACTGATCTTTAGTTAATGAGCATAGCTTATAAATTTACAGGGTTTGGTGGGGGTATGGTCCCTACATTCAAATGCCTTTTTAAAAAACAGAGTCTAAGAAATCTATAATTATTATAAGTATTCAATGACTTGAGATATAGAGGGGATAAGGAAATAGGAAAGGTGGGGTTTAATTGAAGAAGAAAGGGAGGTTTGGGAGGAGAATAATTAGACAAGATTTGAATATATTGTAGCTATTTAATGAGAATAACATGAGAAGCAAACTAAATGACCAGTAATAGGCAATTTGTTAAATAAATGGTGGAACCTTAATGTAATGGATTATTGTAATGCAATTAAGACTCAGAAATGTGAATAATATAAAGAAATCAAAAAAAGATCTTTATGAAAGAATCCAAAGGGTATATATATATATACATATATATATACCAGAAGAGAGCACTAAGTAGGACTGTATAAGAGGAAAAATGAATGAGAATAAAATATTTTTTTAGAAAGTATTCTAATGGAGAATGAAAAGTTTTTATGATATTTTGTGTTTTGAAACCAATTATTTAACACTGGTTTAGCTAGGCTGGATGTATACTTTGTGAGGATTCCATGGGACAAAAGGTGCTGCAGTAGCAATGCCAGCATATTTTGGCTATTTAATATTCCATTTTCTTTAAATATACAAAAGCCTATCATTAACTAACCAGAGAGGTTATGTATCAAATGTTCTTTGTCCTTTTCTTTCAGTGACAGACATACTATTTCTCTCTCTAAGAATGCTATGGTACCCTAAGAGAGGACTTATTAAACTTTTTCCATTGGTGACCCCTTTTCACCCAAGAAATTTTTACATGACCCTGGACATATAGGTATATAAAATAAGTTTACAAATCAAATATTTACTGATAATAAATCATAAGTAGCAAGATTCCATTTGAAATCATAACCTACATTTTGAGAAGCTGGGTCCTAAGTGATGTATAGAATCTCTGTCTCTGTGCTTGAGCACCTGTTAGTTGTGTCCCTCCAATTTGTTAGGTCAATAACTAATAGCCTGGTTCCATTTTATCACTTAACATCCATTGGCTCTTATAAAAGGATATTTACTTAACAAATATACACAAATTTTCATTAGATCCTCAATGGCACACTGAGAGAAGATTAAGCTCATAACTTAATTCAGCTTCTAAATACTTAAGTCCCACTAAATTTACATCCAGAGGTAGCATCCCTGCCTGATTAGTTTTTGGCTCACTGGATTGGAATCCCTCAAATCAGTCCTTATTCCTTTGGTCACGGATGCTGTGCTGGGTGAAAAGCAGGACTTTGGAATGATGGATATCAAAGAACCCTTTGGACCTTTCAAACTCACAGAATTATAGACTTTATTCTCGTCAGTGTTCCCTATGCTTTCCCAAGAACACATAGGCAAAGAGAAAGAGGTTAAAGCTGACAGTTTTTTGAATGACTATAATGCCTTATCCTAATCATACAGTACTGTCCAGAACTAGTAATAGAGGGCTTATACATTCTCCAATTTCTCCAAATGACTTCCCTTACACATCATTGTGAATTCCTTGGAAACAGATTTCCCAGGTTCTTTCCTTGTGAAGAGTAATCATTCCAAAAGCTTATGCCCCATACCTCCATTCCCATTATGGTAATTAAATGTAAAATGTATACACTAAATAATATTACACTTGAGACTGTCTTGTAGTTTTCTTAATTTTTCTTTAATTCTTGCACAAAAATATATATTCCAATGCACATGTACAAACTTCCCATCCTATAAAACTACAGGGTTCCTACTGATTGGATAAGAAAGGAATATTTGCTAACTAGGTTTTAAATTATAGCCTGAGGTAGATGTAAAATATAATTCAAAAACATTAATATTAAAGAAATATTCAAAGCTGTGTGATATCTAGGAAATCTTCTAGATCCTTTATATTTGTATTGTATAAACAATCAACTTTTAAAGTCCCATTAATACATGACAAAATAACAATGTTATTATAACATAATTAAATAGAAAATATAAGGGGAACGTTTCAGTAAACTATACTGAACCATTTCCTAGAAGTTTCTCCCTTATCTATAATTTGTGAAAAGAAAAAAAGTAGGTCTGTTGCTATCCATGGCCAGTTGCAGGTTCTGGGATAGAACAGTAAAATGATCCCTAAGTTGTCTAGGTGTATCTTAACATAAAAGAGGGTAAATACATAGAATATGGTTGCATATGGATTGTCAAAATATATAGGTGTAATTCTAGTTTTAAATATCAAAGTAAATAGACGCTTTTATTCTATAAGCATATGGAAGAGAAAAATATTTCTTTAAGCATATTTACTGCTTAATTGGGTTTTTGGTTGGTGATGTTGATAGAGCTACTTGGGAAATAACGATATAGTCAAATCACTCATAGGCCTTCAGCTACATCTAGTGGCCAAAGACTGAATTTTGCAAATATTTTATACTGTTAATATAGTTTATCCCTTAATTAGCTCCTTAAGTTTTTTTCATAGTTAAGGAAAGAATAAACTCTAAAAACAATTTTAATTGCCTTGAGTTTTTTTTTTTACAGTAGCATTCCCAACAAAAGTGTGGATCTGCCAAGTCTATTGTGACACTTTATTCTCTTAGGGAGAGGAATTGGGAGCTTACATTTTATCATTCATTCATCATTAGCAAACACTTACTAAATGTCTACTATGTGCAGCAGGACACTTAGTATAATACTGTAGCTAGAAAATTTATCAGTGATGTCAGAAAGACCTAAATTCAAGTCCTGCCTCTGGCAGCATACGCTGTCTTTAGGCAAGGCTCTTAACCTCCAGGCTGTTAGGCTGTAAATTATGGAGAAAGATGCTAATTTGTATTGGCAGAGGAAGTTTCTTCACCAGGATTTACCTTTATCAATTAAGTCACAAGTCAGTCCAGAAAAACATATTTCAGAGCACTGCATTAAGCCTAAGGTTGGGGCTTATTGTCTATTAAGGGGCTAAATGGGAAGGATTTTGGGGAAAAAAAAAACTAGATATATATGTGTGTGCCTAGTGCTCCTCAAGCAAAGCTTCTTATACTATGGGTTGTGTAACTGAATATGGGTATCATGAAAAATTTGACAACAGTTAAAGATATCAAATATTTTGCCAAGATTTAATTATTTATGTAAAAATAAACAAGTACATCCGTTCATTAGTATGCAAATTTGCATCCTTCTTTAATAAATGGTAAAGTTATATGTATAGCAGAGTTGTTTTAAAATAAATTTCTTGATGTTTTATTATCAGTAAATATTTGATTTGCACACCTATTTTATATACTTGTATACGGGGCTCATGTAAAAATTTCAGGGCAGCAAGGGAATCATGAATGGAAAACTTTTAAGAAGCCCTACTTTTAATCACTGGGAGAAACTTTCCAGCACCAGCTTACAAAATAATGTTTATCTACCTTCTGAACATATAAAATTGTAATTTGGCAAAGTTAATTGTGAGAAGATTTATTAATGAGAAAGAAAATAAAAGAGAACTTAAAAAGAAGAGGTGACAGAATGCCACAACTGAACCTGGGTATGTAATTGCCCTTAAAATATATTTCTTGAAACCATTAAATCTTAGGTATAATGGAGAGTTAGTGAACACAGATTAGTGGAAAAGACCTTGGGCTAGGACCCTGGAGAACTGGATTCTAGTTCCAGATGTACTAAGTAACAGCTGTGTAGCAAGTCACTGTATCTCTCTGAGTATCAGTTTCTTAACCTAAAAAGCAGACAGCATGAAACAAGGGCAAGAATATTGGCTTTGGAGGAAAGTCAACCTCCAAAATTTTCCCCATCTATAAGATGAAAAAGTTGAACCAGATAATCTCTATGCAAAACTAGATGATCCTACTTTCTTTCACCGAAGTGCTTTGAGAAAAGGTTTTTTTTGTTTTGTTTTTGTTAATTTTAAAGTTTTATTATCATTAGAGGCAATGTAGTAGTGGGGCTTTGGAGCTGAGAAGTCCTAGGTTTTAAGTGTTTCTCTAACACTGGCCATGCAACTCTGGGCACATCACTTAAACTTTTAGAGAACTTTATTTTTATTTTATTTTTAAATTTTTCTGAAAACTTTTTTTTAAATTAAATTTTTAATCAGGAGTAAGTAGGTGGCATAATGGATAGAGTCAGGAAGACTCATCTGCCTGAGTTGAAATCTAATTTCAGATACTTATTAGCTCTTGGTTCCCAAGCAAGTCCCTTAACCTTGTTTGCCTCAGTTTCCACATCTGTCAAATGATATGGAGAAGGAAATGGCAAATCACTCTAATATTTTTGCCAAGAAAATCCCAAATGGGTTTACAAAGAATCAGACAGGATTGAAAAAAGAACTGAACAACAACAGCTTCTAGGTCAGAGATGGGAAACATATGGTCAACAGTCCTAAGTGAGGCCTGAACTGGATTAAAATAGAATTGGGAAATATCCAACAAAATAAACAATAATGCAATAAAACATAGATAACTGCATTTTAAAGTTGTCAGTGTGCCACTGCAAGGATCCTTATGTATGGATCAATGGCCTAATTTCTATTTGACTGCTCTAGTTAAGGCTCTAAGATTCTTAAATTACAGAGAAGATAGCTGTTTGTTTATCTTGGAGTTCTCTGTATCAATGACATCACAGGTCCAATCTTTATCCTTTAATTCTCATATATTTAATTGTTCATCTCTTTGGCTATTGTTTTGGAAACATTGTTGAGGGGGAAGGGGACACATTCTAGCAAACTGAGATATTTCTTCAATAAAGTCTTTATTATCCATTTTATCAAAGGGCCTTATTCATGAAGATAATTGAAAATGTTGGATAAGATATTCATCTGGGTTGTAGGATCATAGGCTCAGAAATTGCAAGATGGAAGAGAGCTGGAGCTTCTGTGTGGCAAGGTAGATAAAATACTTTGAGAATCAGAATGGACATAAGTTTAAATTCCACTTCTGATACATACTGGTAGTATGATCCTGGGCAAATCACTTAACCTCCCAGTGTCTTCGGCAGCTCTCAAAGACACAGCTTCTTAAATGGTTTTGTTTTTTAAATTTTGGGGTTTTTTTTCTCTGTCAGGATTATTTGAGGCAGCTAGTAGTGCAATGGATAGAGTGCTGAGCCAGGAGTGAGAAAGAAAAAAATCAAGTCTGACCTCAGATACCTTAACTTCTGTGTGACTTAGGGCACATCATTTAACCTCTTCAAATATAGGACAGGTTAATAGTAGCACCCACTTTAAAGGTTGTTGTGAGGATCAAATGAGATAATATTTGTAAAGAGGGTTTAACACAATTTCTGGCACATAGAGAGGGCAATGGCAAACCACTCTAGTATCTCTGCCCAAAAAACTCCAAATGAGGTCATGAAGAATTAGACATGATTGAACCACAACACTTATTAACTACATGACTCTGGGTCTACTCTCTCTTTATTTCACTCTTCTCATTTGTAAAATGATAGGGTTGAACTTGATGGTCTGAAAGGTCCTTTCAACTCTAAATCTATGCTCTTAGGACTACAAATACAGTGAGCTTTCCAGTGTATCATAGTGCTTCCTAGCTTTGCTCTACAGAAACTGTAGGAATTTGTGTTATAGTGGCAGTGCAGCTGAGACTTGAAATGATCTCTCCTATGAGAAATATAACATGCCATGACAGTTAGATAGCATTTATTAAGCCAGGAACTATACTAAGTTCTGGGAATACAGAAAGAGGCAAAAATAGTTCCTGCTCTCAGAGTTCACACTCTAATGGAAGGTAATAGTTAAATAATTAGGTACCTATGAGATATACAGAATAAATCTCTTTGCTGTGCTATCCAGAACTTACAACTCTGCCAGTGGTCTATCTTTCCCCAAAGGTGACCCAGCTAATGACATGATAGTCAGGTGGCTGGAACACCAGAGGTATGTAGACTATAAAGCTAGATACCTACAAACATACACATACACATACATAAGTAGCTCAGCTCTGAAATGTGTTTAATTTAGCTATGGAAGGCAAAGGGGAAGGGAACCTAATTTTAATGAAGAAATATCAAACAATGGTACTCCATCTCCACACAGCAGCAACAATAAAAAGAAATGGACTTATATTTGCACTAAGAAGGCTTGTTAGGGAAAGTATTAGCTTCATTCTATCGATGAGGTTACTAAATGTCAAAGAAATTAAATGGTATGCATAAGGTTAAACAATTAATTAGAAGAGGATATGAGACTATATCCCAGGTCTTCAGATTGCTACTCCTCTGTTCTCTGGGTTACAATCAAATAAAAGCCAATTTTTTATTTTCTGTAAAGGACAAAAAAGAGAAAGTGGGTTCTTATTACTACAAGAAAGCTTAGTTAGATTGAGTGGAACAGACTATGAGGTAAACTCCTATTGTTGAATAACATGAATATAAAAGAATAAAGTTTTCTTATAGGTTATAGGATCGAAAAATTTAAAGAACACTTTGGATCATCTAGTTCAAACTCTTCCTTTTTATGTATAGGGAAACTGAGATCTAGAAAAGTTATTCAAGTCCAAAGTTATTCAAGTGCTAAGTGATGTGACAGAGCTGGGATTTGAACCCAGTGTCATCTCCTGCCCAAACAAATATTCTTTTCACTATCCCTTGGGTGCACCTCCAAAATATTTGTTCACTTTTATTAAAGACATCTTGGAAGCGCTGATGGATAGTGCAAAAAAAAATCCTTCAGTGAAATCAAGGGCAGAAGAATACTTGTTGAACCTTCTTGTCTATAGGGAAGGAATAATCAAAATAACAGGGCACCACCATTAACTCCCTCAGTAGACTATTCAGTTCTAGATGTTATATTTTAGGAAGGACATTGACAAACTGGAAGGCATCCTGTGGAAAATGACTAGAATGGTGAATCAAAACCCTACCTTTCTATGAAGGTAATATGAGGGAACTAAGGATTTCTAACTCTGGAAAGAGAAAAGTTGGGGGAAAGAAAAGAACATAAGCCCTGTCTTTAAATATATTAAGGGTTTTTTTTTTTTCTACTTGGCCTCACAGACTAGTATTAGGACCAATGGAAGATAGAAGGGAGACACATTTCTGCTTGACATAAGGAAAAACTTGCTAACTATTAGAGTTGATCAGAACTGGAATACACTAGATCAATAGACGTAAGTTTCCGCTCCTTTGAAGCCTTTATTTGAAACTTAGGTTATCATTTGAAAAGGATGCCATTAAGTGTATTCTTTAAGGGGTATGCTGCATCCAGCTTGGACTATTGAAATTTTCAGTGTGAGCATTTCTGCCTTGGAAATCAGCAATGCTTATAATTCAGGACTTAATTTATTGTGGTTTGTTTTTCTCCGTCTAGACTTAAGGAAGTGATGGAAAAAATGTTAATAATGCATATTAAAATTTAAAGTGTGTCATATTATATATTGTGGGCTGTTTGTTTATTTTATCCTAAAATAAAATCATCAAGAATAAAGAGAAGATGGTTTTTACATAGGAAAAAGCATAAGATGACAAAATTGGCAATGGAGAAAAAGTGAGTTTGTGTTAGACAACTTATTTACCAAAATTGTAAAAATAAAGAGTATAATTGACTATAGAGGTCTTCTAATTTAACTCTCGTTTTTCATATGAAGTTACTAAGACCAAGAGAGGTTAAATGACTTGTTCAAAGTCCAGAAACTTACGTTTAATACTTTACTGCACCAGGAAATGGTGCATTTGAAGGTCCTCATTACTTAGTACTCATATTACTCACATAGTAACAGAGTTGGGAATAGGATTTAGAAGATTTAAATTCTATCCCCTACTCTGTTACTATGTTTTGTTTGCAAGTCCTTTTCTTCCTCTGGGTCTTAGTTTCTTTATCTGTAAGATGAGATGGTTGGGCATCTGAATTCTAAGTATTTTTCATCTTTTTTTTTTTTTTTTAATTTTTGAGGCAATCAGGGTTTAAGTGACTTGCCCAGGTCATAAATCAATTAAGTGTCTAAAGATGGATTTAAATTCAGGTACTCTCAACTCCAGGGAATGCTCCATTCACTGTACCGTTCTACTACCTAGCTGCCCCCTTTTCTCTTTCTTTTCCTCCCTCCCTTCCTGCCTTCTTTCCCTCCTTGCTTCCTTTTCTCCCTTCACTCTTCTTTTCTTTCTTCCTTTCTTCCTTCTTTCTTTCCTTCCTCCCTCCATCCTTGAGTACCTCTTTCTTTTTCTTCCTTCTTTCCTTTCTCCCTCCCTTCCTTCTTCTATCTTCCTTTTCTCCCTTCTCCCTTCTTTTCTTCCTTCCTCCCTCCCTTTCTTTCTTTCTTTTTCTTCTTTCTTTCCCTCTTTCCTTCTTCTCTCCCTCCCTTCCTTCTTTCTCTCTTTTCTTCCTTCCTTTTTTCCTTCCCTCTGTCCTTCCTAACTTCCTTCCTTTCTTTCTTCCTTCTTTCTTTTCTTTCTTTCCTTCTTTCTGCCTTCTCTTTTTCCTTCCCTCCCTCCCTTCCTCTGTCCCTCCTTTCCTCCTTCCTTTCTTCCCTCCTTCCTTCCTTTCTTCCCTCCTTCCTTCCTTCCTTCCCTCCTTCCCTCCTTCCCTTTTTCTTTCTTTCTTTCTTTCTTTCTTTCTTTCTTTCTTTCTTTCTTTCTTTCTTTCTTTCTTTCTTTCTTTCTTTCTTTCTTTCTTTCTTTCTTTCTTTCTTTCTTTCTTTCTTTCTTTCTTCTTTTCTCTTTCATCTCTAATAACCTATAGAATTCTATGAGATTTAAGACAGAGTTTCTAATAAGCAACAGAGAACTACAGGAAGAAGCTTCAATAGCTCTTTTAAACACTCAAGTTGACTTTAATAGTTTAAATACTCCTATCCAAAATGCATTTTAATTTAAACTTAGTCTGATTTCTTCTCTGTACCATAAAGGTCTCAAGAACTGATTTTAGTAATTTTTACTGGGCTCTCTAGATTTTTCCAAAGACCCTCCACCCCTTCATTTGCATATGTGTTGTAATGCTCACCTCGCTAACCTAGCTTTACCACATGCAGGCTTTGAAGCTGAATTCTCAAAAGCTTTGTTCTGAAGTCCAGAATACATTCACTAAACCATTCTCCTGCAGGGGAAAGAAAGAACAAGTTTTCAATGACTAACCACAATGGAGAAATCATGGAAAAATTCCAAGAATTCAGTAAACCTCTGCATTCACTACAATCTTACCCCTGTCTTACTAAATGTTGCCCAACCTAGTTAGGTTCAGCAAAAATGAAGCTAGGTATGATTTCAGTAGTTCTCTTCTATTTGCTTTGTTCTCTTAAAACATAGCTAGTCCATTGAATCCCAGTTTTAGAATAATAGAGGTCTAATTTAATAACAAAAAATATGTTTGTAGCAAATTTCCATACCTGTTTTGGGGGACTGGGTAGCTTTTTAATATTTGACAAATATTTGACAATATTTGACAAATATTCAACTATTAATATGTGCCTTCAATCAAAAACTGTTAGAGTTACAAAGGCCTTAAAGAAGTTATTGAATAGACAATTCATATTCTAGTCTACCCTCTTTGTTATACAGAAGGGCACTGGCGCTCAGAAATAGCTTGTCTGAAGTTCCACAACTAGTAAATGACAGAGCCAGGATTAGCATTTTGGACTCTAAGGTACAGTGGGAAATACTCTGGATTTGCTATTAGAAGATCTGGATGTGAACAACTCTTTTCATTTCTGGGTTCAGTTTCCTCATGTGCAAAATTGGGGGGGGGAGGAGAATGTCAAATTAAATGATCCCCAAGACTCATTCCAAGTCTATATAGATGATTCTGTGAATTTCAGCTCAATGTTTTTCTCACTGCACTTCATATCCTTCCCCCTTATCTCTTCACAAACTATGTTGCCCAACAGTCTCCTATTTCCTGGCACCACAATTTGAATTTTCCAAAACACCAGTTATTTTTCTCAGATTTTTAAAAATTGCATATATCCCTAGTGGAATTCTAAATGATTTGTATCAATGGCTCTTAGAATGTCTTTTACAAATAATTTGACATTTAAGTGGATGAATTTTTCCTCTTTTGTTATACTCCTATACCACTCTGAAATAGGAAACTATATCAAATGGCTAAGAAATAAAATATATAGTAGATAAAGCTTGATTACTTTTAAGCACACTGTAAAGACTTAGAAGGCAGACTACATCCCTTGTTGGAAAGCATTCCTCAGTTTTCCCTTCCAAATCAAATATTAGGGAAGGTTCCTGAACACATCTTTCCTTATTTTGTGGTAAAAAATAGGTCAAGTAATTCAAACCAGTCCGTTGCTATTATAATTCTGACATTGCCATTGTAGTTTCTCTTCTGAGAGGAAAAAAAGAAAAGAAAAACAGAACAGAGGATAATGGTGGTTCACTAGTTCAGTCATTCGATGTGCTAACTATTGTTCCCTGGGCTGAGGTTTAGCTTTTCCCCAGCACTGGAGCTCTGATTTTGATGATAGTGATACAGAACTGCAATGAATAAATACCATTTCTGAAACTATGTGTAACACCTCTTTTGTGTTAACAAAACAAAATCCTGGGAGAACATGTGAGGGCCTGAAGCAAAAGAAGGAGGAGAAGGAGGAGAAAGGAAGAAAGAAAGAGAAAGAAAAAGAAAAAAAAAAAAGAGTCCTATTCATTGAATTCTGAATTTTTTTTCTTTCTTTTTTGGGAGGGAGATTTTTATTCTTTCTTTTCCCTTCTTTTTGTTTGTATGTATTCAGACAATGTTATCTGCCAAGTTTATTTTAGAGTAAGTTTTACTGAATCAATTAGACAGCTACACTCCTGCTCATTAAAGATCCCATGGCACTTTACACAAGAGTAGAGTTAGTGGGCTTGGTCAAATTCCAACTTAGGGAATTGCATTCTGCATACCTAAATTCCCTTCTCCCAGTGTACCCTCCCCCATTCTATCCTGCCCTGAAATGAAGACATTCATATTTTTATTGAGAAGATACGGAGCAGTTGTCCAGCTCCACCAGGGTTGGCATTTCAGTTGTCCCTTATAACAAAGCTCCAGCATGGCAGAGTAGTCATGGGAAACACCCTTTCTTGCAGTTGTTCAAAGCATGGCAGCCATGGTGTCTTTTTTAAATAGCAAGAGACAAGTCAGAGTTTTTTGAACAGATCTTCTAGAGTGACCTTTGCTAAGCAAACCGACTCTTCCCTTTCATGAAGTATTTCTGTTCTAGATCCTTCTTAAGCCCCACTTGAAGGGTTTCAGTTCAAATACCTGACTTCTTCCTCATGACTGAAATCTGGTCATGTTAAGGTATATTAAGGGTCGATCTGTTCTTTAAATATTTCCTGCCTTTTTAAGCATATTCCACAAGGGGGCGAAAACACCTAATAGATTTCAGCACTGGGAAGTTTACATTTCAAAGCTGGCCACCCATAATAGATTAGTGGATTAATATTTTGCTCTAAAGGATCTGGCCTTTAATGTTGACATCAATTTATATCTATCCCAGGCTTTTACAGTAGTAAAAGTCATGGAGACCATAAACTTCACAATAGATGTCAGCCTTTTTTTCTATTTGTGCTCTGCAGCGCACCCCATAAACAGCACTGATTAGGTAACTGTTCTTAAAAGACCCATCCATAGCTATAACATCTTTATCAGCTTCAGCAAAGAGGCTGCCACTGGTGTTTTATCAGCCACAAGACAGTGATACCATTTTTATTAATGAGGCCCTATTTTTCTTACATGTGTTTATTATGCTGGGCTGTTGTTTATCATTGATCTCTCCTTGCAAATAAAGTGAAGACTGTCTATTTATGGACATGGTGGAAATGAACTAAAGATCTCCTAGAGCTTATTGGAACTTTTTGACAAACAGCCAAAGTATAGAGGTCAAGTTTCCCCATATGCTATAAGCAACTTAGTAGGAAGCAAGACCACAAAAGGTTTTTGCAAATGTCTGCCAGTAGCTGGGTAAACTAGGTCACTGTACAGGTTTCATTAATCAGGTTGTTCAAACAAGGAGTTATTTTTCTCTGCTTAAGAGCACTACAGATATCAAATAGAATCCAGTCAATTGTTGACTAGAGGATAGTTTTAATGAAAAAAAAAATTCATTCACGAGAGAGGAAAAATTAGCATTTTTACCAAAGAGAAATTTTGCTTTTAACCTAGTTCTTGTGTTTGATTTGCCTGCTCTGGCAAGAACAGACACAGAGATCTAATAATAGCCCTTTGCCATCTCTGCATCTATACATGCATGGTACCAGCATTCTCAGGAACAGGAGGAATTCAGTGATAGAGCAGGTGTTGTGACAATTCCCTGGCTTAGTAAATGGTGGGATAGGGGGAGGGGGTGGAGAATAGAAAAGGAAATTGTTTTTCTACTTTTCCCCATGCAAAAACAATGCTTCCAAAAGCTTTTTTTTTTTTTTTCCTGGCACAAGTGAAAAAGAACTAGACTACAGAAAAGGATTTGGATATTAATATGCATGCAAATATATTTTCCACTTGAGCCTCTGAAACAAACTTACTGTGAAAATGCTTAGCTTGGAAGATTTACTGCTGATTGCAGATGTAGTATTGACATGCTGGAGCGAAGGAAAACTTCAGTTTAACTAACTATTTATTAAAAGTAGAAAAATCTGGATCAGCAGATACTGATGACTTAAGGAGAGGGAGAATGGGACTTGAACATTTCAGAAAAGTCAAACAAAATGGGAAATGTAGAACTTGTTTTTTTAATGAGGAAGTGTCAACTATAAGAATAAAAAAATTCATTGGAATGTGCATCTAAACCTTATATACCTTTGGCTTTTAACCTAAGATGTCATGTAATAAATTATGTCCATACCTAGAATTGTAATTTGTTGGAGTTGATACAAATTATAAGTTAAATGGGTTTTGATGCTAGACACATTGTAATATAACACTTCACCAACACTTCTCATTTCTATCCCCACCCCCAAGCAGTCTTAAAAAGTTGACTTAGGGATTGAAGAATCTATCCTGTTAAACAGACTAAATCCTACTTTTAAATTATTACTGGTTTTCCTTAGCCTTTACCACTTTCTACAAGGTTAAGGAAAAATAAGTCTCCATCCTTTCATGAATTTAGGTGTGTTGATTTTATAAACACAAGGAAGTCATGGAAACAGTAAAGGGGAAACAAAGCAAAATTCCCACCAGCTGGGATAATTTGAGATAGTAACAATATTACCTTTTCCCCAATTTCCTTTTTACAAGGTAAAATCTGCCACCCATGTAATACGGTTATATTCTCCTTTCATTACAGACCTAAATAAAATTTCAATTACTTAGAACTCAAAACATAGTTTAGAAAAAATACCAATTGCTGAAAAAAGAAAAAAAAGGGGGGGCAGTTTAGGTTCAGTAATAGAATTTACTTCTGAATCCAACCTGGTTGAGTGAAAATGTCATTAGCAGAACAATGAAAAAAAAAATCCAAATCAAAAAGTGGAGGGTTTTGTTTTGTTTTGTTTTGTTTTTTGGCGAACAGATCTGAAATCCTTTTTGAAATGAGGCGACTCTATTTTTATGGAGAAAGCCTAGTCTTGGCACTATAGGGAAATACATTTATGCTATACCTTGCTCTATATCACTCCAAAGTCTTATTGATCAAACACCTAGATAAAGAGTTTAAAAATAAATACAAAGAGAAACCAGATTTAGGTGTGAACAAGTGTAAGGTTAAAATTTAATAAAACACCAAAGCTTAATTCTGGGTTACCTTTGAATGTGTTGGTAAATGGGGGAGGGGGAAGTTGCTCTGACAACTTTGCAGTTTGGAATTAACCCACACTAATGTTCCAATGATAACAATGTGGTGTGATGCCAGTTCTGGTTAAATCCTGCACCTCCCTTCCCCCCTCCCTCTCCCTTAAGCTCACCATGACCTGCATTGGTGCCGAGTAATTTCTCCTTTGGAATGTTTGTTCTCATCAACAGTTTATTGTTAAAGTGGTCCACTGGGGGGCTGGGGAGGGTGGGTTAGGGGGAGGAGATAGGAAGGAGGAGTGGGAGAGTGAAGGACCAACCAAAAAAATCCAAATAAAAACATCCCCACCCTTTGTAAATGACTTCTAGAAAAACTGAAATATTTCTTAACTTTTTATTGACATTGGCAAATTAAAATAGAATAAATTAACAAGTATTTTTTCAAAAAAATGTTTTGTACAAAAATACTGTCAAAATTTCCTAAAAAGCTTTCAACACAGTAGTATCTTTTTCATGTACTGAATAAACTATTAGCACAGTGTCAAAAATGTTGAAGACAGAAACAAAATAAAAATCTGTGAAATGTTGCCACTGACTACATTCCACACCATATTATTGTCTGTACATATGGGGGAGGGGGATGGGTAGCAGACTTTAAAGTAACAGTATTACTTTTCCTGATCCAGAATGGTTTGGCCCACATCTGTTTAAACTTCCAGTTTAGCATATTTTTAAAATTAGTCTGTACTCCAATGCATAGTTAAAAATGAAGCGAGATGGCAGCGTTTGTGCAGTAATATCTGCCCTTCAAAGTTCATGCAACCAACTAATGCAATTTTTCCTTCCACTCATAATTTGAATGCAGTTCAGTCATTTGAAACCATCTACAAAATCCACAAGATTAAGCAGTTTGCCAAGATTAATATCTAACAGTTGAGCACTGCAGAAATTAAGTGAGGAAATAAGGAGTAAAAACAACAGAAAAGACCGAGTTAGCTAGATATTACTACTACATAAGGGAGGTGAATGTCAAGGCTACAAAAAACAAAACAGAAAAACAAAAAACAAAAAAGTGGCAGCAATTTTCTTTTTAAACCAATTTGTACAAGTTTTATAGTTTACTCTGTTTTCCAAGTTCTCAAACCGTTCAAGACCTGAAAAGCGAGATACTGTGTCTAAGGGAATGTTTTTAATTCACACCAAAAAAGTCAGATCTGTTTCTTTTGTTGTTGTGGTTGTTGTTGTGGTGGTGGTGGTGGTTGTTTAAATTAAGTCAGCAGCTCACTCTGCTAGGCTGCTGTTTGCACACGAAGTCCGTCATAAAATCAAACTCGTTTTGTCCCAGCCAGAGTTCAGGCAGCTCCTTGATGCGGTCCAAACCCATTTCTATCACTAAGGACATGAGCACTTCCTCGTCTATGAAGTCAGTGTCTATGACATTGGGAGGCAGCATCGCAGCAGGGACGTGGGGAACCGAGGAAGGCATGTTGCTGCTGCTGTTGCTGCTGCTACCGCCGCTGTTGCCGCTGCTATTGCTGTGCTTTGGGTTGCAATCTCTGAAATGCTGGTTCGTCCCGTTCATCTGGTGGCTTGCTGGGTGCAAATCCGGCATATAGTGGTTGTGGGGATAAGGGTGATGGTTGAAATACTGATTGTTTAGCTTCTGCAGCTGCATGCTGGCCGGTAAGGAACCTCCCTGGCTAGCGACTGGGGGCCCCATGAACTGGGAGTTGTTAAATCTGGCCGTGGGGGGCATGGTGCTGGGGGGGTGCCCTCCATTCACAGTCCCTGGCCCCATCGCATGTCTGATCCCGCTAGTGGCATTCATATTCCCAGCGCCATAGTGTATATGCTCGCCCATTAAGGCATTGAAGGCGTGTTGTTGTTGTTGCTGGTGGTGGTGATGGGGGCTTGGAAACTGACCCATTCCCATCCGATGAGCAGGATGGTGATGCAGCCCGTTGGTGCCATCGGGGAATCGCCCGTGGTTCATGGCCATCATGTGGTCAGCCATTTCCAACCCTGAAAGTTTAAAAAAAAAAATGCAGAAAAGATATATAAATCCCCACCACACGTGTCTCCAGTTCGCACACCCCAGTCCCTCGCCTCCCTGTTTCTGCACCCAAACACAGCTCGCAGCCGCCCTCGGCACACAGAACCGAAGGGTTGCAGGTCCGCAGAGCAATCGCCTGCCGTCGCCTCTCCTGCCCCATCCGCCCCACTTAACTCCCGCAGACCTGCCACCCAGAAAAGTGCCCAACACTGCAGAAACCTTCTCTTTCCCTGCTGGTAAGCACGCCCAGTGGTGCCCCCCAAGTGTCCCCCCAATATGCACCAAACCGGGGAGGAGGGAGGCTAATCCCCCATAAAAACAAAACAAAAAGCAAAAACAGGGCAGTGGGGAGACGAGAGCCGACACCCCAGAGGAGGTTAATAAAGGAAGTCTCCTTGAGCCCAGCTACGAGAACTTTTAGAATGAAATCCACCATACCAAACCCATCCTGTTATTTCCCTTGCACAGGCTACCACTCTTCCTGAAGATAAACCCTGCAAGTTGCAGAAAATTCGCCGGCAACACTTACCTTCTCCGGTCTTTGCTCTTTCTGCTCGGAAGGTTGCTGGTAGAATCGCTCAGCTTAAAAACCGCCCAGCTGCATATAGAGTATTTTTCTGGTTTCCTCCGAGCTCGGTTACGTGATATTATTGCTGTCGTCCTGTTGTTGCTGTTGCTGTTCCTGCTGCTTCGCCTGAAGACCCAAGCTCCTTTCTCTTTTATTTCCCCCCTTCTCTTTCCTTCCCTTCCCTTACTCCTCAGCGAGGCTCATCGGCATTTGCCAACAATGAGCTATGTTTCTTACAGCTTTGGCCACAGTTAATATAGGATTTCAGGAAGGGAGGAGCAAAAGCCTCACAGGCAATCAAAACGAAAACCTGGAGTTCAGGCTGGCCCGGCGCAGACTCAACTGGAAGGGATCCAGGTAGTCCAGTCCCCTACTGCAGGGCGGCACGTGTGGGGGATGCTGCCTGCGGAGCGGTGCGCCCCGGCTGCAAAGGAAAGGGGGCTGCCCTTCTTTTCGCCCCCCCTCACCTGTACTCCCTTACCCCAAGCCTCCTTTTGCTCTCGCCCCTTTCGCATCAAGGGCAGAATAATGCACCCCGAGACTCCCAGCCGAGAAAACGGAGAGTCTGCCCCAGAGAGATAGCGAAGGGGAGGGCGCACCCAACCCTCCTAAGCACTTGGTGGGGGGCCGGGAGAGGAGAGGGGGTCTACAACTGTTACCACCTCAGACTCCACGACCTAGCTCTCTGCCACCTAGTAGCTCCGGAATGCCACCTACAGGCTAAAGAAGGGGGGAGTTAAGTCTCCGCTGCCCCCACCCTGCCTCCCTCCGGGATACAGTTCTGCAACCTTGCCCCCGCTCTCTCCTCCCTGGTTCTCTCAGTGGCTAGAAGAATGGCTGCGCTCCTCCGAGTGCCTTTGAAAGCGCCTGTCAGAAGAATGCCCACACCCCCAAGGAGCCTTTCCCGGGGCTTGCTTTGTGTTAACTGGGGAACTGTGTACTGGCTAGAGCTTTTTTTCTCCCCTTTTCTTTTCTTTTCTTTTCCCCCTATTTGCTTTCAAGGGCAGGGAGGTGGTGGAGTGGGGGAAGGGAGAGAAGGGGAAAAGCAGCAGCTGTTGCAGGTGGACCAACTGCGGCTAGGCAGGCTTGTAAACGGGGATCCGGCAGTTGGACTCCCCTCTCGCGCACAACCCGGGAGATCCGATCCGCGCTTTCAGTGTCACTCTCAGTTCCTCCCGTGGTACGTGTGCTTTTGCTAAGTTTGCGTTTGCTGCTCTTGGTAGCTTTGGCATCCGAGCTGAGGCGTCTCTGCTCTGTAAACAAACTCAGCGATCCTCGTCCCCAGATCCACCTTTTTGCACATACACAGTTTCTTCTGCTGTTGCCCTTGATCCGGGAGGTGGGGGTGTGTGCAAACTTGCACAGCCTCCCTCCAGGCTTTAGCCTGACGGTTTGGGGCTGATTTAGAAGCAAACGGGTTTGTAATTAAGAAATGCAAGGGCTGACTAACGCTGCAGTTGCTGGAAAAGGAAAACAAATAGATAACATGGTAATCGCTTTGTAAATAAAGTAGTTCTGGAGGTGGGCACGTAGCAGCACGTCCCATATCGCGCTGTGCTTATACAGACACTGTGCTAGGACTCTTCCTTTTCAGTGAAATTGTTAAGTGAGGCAATATGATAATAATAACCTTGTTCCGCAGAACGCTGCACAACTCGCCTCTATGCCCATTTGGCTCATTGACATGCAAATAAAACCCCTAATACCAGTAGTACTAGCTGGTCAGATCTTTCTCTCCTTTTTTCTCACACAAGGAAGCTGAGTTGCTCTCGAGCACAATAATTACCCACCCCTATGTTTTGTATCTAGTAAAAATCTTAGTTAGTTGTTGGATGAGGACTTAGGTGCAGTTGCTCCTTTAGAGCTCAATAGCCATTGACTTCCTGCAGTGAATGAAGGGGGAGGGTTGTTTTTTGTTGTTTTGGGTTTTGCTCGCAAGACTTTTTTTTTTTTTTTTTTTGCCTTTATCTCATGAAAATTGGAAAAATGGATAAATTTCCCTTTGCAGGAATTTGCAAAAGATAGCTAATTGGAATGTATTTCCATCTATTACCACATAGTCTGCATCCACCAATGTTTTTGAACATTGTTATTGATTCCTTCCCTAGCATCTCATCTCAATGTAAGCAAGACTTGAAACACTCAGAAATATTCTTTTTGGATCCTGACCTAGAGAACACATGGCATTACTATATGCAACAGTTTCTCCTCTCCTGTCCACCCTCCCCATTAACCTATGGTTAATGGATGTGCAATTATAGAATCAGAGGCCTGGAATAGACCTCAAGGGATTATTTAGTCCATTTCACAGCTTCCAGGCAGTAGTGTATCTAAAATCAGCTCTCCAAAATATTGGTCTCTCCTATTATTAAACATATCCACAAAGATTCTACGTGTCTCTGAATAATATTTCAGTGTTTTACTGTTCCTTCCAATGCTTCTGAACATCTAACCTCATTTTTTTCCTGCTGTATTTAAAAAATAGAGGTAGATATCATTTAAGTGGTGTACAGGAAAAAAGCAGGGAGATTAGGCCACAGAGTACCTGGGTTTGAATCCCTGCTCTGCCACTTTCTACTTCTGTGACCTTGGGCAAGTCCTTGTAGGCCTTCATTTCCTGATTTTTAAAATGAAGAGAATGAACTAGATTCTTCTAATTCTATATTAATGATCTTAAGCAGTGTTATGGAATACTAAAAAGTCTAAAAAAAAGACTCTCAAAATAATGCTCTCTATAGTAGGTTATTTATTTGTTTGCTTGAGGAAGGTTAGGGGAGAACTTTAAATTCACAATTAAGTCATATTAAGATTGGTTCCTACTATATTTAAAAGCTAGATAGGTCTCTTTACTTTTCTGAACCTTTCATAGGGTCATAGAGTTAGAGCTGGAAAGAACCTTAGAACTCATTAAGTTCAAGGTCCTTATTCTATAATTCAGGAACCTGAGACCTAGAGAGTTAGATGTCTTGCTTGAGATTTCACAGCTGGTAAGTAGTAGTAAAGATTCCAATGCAGGTTCTCTGATTTTAGTCCTTTACTGTAGTTTTCCTTACCTGGAATGTCCTCTTTATCTCAGAGGATTATTGTAAAGAAAGTTTGGTTATGATTATGGATATTCCCTTGTCCTGTAGTTATTGGAAATGGAGAACAGCTTGTACAAAACAGTATTGTTACCACCACCTGTACAATACCCTATTATTCTCTTAGGAAATATAATCAATGAAAGGAAAGATGGTTTATAACACTGGTCAGACACCTTTGATATGAAGGATTATTCTCTTCTATGCCCCTTGAGGATTTGAGATACTTCACTCTTAACTTACATTTGAATTGATAGTTAAGTCAAGAATTTGGAATGTGCCCCTACCTTAGGGGCTAGTAGAAGAAAAAGAAGAGACTCCATCCCCCACTTTTTCATCCTGTTGTAATCTTGGAACTGGGTCTGAATTGGCAGGAGGTAGAGAGTGAAAGATCTCCCTGTCTTACTGTGTTCTTCTTCCTGGGCCACTTGGCAACCTTAATTGGACAGGATCCCAATGTTGGGCCAGGATTCCTGATCTTTGCTTTAGAACAATTTTTCACTAATGGATCACATGATCAGAAATCCATATGTGTGCAGGCCACATGGATTTAATTATAGAATTAATTATATTTGACTCCAATTACAATTACTAATTGATCCAACCCTGTTAGCATGACACCTGGTGGCAGTCACTTAAACAATAGCTGCAGTAGGCAGGTGGTTAGGCCCTACTGGCCTGTTAGTTGGTGTGGGCTAGCTAATTAGTTAAAACATTTATTGCTAAAAATTTCATCTGTGGTCAGGTGGTCTGCATTGGAGTCTATCAAAAATTGTAAACTCAGAGGTTACTTTGGGATTATTCAGAAAGTGTAGAGATGCTTATAAGGTACAGCATATATTTAAGAAAAATATGCCCCTTGTGTTTGCATTTATTTCCTCTTCTTGGAAAGACTTTTCTCTTCTTAATCTTCTCCCATGACCACTTATAGAAATTTTGCCCAGTTTTCAAGAACAAGCTCAAGTGCCACCTCCTCTGCTAAGCCTTATCTCATTCTGGATTTGGCATCTGTAGCCCAGAGTTTTAATTCCTGTTCTGTTATTTTCACTGCCTGGGTGACCTTAGCAATGTCACTTACTTTCCCTTGCCCTGTTTCCTTAGCTTCAAAATTAGCAAAGTCCTTTCCAGTTCTATATTCTCTGATCCTGTAATTCCCTACTCCCTCATCAGAAGTAAGCTCTGCTGACAATCCTTTCTTTCTATCTCTCTTCCAGTGTTTAATGTTTAATTACTTCAGCGTATCATAACACACTGGGGGGGGGGGGAAGGGACAGAGTTCAAATCCCCATGAAACACTTGCTAACTGTTGGACCATAACCATAACTGTTGGACTGTTTTCTCATCTGAATAATGGGGATATGTTAACACCCAGTGTACCTCCTTCACAGGACTTTTGCAGTTGTGAGCCTTAAATAAAATCATGTATATAAAATGCTTTGTAGATTGAATTGAAAACTGGAAAGGACCCCAGGATTTTAGTCCACAATTTCTTCTTTTTACAGATGACTGTGATGGGGGTGTTAGTAAAAAGACTTATCCAGGGTCACACAAGCAAGATCAGAACACATTTCCTCCAGTTATGAGATTCCAGCACTCTTCACGGAACCTCAGTGTTATATCAATGTTAGGTGTTATATTTATTTGGGTTTGTCATTTCCTCCTGCTAGATTGAAAGCTCCTTGAGGCCCAGATTGTTTCTTCTTGTCTTTCCAATTCTTCTCCAGCCATACAGATGTTACTGGGACCACTGGGGACTTGAACTATGCCCCAGGAGCCTTCATTCTGATAGGCTAGTTTCTGCCTTATCTTATAAGGAGCCCAGGCCTGTACAACACTTCCTGCAATGCTTGTCAGATCCAATCCTCTCCTTTCCTCCCTCTCTCCCCCCACTTTAAAATGTAAGCTTCTTGAGAGCAGGAATTATTTTTCCAGTCTTTTCATCTCCAAGTCATTGCCTGGGTCACAATTAAGAGCTTAATAAATGCTTGTTGATTGATTTAACAAATACCTATGTATAAAGCTTTTTTTTTTTTTTTTTTTTTTTTTAAGCATTGGGGAAATAAAATGTTAATCAGATCCTGTTTCCTTCTCTTCATGAAATTTACAGTGTGAGGGGTAGGGAAAGGGATGAATGCATGGATGAATCTCAGGTATAAATACTAGGTATTAAGCATTAGGAATTTTTTTTTTCTATTAAAAATATAATGGAGCATCTGAGAGCTATTTTATATTTTTGTTAACAACTTTGATGTGGAAGTAGGAAATATTCTTATAAAATTCATAACTGACTAGTGTTTGATGGAACAGGACAAGAACAGTGACCTCAAACAACTAGAAAAATAGTCCATCAAAACCAGGATGAAATTCATTGGAAAAACTGGAGGGTCCCTTTAAGCACCCAAAACACTCTAAACAAGTATTGGATGGGAAGATATTGGTTAGGTAATACAAATATATTCTTAAAGTATTTGAGGGTCATAGTGGACTGCCCATTGACTAGGAGTCAGCAATGGAATGTTGTTATTTAAAAAGGCAAACACTGTAGTTTATTAATAGGAGTACCACATGATAAAGCTGGAAGTAATCCTTTTGCTACACTTGGCACTTATTAGAAAACTGTCCACTCCTGGACTTCACATTTTAATAAGGTTGAGAGAAACTGAAGAGGTTACATTTAAAAAGACTAGAAAATAGATTTTAAAGGGGGAAATAGTGCTTATGAGGGTTGTTTTATCCAGAGAAGAAAAAGCTGAGGGTTGGCTTAATAAATGTGCTCAAATATACAAATAATTATAATGAGGTGGAGCTTTCCCAGCTGTTTTCTATCACTAGTGAGGCCCTAAGAGAAAGAATTTAAACTGTACAAAGAGATCTATATTAGACATAAAATCATAGTCATAGAATGTTAGAGGGGTTCTAATTTAATGTCAGTCTCCCTGTTTACAGATGGGGAAACAGGCTTATAGAAAAGAACCTATGAATAAATTATAAACTATAGTGATTATTGAATATTAGAATACACTAATACAAAAAGCCTAAGAATTGCCATCAAAAGTTAAATTGATATGAATCAAGAACATTGGAATTCAAGAAAGGACACAGTTTTAGTCCTTATTCTGACCCTAACTTGATCTGCGCCTCAGGAATGTGACAACCTTTGAGTCTTGATTTTCTCATCTGTAAATGAGCTAAATGAGATTATTTCCAAGATCTCCCATAGCTCTAATATTTTTATGACAATGACTTAATAGAATAAAAAAGAAGATATTTATCAAATGGTTTGGTATTAAATTGCCACCAGTACAGTAAAGCATTATTAGTGGCAGAGGAGGAAATTGTATCAGAATTATAGAAAATGTTTTAATTATAGGTTTATTACTTTCATTTATATATATATATGTATACACATATGTGCGTATTTATATATGTATATATATATACGCACATATATTTTAGGATTTTTTTTTTTTTTTTTTTTTTTGGTCAGGACCTGTGATTTCATTGGTATAGGGAACTCTGGTGAGGAAACTCCCTTTACCAACACAAATCAGTAAACATTCTACAGTTTATAGCCTTAAAGAGTTGCCTAGAAGAGTAAAAGGTTAAATGGCTAGTAGGCATTGGGAATAGGACTTGCAGGTACTTGCAAACATTCTAAAGCTTTCTTACGTTTTTCAGCCTTGTCTGTGCTACAGAGATACATCCCAGTCATGGAAAGAACACTGGATCTGAAGATAGGACCTTGGGTTCCAATCCCTGTTCCTATACTTACTCGCTGTACTTAATTTGAACCAATCATTTGGTAATAATAATAATAACTGATATAAATTCATTATTTTTTCCCCAAATCCTTCCATCTTATGAATTTTCCCATTATTGAAGTTATCACCATCTTCCCAGTCACACAGGCTCCCAAACTGATTTTATCTTCAACTCTCTCTTGTGCTTATTCCTTCAGATCTAATCTGTTCTCAGTCTTATAATTTCTCCTTTTACAATATTTCCAATATACTTCCCCTTCCCTTTATTCATACAACCACCATCTTGGATTAAATTATCATCAACTTACATCTGGACCACTGCCTTCTGATTGGACTCACTGATTTGTTTCTTCCCCACTCCAATATATTCTCCACTTAGCTACCAAAGTGTTTTTCTTAAAGTACTTCTCTGACTATGCTATCCGCCTACTCAATAAAGTCCAGTGACTTCTTGCTATTTAAAGGGCCAAATATAAATTGCTCTGTTTGGTATTTAGGGCCCTTGGGAACTTTCCCCCTTCTTATCTTTCTAGTCTTCTAAACACTTGACTGCCCTCCGTGATTACGATAACATTTGCTTTCTAGCTGTCCCTCAAACATGACGCTCCATTTCCGACCTCCTTCCCTTTTTTACTAGCTGGCCCCCTATGCCTAGAATGTCCTTCTTCCTCACCTCCACCTGGCTTTCTTGACTAAACTCTAATCTTACTTTCTGCAGGAGACCTTTCCAAGTCTCCTCACTTCTAGTGTCTTCCCTCAGTTTACTTTCTTACATTTAACTTCTGTACATATCATGTAGCCACAGAGTTGTTTGTGAGTTGTTTCCCCATTGGAATATGAGCTCCTGGAATGCAGGCACCATATTTCTATCTTCCTTTGTATCCTGAGGACTTAGCACAGTCTCTAGTGCATAGGAAACACTTAATGTTTTTTACTAATTTATATTATATATTAAGAGTTTTAAGGCACTATAAATGCATTACCTCATTTGATTCTAATGACAATGCTACAAAATAGCTACTATTGGTAGTTATATATATATATATATATATATATATGTATATATATATATATATATATATATATATTTACATAATTATACATATGTGTGTATATTTATGTTCAAAATTTTTTTCAGAAGAGAAAAACTGAGACTCAGAGACCAGTACCCCACAGCTAGAAATTGTGAGGCAGGTGTCTAAAATAGATTTGTCTTTATTGCAAATACAAAATTCTTTCTACCACACCATCCTGCCTTAGTTTCCTTTACCATAAAAGGGGATAACAATAGTATTTGTATTAGCTAACTTGAAGGATTGTTTCCAGGAAGATATTTTATAAATTTTAAAGTGCTCAGTAATTGTGTGTTATTAGTATTATTTTTTTGTATTATCCATATATAAAGAATTTGAAGCAAATGCCTCATTAATGATGTAAATATATTTTGAGGGCATTGATCTTTGCATATCTCCCTATTCCCTGGAAAAAATGGCCATTGGTTGAATTAAAGAATTTTCTTTTAAATCTTTTTTTTTCAAACAAAAGGAAGGTATTTCCTTATTTCTTTTCTAATTAGGAAAATATCAAAAACTTTTAGAAAATAATTCTATTGTCTCCATATCATAGACCTCAGTTTTGCATGCTTAAGTATTCTCTTGGAACTGGAACACCATAAATATAGGTATTCCCTCCATGGATACAATTTATAACCTACTCTAGTTCTGATTTCTCATCCTGTGGGATTATTGTTTATGCCCTCCCAAGATGCTCCACAGAGACTTCCTAAGATCTTTCTACATTTCCTAGGTAGCAGTACTACATTTAGGCTGACTGTTTTTACTCTTTCCCATTATATGACCAATCCAACTCCTTTTCTGGTTTTGTATTTCCTAAATGATACCTCTTCTGCTACTGCCTCTTTACACATATAATATATTTCTCTATTGTCTTTTGGGGCCTCTAAAATTTTAATTCTTCAGGGGTTGTGGTGCTGCAAGATTAACAAATCATATAATTTTCTCTGAGAGAATGTCTGCATTAAAAATCTAGAATTTTTTGCAAGGAACAGATTGGACTCATTGAAAGGGAAGGGAATAAGCATTTATATGGTGCTTACTGTATGCCTGATATTATGCTAAGTGCTATTACAAATATTATCTCATTTGAAAGCACTGAAAAACTTCCCCAAAACAATCTGGCTGCCTTCTTGCTATTCAGGTCTCGACCAAGCTCATTTTTTATCTGTACTACTGTTCTAGAAATATTTACTGAGGTACTAACTCAGCTGGTTATTCACCTAATTGCATATTAAATTCTAACAAAAGGAGTTTTTCATCCATTGTTTTAACCTATAAGATACAGGATGGCATGTTAGATGGGAAGTGGACCTCAGACTAAGGAATACCTAAGTTCAAATCCTATCTATCTGTATTACACTGGAAAATATTCTCTCAGTGTTCTATACAGTTTTGTAAGAGTGCAACTTAATAGAATTATGACCGATCTCCCTCACTCGAGAGACTTTCTACATGAAGAGTTCCCCAAATAGATAAAATCATGGATCTAGACTAAAAAATTTGAGGAAGACAGTTGATTTTTTTTTTGCACAATTATAGATCTCATATAAATCTTATAGATTTAGGCAATCAGAACAATATTATCTATAAATAGGAGCATTTGGAGGACCTTGCCACCATCTACAAGGAATTTCTTTCATCTGTATCTTGAACAGAACATCCTCCATGACAGTGGTGAAAACCTTTGCTGAGCAGATTTCTGGTTTAAGTTCCACTTGAAGTTAATAATCAGAAGGCCTGTTGAACAGTTATCTCTGTGGTTTCATTTAGTAAGGAGTTTTGTATTTCTCTACATGTGCATAAGAGACTCCTTGTTGGAGGAGAGCCATTAAGGCTCTACTGAGTCAAATGCTTTTTTGTAACCAACAAACAATAAACACAGCAGGTTATTGTATTCTCTGAACCCTTCAGTCAACCGCATGTCTGTAAAGATGTAGTCTGCTGTAGGAGATTGTTTGCAAAACTCTTCCTGTTCCCTTTTCTTAATTTCATCAAGGATACAAAAGTTACATGACTATATCATTCTCATAATCATTTTTATAAAGATAAGAGAGTAAGCACAAAAATCATGATATTTAGTTCCTCCTGGATTGCTTTTTTTTTTGTGAGTAATAATTTAGTCTGTGATTTTTTCTGGTATCTTCTCTTTCTTGAGAAAGCTTTTAAAATGATATCTTGATGATTTCAAAATTGATCATAGGATCAAATAGATTTAGAACCAGAAGGAACCTTAGAGGTCATTTGGTTCAGCTCCTTCATTTTATAGACATAGAACTAAGGCTTAGACAGATAAATGATTTGCCAAAGATCAAATAAGTAGATAGCAGAATTAAGATTTGAACTCAACCCTTCAGATGCAAAACCCAGTCCCTATGTTTGTTCTCATTCATTCATTCATTCATTTATTGCTATACCACACTAGTCTATTATGTTGATTTCAGCATATATTTCTTCAGTATTGACTATCTGATTTAGCTTGTCTTCTTTCCCCAAATCGATTTCCTTACCAGAAAATGAGATAGTAAAACACAAATGAGATTTTACTGTCATTGATAATCAAAACATCATTTTGGAAATGTTTGTAATTTTTTCCTATTTTTCATCTTTTTGTTATCTACCTGCCAGTTTCATCTTTGAAGGCTCTTGTGATGCTGTTGCTCACTTTGATTCCCTGCTAAGCTATTTGTAGATTTAGTTTTGTTTCCATTGGTTTTATTTTTAATAATCAATCAAGAAACATTTATTGAGGAATTTCTATGTGCTAGGTAAAATAAACCAATGCAACACTTTCTATGTGCTAAGTTCAGGGGATATAAAAAGAGGCAAAATTTAGTTGCTGTCCTCAAGGAGTTTACAATCTAAGTGGGGGGAGGGAAAGGAGGAGACAATATGCATATAAACAAAGCAAGTTATATATAAAATAAGTAGGAAATAAATAACAGAGGAAAGATATTAGAATTAAGAAGCTACAAGAAGATGCCTAATAAAAGACAGGATTTAATACTGCTTATAATTTTGCCATTCTGTCACTTTTTTCTTTTTTGTTGTGAACATAATAAACATGTCAAAAAAAAAAAAAAAACCAAAAAAGAATAAGAAAGAAGATTGTATATGTCAGGTATAGTTTTTTTTAAAATTCATTTTAAATTTAACTTGATCACAAAATTACCCTTTTTACCTGTGCCCTCTTCTGAACTTTCTTCTGCCCTCTGTGTATTTTTAAATTGTTTCATTGATGTTTTCTTCTCTCCTCCTTTTTGTTTTTTTGAATCACTCTCATTATCTACCAATATCACCTCATCTTTCCCTTTCTCTTCTTCCCTTCCCTACCTTACTAAGTAGAATCTTAAAATATTGTAGCCAGGCAAAATAAACCAACACAACACATTGACTATGTCTATAAATGTATGTCTCCAATTCATCACTTTTCTGCCAGAGAGTAGAGGATGAGACATGCTTAACTATCTGTCTTCTGAAGTTGTGATTGGTCACTGCATTGATCAGAGCAAGAAGTCCTAGAAGTTGTTTTTATTTACGTTGTTATGGTGATTGTGTAAATTACCTTCCCTATTCTTCTCTTTTTACTCTTCTGCAGTTCATGAATATCTTACCAGGTGACTGACTTTTCTTCTTTTGGCACAATAATATACCAACAGTTTGCTCAGCCATTCCCCAACCTTTGAGCACTTGCTTTGTTTCCAGTTCTTTGCTATAATGAAGTACTATTATTTATATATTTGTACATACAAGTTTTTTCCTCTTGTTTTTGACCTGCTTGGGACAGATACCTGGGAGTAGTATTGAGACAAAGTATATACACAATGTAGTGACTTTGAGTAGTTGTAATTGCTTTCCAGAACAACTGAACCGATTTATAGCTTCCCTTATAGTGCCTTAATGTGGAAGGCCAATAGCCCTTCCAATAATTGCTGTTTCCCCCTTTTATCATGTTTGTCAGTCTGATAGTTACAAAGTAGAACATGTAAGTTTTAATTTGCATTATTATAATTATTAATGATTTGAAACATTTTTCATATGGTTGTTGGTAGCTTGTAATTCTTTTGAAAACTGATTCATGACATTCTTACATATTTATATTAATTTTCTATATATTTTGAAAGTTAGAACTTTGTCAGAGCTAACTGTCACACAAAACAGTTTTCTCAAGTAACTTTCCCTTTTAATTTTAATTGCCTTGGCTTTGGTTGACAAAAGCTTTTTAAATTTTATATGGTAATTAACATTGTCCACTTTAAAAAAAAAAGATTCTTATTTACATCTTGGTTAATTCTTTCCTTAGACTAGTTGCAAAAAGTATCTCCTTTCATTCTCTAATTTGTTTATGATATGACTTATATTTAGATCAACTATCTATTTGGAAAAGGAAATGGCAAACCACTCTAGTATCTTTGCCAAGAAAACCCCAAATGGGGTCAGAAGAGTAAGACAAAACTGAACAATAACACTCTATTTGGAGCTTATTGTGGTATATAGCATGAGTAGTTAATCTAGAGCTAATTCTGCCACAGATGCTTTACAGTTTTCCTAGCAGTTACACACACACACACACACACACACACACACACACACACACACACACACACACAAACACACACACACATAATTTATTTATTTATTTTTTTAGTTACCTTTTGAGTTCCTAGTTGTCTTACTCTCTCTCCCAATGCTGGAGTAGAGAAGACCAACATTTGACATAAATATATATGTGGAACCATGCAGTACATACTTTCATATATGAATTCTTTCTTTGGAAGTGGATAGCATTTTCCTTCACAAGTGCTTTGTAGTTACTTTAAATACTCACATTACTCAGAATAGCTTAGTCCTTCACAATTATTCTTTGATCAATATTGCTGTTACTGTATACAATATTCTTTTGGTTTTGCTCATTTCACTCTGTAGTTTTTGTTACACCAGGAATCTTTTCCTTAGTATTTGGTAGCTTTGCCTTCGTTAAACATTACTTTATTGTTTAATTACCTCTGGCTTTTGTTTGTTTACATAGTTTATTCCATTGATCAGCCTTTCTATTTTTAAGCCAGTATCAAATAGTTTGAATGATTTCTGCTTTACACTTTAGTCTGAAGTCTAGTACTGCTTTATTCCCTTTCTTCCCATTTTTGCTTCATTCTTTTCCTTGAGATTTTTGACATTTTTCCTTCTAGAGAAATTTGATCATTATTTTGTCTTATTCTATGAAGTATTCCCCTTTGTGGTTTGATTTTTTATGGCACCTTATTATATCAGTAGTTGCAGAAAATAAATTCAGACGATATTTTCATTTTTATTATATAGACACATTTTAACAATAAATCAATAGCTCTATAATTTTAGAAATCTTTATTTCTGTAAAGAGTATTTTGTAGCTATATGTCTGAAGGGTCTTGTGTGGATTTTTATATGGAAACAGAAATATTTTATACATTTTGTTGTGATTCTGAATGGAATTTCTTTTTACATTTCTTCTTTCTGGGTTTTGTTAGTATTTCACAGAAAGACTGATTATGTTATGTTTATTTTATATGCTGCTAATTTATTGAAATTAGTAGTTTTTCATTTTATTTTTAGTTGAAAACTAAAGAGTTCTCTAAGTAAATCATCACATTTGCAAATATGAGAATTTTGTTTCTTTTTTGCTAATATCTATTCCTTCATTTACTTTATCTTGACTTATTGCAATTACTAGCATTTCTAGAACTTTATCAGATAATGGCAGTGACAATGAATATTCTTGCTTTACTTTTAATTTTATTGTAAAGGTCTCTTATTTCTCAAATATGGGAAACATTAGCTTTTAGTTCAAGGTAAATGCTATTTACCATATAGAGTCAGGAAAACCTGAGTTAAAATCCAGCCTCATAAACTTACTAGCTGTGTAACAACTTACTAGCTGTGTGACCATTGGCATATCATTTAACCTCTATTTGCCTACGTTTCTTCATCTGTAAAATGAGAATAATAAGAGTATCTCCAATGGTTGTTTTGAGGATAAAATGAGATCATATATAAAGCTTTGCAAAGCTTAAAGTACTATATAAATGCTAGTTATCATCATCATTATCATCATTCCTATGCTTTTTAGAATTTTAGCATGTTAGTTTTTCAAAACTTTTTTCTGTATCTAGTACAGAAGCATGATTTTTGTTTTTGCTATTTATATCTATCTATCTATCTATCTATCTATCTATCTATCTATCTATCTATCTATCTATAATTGTACTTAGGTGGAACCAATCCTGAGTTCCTGGCATAAACTTAACCTGTTCACAGTGAATGATCTTTTAAATATATTGCTGTGGTCTCTTTTTCAATATTTTATTCAGTATTTTTATATCTATATTGTTGGAGTTATTAGCCAAGAGTTTTTTTTTCTTCTGTTTTATCTTTCCATGGTTTGGTTATTAGCTCTATATCTGTCACTTAAAAGGAATTTGGTACTATGTCTTCTTTTTCTGTTTTTGCAAGCAATTCATATAATTTTAGAGTTAATTGTTACTTCTGTCTACTATAGCCTTCTGCATCCACTTATTAAGGCAGCCCACTTCTTTAACTGTAAAATTTATCTCTATAGCACAGAGTACCAAGGTATATACCAAGAGCTTTTTGATTGACTAAATTGTGATTTGACTTGATAAATACTGAATATATTAGAATCACTAACTTGTTTTTTTTGATAAAAAATTTCTACTAAATTGATAACCTCACTATAATTTTCTTTGACAAAAGTATTTATTGTTTCTATGATTTGTTCTTTGACATATATATATATATATACATATATATATGTATATTCAATCTTTTAGTTTTCATTTAAATTTGAGAGCAACCACTGTTAGTTTAAGAGTCTTATTTCATGCTGGATAAGGATTTGCTTAAAGAACTAGAGATTTTTTAACCTGGAGGTTAAAAAAAAAAGAATTAGGGGCTGCTAGATGACATGGTGGATAGAAAGCCAGGCCTGGAGTCAGGAAGACATGAGTAAATTGTGTGATCTTGAGCAAGTCATCAAAAGCTCACTTTCTTGATAACCATAACACCTATCTCCCAGGGTTCTTGTGAGGATTAAATGGAATGATAATTGTATAAAATGCTGAGAGCTTAGCACAGTGCCTAGCACATAGTAAGCTATATAAATGTTAGGTATTATTATTAGTTAAAAGTATATCTGTCTTCAAGAGGTTGAAGAATTATGAAATATAAGAGAAATTGTTCTGCTTGATCCCAAAGGGCAGAATTAGCAACAGTGGAAGCTAATAGTAGGCAAATTTATGTTTCATGAAAGAAAAAGTTGTCCTTGAATAAACCTCTCTTTTATGATCTCTTTTCTCCAGTCACAATACTATCTGTCTAGTCTAGAACCTCATTGCCTTTTGCTGGGGCTATTGCAATAGACTCCTAAATTATCTCCCTGCTTCAAGGCTCTGCCCATTTTAGTCCATCCTCTACCTAGTTGCCTGTAGGTTACACTACTCTTCCAGTAAACTTTAGTAGCTTCCTATTATCTCTATGATCAAATATAACATTATTTGTTTGGGATTTACAGCATGCCCCTTTTCTTACCTTTCTGTTATTTTTATATTTTATTCCTCTGCATGCAATCTTTAGTTAAACTGTATTGGTTTTCTTATTCCTCATACACAACTATGCCTTTGTAGTGGCTATTCCTCTATATCTGAAATGCTATATCTCTATATCTTTGTCATTTTCTACCTCTTGGAATCTCTGGTCTTGAGTTTTTTGAGGGAAGTGACAGTTTTAGTTTTATTTCTGTATCTCTGGACCTGACAATAGCAAGGACTTAATAAATGCCTTAGAGATGATGATGAGGAGGAGGAGGAGGAGGAAATAAAAGGGGAGGAGAAGGAGGAACAGGAGGAGTAAGAGGAGATAAGAGAAAGAGAAAAAAAAATCTGGAACAGGAGAAGATAAAGATTAGAATCATTTCAAAATAGAATGAGATCTCTCAAAAAATTCCCTCTCAATGGAAGTAGTTAAGATAAATGTTTGTCAAGTATATTGCAAAGAAGCTTGATTTTCAAGTGTGTTCTGGTGTAGATAACAACAGAGATCTCTTCTAGATCTGAAAGTCTGATTCTGTGACCTGGATTTGAATCCTGCCTCTATTATAAGGATACTACTATTATTACTACTACTACTACTACTACTACTACTACTACTACTACTACTACTACTACTACTACTATTACATTACCACTATCACCCCCATTCCCACCATCACTGCTACTTCTATTACTTGTTTACTTCTATTACTTGTTTAGAACCTAGACAAAACTTGCTGTGGAGTTTCATGAATTAGGTAAGATTCAAGTCAGACACAATATGGAAACAGAAGTTAACACACAATTCACTTTTGACCAACTATCAGGTGAAGGTTAGTATGGAGAGAATTCAGAACAGATTGATTATCCTATAATAGTGTATGAGCAAATTTCTAAGGCTGAAATAAAAGCTTGGGATTCCCTCCCCGGACAGAAAGTTTGAGGGGAGGCTTTCACTAAAATAGAGCAAGGTCCCAATGAACCTTTTGTAGATTTTGTGGGACGTCTGCAAACTGCTGTCAAAAGAACTGTTGGAGGAAATGCAGATACAAAAATAATGACCATGGCTATGGAGAATGCCAATGAGGTTTGCAAGAGAATTATATGGGGACTAGACAAAGATGCTTCTTTAGAGGAGATCATAAGACGCTGTGCTGTAGTGCAAACAAATATTTTTTACACCCACACTATGATGAACATGGAAAGACAGGGTCCCTCTTGGCAAAGGACTTCTAGAGAAACTCGGCGATGTTTTCAATGTGGAAAAGTTGGACATCTAAGAGCTCAGTGTAGATATGGAGATAGAATGAGAAGGCAGGCTGAGAGAAGACCTAAAACTCCATGTCCAAAATGTCATAAGAGCTTCCATTGGGCCTCTGAATGTAGATTGACCCAGGGAAATGAGAGGCAGGGCCCAGCTTCAGCCCCCCAGGTGGGGCATGATGGCAGCTGAAGTTATATCCAGAGAAATTTAATATTAAGATATGATCAATAAGCCAAAAGGCAATCAAATGGAAGAAAAGGATTGAAATTAGGAAAAATAGAGTTGTATGCGGTAGAGACTACTGAGATATTCCCTGGAGAAATCTGTTCCTGTTCAGCCTATGGATCCCTTGCCTTCAGGCACAGTAGGCTTGACCATTTTACCTCCTGAGAGTACTTACAAAACAGTGTTCATCCATACACTGATGTGGGAAACTGGAGAATGTGTAGCTAATATTCCAGTCACTAATACAGGTAGACAACGTGTGATTTATCAACCAGGAGAAGTAGTAGCATCAGGCTTATTGTTACATACCCCTAATCAGCAATCTGGTGACAGTCACCCAGATTCTGACTCCAATGAACAAAATCCAGGAATATATTAGACAGCAGCTGTGACAGCTGACCGACCTATGCTTACTATTTATATAAATGGAATACCATTAGAAGGATTGGTAGACATGGGAGCAGATCGTACAGTTATTAGAGGTGCCATTTGGCCCAGTCACTGGCCAAAGATTAAGCCAGACACCTACATGTCTGGTGTAGGAGGATCAATAGCAGCAGAAGTTAGTGCTAGGCTTTTGAGATGGATATTTGAAAATGAAACAGGAGTTTTTATTCCTTTTGTGGTTGAAAAAATTCCCATCAATCTGTGGGGAAGAGACATTTTACAGCAGATAGGATTACAAATAAGCAGTTTGGCTTTTTAGGTAGGGCTGCTGTTGAAGGCCTACCTACACTCTCACCCATTCCTATTCAGTGGAAGATTGATTGACCAGTGTGGGTAGAACAGTGGCCCTTAACAAGTGATAAAATTCAGGCCTTGTTAGACATAGTGCAAGAGCAACTTGACCAAGGACACTTGTGACCTTCTATAAGTCCTTGGAATTCCCCAGTATTTGTGGTAAAAAAGAAATCTGGAAAATGGAGGATGTTGATTGATCTAAGAAGAGTGAATGAACAGATGGAAACTATGGGAACTCTTCAGCCTGGACTTCCATCTCCTACTCAGTTGCCAAGAGAATGGCCTCTTTGGGTTATAGACATTAAAGATTGTTTCTATTCTATTCCTTTAGATAAGGAGGATATGAAAAGATTTGCTTTTTCAGTGCCCAGTGTTAATTTGGCTGAGCCTTATAAAAGATATGAATGGACAGTTTTGCCACAGAGAATGAAAAACATCCCTACTATGTGCCAAATGTATGTTGCTGCTGCTCTTGCTCCAGTAAGAAAAGCATTTCCAAAAGTAATATTGTTACATTATATGGATGATATTTTGGGATGTGCACCTGAGGAACAAATGTTAGAAGCATGGTCTACAAAAGACCATAGAAACACTAAAGAATTATAAATTGTATATATCTACAGAAAAAATTCAAAGACATGCTCCTTTTCAATATTTAGGATATGAAGTATATCCTAAGACACAATACAAAAGCTTTCTTTAAGAACAGAGAAGTTGGACACCTTGAATGATTTCCAAAAATTAATAGGAGATATCCAGTGGGTGCATCCAGTGTTAGGCTTAACTACCAATCAACTGCAATCTCTATATGACATTTTAAGGAGAGACAGTGCTTTAAATTCACCAAGCCAGCTTACAAAAGAAGCTCAAGAGGCTTTGGGAAGAGTTGAACTGGTTTTATCCAATGTGGTTGAAAGAGTCACTCAAAAACCATTGGAAATATCAGTTTTTCCTACAAAAGAGACACCCACAGCAGTCCTTCATCAAGGAGATAGTGTGATTGAGTGGGTGAACCTCTCAGCACAACCAGAACAAAGCCTTGTTCCTTACCCAGTGCTTGTGGCTAGAATTTTATTAAAGGCTATTAAGAGTGTAGTATAGTTATCTGGGATAAGTTCTGAAAAAATATACACATTCTATACTAACGCACAAATTAATGTATGCTGTGAGACCATCCCAGAATGGCAAATTTTATTGGCCACAGCTCCAAATTTTATACATGCGTCTCCATTAAAGATAACCCGGCTACTACATAATTGGCGATGGATTTTTGAAGAAAAGGTTTCTAAGGTTCCTCTTAAAGGACCAACAATCTTTACAGATGCCTCCAAAGAAAATATTTGTGTTGTATACTCTCATGATTTAACCATAAAGAGAGTAGTCAGAAGTCCTTTTCAATCCACTCAGCAGAATGAATTATTTGCTATCATACTAGCTTTTACTTATTACCCAGGAGACGTAAATATAATTACTGATTCAGCCTATTCAGTAGGTGTGGTACAAAGAATTGCCACAGCCCAAATAAAATTTGCAGCCTCTAATATTTATCAGCTCTTTAAGGAACTTCAAGAGCAAGTGAGAAAGCATGCAGGCAAGATTTATATCTTGCATGTCAACTCACATAGTGGACTTCTAGGTCCTATTTTTGGTGGAAATTCAAAGGCAGATAGCCTTTTAACTATGTTAGCCAGTACTCCTTTATTTCAGGAAACCCAAGAATCTCATTTTAAATATCATCAGACTGCTCGAGCTATACATTTACAATTTGGAATAACAAGAGAGGAAGCTAGGAGCATAGCAAAAAGCTGTACAGCTTGCCTTCCTTTCCAGGTTCCTACGCTCCCTCCAGGGAAGAATCCTCATGGTTTAAGACCCAATGAAATCTGGCAAATGGATGTGACCCACTATAAATCTTTTGGTCATCTGTCTTTTATCCATGTGGTGGTAGATACCTTTTCAGGATTCACTTTTGCAGTGTCAACAGCAAAAGAGACAGCCTGAAGTGATCACTGAATTCCTTATCCAAGCATTTGCAATTATGGATGTGCCACAAGAAATAAAAACAGATCATGGACCTGCATGTACTTCTAAACATTTTGCACACTTTTGTGCACAGTATAAAATTTTACACACCACTGGCATACCTTTTAATCCTCAAGGTTAGGCAATAGTAGAGAGAAAAAACAGAGACATTAAGACACTCCTCCAAAAACAAAAGAAAGGGGGAGCCACAGGTAACCCTAGAGAACTTCTAAATTTAGTTCTCTATACCATTAATTTTAAAATTTTTGACAAAGATGCACTGGCTCTGGCAGACAGGTTTTATAACCCACCAGAAGGGCAGTGTCCAGTACAAGCAACTCCACTATCTTTAGATAATCGCCAGGTGATGTGGAGAGACCCAGAAAGTGAATGGAAGGGACCAGATAGATTAACTGCTTGGGGGAGAGGGTTTGCTTATATTTCTTCAGATGGAGAAGGAATCAGATGGGTGCCAACGAGTCACATTTGCTTTGTCCATCAGAGAGAGACAGAAAAAGAGAAAAACCTCAAAACAAAGGAGAAGATCTAAGAAAGATCTGACACTGAAAGAGCATGACTGATAAGGAGACTGTTAAAGAACTTTAAAACCAGCAGGAATCATTGGATTTCTTAACGCAAGAGAAAACTGTTAAAGGACTCGAAAACCAGCAGAGATCATTGGATTCCTTGAGATGAAAAATTGTTGATGAAGACTATTTTAGGACTTTAAAACTTGCAGGAATTATTGGATTTCTGGCACATGAACTAATAGACAATGGGCTTCTGGACATGTATAAATTCTCAATTTATGATTATTTGATCATGTTATTTGCTACATCACTTCTAGCATGTGTTATGATACTATGTGTTTATGTAATTTATGTAATTATGTGTAATATCTCCCAAAATGATGGATTTATGTATACCTATTTCAAGGTCATGACCATCCTATGTTTTAAATCAAAAGAAAGGGGGAGATGTTAGGTTATTACTAGGTGCAAAGTTGGTACTTAACAATTTTCTAGCTCAGGGTTCACACCTTTAGTTCACACCTTTAAAAGGAGCAAGTTCATTGATTGTAAGTAGTTCCCACAAGCTCCTGGAGTACACACAAGCCCATTCTCTGGGAGAATAAAAGAGGAGGGCAGTCGGGAAGGAAGGAGTCTGGATTGGGATAAGGACAAGACTTCCCAGGAGAACTTCAGGGAAACTTGAGGAGATTCAGAGCCAGGATTCAGGAAGAAGAGGATTTGAGATTCTATCTTCCCTTGGCTGGAGGCTCCAGAAGCCTCCCAAGAAACCTGATCACAGAGAAAAAGATTTTATAGAAAAGAAACCTCCTCCCAGAGAAGGATTATAATTGAGAGACGACAGAACATTGCAATTACTACTACTACTATTACCATTATCACCACTATTACTATTATCACTATTGCTACCACCATTACTTCTACTACTTCTACTATTACTACTGTCACTGCTGTCACTACCACTACATTACTATTATCACTACCATTATTAACACTATCACCACTCCTACTATTCCTACTCCTACTCTTACTGCTACTACCTATTGTTTGTATAGTTGTTATATATATTATATATTATAACACTTAACAATTACTATTTCATTTGATCTTCAAACAGCTCCATGAGACAGATGCTATTATTATTATCATGTATACAGTTTAAGAAATCTGAGGAATAGAGAAGTGACTTGACCAAGATCACACAGCTAGTAACTGTGTGATGCACAGTTATTAAATTATTAAATGCACCTGAGGCTGCAGTTAATCTCAGGTTTTCCTAACTTCATGTCTGATATTCTATCCTCTGTACACCTAGTTGTCTTTTAATACCTTTCCCTCTAAAATTATATTTGATCTACTATATATAAATCTTGTATGTACTTATCATAAAGATACAATTGTTTATCCCAGATGATGCTCTGTATGTAAATCACATAAGCTCTGAGGATGCTTTTCCTTACTCTCATTTTCATTTACTGATTTTGGGGTCCTGGAATAAAACAGCATCTCCCCAACAGGATTTTAGGGGTACCTCTGATGCTATCAGCTTGAGCCCTGTTTAACTTCCTCTTTAACTTCAAAATTATCTGTTGAGAATCATTTTAGTTGGCCAGCCTTAAGCTTTTAGGAAGGAGTATTTATTAAATCAGTATAGTAAGAAAAGTTGTTATAAAATATCCCCTCAAATCACAATTACAAATATAGACCAGAGGGAAGTCAGTTAAAGCTTAATCAGTACAGCTCTTAGTTGCTAGAAGTTTTTATTTTCCAATTTGGGGAGTGTTTAAGAAGTTTCCCTTAGGCATGGTGTAGTTTCTTTGCTGATCTCTCTGTCCTTGACTTCCAATAAATACACGAATGTTTCAATTAGCCAATCGGAGGATGATGTGAGGACTCTGATGGGAAGTCCAATATCTTTTAGCCTCCATGGAGCTCTTTTCTCTCCCAATTTGAGAAGAGACAAAACTCTCTTAAGATCAGATCTGGAGTGGAGAGAAAGGAAAAATGCTAATTATCATATTGTGCCGCATAGACTTCCCCCAAGATACTTTAGAACCAAGCACAGGGGAAAGCATTCAAAAAAGATATTACAGAATTTCCCCAAGTTACTAAAGAGCTTTATAAGACTTGGGACCATGGAATTTGACAAATACATCCCAGTAGACTTTTTGAGAAGAAAAAAGATTAAAACGGGGTGGAGGAAAAGGGCAAAGTACAGCTTCATTGATTTTTCCATTTCACTTTAAAGCCATTACCTTTTTTAGGTAAGAAAACTACTTGGGTAGATCTGTCTCAATCAGATTTTGTAAATAAGGCCCAACTCTAAATAGAACTTCTTGAATCAAGCAAAAGCATTGTGTGAGAGACTTGGTTATGCCTTATCTCAGAACAAGATAGATTCTGAGACTGGAAGCAGAGGGAAGGGTGGAAAAGTAATACAGAACTGAACCAGAGAGAAAAGGCAACCCAGGGGAAACTAGCAAAAGAATAAAGAAAAAGTAGGACCAAGCTGTGGCCAAGAAGGGACATATCATGAAGGACCATTGGTTTTATAGGTTTCTTGCAGTACCAGAAGACTTGGTTTGATGCCATCAATCATATCCATTTATTCAAGGATTAAGAAAAGTACCAAGAAAAAGTATGATCTTTTCCCAACTTCCCCTCCTGGTGCCTCTATTTCCACAGACACTGTAATATAATCTACTGCTTCATTACCCAAATTTTTCTGGCAACCTGAATCTTGCCTGAACCACAAAGAGGCCAGTGGTTAACTAGATATAGAAATAAATGTAAATTAAGGTAGAGAGCCAAACCTCTGCCTAATTGTGAGGAATTTTTCTGACTTAGAGCTTGGAGCAATTGTGCTTATACTCATATATTTTCATCTAAAGTAAATGTACTGAAATCATAGAGGAGGGAATTCAGTAGATCTTAGGGGCCATTATATTATCTCTAAACTTAAAACAAGATAATTATTGTAACTAGTTGTTACACACACACACACACACACACACACACAAACACATATATATATATGTGTGTGTGTATGTATGTATGTACGTATATTGAATCCCCATCAGAATGCAAGCTTCCTGAAGGCAGGGACTGTTTTACTTTTGTTTTTGTGTTCCTGGGCCTGGCAATAATAAGCACTTAATAAATGTCTTAGAGATGATGATGAGGAGGAGGAGGAGGAAGAAGATAAGGATTAGAACCATTTCAAAGTGAAATGGGATATCTCAGAAGGTTATGGGTTCCCCCTTAATGGAAGTCATCAGACAGAGGATAGACAAATGCTTGTTGAGTATGTTTAAGAGAGGCTTCATTTTCAAATATATTCTGGTATAAATAGCAGTAGAGATCCCTTCCACATCTGAAAGCCTATGATTCTGTGACCTGCCTTTCTTACTTAGAACCTATATCACCTCATAGAGATGATTTTACCTCTTTGATCATCCACTATTTTGAACATCTACTTCTTCATCTGTAAAATAAAGGGTTTGGACCAAATGACTTTTAATGTCCCTTCTAGTTTTAAGTCAAGTAATCCTGGGCTTCTATGTGATGGCGAAAGATGGGATTATGAAGAAAACATTTGATAGAATTGTAGGGTCAGTAAAGGGGAGGCAGGAAGAGAAGAGGGAGAAGTGAAGAAGACACAAAATGGGCTGATTGAGACTGAAGGCTCAGCTATAAGGAACTTAGAAGTGTATTTTGTACTTAGAACAACAAACAGGCTAATTAGGGATTCTGGGAAGATGGACAAACCCAGTACTGCTCTGGTACCCACAAAATGTAAAAGTATTTGAAAAGGTAAGTAGACTTTAGAAAGAAGTACTTGATCTTTAAATGGATGACTAGTCTAACATGAATTTTGTGGCTAAATGAGTGAGTTACCTTAAGTAGACACAGGTAGTTAAAGAAGGTCACAAATAAAATCGTGGCAGAGTTGGTGAAGCTAGATTCAATTTAAGTGAATCTTTGCCAAGTGCTCCATGCATCCGGACAAAAAATTAAAGGATTCAAGGTACTCTATTCACTGGATCTTGCTGTCTTTTGAGATCTGCTGGGTCTTACCAAAATGGAAAAACTTCTAGCTTAGACTATATGTTATTGTTGCTCATCCTTCATTTCTGAAGAGGACCAATGATATAAAGGGTAATGTCTTGACAAGTAAATGAGGCAGAGCTGCATAAAGTTGTCGGGCTCCTCTCTCCTGCAAAATCATTGGAGTCCAATGGTAGGCAAAAGTCAAGATAACAGGCAAATGTCCAGAATGCAATGGGTGACTGATATAGCATGCTAAATAAATGCAAGACAGTTTGAAGAGAGAGAGAATTAAAACTGGGATATCAAGAAATGTCATATAGTAGCCAAGTCCTGAAGACCTCTAAGTATTGAAAGTGAGGAGGGAGTGTAGATCATATGTGAAGAACTAGCCATTTAAGGAAAAGAAATAAAAAATGGAAAGTTCATCTTGAGGAACAGTTTGGCTGGAATGTAGAATGTCAAGGGAAATAATGTGAAGCAAATATGGAAAGATAGGCTGAAGTCATAATGAAAAGCCCTTTAAATGTTAAGTTAATAATTTTGTGTTCTATCCTTCAGCCAATGATGATTCCTGAGGAAGGGGAGTGACATGCTCTTGGGACATTATTTTGGCAGATGTATGGAGGATGGATTGTAGGCAGAGCAGGGGAGAGGGGAGACAGGAAGTAGGATCATACATTAGAAGGCTATTATAGTTGTTTGAGTGAGAGGTGATGATGGACTGAAGCAGGGTGGTGGTCCACTGAGGAGAGAGAAGGGAACAAGGATGAGAGATGTTCTGAAAATAAAATCAACAAGACTTGGCTATTGATTTTTTATGGGGAATGGGAAAGGAATAAGGAGAAGGGACGAGCAAGGATGATTCCAAGATATAAACCAGGGTGATTGCAATGATTATTGGCTTCAATAGAAATACAGAAATTTGTAGAAGTTAAAGTTTTTAGGGAGAAGATAATGAGTTCTGTATCGGACATGTTGAACTTGGGAAGCCCACAGGATTTCATCATTATTATTAATATTTTATAGGCAGACAAATTAACTGACCATAATACTGCCAGCTGAAAAGGGCTGGGACAAAGAGTGCCTAAAAGGTAGAAAATAAAATGTTTCCCCAAAAAGAAAGAAAATAAACTTTTTCAAGAAGCAGAGCAAAGGCAACATCATCTTCCCTAGAGAAAAAGGTTTAAATAGATTTGAAATTTTGTCAAAGCCAGTGGAATTCTGAACTGAGATAAAGTATTTCTGTGCCTCAGGCAAAATTTGGAAAGTCTGTCTCCCTGCATTTTAAAATTGTTCCCCTTAGACTTTATTGTCCACCTGAGGGTGAGATATTGAGGCAGAGACACCTTGATTTATCACAAAATAAATATCTATGCTACAGAAAATAAAAATTTTCTGGTGTCAAAAATATCGGTATTTGAAAAATTAATATTCCAATAGAAGATACATTGCTGATCTTTGCCTGTGGCCTGTACATCATTCTAGGTTCTTAAAGACTTTGCCAGTATTAGGGTGTGAGATGTGATTGTTGCTGTTTAGTCATTCAGTAGTGTCTGACTCTTTGTGACCCATTTGGGATTTTCTTGATAGATGTAAAATTATTTGCTATTTCCTTTTTGGCTCAATTTTTACAGATGAGGAACTGAGACAAGGGTTAAGTGACTTGCTTAGAGTTACATGGCTACTGTTTAAGGTCACATCTGAATTCAGGTCTTCCTGATTCTAGGCCTGGTACTCTGTCCACTGGTCTATTCACTGGATCTTGCTGTCTTTTGAGATCTGCTGGGTTTTACCAAAGTGGAAAAACTTCTAACTTAGACTATATGTTTACCTGCCATCCAATAATCAGCCTAAGTTTAGAAAGCCAGAAAACCAGAAGAATGATAATCAATTTATGGTTTGGGGAACATTATCAATTCATGATATGGGGCATGCTGCAGTGGAAAGAATGCTGAATTGAGAGAAATGGGACCTGAGCTTCAATGTCTCTGTTACCTTATGATGTAGGACAGTTTTCCGGATCTCAGCATACTCTAATGTACAATTTTGGACTAGATAGCCTCTAAGGTCCCATCCAGTTCTAGATCTTTGGTCTTATCATCCCATCCTGTAAAGATTGAACTAAATCTAAAGGAATTGTAATTTGCATTGAGGAAAGGAGTTCTTAATACTGATAAAATAAAGTACTGAAGTATTGAGAAAGCAGAAAAAAGCATATTAGAAATTGTCTCTTAACTATTTAGAACTGTTCTAGACTCATTCTTATTATACTTCACCCAGATCCCTTGGAAACTGTCTGTTTTGAGTACTCTTTGAAGAGCAAAGTGAGTAGAACCAAGAGAATATTATATATAGTAATAGCAATAATATTTTAAAAATGATTTGGAACAAATAGGTTATTTTGATTGTTATAAATATGCAAATTAAAAATAAAAGACATGTGAAGTGAGAAGCTATCTACATCAAGAGAAAAAACTGATAGAGTAAAAAATATATATAAATATATATACACATATATACACATATGTCTGTAAAATATATTTGTAGATATACATATATTTGTGTCTAATGGCATAGGTATGTGTGGGTGTGTGTCTAATAGTAGCTATCTGTGAGGTGGGCAGAAAAGGGAATCTGTTATCTGTTAGAGGGAATAGCAAGTTGTCCATGGTAGATTTACACTTTCATGTGCAAGCATCTTTTTATTGATTGTGTTATGGGAATGCTTGTTCCTCGATGAAAATAAAATATTTTTTTAAAAGGAGGCAAATTTACCAGAATAAATATGGCCTCTTCCCCTTAGCTCTGAAATTTATTGAAGTTCTGACTTACTCACTGTGCTGAAAGGTCAACTATTAATTTGAGGACTATAGAAGACTAACCCAAAAGCAAAGAAACCTCCTGGCTTTGATATCAATTAAGGAAAAATTGTAAAGTAAGTGGGAAACTTAAGTGGGAAACTCTTGACTTATAAAAGGGAACATTATAACCAGTAGTATTGTTTATCAACTCTTCAAATGGATCTATGATCTTTTTGCTTTTGTAAACTGTCTCAAATGATGCAGATTATAAACTAACTACCCAGACTGTGATATTTCCATGTTCTTCCATAAGTTCACCAATAGATGTTCATCTGATGTGGGGGAAGCCTCATGATTTCATGAGGGCAAATCTAGTGATTATCCATCCACTTGCCATCCCTTATCTTTCCATGACTAATGCAACTTCTCTTCCTATCATACATCTCCTTCATTTTACTCCTCATTTTAATTTCTAAGTTCTTCATGGCTTATATATTGTAGTTTGCTCATACCCACCAATCACCTTTCCATTGCCCTCAGATACTGTTAAATGCATGAATGTGTCCCTAAGAAGGAAATCTGGGCCTTTAGGTAGAAGAGATATTGGGTAGATGGGCAATAATTAAAACTTTCCTTGGCTAGATTTGATAGCATATGAGGGAATGAAGGAGGAATCAAGTCTCAGTAAACTGTATTTACCATTTATCTTGCATACTAATGCCTAGGTCTCTCTCTGATCATTGATGCTTGATATGTTGAATTGCATTAAACTGTTTTGGAGTCAACAGAAGAAATATTGTATTGTATGTATGTAATACAAATTTACAGCTTCATGTGCCATCTTCATTTTCTATTCTACTTTATATATGGAAATCCTTGTCTTTTTTTTTTTAAGTTCAGAATAAATCAAATCAAATAAATTGAAAAGAAATATTATATTGTGTATTCAATGCACTAGCATAATAGTCTGGATTCATCGAATTTACAATTTTGCTTGACATTTTTCATAGATCAGTACCATGGCTAAGTATGTTTAAATGCCCTGTGAAGTTCACTAAGATCTTAAGGCTATTCTATGTGCTGTGTCAGATTTTGTTAGAATTGATGCTTTATCATGTGACCTTGTCCCACCCCAAATTTAATTCAATCTATAACAATGGCCTTGGAAAGCTGGAATTAGGATAAACATCAAGTTCTCTTTTAACTCAGTAGGTAAAGAACATCACCAGATATCTTTAACTTGCCCAGATTTATGGCCTAGCAATGAAATTAATTTTACAAATTAGCATAGTGAAAAAGAGTGATAAATATGGAGTCAGTCAGAAGACCTGAGTTGCAATATTTACTCATCCCCTCACTGCCTATCTGGCCTTGGGCAAGTCATTCAACTCCTCTGTTTTCCCATCTGGAAAATGAGGCTTTTCTCCTAGATAACTTTAAAGGTTCCTTCCAGATCTCATTCTAAGAACTCATGAACCCCGAAACCCAAATTCATGATTTCATTTCTATATCTCTTACACTCATGACTAAATTAAAAAAAAATGTTAAATGAGTTATTTGAAACAACATTAAATATCAATAGCAACAACTAAACTTGCTCAGTAATGATTTGCATATAAATGAACTGATTTTCATGCAACAAGTCTCATAACCTCTTTTCAATCACTCTAAGTTCTCATCAGAATTCTTTCATTTTTCCTCATATGACTGAAGTCAGTTTTTGTTCTTTGAGCTAGTTCTTCTTACCTTTTTGTATCCCTGAGCTCTATCTTAGCTGAAAGGGAAACTAACCTTGAGAGCAGACAGAATAAGAAGCCAATAGAGTTGGAATCAAAGGAAAGGAGAAAGGCCTCTTGACCTCCCAAATATCTATCTCACTAGCATGTTAATGCCTGAAATTCCTTCAATGGGGGACAATGCAAAATGCCTGAAATTCCTTCAATGGAGAACAATGCAATTCTCGAAGATAAGACTTAAAATGCAGATGCCCAGTGGATGAGAGTGGGGGTGGGGTGGGGTAGAGATAACCTTCTTTCAAATGCACCATATGACAAATATAAACTAATTGTAAATACTTGAAGTCAGACCTTTCCCTTAGAGAAAGTTTCAAAATAGGAGATTGTATTGGCTTGTTAAAGTGGGGTGAGTGAAGTGAAGAAGAGTGAGAGAAAGGCTGGAGGGTGGAACTCTGGATGACACAAGAGAGAGAAGGATAAGGAGAATTAGAAACAGAAGATGAGCATGGTACAGAGATATAAAAGGCTAAAATACTGGTATTTAGTAACTGAAGAAAATCACTTATTTGAGGCAGCTAGATGGTTCACTGAATAGAATGCTGAGCCTGTAGTTAGGAAAGCTTAAGTTCAAATATTGCCTCAGATATTTATTAGCTGTGTGTGACCCTGGGCAAGTCACTTAACCCCTGTTTATCTCAGTTTCCTCAACTGTAAAATGGGAATCTTAACAGTACTATTGGAAGGATCAAATGAGGTAATATTTTAAAGTGTTTAACATAGTGTCTGATGAGTAGTAGATATTATATAAATGCTTTTTTCTCTCTTTTTCTTTACTTATTATTTCTCAGTTTTAACACCATTAAAGATTGCTGAGTATACACGTAGAATTTGAAGTGCCAAAAGGTTTAGTGTTACTGATTCAGTTCAATTCAGCAACAATTTATTAAGCTCCAACTATGTGCAAAGCACATAGGAATACTGATGAAAAATAGTGAAGCTTGTATTCTATTGACAAACCTCATATAAGTAAGTAACTGCAATTATTTACAAAGTAATTTGGAGATTGGGATGGAGGGGAGCTCAAGCAATTGGGGTGGGAGTGGAGAATTAGGAAAGACCTGAGGTGACATTTCAATTATGCCAAGAATTAGAAGAGGTGGAGTTGAGGAAGGAGAACTATCCTGGCATGGGAGACACCTGTTCAGAAGCAGGAGATGGAATGTTGTAGAGGGAGAACAGCAAACTGACTACTTTGGTTGGAATCTGGAATATGTAAGGTAACTGAACATTTCTGCCATCCATCTATCATCTACTCTTCCCCTGTCAGTATTAGAATAATATGGCCAGAAATTCATTCATTCATTCATTCATTCATTCATTCATTTAATATATTAAAGCTTATTTTCAAAACATATGCATAAATAATTTTCAACATTCACCCTTTTTCCCCTTCCTTCCCTCAGCCCCCTCTCCTAGATGGCAAGTAATCAATATATGTTAAACATGTGCAATTCTTCTATGCACATTTCAATATTTATCGTGCTGCACAAGAAAAATAAGATCAAAAAGAAAAAAAGAAAAGAAAAAACAATTCAAGCAAACAACAAAAAAGTGACAATACTATGTTGCGATCTACTTTCAGTTCTCACAGTCCTCTATCTGGATGCAGATGGGCCACCAGAAATTTAGAGCTTGAAGGGACCTTAGAAGCCAGCTAGTCCCCAAACTTCATTTTATAGATAAGGAAATGATATTAAGATTTGAATCCAGATCCTTTGACTCAATTCTAGCTGTCTTTCCATTGGCCCACTTTTTCTTAAGTTTGCCATTTTCAATAATGAACATGCCTTTTCATCTCTTTTGATTAAATAACCATTTAAATTAAAGCCTAATAGATTGATTTACTTAAATTAGTAATTTATCAGTCTTCTTAAAATTTATCTTATTTTTAAGTGATAAATAAAGCATTTCCATAGCAGCATAATAAAAAAAGATTGCACATAAAACTGCAAATCTCTGATGTACAAATTGATATTACTTTTAAATATATAATAAAGTTTAATCATGAAAATATTTTTCTCCTTCCTCCTTATTTCTTCCCTCCCCACCCACAGAGATAGCTTACTAGATACAAATATGTGTGTATATAAACACAAACACATACACAAACACATAATCATTCTATACATATTTCTATTTATCAGTTCTTAGTACTTTGTGGCTTCTGGTTATTTCTAGTCTAAGAATCAATCAATTCGAATCAACAGGAATTTATTAAGGCTGCCTACTTGATGGAGATACAAAGACAATAGTGGAACAATTTTTGCCCTTAAGTAGTAAGGTGAGACATCATGTACCCTTATAGATATATGCAAAACTAATAGTTGATGGAGGTTAAAATGAAGCTTCATATATACTTGAGTTGAGCCATTAAAAAAAGTTTAGATGAAGGGGTAGAATGGTATACTGTGTTCTGATAGGCAGGAGAATGAGAGAGAGACACACACAGGGAGAGAGAGTGACAGATAGAGAAAGAGACAGAGAGAGAGAGAGGAGAGCAATATCATTAGAATCCAGAGAAGAAAGTGAATCCAGGATGAGATTTGGTCACTAAGTGGTCAGTGATTAAATAGTACAAGTAGTGGCAAGTGGTGAAGAAGTATCAATCATGATTGAGAAAGGCCATCAGCTCCAGGGATGAAAGGTAAGGAATGAATAGTAACTTTGGAGAAAGTGGTTTCAACTGAATGATGAGGTTGGAACCAATATTGTAGAGGGTTTTAAAAGAGAGTGAGAGGAGACAAATGGAAGACAATGAATGCAAGCAATTTTTTTTCCTTAGGGGTTGACTGAGAAAGGGGACTCTGACAAAGGAAGATAGCTTGAGGTGACGGTAGGGTTTGCAAAGTGATTTTTAAGGATGAGGAAGACTTGAGGGGCTTGGTTGACAGTAGAGGAAGGACTAATAGGGAAAATGAGGGATAAGGGGAATGATTATAGGGACCATCTGCTGAAAGAGAAAGGAAGGGATGGAATCAAAGCTACCTATAGAGTGGTTGAAGGAGAATGATCATCTCTTCATTTGAGATTGGAATCAAAGGTGTTAGGAGAAGGGATTAAGTCAAGAGGAAGTGAAATGAAGAACGAGAACAAGAACAAGTGAGAGTGCATAGCAAATTTCCTCTAAAAAAGGAATTGTAAAAAAGTATTGTGTATTGTAAATGTTCATTTACAATACTTAATTTTGTGCTGTGACTAGTGTAATAGAAGTAGAAAACCTGATTACAATGCTAGACCAAGTCCTTTAGGAAAACTTAAAGACTAGGCCAGGATATCTAGCTCTTGACAAAAAAATGAAGTTATACAAAGTGATATCTATGTTTATTCTTCTATTTGGACAGGTATAAAATAATTCTGTTTGATAATGAAGTTTATTTAACAATAGTTTTTACCCACTCTGAAGAAGTGGGGCAAACTGAAATTTATGAAGAAAAGAGGGAAAATAGTATAATAGCATAATAAAAAAGATTGCACATAAAATTGTAAACCTATTATGTTTCTTTTAAATATATAATAAAGTTTATCATCTAAACTTTCTTCCTCCTTCCTATTTTGCATTCTTATGTCTATTTATTTATTGATTGATTAGTTTTGGGGATTGGGAGGTAGAAGGAAGGCAGGGGTAGGTTTGAGTATGATATGGTCAGGCTTGATTTGAAAAGAGGAAGGTGGATAAATAAAATAGAAATATTATTCTTTTTCTTCCCCTCCCCCTCCTGCTCAAGTACTCATACTCCATTCTTTTGCCCCTGAAACCTTCAATGAAATAAATAAAACTCTTAAGAACTGAGTCCTCATACCACCCCACTGCAAATCTTTGACATTAAATAGCAAGATGCTCCTTCTGAATTTAAGTTCATAGAATATATCCATAGAATATGCATTGAAGAGATGCTTCATGCAACACAATTGTTTTGGGCTAAAGGTATAAATCAGAAAGAGCATGAGCCTAGGAGTCAATTGACCTGGTTCTAAACTCTGCATTGCCACTGTGATATTAAGAAAAGTCACAAGCCTCTCGATTCTTGTTTCCTAATACAAATAATCTGCCTTTATAAAATTACTTCTTCATGATCCTGGGAGGTAGTTTGTGTAAGCTTTATTATTATTTTAAAAAATAGGAAACTGAGGCTCAGGGTGTGACTTACTTAGGCTGGAACATTTAGTAAGCACTGAAGCTTGGATTGAAATTCAGGTCTCTTGGCTCCAATCCTTTCAGTTTCCATTGTACTTGGGTCCTGACTCTATCTTCATCAAGAGTTTGCCTGGGGTTAAAAGGGATAGTTGATCCCTAGTATTCTTAGTGTTCTAGGATTCTGTAGTTCTATAACTTTAGAATGTATAGAATCAAACAATTATATGGTAAAATGAAATGCACTGCAAGTCCAAAGAATTTAATATTTGGATAATTTTAGAACTAGAAATAGAACTTAGTTTCAGAGCTAGAAGGAACCTTCTATAACATTTACTTGTCTCTCTCTCTCTCTTTTTTTTTTTTTTAAAAACAGATGAGGCAATTGAGACCAAAAGAAAACACAACTAATTAGTGCCAAGAAGCACTGGAAGAATATTTTAAGGGAAGATATCCTCATTGTTCTCATGACTAATGGGGAACATCAGCAGAGAGAGAAACCTGAAATATAGCAATCAGAAATGAGATAGTTTTTTTTTAATGTGTTTGTTATTATTGTTTAGATCAAACACACTGAAAAAAACTATGGTTCTGAGAAGCAATGAGCATCAGCCTTTGCATGCATAAATTATTGTAGACAAAAGACAGCTTTTGTAGGAATGGAAAAGGCTGGTCTTTATAAGCTAATCACTGTCAAGTTGGTAGAATCTTATATGGACCATGGTTTACATATTTTGCCAAAAATTTAGAATTGGCTAATATCAAGTTAAGGTGGTCAATTTCATCAGTAAGCAAAATGGCCAGCTAAAATTTAAAATGACATAGTAGAAGATTTTGTTCTGTTGACCATGTTGTTATATTCCTATTATCCCCTGCTCCTGAGGAAGCTGATGCTTGTGAAGCATTTCAGTTGGGGAGCACTTGGGTTGGAGTGTTCTGAACTGTAGTAGGACCAAAGCTGATGGATGTTGCCTGTATTGTTTAGCTCCCAAGGAGAAGGAGACATCATCAGGCTGCTTAAGAATGGAGGAACTAGTTGAAGTTGGAAATGGAGTAAGTCAAAACTTTCTAACCCATCAATAATGGGATGTACTATGAGTGGCTGTTGCACTTCCAGCTTGAGTTAAAGAGATATACTCAGTCACAAAAACAAACAAATCAAAAAAATCAAACATAAAACCAAAAGATTGTTCTGAATATTAATAAAATAAGAGATATCTCACAACCTTAAAACTTTGAATGTCTTGAAATTCTAAAACTCCAATAATCTTAACCTATGAACAAATCAGTTCCAATAGAGCATTAATGAACTGAACCAGCTATACCCAGAGAAAGAATTCTGGGAGATGACTATGAACCACTACATAGAATTCCCAAGCCCTCTAATTTTGTCAGCCTGCATTTTTGGATTTCCTTCATAGGCTAATTGTACACTATTTCAAAGTCAGATTCTTTTTGTACAGCAAAACAACTGTTTGGACATGTATACATATGTTGTATTTAATTTATATGCTAACATTTAACATGTATTGGTCAACCTGCCATCTTGGGGGGGGGGAAGGAGGGGAAAAATTAGAACAAAAGATTTGGCAATTGTCAATGTTGTAAAATTATCTATGCATATATCTGGTAAATAAAAACTATTAAAAAAAAATCTTAACCTATGACCACATCTGGGAAACATAAAACTGTTAACTTGCTAAAACATGGTGGGGCATACATAATATAGCTGATATTAAGATTAGCAAATTCAGTGTTAAACCTGTAATACATGTCATAATCAGATTAGATACTCTTTCCACCTTTAACTATATTCTCTGACCTGTTTCTGAAAATACTATTCTCCTTTATTAAAAAATGAAAACTATCCTTTTTCAGGAGAATTTGCTTCTGGAACCACTGTGCTTGCCCAAGAAATAAGATCATACTTGATTTTGCTATATATCAAAGAATGCCTGTATCTTCATAGGAGGCCTCTATAAGAACTCTTAATTATAAGGATCTTTTTTAAAAAGTATTTTAAAAACAGTTTAAAAGTATATACTATGGGTCAATTCCTGAGGATCCAAAGACAGATGAAACAGTGCCTGCCCACAAAGGGCTTATATTGATTAGATTTGAAGCTGAAACTTGTGGAATGTTTGTGACTATAAATGAATAAACAAAAATTTAAAACTCAATTTATGAAGGATTTTTTGAACCAATAGTATCCAAATTATATATTTGCATTTTCCTCTATAGTAAGCATTTTTTACTCTTATACATTTTACAGCTTCATGCAAGCTAGTATATAGTGGTGATATTCATCTTAGCAATTGGAATCATATCTAAAATATTTAGAATTTTAGAATTTGAAAGGACCTTAGAGATCATGTAATCTAGAGCTTGTAAATCTTAAAAAAAAAAAAAAGAAAAAAAAAGGACAATTATTTCAATATAATCGCATTCTTTTGTAATCTCAAACATTTTATTTTATGTATTTAAAAACATTCTGAGAAGGCATTTCTAGGCTTTAGCTGCTGGTTAAAAGGGTCCATAGCACACACACATAAAATTTAAGATGTTTGATTTAGTCTAATCTCTTCATTTCATAGAAGAAATATATGATCTGAGAGGATAAGTGATTTACCTATCATTACACAGCTAGTTAGTGAAAGAGGTGGAACAAGACCCAGGTTTTCTGACTTCCAGATTCAGTGTTCTTTCTACTATGTAATACTCTCTAATTCAATTTGATGGTTATTTATGTGTTAGCATTCTGTACCTCACATATTATGTAAGACTTTAAGCTTTCAAAGCCCTTTTTATTCATTTAATTCTCACAGCAACACAGTAAGATAGATAGCCTGGCTATTAAACTCATTTTGTAGATAAGGTAGGTCTGGCAGAATGTAGATGGAGATTGGTCCTCAGAGCATAGAGAATCTCAGTTCAAGTCCCAACCTTGATACATACTGACTGAGTGATTGTGGGGAAATTACTTAACTTCTTAGCACTCCACTTAACTCTCTAAGACCATAAATTGAAGAAAAAGGGCTGATCTGCATTAGTAGCAGATATTTCTTTCTTTCATATCTTCTGTTATTAACTTAGAGGTTTTTCATTAGTTTATTCTATTTTTTTCTCTATACTTTTAGCAACTGATCAATAAATATTTATCAAGTGCCTCAGATACTTTGCTAAACACTGGAGATACAAAAAGAGGCAAAAGACAATCCCTGTCTTCAAAGAGCTTACAATTAACTTGCGGATTTAACATAAAAACAAGTAATTAACAGAGGGAAGGCACTAGAATTAAGAGGGTTTGAGAAAGCCTTCTTGTAAAAGATGGAATTTTAGTTGGGACTTAAAGAAAAAAAAAGCCAGAGCTCAGAATTCCTGGGCATCAGAATATCTATATCCATCAACCAAAATCTTTTAAGTGTTACACAACAGCACTTTTTTTTTTTTTTTTTAATAGAACATTTCACTAAACAAAGCCTGCTAGGTTCAAAATTAGCTAGAACCTTGCATAGCTTCATATACAATTAGACATGAAATCAGATGGGGATTTAAAAAAAAAAAAAAACTTTCTTGATTTTTTTTTTTTTTTAGCAGCAATTTGTCCAACATTGCTATTAAACGTGTTTCTTAGTTTTTATTAATTAACTCAAGTTAAGGTCCCTTAGATGGGTACAGTTATTTTCCACAATCCTTATATTTATCTCTGTTTTGATAACTTATTCTTATAAGCCCTAGTGTATTAAGATTACTTTCATTAGGTTGGCTATCATATCAATTTCTTGTTATTTTCAAAGATTTTCATTGATCATAACAATGAATTAGCACTACCTCTTTTTTTTTAATATACACATTGCCTCTTCCTAAGATTAACTCATTAACATGAAATATTCATCTGAATTTCTTCATTATTTAGTATGTACCTACCATTTTTTATTTCTGTGATTGGACTTGGGGTTTCATGTGTACAAGAAACTCCCTCCACCAGCTCAGATCTTCACCTCTTTGGCAAAGCTTAGCCTTTTGGATTTCCTGGAGCAATAACGGGTTAACTGACTTGTCAGGGGTCCTAAAGTCAATATGTGTCAGAGACACATATTTTGAACCTTTCCCTCTGTCTTATTAAGGCTGGCTCTCTACTCATTGTGCAGTCTCACCCCTAATACTGCTTAGTGTATTATCTTGTAAACAGTTGGTGCCTCAATAAATATTTTATGATGATGATGTTGATGAATATCATTAAAATGGTATGAACTGACAATACAATAATGTTCTTGAAGAAGTGGCTCATAGAGTCACAAGGACACATAGAGGACACATAGGAATGTCCTTTACAAGAACTGCTATGTCCCCCATGTTGCCTCTCTAGAACTGCTCCGTGGGTCACATCTAATTCCCTTTGTTTGTAGGCAGCTGGATTTAAAAATGGCAACACAGGGACTCCAGCATCAGGTTATCGAATGTGGGTGGTCTTTGGTCTGTGAAAGCACCCTGGCTGTTAACAAGTTATGAACCCAACTTGTGGGCAAAACTCACAATCTATAAATCCTTAAAGACTCTGGTTTCAGACTCCAGGCGACCTCACCCTCTCCATCAAACCCTTTCCTTTCCTTTCCCCAGTCTTCCAGAGAGCTGTGACTTGATGCTATTAAGTGGAAGCTTTCCCTAATTAGAATCATCCCCTCTGTGACTCCTAGTTCAGGCAAATCCCTGAAGGAGCCTGTGAGAATTGATACTTAGTGGAGATAGCCGCCAAGGACAGAGATTTCTTCCAACAACTCTCTAGTCTAGTTTGGCTCAGTTCCATTCCTCCTCTTACCTCCCCCAAGGTGTTTCTACCTTTCTGCTATTCTCTTATCTTCCTCTTCTCCTTTTCCCCTCAGACCTCCCTCAGTGAGGTTAGGCAAAGCTTAGCTTGGGATAAATCTTTCTTCCCAATTCACCTATGTTGATTGGAGAAGGGAAATCAGGCTGGATGGGGATGGGGATAAGGGAATGGAGTGAGATAGAAGGGAAGAAGGGAACAGAGTTGTAAAGTGACCTCTCTGATGATTCCTCCAGCTCCACCTGGGGTCTTTTAGGTATCTCCAAAGAGAGAAAGGAGAGGAAATCCTTTTCTCCTCAAGATGTATGAGTAGGCTTCCTCTAAGCTATTTCTCTATATCAAAGAGGGTTATTTATCTCATTAGGTAAGTCATTAAATTAAAGGCTGGGAAGATTTTTACAGGTGTTAAACTGCTGGGTGTAAAGGAGGGGACCTCTTTACATTCCTGTTCCCAGAGCTGAAACTGAGGTTTCTTGAGTCAAAAAGTGTTTTGAGAAAGAAAACTTTTGGGGAAGGAATAATAGGGTGGTGTGCAGAATGAAGTCTGCATTTGTCTTTATTAAGTAGATTTCCTCAAGAATATTATCACTCCTATCATTTAATAACTAATGCACATAATTTTTGCAGTCTCTCAGAGCTGGACAGACCATGATGCAGACTAGTCTTCTTGCAAACTCTTAGTCATCATGTGAATTACTGACAACTCAGGGAGGGTATTGACTCATCTCTCCTATGGCCTTCTTTTGATGTGCTCAGTTTCTTAGAGGTGCTTTTGTTGACATAAAGCTGAGATAACATCTTACAGTTGGAGTAATCTGGCTCCTACATTGAAAATTTATTCTCGTCCCCCTCCCCCTCATCAAACAGCCATGTAGTTCAGGTGAAGGAACATTGGCTTTGGAGTTTGGGGATCTGAGTCCCAATTCTGGCTCGGCTGTTTAATATCTGGCAAATTAATTCATCTTTATGGGCCTCAGTTTTCTCAACTGTAAAATGAGGGTTTAGGCAGCATGACCTCAAATCCCTTCTGGTTCTAAAGCTCTGATTGGCTGATCTATTTTTTGCCTATGTGAATTTCTATTCTTTTTATTTTTTAATTTTGGTGACATGGGAAAAGGGACACTCATGAGGGAAGTTGTAGGATTGTGGCAAATTTGAGCCCTTCTCTGTTTTTGGCTATAATTTTTGGCTAGGCTGTTTTCATTTCTTGAGTCCTATCCAGGACTATCCTATCCAGGATGCTGCTTTATTTAGGTCATACTCAAATCTCATATTTGTCAGCTTTTTATTGACGTAGTGAAGTGGTCTCCACTCTACCATCTAATATGAATGATTTCTTTCATGTCAGCAAAGGCAAAAGGTCCTTTGTTAGTAGTTCCAATTCTGTCAGTAGCCATTCTAGGGGTCCATCTGGTCTTGTAATTTATTGTAAAATTTATTGTGTGTAAACATTGCCTTAGCCTTTAAGGGAACAAATTCATCAAAACTTGGTTAACTTTCTCCCCCTCCCCCTCAGCTCAGTTCTCTTCTGATAATATGAATGTTGCTATGTTGTTTTCAGAGATTGACAACTTTATTTTTGGTTGTTAAGGTTCCTGAGAGACTAAATTTAGAGAACTCATGTTTGGGATGTATTCCCTCCAAGATGCCTTGGGTTCCTTCAAGGCTCAGCTCAAGAACCATCTTCCTTAGCCCTCTGATCAGTAGTTCTCTCTTATTCCTCAAATTCTTTTTTATAAACTCATTCCCTTTCTTTCCACCTGTGCCCTCTCTTTCTATCTCTGCATTCCTTATTCACAGCTTGACACTTTGCTTTGTACACAAGTGGACTTTCCAATGTTTCCTTCATACAGTCTTGTAGAGTATGAGAGTACATTTGAAGTGAAGGGCAAATTATGGTTTTCTTTTTTAAAAACTGGCTTCTTGGATCTTTTCATACTAATAACATTCTTGCCAATTATAATCTGTAATTCCACAATCCTTTAATGAGCAGGCTGTCTTCCAACAAAGATTTCTGGTGACATCAAAGGAAGAATTTCTTTAGTGGTATCAGTTCTAGAACCATATTGCATAGCATGTGCCCTTAGCATATTTTTCCCATTCTAGTCTATTACAGCTCAGTATTACTATCATTTCTCTTTATTCCATCTTTCATCTAGTCAACTAGTAATCATTATTAAGTCTCTGCCATGTTGCTCTTTTCCTTCCTGCTCTTTTGTAGTGATGAAAACTTAAGCATCTCTCACCCAGCCATCTATCTCCACCTTAAGCACTCATTATGAATGTAACTTGGTTGAATTGGGCTACAAGGACCATTTCTTATATCAGATCAGCATTCCGTGTCTTGGTTCAGTCAATCACATTCAAGTTTGGGGATAGGAGTGGGGTAATATTTCCAGTCATGACTTGGGGACTTGCTAATGGCATATGACAAAGAACCCCCTAATTGGCTTTTAAGCTAGAAGAACTGTTGACCCAAGGGGCCTTTTAAAATAAGAGACAGCTTCTGGCTAGGATCTTTTGGTTGTGCGCTCTAGGTGACCAGATGTGATTTTAGAAAGGAGCAGGATAGGAAAGGTCTTTGTCTATTTTGATAGAATGATATTCCTTTCCCTATAGTCACATGTGGTCACCTGGAGAGTCTAATCTAAGAGACTGTCCCCAGAAGCTGTTTCTTCTTTTAAGAGGCTCCTCAGGGTCTTCAGCTCTTTTGGCTTGTCCTCCAATGGAGCTCTTTGTCATCTCATTGCAAGTGCTTGAGTCCACATGGCTAGAAGTAAGCTGCCTCCATGTTTCTAAATGGTTGCCTGAAATCAGGCAGGAAACAACTGCACATACTTCAAGGAATGGGAGCCAATGTGCCAATATTATATGTGGAAGGTGTTGGGACAGATAGAAAGAGATATTATGATCCAGACTTAAGTCCCTATCCCTGGGGAGTTTACCACCACTTCTTGATATTATTATCCTAATCTCATCTAACAAAATGCCCTTTCTGAGAACTAAAGAATCTGAGATATCCAGAATCATGTCTGAAGTAGAGATGAATTAAGATGACATCCTGTTTCTCCTCCTGAAGGCTTGAAGTCATAACCAGGTTCAAAGTGCATCTGGTCAGCTGGCTACCCCATTAAAGCTAGTGCCTTCCCTCTGAGATTACTTAGAATTTAGTTTATATATGTATGTATGTGTAAAATATTTGTAGTATACAATATATATATACATATAATATCTATTGAAATATCTATCAAATATCAAATAAAAATCTATTATAAATATATATGTGTGTGTGTGTGTGTATGGATTTGTATGTGTGTGTGAATTTATGTATTTGCACATAGCTGTTTACATACCATCTACTCCATGCATGAGCTCCTTGAGGGTAGGAGTTTTGAAGGTTTTTGTCTCTCTTTGTATTTCCCATGGTTTTTACATGTCACACATAATAAATATTATGTAAATGTGGTTGTTGTTATTGATAGATGATATTGAGACCTTAATGTATGATTTTTGACTTGATTTAACTCAAATTACCTTTCTTCCTTTCTCCTCTGAACTTATCAGGAAGTGACAGACTTGTTAGCAGAACAGTAAAACAGGTCAGATGTGTTGCCCAGCTCCGACAAGGATTGTTTTGGGAGGGGTTATTGGGCTGTTCCATTTCCTTCTCATGGTCTTATGCCCTAGTGATTGCATAGTTTCTTGGTGTTGTCCTCAGGAGCATGACAGTTTGTATAAGAGAGAATAAATCTTATGAGTTCATTTTCATAGTCAACTTTGCATATATGGTTTTAATGGATGTAACCCATAAAACCATCTGAGCTGCTACACTTGGATGATTCCTTAGAAAAGGGTCAATGCATGTGCCGAGCTACATAGGATCATCTTAGTCCAGTAGATCAAGGAGCTCCTCTCATCACCTCCATTACAGGACATTAAAGAATCACAACTTTAGAACTGGAAACCTAGGCTTTTCACTTGACAGTTGAAGAATCTGAAGCCCAGAGTGATTAATTTTCTTGCCAAATTTTATATGGGTGTCAAATGGCAGACCTGGATTTTAACCTAGGTCATGTGACTCTAAATTCATGTGACCCCCTTGAACCCTGAATAGGTAAGCTCTGAGTATGCTCTGCAATTGTTTTAGTTAATTCCTGGAAAGACAATTTTCTCAAACCTTGGGACATTAAGGCCCCAAATATGGTCAAACTGTACATGAAGATTTCAGTAACATTCTCTCAATAATCTAGAACTCTATATTTTAGATCTCATCACCTAGGCTTTGCTACTTAATGATAAACATTAACTTTGAGTAACTTTGAGCAGGTCTTTGAGACTTAATTTCCTTACTTGTAAAATGAGGATGTTAAAAATGGATGACTTCTGGAGTCCCTTCCAACACTAAAGCAATTATCCTTATATAATAATGTTCTAGTGACAGTCACAAAATATCTTTGAATTTCTTGCTTACCTTAAACTGCTCTTTTGTAGCTTGATATTATCTTCTTGATTAAAGATCTGGTTCACTAAAAGACTTGCTCTACTATAAATATTATGTAGATAGGCTGTCTATTCTTGGACCCTTAGGCACTGCAGATGTCTTCAAGGATTTTAATCCTGAATCCAGTAGTTTTACTTATTCTTAGCCTGTTAACACACTCAAATCAACAGTAAGCTATCACTCCCAGATCAATAATAAACATGTTTGGTATGTGTTCCCTCCTCAGCTCTCTACCTTTCAGTATCCTTATCTTCCTTCAAGACTTTGCTCCCCTAGCCACCAATTTTGTGAGCCTTTCTAGCTGGTCTCTTTGTCAAAATACCTCCATCTTATTTAAAGTATTTAAATATATTTTAAATTTAAAATATAGATCAATATTCTATAACATTCCTCTTTCCTCTCCTCCACTCAAAGTATAGGCTCCTTGAAGACAGGTACTATTTCATTTTTCTCTTATTCCCAGTTATCACATAGCTCTCCAAAAGTAGATAGTTCATAAGCATTTGAATTGTTGATTACTGGTGAAGATACCCATCTATAACTCGTTCACTATTTTTGGCCAGATTTGGATAGGATCCAAATTGGATAGGAAACAGGATTTAGTACAGATAAAAAAAGGTGGTCAAATTTGGGAGACAGAAAGGTCTTCAGTATAGATTTTGGGATAATTTTTTTTTTCTTGGACTTATTCTCAGTTTATTCATTTATTGTTTTTAATATTTTAAAGTGTTTTAAGAAGAATTATGAAAAATAAAAATCATGTTGGGAGAATTTTCAGGGATGTTCCTCACTGTATTGGAAAGAGGACAAAACTTGTAATCAGAAGAGCTGGTTTTGAATTCTGTTTCTGCCACTTACCTTTGTAAACTTGGGCAAATCAGTGTACCTCTCTGTTTCTGTTTCCTTGTCTGAGAAATGAAGGAATTGAATTAGATAATCTCTCAAATTCCCTTCCAGTCCATTCATTCTATGATTCTAGGGTTCTACTGTACACAACAGGTTCCTGAGAAGTTAGTCTAACATGAAAATGAAGTGTAGAACAAGTTTGACTGGTATGTCAAATAGCTCAAGCAGCATCATAACAGCCCCTTAGCATTTTCCAAAGATCTGCACATCTAACCTCCTACAGACACTATTTAGATAAACAAATCTCTATACATTTCTTGCAATAGTAACATCTGGTGACTCCCAGATAATGCTTTATGTTATTTTAAAATATTTCTAGGGGATTGATGGTTAATAGGATATGGAATCTTTAACTTCCAGATCATTGGTTCAAATACAGCCTAGATTAGTGATTTTAATTTTATATCTTTGAAGATAAAATGAACTAGTTTTCTAATTCAGTATTCCTAGGATTTGGTTAGCCTGATCTTAAAAATGGCTGTCACTTTTGATGCTTTGTTGGCAGAGCAGAAAGACCAGGACCTAATGAATTGAGATAGAATGGAAATCAAATATCAACCTTAAAATAATATACAAAGAGGACTGAAATTATGCTCTATTTAATCATCTTAAGTAAGCTTTTAAATTTCCTAGTTCTTGCTGTTTCCTTTCATAATTGCACATGCTGATAAGGAATTTTCTCCTCAGATGGAAATGCCAATAGTTGCATAATTTCTACAACTTACACCATTTTAGAGGCACCATAATTTAACATTTTCTAGGTGTGAAAGTTTTTTTAAAAGGCATTGCAGATTGTTTTTTATTAGGTTTTATAAAGTTGGTTTTTTAAAATTAGTTTATAAAGTTAGTTGTAGTGTACTGTTTTTTTCTTTCTCAATAAGTATTTATAAAATTTAATGTTTTTTTTTTCCTGTTGGAATTCACTTCAAGGTCTTTTAAAGAATTATTGGTTCTTTTAAAAAAATAGTATTTTTTAAAAAGCATCACTGCAGGAGTTTGCTGGGAAATGTTTAATAGCCAGTTTTCTGAAAGGTGGGGGCTGGAAAGTATATGCAACATACTTTTCAGTTTAATTTGCATCATTAAATATCTGCCTGAATTCAACTCCTTCTTAGGTCTAAATGATCAATACAATAATGTCATACTCCTATTTGTTGTATTTGCTGATTTCTAAGGAATATATATATATGCCTACTAACAATTTAACAGTGTCTCACACTGCATCTCTTTATCACCGTCAATGCCCATACTTGTATCACTCACCCTAAAATTTAAAAACAAAACTGTTAAGAAAATCAACATATCTGCTATATATAGTATCTTTATGTAGCTTTTCATACCTATAATTTCCCACCTCATTCAACATAAATAATCATGTTTTACCATCAGTCCTCCATAATCAAAATAGCTTATTAATCAGAATTTTGATATCTTCTAGCATTGTTTTTCTTTATACAACTGTATATTAATTCTGTATGTCTGCTTTCTTTCTTTAATTCTTTTTGCACATCTTTCCAGGTTTTTTTCAATTCCTCATACTCTATGTATTCCTTGCTTAGGCAGAAAGCATAACTTTTTTAGATCAATGTATTCTAAATGACTTAATAATTTATTCATTTATTCCATATATACATGATCCCATGATGAATACAAAACAACCAGGTTCTGATTAATACAAATAAGAAATCCTCTGAAGTAGCTGCATTATTTGAATTAACACTTCATATTATTGCTGGGTTAGAGCCAATTACCATCTTTTACATAATTATAACTTTAAGCTTATAACTTAAATATATGTAGATCATCTCAGGATTGACTATTCCTATTAATCAGGACTTTGTTATATTGGTGACCCAATGAAGTGTACAACATCTCTCTTTTTAATCTGCTGAGTTGATAATATGAGAAAAGGCTAGACCTGGATACACACACACAGATTTAATGATAGGCAAGTTGAATATCAATCCAAGACAATGTCACAAGAAATATCACAAAGACATATACAAATAATTACTAGGCCAGAGAAATAGAAATGGATTGGAGTTTTCAGGGAGATCCTCTATGGAGGAGACAAATTTGACATGTATTATATTATAGATTTGGAAGAATGAGTAAAAGTTAAGTTATGAGGAGGAGATAGGACTTTCCAAAGAGAGGAAATAGTAGGAAGAAAACAGTGAAATGTGCACAATGTTGTTTTTTTTTTTTTTTTTTTTTTGAGAAGGGGGGAGGGAATCATGTTATCATTAGCTATAGGTACTATGAGGTTTGACAAAATTTCTGACAAAATTCATTTAACAATTCAACAAATAGCATTTGCAAAGTGAGGAGATAAAAGGCCAATCACATGATTATATATTTGATGCACTCACTGTGGAAGTTATGTGCAAACAAAGAAGGGGGGAAAGGGACTTTCCTCTTGCTCTGGATGGATTCTACCCTCCCCCAATCAGAAAAGTCCTTAGGGAAAAAGAAAAAAGTTTTGAGGTTCCCCTCCCCCCTTCCACTTCTCCAGTACAGCACTCTGTCGGGTTGGGACAGCATTCAAAGCATTCCAGAAAGACTCTTTAAAATTTCCAAAGAAGATTTTACCCTCCCTTGACAATGCATTAAAGTATTCCAAAACCTTTCCATTCAGAAAGTTTTTTTTAATGCCTAACCTTATACTTTAATTGAAACTCATTGCCTCCTTCCTGTCCTTTTTTAAAAAAACCCAGTAGGGTGGGAAAACTTTAAGTCCTCAGTTTTCTCTTTCCCAAGCCAAATAAACCTAATTCCTTTAGTTATTAGCTTTTCATCTAAAAAGGTTGTTTCCCAAAACTTTAATCATTCTTTTAAATTGATCTTTTGAAAGTTTTCCATATCACATATTATTTGCCCTTAACAAAACAAAGCCATGACTAATGCTGAGTCTTGTTTATGTTTTTGTTTTTGTTGGGGGCGGGGAGGAGGATGTTCTGCTCTATGTTATTTTTCTATCATCATATTATCCTTGGTATTTTTGCTAGAGTGCCACACTAATGATTCATATTTAGCAATGTTGACTATGACCCCTAGATCTTTTTTCCCTTTATGATGCCACCAAACCAGTCTTGTATTTATGCAGTTTGTTTTTCTTCTCAAAGTGAATTACCCTGCTGAACATTATGTTTGTATCCACCCATAGCTCTAACTTGTCCAGATCACTTTGTACTTCTTTCTAGTTTTCCAGGGTTAAAGCCACCACACCTGATTTGATGTCATCAAGAAATTTAATAAGTATATTCTCCTCTGTCAGCTAAGTCATTACTAAAAATAGCAGCAGGTTGAGGACTGACCATTGTGGAATTTTATGAAGTATGTCTTTCTAGGCTGACATTGATCCATTAATATTTTCTATATGGGAAATAACCATCTAATCAGTGACACAACTACCTGATGGAAATGTCATTGATGTGAACCATATTTTCCTAGCTATTATATGATGGGCAAGATAAAATTCAAAGCCTCATTAAAGTAAAAAACAATAACAATCAAACCTTTTGCTCCTCTTTAGCCCATCAAGCTTGTCCGCTCTGTTGTGAAAAGGAATTAGATCTTGACAAGAAATACTCTGCAAAGACATTTTGATTTTTACTTGGTTGGATGTTACGTTTTAATCTATTAGGGAATTTTTTAGGAAAGATACTTTCCAATATTTTCCCGGGTCTGGTAGTTAAGTTCATAGTTTTAGACATTATCCCATTTCCCTTTTAAAAATATAGGCCCTATGATTTTTCCCTCTAGGCACCTCCTGCTGAGTTCTCAAAGATAATTGCCAGTGATTCTGTGATGACTTCATTGAAATACCATACTGTGGCATCCGCCAGGGTTTGTTGATTCATTCCAACATCCGAGCTTGCAGATCAAGTATTAACATATACATTTGTATATAATAATGATTTTCAATTTATTGAGTATAGTCATTGTATGAGGCACCATAAAAACATATAGGGAAATATGATTCTCGCCTAGTGTGCTTGCCACCTAAATAAAATAGACATGACAATTAGGAAATAAAAACACATGGAAAGAAATAAATCACACCAGGGAGACATTGTTGGCAGCTGGATGAGTTTCTCTTTGGCATAGTCTTTGGCTCACAGCCATTTTGGTTTAGAGGAAAGCAATTGTCTTTGCTTCTTTTTTCCTAGAATTCTTTCTTAGGCTTTCTGGAATTTTGAGAAGAGATTCTGAAAGAAAAAAAAGGAGCAAGGTGGGCTAGATAGCTCACCAATCTCTTTTTAAAATGTGTTTTGTTCCCACTCCTTTTTTCTGTTTTGGGACTTTCTAATGGTTTCAAAAGATGTTTTTTATGCAAAGAGATACACACAAGGTGTGTAGTAAGAAGGGGTAGGTTGTTTAAAAGTATTCCTCTCTTGTTTTACTTGACTACCAAACAAAAGAACTAGCAAGCCCCAAACACTTGCACAACACTAAAGCATCTTGGCTATGATAAGCATTGTCCTTAGCGATGGATGATAGTTTCTTGCCTTTGAAAACTTTGTTTACTACAAACCAAACCCGTTATGATTTGGTGGTGACTCTGTAATACTAGTTATGATGTAATGGGTGGCAGTGAGAATATCCACTTTTCCCCTCTTGGAATGCTGTTAAATCATTTGTATGTTAATTAAAAAAAAATTTGATGAGGTCAGACCTAGAACTGTATTCCTACCCATTACATCACCTCGGCCAACTTCCTATCATGGTCAACATAAGGGTGGGATGGATAATTGTTTATATTATGAGATTTTAAGAACATTTCAAGGTTCTTTCTTGCCCTGGTTACCTTAAGAGGGTACCACCCTCCCTTCAATTCAATTCAGTACCTACTTTTTGGAGAACCTATTAAGGTAAGTACTGGGGGAAATAGAAAAATAAATTAAACCTGATCTCTTCCATGGAGCTTATGGTAACATGAGGGGTTTCAAGATGTACATAAATAATAGTAAGGAATAATAATACAAGATTAGTGTGTTGTAGTTCCATGATATTTCCCCCACAGTACACTACCTTGGGTCCCCCAAGAGCTGACTGCCTATGATTAAAGGTACTTTGTAAGTATAAACTCTAAACTATACTTTTGGTGTTCTGTAAATGCACAGAATGTAACCAAAAAGTATGGACACTCTTGAGTTTACAAGTAGACACACCCACCCACCCACCCATACCCACACCCACACCCCCACTCCCCCCCCCACAAACATAGGAATTTATACCATTATGCCATTTCCCCCTTATACCCCAATGTATTTTTGTAATACACTGATGTTGCTTTTGTTGGGTATAGCATTTTTACTGAGGGAATTACTCCACCAGGGTCTGTTCCTGGGTTGTCAGAGCTTTTAATACCCTTTTAGTTTAAGTTCAATGTTGTGACAAAAAGACACACTGAACATTCAACATAAGAAGGTTTAGTTTGCTCTTCACACCAAGATTTTGTAATAAGGCTACAGTGGCACTTAGCACATACCCACATTACCCTCCCCACTCCAAGTCCCTTCTCAGTCTCCATCTGAAAACATGTCTGGTCATTAATGTATGATACCTCATGTCGTCTTAGGCATCCACAAAGTCTGAGAGGTCTAGACTCCAAGAAGTTGGGAATTTATGTCCTCTAAATGAAACTGGGTCCAATTAGGAGCAGCTTTGCTTTGATCTTACTCTATGTTGGTCAAGGTAGGAGTTGTGGAGAGGAGACTGGGGAAGAAATTAGGGCATGGATAAGAGGAAGAAAGCTGAGGTGAATCAAATCCCAAAAGTAGTTTTATCTTCTTTAGGTAAAGTTTTCTTTACCTAAAGAAATTGCTTCAGGAAAACACTTGATCCTACCATGTGGATAAAGCACATAGCTTTGATTCTTGGTTATTGTTTCCACTGTCTCCATCTTTAGAATCAGCTTAAATTTTCTCCTAGCATACTGCTATTCCCTTTGGAAAAGAAATAGAACCTATACACAAGGATCAGCAAGAGTCTTGGCTATTGGGCCTGCCATTAAAAAATAGCTTTTTTTATTATCAAAATATATTCAAAGATAGTTTTCAACATTCACCCTTGCAAAACCTTGAACTCCAAATTTTTCTTGCTCCCTTCCCATCTCTCCACTCTTCTAGATAGCAAACAATCCAATATATGTTAAACATGTACAATTCTTTCATACTATTTCCACATTTATCATGCTGCACCGGAAAAATCAAATCAAAAGGAAAAAAATGAGAGAAAACAAAAACCAAGCAAACAACAAACAACAAAGCTTAAAATACTATGTTGTGATCCACTCAGTTCCCACAGTCTCTCTTTGGGTTCAGATAGCTTCTTCATCACAAGACCATTGGAATTGGCCAGAATCACCTCATTGTTGAAAAGAGCCACATCCATCAGAATTGATCATCATATAATCTTGCTGTTGCTATGTAAATGTTCTCCTGGTTCTACTCACTTCATTCAGCATCAGTTCACATAAATCTCTCCAGGTCTTCTGAAATCATCATGCTGAGCATTTATAGAACAATAATATTCTATAACATTCATATACCAGAACTTTATTCAGCCATTCCCCAACGGATGGGCATCCATTCAGTTTCTAGTTCCTTGCCACTACAAAAAGGGCTGCTACAAATATTTTTGTACATGTGGTTCCTTTTTTCATGGTCTCTTTGGGATACAGACCCACTAGAGACACTGCTGGATCATAGGGTATGCACAGTTTGAAAGCCCTTTGGGAATAATTCCAAATTGCTCTCTAGAATGGTTTGATCAGTTTACAAGTCTGCTAACAATATATTAGTGTCTCAGTTTTCTGACATTCCTTCCAACTTTTATTATTATCTTTTCCTATCATCTTAGCCAATCTGAAAGGTGTGAGATGGTACCTCAGAGTTGTGTTAATTCACATTTCTCTGACCAATGGTGATTTAGAGAATTTTTTCATATGACTAGAATTGTTTTTAATTTCTGCATTTGAAGATTATATGCTTTGACCATTTGTCAATTAGAGAATGGCTTGTAATCTTATAAATTTGAGTCAACTTCCTATTTTAGAAATAGATTCTTTTATCAAAATCCTTGGATGTAAAGTTTCCTTTCTCCCTCCCTCCTTTCCTTGACCTCAGCTCCAACTAACTTCCAGTTCATCACTGACTGACCTCTATAGCTGAACAACCTCTACTGAGTATTTGTTGCCATAAGATATCTGTTCTAAGATACCTTAGCCAATGGAGGTGGTAAAGAGAGATCCTTTTCCCAAATTTGCTATTCCTTCTATGGAACATAGAGAAGGGATGAGGAGTAAATCCAAGAACCTAATTCTTCCACCATAGTTTGTTCTCTTTGGCATTGTTGGTTCCAATTCTTAAATTCTACCATTTACCCATGTAAATAAGTGGACTGAGAAAATCCAGTGAGGTAATCTCTCCTCCCAAGGCTCTGCCAATCTTCTTCATTTCCTATGTTAATAAGCTACTTTGATACTTACAATTTTTTCATAGTGAAATAGACCACTGAAAAGTTTAATGCACTTACTTTCATCAAGATAATTGGGGAGCTTAATTGATTTGGAATCCTTTGATAAGTTTCCAAATTCAACAAGTTAAAAAAAAAGCAACAGTGTCTTTCAAATCACTTTAAAAATTTTGAATGGAAGCAAAATTTATGCAATATTTGAGAAGGAAGAAGATGTTCTCCTGTGTGACCTAAAATTCCCATTATTATGGTCATTTAATGAGAGCAGAAAACAAAAACTGAAAACATTGTCTCTAAAAGACATTTGTTAAAATGCACCAATTCTAGGAAAGGCAACATGATATAATACATAGAGAGATGACTGACACATACTGTTTGTGACCTGGACAAGTCACTTAACTGCATTACTTCAGGCTACTCTCTAAGACTTAAATTAGAGAGAACTTTGGATCAGTGAAGAGAATTTACTTACTTGGAGTTCCCATCATCAGTGAAATAAATTACAGGCTTGTTTTGCCCTCTCCCTCAGAATGCTACTTGAAAGGAATACCCTTTTTGAGCGAAGGCAAGGGTCACTTATGTATTTCACTCATTAGCACATAATACTAATATGTCACATTAGAAGAATCATCTTGAAAGGTCCAGAGAGTCTGGTCTTTATATGAGTACAGGATAATTACACTTTGATAGGATGTGTTTTGATATGGAATTTGTGAAGATAGAGAGAAAGGTAGAAACACTGCCAAGTTTGAGGTAGACAAGGTTCACTATAAGCATATCCTAGCCAGTGGATCTTCAAGAATTGGTAGGAGTGCCAAAGGGGATAATCATAGGGTCATAGATCTAGAGCCTAAAGGGATTAGAAGTCATCTAGTTCAACCCCCTTATTTTACAAATGAGAAAACTGAAGCCCAGAGAGGTTAAACGACTTGTCCAATGCCATGGAGGTAAATCTGTATTTAAACTCAGATTCTCTGACTTGAAAGTCTATGCTTTTTGCTGCTCGATCATGATGCTCAAGATATTAGGAGAGTTGCTAAAAAGAGTACACCCAAATTTTAACTATGATGGGTCCTGTTCCATGCTATTGCCTCCATTCATCCCTTCCTTTTCAACCAGCAGTCCTATAATGATGTTACCATTAAGTATTCTTGCATTGGTCTTTGTACCAAAGCTCTCTGAATGAAGCTACTGTTTATTGTCTTCCTCTTTGAGCCTGTGGGTGGCAGGTTAAAAAAAGTGCATGTATTTTTCTTTATCCTGTTGATTCAAGTTTAATCAAGAGCAGAACAAAATACAATGCAATGTATTGTCCATTGAAGGTCTCTGTTTCAGGTTGTTTTGAGGGACTACAACTCTCTTTGTGCTATGGGATTAAGAAACCCACCTTGCATATCCACCTTGGTTGGGTACTCATGGCTAGTAAAGTCTTTTGGGCTTGAGTATGTAGTAAGATCTAAAATGGCAAAGAAATGATTTCTGAAGTTCAGGGGCTGATTTACAGCTCATAACTCCCAAACAAGCACACAATAACAACGTCCACAAGGGAGTAATATATTCCACAATGTGTGCCAGCCAGGGCAAAAGGATCATGTTATCCTGTGGCTGATCAACCCACCTCTTTGATACTGGTTTGAAACAGACGTTGAAACACGCCACTGATTGCATAAGTTATTCCTGCCATACAATTTTTCTAATTACAAAATGTCTTACAAAGTGATCATTAGTGTATAAGCCAAGAATCCAGATTTTTGGAAGAATATGTTCTTGGTAATATTCAATTCCAACTCAATTCCATGCAGAAAATGGCATGGTACATGAGAAAGATTTTAGATTTTAAAGTCAGAGGACCTGGATTCAAATTCTCATTCTGCTATTTAATACCTTTATGACTTTGGGAGACTTTACTTCTCAGTGCCTTAATATAGGAATGATTGGAAAGTCTTAGTTAATCATCAATTATAGGCCAAGTAGTGGGGTTTCAGAGATAGAAGCTAATTGGTCTCTATCTTCAAAGAACTTATATTCAAGTTGGGGAAGATGACATGTAAGTGAGATTTGCTGAAGGAAGAAATTTTGGTTTGGGAAATCTCAGGTATAATAATAATAGTTAACATTTATGTATTACTTTCTATGTGCCAAGCACTGTGCTAAATGCTTCACAATTATGATCTCATTTGATACTCATATTTTGATACAATCCTTGTATTATTATCCCTATTATATAAATGAGTCAGTGGTTCAGTGACTTACCCAGTATCTCACAGGTAGTAAATGTATGAAGTTGCATTTGAACTCAGGTCTTCCTGACTCCAAACCTTATTCTATTCAAGCATCATCTAGGTGAGATGATGAGTAGAACAATAGGAAGGTCACTTGACAAACCCTTTCTGGAAGTAATGATAATATTGTTTTAATGACTGTTCCTAGGAAAGGAGGTAGAAAGTGGGTGAGCAATGAGGATGGGTGAGGGGCAGTAAGGTATTTCCTTATCACAAATTATTTTTTTTAAGTTTCTGTTTATTTAAAAAAAAGAATAGGGAAAAAAAAAACAACAGAACATTGTTATGTGTCCAGCAGATCATGAGAGAGGATTCAAAATACATAAAAATAAATTTCCAGTTCAAGAAAAGATATATAATAGTAGAAGAAATTATATTCATAAATGTCCATTTTTTCTTTGCTTCCTTGTATATTTTATTTTATTTTATTATTATTTTTTTGCTGAGGCAATTTGGCTTAAGTAACTTGCCTATAGTCACACAGCTAGTTAGTGTTAAGTATCTGAAGCCACATTTGAACTCAGGTTTTCCTGACTTCAGGGCTGGTTCTTTTATCTACTGCACCACTTACCTGCCCCTCTTATAGGTTGTTTTTTTGTTCTCTGCTGTGTATTTTATTACTTATTCTTTTTTCCCCCTTTCACCTCCCCCCCCATTTCTCCCAAGTAGGCTATAGTTAAGCACAGATATATTATACACATATACATACATACCTGTTCCCCACATATACATACACATTCATTCACAGACTTACCCTTATAATTATATACACATATACATAGATCAACAGACATACATATACTCAGACATAAATATATTTATATACACATCATTTACCCATATGTAAACATGCATCTAAAACAATATTAGTATGGCTGACATATAATATAGATTGCTCTCTCGATTAAATCTTTAAATCTGACTTTGTCTAAGATCAATGATTACTAGCCTTACTTTTTTTTTCCTAATAAATTAAACTCCTGATCCTTATTGTAGTGTTTGTTTATATCTCTTTCCTATCCCTGCTAACTCTTTTACTTTAATTCTGCTCCTTAATTTTCCTTGCTATTTCTTAACCTTCCCACAACTCATGGATCAATCTCTTGTCTCCTTCCCCATCTTTTGCTTCTCTTCTGCTCATCTTTTCACTCTTATTTTTTTTTTTCTTCTAGATTTTGGAGATTGCTATACTCTTCTTGCTATATGTGTATTATTGCTTATTTAATCCACTCCTGATATAAGCAGGTTTTCAGAACTATGAGTCCTACTCCCTCCTCTAATGCTATTCCTTCTCTGAACCTCATTTCTATAAATCTGTCTTTTGAGCTACCCGATTACTGATGTAAATCTTAAACATATGACATACATTTCCAAATAAAAATCATAAACAATTTGTCCATGTTAAGTTTCTTGAAGTTAATCTTGGCTCTTACATGATAAATTTTCTATTGATTTCGTGTTTGCTTGAAAGAAAATCCTGAAAATCTGGTAATTTTACATTATGGATAATTTTGCTAGATATGATATTTTTGGCTGCCCACCTAATTCTTTTGATTGCTGATATGTATATGATTCCAGACTCTGGCTATTAAGTCCTATACAATTTTAATTGTAGGTCTAATATATTTAACTTTTTTTCCCCTTGTTTCTTGCAAAAAAATTTTTTTTTGATCTAGGAATTTTGAAATTTAGCAATAATATTCCCATGTGTTTTCCACAAAGGATCTCTTTGAGGTGGTGATTGGTAGATTTTTTTCTTCTTCTATTTCTACTGTCTCTTCATATTTTATCACTCAGGACAATTTTCTTGTATTATTTCTTGAAAGATTCTTGTCAAAAGTTCTTTTTTTAGTCACAGCTTTTAGGTATGTCCAATTATTCTCCTTATGTTTTCTAGATCTGTTCTCCAGATCTGTTGTTTTTCTTATAAGATGTTTCACATTCTGTTCTATTTTTTCATTCTTTATATTCTGTTTTGTTATTTCTTGGATCTGTTCAATTCTAATTTTCAAAGAGTTGTTTTTGTCTTTAAGACTCTGTACCTCCTTTTCTAGTTCTAGTTCTACTTCCCCTCCCCCCCATAATCTTCTTGTTTTTCTTGGATGGTTTAATTTTTTTTTCTTAGTTTTTCCTTAATGTGTCTCACTTGATTTTTAAATTCTTTTTTTTGAGTTCTTCTACAAATTCTCATTGGGCCCAGAGCCACTTAACGTTACTTTTGGGGTGGAAGAGCTTTCTTTACTTTGGTGACTTCCTCTGAAGATTACTTCCCTATTTCCATAAGTTTTTATATTTGGGTTCTTTCTTTGCTAGTTCTTCTTCTTCTTCTTCTTCTTCTTCTTCTTCTTCTTCTTCTTCTTCTTCTTCTTCTTCTTCTTCTTCTTCTTCTTCTTCTTCTTCTTCTTCTTCTTCTTCTTCTTCTTCTTCTTCTTCTTCTTCTTCTTCTTCTTTTTTTTTTTTAATAAGAGGTATTAGTGTACGCACCTCTAATCATGGGGTAGGAGGATAGTGTCTCAAACTTCTCTTCAGCTCTCCCTTCTGACCTGGAACCCTAATCCAAGAGCTGCCCCCTCCTGCAAGTGCCTGCAGCCAGCAGCGTCTCTAGCCCCACTGTTTCTTTATTCATGGGTGTGCTGGTTTTCTCTCCCAGGATTGTACCTCAGCAGTGCAGTTGGGCCTGGCGCTCCTAATCAGCCTAAGTTCCCTCAGTCTTTTGGGTCTCAGACCTCAAGTCCTCAAGATGTTCAGGAGGTGAAAGTTTCTGTGATTCCTGCTGAGGCTCCAGCCACACTCAGTTTACCCCAAGGCTCTCCAGTTGATGTTTCTGGGGAGCTACCCAGAGGTGTTAGCACTTCACACAGGTTAATCCTAGGCCTAGGGGCTTCCTTTGGATCTCTTTGGGTTGTGCCAGTTCTGTCCCAAGTCTTTTTGGTTTTTCACCTATGTTCAAATAGATTGAAAGGCTCAAATTTGTTCTGTTTGTGGGGCAAATCTGGAGAGCTTGAAATTTACTGACCTACACCACCATCTTCCAGAATCCTATCCCCCTAATCCCCCTAAGGAGTTCTTAATCTGAGACCCATGAATTAAAAAAAAAAAGTCTTAATTTAACTGATTTTCTTTGTAATTCTATATATTTTATTTTCTTTTATCCATTTAACAAGCTTACTCTGAGATGTGGTCCATGGGCTTGCCAAGATTGACAAATGAGTTTGGGTCACAGAAAAGGATCCTTGAATTTGATCAACATAAGGTTATACTTTAGTTCTAAATTTATGATCCCCATGTAATTAATTCCTAGTATCTGTATATGCAATATATGCATTTGCCCCCATGCCTTAAGTCTTCCTTTAGAACAAACTAGTAAGTATTTTAGTAAAATTTTTTTCATTGAAAAAAAAAAGTAGCAAATAATAGTGGTATTATTCAAATCCAGATCTTCTGATTTCAGATTCAGGGTTCTTTCAATCACATTAGATGCAAAATCTAATATATGTGAAATGAGATTATGTCCCATAGACTTGTTATGGTTTAAGTCATAAAATAGCTCCAGCATCAGCTTGGTTTGTGAATATATATAGACATAGTCTATAGGAAATTGGGATTACTTGGTAATACATATGTGTTTCGGTATATATGTGGGTACCTGTGCATTTGTGTGTATGTGCCTGTGTATATTTGTTTTGAAGGAGACTAGGAAAGGGTATTAAACTCATCTACTGGAGCTTCTAGGAAAGATGTTTCCCTAAAGCCATTTTTAGCCTGAGGGTCTTCTTTAGTTACTAATCAAAGTCAAGTCTCACTAGGAGATCTCTGGTCAGATTCAGGGGGAGGAAACTACTTCCCAATTCCTGTTTTTCTCTCTTGCCTGCAATCTACTCTCTGGACTTACTTTCCTCTCAGTCTTCCATGCATTTGCCTTGTGCTATCCTCTCATTCAAAGAGTAACTATCCTTTGTGCCAAAACTACTTACACTGTAGGAAGCCACCCCACATGGGGTCATATAATTGTATATGAGGTTTGCAAAAAGTAAGGCAATAATAAAAGGTATCAAATATTCTATCAAGATTTAACTTTTTATGTAAAAATAAACAAGCACACCCATCTTATTGATATGCAAATTTGCTTCTGTAATGAATAAAATTATATGCATACCAAAGAATCATTTTTAAAATAAATTTATGACTTATTAAAAAAAAGAAAAAAGACAATTCAAGCCATTCTATTCAAAAGACATTTATTAAATGCTTAATATGGACAGAGCCTACTTTTGTGGGAACCTACAAAGTTTAGATTAGGCAGTTTTAGCTCTCTTGAATTGGTAGTGGGGAAGATACAAATAACTATAATATACAGATGCATTAAAGATGTACAAAACAAACAAAAAAAAAAAACCTATGTAATTCTTTATCTTACATAGCTCAAATGCAAAAAAAAAAAAAAAAAAAAAGAAAGAAACAAAGAAATTAAATCCCATTAATCTAATGTCATCAGGGAATGAAGCTTTCTCTAATGGTGAAATTTCTAGATACCTGAAGTTTTAAGTAAAAGAACCACTTTAAAAAAAAAAAAAGGTGATATCTTTTTTGAAACATAAATATCTCTAAATGAGGACAAGGAGATTAATTTCATTTTTTAAATTTTAAAAATGATTTCAGGTCATCTTTAGGACATTAATTATTATATTAATAACTAATTCCACTGTAATATACATGTTGCTGCCCTCAGATCCTCAAACAATGAGACGGTTCTATTTTTTGGGATTTGGGTTCTGTTTTTTAAAGTTTCACTGTCATTTCCTCTGTCTCTCCATTAGATTGTTTTTGTTTGTTTTTGCAAAACAATTGCAATTAAAAGACTTGTGCTATCCTAAGACTTAGCTAGAAAGTGTTATCTGTCGGAGGTCAAATTTGAATTCAGGTCTCTTCCATGAGCTGTGCTTTATCAACTCTACCATCTAGCTGCTGCTCTCAGTGAGATTGTAAACTCCTAGAGGGCAGCGGTATTTTACTTCTTTAAAACTTCATCCTTGTGATGTCACTGGTCTCCTGATCCTCTGTGTATCCTCAGAGTTTAGCACAGTATTGGGCACATACTTAACAAATCTTTATTAATCTACTGATCTTTTTTCTTCATTTCTTGCTGAAGCTAAAACTCTTGCTCTCTGGTGGTCTTTTCTTTCTGATTTATTTCTTCAGCTCTTCTTCAGCTTTGAAGCCTGGTAACAAGCTTGCTAGAATAAGAGTTAATAGGCTCTAAATGAGGATCAGAGGAGGTCTCCTTTGAGTAAAGTGCATGAACTTGGGTGCTTATTTTTTTGTGACATAGTTTGACAATCCATCCAGAAATCATTTTTTCTTCCTTTTCAGGTTCTGGATAGGTGACAGATATGTGAAACCTAAATAAGTGAGATATAATAACTTGTAGCCAGAGGATTTCAAGTGCCTTCTTGTGTGATAAATTGCTTCAGGGTAGAGACTGTCTCAGTTTTATATATTCAGAGCATAGCCTGGAACATGGTGATTAATAAGTGTTTTTGTAGCTAGTTTTCTCCTCTGTGGAACAAGAGAATTGGACTGTACTAGACAATCTTTAAGGTCTTATCTAGCTGCTGTACTTTATGATCTAAAAGCCTGGACACAATGGTAGTGTCCATTGGCTACTTCATGTCCTCCTAGATCACAGAAACCTAAGGGGAGCTGGGTGGATAGCCCCATTTTTCATGAATGGGTGAAGGTAGATTTGATGAGAAAAGATGTGTAGAGACAGTCTTAAAATACCAAACTGTTTAGTTTTGAAAGACTGCTTCTGTTTAGTAGCTGTTTTTTTTTTTTTTTTTTTTTTTTTTTTTTTTTTACCAAAAATGCTTGGGAGATATTTTGGTGCAAAGAGCATGTAGGGGAAGATGCTTATGTAAACACTGACCTGCGTTATTGACCCATGCCAGTAACTTTCCACTCCATATAATGCTTCCATGTTATGCCAACACCTAAAAAAATGTTCTGTTTCTCATATGTATTTACAGAAAGGCTGTGGGGAGAAAAATCCCAAACATTTCACCTTATGCACCCTTTAAAAAAAGGAATCTAATATCAGAAGAGGAAAATTTCTATGTCATTTGAAAATGTTTTATTAAGTATTCCAATTACTGCCTGAAATGTATCATTTCTCAAGGATAAGCTGATCCCTCACAGAATACTTATGCTGCCTGCAAGATTAAAAAAAAAAAAAAAAAACACCCCAAATCTCCACAAACTCTCTGTGCTATGACTGTAATGGAGCTAAATTCAATTTTTTGCTCTGATTAATGCTATTTTTACCTTAATATTAGGTTTGTTCTTGCTCATGTCTTATTGCTAGTCATTCCTGGTTTATTTTTGTTTACCACTGTGCTCAGGGATTAGATTTCAGGAAGAAAAACAAACAAGGAAAAAAAATATTTGAAGTTCCACACTCCTTTTGCTTCAATGTGGGAAATGCTAGGCTGGGGAAGATCAGTGACTCAAATAGAACTGGGATTGGCATCATACTCTTATCCCTTCCCCCAATCTCCCTCCTCCTCTTGCTTTTATACACCTGCCCAAGTATGCATTGCTCAGCTCAGCTGGAGGGCCCAAATGACCTTTTATCTGGACAACTAAACACCCCTGGGGGCAGCTGTATAGTGATCTGGAAGGGAGATGAGGAGAAGATTTCAATTCTCCTTATCTAATAGCTACTTAATGACCTGAAGAGGGAGGCCTGCCCCCAGAATCAGAATCTAGAAAGGAGTTGGATCTAATCTCGCCTGTATCTGGGACAGGAAGCCTCTATACCCTAGAAGTGGTCCATTCAGCCTTTCCTAAAAGAACACCAGGCAGCCAAGTGGCACAGTGGATAGAAGCTTGGGCTTAAAAGTCAGAAAAATTCATCTTCCTAAGTTCAAATCTGGCTTCAGACACTAGTTAGTTGTGTGACTCTGGGCAAGTCACTTAACCCTCTTTGCCTCAGTTTCCTCATCTATAAAGTGAGCTGGAAAAGGAAATGGTAAACTATTTTAGTATTTGCCAAGACATTCCCATATGGGCTCATGAAGAGTCAGAAAATGACTGAAAAATAACAAGAAGATTAGTTGGAGGTGAGAAGGAGAGGACACTGAGAGACATATAGCCAAAAAAAGAGGAATGCATTGCTAATTCTTAAATCTTCTGGTTCTTTAAATCCACATTAAGCTAGATAGGATAGATCAACAACCTATTTCTCTTTCTTTTTTTTCTGCTTAAAAAAAAAACAAAAACAAAACTACTGTTTTAAAAACCCTTTTAAGGTGATATAGTCTAATTCAGTTACATTACTCTGGTGTTAAAGTTTAGGACAACTATGTTGCACAACTGTATACAATGTAAACTCAGAGCCAATACATATAAAAATCAGCTCATTTAGATAAGAAACTGAATTGCAAAATTTCAGTTAGAAAAATACTCAGAGGTCAAGTAGTCCAATGCATATCTGAACAAGAATTCTCTTTACAGAATATCCCTGACAAGTGATCTTTGCTTGAAAAACACCAGGGATGGTGAACCCACTACCTCTCAAGGCAGCCTATTCAACTTTTGGATAGTTCTTCTTTGTTAAGATCCAAAATCTGCCTCCCAGCAATTCTGCCCTTTGCTCATTGTTCTGCCCAGTGGAGCCAAACGGAGCAAATCGAATCACTGTCTTACATGACAAACCTTCAAAATAGTTATTATGCTCCCTATGTCTTCTTTGCTCCTGAATAAAACTCCCCAGTTGCTTCTTGTAAATAAAATGAAATAACCTAGGTAAAAGGCATCATAAACCTTTAAGCATTGTATAAATGCTACTTATTTTGATACTGTTATTATCATCCCTTCACCATCCTGATTTCCTTCCTCCAGGTGTAGATAGGTTTATCAATATGCTTCCTAAATTGTAGTGCCGAAAATGAAACAGAATTTCCAATGTGGCCTGCCCAAGGTATGGGGAGCATAGTGGTATTATCTCTCATTCATTCTGGCATCTCTGAAAGAAGCCTATGATCACATTAGCTATTTTGGCTGCCAAAGAAAGTTCGCTGTGTCCTATGGCAAGCAGACTTAAAGTCAGTATCAACTGTGAGAAGAATATTCAATTTGCCTTTAAATGCTGCTTATGGCTCATTTCTAGTCTTCTTGCAACTGAAGCTATTGAAGTTTAAACATTTAAAAATCTCTACAAAGAATTTTGGAAGAGTTTGTATGTTCTTCATTCTCTGTCTCTCCTCCAATTCAAACTATTAGCTAATTGCTGTCTTTTAAAATCTCGGCCATGAAATTCTACCTTATGGATCTCAATGCTTTTAATTATTTTGTTGCCCTTCTTTAGGCCTTTTCTATTCCTTCCATGTCCTTTTAAAGATGAGGTGACTACAATTGAATTGCAGGACTCTGGCTAAAGCTATGCCATTGATTTCTGTAATGACATTAGAATATCTTTTCTGTTATTCTATCTTCCATTCTCATTGTAGTTTAACAGTGTATTTGCTTTTTTGGATTGCCACTGAGCATTGCAGACATCTTCATTAAGATGTCCACAATGAGCCTGGATCTTTTTCCTGAAAGGTTACAACTAATTCAGAACCCATCCATGTGGATGAGTAATTTAAATTGCTACTTCCAATGTACATTACTTTGCACTTGTCTGCTCTGAATCTCATCTGTCACTGTGTTGCCCAATTACCTAGTTTGGTTATATTTCTGGGGTTTCTCACATCCCTCTGCAGGCTTACAGAATCTAAATAGTTCTGTATAGTCAGCAAATTTCAACACCTCATTATTTAACCCATCTTCTAGATTGCTAATAAACATATTGGAGAACACTGCTCCTTGTACTGATCTCTGAGACACCCCACTATTAACTTCTTTCCATGCTGAGAACTGGCCATTTATTCCTTCCTCCCCCTCTATCTCTTTAACCCAATTTTAATCCATGATTGACAGCACTTTACCTCTCACCCTGTGGTTGCCAAGTTTCCTTAATAGCCTCTTGTGTAGGACTTTATCAAAAGCCCTTTGAGAGTCTAAATAAATTACATCCACTAGTTTTCCTTTATCCACTGTTTTGTTACCTCCATAAAATTCTGCATTAAAAATATCAATGGTACATAAACAAAACTGTGACTTTTAAATGCTTTAAAAACCTCCCCTCCCCTTTTTGAGATCTGTCAATTTATCATCTTGTGCTTTGTCATCCCATCCCTTAATATTTTTTCTTTATTTCATATCGCCCTAGCCTGCTATTGAACCTCTATAAACCAAAGAAATCATTCCCTGTCTCATTTTAATGCAATGACACAAGTGAAGGGATTTTGAGCTACTTTACAAGGTAAATAAATTCTGCTAGCTGGTCCCATCTGCATTGTAAGCAACACTTCCTAGTCAACTCTTTCAGTCATTCACCAGCTTGGAAGAAATTTCAAGAGAGGGAACTTTTTATAGCTAGCTTTCCAAAGGCTTCCTAACATTCCCCCCCCCCAACCTAATCCTGACCCTCCTTGGGGCTCTGACATCTTCTCATTCCTTTCTATATAAGTAGATTCCCCTGTGCTGCATTCAGTAGTCATTTGACAGACATTTTTGTATCTGTTGTGTGCAAGGCATTGTGGGCAGAATAAAGATAAATAAGACATGGTCCTTACCCTCAAGAAGTTCACATCTTGGTGGGAGGTAGAGATAGAGAAATGAAGAAAGAAACAGAGAGAGAGAGAGAGAGAGAGAGAGAGAGAGAGAGAGAGAGAGAGAGAGAGAGAGAGAGACAGAGAGACAGAGAGACAGACACACACAGAGAAAGAAGATTGTGTGTAATAAAGCAAAGATAAATAACTACAATAAAATACAAGATTTAAGGTGCACTGAAGAGGATACCCAAAAGTGTCATGTGAGTTTAGAGGAGAGAGAATCTAACTTTGGGGATCAAGGAAGATTTCATAAAGATGTTTATATTCATTTAAAAGAGGGGTAGAATTCATATGAGCAAAGATTATGTGAAATTAGCCTTTCAGGCTAAGGGAAAAGTACCATCTCTAATAATTTTTCATTAGTATTTTTTAACCTATATCTTTATGATAGATTAAAGGAAATGGGCATTTTAACATGGATCCATAGAACCATTTTATTGCCAGGCATCTTACCTTTATCCAGATATCCAAAGGTAGTCATCCAGTCTTTCTTGAACACTAGCAATGGCAGGAAACTTACCATAACTCAAGGCAATCTATTCAAATTTTGGATAGTCCAAATTGTAAGAAAATCTATTACTTTGAGCTTAAATAAAATCTTTTTTTTTTTTTACCTTTTATCATTGGAATCAAAGAAATAGAAAGATAGCTAATAAAATATTAAAGACACTATTTTTCTTCATTCATTGAAAAAAATGAAGTGAACATTTCTATTTTAATTATCTATTTAGAGTGGAAATTCTTTATCTTTTTGTATGTGTAATGACCTCTGGCACTCTGGTGAAGCCTATGAATGCTTTTTTTTCAAAATTGTATTTTGAATTATATAAGATACATAAGCTTATAAATACATAAAAGTGATAGGATGACAAAGTTAATAAATTCTATTGAAATACTGTTATGAATATATATACATATACATATGCATATATCTACCTATCTATATCTATATACATATGTGTGTATATATATATAATGGTATATGGAATAAGATACTAATCCAATCTGAATTTTTGCCAAATTGCTTTATAATTTTTTCAGTATATAGGGAGAGTACTTTCTTTCTTATATATGGAGAGTACTTTCCTCAGTAGTTTATGATCTTCCATTATTCAACACTGGGCTTCTCTTTCAGTTTGCTTCTGACTCTTGCTTACCTAGTTTGTTCCAGGAGCAACTTTTCAATTTTAAAATCACTACCAAATAGTGTAGATGACTATTGCTTTATATAGTTTATTTCCCTTTAGGTTTTAGGCCTTTTGTTCCCTCATTTGGGGTAGGCATTATCACAATTTGTTTTATCTTTATATAACCTAACCAGGAGCATTGAATATTTCTTGAAGTCTTCCATTTTTCTTGTGAAAACTGTTTTGTAGTTGGATTCAGAGTAATCTTTGGCGTGGTAGTTAATTCCTGCATATTGCATGCACTTATTTTGAATAAACTTTCTTCCATCATTTCTTCCTGTTTTGTTAGTTCTATGTAGAATTGTTGATTTTGGTTAGATTACTTTATGCCCTACTAATTTATTGAAGCTATAAATCATACCACCTAGTTTCTTCATTGCTTGAACCTCTGGGGTTTCCTAAGTAAGTCATCACAGCACATCAAAATAAAGGCTATTTTGCTTCCACTTTATTTATATTTATACTTAAAATATTTTTTTGTTTTGTTTTGTTTGATCTAATGTTGAATGTAATAATTGGAAGACAGCTATCATGTCCCTTTAAGTTGTCTTTCCTCTGAATTAAAAATTCTTCATTTCCATCATTCGTTCTCCCTTATTATCCTGGTTAGTTTTCCTTTATACAGGCTACAGTTTGTTAATAATGATATGGACCAATCAGACTAGATTACATTTTGTCTATACTTTGTTCTAGACACTATATTTCTATTAAACATTTAAAAAATTCCTGCCCCTGCCCCTTAGAATATCTAATTTCCTCTTTACTCAGCTAACTTTCTAGGTTCTCCTGATTTTATATAATCTGTCCTTTCAAAAATTATGTCACATTAATTTTCATACATACATACTTCATCCTACTAATTGAATTTAAGCTGCTTAAGGGAAGAGGTTGTTTTGGGTTTTTCTTTGTAACACCTCATTTAACAGGGATTTGCACAAAGTAGGCACTTTACATTGTTTCTGGCAATTGCTTAATTCTGTTAGCTCATACTAATATTCACAAAAAGAAATCATTAAATCTTTTTAAAAATGCATTTCAATTTAGAAATTTGAAGAATAAACACCAAAGAAATAAAGTTTTTGCATATACATATATATCAGAACCCAAGAAGATTCTCTGTAAGATTATGAATTTCCATATTTCACATCTTCCTTTTTTATTATTATTATTGTTATTATTTTTTAGTATACAATGAATTTTATGTTAATGTCAAATCTGCCTTGCTTCCTTTGGAACTACTTTCTGTATTCTCAAGGACATAATTTTTTTTTGTTTGTTTGTTTTCATCATTATTACTATTACTAATCTAATTTGTCTCCCTTAATTAAAATCAATCAAGGTAAAATAACAAATCTTGTAACAAATAAACATAGTCAAGCAAAATGAATCCAACCAGCGTCTATGTCTAAAATTGTATTTCTATTTTGAACTTTGAATCTTTTAATTCTCTCTTCAAAAGTGGGTAAATTATTTCATAAATCCTCTGAACAGTTGGTTGATTTTTGCATTTACCTTAAGTCTTTCAAAGTTGTTTTTCTTTACAATATTGTTATCTTGTAATTTGTTCTCTGCTCACTTCACTAGGATTCTCTTAAACTATCTCTCTCATAATTTCTTATAATATAGCAATATTCCATTACATTCATATCCATTATATTCATATGTACCAAAATTTGTTTAGCCATTTCCTTACTGATGGGCACCTTTCTTTGTTCTACTTCTTTATATATCCTCCTCATTATTATTTTCCTTCTTAAGCTGCACCCAATCACAACCAGTTTTCTTGTTGAAGTGGATATATTTCTGGGCCAAATTCTCTGTTTCCTCCCTCCCTCCCTTCTCTCCCTCCTTCTTTCTCTCTCTCTCTCTTTCTCTCTCTCTCTCTCTCTCTCTCTCTCTCTCTCTCTCTCTCTCTCTCTCTCTCTCTCTCTCTCTCTCTCCCCCCAATCTTCCTTTCATTTTATATAAGAATAATGTAAATCTGATGCTTACTCCTCTCATCTTAAATATCATTCTTAAATATTCTTCTTCTCAGATATTCCAAATAAGAAACAATTCTACCCCGTTCTTCCACTTTTCTACATTAATGTCTTCCTTTTACCTTCCTTTCTTTTTCCTCTCTTAAAATCCTCAGATAGAAATAAACCCAACTCCATATCTTCTGTTTTTCTTATTTAACTCCTTTAAAAGGCTTTTACAGATATTGAGGTTATAAAGGAAGACAATGTTTTTTCCTCTCTCTCTTTTAGAATGTTAGCAATATATCATAATATATCTCCTTCCAATTGCTCACATTAATTTATTTTTCTAGGTTTCTCTTGATTCTTGTGTTTATATTTCAGTTGTTTTTCAGCTCTGGTCTTTTCATGAGAAATGTTTGAAAGTCTTCTATTCCATTAAAAATCATTTTTTTCATTGTAGGATTATACTAAACTTTCCAGGGTAATTTTTACTCAATTGTAAGCCTATTTCTTTTGCCTTTTGGAATGTTGTATTCCAAGATCTCTTATATAGAAGCCAAGTCTTGAATGGCCTTTGTTATTGTTCCTTGGTCTCAAACTGCTTCTTTCTGGATACTTTAGTGCTACTTATTTGACATGGGAGTTCTGGGGAGAGCAAAGCCAAGATGGCAGAATAAGGTAGGAACACATAGTTCTCCCAAATTCCCCTCTAAATAACTTTAAAATAATGCCTCAAAATTAATTTTGGAGTGACCAAATCAACAAAAGGATGGGGTGAAGCAATTTTCCAGGTCAAGTTAACTTAGAAGGTAGAGAGGAAAGATTTTAGTAAAATAAAGTGCAGTCTAGCACAGGTGATCTGGCAAGTCAGCAGTGGACCATGCCCTAGGAAGCCAGCAGTGAGGTCTCAAGACCCAGTGCAAACCAGCAATAGTTATCATCCCAGCAAGCCAGTATAGACTTTGGGGGCATCTGAATTAACTTGTAGCCCACATACAATAAGAGGGCTGGACAATTGTTCAGAAGGAAATTACAGGGGACACTTTGCTAGCACTATGTATCTGTTGCATTGTTCAAACTGGGATCTGGGTCATAGAACCAAAGCACTGTTCCAAGGGGAGGAGGAGCACTAGGACACAAAAGTGTGTGGCTGCAGGTGAAAAGGGATCCTGAACATAGGTCTAAAGTAGAAAAGAGAGTTTGTGGCACAGGTCAGAGGAGCAATGGTATTCCTTCCTTAGATCACACCATCTTGGAAAAACTGAAAACTCATAGATTCCCAGAATTAACTCTGAAAACAGCAGCATGAAAAACCTGAAACTTGGGGACAATGCCCTCTCCACTCCAGGAATTGCCCACTTTAACATTAAATATTTTAGGACTGGAAAAGTGAGGGAAAAAACCAAAACAAAACAAAAAAGAACCTGTCCATAAATACAATGGTGCTGAGGAAGATCAAAACAAGAACTCAAAAGAGAATAATGATGTCAAAACAGCTGCATATGAAGCATCAGAGGGAAAAAAAAATAAATTGGTGTCAGGTCTGGAAAAAACTCCTGGAAGAGCTTTTAAAAAGATTTTTAAAAATTAAGTAAGAGAGGTAGAAGAAAAATTGGGAAAAGAAATGAGAGTGGTGCAAGAGAATCATGAAAAAAAAAAAAAAAGTCAACAGCTTGGTAAAGGAATAACTTGGGAATTCTGTGTTTTGTCTATATCTCCATGAACTTTTCCTTTTGGGATTTCTTTTAGGAAGTAAACATTATATTTATTGTATCTTCACTTTACCCTCTAATTAAAAAAGATATGAAAAACTTTCTTTTTTAGGGTCTTCAATGGTTCTTAAGTTAACTCCCTATGACCTGTTTTCTTGGTAAGTTGTTTTTGATATAGTATTCACCATTTCTTCTTCTTCTTCTTCTTCTTCTTCTTCTTCTTCTTCTTCTTCTTCTTCTTCTTCTTCTTCTTCTTCTTCTTCTTCTTCTTCTTCTTCTTCTTCTTCTTCTTCTTCTTCTTCTTTCACTTCTCCTTCTCTTCCTCCTTCCCTTCTTTTTCCTCTTCTTCCTCCTCCTCCTCTTCTTCTTTTTCTTGCTCTTTTCATTTCTTCTTCTTCCTCCTCTTTCTCTTCTTTCTCTTCCTCTTCTTCTTGCTCTTCTCCTTTTTTCTTCTTCTTGCTCTTCTCCTTTCTTCTTCTTCTTCTTCCTCCTCCTCTTCTTCTTCCTCTTCTTCTTCCCCTTCTCCTTTATTTTTCCGCTTCTTGTTCCTCTCTTCCTCTTCTTCCTGCTCTTGTCCATTATTCTTCCTTTTCTTCTTCTTCTTCCTCCTCTTCTTCTTCTTCTTGTTCTTCCTCCTCCTCTTCTTGCTTTTCCTCCTCTTCCTCCTCCTCTTCTTCTTCCTCTTTTTCTTGCTCTTTTCCTTTATTATTCTTCTTCATCTTCTTTTTTTCTTCTTCTTGCTCTTTTCCTTTATTCTTCATCTTCTTCCTCTTCCTTTTCTTCTTCATCTTCTTCCTCTTTTTCTTCTTCATCTTCTTCTTGCCCTTTTCCTTTATTCTTCCTCCTCTTCCTCTTCTTCTTTTCTTCTTCTCCCCCTTCTCCTCTTTCTTCTCTTTCTAACTTTTTCTTTCTTTCTATCTTCTTTCTGCCTCCAGATACAGAGATTTTTTAGGCTACAGGTGTCTTTGATCTGTTTCTAATCTAATTGGAAGGCTACCAATTTGTTGGCTTGTGCTGGCACTAGCTTTCTTGGAGGTCCCTTTTACTGTTATTATGGGTTTCTGGTTGATTTTTTAATGGAAGAAAGAAAGAAAAGAAGAATTTATTAAATGCCTCATAGATGTTGGGTACTGTGCTTAGCACTTTACTAATATTATCTCATTTGATCCTCACAACAACCCTGATAAATTGTTGCTATTATCCCCATTTTACAATTGGAGCAGATAGGTTAGATGACTTGTCCAAATCCATAAGGCTAGTAAGTGTCTGAAGTGATTTTTGACTTTGTCTTCCTGATTCTAGACCCACTGCTCTATCCACTGAGATATCTGACTGCCTCCAGGTGTATAGTTCTGAGTTTGAAAAAAATCACTTCATATAATTTAAATCATGTGGTGATATTAATTAATATTAATTTAGGTTTTTATTTGATCAGATAATGTGGCAGTTTTCCTCTGTCAAAGAAGTAACTTTCTTTAGAATTTCCTTACATTTTTTTCTGTAATAATATTTCTACTATCTTATACTTAGTCAGTTGAGTTTTTGAACATGTGTTGGATTTTGCATTTATTTCTATTAAATTGTTAGTTTCTGCCCATCTTTGTTGTCTGAAAAGATTGTCTGAACCTTAATTCTGTTAATCAGCTTACTATCTATCCTTCTTAGCTTGACATCCACAAATTCAGTAAGCATGACTTCTTTGCCTTTGTTCTGGTCTTCAACAATGTCCCTATCCTATTCTATCCCTATCCTAAAATATCCTATTTTAATAGACACAAATCTTACAAAAGTTGTTGTTGCCTATTTGTGAAGGTGGTTATTTTGGTAGACAGTACATTCTTTCTATTGCTCCTAATTTTCCTATGCAAGCAGGAGTAATTCAGTAGAAAGAGCACAGATTTCAGGATCAGATGGGTTAGAATTTCAAAACCACTATTTATTATTATCTTGAACAAATAATTCGATTTCTCCAGTCCCTAGTTTTTTTACTTTTAATAAGTTCTTTTTTTTCCCCTCTTCCTTCCACAAAAACATATTAACTATATATATATTCCTTTCGGCTGTCTTATTTATTTCTTACAACAATCTTGTGAAGTAAGCAGGACATGTATTGTTAGGCCAATTTCAGAAACTTGAACACTAGAGAAGTTAAACTATTTGCCTGATGTCACAATGTAAATAAGGGATAGGATCAGCATTAGAATCTAGATTTCTCAATCCTCAATTCTCTCCATTATCACAATGAAAAATTTCATTCCTTTATGTTGTATATTGAAATAGGTTTAATAATTTTTATTTTTAGCATTTAACATAATAGTCCTTTGCAAATTTATGCAAACCTCATGTCAGGAGACATACAAGTCTAAGTGTGGGGGATACAGACATTTGCCTATCTTATCTCAGCCCTATCTTAACCACTTGAAGTAAAGGACAATTTCATTTTAGATTGATACTGTTTTAAAAGCATTTTACTCCTCTGAGGTAAGCTCTTCTTCAGTGTTTCAACAAACCATTTAAACTTTTATCATTTTTTTTCTTCCAAAAAAAAAAATCTCCCTCATTTAAATTGTCACAGCTTGGGAGCCCTGCTTGGAATACATAATAACCACTTGTAACACTTAAAATGAAAACAAATTTACCGAGGATGGTAGAGCAACAACAAAGACCAAGAAAAATATAAGTGTGTGGAAAATAGTGTCTCCTACGCATATATTTTCCAAACTGTGTATTTTTATTGAAATTATTGCTTCCTGCTATTCTCTTTACATCTTTTTCTTCTTCCTGATTTTTCAAGGTTTGAAAATTGAAGGATAGGAGGAAAACTGGAAGAGCAGAAGAATTTGGAAAACAGCTTTATGATTTGTTAGCTTTGTATCTTGGTTTTTTTTTTTTTTTTTTTTTTGGTACATTATTGTTTGTTATTTGGATTCCTTAATGACAAATAGTAAAACACCTGGGGCAAAATCTAGAAATAGGTAGCTACTGAAATGATTCTTGGAATACTTATTGGAACAGGAAGAACCAGAGCCCAATTTTTATTACTTAAGAGTCAGTTATCAAGTTTGTTGTTATCCCAGGCCCCTTGCTTCAGAACTACATTGTTAAGTTCTGTTATTTGGTTAATTCAGTACCTATCCAGATATTAAACTATCCCTGCCCTTGACTAGAGAGTCAAGAATAAAGTCCAAACCATAATTTGGTTTCATTTTGGTGTTCCTATCTTATTCTATAGTGTCTCTCTCACTACTATGCTTTATGCTCCAGTCAATCTGGACTAGTTAGCTCCAGAGCATTCTTTGGGCTTTCCTAGTTATTAGCTCAGTTCCTTGCACATAGTAAGTGCTTAGTAAATGCTTGTTGGTTAATTGATTACTACCTCTGGACTTTTGATCAGGTTTTCCTGTGCCTATGATGCACCTCCCATTCCCCTTCTTCAACTGTTGAGAACTTGTCAATCCTTCAAGGTATAGCTCAAATTCTTTCATATAGTAGTGTTCCCTGATTTATGCCTATTCTCTCACCTCAGATAAAAGCAATTTTTCTTTTGTATAAACTCTCATGGAATCTTTCTTAATCTTTTTTGCACAAATATTTTATTTTTTATAGAATAGTGTTTACATAAAACACTAAAAAAAAAAAAAAAAAAAGAGTTTTGGACTTACTTCCCGAGTCTATTTGATGCATGTGAGTGAAGTTTCTGGACATTTAAAAATTTTATATTTCCTCTTTATTCAATTTGATGGATATTAAAAAAAAAAGCAAAAAAACAACAACAACAAAAAAAACACTCAGGTAGCTAGGTACCCTGGTAAATAGAGTGCTAGACTTGCATTAAGGAGGACCTTACTAGCTGATTTACCCAAGATTAACTTGACCTTAGTTTCCTCATCAGTAAATGGAGATAATCATAGCACTTACCTTAAGGATTGTTATAAAGATCAAATGAGACAATATATGTCAGCAAGAAGTCAAGAAATGTTTACTATATGTGAAAACAGTTTCTGCCTTTGAGGAATTTGTATTTTAATGTAAAGAACTTTGCAAATCTTAAAATAATATGTAACAATGTTGTTATTATAACAATAATGATCACAATTACTATAACTATGTGAAAGCTACTGTACTACATGAAATTTGAAACCAATTGTCAATAAACTACTAAGGCATGAAGTGATTAGGAAAGGCTTCATAGGTAGGCCTTGAGCTTTGTCTTGAGGGAAGATAAAGATTCTTAAAGGTAAAATGAAGTTGTTGTTTAGTTGTATCTGACTTTTTGTGACCACATTTGGTGTTTTCTTGGCAAAGATACTGGAGTGCTTGATTTGATATTTCCTTTTCCCGTTCATTTTTACAGATGAGGAAACTGAGGCTAACAGGGTTAAGTAACTTGTCCAAAGTTACATAGCTAGTAAGTGTCTGAGGCCAGATTTGAACTCAGGCTCATGAGCCTTCCTGACTGTAGGCCTGGTCTTCTATCCACTGTGTCACCTACCTCTGAAATGAAGAGTGAGGGACATTTCAGGAATGAGAGATGGCTTGTCTGAATGAATTGGTTCAAGAGAAAGAATGTCAGAGTTGACCAAAAATTAGCACTCAAGCTGAAACAGTGGGTGTATAAGGAGAGTAATAGGATATAACTTTAGCAATGTATATTGGATGCAGCTTATGGAGAACATTACATTCTTTAATAAAGGTTAAAGTACATATGATCCTTTTTTCAATCCATTTCCTCTAATGCCCAAATCTGTTTGTTTTCTTTTTTTCCCCACTTAAAGTCTCATTTTATTAGACCTCTTTGAAACTTTTGGTACTATTACCCCCAATCTGTTTACTCTTTCCCCTTGGTTTCTTAAGTACTACATTATCCTAGTTGTCCCCTGAACTTTTTAGGTCCTTCTCTGTCCCTTTTCTCTATTCATTTAAGATAGCTCTCTCAATTGCCCATTCCACTGGCAAAGATAAGAGGTAAAAATCTTTAATGTTAGAGGAACTCTAAGAAAGAAGACTGAAAAATTCTTTTTGTTTATTTGTTTGTTTCTTTTTCTTTCTTTCTTTCTTTTTTTTTTTTTTTTGCTAAGGCAATTGGGGTTAAGTGACTTGCCCAGGGTCAAACAGCTAGGATGTGTTAAGTGTTTGAGACCAGATTGAACTCAGGTCCTCCTGAATCCAGGGCTAGTGCTCTATCCACTGTGCCATCTAGCTGCCTAGACTGAAAAATTCTTATGCTGCTGGTGGATCTACGAATTAATCCAATTGTTCTTGCAATTGAATTGAAAATTATTCATATATATGAATATATACAATGTATTTGTGTGTGTGTATGTGTGTGTGTAAGCTGGTTTTTGAAGAGGCAAAGGAAATAGAGCCAAACTGCCAAGATTCAGTGGATTGTTGAGAAAGCAAAGAAGTTCCAGAAAAAAAAATCTACTTCTGCATCATTGATTATACTAAAGACTATGGATCACAACAAAATTCAGCAAGCTCTCAGAAATGGTAGTACCAGATCATCTTACTTGTCCCATGAGCATGATTGGTTTAAGATTGGAAAAAGAACACAATAAAAATTTTATTGCCACTTTACTTATTTAACATACGCAGAGTACATGCTAGGCTGAATGAATCAAAAATTAGAATTAAGGTTTCTAGGAGAAATATCAACAGCCTCAGATGTGGAGGTGATATCACTCATGGCAGAAAGTGCAGAAGAATAAGAAGTCTCCTGATGAGGAAAGAGGACCATGTAAATGTTAGCTTGAATCTTAACATTAACAACAACAACAACATTACCAAACCAACAACTAAGATCTATGCATCTCGTCCCATCGCTTCCTGGCAAATAGAGGCAGAAAAAATGGAAGCAGTGTCAGATTTTATATTCTTGGGTTCAAAGGTCATTTGCAGATGATGACTGCAACATGAAATTAAAAACTGTTTGCTCCTTGGAAAGGCATGGCAAATTTGGACAGCATACTAAAAGGCAGAGATATTACTTTGCTGACAAAAGTTCATATAGTCAAAGCTATGTTTGTTTGTTTTTTGTTTTTTTTTTTAGTAGTAATGTATGTACAAGGAAAGCTGAACAGAATTGATGCTTTCAAATTGTAGTGCTAGAGGAGATTTTTGAGAATCCTTTGTATAGCAAGGAGATCAAATCAGTTAATACTTAAATAATTTAATTCAGATTATTCAACAGGTAGAAGGTAGAATACTAAAGCTGAAGCTTAAATACTTTGGGTACATAATAAGAAGATGGGATACCTTGGAAAAGACCTTGGTATTGGGAAAGATTAAAGGCAAAAAGAAAAGGAGATGGCAGAGGGTGAGATGGATATTTAGTGCCATGGAAACAATGAACCTGAACTTGGACAATCTTTAAGAGATATTAAAGGACAGAAGAACCTAGTGTGTACTATGGTCCATGGGACACAAAGAGTTAAACAAGACTGAATGACTGAACAACAACACAAGTGTGTATGTGTCTATGTGTGTGTGTATTTTAAAATATATAGTCTATATTTACAGAATATTATCACTTTTGTTTTAATGTTCTATATATTCATATATTTTATTTATGTATAGAATATATATATATATGTATACATATATGTGTATGTTATGTGTGTATATATGTACATACACATATATCTATTACCTATCTTATGTCCCAAAGTCTTAGTGCAGGCTTAAGCTAGTAAACAAAAATACTGTGACTAAATATGAATCCAACAGCTACAAATCCTATAGAATCATCCATTAATCAGGGATTTTAACTATCCAAGGAGATTAAAGAACACCTGATCAGGTACTTAGAAGCAGAGTGGACTAAACAGCAAAGGGATGCCAAAGGAAACACCATATTTAAAGTTTTGTCTTAGGTCAGCTCAAACAGAAAGCTTTTGCTTCAAATATACATACATACATACATACATACATATATATATATATATATATATATATATATAGAGAGAGAGAGAGAGAGAGAGAGAGAGAGAGAGAGAGAGAGAGAGAGAGAGAGAGAGAGAGAGAGAGAGAAAGGGAGATAAAGAGCATTTAAGCAATTTGCTCTGATCATACTTAAAATTAATAATGGAACTACTTGAAATTAACATCTAATGTTATACTCTACTAGACATTACTTCCTCTTTTTCTTTGAACTTAAAAAAGAGATATTTTTTGCTTTTGTTTTTTATAAAATCATTTCTCAATATGTCTTTCCTTCCTCCTCCCTATTACTATCAATAGTGTCATCTTTAAAAATTCAGTTAAACAAACACATCTTATCTAATAATTAATTGGGATGAACAAGTCAGCACAAGTATGTTTTATTGAAAATTCAAAATTTGGCTTTTACTGTCATAGAGAACTTTCAGTGTAGGGATTTCTTTTAACAATACAGACCAAGTCTTGTATTCTGTAAATCACAGACTTAGAGAGCTGACTGAGGCACAGAGACATTAAATGACTTGTCCAGAGTAATGAAGGCAGGATTTGAATACAGATTTTTCTGTCTTTAAGGCTGAATCTCTAGTTATTTTGCCATGCTCCTTTTCTAGAAAACATTCCACACTTGTGGTTTACTATTTCATAAGAGTAGGAAAGGAAGTATATCCTTGCATCAGACATCTGGAACCAATAATGGCCATTGTAGTTGATCTGAATTCTGTTATTTTAGTGCTTTCTTCCTTTATATTACTATAGTTGTAATGCATGTTATTCTCTTGGTTTTATTTACTTTGTTCTACTTAATTTTGCATAGATCTTCCCAACTTTCTCCAAATTCCTCATGTTATTCATTTCTGATAGCATAATAAGAATTATATTACATTCATATCCTATAATTTTTCAGTCATTGCCCAAACAATGAGAACTCATTTTGTTTTTTTTTTTCTGCTACTACAAAAAATGCTATTATGAATATTTTATTGTGCATGAGACTTTTCTTTTTGTCATTAAACTCCATGGGGCATATGTCCATAACTTTGAATATTTTTTTATCAAGTTTAGTAACTTTTCTCTAGCTCTTCATGTTCCTATAATTCTTATACATACACACACATATGCACACACATCCACACATAGCCTATCATATGTTAATGAAGTCCTCTCTCAATTTTCATATGCATATAACTACATGTATGAATACATATATTCCATATAAAGCACATATTTTTTGCACATGACCAGGGTGGGAATGTATTTGCCTGCCCATGCACATTCATTGTAAGACTTTTTTTTCTCCAAATGGGGATGGGTAGGGGGAAGTTATGTAGGGGAAAGGAAAAAAAAAATCAATGTATCAATATATATTGATTAAAAAGAGAAAATAAAAGTTAATTTAAAAAGAGATTAAATAGTTTTATGTGGCTGATGTTTTCTTTTGTTTAGTTTAATCACAGTTCAGAAGCTATTAATAGGAGAGAACTGTCTTTATAATCACATTCAATAAAGTGATTACTACAATGATACACCCATACAGTGCATACTTCAATACTTATTTATCTACATTATTCCAAATCCATTGGATTAGAGATTTAGAGCTAGAAGGCACCTTAGAAATCATTTAGTCCAAGCCTCTATTGGATGTTTTAGGAAATAGCTGCTTAGGGAGATTAAATTGACTTGCTAAAGATCAAACAAGTCATTAGTAGCAAAGGTAGAATTTGAATTCTGGTCCTATAATGCCCATTGTAACTGCTGAATAGTGTTTCTATGATCTCATCTATGTAGGTACTCTTTCCATCTCTTCCATGTTTTTCTTTGTGAAGTTGTTGTCTAAACAGATTAGTTAATCTGTGGCCAGTCTTTTGATAATCCTATTGGAGCTGATGAAATTTTATTAAATTGACGGTTATGGAAATATTTTATAATGTTATTGCCTTTTTCTTTTCTTTTGTTTTTGGTATGGACCAATAACTTTATCAATGTAAGGATTTTGAATTCAGGAATTCTGAAACTTTTTTTGCTGATGCAGTCCAGCAGCATCCTTGTAATTTACTGGGAACATCAGAGATTAAATGATTTGCTCAGGTTCACCCAGCAAGTATGTCAGAGGCCCTACTTGAACAAAGGTCTTCATGACCTCAAGGCTGGCACCTATCCACTGTACCATGTGGTCTCTTATGATCACCATAATCTTTTATTAGTACAAAATTGGGCACATTAAGAAGATTAGATTGTAATTCTCTCAGGTATTTTTAGCTTTTTTTATTTTTAGCTCATAAATAACATCCTTCTCACCTTCATTGTCCTTTCCCCAGTTAAGTTCTGACCTCTTCCAGTTACCTGATGGCCTGCAGATGCCTGCTATAAACAGCACAGTCAAAATAAACTTACTGTTTTCTAATTTACAATTTGTGTGTTGATGTTGTGATTAATTTCATTTGCATTAAACTGGGTCTAAGAGAGCAACTCTCTCTTTTCCTTTCTTATTTTTATTTTTAAGCCCCTAAGAGAATGCAAAGGAAATTGAAAGACTGACATAATGTTATCATTCTAGCAAAGGGGAATTCCAGGACTTTCTGAAGAGCTTAGTATTCTCTTTAAAATGGTCTTATGGCAAACTTGGTCAGGGCTCTCAAAAGTGTTGCTTCATCTTTCTGTAAAGTTTATCAGAGCAGGTTTCTGAAATCAATCATGTCCTAGTATTCTGTACCTTGGGATCTGTGTACTAATGCAGTTTATAAAGATGTGGTTCTGAAAAGCTGTATGTAAATCAAAGCAAATTTGAATGCTTGAGGATAGTTAGGTATTTAAAGGAGTCTCATAGTGAAAACTTCAGCAACAGAAAAAAATCCCTTTGGAGTGAATAAGCACCTTCCTGAGGGGTATCTCTTTTGGAAACTTGAATTTTGGTATAGAGAGACCCCTTAGGCTAGCAGAAAGAGATAGTCACCAAAAAAAAAAAAAAAAAGAAGCTCCTGCTAATACTCTCTCTTTGCTGCCAGTTTTGTCTTTAGCAGACTACTGAAAATACTTCCTTGAGGAGAAAGGGGTTATTTGCAGGACAGATATTGGATGTTAAAGAGGTGGAGTACTGGTTCTTCTTGTTTTTTTGATTTTGGATGAAGGATTGTAAGGAAGATAGATAGTTTATCAGATTTCTGCTGAACACCATGTTCCTAGTGAATCAATGGGATTGAAAAATTTGTTAGGTGGAGGAAGTAATCCTTTGCTAATGGCAGTTCTGGTTTATCATATTCAAGGAGATCCAAAGTCTATCTCTGAGAGAGAAGCTAGATGAAGTCTCCTATCCTTCATGTATGTCCACTAATTGTTGACTAAACAGGGATCTTTAAGAGAGAATGGGAGCGTGGTGCAGGGAACTCATCAATGGACCAAAGAGAGGAAAAAGCAAGATATAGCATTGCTATCTTAATTTTGTAGATTTTGTCCTTTTGGTTAAAAAAAAAAAAATGATGGGGAACAGACCATATTTTGTGATATATGAAGGTAAAAAGAAGGAGACTGCATGGCCTGGCAAAATTTTGGCCGAGATAACATCATTTGGGTAACATCATTTATTGATTTCAGACCAATAAAGTGACAACTTTTTGGTTGGGGTGTGTGTGGGGGGCTTTAGTCTGGTCTTCAAAAAACAGAACATAACTGGCAATTTTTTTGCTTTTAGAACAAGTAGCACAAAATATGACTAAAGCAAATAAAACAATACTGACGCTCTTTTCCCCTAAATATTTTTGGGGAATTTATTAAAGAGAGAAAAAGCAATGTACTAGGGAATAGTTCATTTGGAGGTGTGGTCATCAGTCTGCCCTCTTTTAGCTTCTTGTTTTTGTTGATATATAGTTAAGCTCAGTTGTTTCCCCTTGCTGCAAAAGGCCTGCAGGGGCTGACATCATCTTCTAAAATTTACTCCAGAGAGGCAAAGCTTTCATCTTCCTTAGTTATATCTCTGCCAATGGTGTACCATAGACATGGTTGGTTGTCCTTCATTCTTGAAGAGGACCAAAATAACATCACTATATTAGAATCAAGTTACAGTGTGTCCTACTATGGCTGATGAGACCAATATGAGTTTTGAATGCTCTGCCTCAGCTCTGGTACAAAGTTTATATGAATATTTGGGGTCACTTCTCTGTGTATCTTGAGTTTCTTCTAAACTAATTCATTTCTGCTTTGCTCAAAGAGCACAGCACCTTCTCTGATGAGGACATGCTATGCTGGGTGATTTGTGCCAGTATCTCCCATGTCATGAAATCAGTTCTATAGTTCTTACGAGAGACCTTGAGAGTTCCACTGATTTGCTTTTTCTGCCTACCACATGAGCACTTCTCAAGTTTCCTAAGCTGAGTGACCCTGGCCAAGTCACTTAATTTCTGGTTACCATATATTCCATACATACATACATATATACTACAAAGTGTATTGAGTGTGAGCTGGAAGTCGACTAAAATGATTTATAACAAAAATAGTTCCTGAACTCTTTAAAATGACTAAGGGGAGCAATGTTCCTATTTGAGGAACAAGACTCTATGTTTTCAAGATTTCTCAAGTCCCAGAGCTCCCACAAATTTCTTCACATACTACAAGGATATTAACCTCAACAATAACAACAAAAGAGTAGCAGCAGCAGCAGCAGCAGTAGCAGCAAGAGCATCAACAAGCAATTGCCAAGCAAATCCCTAGTAATACTGTTTAAGTTTCCTTGTTCTGCAAAGATTTTAAAAATCCCTAAGTTTTCATTTAGAACCTCCAGAAAGAATATCCATTTACTTCCTCATCCCTATCCTCATTTAATTAAATCTACTTTTTTTTTTTTTTTTTTTTTTAATGAACATTTAGGAAGCTTTTCCAAACCACCCAAATTATTTCTCATTCAATTTTGTTTTTCTGTTTTAATTACTCACATTGAACAAGCATTGTCTTATACTATTTTAAATTGCAAATCTGCCACTGTATATTTCAGATATATAATAGTGATAATGAGAGGAGGTATAGCTTACTGGATAGAGAACTTGTTCCAAGTCTCACATGTGACACACACTGGCTATCCCCTGAGTATCTCACTTAACATCTGAGTGTCCTGGGCAACATTCTTAAAATTAAAGTTATAGAGAAAGTGTTAACTTGTTTTGGTAGAAGAGATTCTTCCATATGCCAGTGAAATCACAGATCTAATCTCTAGCCTTATCTTATAATGATACTAACTAAAATTTATGTAACGCTTTTTGTTATTGTCCATTCATTAAAATCATTTTTGACTTTTTGTGACCCCTTTTGGAGTTTTCTTGGAAGACACTGGATTAATTAGGCATTTTTTTCTCTAATTCATTTTATAGATGAAGAAACTGAGGCAAACTGGGATAAGTGACTTGTCTATGGTTCTATAACTAATAAATATGTGATACTGATTTAAACTCATGAAGATGAGTCTTCCTGATCTTAGGCCCAGTGCTCTATTCAAACTGCACCACCTAGTCATCCATAGAACACTTTATGTTTTATTAAGTTCAATAGATTCTTGTTAGACAATGTTGAAACTTAACTACCATTTAGGACATTGATTCTACTTAGTCAACAAATTTTAAAACAACTTTTTGGAACCAAATCTGTTTGTAATTAGGTTTTCTAAAGTATTACTATATCTGAATTAAGTATGTTTTATTCTTTCAAGAAAATTTTTGCTGAAAACAGTTTTACTCTATTAGGACCCCAAATAGATGTGCCAGAGGATATTCCTGAGAAGCTTAAGTGAATAATAGAATAATTTGGCTCTGGCATAGACTAACAAAGTATAAACTTATTCTTTCTATGTCTTTGTGTACATTCTGTTCAATTTTCAATGGACACCTTTCCAATGAAAAATTGGCATTTAGAATTAAATATCAACTTTATCTTCTAGAAATTGTGTATGGCTTTTCTCCAGCCCAAGACTATTCTTCATAGATTTCATAGAAAGCAAACAGCACTACAGCAATGTTATTCATTTCTGCAAGAGGATTATACAAAGGATCACATGATTTTAGAGTTGGAAGAGTCAGATTTAATCTGGTCCAAATTATACTCCAATGTCTTAAGCAATCTTAAGAATTTTCCTGAAGAAAAGTTGTAATGGCACATAATCAAGTACAGCAGACCTATTGGCTTTGCTTTCTGTTGGTGACTCATAGAGTGTGCATTCATTTGCTGTGGTGAACCATCAGAGATTGGTTAAAAATCAATCATGTATCTGCAAAGTTGACTTCTTAGCAGTCTAGAAGTAGTCATTAAACCTACCAAAAAATGTGTGATGTCATCTTTTTTAATTGTTGCTTTGTTTTATTAGAGTGCAGTAAAATAATCATTATCCACTTACAATTCTTGTTTTGTTTTTCTATAACTATTGCTTGATATCCATGTCCACTTTGGAGATTTGAGTGAAACTGTAAGTTTGAAGACTTTCAAGAAGGCTTCATTTATATGTTAATAGATAGGTTAATAACCATATTAATAACTAAGATTGTGATAGACTTTGAAGAGGAAGCAATTTTTTTTTTCTGAGATAAAGAGGATTTGAAACTGCTCTTGGTAGTAAATTACTCTCTAAGCCATAAAGGAATGTCAGAATTTTCTCCTCATGCTGCTAATCAGTGGAGTAGGTATATTAGAAAGCCAATTCTGGGGCAGTTAGGTGGTGCAGTGGTTAGAGCACCAGCCCTGAAGTCAGGAGGATTTGAGTTCAAATCTGTCCTCAGACACTTAACACTTCCTAGTTGAATGACCCTGGGCAAGTCATTAAACCTCAACTGCTTCAGCAAAAGAAAAAAGAAAAGAAAAAAAAAGAAAGTTGATTCTGTAGTGTTTGTGAAAATAAGAGTGGAATTCAAGAGTGGAAAGATTGGAAATAGTGCTTCCTTTGAAGGATTGACTATATGAAAGTAGACAGTACTTAGTGACATGATGACAGAAATGAAAAATATTAATGTTGGACTGAGTGATTAGTACTATGATTTAGCATGTAAGATTGATTAAAGAGTTTTATTTTGGACACTGGATCTCTGAAGAATTGAAGGGTGGGTTTTAGGCTTTGGGACATCCCAAAGCCAATTCTGTTTAGAGTCAGTATGCAAGTCTTGAGTTTGTGGTCATAGTAGGTTCTGGGGTAAGACAGAAACAGGTAACTCTTGCTATGTAGATGAGCAGAGAGGGTGGGTGATAACCTCTAAAGTAATGTATATTAAGACATAGTAACAAAAATCCTGAGAGATTGAGATATCTGGTAAAGTTTTAAGTTCTCAAAATTGTTCACCTGGGAAAAGATACCATCAGGGCACAATGGAAAATATGTACTACATACCGAAATGTGATGTGAAAAACATTCACTTTAGCCAGAAGAGCAAGTTTCCCCCCTCCTCCCCCCCACCCTCCCCTGCTGTGGGCTCCAAGGGCTGTATCAACTGCCCTTCTGTTTCAGCATCATAGTACCTAGTTGACCTTTAAAATCTGTTGGCTTTAGAATTATGGGATCAGAGCATTCCCATCTGATTTACAAATATATTGGAGAATAAGCAATCCTTCTATGTTTTAGTCATTTATAAATCATTCCCTTTGAAATACTAGCACTGGCATTTTCTCTGAATTGATTGGCTAGTTCAGGAGTTGCTTCACTAAGTATGGAACATCCTCTTATTCCACCATCTTTTTCTTTCCTTCAGTAATGGGGAAAAGCTCAATCATTTCATGGAAGAAATCAAGTTGTTTCTCCAACAGTGTGGAAGTTTGGGCATAGAGGGGATGGGATTGCTTCTAGCTGAAGTGAATGTTTTTCACATCCCATTTCAGTATGCAGAATGTATTTTCTATTGTGCCCTGATGGTATCTTTTCCCAAGTGGATAATTCTGAGAGCTCAGCACTTTACCAGATAGCTCAATCTCCTAGGATTTTTGTTACCATGTCTTCCAAAATATATCCATCACTTTGTAGTTATCACCAATCTCCCTCTCTCTGTCTCTCTCTCTCTTTGTCCCTTTGTCTCTGTCTCCCTCTGTCTCTCTTGTCTCTGTCTCTCTCTTTGTCTCTCTGTGTGTCTCTTTCTCTTTCTCTCTCTCTTTTCCTCCCTCCTGCCCAACTTGCACATTGACTTCAAACATAGAACTGGCTTTGGGATGTTTCAGAGTCCTAAAATCCACCCTTCAACTCCTCAGAGACCCCTAATGGATCATAGTAGATTTCAATTCTCTGTTTTGAGTCAGGTGAAAAGACTAGGAAGTACTTAATACGTTTAAACTAGAGCTACTCTAGTGATACATAAAAATTAGACTTTATGTTTCTGTAATTTGACCAAGTCAGTATCTGGGTTAGGACACAGTCTATTATAACAATAGAGAGAATTCCCAACATAGATTGACTTTCTTAAGAAATAAACAATGTGGTATGATGGATATAAGGTCTATATTGAAGACTTGAACTTGGGTTCATGTCCTGCCTCTGACATAAATGAAATTAAGGAAATAAAGGAGAGGAGGGGAATGGTTAGGGAAAGAAAGTGAATTTAACTTCACAATGTTAACATGAAAGATGAAATCAGACACTATGTAGTCCTACTGTCACATAGAATACTGCCTCATCTTGTGAATAATTAAATGAACATACTTTCAAGACTTGAATCACAAAAAGAATGGAAATTATCCCCAAATAATTGCTGAATACAGCCTTCTGAAAATAATCATGGTCTAGATCGTCTGGTAAATTAGTGTTTAAACTGTTACCAACATTGTTTCCACTTTAGCAACAAGAGAAGGTACAGGATTGTGTTTTGGGGGTTGTAAATAAGAAAGGCCTAATGTGAGGATGACACCAGCTTTTAATAACATCCCCTTTGAATTATCCTTTAAATTCAATTCTTTGCCAACACACACTATGGAAAGGCAGCAGACTAAACAAAAACAAAAACGGTAAATAATTTTTGATGAAATGGCTTCTGAATTGTGGTTCTCATAGCAACAACCATTGTCTGCTTCTACTTCTCCTCCCCTCCCCCCTTGTGTTTGGCACATAATAAGTGCATAAAATGTTCAGTGAAAATGCAACTTGTAGGTATACAGAAAAAGATGATAGAGTTAAAGAAGGCACCCAGGAAAGAGTCAAATGCATTTAGAGAAAGAACTTTGGATACTGAATGTGGATCAAAGTATAGTATTTTCACTTTGTTATTGTTGAAAAATTTGCTTGTTATTTTCTTTCTTATTTCACCCCCTCTTTTAGATTAAAATTTTCTTCCATAACATGATGAATATAGAAATATGTTATAAGAATTGCATACATTTAATCTATATTGTATTGCGTGCTGTCTTGGGGAAGGGTGGGGGAAGAAAGGAGAAAAATTAGGAATATAACGTTTTGCAAAGGTGAATGTTGAAAACTATCTTTGAATGTATTTGGAAAAATAAAAAAGCTATTTTAAAGAATATAAAGAGGGCATCTAGTCCAAATCCTTCATCACATAAATGAAGATGTATTGGCATAGAGTGGATACATTACTTGTCCAAGATCAAACTTAATTGGTAACCAGTAGAGCTGACATTTGAACCCAGCCCTTCTGACTTGAAATCCAGCACACATAGTACTGAATTGTATTGTCTCCATCTTTAGCCATAATAAAGATATGGATTCATAGGGCACCACAGAATAACAATGGTCATTTGTATTTTTTTAGAAAGAAGGAAGATAGGAAACAAGCATTTTTTAATCACCTATTATGTACTTGGCACACATACTAAACTAGAGATATTTTTAAAAAGTCCTTTGCACAGTGTTTGGCACATAGTAGGGGCTGAATAAATCTTTATTCTCTTCCCTTATTTCCTAGCATTTTATCTTACTTTATCCTCACAACAATTCTGAGAGGTAGGTGCAGTTATTATTCCTATTTTGTGGTAGAGGAAATTGAGGTTGAGAGGGTTTAAATGACTTGTCTAGGGTCACATAGCTATTAGTGTCTGAGGTCAGTATTGAATTCTGAAGTTATATAAGGGTTTTCCTGACTCATGGTCTGTTCTTTATCCATTGAACCATCTACAGGTAACCTATCCAAGCCTTATATCTCCTGATGAGATATGAGGATTCAGCCAAAGGAATGAGGGCTTCTTGAAGACCCTTATTCAGACTGCTAGGATAATAGTGTCTAGGATAACTGTAACACTCAAAGGGAGTTTGATAGACTATCAAAGTCAGAAATGCTTGGGTTCAAAGCCTACCTTTTTGACTAATTGCATGACCATGAGCAAGTCACTTCACTGTCAATGACCCAGTAACACTTCCAGACTGGATTTAAAGGCAATTACTGATTTATGTTCTCCAACTAGAAGTTCTCCAACTAAAATTCCCCAGATTGATGAATTCATTGGTTCACTGAGTTTATCAAATCCAGCCTCAGATACTTCATTGTGGGCAACTCACTTATTTTCAGTGTACCTCAGTTTCTGCAACTATAAAACAAGGATAGTAATAGCATCTATTTATTTAAGGGATGTTGTAGGAATCTCGAAGTTGCAAAGCAAAAGCTAATTAGCATTTATAATAGTAGAACTCTAACCTGAAGCTTTATATACTATTCTGTGAAAATTACAGTGGTCCAATCTCTGACAATTAGTCATCTAGTACCAGCATAAACATTTCACTGGTGGAAATCTCACTACTTCATAAAGTTGCATTCTACATTATGGATAGATCTAATTAAGAGAAAGTTTTTCATTATATTGAACTGACTACTATAGGAGTCTTCCTATAGACATTACCTAAACAACACAGCAGCAGTGTCACCAACAACAGCCAGCTTTCATTGTTGTTACATCTGTCCTCTGGAACTACATAGAACTAATCTAATCCCTCCACTCTGAGATAGACTTTCAAATATTTAAAGAAAATGTGAACAATCCAGCTAAGTTTTCTTTAGGCCAAGTCATCATTCTTATTATGCAAATTGGAACTAGGTCAACATAAGGAGGCTCTGGAATCAGTCTGGAAAAAGAGTGAATAGAAATGATCTGGATGTCATTTAAAAGTGATTATTTATTGAGACGAAGTGGGAAGAACACCTTCAATAATATAATCATAAGCAATAAAGAAAATGGATTTTATTAAATCATGGCAGGCCAAACTGGTGGACTTAAGGAGAATTACAAAACCTAAGGATGAGTAAAAGTAGCCAAACAGATGTTTAATGTTTAGAATTTAGGGAAGCATTTAGTGTGAGCTTTCATAATATTTTACTTGATAATTCAGATTAATTTGGATATGAATATATTCACAAGAAGACAATAAATACAAGATAATAACAAATGATGTTTTCTTTGCTTGAAAAGACTAGTGAGGAGCATCAGGATTGGTGGTAGAAACAGTTTTGTAATACATCTTTATTGGATAATTATAAGATGTTGATGAGGTAAAAAAAATAAACAACGGAAGTAATGGACTTATTGTATGAATAAAAATAACAGACTGAGATTTAAGTCAGAAAATGGCATTTAATTTTATCTGCAGAATAAATCATTTAAATCCTCGACATTGTAAAGGAATAATAGAAAAACTGGGAAGAAAGCATTAATACTTAACAAGGTTTAAGGAGGATGGGGAATGAGAACAGATTGGAAATCATTTCACAGAATGAGGAGCCATTTTGCACATTTCTATTCTGCATTACATTTATTCAGCAAGTATTTATTCAGTACCTACTATGTGCTACCAAAAATAAAGAGGCAAATATAGTCATTGACCTCAAGCAGCTTACTGGATATAAATAAATGCATGCTGTTAAGTAAGTATGGCTAAGGATTGAGCCAGTTATTTAATTTATTTAATAAATTCCTAATTCAATAAATTTTTAAAATCCCTTTAAAAATACAGATGAACACCTTTTTCAAAATGCGAAGTTTTAGAGAATTGTCTAGATCTTTGAGAGATGACTTGTTCAGCCAGTATGCATAAGAGAAGGAAATTGAACCCATTCTGATGCCTCTCATTAGATAAATAAATACAAAATGTGAAAGTTTTGGAGGAGAATGGGCACCTCTGAACAATTAATTTGCCCTCCATCCCAGATTGTGGCTTATTGTAACAAAGACAATAAGGTGCTAATATCATAAAGACAGTACAGAGATGGGTTTTCACTTTGTTAGCTCTTTAGGATGTGTGAGGGTCTCCTTGATGTTTCAAGGCAGCTTCTTTTGCTGGATATTGGACATGTACCTGGGAGTCTTTAAAAAGTTAATTTGTTACCTTTGGACTGAGTTAACGCAACAGAGCAATGAAAGACCATGTCAATGGTGGCAGAGAAATGAGCCAGTTGTGAAGGAAGAACTGAACCTTTGAGAGGGACATTATTCCTTAATTCTTGCTATTCATTCAGAAGGAGAAAAAATTCCCAGAAGGGAGTAGAAGCAGGTAATTGAGACATTTCTTAGGAATGTGATCCCTAAAAATAGAGACAAGACTCATATATGAATTAAAAAAAAATTAAGACAGTTGGGAGTTGAGTTCTGGAGAATAGCCCAATGAGTTCAGCTAAGTGACTTGCTCAGCAGTCCCCAAAAGTTTGGGGACATCGTGAGAAGAGAAAGGATATTGGGGCCCTGCAGTGCCAGATACATTAAATGCCTTGGCCATGTAGGTTCCTTATGTGTGGGCCTCACTATCCAGGTAATTTCAGTTTGGGCCCATGTTTACCACTGATGCTATTTGTATTTGTAGGAGAATTTGCCCCAGAATTTTTTTTTTTTTTTTTTTTTTTACTATTTTTTATGTCATCTTAGTAAATACTTTATTTTGAAGCAATTGTTTCTATTGACTTACTATGAAAAACAAGCACATTGGTGGGGGAAATTTTGAGTTACAGTTTTAGGCAGTCGATAAATATTTAGAGCATAGAACCACAGAATACCTTGAAACTAGGGTAGTAGTCATTCTTTAGGGCACTCAACCATGCAACCTGAGAGGCCCAGTTGGGAGGTAGCTCAGAAGGAGTACTGAGATAAACAAAGTAAACACAAAGGGATATTGAGGAGGGGTCAACAACTGGGGGAATCACAGAAGGTTTCAGATAGGAGGTAGCATTTGAGCTGAACCTTTAAGGAAGGCAGGGATTCTGAGGCACAGATAAGGAGGAAGTGCATTTCAAATTTGGAAGTCAGCCTGTGCAAAGTCACAGAGACAGGATGGAGAAAAAGCAAGTGAGTCATTCTGATTGGGAAAAAAAAAATATTTTGAGGGCTGTGAAGATCAGCAAAGTTAGAAAAGAAAGTTAGGACCGTATTATAAGGGATTTTATAGGACAAACCAAGAAGCTGATATTTTATCCTACAGATGATAGGGATCCAGTAAAGCTTCTTGAGCAATTTGGTCCAAGAAAACATGAGAACTGAAGTAAGGTTTAGTGGAGTGACAAATGTAGTTGACATTAGTGTATAGTGGAAAGAGTATGCTGGAAGAGTCAAGTGACTTGGGGGCCAGTTTAGGCCTTGAACCTCTGCTAACTAACTATGAAATCTTGGGCAAATCACTCAGCTGACTTCAGTTTCCTCAGGGGAAAATGAGGGGTTAGGTTAGAGTTCCTTTTAAGATCTAAAATTCCATGAAATCTCTGATACTAACATTGGCATAGCTGTTAGATTATTTTCTTCTTCATAGATTGGGTAAGCAAGGTAATGTACTGTACCTGGAAGTCTGGTAAAACTGACCAAAGTGGGGGAAAATAACTGTTAGCTTATATAATGGAATCCTATAAATCATTTTAGCAGAGGGAATCTGAATCTGATCTAGCATGAGGCAAACCTTCTGGCCTGGGTTTGTACAAGAGTATCATCAAAAGTTAGTCAGCCCTGAGATCAGGGCAGAATAGTAGATGATTCAGGAAGAACCTCCTAAGTGAGGACCAGAGCTCACAGAACCACATTCAACTATGTCAGAACTTATCTTATAATGATAGGTGTAGGGTAAGCTAGATAGTACAATAGATAGAACACAGGGTCTGGAATCAGGAAAACTTATTTTCTGGAGTTAAAATGTGGCCTCAGACACTAGCTCTATGACCCTGGGCAAGTCACTTAACTCTGTTTGCCTCAGTTTCCCCATTTGTAAAATGAGCTGGAGAAGAAAATGATGAACCACTTCATTGTCTTTGCCAAGAAAACTCCAAAATGGGGTTACAAAGAGTTGGATTTGACTGAACAACAAAAGGTGAAGGTGGAATGTACCTTGGACTATGTGTTTTAATCCTAGAGAACCAAATCTGCATCTATAGAGTAGCAAAATGTTTCCTAAAGACTTCACATTTGTGTTCTCTCATGTTCTATCTGCTCTAAGCTAGGAGTGGAACTAGGGTCTAAGATTGGGCAGGAAAAATTTCATGTCCTTTGAGGACTACAGTAATTCTCTGGATTTAAGACTGCCCTATTATCAGAGATCAGCTGGTTATAAACTGGGTAAACAAAAATATTTGAGGGGGTAAGGTAGCAGCTTGTCTGTTATGGAGACTATGGGTCTTAGTAAGTAGCAAGGTCCATGGAGCTTTACCCTAGACAATGTCTTGATTAAAAGTAAAGAGTTGGGAAACCAAGTAGAGAAATCAATGCGAGAATAAAGTGAATTGAAGGGTAAATAGCCAAGGGGCAAATTTCTTCTTTCAGCATTTGAAACCAAGAGTGAGGAGCTAGCCACACCTCCTGATTCTTACTAATGCAAGGCAGCTGTGTTGTTATAGGCAGTCCTAGAATAGTTTAGCATTCAGGGATTGTGGGCTGAGTGCCCTTCATGTCCAGCACGTGCTGACTATCACATACTGTAAGCCGTGGAGTTCCTTCCTAATTCACAGGTCGGTTGACCATTGGCAGGGGTACAATAGAAGATTCAGGGTCACATCAAGATGCCTATATTTCTCCAAAGGATCATATGAACTTTCTATTTGTAGGGTGTCTTAGTTAAAAATAAATTCCTCATGCTTTTAGGTAAAGCAGGGATTCTTAACCTTTGTTGTATCATGGAGTCCTTTGGCAGACTGGTAAAGCTTCTCAGAATAATGTTTTCAAGTGCATAAAATAAAATACTTAGTATTATAGGGGAAACCAATTACACCAAATATAGTTATTAAAATATTTTTTAAAAAGTTTGTAGACACTAGGTTAAAGAACCTCTGAAAGTGAATATTTCAATAGAGACTTGGTCCATTGTTCTTAGATTTTAGATGGGAAAGGTAAGTAGTTAAGAGTGATTTGTATTCAAAAAGTATTTGTGAAAGAAGAAAAAGGGATAGATTGTTTTAAAAATACTTTATTCTTTAAAAAAAAAAATTTTCTTGATACTACCTCACATCAAATCCTTCCTTGTGACAAAGGACAATGAAGTAAAACCAATTGACATTATATCTAATAACATGTGCCTTACCTGGCTGATGGTTGCCATTTCTGTTTCATCATCAGTCCTTTAGAATCAAGGTGCATTGCATTGATCTGAGTCTTGATGTCTTTTAGCATCCTTTTCCTTTACATCTTGTGATCCCTATATGTAGTATTTTTTTGTTTTTTTCTTCACTATGCATCAATTCATACAAATTTTCCCAAATATCTTTGTATTCTTCACATTCATTCATTTCATTTATACACATTTATTTAGCCTTTTCCCAAACAGTGGTCACTCTCTTATTTTCAAGTTTTTTCTTTTTGTTACCATAAAAGATAGTTATTAATATTTCATTTTTGTCAGATTTTATTTTAGGCCATTGACTTGCTTAGAAGTATATGCCTGTTTGGCATAAAGGCTAAGAACAATTCATTTAATGCCTTTTGTCCTATAGTTCCATATTGTTTTACAAAACAAACATTTACTAAGTCTTAGATACATATAATATGGATGTTATATATATGTATATGTATATATAAACACACACATATATATAATATTCATATTATGTGTATATAATGTATATAGAGGTGCTAAGGAAATATGAAAATAAATTAAAAAATATTAGACTTGATGGAAGATGCTATTTTCACAGGTATTCACATTTTTGAGGTTGCAAACAGATCAAGTAAAGAGAACCATTTTATAGAGAAAAGTAATTATGCTCCCACTATAATCATTATTACAATTAAATGAATTACAGTTGGTCATTAGTACATTGATGAGATGTTGAAATATCTAGAGTTTTTACTTGATCTTTGTATAATTCCTTATATATAGTAGGCACTTAATATGTGTTTTGCTGATGTGAATTAGTTTTACTTAGCCACACTTTATATCCCAATAATTCTGAAACCACAATCCTGTTGACTAAACTTTATTTGAATGGCATTCAAACCAGCTGCTTTCACTCTACTGTCTTTCCCTAATATTTAGTAATAAACTAAGGCATTTTCTTGGTATTGTAGATTATATTGCATAGGAGATTTGTCTGATCCAAAGTATAGCAATCCTTCTGCCCAGCTTATTTTTAGAATGAAAGGAAGATACATACTAACAAGCATGCTGGATAGATGTTAACTGGGATATTACACATCCAAATGGGAGATGGATACCATTTTCTATAAACTTCTTTCCACCAAACACATTACTGTGGCATGAAACTTTCAAAGAGCAAAATACATTTTTGGAAACTTAGTGGTTGGGGGTGGGGTGAGGTTGGAGGATGGACTAGAGCCCAACTGGAGTAATTATAGGGAAGCATTCAACTGTGAGAGTCCCAACTGGCTTTAACAGGTAACTTCTGATGAAGTCTCAAAGACATTGGGGAAAAAAATCCTCAGAATTCCTGAAAGGATGCCCTTGACCTTGAATTTGACAGTTGGTTTAGCCAGGTGGCTATGAATAATGTTTCCTTAATTAAAAAACAAAAACAAAAATAACCACAAACAATTATTTCCAGAAAATACCATTTGATTTTATATTAGCCATCTAATTATTTTCCTTGAATAATCAATTACATATTTTTTCTAATATTTCTCTGGCATAACAGAATGACAACTGCTATACATAGTCTTATTTAACTCAATATTTAACTTGAATCAGTCCAAATCTTTAGGATGCCTTCAGATTTCTAAGAGAATCACCTTCAATCACACATGCCCTTCTCTCCCAACAGTTCTGTCAAATATTCTCAGCATATGATTACAATTAGAGTGGTCTGAGTCCCTGTGGGGTTTGGTGTTATTTTGCACCAATTTTGTTATCTTTGAGGAAGTCCCAAGTATGTTATAGAGGTTGAGATAATATACTGAGTTTGTATTGGAGTCAAAACCACATAACTCCTGAGCCATAGGCAGAAAGAGATACATATTCTAACTTAATGTAGTAACTCTTACCCTTATCTCATTCTTAAATTTGCTTCTATGACCCTCCAAGAGGAGGAAGTGAAGAAGCAATGCATTCCAGGTATGGGAAAAAACCTGGGGGTGGAAGCCTGAGATGATATGCCAAATTCAGGAAACGGTTTATAGTCCAGTTTGATTAGAATGTGGAAAGTGTGAAGGGGAGTACGGTCATTGCTCTTCTGAGGATCATATTAAATAATGGATATAAAGCATTTTAAAAATCTTTATGTCCTATGTAAATGCAAGTCATTATTATCATTATTAGCCTACATTCACTCACTACACTTCCAATCCAGTGATAACTTCATTTCCTGAGCCTTTAACTTGACTCCTGCTGAGCTCAAACAATGTTTATAAGCAATATAGAGATATTGGTAAATATTTAACAATTAAGCTCTGAAGAAAAAAATGTATATGCATATATATTGCATTATTAACACCTTTAAAGTCGAATTAATCAACAAACAATAAATCAAGCCCTTGATTGAAGTGACTGCTGATTTCTGAGATGTAAATGCTCACATTAAAAATTTAACCATCAGCTGGTTAGAGCTGGTTCCAGCACAGTGTAATATAAAATGTATTAGGAATTGAAAGTTGGAGCCTGAGTCATAGAGGACTTTGTAGAGGGTCTTAAATGCCAGACTAAGGAATTTTTATTTTATCCTAGAGGCAGGGAGCCACTGAAGGTTTTTGAATAGAGACATCATATGGTCTAATCTATGGGCTGTTGTTTTGTTATTCAGTCACGTCTGACTCTTTGTGACTTCATGGACCACAGCACATCAATGCTGTCCATGGGGTTTTCTTGGCAAAGATACTGGAGAAGCTTGTCATTTCCTTCTCTAGTGGATTAAGCAAAACAGGTTAAGTGATTTGCCCACAGTCACATAGCTAGTAAGTGTCTGAGGTCAAATTTGAACTCAGTCTTCTTGACACCAGATCCAGTGCTCTATTCACTGAGCTACTAATAGCTGATGTGTGCATTATGGAGATAATTTTGGCAGCTGAGTAGAAGCTGGGAGATCTAATTGAAGGTTATTGCAATAACCTAGAGGAGAGTCAATGACTATGTTAGTCATTGAGTGGGTGGAGAGAAGGTAATGAAATGAATGTGAAAAGATTTTGTGGAAGTAGAATGGACAAGAGTTTCCAAATGACTGGATATGGGAAAGAGGGGAAAAGAAAAGTTAAGTATGACCTTGAGATTGTAAACCTAGATGACTGGAAAGATGTATTAGTATTCTCAATGGAAATAGTAAAGTTTGAAAAGGGGATGCAGTTAAGGAGTATATAATGAATTCTGTTTAGGACACATTGAGCTTCAGGCACTTTTGAAAAATCAAGGTGGAGAAGGACATCCTGGTAGTTAGTGATACAGGAATAGTGTTCAGGAAAAGATTGATTTAATGACATAGATTTAGGAGCCATCTGTAATTGAACCCTCACATAGGAATGAGATCAGTTTATTAGAGAGTCAATAAGGATTTAATATGTTCCAGGCCCTGTTGTAAGTATTGGGAATACAAATACAAGTAAAAAAAAAAAAAATCCCTATTTTCAAGGACGTTACATTCTAATGAAGAAATAAGTAGTACACATATAAGAACACATAAAAAAAATGTGAAGAGAACATATAAATAGAGGGAGGTGGGGGCAGCTAGGTGACGCAGTGGATAGAGCATCAGCCTTGAATGAAGGACCCGAGTTCAAATGTGGCCTCAGACACTTAAACACTTCCTAGCTTTGTAACCTTGGGCAAGTCACTTAACCCCAGCCTGGGGGGGGGGGGGGATTAAATAAATAGAGGGAAGCTAAATAAAAGATTAACTTTTTACAAAGGAATGTTTGCTTCAAAAGGCACAATTGCAAATACAAAAAATACAGGTGGGGGTCACCACTTGTATCTAAAACTGAGAACAAGTGACAACAGAAACAAATACTCCTAGACTTAAACCTCAAAAGTTGATGCAAAAAAGGGAGAACTGGTTCAGTTCCTGGTGTCTACTCACTGGGTGACTGGACATACCTAGAAGGAAAGTATAGAAGATAGCTTGAACTGGAAAGAGAGAGCTACTGTCTCTGACCAGATTAGCCACACAGCTAATCAAGAGCCACATGGTAGGGGATGAAGAGAGTCTCCAAGTTGGGTGATCTGACATGCCCAGGAAGCCCTGTTCCAAATACTTGGGGTCTTATGAGATTAGAAAGAAAAAGTATGTAGAGAGAGAAGGTCCAGAACTGAACTTGGGAGAACATTTATAATTAGCTGATATGATATAGATGATAAGGAAAAAAAGAGAGAACCGATCCATAAAACCTAGAGAGTAGAGAATATCTAGGAAGACATGTTGTTCAATAAATAGTATCATGCACATCAGAGAGGCCAAGAAGTGTGAGAAAAGAAAAGTCCATCAGATTTGGCAATTAATCGATTGTTGATACACATGAAGAGAGCAGTTTCTTCAGCTGAGAAATGAGTGTGGGAGCCGGATTGCAAATAGTTGAGGAACAAGTGAAGGGAGTGTAAAGGGAGGTAGTGTGCTGTTGCTGAGTCATTTTTTCCAGTTGTGTCCAACTTCTTTGGGACCCCACCTGGGGTTTTCCTTGGCAAAGATATTGGGTTAGTTTGCCATTTTCTTTTCTAGCTCATTTTACAGGAAACTGAGGCAAACAAGGTTAGGTGATTTGCCCAGGATCACATAGCTAATAAGAATTTAAGTCCAGGGTTGAACTCAGGAAGTTGAGTCTTTTTGATTCCAAGCTAGGGATTCTATCAACTGCTCCACCTAGCTACCAGGTAATGTAGGTGTCTACAACTCTCCTCAGAGTTGAGTCCTAGACACTTGGCTTCTCCCAGCTTTCCTGATCTTGCTGCCCATACTTGGTATCCTGGCTCCAAGGTTGCTATGGTTCAAACATGCAACTTCTGATGGGAGTTACCATCTATATCTGAAACTGAGAAGGACAAAAGACAGAATAGAAACAGACACTCTTAGACCCAAGCCTCAGAGTTAGTGTAAAAAGGGAGAACAGAGGGAGGAGATCCTTCCCCTCTCACTCAACAAGTTGTAGTCATCTCTTTCTATGAATTTGGCTGGGAACATAGAAAGATCTAGGACAATAGCTTGAGGGGATTGTGGGGTCTAGTGAAGGCTGTTTAAGGTTTTTTTTTTTTTTTTTTTAATTTCCATGGACCAAACAACGTGGCTTTCTTATTCCATTTGTATGTGTTCTTTTGTCCCCCCTGAAAAGGGAATAGAAAATTCTCCATCTTATTGGTATGGTATATATTCACTAGACTCTGGGTAGATTCTGCAAATACCTGAGTGTGTTAAAATGATATCTTTCTTGGACTCCATAACAATACATTCAATTAAGAATAATGTCCTATTTCTCTCTATATTAATAACTATCAAACTAATAGTAAAAATGGCCTTCCACAAACTGACTGGTGACTTTGAAAGAGCTTCTTTAGCAGAGATACCACAGTGTTGCAGTATAATTATAAGGAAAGTCTTTCGCCAACTCTGCTTCCACCTGCTCTGGGGCATGCCCAGTTTCAAGATTGGCAGCCAGATTTGTGTCCAGGTTTTAGGCTGTTGCATAGCAGCCCTGAATTTAATCATGTTGAGGCATGACATCGGGTCTGAGCATTCTACTTTCCCACATATAAATATATGGAGCCTACTCCAAAGACTACTGGTCTTTAGGATGAATTTTAGCATTTCTAGTTATAATCTGTATGACTTTAGGGAAAGTTAGTTAAGCTCTCTGGGCTTTAGTTCTCTCATCTATAAAATGAGGGTTTGAATTAGATGACCCTTAAGGAACCTTGACACCATATTCTCTTGCCTTAGGAAAATGTTACCTTATCATTATCTTCACAGGAATTGGACTACAGAACAGCTACTCCTAAGTCTCATTAATGCCCATAATGGGGCCATCATTGTGATTTCCTTTCTATAATTCACCCTGTATATATGTAATATATTTGGAATTAGAATGCCCTTGCATCAGAACCATCATAAGCCATAACTAGGGATGAGAAAATGAGAAATCATACCCAAAATACATGTTATTGTTCAGTCATTCAGTTGGGTATGATTTTTTGTGATCCTGTGAACTAAACAGTACACCCATAGTGTTTTTGTTTTTTGTTTTTTTTGTGAGGGGAAGGACAGAATAGGAGGGAGTATTTCCCTCTCCAGGGACTAAGACAAACAGAAATTAAGTGACTTACCCAGGATCACATAGCTAGTAAGTGAATGAGGTTAGATTCAAACTGACTCTAAGCCCATCCAGCTGCCTCAGGTATAAGTAGTAGTATATGCATTCTCAAGGTACTTAGAATGAGGGTAAGACCCTGGTACCAATATTATAACAAAAAGTCCAGGATATCACTCTTTAGTGGGTTTTGCTACCAAAGGAAGCAAAGGGGATTGCTACCAAAGGAAGAATATAGCAGGGCCTAGATAGGGTAATAGTATGTTTAAAAATTGCACAATCTTTGAAAATCATTATTTAAATTTTTGTGCTCTTTAAATCTTATTGCCCTGGAGCAAAGTCTTAGTCACCCCACACTAATTTCAGCTTTGTCTTATGCTAATTATTTAGTTGTTTATTTTGGACAGAGCACTGTACTAGGAATGAGACTTGTGTGTAAGGAAGGGGTATAAGAGAAAACTAAGCCCCAGAGATTGGACAATGACAGATAGTCAGTGGGAGAGCCAGGATTTGAACAGAACTCTGACTCCAAATCTATTATTTATTCCCCAATATTACATTGCCTTTAAACTATACTTTTTTGCCCTCAGTTCATATATAGTCAAGTTGGGCAAGCCCCCAAATATACACATGAAACAACATGAGAAAATTGTAGAATAGTATAGAAATAAGTGACCTTGGTAGACTTATTATAAATTCAGAGATGTGGAAAAGTGAACAGACTATGATAAGATGCAGTGGATAGAGTTTGAGATTAGAGTCAGAAAGACCTGATTTCAAATCCAGCCTTGGACACTTACTAGCTGTGTGACCTTTTGCAAATCACTTAACCCTGTTTACCTTTTCCCGTATCTGTCAAATCAGGGATTTTGAAGTGAAGCAGTAGATCAAGAAGACTCAGGGAGGGGACATGACATGCAAAGGAATTGGATTTAGGAGAGGGAGAGCTGGGCAAGCTTACCTGCCTCACTTTCCCCTCCTGAACTATCTGGGTTCAGTGGCCAAATATAGATCAGGATGACTGGAGATGGCCCTGGATGTAGTAGGACACACAAGGACACACACAATGTAATCTTGGGTAAATCACATAAAATGCTTGAGTTTCCTCATCTGTAAAATGAACTGGAGAAGAAAATTGACAAACCATTCCCGTTTCTTTGAAAATGGCATTATGAAAGTGTGTGTGTGTGTGTGTGTGTGTGTGAGAGAGAGAGAGAGAGAGAGAGAGAGAGAGAGAGAGAGAGAGAGAGAGAGAGAGAGAGAGAAAGAAAAAGAGAGAGAGAGAGAAAGAAAGAGAGAGAGAAAGAAAAAAAAAAAAAGAGAGAGAGAGAGAGAGAGAGAGAGAGAGAGAGAGAGAGAGAGAGAGAGAGAGAGAGAGAGATAGGGGGAGGCTAAGTGAAAGAAAACTTCCTAAGGAAGTGAACTGCTAAGCAGATAAGTGTTGAGATGAATCTTGAAGGAGATTGTGACAAAACCAACTTTGAACATCTGTCAAAAAAACTGGTAGTGTTGGATTTAAATGGTTGCTTTAAAATGTTTTGTTCCCTTACTGATAAAACGTGTTTTAGAAATCGTTTCATCATGAAGAGCTCTCTTGCTAAAGCCTCCTGTACTTACTCAGGCTGTAAAAGTTAGAGCCTTTGCAGAAAGAACCTGTTGAGAAGGACTTTCTGACACATGCCTTGCTATTAGACTTAAATCCAGTGTACTAGACGGTAGTGCTTGACCTGAAGACCAAAACATATCAAAGGAAGCCACACTTGTCTCTTAGGTGATGGATGGGAACTGACATAAAGAAGTGAGGAAGAGGGCAAAGGATTGAGTAGATGTGTGAAAAGACAATTTGAATTCCTGGGGACAAAGAGAAACATGGGGGGTGGGATGGGCAAGTGATTTGTGAAGTTGTACACAAGTTAGAAAACAAGATCCATAGACTTGCCAGGTCTAGGATCTACATATGTTACATTGACTTTGAAAACACTAGCTATATAAGGGAAAATTACTTTGAGTTATACTTTATTCTGCCAAGAAACTTGGTCTAAGGCTTTATTTTTTGAGGAATGTTTTTACCTTTTTTTTTCCTCCTTTATTTTCCTTTATGCCAATGGATAAGTTCTTCTCATGCAGGCTCCTCTTAACATTTGACAGAATATAGGCTGTTGCTTATATGGGGTGATTTGGAGAGCATTGGAAAAAATTTTCTGTTCCCCAATATTATCTTTTTTGATTTGCTATGAATTTTGAATCCCAACATTGGTGTTTTGTTTCACTAGGTTAAAGCTTTGACTCTCTGGAAGCTAGGAAGAATAATACATACAATTTTTATTGGTTATACCTACCTGGCATGAATTCCTTTATTACATTGTTGTCCCATATGTCAGGTAATTGAGAACAGGGCCATTTGGCAATGGTGATGGGACAATTTAGTCTCAATAGAGGAATAGTGGGGAGTGGTAATAGGTTGTGAGTGAGGACTTGAGTATAGACTCTCCAGGGAGGGTTTGGGGGCAACTAGGGAATAAATAGAAGGCACTACATGGTAAGGTGGGTAGAGCACTGGGCCTGGAGTCAGGAAGATTTGAATTCAAATGTGGCCTTGAATACTTATGTGAGTTGGGCAAATCACTCAATTCTATTTGCCGCAGTTTCTTCATCTATAAAATGAGCAGGAGAAGGAAATACTAAACTACTTCAATAACTCTGACAGGAAAACCCAAAATGGGGTCACAAAGAGTTGGACAGAACTGAAAATGACTGAACAACAGAAGGTCTACAAATCTGAGAGAGTGAAGGAGAATGACCTGAACCACAAGGTAGGAAGAAGTCAAACTTTTTACCTACTTCCGCAATTTTGCCTAGAGGGCTGGATATTTTTGTTGGCAAATTCCACATGGAGGTAGTTTGGAAAAATACCTTTAGCAACTTTTCCTATTTAAGTTATCAGAATGACCACACTTACAGAGACCAATTTTTGGGTATGAGCAGAGTCCTGGCAAATTATAGTTATCTAGGAAGAAGGAACAAGTTCATAATCATGGAAACTGATATGAATTTGGGGGCTTTTATTACTGAGATTTTTTCCTCTTTATCCCACCCTGTTCCTAGGAAAGCTACTGCTAACAAATGACACAAAAATTTGGTCTCATTAATCATTTCTTGCTCTGGCAGAGAGTTTCTGATGGATTGAAAACAATTATCAACCTCTCCAAAAGATAAAACATTGTGTTTAGATTTTCATCGATATCATTATTTTTTATGGAATGATGTGGGGGTAGAGAAATAGCTTTTGTCTCACAAGTCATATTAATTGGTAATCTTAATAATAGCAATAATAAATGACAGCATTAAAATTGCTTGAATAAAAAAGAGAATAAAAAGACTGAGAAAAGGTGACTAAAAGAATTAAAATGAGATTATAAAATAAATCATAAAAAGCAGATTAGGAGAGTCATAGCAAGCTTCATGGAACACAATTGATAAACACAAAGAAAAATACTTATGGCATTCCCATCATAGCACTAGAGACTCCACATATCTGGTTAGCATGAAAAACCAAGCAGTGTAATTAATCTGGAATAGAAAGGATACCACAGATGTTTAAAATTATTTTTTTTTCTACTGACTCAGTCTCCTGCACATTTACAAATTGTAGGTTGTAGATTAATAGCCCCTGAGGTTCATTGCCCAATGGGCCTGGCTCCAAGCTATGTGTTTGCACTCAATGACAAGCATTTGGATTCAGACTATTTCCCCTAATCAGACTATAAAAAAGTTTTAAAGCAAAATCTGTTTGTTCTCACACTACCCTTGCTATAAAACCTAGTCTGTGTTAAGGATTCACTTAATAAAATTGTCTCCTTCCCCCCAAAAAAGTTAGATACAGCAGTCAGAAGACAAGAAGCAGGGCTGGGCTCCATTCCATGGGATTATAATTTAGCCAGAGAGGATATTTTGTCATAAAAGGTACTCTGATCCATCTGGTTCATTTAAATTCTGAATTTGCTGTTTTAGTCCCAGAGAGATTATTTCAAGAAAGCTTAAATGTGAGAGAAAAGATTATGCAAACATATAATTTCACAATGCCCCTGAAGGCATTAAATCTCACACACTATTAAGTAAGTAAATACTGTTATGACAGGTAAACTGAGGCATGAAGCTGCTGAGTAGTTATAAAACAGAAACTCCATATTCTCAGAATCTGGAGTAGGAGATACTATTGTGTATATACAAATATGAGAAGACATTAGCACTCCTGGCATGCTTTATTATGATAACCTTTGTAGGCAGTGCAGAGTTCAAAATGAATACAACAGTTAAAGAGGTATATACAATTTTCAAATTTTGAACTGAAGTAAAATATATATATGGGTTGAATGTGATGGTTTTCTTATCTCATTGTTTGGCAGTCATGGTTTAGTGAGAAAAACACTGGACTAGTAATCAGCAAGCTTGAAATTTATTTCCAGTTCTGTTTCTTCCTAGCTGGTTAAGGCCTTTTTAAATCCTTAGACCTCTATTTCCTTGGTTTTGAAATGAGATTTTAGGTTCCTTTGAACTCTATCATTTTGTAACTCTACACTTAGTGCCATTTCTTCTATACCATTCACCTCCATCCTTTCAAATGTGCACTGTCTGATGGAAAGCTATCTGTAAGGTTGCTTGAGTGTTAATTGGGTCATGTGTCTGTGGTGGGAACATGTTTGCTCACATGGAAAAAGTCCTTTAGTTTCCTATCCCTTTGAAAATTACTGAAAAGAAATCTTTATTAGGGAGTCTTCACACTAACCGTTTTTGGCTCTCCCTTGCACTTACAGAAATCAGTCACAGCTAGACCCAATATGAGCACTAGGTAGCTTTCCCAGTTCCCTTTACCTAGTTGTATAAATTTCAGCAATCTGCAGGAATTTCCTGTCCAAATGTCTATAAAATAGTTCATCTCTAGGCTTGTTTAAGGATGGACCGTATTATTATAAAATAGACATTTAAGTATTTTGGGGATCTTTTATTTTATTGATGTAGGTGTACCTGTTGCAGACTCATATTGCAATTACACCATGTTTTAATTGATTGTCCTTGCCAGATGCTATTGCTCAAAAATTCACTTACTGGTATCCAGATTTAAATTGATGAGTTTTTCTGTGCTCAGCTAAGCCAGTTCTTTGAGGACAAATACACATTGCTTAATCTATGCTAGATCCTATCCTACTTGTTAGAATGTTTAGTTCTAGACATCATAGGATTTTAGGATCCTAAATCTAGGTCTGTCAGGGATCTCAAAGGACAGAGTTAGCCCAACCCTCTTATTTGACAGAGGAGAAAGCTGAGGTCCAAAGGTCCAGTCACACAGCCAATAGATATTAAAGGCAGGTTGCCTTGACTCTAGAGTTAGTTATCTTGCCATAACATCATGTTGTTGCTCTTTTTACACACACACACACACACACACACACACACACACACACACACACACACACACACTCACACTCACACACACACACACACAATTTGTTTTAGAGTCTTTTATTGAATGCTAAAATATTATGACAATCCAGCAAAATTGTATGGGGCATTGACCAAATGGAAATTCTTTGTGTAGGCCATATCAGCAATGTATTCTAAATCTTTTACATGATGATAAGTGTCTTTGAATTCAGGCAAGTTCATTACCAAAAGCTTGGCCATGAGGAGATGACCTTTTTTGGCCACAATAACTCACACAACTTTCTATTAAGGAACAGAAGGGTTGAAATGGATGTCATTGAGACCATGCCCTCATGGAAGAAATCGCACCCAATAGTAAGAATAATTGTACAGTATGGCATAGTGAATAGGTGCAAACCTCATAGAAAGAACTGAATTTAAATTCTTTCTCAGACACTTATGAGCTATCTAAACTTGGGGCAAAGCAGGTAACCTATTTAAGCCTTAATTTCCTCTCTTGCAAAATGAGAACAATAATAACATCTATCTCATAGGGTTGCTAGAAGGACCAAATGAGATTATATGTATGTATGTATACATATCTCACTCTGCAGACCTCAGAGGGCTATATAAATGTTAATTGTTGTTATCATTATCATATCAAATGAACCCATTTAAATATGGGTTCAAATATTGTCTCTGATACATATTGGCTACAAACTCTGAGCAGGACACAGACTATTCTTTAAAATACTTAAGTTGTGGGTAGGTGCAGCTCTGCATTGGTAATAGGACTTTCCTTGCTAGAAGTTCCCTATACCACTGAAGTCACAGTTGAATATGGTTGAATAATAATTAATAAATAATAACAATAATGTAAATTTATATAGTGCTTTAGATTTGAAAAATGCTTTCATTATAATAGATTTGTGATCTTTTGAAGTATTGTTGAAGTCCATGCATATGTAGAAAGCCACTCAGTCAATTAGCATTTATTAAGTTCCTCTTATATGCCAGATCATGGCAGCAATGTTAGACAGTAAAAGGAATGCTAGATTTGAGGCAGAGAACCTGGGGTCAAATTCTGGCTCTGCAACTTACAACCTGGGCCATCATGAACTGATTATTTTGGAGGTAGCTAGTTGGCTCAGTAGAGTCAGGAAAACTTCAGAACTCAAATCTGGCCTCAGATACTTATTAGTTGTGTGATCCTGGGCAAGTCACTCAATCGCTCTTTGCTTTAATCCACCGAAGAAGAAAAAGGCAAAACATTCCAGTTTCTTTGTCAAGAAAACCCCATAGATAATATTATTATGCTATGATCCACAGAATCATGAAGAGTTGGACACAAGTGAATGACCAAACAATAGCTATCAAATTTGCTGATCATTGGACTAAGTGCTGGAGGTACAAAAGAAGGCAAAAAATAGTCCTGCTTTTAAAGGGGAGACAATATATAAACAACTATATACAAACAAGCTATAGGCAGAATATATTGGAGGTAATTCAGAGGGAAGGCACTACATTAAGAGAAGGATTAAAAAAGGTTTCTTATAAAAGATGGGCTTTTACCTTTACCTTAAACTAGAAGGAATCCAGGGGATCAGAAGCTGAGGCTGAGGAAGGAGAGCATTCCAAACATGGAGAATTCTGGTCATTGAAAAAGCCCAGAGTCATGTAATGAAGTGTCTTGTTCAAGGAGTAGCAAGGAGGCCAGCAGGGTCATGGAATCACAGTGTACATGAAAGGGAGAGAGATGTATGACTGGAAAAGTTGTAACGGACCATGTTATGAAGGGCTTTGAATAACATATTTTATGTTTGATCCTAGAAGTGGTGGAGAGCCACTGGAATTTATTGAGTTGGGATTGAAGGGATAACATAGAACTGCTGTCTAGGAAGATCACTCAACTAGATGAGTGGAGGATGGACTGGAATGTGTAGAGACCTGAGACACTAGACTACTAGGCAATAGTCTAGATGTGTGGTATTGACATCTTGGACAAGGGTGTGACAATGTCAGTAGGGATGTTATGAAGGTAGAACTGATCAATACATTGGATATGGAGGATGAGAAAGAGTGAAGAAGCAATGATGATACCTAGATTTCAAGCTTGAATGATTCATAAGGGTGTTACTTTCAACAGAAACAGGAAGTCAGGAAGAGAAGAGGGCTTGGGGGATAGAGTTAATGAGCTCAGTTTTGTACATGTTGAATTTAAGATGTCTATGGAGCATTGAGTTTGAGATGTCCAATAGAAAGTTGGAAATGAGTGATTGGAGATTAGGGCTTTATAATAAGATTTTAGAATCATAAGATGATAATTGAATACATGAGTGCTAATAAGGTCATCAAATGAATATAGAGAGAAGAGGTTCCAAGGTAAAGAATTGGAGAATACCTGAGTTTAGTGATAAATGAAGACTCACGTAAGAAGAGTAAGAGGAAATAGTTTGATTATTAGAACCAGGAGAAAATGTCACACACAAAAACTTAGAGAGAAGAGAGTCTCAAAGAGAAGTTGATTGATAGTTCAAAAATAACAGAAGTGGAGGAAGAGGAGAATTGAGATAAAGTCATTATGACTACTAAGAGAGCACTGATAACTTTAAAAATAGCAGTTTTCTTTGAGGTTGGAAGTGAAATCATAGTTTTAAGAAGAGAGGGAGAAGAATGGAAATAGTAACATTGATTATAAATGGCGTTTTTGTAGATGGGGAGGCTACTTCAATTAAAATTGGCAAATGTTTGTGGACATGCCATTTCATGGAAAAGATAGCAAATTTCCTAGTGTTCAAAGGGACCTTGAGAAATTATTAGACTGATTTTCTACTTATAGATATACAGAACAATCATGGAAAAAGTTTCTCCAGTTTTTAGCCAGGAAAATTTCCATTTACTCTATCAAATTTACTGGTGCTCTTCTAATATTTAACAATGATTATATCTCATTTTTTCCATCAATCCTCATCTTCACTTATTGTTCTCCTGTGTCAATAGGTTAAAAAGGATATAAACCTCATTCTAAGGAAATATATTGTAGTAATGTTACATGACAGTAGGAAAATGTTAAGGGAGAAGGAATGATTTTACTTGGGAACCAGTTTTGTTCTACAAAATATTTTCTACAATGCAATGTATTCTGGGTGTTATCCAGTACTAATCCTCCAGACTAGGTATCAACGAGTCTTATCCAGAAAGGTTATATTCTGTCTTACCATTTTTTGCAATTCCTTCTAGAACAAAAATGTAAAGCAAAGTAAAATTGGGGCCCAATAAGATGGTTGTACAGACTACATTCAGAGCTAAAGCATGAACAGACAACAAAAACAGAGGCACTAGAAGAAATAAAATCATAAAATTTCAAATGTAAAAAGGACATTCAAGATTATCCTGCCTATTCCTTCATTTTATAAATCCAAAGAGATGAAGTGATTTATCATAGGCTTGTAGATTCAGAATTGGAAACAGCTTTAGAGATCACTTAGTATGAACCCTTCATTTTATACATGAGGAAGCAGAGCCAAAAAACAGATTAAGAGACTTGCCTAAGGTGACCCACCTAGTAAGTATCTGAAGTGGAATGGGAATCTAAATCTTCCTGATTTTGTGTGCAATGCTTTCTGTATCACCCCATGTTGCTTCCCAAGGTCTCAGAGCTAGAATCACCACATGAAGGCTTTTATCATAAGAATGAAGAGATGATGTCAAGGTTATGAGGCAGATAAAACTAATCCATTGTTGACGCCATGGCAGGAAAGAGATCCTTTCTCTTTGCTCATTTTAATGTTCAATAACTTTTATGGTCAAATGTTTTCCCTTCTATTTAACTTGGTTCTAAGGGTGATCAAGACGCTTATTAATTCTGACAGACTGAATTGGGTGACCATTGATTTGCTACCTAGTCTGCTCCAGGACTCAAAGTAACTATGTATGTATGTATATATTCATTCATTCATTCATCTATCTATATATTTATTTGTTTTTTTTTTTCTGGGGCAATTGGGGTTAAGTGAATTGCCCAGGGTCACACACCTAGGAAGTGTTTGTTAAGTGTCTGAGGTCAAATTTGAACTCAGGTCTCATGACTTCAGGGCTGTTGTTCTAACCACTGCACCAACTAGCTACCCTGACTATGTATTTATAACAGACTAATTGTGCAATGCCATGGCTTCCATTGTCAACTGACAAAGTTAAACTAAGATGCTTTACAAAGTAACACACAATTTTAGGTGTTTGAGCTTAGGAGTTAGAAACTCATCTTGATTGGACCTAATTTCCTGAAGTCATAAGAAATAGACACAAATAACAAAAATAATAATGGTGATGATAACAACATATACATGTGTATATCACTAGAATTATAAAGTATTTTTGCATAAATCTTCTTGCTAACCTTTCTAAATTATTGAGATTACAACTGACAAGTATCACCGAGCAGTCAATCCAATTAGTAGTGTTGAATACACTTAATACTACCTCAAGTATTAAGATTCTCACAACCTTGTGAAATATCTAGTATATCATTATCATCATTTAATAGATGAAGAAACAGACTCAGATTATGTAACTTGCTCAAGGTTATATAGTAAGATTTCTCTATGGTGCTCTTGAAGTGCTTCAGTCTCTTCTTTTGTTCTGTTCTCTCCATGTTAAAAAAAAGTTTCAAAAATTTGTCCTTTTTTAAAAAGAACATATATAGGATAGCAACTGGATCTAAATTCATTGGCTTAAGAAAACTCCTGGATAAGGACTGAACCTGTGATTACACTGGTATAAAGAATTGTTAGTGAGGAAATGTCATTTATCAAGGCAATTTATAATATTATAATTATAGTATTATATGCAATTTATAGTGCCTGGAGCCTAATAGTTTAAGTGATTTGATCAGAGTCACATAGTCAGTCTATTTTGGATGCAGAGTGTAAACTCAGGTTCTAAGCTTCAAGACCAGGTTTCCATCCATTATACTATATTTCCTCTCTTCCTTCCTCTTTTGATGCCTTAATTAAAACTTATTTAAAATTTCTCATGCTATGTTTCTGCCCTTTCATTTCTTTGAAACTGTTTTTAGTAAGATATTTCTATCATTGTTATATGATCATATTTTTATAATTTTGTTCTTTAGTGTACTTGCAAAATTTGCCATCAGTCACTCACTGAACACAGACCTTGATCATTTTTTCAAATTGAAGACATATCACTCTGTTTTCTATGGCTGATTGCTTTTTTCTAATATACCTACCCACTCTTAAGGGATGATTATCATGGCAAATAAGTTCCATTTAGCAATGTGAAACCAAATGTGAAGATGCTGTCTCTGCAAACTTTTTCTGGGAATTGTTGTTATGTAAAAATAGTCCCAGTTCCCAAAGGTAAAATAATTGCTTCCCTGACAGTCTGTATCTACTTTTCTATCCCTTTAGCAGTTTTGAGCTGTTATGTCCAGATGGAGGGTTTACTTGAGAAGACCCTTAATCTAATCAGATAGACATGCCATATTTCACAGAATATAAGCCTACAAAGATTTTAAGCCACCTCACAGTTTGTGAGAGGTCATTTGCTGGTAAATTTAAGCTATGCTCTCTCTACCTCATTCCCCAGAAACCTGTCTGCCTGCCCATCTCCCTCCCCTGGCAGCTGGCTCTGCACTCTCTCTGACAGCTGGGTCTCAGTTGGCTCAGAAATCTTCACATCTGATTTTAGCTGCATCCTATTCCTAACAATATCAAAATCCCCCAAAGAGGTTGTTCTTGAATCATGAAATATGGTACTTTGCATCAGTACAGTACAACATACATGCACACTCGCCTTCTCCCTCCATTGTTTTTCGATAATTAGACATAGCACATTTTATCCTGAGGTCTTGACTATTTATGTTCCTGCCTCTTTGCAGCCAAGGACTTGAACCACCCCCTCTTTCCCTTCCCCCCCAGCATCCCAGACCAGCTTTTTCTCAAACATTTCTAGGAAAAGAGAGACATGATCATCCCCTTGTAATGCATGTCTGGTTTTATTTCCCCTTTCTAAGAATTAGGTAGTTAAGGTCAAACCAAAGGACTGAGGAAGAGAAATTAAATTTGTATATTCACAAAGTACCTTAAAAATAACCAAGTTCTCAACTTATATATTATTTCTGGCTATCAAAAATATTATTATTGGCTATATTCAGCTTGGGCCTGAAAATATTTATAATTTATAATCAAAGAAATAAGATTGTTCCTCTTCAGGTTCCTAAGATCATTTTGTATACTGTTGTTTACTGCATGTATTTCAATTTATGGAGCAGTTGTTTCTTTTTTTATTAAAGCTTTTTAATTTTCAAAATATGTGCACAGATAATTTTTCAACATTGACCCTTGCAAAACCTTGTGTTCCAAATTTTCCCTTCCTTCTCCCAACCCTCTCCCCTAGATGGCAAGTAATCCAATATATGTTATACATATTAAAATATATGTTAAAGCCAACATATGTAAACATATTTATACAATTATCTTGCTGAACAAGAAAAGGAAAGAAAATGAGTAAAAAAACAAAATGCAAGCCAACAACAACAAAAAGAGTGAAAATGCTATGTTTTGGTCCATATTTAGTTCCCACTGTCCTCTTTCTGGGTATAGATGGCTCTCTTCCTCACAAGATCATTGGAACTGACCTCAATCATCTCATTGGTAGAAAGAGTCATGTCCATCAGAATTGATTGTTGTATAATATTGCTGTTGCTGTGTACAATGATTTCCTGGTTTGGAGCAGTTATTTCTAAAAAAAATTCTGTAAACCAACTTTTTACATTTCAGATTTTATTTTCTCATTGATTTTATGAAATTTAAAGAATGTACTTTTGAAGAAAAATTTGGCACCCAAATATAATACAATCATTTTGCAAAATGAAATAAAATATTTTCAAATCATATTTAAAGGAAAGGTAATGATTTCCCAATACAATGACTGTACAGTTAAATGAGAGGTGAATGTTTATATAATGATTTTATCTTGGAGATATAGCCTTGGAGTCAGGAAAACCTGACTTGGGTTTACCCATCTGGAATTGGAAGAAATTTCATAAGCTATCTAGTTTATTTTATTTAACAGATGATAGGAGGTTAATTGATTTGCCAAGGTCTTTTGGTAGTAGGCATCAGAATTTGAACACATGTCCTCTGACTCCAGTCAGAACTCTTTCCACATATTGTGTGACTGGGGAAGGCACTTACCTGCTCACTATCCCCAGCCAATTCTTCAAGCATCTCAGTTGAGAACAGTTTTATGGATATGAAGAAATTGCTTGCTAGAAATTCCCTGAGATGAAGAACTCACAGCTCCAGATAAAAACAACAACAACAACAACAACAACAACAAAAAAAAAGAAACATACAAAATATCTGCAAATTATTGACTGTTACAATAATATCTTATTATGGTTATATAGGAGAGGAAATAACAAATGGCAAAGTATCAATTGGTTGAATGTAGAGATATTTTATGCTTAGCTACACAGTTAAAAGGTTGTAGAATGAAAACAACAGGTTAGCTGAATGGGCCACCTGACAGGTCACTCTGCTTCTGTCAAAACCCCACCCTGATCTTCTTTAGCTGGGTAACAAGTTACTCATTTCTAGTATTTTTTGGAAACTGCCAACTTTAAGAAACAGACAAGTTGATCTAAGCTGGTGATATGTGTGGGTGAGGATGACGTGAAAGAAGACTGACAGAGAATTACAACAGGGGATATATTTCAATTTGGAATAGTAAGTGATATAATCCAAATTGGAGAAGTAGCTAAACAAAAGAAAATCCAGTTATTAATACACAGATTAGAGGCCTTGGGAATTATATAAAGTGAGTTACAAGCCATTGTATGTTTATTCTATTTCCTGATCTGTCATTTTCTCTATTTTTAAGTTTTTGCAAAATGAAGTAAAACTACAATATAATTGGAATAAATAAATATGACTTTGTCTCCTTGCCAGGCTTGCTGAGTAAGTGTATGCAGACACCAGATATGTCATGACTTAGTTGACTTAGCATTTGGGGTTTTACCAACAGTGCATTTCAACACTATTATTTAACTTGACTTCACAGAGATTCATATCAGTTATTACTTCATTAACTTAGTTGGGTTGGTCCCTACATGACAGACATGTCCATTGCTAGGTTTGTACTCCAAGTCTTTCTAGTTTAGTGGGGCCATAGAATCATAGACCTGAGATAGAAAGGACTTTGGAAGTCATCTAGTCTAATTCCCTCATTTTACAAATGAGGAAACTCAAGACCTCCCAGGTGATAAATATCCAAGGTGGGATTTGAACTCAGGTTTTATGTCTACAAATTCAGTATTCTTTACCTCCCAAAGTGTCCTGTATTAGTCAAGTATTTTGGAAGTTAGAACTGTCTAAATGTCATCGTCACAATATGCTAAGTCTTTAGGGAACATATAAGTGGTTAAAATGGTTGAAATTACTTCAGAATCATAGTTTTTGAACTGGAAAGAGACCTTAGAAAAATGTAAACTAGAGTCCTTTTCCTTATTGCTTATTTAAGTAAATGAGATGCATGCATTGAGTGCTGGGTCTTATGTTAGGAAGACCCAAGTTCAACTCCAGACTCAGACAGTAGTTGTATATAACTACTGATCAAATCACTTAACCTCGGTTTGCCTCAGTTTCCTCATTTGTAAAATGGGGATGATAAAAGCACCTGTCTTTCAGGGTTGTTGTGAGGATCAAATGAAATAATTACACATGTCTGGCATGTAGTAAGCACTATAGAAATGTTTTTTCAAAATATTATTTCTGCTACTAATGCAATTTGAATTATATCCTCTATTGCCCAAGGTCACTTAGCTGGTAAATATGAGAACTATGACTGGAATGGTTTTTGCTCTTCTCACTAGCACAAACCAGGGTTCCATTGATTTCAGACCTAGGGTTAGGTTACAGTTTCATTCTCTTCAAAATGGATTCTGAGTTACAATAGACTTCAAATGGACTCCAGCTTGAAAGAATAACATGTCCAAAAAACATATTTACTTCTCAGAGTCATACTGACAGGGGCCCTAATATCAGGTCAACAGACTTTCAAATTGAGAAAGCTCTAGAGATTGACTAACTACTTGGAGTAGGATGCAAAAAACAAACAAACAACCCCCCCCCCAAAAAAAAAAAAAAACCAAAACCAAACAAAAAAAAAAAGGGAGTGTTAAGTATGAATAACTAGAGGAAAAAATATTGGTTAACACAGTGTAGTACTTTTCAATTTCAAGCTTTCAGAGCACTTCTATGCACATAAATGAAACAAGAGTCCAGTTAAGGAAATGCTTTTCACAGTGCTTTTTAAAAATTAACAGGTGTCAAAGAAATTCCACAGAAGAAGCTGAAATGAACTTATACTATAGTTTATGTTCAGTGATATTGTCTGACACAGGGACAGGATAAGAAACCAAGTGTCTTTATCCAGGGAATGCTACAATTCTGTCTCTTTGGGATTTCATTCTCTGCTACAAATCTCCTGGGTTATTAAACTTATTCACTGCAAAGAAGTGAAGCTGTCCTTCTATATAGATCTCTTTTCTATATAATACAATACAAAATTTGCTACAATGATTAGTAGTAGGACTTTATAAAAATTAGCTTATTGGGATTGTTATACTCTATGTTTATCTGCAGAAGCTAATGTGTGTGTGTGTGTGTGTGTGTGTGTGTGTGTGTTTGGCTACATTCCTTTGGTAATTTGAACCTCTCTCAATTGGAGTGATCTCTGACCACTTTAATGCCTTGGTATCCCTTCAAAAACAAAGCCCTTATCTCTTTAGATCTCCCACTGGATTCCATTTGTCTCAGACTTCCAATCAAAGAAAACAGAATAATCCAATTCCCTTTGATTTTTTTTTTTTTTTTAATGTAGGCCAGTGTTGATGTGGATCTTAAGAGTGTCCTATTTGAAAAACATACTCTCTTTTTTGGATTGCTGTTAGCAAGGAGATTTATCTGTGGCCTAGAATTATTATTTTTTTAAAATAGCCTTACTCTGACACTCTTACAGATTGGACAGTATAGTGCATACATTTCATGACTTTAAGAATAAGCTCATGAATAGTTAGGGTGATCTTGTGCATAACTTTGGACAAGGAATTGAAGATTCAAAAATTAAACTCATCACTTCTTGCTGGGCCATTATTACAGCCTTTTAATTGGTCATCCTGTATCTAATCTCTTACCTTTTCAAACTATCCTCTACACAACTGCCAAATTGTTTCAGAAATTACCTATTCCCTCTAGGATAAAATGCAAACAAACTCCTCTGGCATTTAAAATCCTTCAAAATCTTGCTTCAGTCTATCTTTTAGGCTGATTACACATTACTCTCCCTCACCCACTCAGCTATCCAGCCAAACTGGCCTGCTTACTGCTTCTTGTACACAACATTCTATCTCTGATCTCTCTGCCTTTTTTTACAGGCTATCCTGAATGCCTGGAATGTTCTCCCTATGCCTATTGGAATTTCCAGCGCCCTTCAGGGCTCAGTTAGAGTGCCAACTCCTTTCCAGATACCACCATCATTAATCTCTACTTCTTCTGTACCTTTACTTTGTATGTATTTTTTATTTCCTTGTCTGGGTATTTGTTATTTTCTCTCAGTAGAATAAAAGCTTCTTGAGGACAGGAACTGTTTTTATTTTTGTCTTTGTATTTCCAGCATCTAACATAGTATATGGCATGAAATAAGAGCTTAACAAATACTTGATAAATTTCATTGCTGAATTGAATATATATATATATATATATATATATATATATATTTTTTTTTTTTTTCTACTGCATAAAGCAGACTATTCTATATGAACCTATTTAGGTCTTTTGTACCTTACATTGCATTTTATTTGTCTATGTCTTTATAGCAAAGTAAACTGAATGATTTAATTTTCTTTGAAATTTTTATATAATACAGTGCTAAGATGGGTAACAAGAGGGTTCTCTGTAACCCTAAGGGCCTATATTTATTTTAAGGCTCTCCGCAATCTACTTTCAAACTACCTTTTTATAATTATTTCACATTACTCTTTTTCAAACATTCTCAGTTCTGATTCATCTGGCTTACTATCTATCCTCCAAACTCAACATTCATTCCTTCTCTGGCCTTCATTCTTTGACAGAACCATCACCTATGACTGGAATGAATTCCCTCCTCATCTCTATATTTCAGAATCTGTATCTTTCTTCAAGGTTACGGTCAGATAACATCTTTGTTGTGAAGTTTCTTTGAGCCCCTACTTGTTGGTGTTTTCCCTCCTCAGCCTTGCTTGTAGTACTTTGCCTTATACCCTCCTTTACTCCCTAATTTGTACTATACTTTGTGTATAAGTATTTTGTATCTTTGCCAGTAGAATTTCAGTTTCTTGATAGTAGAAGCAGTTTTGTTTCTGTCATTGTATGGATAGCATCTACCATGTTACTTGGTAATATGAGGCAATTAAGGAATAAATGGTCCTTGAATTGAAACTGAGTTCTCTATGCCTTATAACATTTATTTTGATATTTTGATACTTACCATCTTTCATTCATTAATTGTATTTATACGTGTATGGTTTTGTTTCCCTCAACTAGACTATAGGCTGTGTAAGGATTCTACCTTTTTATCTGTAAGAACCCTAAATCACACAGTCTCTGGTTCTTGGTAAATATATGCTGAATCTAATCAATTTGATTTTTATATTTTGAGCAAACTTTACACTGTACTAAGATAGAGAGAAAAAATTTTTATCAGTCAGTGTGCAATTGTAGGCTAAGATACAATAGACTAGGAATTGGGAGAGTTGAGTTCTATTTACTTTGTTGCCACTAAGAAGCTATATGACCTTGAATAAGTCCCAGTTCCCGAATCTATAAAATTAAGGAGTTGGGTTAGATGGTTTCCAAAGTTCATTTCAATTATGAATTCTTTGTTAGCAGCTATCTCAAGTATCATTTTTTTTTGTATTCTACATATACTTATCTTTTTCTGCCATTCATCTACTTTTCTTTAGAGCCTTTTCCAGATTTAACATTACCAGTCTCTTCCATAACTCCCACCTTCCATTTTCTTTTTTTTCTTGAAAGCATTGATTCCTTATCGAAGTACTTGGTTGTCTGTCATTCATCATCAATTTGGTAGATTATATCTATGTTAAAATTTATTTTTCAAACCCCAAAGTTTATTTAATTCATGACAGTCTTTTTTGAGCTTGGCAAAATGGTAACTTGTGTTTCTATTTATCCTTAATCCTAAAACTAATAGCTAATTTTTTTTATACAAAAATCTTTTATGTGTACTAAGAGTTCCCAAGTGAGGACAACAGATAGTATTAACCAAACAAACTATTAGATGGAGAACAAATATGTCAACACAGAAAGAATCTGATCTAGTGATGGTTGGTGGGTTAATAATAGCCAATCACAGATTATTGGTAACATTCAGATCCATAATTTTTATCACTTGTGTTTACTAATTGAATGACACAGACTAAGTAACTTTACATTTAGAACCCTGATTTTCTCATTTATATAATGGGAATGACAATAATGTTTTCAATTTAGAATTAGAAGAAATCTTGGATATTATTTTCCTTCTGCCTCTTTTTAGGAAACTAAAGCCAGAAAAATTTAAGTAGCCTACTTGAAGTAATATAATTATGAAAAAAAAATGGTTTTGTTCATTTGTTTCAGTTAGGTCTTTCTCTTTGTGACCCCATTTGAGGTATTCTTGGCAAAGACTCTGGATTGGTTTAGCATTTCCTTCTCTAACTTATTTGATAGATAAGGAATTGAGGCAAACAGGGATGAGTTACTTGCTCAGCATTAAATAGCTAATAAGTATCTGAGACCAGATTTGAACTCAGAAAGATGAGTCTTCCTATCTTCAGACTTTCACAATACCATCTAGTTGCCCTGAAGCAATATAGTGAATGAAAAAGCCAAAACTGGAACCCAGATTCCATGACTTCAAACTTGGTACTTTTCCCTACTATATTATATTGTCCTTGAATTTTCTATCATTTCCCCATTTCTCAATATTTTGCAAGAAAAGTACTTTGTAAACTCCAAATTCAATGTAAACATGAATTAACATTATTATTTGTCCTTTTATCTCTTTAGATTCTAAGTATTTGTAAGGTTGGCAAAATATCTTTTAAATTTTTTGGTAACTCTCCATAGTTAACCTACCATGGGTAACTGTGAACAAAAAGTATCCAATATATATTGTTAATAGACTAACCAACTAACTTGAGAAAGGGATTGATTTCCATGCACAGATAATGCTGGCAAAATGCCTTAGTTCTGTTCCTCACTAACAGGCATGCTATAAACAGTGTAACAGAAAAGAACTGGAAATGTATTCAATTTATTTGAAAAAAATAATATTTCTCTAGGACAGTAGTTAGTTTCTGTTTTTCCCCCCATATTTTACTTTCGGCCCCATAATTTAAAAGGATCAGAGAAGAATGTCTCAGAAAGAAAGATACATTTTATTCACTTGATCTTTTGGACTTTACCTGACAAACATTAATCTGGCTGAGCCTTAACAGTTTATGTGGTGAATTTCCAAATGAACTTTTTATTTTGCCAGTAAATAAAAATAATTGTTTCTTTTCTCCCCTCCCCTGTAATTGCTTTTAGGATAGTTGAAACTATATAAAATTTATTATTTGAAGATTAGACTGAAAAAGTTTTTCTAAATGCCATAGTCTACCCTGGAGTCTCAAACCAGAGGTGTAACCTTGGGCTGATCATTATACTTCTCAGGCCTTCACTTTCTGCATTATCTGTTTCTGCTGCCTAAATCATAGTGTTGTTATGAGGAAAGAATTTCCCAAGCCTTAAAATGCTTATATAAATGTGTACTACTATTATTATTGGCTACCTTATTAAAATATCAGCACCCCTATAGATAAACAGCATGGAATATTAGAGTACATTTGATCTGAGAAGCAGGAGACATGGCTTTTGCCAGCTGGTCGACCTTGGCCAATAATGATAACTTACATTCATAGCAATTCACAAAGTGCTTAAAGTATATTATCCTCATAACAATTACTCTGCAGTGTAGAAAAGGCAAGTCTTATCTGTTGGAGTAAAAAAGGATAATTGTTATTAGGGGGAAGATCACAGACTCTCACCAAAATCTGTAGAATATTTTGGAACTGAGAAAACAGAAATTCAGAATTTGTGCCTTACTGAATAGCTAGTAAACCACAGAACCATAAGTAGGAATTTTTGCATTCGAGGCAACATAGACTGACCTTAGTTGTTAAGCAGGACAAAATGTGCCCTCATTTGAGAGAGGGGAGACACAAGCTTTGTGGGAGGAAGAAGAAATCTTTTTTTTTTTTTCCTGATGATTGATTTTCTTTTTTTTCTTTTTTTTTTTTTGCAGATAATACACTTTTAATTTCAATTTTTAACATTTTCTCTATCATTTTCTTTTTTTTTTTTCCTCCAAGGAGCAAACATCTTTTTTAAAAAAAATTTTAAATTAATTTTTATAATTATAACATTTTCTTTGACAGTACATATTCATAGGTAATTTTTTTTTTTTTACAATATTATCCCTTGTACTCCCTTCTGTTCCGAGTTTTTCCCCTCCTCCCCTCCACCCCCTCCCCTAGATGGCAGGCATTCCCATACATATTAAATATTTTATAGTATATCCTAGGTACAATATATATGTTCAGAACCGAATTTTGTTGTTGTTGTTGTTGCAAAGGAAGAATTGTATTCAGAAGCTAAAAATAATCTGGGAAGAAAAACAAAACAAAACAAAACAAAACAGTGCTCACAGTTTATACTCATTTCCTAGTGTTTCTTTTCTGGATGTAGCTGATTCTGTCCATCATTGATCAATTGGAATTGGATTAGTTCTTTTCTATGTTGAAGATATCCACTAGGAGGAAGAAGAAATCTTAAGGCACTGAGGTAAGGTTTATACTAGAGAGATTGCTATGCAGGGAAAATGCATCATGGGACATGGAAGCTGTGCTCACTATAGTCAGTCATATGGTAATTTCCTACTAAGTAGGAACTAACTAAACTCTCCTATTTTTGCATTACTGAAAATGCAAATGCTGTCGCTAAATTCTGCACCCTGGGTCAAAGTTCTGATTGCCCCAACCTAGTTATGGTTTTGTTCAGAATGAATTCACCCATATCTTCTGATCTCAAGTCTTGTGTTCTTTTCCACATTATTCTACTTCTCACTTTAGTAGAAAGTTAGAATTCCAAAGCCAAAAGAGATGTCAGAGATTCTCTAACACTTTCATTTTATAGACAATTAGGCTCAGAGGGATTAAGTGGTTTTCTCACAGGGTATGAAAGTCATGACAAGAACTCAGACCTCTCATCTGTAAAATGAAAGGGTTGTGTTAGTTGATCTACATTATTAATAATAGTAACTTTATATAGCACTTTAAGATTTGCAAAGGACTTTACAAATATTACCTAATTTTATCATTATAAGAACCCTGGAAGATAAATGCTATTAGTTTCATCTTTTATCTTCAGTAAACATTTACAAAATTCAAACTGCTTAGACAACCAGATATTTTCAAAGCTATTGCCCATGAAAAATATTTGATCATTAGGCATTTCAACATTTTTCACTTGAAAATACTTGAGCATTAAAGAATTGTTTTATTTATTGACCGCATTGTTACACACTCCCTTATGAGTACATTCCTCGAATAAAAATTATTTTGTTGATTATTAGAAAGGAGGGATGTGTCCTTTATCTTGGACTGTCATGTACTGACATTGACCCTTGTTATTTAACAAATATTTTATTCCTTTCCATAATAACTTTATTTACATATTATTAACTTTGTTTTAATACAAGGGCACTCTCAAAGTATTCCTAAAGAACTTGAGAATGGATTGTATGATATGGGAGATATTAGCACAGATCTCTCAGCATGCCTTGGTCTCATTCATGCTCTATGAATAAAGCAGAATTGAATTAGCCCAGAAGAAATGCAAAATGCACAAAATTAGAGAAGCCACCCCAAATGTTCATATGGCCTATTTATGTCTGACTTGTGGGAGAGCACTCCAAGCTCACATTATGTCTGATCAGCCACAGTCAGACATACTGTATCTAACTCTAACATAATGATGTTATTTTGGTCCCTTTTGAGAATGAAGGACAATAACCATTACTTTTGTGTGTTTTTTTTTGTTTGTTTGTTTTTTTGTTTGTTTTTTTTTTACTTTTTTCTTCATTCATTTCCTACAAATTGATTGTCAACATTCTGCAGGTTAACATTATTAAATCTGAGGTATTATAGTTCTTTCTGTGAACTTTGAAGAAGTGAGTGGTAACTCATCTAGGTACATTTCAAATGCTTGACCATATCTATTTGGATATAAAACAACAAGTCTACCTCCCAAATCTTATACTACTTTCCAAATTATGCCCTTAAATAACCATAAAATAAATAATTTCATAATGATAGGCATACTGATAGTAAACTGCAGAATTGATCTCTATAAATGATTTAAGATATTTTCTCAAGTATTCTGCATTATTTTAAATCTTCAATCACATCTGGTTTTTGAAAAAATTCTGGAGTTTTTCCATTTAGCACAGAGTTCCCTTACCTGTTTACTTATCTGTCTGATGAATTTTGTTAGAACAATTGTTCATCAAATACCCAAATTCCTTTACAAGTACATTCCCTGAATAAAAATTATTTCATTGATTATTAGCATAAAGGAAGAGTGTGCTCTTTAGCTTTGACTATACTGATGCTGACTATTGTATTTGACCAGTTTATTGCCTATCCATTATTACTTTAAAAAAATTGGTTATTGTGTGTGTATATGTATATATAAAAGAGTCTTTCTTCATTCTGCATCATTTTCTACAAGTCTTTCAGTGTTTCTTTGTATTCTTTAGATTCATCATTTGTTTTTTTATAGCTTTTTATTTACAAGATATATGCATGGGTAATTTTTTAGCTTTGACCCTTATAAAACCTTCTGTTCCAACTTTTCCCTTCCTTCCCCCTGCCCCCTCCCCTAGATGGCAGGTAGACCAATATACGTTAAATATGTTAAAGTCTATGTTAAATACAATATATGTATACATATCCATACAGTTATTTTGTTGCACAAGAAAAATCGGACTTAGAAATAAATAAAAATAACCTGAGAAGGAAATCAAAAATGCCAGTGGACAAAAACAGAGGGAGTAGAAATGCTATGTTGTGGTTCATACTTATTTCCTATAATTCTTTTACTGGGTATAGCTGGTTCTCTTCAATATTGAACAAATGGAAGTGATCTGGTTCATTTTATTTTTGAAGAGAGCCATGTTCATCAGAATTGATCATCATACACTATTGTTGTTGAAGCATATAATGATGTCTCGGTCCTACTCATTTCACTCAGCATCAGTTCATATAAGTCTCTCCAGGCCTTTCTGAAATCATCCTGTTGGTCATTTCTTACAGAACAATAATATTCCATAACATTCATATACCACAGTTTATCCCACCGTTCTCCAGTTGATGGGCATCCATTCAATTTCCAGTTTCTAGCCACTACAAAAAGAGCTGCCACAAACATTTTTGCACATACAGGTCCCTTTCCCTTCTTTAAGATCTCTTTGGGATATAAGCCCAGATCTTACTGGGAAAGGTTCCAGTTTAAATATATGCTTCTGACTATTTTAAGGAAAAGTCCATTTATTCCTATACTCTCAAGTGTTTTTGTTAGGAATGGATGTTGGATTTTGTCAAATGCTTTTTCTGCATCTATTGAGATGATCATATGTTTTTTGTTAATTTGGTTATTGATATAGTCAATTATGCTAATAGTTTTCCTTATATTGAATCAGCCCTGCATTTCTGGTATAAATCCTACTTGGTCATGGTGTATTATCCTGGGGATGATTTTCTGTAATCTTTTTGCTAATGTTTTATTTAAGATTTTTGCATTAATATTCATTAGGGAGATTGGTTTATAATTTTGTTTCTCTGTTTTCAACCTACCTGGTTTAGGTTTCAGTACCATGTCTATGTCATAAAAGGAATTTGGTAGGAGTCCTTCATTCCCTATTTTTTCAAATAGTTTATATAATATTGGAGTTAATTGTTCTTTAAGTGTTTAGTAGAATTCACATGTAAATCCATCTAGTACTGGGGATTTTTTCTTAGGGAGTCATCATTTGTTTTTGATTTATCATTTTTTAAAAAGATACAATAACATCAAGTTACCAACACATACTATAATTTTGTCCAGCCATTCCCTAATCGTTAGGCACTTAATCTATGTATAATAGCTTTTTGTAAGTACAAGTAATACTACTGTGAGTAATATACATAGACCTTTTTTTTTATTTCAGTAGCCTCCTTGAAATAGAGTATCAATAGTGCAATATCTGGATCAAAGTGTATGAACTTTGATAACGTTTTTTGCCTAGTTTAAATTATATTTTTTTCCCCAGAATGATTGAACTGTTCCACAGCTGTAATATCAATGAATAAGCCTGTTTGTCTTTCCGTGGAACTTGAAATTGTGTTCATTATGATCTTGCATCAGCTAAATTTAATGTGTTTGAGATAATAATTATAATGCCATTCTGATTTATGTTTCTCTATCTATTAGTGATTTCATCTTCAGGCGAATTTTGATAGTTTGTGTTTGTTACTTTGAAAATTGTTCCTTGCAAATTAAGACAACTCTGAGATATCATTACACACCTGTCAGATTGGCTAAAATGACAGGAACAAATAACGATGAATGTTGGAGGGGATGTGGGAAAACTGGGACACTGATGCATTGTTGGTGGAGTTGTGAAAGAATCCAACCATTCTGGAGAGCAATCTGGAATTATGCCCAAAAAGTTATCAAAATGTGCATACTCTTTGACCCAACAGTGCTACTACTGGGGTTATATCCCAAGGAAATATTAAAGAAGGGAAAGGGACCTGTATGTGCCAAAATGTTTGTGGCAGCCCTTTTCATAGTGGCTAGAAACTGGAAAATGAATGGATGTCCATCAATTGGAGAATGGTTGGGTAAATTATGGCATATGAATGTTATTGTTCTGTAAGAAGTAATCAACAGGAGGAATACAGAGAGGCTTGGAGAGACTTACATCAATTGATGCTGAGTGAAACGAGCAGAACTAATGGATCATTATACACTTCAACAATGATACTGTATGAGGGTGTATTCTGATGGAAGTGGATATCTTCAACATAGGGAAGAGCTAATCCAATTCCAATTGATCAATGATGGACAGAATCAGCTACATGCAGAAAAGGAACACTTGGAAATGAGTGTAAACTGTGAGCATTGTTTTTTTTGTTTTTTTGTTTTGTTTTGTTTTGTTTTGTTTCTCTTCCCAGATTATTTTTACAATTCTTCCTTTGCAACAACAACAACAACAAAATTCGGTTCTGCACATATATATTGTACCTAGGATATACTATAAGATATTTAATATGTATGGGAATGCCTGCCATCTAGGGGAGGGGGTGGAGGGAAGGAGGGGAAAAACTCGGAACAGAAGGGAGTACAAGGGATAATGTTGTAAAAAAAAAAAAAAAATGTACCTATGTATATGTACTATCAAAGAAAATGTTATAATTATAAAAATTAATAATAAACAAAATTTAAAAAAAAAAGAAAACTGTTCCTTTCCTTTGACCACTTTTTACATGGAGAATGGCGATAAATCATATATTTGTATCAATGGTTTATAGTTTTTAGACATCAGGCTTTTATCAGATATTTAAAATAAAATATTTTTCCAATTTCATATTTTTACCTCTGATTTTAGCTGTATTCATTGTTCTTTTTGGTGAATAAACTTTATAATATCACAATTAAAAAAAACTTAACATTTGTTTTCCTTTTTTAAATTTTTATTAAATTAGCTAATGATTTATACATTCATTAGTTTTTGAAAAAAAAAAAAACCCAGCTCTTAGTTTTATATATCAAAATGTCTTTTTTCTAATATATCAAAATTATGATTTTTTCAAATATTCCTCCTTCTCCTTTGAGGATGACTATATTGTTGATTTTGAAATTTTTAGTTTCATGATGAAATTTTGTACTTTCTTTTTGTCTGTTTATCTATGTTCAGAAATTATAAAAAATACTCTAAGGACTGTTTAAACCATGCTCCCCAAATTTTGGCTTTTTTTTTAATTGTTAGAATTTTCTTTTTGTTTTTGATTCTTTAATTGAATTTCTGTTTTGTTCATGTTTAGGATATCATTATTTAGTTTCCACTTAACTTGCTATTCTTTGTTCACATTTTTCTTATCATTTGTAATTTTTATCATGTTATGGTTTATAAAAGATATGTTTAATTTCCTTGTCTTTCTCCATTTATTTCTGAATTTTTTATACTTTAATATGTCATAAATTTTTTGGAAAGTTATGCAATGCTGAAAAAATAAGTGTACTTATAATTTCTATTCAACATTCATAAAGGGCTATCATATCTAGTTTTTCTAACTTTTTTTTTCATATCTCTAACTTCTCTTTTTGCTTATTTTTCGGTTACATTCCTTTAAGTTTGAAAGAAGTATATGAGTGACCAATAATTAGTGTTTTACTATCCCCCTTAGTTGTTTCTTTAAGTAGTTAAATGCTATGCCATTTGGACTATTGATTGGTAAGAGTTTTCCATTTCTAGAATAGACTCACATCCCCTGTGCCACTTTCTAACCATCTTCAACCCATACCTCCTTGTGTCTGCCTCTGGTCTCCAACCCAATATTTTAGCTTCCACTGTACTTTCCTGGGTTTCTAACTGGTGAATATTTTCTTTCTAACCCAGACCTAGATTTCTTTATGCTGTTTTCTGGTTAGTTTCATCACATTCTTTTCCTTCTTATCTCTTCAGTTTCTCTAACAGTAATCAAACCAATGCTACCATTTTTTGAAAAGGATGAATCAAATCAGTGTTTTAGTGGCTGTACTTACCATTTCTGTAGCTTTCCAGTGTCAAACCCATTTCATTGGCGACTCTTCACTATATGTGTTATCTTACCCAATTAGAAGGCAAAATCCTTGAAGGTAGAGATTGTTTCACTTTGACATTTGTATCCCTGACATTAAGAAAAGAGTAGGCTTTTAATAAGTGCCTTTTAAAAATCCATTAATGATCTCTGTAAGCTTTTAAGATAATGTAATTTTCCTAACCATATCCATTTTTAAGTTGTCATATTAAGATTGTCATTCTGCCTTTTTTTTTTTTTTTTTTTTTTGGTTTAAACTGTGACATAATAAATTACTTAATTCCTCATTTTAATTCTACTTATATTTAAGCATGGTTCAGCAAATCATTGGATTTTGCTTTCTAATCCATCATGTCACTTTCTGTTTGAGTGTGAGATTATCCCATTCGAAATCAAGTTTCTAACTGATAAGTTTGTTTTTTCCATCATCAATTTCTATATTAACTTTCTTTTTCCTTTCTTGTTTTCTGTCTCCTTTCTTTTCCTTATATAGTAAAATGCACTTATGTTTTGTATTCCTTGGAACTATTTGATGCCAATCTCTTTTGTTTCCTCATCTCTCTCTCACCATACACAAATTTCTGTGTTTTGTGCCCTTTCTCCTTTATAATAATCAGCTATAGATTTTGTTTATGGCACTCTTCTTCCTATCTCTACTGTCTATTTCCATCATAACCTCACCATTAGTTAAGACCAATCCCCTGTTATTTTATTTTTGTTCATTACTGTTAAATGAAAAACACTTTGCAAACAAAGGATTGTATGAATGCTAGCTATTATTAATATAAATTTTATTTTAAAAATTTTCTTGCACACATTACATAGAAAAAAGATTCATAAAATCTCTTTTCCCTTTCTTAACTCATTATCTTTATATTTGAATGACTTCAACTCATGGCATTTCTTTTATAAAAAACAATATATTTCTATCCCATGTTTTCATTTTCTGAGATATTTCTTTTTTGAATGCCATATCATAGCCTGTTTTTCTTTTTCTTTTTTTCAGTGCCAAAAGTTTTTTTCAGACAAAGTGAAAATGCCAGCATTTGGCTCATTACCTAGTCCTTTTGAACCATTGAAATTTGTTTACCTTGAATTTCTTCTTACCATAGTGAAAGTTGTGCTCAATTCTGGGTTTGTCAAAAGAAATGTTTGGAAGTTACCAGTTCTTTAAGAGTCCACTTTCCCCTAAATACTTAACTTTGCATAATAAGTTACTCTTAGCTATAATCTGTTTTCTATTTCTTTTAAGTATACATGTTCTAATTTTTCTTTCATTTCTCATTGATGGTAGTTAATTTTGTTTGCTTCTGTGACCTGATACTTCCTGACAATATTTTATTCCATTTTCAAAATGTTCTTTTTGAATTGGGAGCTCCAAAGCTTAGTAATCAGATTTGTGGGTGAGTTAAATCTTAGGCTTTTCCATGAATGGTGTCCTCTGAACATGATCAACCTTCATTTTGCACATTGATTCTGATATTTTGATATTTTCTTTAAAATTTCCTGGAATAGGGATGTTCAATTTCCTTTATTTATTATGTGTTGTTGGTGTTGTTTTTGGGGGGTTGTACAAAGCTTCTTTGATTAAATTTCAAGTCTTTTATTTCAGTTTGTTGTTTTTTATGGTAATTACATCACATGCCCTTCCAATTTTGTTTTGTGACCTTGTTCAAATATTGCTTGCTGGATCACTGGATTTTTTGAGTTCTATTTCCTTTATTTTTCTTTCAGGGTGTTTACTGCTTTGCTATGTTTTTTCCAGCTTTTTTACTGTCAGATATTTGTTCTAATTTTTTTTCAGTGAGAATTCCAAATGTACTCTTTATCCCTTCCTCCAGTTCCACTGTTAGTCCTCCCCACCTATTGACGATTATTATGGCCACTAGTTTCTCTCTTGTAGATTTCAAGTTGTAATGTTTGCAGAATCATTCTTTTTTCTTTCTTGAAAAATTTCCTAGTATTCCTTTACTACACAGTATTTCCTCATTGGATTAAGAACTTTACATATTCATTTCCGTGGTCTCTGTTGTTTTTCTCTCTCTCCCTCATACTCTCTATGGGAGTTTCATTGTAGTAATTAAACAAAAAACCTAACTTGTTGATATTATTTGTTTTTAATTTAGTTTTAGTTTAGTTTAGTTTAGTTCAGCCTCTTTGAGGTGATGAGGTCGAGCTGGCTTCCATTGAGCTCTCATTCATTTGCATTTCCAAAAGTTCCTCCCGAAACTATGAGATTGTAGATGCAGGTTATTTTATTCTATCAGAATAGAGATAAATTATTCTTGGAAGCCAATTTCTATCACCCTGACTGCAAAGAAAGGTCCAATAACAGATGTAGCATACTTTAACTACCAATTCAGTTAGGATCACAGATGGTAGTGATGTGGAAGACATCTGTGGCCCTGGGCCAACAGAGAGGATAGCTGGCTTCCTCTTAGTGACAGGGCACAGGATGTGACCAAAAGATCTAAAACTGCTCTGAAGAATCCCACAACTTCCTATTGACCACAATCTAAGAAAAAAACAAGTTAATACCAAACTCAGTAGCCCTCAAGCAAGACCTGAGAACTGGAGAAAAAGCTTATTGATTCAGACATTTTATCTTTTGTGTTTTGGGCATAATAAATTCCTTTATTCAATATAGAATGAAGAGAAGCAAGAGGAACCATATAAAGGTATAGAGGATTGTAGTATGACTATAAAAGAGATTGAGATGATACAATATATCAATATAGAGAAAGTATTTTTGGTTCTTTTTTCCCTGTTGTTGAAGAAAGATATGTGATAAGAAATAGCATTTATAAACAAAGCATCAGAGTAAATAGCAAGAATGTGTATCAGAAATATGGAAAGGGAAAATAGAAAGATGAAATTATGCTATATCCTACCGATGTCAACAACAGGATGGACATTGGTAGTATGTCACAAAAGAATATTAAAACATAAAAGATAAACACATTTTATCCTGATATTTTATTTATCTTTATTTTATTTTTAATATTCATAATATTTGTACTAATACAGTCAAGAATCATAAATATTAGAACTGAAATAGAATTCATAAATCACTTAGTCTACCTTTTTCATTTTACAGAGGAAGAAACTGAGGCAGAGAGACATGAAGTAACTTGCCAGACAGAGGCTATACCTGGCAAATGGTAATTCTGGAACTAAAATCCAAGTTTCCTATATCATAATTTGGTACTCACTATTGTAATCCATTTCTTTATAATGGTAGTGAGATCTAACATTTTGATGTATCCCAATTCTTTGTATCATGGACCATATTTTTTATTTTTTAAATTTATATTATTATTTGCTTCCCTTTATATTTGATGCATATACTGCTCATGTTAATTCATATAGCTAGATTACACAAAAAAAAGGGGAAAAAGATATGTTAGTCAATGAGTAAAGAGAGGGAGAACAGGCATGAAATTAACAATAACTCATAAATGTCAGTGAACATTGAATATTGAACAGATTTTTAAATTCATTCTTGAACCAAAGAAATGAAGGCAAAGAAGTCTGGAGAAGTAGAAAACAAAGGCAACCTTCTGGAATAACTATCATTACAAAAACTAAAGAAATACACTTAACCCTTTTACATCAAGGAGGATAGGGTCATGACAATCCAGTGATCTGAAAAATCTGCATAAAATATTTGGTCTTCCCTTTGTACCAGAGAAGATGTCTCAAAATTTCCTTTTTCTTTTAGGGGGTATTTACTATACCTTATTATAGAATTTGGGTTGATATTATATAATACTATATTTTATGCTTTTCTGAGTTTCTAAACTTTTTCTGTGTCATGTGCTGGTCTTTGACTATTGTCTGTAGTTTCTGCAAAACTCCCCCAAATTCCTATTTAGTTTCTTATGCCAACTGCAATATATTGAAACTGCAATGGGGAAAGGGATATTATGTGGAAGGGATAACTGGACAATGTTTTGAAATGTAATCATCTGAAGAGCAGTAAGTCCAAATGACACAGATTATGTGTACTTAATGGAAAGTTGCTTTGAAAAGCCATATATGTCTTTATCACTTTATTTTATATCTGGTTCCTCAGCCCTTAGAAATTCCAAATTATGAGTTTAGACCTATTTTGTTCAAATCCTAGAATTTATTATTTAAAACAATATTAAGAACAATATTTGACTGGCAGAATATTATTTACTCAGCACTTTTTGTTAATACATCTGTTGCGAAAAGTCAAGGTATGTTTTTATATTATTTCACAGTATCTTAGAATCTTAGCCTTGCAAGGAATTTCAAAGATCATTAAGTACAACCCCCTACCTTAATGAAGAATCTGCAACATCTCTGCCATGTTTTTGTTTGAAGACTTCCTGTAACAGGGAACTTATTACCTTATGAGGCAGCTAATTGTATTTTGGACAGCTCTAATTGGTATAGAATTTCTTAAATTGAGTAAAAAATCTGCTTCCCTGTATCTTTTATCCATGAGTTCTGCTTGTGCTATCTGGAATCAAGTAGAATAATCCTAATCTGTCTTCTATATAAAAACCTTTCAAATATCTGAAGAAAGCTATCATGTCCCTTTCTAAATCTTCACTCCTACTTTTCCCTCATAGCAACTATTCTCAGTCTCTTCAGTTGATTCTTATATATCTTGGTTATGAGTTTTCTAACTGTTCTCTGGATTCATATATAAACAATATTTGTTAAATGATATCATCTCATCACATATTATATGTAATATAATATTTCATATCAATAGTAGAAATAAATGTTGACATTTGTTTTTGTTTTTGTTTTTTATTTGAGAGGAAGAATAGTATAGTGGAGAAAGAGCTGACATCAGAAGCTGGCTAATTTGAGCTCAAGTCTTTGACATATGATACATCTTGTTTGTGTGACCCTGGGCAGTAATCTAGATAATTCTCTGAATTTTATAATACAAAAAAAGTACCATTGATAGAGGGAATTTCCTCATTCTAGGTATCTTTTATAACAAATCAAAGTTTGGTTTCTATCTTCATTTTTCTATTCAACTTAAGTCATTCATAAAACATTTTATTTCCTCTCTCTAGATTATAAGCTCCATGAAGGGAGAACATGTGTTTCCTTATTTCTTTAAATACTCAGTATAAAACCTAGTAAAATGCTCTAATTAATCTGATTTCAGTAAGTACACAATGACAGACTTCCTAGGAAAAGAAAGACTGCTATTAATCTTCTAAATAAAATTACTGTAAATGTCTAGAAATGATACCATATCAGCAGTTACTAAAATAATGGATTGGCTATTAAGAACCTTTGCAAACATGTTGAAAACAATTCTTCATGTATAATAATAATTAAAATGAGTTTTTATAAAATATATATATAAAATATAAGTGATGTCAACTATAGCAAATGCTTTTGATGACAATAACAGAGGTCTCAGAATTACAAAACTGAGAATAAAAGAGAAAGAGGCCTTTTTTTTTTAAATTAACAAAGCTATTGTTGTAGTAAGAAAAAAATCTTTCTTTAGAGATGTTTGAGTAACAAAGGTTGCATTAATTGGAGAATGACAGAAATAAATGGGAGTCTATCTAATACAGATAATTTTCCCACAGGATCATTCTTCTGTAAAGGACCTGCTTATTGGTATTAAGTGTGATCTGAAAAAAAAAAAGAGTTTATATCATCATGTTAAGTTACTTTTTTGAATGATACAAAAGAGATCAAGGGTGGGATTTAGAATTAGGAAACCCTCCATTTAAATCCTATCACTGTTTGACCATGGATAAGTCATTTCAGCATTTTCCTTGATTCTTAATTTCCTCATCTGTAAATACAAATGAATACCTTTATTCTAAAAGATTGCTGTGGAGATCAATGAAGTTATATTCATGAAATGTTTGGTAGACTTCAAAGCAGTACATAAATTCAGTTATTTTTATAAATAAAAATTGACAAGAATTAGAATGTTATGGCAAACTCATTATTTTCCTCATGTTTCCTTCCCATTATTATAACTGTCTGATCTTCATCCAGAACAATTCTAACAGGTTAGTTGCAACCTTAAATTATCTCTACTTGGGAGATAATAATAATGACTTTAAAATCACATTTTGGTTGCCTTGCAAAACATTTTTCTTATAATATCCCTGCAAAGTGGGTATTATAACCCTGTGAATTGGGGATATAGTTGTGGGGAGATTCTGAGAAGTTAAAACATTTGTCCATGATCCCACAGCTAGCAACATCTGAGGCAGGATTTAAATGCAGGCTCTTAAGTGTTCTATGTGTTATATCACATTGACTTTTATTAGGTTAAGAATAATGATAGCTCATATTTCTATAGAGTCTTTAGGTTTAAAAACTACTTTACTCACAACAACCAGATTGATGCTATCTATGTCTTGGGCCAGGTACATGCTGGCAAGTTCAGGAGTCAATGAGACAAGTAAAAAAACAAAAACAAAAACAAACAAACAAACAAACAAAAACAACTCTCTACTAAAAACAAAAACAAAAACAAAACCCTCCAATAATTCAGTGAGGACATATAGGTGTAGCTCTGAGGTTCCAGCCAATGGAGACACACCCAGGTCAATAACAAAAACAGGCAGCTTGAGAACCGACAGTTCATTAGAAAAATTGAGCTACTCTGGCATATCTGAATGAATGCAGTCAGTCCCTTCTCATTCCTGGTCTCTATGACAAAGGGCTAAACAGCAATACCTTAAGTTAACTCACCACTTTAAAAGCTTCTTTGGCCACATCTTCTGGGCAGAACAAATAATGCTTTAAGCTAGGTAGGGCATTATTATATACATTTTACAAATGAAGAAATTGAGTCATAGAGAAATTAAGTAATTTGCTCAGTGGACACTCAACTAGATCAAAATCAGGGAATGAATCCATTCTTTTTGCCTCTGAGTCTAGAACTCTCATTTATTTTGCATGTTTCATAATATTATTGGAGAGGTTTTGTCACAAGAACAATCTACTTAAAAGTTTTCTCTATTATTAATTTGCTATGATGCCTAAAATTTCTACCACTAGAATCATCCTTAGGAGTGTCAGCCTTAAGACACCATGTCTCTAGAATGTTATTATTTAAATGTTGTTTGTGTGCAACACATACATATATTATACACACATATGAATGTATATAAACATGCATATAATATATATTCATATAATGCCAAGGAGTAAAAATACATTAGTATGTGTTAACATGAGAACATAAATTAATTTATCAGCTTAACTAGCTATTACTTACCAGGTGTGAGAATGAGAAGACAGTAAGGATAGTAGCATTTATGGGAGCAAAAAAAAAAATCAGGGATGAATTGAAGAGGAATTTGAAGGTGAGGGACATTGATGAAAAATAATTCCAGAGTGGTACATGGGGAGAACATTGCCTTTGGAGTCAAAGAACTTTGGTTTAAATCTTGCTTTTGTCAATTTATGTCTTTGGGCAAGCTCCTTATTTTTCCTTACCTATAAAAATGAAGAAAGACTTGGTAGCCTGTAAGGTCCCCAATAGTTCTAAATCTATGATGATTCCCTTCACCTTTTCCTGTCTTTGAGAAAGAGGAATTGGATTTAAGTGAGGCAGAGTTGCACAAAGCCATCAGCTTCATTTTCTCTTCTAAAGCTTCCACTGTCCCCTGGCAGGACAGAGTTAAGATAGATGACTGGGTGATGACTCAAGTTGCAGTGGATGACCTTGGGGTCTTTGATGTCTAACCAAATTCTAAGCACTCCATAACACCTGCTTCATCTACCCTCATGTCTGCTGGAGCAAATTGTTCTCATTTGATCATTCTACTGAGGAAGTCTGTACATATCTGAATTAGACACCATCCTTCAACTCACTATAGGGTTTGAGATCCTTTGATCAGAAAGGGAACAGAATCCCAACTATAGATCCAGAACTTATCTAGTTTCATTGGGTCCCAAGGACTGGGAGATAAATAGGGATGAAGCTGAAGCTGTAGGAGCTGATGCCAACTGGAGGGATTCTGTTTCACCTACTTCCAATCTGAGCCTGCTTTCAAATAGGACCAATAATATATTTTTTAATTTTAATAGTTTTTATTTACCAGATATATGCATGGGTAATTTTACAACATTGACAATTGCCAAACCCTTTGTTCTAATTTTTCTCCTCCTCCCCCCCCCCCCCCCAGATGGCAGGTTGACCAATACATGTTAAATATGTTAGAGTATAAATTAAATACAATATATATATATTATATATATGCACGTCCAAACAGTTGTTTTGCTGTACAAAAAGAATTGGACTTTGAAATAGTGTACAATTAGCCTGTGAAGGAAATCCAAATGCAAGCAGACAAAATTAGAGGGATTAGAAATTCTATGTAGTGGTTCATAATCATCTCCTAGAGTTCTTTTGCTGAGTGTAGCTGGTTCAGTTCAATACTGCTCTATTGGAACTGAATTGGTTCATCTCATTATTGGAGAGGGCCACGTCCATCAGAATTGACATTCATATAGTATTGTTGTTGAAGTATACAATGATCTCCTGGTCCTGCTCATTTCACTCAGCATCAGTTCATGTAAATCTCTCCAGGCTTTTCTGAAATCATCCTATTAGTCATTTCTTACAGAACAATAATATTCCATAATATTCATATGCCACAATTTATTCAGCCATTCTCTAATTGATGGGCATCCACTCAGTTTCCAGTTTCTGGCCACTACAAAAAGGGCTGCCACAAACATTCTTGCACATACAGATACCTTTCCCTTCTTTAAGATCTCTTTAGGATACAAGCCCAGTAGCAACACTGCTGGGCCAAAGGGTATGCACAGTTTGAGCATAGTTCCAAATTGCTCTCCAGAATGGCTGGATGTATTCACAATTCCACAAACAATGTATCAGTATCCCTGTTTTCCCACATCCCCTCCAACAATCTGCATTACCTTTCTCTGTCATTCTAGTCAATCTGACAGGTGTGTAGTGGTATCTCAGAGTTGTTTTAATTTGTATTTCTCTGATTAATAATGACGTGGAGCATCTTTTCATATGACTAGAAATAGTTTCAATTTCTTCATCTGAGAATTGTCTGTTCATATCCTTTGACCATTTGTCAATTGGAGAATGGCTTGATTTCTTATAAATTAGAGTCAATTCTCTATATATTTTGGAAATGAGGCCTTTATCTGAACCTTTGACTGTGAAAATGTTTTCCCAGTTTATTGTTTCCCTTCTAATCTTGTCTGCATTAGTTTTGTTTGTACAAAAACTTTTCAATTTGATACAATCAAAGTTTTTTACTTTGTGATCAATAATGATCTCTAGCTCTTCTTTGGACATAAATTCATTCCTCTTCCACAGATCCGAGAGGTAAACTATCCTATGTTAGGACCAATAATATTAAAGATTTTTATTTTCAAAACATATGCATAGATAATTTTTCAACATCGACACTAGCAAAATCTTGTGTTCCAAATTTCTCCTTTCCCGCCACCCCTTCCCCTAAATGGCAGGTAGTCCAATATATATCATACATGTATAATTCTTCTAGTCATATTTCTACAATTATCTTGCTGCACAAGAAAAATCAGATCAAGAAGGGAAAAAATGAGAAGGAAAACAAAATGCAAGCAAACAACAACAAAGAGTGAAAATGCTATGTTGTGATCCATTCTCAGTTCCCATAGTCCTCTCTCTCTGAGTGTAGATGGCTCCCTTCATCACAAGATTGGAACTGGCATCAATCATCTTATTGTTGGAAAGAGACATGTAATAGGACCAATAATAAGGGGGAAAGGTGAGTCATGAAGACAATAATGGCTTTTCTTTTCTTTATCAGACCCTTGCCAGACTCTGGTGAGCAAGGCAGAATTGCTCTTCCTTTGGAAGCTCCTCCACTGTTTCACAATTTAACAAAAGATAAGACCTCTTCAAATGAAGAACAATAAGCTTCCAATTGTGATAGCTTTAGGCTAACATAAAAACAAGATTAGAGATTATGGATCAGAAGTTGACCTGGATTATAGACTGATTTGAATTTTTCCGTATAAGAATATAAATCAACCTTTATCTTATTGCTGTCTTCATCAAGGATGATTGGTGGGAGCAGAGCTTTTATTTAGTTCAATTAAACACACATTTTATGAAGAGTTGTTTAGAGTTTCAGTGGAAAAGGCTTAGCTAGTGGTATAACCATATGTTGGTCCCAATTAGATGATTTTTTTTAAACTTGAGAAAATTGACTTATCTGCTATAATGTATATTATAAACATTTCAGTTTCAAAAGGGCTGCAAAAATCTCACAAAAAGGAGCCTCATTTACTCTGATTGGAGGAAACAAGACTGCCCACTGATAAGTGGAATAGAGAAATACCTATTTGCTTTAAGTACAGGGACCTTGGAAAGTTTTTCCTAGTCCTTCCAATCAAGTGCTACCGACATTTTCAGATCCAGTTCAACAAACATTTATCAATTTATTCATTCCACCACCATGGATATATTTCTTTTCTGATTACAAATACCTCTGAGAGGATGTTAATATTGTCAGCCTTAACCAACCATATATACCTTTACATGAATGAATTTATTAGATCCTTTTCTTGAGAGTAGGTTTTGATAAGAGGCGAAGCATGAGATAAGACCCCAAATTATTGCATTTATATCTAGGGAAAGACAAAAATGACCATGGATGAATAAAATAAGGTGATTTATAGCTACAGATTTAGACCTTTATAATTTGTGGGTGAGTGTGAGTGATGGGGAGGTAAGGCATTTCTGAAACTCTAAGACTTAAAACTCAGGGAAGAATTATAGATGATCTCAGCATTCTAAAGTCCTATATCAGGGCTCATGAAAGAATATTATAAAGCAATGATTTTGAGGACACCTGGGAACATGTCATCTAAGAATTAGTTGAAGAAATTGGGGATGTTTAGCCAAGGAAAGACTAAGAGCATATATTAAATGTCTTCAAATATTTGAAATATTTGAAAGGTTCTTACAAGGAAGAAAAGTTAAAATTAATTCCTTAGGGATCCAATGGGTGGAAATTATATGGAGACCTTTTTTATGGCTTAGTATGAGGAAGAACTTCCTAAAATTGGAACTATAACATAATGAAATGAAATGCCTCATTAGGTACTAAGTTCCTTGTTACTAGAGGTATTCAAGCAGAGGCTGAAATGATACCTCATGCATATTGTAGTGGGGATACTTGAATTGGGTGAGAGGTCAGATTAAATGACATCTAAATTCCTTTCCAACTTTAAGATTCTATGTTTCCATGAGTTTTTCTCCATTTTTGCCAAGGACAGATAGAAAAAAAGGGGAAATCAATGTAAGCTGTACTAGGAAAGATTTAGATGAAAAATTTAGAACTCTTTGATTACAAAGCAAGATTACCTCAAAATGTGTTGCTGGGACATGTTACAGAATTTTCTTTTCTAGAAAATTTTCTCCAGAATCTCCTGGAAATGAGAAAGAGAGGGAAGAGGGGTGTGTGTGTGTGTGTGTGTGTGAACTAAATGACTTTTGGGGACCCTTTCCAGTCCCATAACTCTAACTGATACCCATTTTCTATTTAAGCTGCTTTCTGATTATGGTGCTTTCTTTCTCTTTCAATCATTTTATTGCTCCAAATATAATTGGTTGTGTTCTAAGAAAGTTCTTTCAGCTGCCTGAGTTTGCTTTCCTGGGAACTATTTTGCATTTGGGAAGTGTGGACAATCAAAAATCAGCCGAGAGGAGCGGGAGCTAAGCAGGGAGAAGGGGAGAATGAATAGATGTGTGTGGCGGGGGTGGGGAGGGAAAAGGGATATAATAGGTCTCTTTGGAATGTGGAAATGTGTGTATGTAAGGGACCTGTTAACTCATGTCTAAAATAGTATAACACCCCTAGCATGGTTGGGCAAGTACAGTAGCAGAATGAAAAAAAAAAAAAACAAAACAAAACACAAAACCTTTAGGGAATGTCGGAGAATATTTTGGAATAGCATAACTTCCCACTCCATGATCTCTTTCCTCTCTTTTGCTGATGCTAGCTGAATATAGTTTTCTGGTGTTGAGTTTACTCTGCTCCCTATGCTGTTTTTCAAAAAGGAGTTAGAAGGCACTACAAAGGGAGAAAATTCTACTGTTTGTGGCTAAACAGTATCCAGGATGTCATTATTGCACTCTTCCTTAATTCTTCTCCTCAATATGTTTGGGATGGTTTCTCTTTGGAAATCCTATTTAACACCCCCAACTTTCCTGCTTCTGCTTTCCCATCCCCCCTTCTCACTTTATGGAAGTTAAGGTGGTTATTCAGGAACACTAAAGACAGCTCCCCCCAACCATTTGAAACAAAGCAGTAAAATTCTTCAGTACCTAAGTTTACACCCTTCTGTTTATTCCTCTCTCTACCATGAAATCTCTTCAGCCTGGAATTTCACATCTATCTTATAATGTCACTATTGGCTAGCTTTCATTTGCTAGCTTTTTATTTGGGGGGGGGGGGGAGTGGGAATCAATTACACCAACATTTGGGCTTGCTGGGGAAGGCTGACTTTTCAAAGAAATAGGAATTTTCTAAATCTTAAATAATCAAATAGCTATTTGGTAAAATCCAGTTGCATTTTAGTTTTCCCTCTAAATGGAGTTAGTTTGAAAAAAAAAAAAAAAAAGGGATTAGTATTTTTCCACAGAGAGGTCAAACACTATGAATTTATAACAGTATGCTTTTTAAACAATATACTTTTTTTTAAACAGTATACTTTAAATTGTTTTTGGATTGGCAAAAAAAAAAAAAAAGCAACATATTTCACTGCCTTTTTATGGAAAGATATGGGCAATTTCCCAAATAATATGAGATTATTTGTCTAACAAACTTTCAGATTCAAGCTTTAGTTACACTTCAGTAGAATGTAAGCTCCTTGAGGGTAAGGACTAATTTTGTTTCTTTCATCTTTGTAGCTCTAAAACACCTTGTTGAATTGAATTTAAAATATTTTCTGGTTATACTTAAATGGAACCTTATCTACCTCAGTTTTATGTAACTTGGAGCTCAAGCCTGACTGTTGCTAGTTTGTCTGTCTATCTGTTTTTCTCTCTCCCTTCTGTGTGTGTGTGTGTGTGTGTGTCCTTATTCTAAATGTTCTTGATACTCTGCCTTCATGAAGAGCAGAATTGATGAGAGCTGGATAGAGACAGATTTTAGTCTTCTGGCTTTGGTTTTATGTGAGGATTTGGTTCTAGCTTCTCTTCAGGGAGAGGTCCCTGGAGGGAAAGAAAGACTCTGGAAGAAGCTGACATGTCAAGGAGTCAGCAACTTGAGTACATCTTTATTCCCAGCTTGTCATACTAAAATGTTCAGGAAATATCCCTTTGGGGGAGATGAAGGAGCTCTTTCTGGTTAAGCTATCTCATTCCCATTGGGAGGACTTATTTACTCAGTATATTGTCTAATATATTTTAATCTGCACAACTTCTCTGATTTCTGTTTATTATCAGATTGTTTGCTATTCACTTTGTTTTATGGTTTTTGTGTAGCTAGCATTTGATGAGAAGGGAGATGAGTATTTGCATATAGCTTGGGACACTCCTTTCCACTTAAGGGATTTGTAACTAGGAGGATGTTTGAACCTAAAATTTATGTCCCCTAGACTAATAATATTTAGGGTGACAGAAATAGTTCTAGTCTGGTACCCTCTTTCTGAGGAAAGCAGAGTGGGTAGTTTTGCTTCCCTATAGGCAGGAGTCAGTTTCCCTTTGAGAGGGGAGGAGGAGATTAGAGATTCATACTTCATATGAGCTACAGCTAGATAATCCCATAAGGATGCTACATAGACAACAAACATCTTATATTTATTCCCCCCATATATATTTGTATAATATACACATATATAATTATATATACATGCATACAAACATACATACATTTATTAACATTTTACATGTATCTTTGTAGTAGTATAGAGACATTCATTAAGTAGTGAAATGAATATTGTTTATAGAATTAGAAAACCAGTGTTCAAATCCCGGTTCTGCCATTTACCATCTGTCTGATTTTGAGCAAATCACTTTCCCTTTTTATCTCTTAGTTTTTTCGTTTATAAAATGAGATGATTAGACTAAACTTTTTCACAAGTCTCTGCTAGTTCTAACCCTATGAACCTATGAATGTTATTTATATTGCTTGGAATTTATGTGGGAGTTTATATGTGTGAATACTCCACAATTGCTTCAGTAGTTATTCTTCTTAAATCATTTCATGAGTTGGTGATTATTGTGGTACCCATTTTATAAATGGTATTACAGAGGAACCGCCTAAATTTGACCTTAATTAAGAGGTCTCTGGGATGTTGCTTAGTGCAAGTTCTAGGATGGAATTGTATTTATATTACTTGCCATCTCATGAGGGAAAAACTTTTGTTTAAAAAATCCTGATGTGGGGGCAGCTAAGTGGCCCAGTGGATAGAGCACCAGCCCTGAAGTCAGGAGGATTTGGGTTTATATCTGACCTCAGACACTTAACACTTCCTAGCTGTGTGACCCTGGGTAAGTCACTTAACCCCAATTATCTCAGAAAAAAAAATCCAGATGTTTCTGAAAATAAGAAAATTAGGCACCATAGGGACACTCTTGGTGTTTATGAAGATAAAAGGGAGACTTATGTCACTTATTTAATAAATTTGGGATGGGATGCTTATACTACTGAGAAGTTTCTTTTCATTTATTATTTTATTCATTCAATAGCATTTATTAAGTGTCTAGTATGTAGAAGACTCAGTGCTGCACTAGAAACCCAAGGATAATTGTTCAACTCTTCAATTTGTGTAAACGTAAACCATTTTTATGGTACCATTAATAGCTTCCTTTGACATTCCTTTAAAGACACTATTTCTGAAAATGTATAGAGCAGTTTTTTAAAACTGCAATTTAGATTGTATCTGAAGGATCATATGACCAATCATCTGTAGGATACTACAGATGAGCTTCAATGAACTGAACTGATAGAAACACTAGTCCCAGCTTGATTTGCTCATTGGCTTATGAAGTCGCTATTAAAAAAGTAGGCAACTAGATGAAGTAAATAAAGCAGTGGGTATGGAATCAGGAAGACTGATCTTCATGAGTTCAAATCAGACCTCAGATACTTACTAGCTATGTGACTTAACTCTTTTAACATAGCTCTCCTTAACGATACAATGATTCAAGAAAATTCTAAAAGACTTGTGATGAAAAAATACCATCTGCATCCAGAGAAAGTTTTAATGGAGTCTGAATGCAGATGGAAGCATACTACTATTTTTACTTTTTAAAACTTTGATTTTTTCCTAGTATTTTTTTCTTTTTTGTTCTGATTCTTCTTTTACAACAAGACTAATATGGACACATGTTTAACATGATTGTACATGTATATTGGATTACTTGCTGTCTCGAGGGGAAAAGAGGAGGAAGAAAAATTTGGAACTCAAAATCTTGCAAAAATGAATGTTGAAAATTCTCTTTACATATTATTGGAAAAAATACTATTAAGTAAAAAGAAAAACAAAATGAGCTGGAAAAGGAAATGGCAAACCATTCCAGTATCTTTGCCAAGAAAACTCCAGAATGAGATCATGAAGCATTGGACATGACTGAATAACAAACAAGATACTTTCCCCCCAAGGCCTAAAGGGGTGGTTGACATAAATACCACTAGCATGATCTCTGTGAGTTTAATATGTTGGGGGAAATTTTTCTCTTCTCCTTCATAGAGGTCCTACAATGCTAAAATGGTCCTGTTATTGAGCCTACTTGTGTCTCAATATGTCAAAGACCAATACTCTTGGGGTCTTCTAGGCATTATGCCATTATCCTGTCTAGGAGATGAAGTCCATAAGATAAAGACACAATCTGTGTTATTTGGGAGTAAGGGAATAGAAAGAGATTTAATGAGAATTCTCAGGAACGAGGCAGTTTGGGGTGGTAGATAGAATGTTGGACTCAGGAAGACCTGATTTGGAATCTTCCCTTGGGCAAATCTCTTAGTATTAATCTCCTGAACTGTAAAATGGGGAGAAAAACAATTACCACATAGCATTCTTGGGAAGATTAAATGAGAAAATACATGTAAAACCTAAATTGCTCTATAAATGCTCATTTTTATTGGGAGGCAGCAACTTACAGTGGAAAGACCTCAGGTCAAAAGATCTGGCTACAGATTCTAATGGTTATACTACTGTATGAGCTTAAGAAAGCCATTTAACTTCCTGGGCCTCAGTTTCCTTAGCTGTAAAATGAAGAGATTATATGAATGGTTTTGGGGATCCTTTCCAGCCTTTGCTCTATGATCAATGGTCAGTGGTACATGGGGAAAATTCTTACTATAATCATTAGCATACAAAAATATTAAAGGTTAATTGCTATGAAGCATATTGTTTATCAAGGAAAATCCTTAGCTTAGTACAATGATACTGCTTTGTAAAAATATCTCTTGAATAACAACAATATAATCTTTAATAGTAACCCTAAAAATATGAGAAATAAAATTGTTTCTAAAAGGAGAATGGCTGAGGTTTGAAAAGGTTAGCCAATAAGCATTTATTAAGTGCTTACTATGTGCCAGGTACTGTGCTAAGCACTGGGGTTATGAGGAAAAACAATAGATAGTCCTTGTCTCACATTCTAATAAAGGAGACACTATGCAAATGATGATGTATATACAAAATTTATGCTGGATAAATTGGAAATAACTAACACAGGAAAGGCAATAGTATTAATAGTTGTAGGTCTTTCTAAGTCTGCCTTTATATGAAGTCATGAGGATAGCCCAATTTCTAGCAGACAGAGGAGAGATAAGAAAAGAAAGAAAAAGACTATTGGATGCTGCTCCATCTAGCAGGAAAGTCAGTTTCTATCTATATCTACCCTCACAGAAATTGAGAGCTGCCAGGCTCCCTACTGCTTCATCTCAGGAGGTGAAAAGCAGGATGAAGAGAGAACTCTGTTCCACTGTTTAATTTAAAGGAAAAAAGAGCAAAGTTGGATGAGGGCAAGAGATTTCTGTTCACCTCATCAACCAAAAGAGAAAAAGAGAAAAAAAAAGTCAAAAGGAAAAGCCTAGAAATTCTGTGTTTTAGAGGCCAACTTGTTACTGTTATTAAAGTGAAGTTATATACTCCTCTTGTTGTCATTTTTCTTGCAAGGATACAAATTTCCTGAGTTTCTTTCATAAGAATGGTAGCAAAGACTAATCTTTTTTACTCTGAATTCTTTCAGTCAATAATATAGATATAATTTAAAGGTTAGATACCTACCTTTTTAACATGATGCACTAGGAACCATAATTTTTGACCAAGAGTCGCCAGTTTTAACAGAAAGTTGCCTTATGAATGTACCTTCCTCCAGTCTGATATATGACCTGTTTAGATTACTTCTGTAATCAGTGTGGTGGGAGCCAAGTAAGGTGGGGAATGGGGTTATTCTATGCTTGGTCTCTTCCCCACCCCACCCCACCCCCACTTCCTTCTACTAAGAGCCATCCAAACAGTTAGAAAGCATCAATTTTTAATGAGGTATTGCCAAGGACATCTGTGTTGAGGAAGCCTGGTAGCAGTCCTCCCCTTCCTCACTGCTAGGTTAATGACATCCAACAACATGCTTACTACAGGCAAACTCCTAATATACCAGTAAGTAGAATGGTAACAATCCTGGATCAAGAAATTCCAAAAAAGGCATGGATTAGACCAAAGTAGGGGAGGGAAATTTAAGTGATGAGGATGCTCATCTGACAATATTTCTCTAGAGTATAGATCCCTTGTTCTTTTTCTCACAATTGTCACAAATGCTGAAAAAGATTGTTGTTGGCAACATTTGCCAGGATAGTTGTTCATCCTAGTCAGGTGTAAATTAGGCTGAATTGGGAATTATGGGAGTGAAGTCAAATAAAATCTTTTTTTTTTTTTTTCCTGAGCCTAGGAACATTCATTGTTAGTGCTCTCCTAGAATTCAAGGCTTCTTAAACTTTTTCCATTCATGACCTCTTTTCTCCCAATAAATTTTTCCATGGATATATAAGTATAAAAAATACTAAAACTAAATTAAAAAAAAGTATTTGCTATAATAAATCATAATTTTGCAACCTCCAAATTCAGTTACAAGACCCCATATAATGTCAAAGCTTACAGTGTAAGAAGCTGGGTCTTAGATGATAAGCTGTAGAGGTGGGATGGATAGGGAGGGAGATAGATAATAATAACAACAACAATAATAATATTCATCTTTATAACTTTTTAATATTTATAAAGTTATTTGCATATTATTCCATTAATAGTTTTATGAGATAAGGCTGTTATTATCTCCATTTTTATAGTTGAGGAAATGAGACTGAGAAAAGTTAAGTGGCTTGACCAGGTTCATATAGCTAGTAAATATTCGAAATTGGATTCAAATTCAAGTTCTCCTTACTCCATATCCAACACTCTATCCACAACATTATTTAGCTACCTAGATAGAACTGAATGCTGTCTTTGGTTTGACAGGTAATGTATCTTTTGCATGGGCTAGTCAGGGCCTGATTTTTACTACACAGTGAGCTGTAAGTGAAGTAGATTTTCCCTATGTTTAAGTTTTTCTCCGTAACTGAGTTAGTCACACATGTGGAAATTGCATTATTCCTCTTCCAGCATGTGGGTGCTATTCACTCCAGAACTTCACTCCATGGTTTTGGATGATCCAGGGGCCAGCTCAAGGTCTTTTTGTCCACAATAACTGCTTCTTACCTACCACAGCCTCTACATCCCCAAATGGTGATAGAGATAATGACTGTGACCTATCGCCCACATTGCCCATAAACTTGTTTTTATTATATGTTTTGTTGAGCTCTTCAGAGGTTTCTGAACTGGGGTCCCTGTTAGAAAGCTTTCCCAATGAAAGCCAGAGCCTTGGGAAACATAAATTTGTCCAGCAGCTCTTTTCTCATTCTCACATTCCATTCTAGTTGCTTACTGAATTCTCCTATCATCTCAAGTCTGCTTAGCTCCTCTGGTTTCCTCAGCTGTAAAGTGAGACTTTGGACCAGGTGACATAAGTTTCCAGTAAATTTTAGCTTAGGGATCTTATGCATTCTCCTTCCCCTATGTCTATGCATTCACATCACAGGTCTAAATGTTTCCATGACCATCAAAGTACATTGACATCTAGGTGGTACAATGCATAGAAGGAAGACAACTCCAGATCTAGCCTTAGATACTTAGTGTGATCTTGGGTAAGTTTTCTTGATTCTAACATGGATATAACATGCCTTCCTCCAACCACAGCTGTTGTGAGGATTTTAAAGAGTCAATATTGGGGCAGCTAGGTGGTGCAGTGGATAGAGCATCAGCCTTAAAGTCAGGAGGACCTGAGTTCAAATCTGGTCTCAGACACTTAATACTTCCTTGCTGAGTGACCTTGGGCAAGTCACTTGACCCAATTGCCTCATTAAAAAAAAAAAAAAAAAAAAAAAGAGTCAATATTGGTAAAGCACTGGAGCATAGTAGTCACTACACACACATATACTCTTCCCCCCAACACAGAGACATACATATTTATATGCATATATATGTGTGTGTGTGTGTATATATATATATATATATATATATACACACACTAGTTATTATTGTTACTAGTATTTTTTGTCCTCAACTATATCCCTTAGCTGTCCAATTTAATTCAATAAACACATTAATTTGCTACTATGTACTAGGAACCATGCCAAGACAAAGAAGATACGATCTTGTGCTTCTTGGTTTACAGTTTAGTGGGGGAGCTAACACATATGTGTAAAAATAATCATAAGAAGATAAATATAATAAATGTTTAAGGGAGGAGAGATAAAAAATACCCCAAGAAGTCCAGGCAGAAAGAAATCACTTTGGAGGGTCCAGGGAGAATATAGGAGAGATTGCAATGGAGATGGACCTTGAATCATGATAAAAATTTCCAGAAGCAAGAGGTGAGAGGGAACACATATTCCAGGCACAGAGGACAGCAAGAACAAAGGCATGGAGGTAAATGATAGGTGATCTAATAAATTATTCTATGGGGAATGCTCCCAGTTATCACAAGCTTCTTTTCACTGGGGATTTCTGGAGACAATGTCTTCTATTTTGTTGTCTAACCAGTTAATAGTTATAATGGGGAGAATTTTAGGCTGCTAGGATTAGATATTTCAGATAGGTGATAATATCAGTAGAAGGGACCATCATGTGGATAACTGCTAATATTTCAAGGGCTGGCCTTTGACAGTGACTCTTTTGCCCAAGTCCTAATTCCTGGAAGAATTTTTTTTTTTAACTAAATGTCTGTTGATTGGATAATATTCATATGGACTTCAAGCTTTTCAAAGCACATACATTATTATATTTGAGCCTCACAACAACTCTGTGAGGTAGAAACAATAGCTATTATTATGCCTATTTAATAGGTGACACAATTCCAGCATAGAGGGAATAAATGACTTGTTATAGTCACACAGCTAATAAGCATAGAAACAGGAATTGAACTCAAGCTGCTCCCATCTCCATGAAGAGCATCCTTTCCACCACAAAAGAGTGAGACAGAGTAAAGATAAAAGAAGCCTTTGAAGTCTTAGAAAGAAAGATATTGTCAAATCCAAGATAATGTTATCTTTTTTTATTAGTGATAAAATTATTTTCTTTTATCATTTAATTAAAATGTACAGTTATAAGAATAATATATACAAATTATATATTTAAAAAAAAACTTCATAGCTTCTGTGTAATCTGGCCTAAACTCTCATTGTCTAGGAAAAATTTCAGGATAAAATTTTTACTACTTCAGCCTCATATATTATTTTTCACATTTTGCCTCTGTGAACAATAATACATTTTAAGCTTATGGTTACAAGCATTAATGCTGTGAATTGGAAATTACAGCATACCTCATTGCATAGCTCATTAGTTGTTTCCACTTATTTGACAATTAGAAGATAGAAAGGTCCATTTCCTGACTAAAATTCAAAGTGGTATTGAGTCAGATTCCGAGAAAGGATTATGATATCCACAACTAGCCCTAGAATCATAGATTGAAAACTGGAAGGAAACTGAGAGACTTTGTAACCCAACTGGGTCATTTTACAGCTAAAGAGACTGATGCCTTGTGAGGTTAAATAACACCCAAGAGAATTTGTTGCTTAAAGAGTCAGTTACAAACACCCATGGGTATTGCCAAATTATTGGTTGTGTGAGGGACTGGGCAGTTCCTTATAGAGTCAGTTACAAACACATATGGGTATTGCCAAATTATCGTTTGTATTAGGGACTGGTCAGCTCCACCGTTATGGTTATAGAGTCAGTCACAAACATCCATGGGCATTGCCAAATTATTGGTTGTGTTAGGGACTAGTCAGTTCTACCATTATTTCGGATAGTGGTTCTTGAAAAATGCTGGCTTGAAGAGGATTTGCTTCTAGAGATTTTCAGGAAAGCAGCCAATTCACATTGCTTATCCTGTGAGATCATTCCTGGCTGGTGATATATCTTCTCTCTGGAAAAAATTGGGAGTGAAGAGGAAATGTGTACATATGTGCATATACCTATAACATAAATGCATATGTAATAAGTATTTGTGTCCACATACTATATATTCTATATTTTACCTGCCATTCAGCTCTCTTACAAGTCATTTTGGGAAATCAATTTATTAATAAACTCACAAATCTCCTAGTTAGACCTGTTTGGTCCAGCCCTTTGAGCCTAGACAGATTGACACATTCCATCAGATTGTTTTTTCATTTCATAATTGAGCTTTTGACAGAATAACATCTGGCCTTCACCTGTAGGGGAGAGATCTTTTGCTCCATTCTTGGCCAAATCAAACTTAGCAGCTGTTCTGACATTTATGAAACTGTGGATATTCATTCACTGCTCTTCCTTCCCACAGAGCTGCCTTCAATTGAGGGCTCTTCTCACTGTGGCTGGGTGCCTTTGAAAGAATTGTTCTAATTCTTGTTACACCCTGCCACACCTCCAGCCATTGAGGATGCTTGATTTGGGGTTCCCTCTTGCCTTTAAACCTTGCCAAACGTACATGGAAGCATCACGCTGAGCCCTTGGGTGGAGATAAAGCCTCACCATTGCTCAACAGTGACCCACTTGGCAAACCCTGGAGTAATACGGATGGGTTCAAAGGGCTTCTTGTAGACTCTTGGGCTAGCACCACAGAAACCTTCCTTGCTTGTACCAAGTTCCCATAGCGTGCTACCGGGTAACCGACCATCACAAACACTGCCATAACTGGACTCTTACCTGCAGCTCTTTGACTCATGGCAGGAGCATGGCTTACCAGCTGTTTAACAAACAACACGCTGATATGGCCTGGCCTGTGAAAGGTATAAGCTGAGAAAAACAAGGGTGGATCAATCTCCACCTCTTCCCCGCCCTTGAGAAAATGATCACAGGATAAATGTCTTCCTTCTTTCTCTCTTTAAAACATACACAAATACACACACTCACTCACTCACTCTATTAGGATATTATTCTGCCCAAAGAACTACTTGTGGGAGCTTTTGCTTTATTACTCAATATTAATAACATTAACTTTGAACTTTAATTCTGAAAACCACAGAATTTAAAAAATGCTGAAAAGAGCTGACGTGGGTGTTCTTCGCCTTTTTTCAAAAGAATTGTTTTTTTGTAATTATGGGAGCCTGGTGAATTCGAACTGTCCCTCACAGTCAATGGGGAGGGTGTAATGAGATAGCCCAGCAAAGTGCATTAATCATATTAAAATTAATTAACAATGGAAAAGTTTCAGTGCATTCCTAAAGCCCTCCTTTTTTTTTTTTTTTTTTTTTCCCCCTTCCAAAGTGGCTGGGGCTCTCTTGTAGTTTCCTGAGTGCAAGCAAATGCCTGACACATGGTCGAAGCCAAATTCCAAAATGTAGCAAAACAGGGCCTGCATATTTGGCAGGAATTTCAACCAGCTCAGGTCAGTGTCTGAGAGCAGGGAAGAAGCTCTGCTCTGATGCTGGTCTAGGAAACGGACAAGAGGAAAACATGAGAAACAACGAACAACATTCAGGGCCCAGCTCACCAGAGGAGAATGTTGGGAGCAGCTCCGGACACACCTCCTGGGCTGGAGAGTTGATGTTTGCAATTTTTTTTATTTTTATTTTTTTTTGGGGGGTGGTGGTGAGAGAACATGGTGAGTTGGAGGAGGGGAAAAGATGAAGAAAGGCAAAAAGAAGAGAGGTTCAAAATGCATTGTTCTAAATGAAATTGACTTCTCCCTTCTAAGTCTCTCACCTTGCAAAAACATCCCCACTTAGCAAAAGCCCCTTCTTACTTGTTAACTCTACCCCCTTCTGCCAACCTTCTCAATCATCTTCTACTTCATTTCAGAATGGCCTTCAGAACAAAGCAGCATTTTCCAGCCTTTCTCATTAAAACTTCTCCCCCCCATCTTTTTTTTTCTTTTCTTTTCTTTTCTTTTCTTTCTCTTTCTTTCTTTCTTTCTTTCTTTCTTTCTTTCTTTCTTTCTTTCTTTCTTTCTTTCTTTCTTTCTTTCTTTCTTTCTTTCTTTCTTTCTTTCTTTCTTTCTTTCTTTCTTTCTTTCTTTCTTTCTAGGCAGTATGGGGGTAATTTTCTCTTTTATTTGTTTTTCTGTCATCTTCTGCTGTGAAGTTGTCATTGTTTGGGAGTTGATGGATATTTCTTCAGAGATACCATCATATCGCTTGTTATTGTAACACTTATTGGTGATAAAGTTCAGACTAAAAATTAAGCAGCTGCAATGTTGCAGCACAAATTAGTTTAATGTAAGCAGTCAGGAGCAGCTGTCTGGCTCAGGCCTCGAATTTAGCAGTGGGGGAAGGGTTCTGTGACGCTGACAGTGTTTTTTTCCTCTACATAAACATTTTTGGCTGTTGCAGCTTTTGTGCTGATCATGTGACAGTGTCCCTAGGCAGATAATTTATTTCTGTAGCTTTCATGAGCAATCATTAACCTTCAGACACTGAGTTTGCTTTCTGCTTTTGTGCCATTTGGGTTTTTTTCCCTTTTTTTTTTTTTTTTTTTTTGTATACTAACTAGTTTAATTCAGAAAGTGTCGAGAAAAAATTACAACCAATTTATAATGGACTGCAATGCATAATACTTATGGTTCTATTAAAACAGACCTTGCTTTCCATAGCTTAGCTTGTGTTCATGGATCGGAATAATTATCTTCAGTGATGTCAGTGCAGCTGTCATCATGACACTCCCCTTCCTTCTTGTCCTCTTCTGATTGTATGGGACTGGCAGAAACTGGATTTGCAGAAACTTTGGTTCTTGGGGTTCAACTAATTGAACCTTCTTCCTCCCCCAAACTCTAAGAGCTCAGAATGCTGAAAACTTTGAAAGGCCCCACAGATTAGTCTTCTGGAGAGTGCACTAGGTTCTTTGTTTTCCAAAAGCCCCTTATCCTTCAGTAACTGATACAGAATAATAATCATTGGCTAAGCATTTTACATATGTTATCTCACTTGAGCCTAGCCACCACACTGTGAAGTAAGTACTGCAGGGTATTATTATCTCCATTAGGCACAAGAATTAAGTGAGATTTATGGAGGTTAAATTTTTATGCCTGATTTGAGCAGCTTAGTAAATGTTGGAGATGGAATTCGAATCCAGTTCTTGAATCCAAGGCTGGCACTCTCCATGTACAGGGTTTGTGACCATTAACAATAAAACAAGTAAACAAACAAAAAATAGCAGTCATTAGGTCTCCAGATTAAAAAAAAAAAGGGAAATCACAGTCAATGTGCTGCATAATTCAGTGAGGAAAAAAATACTGGAAACTATATCATTTCTGTCATCTACTAATCATGCTTTCATTATTTTCCACATCTCTTTGCTATTTCTCCTTCCCCCCCTCAACTCCAGCCTTTTCTGCTAACCAGTCGTTCAGGAGTTGAATGAGAAGGGTCACTTTTTGGTGTCTATCATACATGATATCTTTACACGCTTTCAGAATGCCGATTATCTTGTGGGTATTGTGCAGGCCCTGTTAGTTATTCATTTATTCATCCTTCCATGGTGGGGGTGTTGGTGGGGAAGCACTTAGGGCCACTTGCATTGAGAGATTTGACAAAAAGTACTTATGAACCCCATGGCATTGTGGCAGATAGTATACTATTAAACAATGGGAGGAAAAGGGATCTGTCCTTTCTCATTCATTTAAAACATTTCAATAAAGAGAGATGATCTTAATTGATCCTAATATTTCAGAAGGATAGATGGATAGGTTGTAGAATGTAATCTGAAATGGAATTGCAGGCAGCAGCTGAAAACCTGGATTAAATTATAATTGATACTATTTAAGTTTGTGGGGAGGAAGTTGTTCTTGTTTGTTTAAACATCAAGAGAACAGACTCTGTACATGAGGAAGGGGACCAGTTTAAAGTACTTAAGTCAAATGCTTCAGAAGAAGATTGATAGAATTGAGCTTCCTGTGGTAGCAAAATTCAGTTTTCTAAAGAGAGTTCTATCCCTTCTTCTGGGGCCTATCTTCTATCACAGATGTCCTATTCCCATTAGACTCCATCACTCAGTCTTTCTCACCTCAGGCTTACCCTAAGGATTGCCCAGCTTCAATGTACCCTATCAGGACAATCTTTCCATTACCTTTACTCAAGTGAACTTTTCAGATACTAGGATTCCCAATTACAACTTTGAAAAATAGCAGCAGTGAAAATAGTAGCTCTTCTTCCAAGCACAGTGTGAATCAATGTACCATGAGAGAAGCCGGTGAGGCACTCTATGCATTAATAAATCAAGAAGTATTTAATAAAACTCCTACTATTTGCCAGGTATTGTGCTAAGTGCTGGGGATACAAAGACAAAAGTGAAACAGTCCTTGCTCTCAACAAGCTTATATTCCAACAGGAAAGATAACATGTAAAAATTAACCAAAGGCAGAAAATATATAAAATAAATACAGGAAAATTTAGGGAGGGAGGGCACTAACTTTTGGGGATAGGCATTTGAGCTGAGTTCTGAAGGAAACCAGAGATTTCAAAAGCTGAAATAGTATTCCAGGCATGGGTAGTTACTGATTCTCTGCTACCACAACTCAAGCTTGTAAGACAAGGTTATTTCTTCTTCAAAAACAATGGCCCTGGATATTAGACTTGATTATTGCTCCTCTTCTACTTCAGAGGTATTTCTTTTTTTCTATCTTGCTCCCAGAATCCAGAAGACACAGTGAGGTCCAGATGCATATTTATATGTATGAAGTAATTTTAAAGTACAAGTTTATATCTCAGTATACAAGAAATTTGTAATCAGATACTGGACCAACTGTGTGACAGAGTTGCAATCTTTCTCAGTTTTCTTATTTGTAAAAATGTTGGAGCTATCAAAAAATTGTTTTAAGGGAGCAGCTAGACGGCATAGTGGATAGAGTAAATAGAGCCTAGTCTAGGAGTCAGGAGGACCTGAATTTAAATCTAATCAGACACTTAACATGGCCTAGCTGTGTGACTCTGGACAAGTCACTTAACCCAAATTGCCTTCTTTTAAAAAAAAAAAAAAATAGAAAGAAAAAAAAAGACTAAATGAGACAATTATAAACCAATGTCAAGCCTTAAAGCTCTATAATATCTTTGAGATTTTATTAGTATTTCTTTGATGCTAGTGTCTTCTTCTCTGATACATTTTTACAAAGTGTTCCAAAACTTTCTTAAATCTAGACAATCACTAGTAGTTAAGTGGTACAGTGGAGATAACTCTAGTCCTGGAGTCAGGAGGACCTGACTCCAGCCTCAGACACTTGACACTTACTGTGTGATCCTGGGCAAGCCATTTAACCCAGATTGCCTAAAACAGACAAATAAATAAATAAAATCTAGACAATCAACAAAACAACTCAAGCTTTGAGTGACTTTCTGATTTTCTTTTCTTTCTTTCTTTTTTTTTTTTTTGACTTTCTGATTTTCAAGGTATAAATACTCACATTAAAATTTTAATATTTAATTGCTGAGTGGTACAAGCTGCCTCCTTCTGTACACTCCTGGTCCAAAGATATTTTTTTTAGACTTGAACTTCTAGCTAATCTATTCTACTTCTACTTTCCCACTCTAGGACAAACTATTGTCTTTAGTGTTCTATTGGTATCTTTGGATCAAGATCCTTTCCTTTTGGGTTTCCAGATTGACTTTTTTCTCTTTTAAACTCTGGTCTAAATTGACATCTCTTTATTTACTTCATTAACTGATACCAGGCTCCTTCTGGTCATTGCTCTTAAAGTATCTTAAAGCTACTTTACCTGCTTTCTAATCCTTATTTTATTTATTTATTTTTTTAGGATTATAGGGTATTTCCAAAGACCATTCTTTTATTTATCTATGTTTTGGGATCATCTGATTCTTGATTTCCTGTGTTCTTATCTGTTCCTTGGCAAGAAAGGTTTGGTTGGATTGTTTTTTTCATTTATTACAAATCATCATATTCTTCATTCTCTCCATCCTGGTATCTTTCTGCCAGTTTTCTTTCTGATATCTCTTTGACATTTTGAAACTTTACCTGCCTAGTATTGTTCATTCACCTTATATCTCTGTAAAGTTCAATTTATATATTCATGCTTTCAAAAAATCCAGTTTTAGGGATTCATATTATACATATGCATATGCTATGTGCATGTGTGTAAGTGTGTATATATAAAGAAACATTTCTTTGAAGGCATGAATTGCTTTTTGTGCATTGCATTTATCAGTATTTCTTGTATATAGCAAATATTTAATAAATATTGTTGGATTGAATTGAATTTATCTAGCATTTATTGAGCTCCTACTGTGTACCTTGAGACACAATTTCTGTCCTCAAGGAATCTGTAGTTCAATGAGAGAATCAGAACAATGTTGAGAAGAGAGATAATTAACAGTAAGAGGTACCATAAATTAGATGCCAAATTGTGTGATGCAGACAAGAGCTCTAAGAGTTTGGAGGAGAATAATAACTCACATTTTAATAGACTTTAAAAATCGCAAAACAGAGCATTTGATTTATAGTTGTAAGATATAGATTTAGATCCCAGTTCTGCTTATTACCTATGTGTCCTTGGATAACTAAATCAAAGTCTATGAGTTCTGTTTTTTTCATTTTAAAACTGAATAAGCTTTGACTAGATGACCCTAAGACCCATGTCAATAATAAATCTGCAATTCTATAATAATCCAGTCAGGTAGGTAGAACTGATCTCATAGTCTCATAGAATTAGAACTAGAAGGGACTTCCTGTGAAATCCTTCCCAGTTCTCAGGGCAGTAGGATTTGATAATGGAGTGCTAAGTTATTGAAAAACTCAAACGTTATAGTGTTGCAGGAAGCAGAATGTCTGAAGCTGTGAGGTTAGGATGAGTGGATGGGGATATTTGCAGATTAGTGTAAGGCAATTCTTAAGCCTCCATTCTCTTGTCTTCTTTATCAATAGGCAAATAGGCATGTTACATAGCCTTGTTCCCAGAGCCACAACTGTAATAATGGAACCTGGGCAATCACCACAAAATATGGTCCTCAGTGAGTATCTGGAATGGCATTCCAAATTAATGGGGCCAATGGTCAGGGATCAGGAGAGAGACTTCAGGAAGGGACCTCTGGTCTTAATGTAGAGTGAAGGGAGATAGAAACTGTAAAATGTTGGAAGACTACTTCAAAGAAAGTCACAGAAGAAAAGATTAGGGAAGTACTGAACCAAAGAGGAAATCGCTTGTAAGATGGGGGAAAGGGCTTTTCAGATAACTTATTTGGGCTAATTGTTGGCTAGAAGATAGGCTCAGATGTTTCTACTTGTTAAAGGAATGAAGGTGCTTTACCATCTTTTACCATCTTTAATTTTTGGGAACCTAGAGTAAAGCTCCAATTATATCCTTTTAGTTATAGTTTTGCTTGTCCACAATCTTAAATTCCTTTCCGTTCCACTTCAATTCATGTGTCACCTCTTGTAAATCAGAGATTTGGGATTGTGGATCCTGCTGTTCTCTCCTCTTTATGAAATCCAAAATTTTCCAAGGTCCACTCTCCACATTCTACAATTAATTCACCCTGGCACTCTGGAATTCTATTCCCTTCTGATTCTGGCCATCTTTCTTCTACTATAGTTCTATTGATGAGAATTAGATAAGGAGTATCTAATTGAAATTAGGTTTAATTGAGGTCTAGTGGCAGGTTCAGGGTACAGGGAGCCAAATAGAGCTCCCCTGCAACCCTTTTGGATTCGGCGCAAGGATACAAAGTTAAATGAGGTCACACAAGAGACCTCTGTAAAAGAATTTACAGACTGGAAAACCTAGATTGATAAAAGAGGTTTATTGTGGGGTTTGGAAATAAGATTGAAAGGTAGAAAGACATCAGGGCCAGGGCTAGCACTGGTGGACAGAAATCCTTGACATAGCAGGCATAAGGATGCCATGTTTGGGACTTCTGCAAAGAGTGGACTCCAGTTTTGTTTCTTTTATATTAGGGGGGCTTTTGGTAATCTGAAGGGGCTCATGGGTGGAGTCCCAAGTTGGCCTCTGGCTTGGGCATCAGCCAGGGTTAGAATTTGAATAGAATTCAATGGGTTTTTAGATAAGGAACTGTTTGTGCTTGGGGTGGGGGTTGGGAAACCTGAGCAGATCATTAGAATGGGGGCTGGGATAGCTCAAGTTGGCTCTGATCCGATGGAGGCTGGGAGAGCCGGGATATCTCCCATTGGAATTCATGGGGATTGGTTGATAATTTAAGTGAAATGGATGACTTCCTCCAAAAATATAGACTTCCTAGATTAATAGAGGAGGAGATAAATTGCTTAAATAGTCCCATTTCAGAAAAAGAAATAGAACAAGCTATTAATCAACTCCCCAGGAAAAAATCCCCAGGACCAGATGGATTTACATGTGAATTCTATCAAACATTTAAAGAACAATTAGCCCCAATGTTATATAAACTATTTGAAAAAATAGGGGATGAAGGAGTCCTACCAAACTCCTTTTATGACACAGACATGGTACTGATACCTAAACCAGGTAGATCGAAAACTGAGAAAGGAATTCATGGGGGTTGGGAATCAGAAAGGAATCTTAACCCACATCACTATTGCTGACTCAGTTTAACAAGTTGTCAACTATTGGCCTATCATCTATCAGGGGATATGAACCATCATTACCTCTTGTGTATAGCAAATGCCTAATAATGCTTGCTATATAGAATTGAATTTGTCTAGCATTTATTGAGCATCTACTGTGTGCAAGGTACACAGATACAATGAACACCTACCATGTATCAGGAACAGTGCTAAACAATGGGAATACAAGGAAAGGCAAAAATATATTCTCTGCTCTCAAGGAGTTTATAATTTAATGTTAAATTTAAAGTTAAACTAATTTAAGCTTTGCTTAATAAAAAAAAGCATTAATTGTTCAACCTGATAAATTACAAGAAAAATAAATGTACATAATAAAATATCCTTAAAAGGTATAAAGGTGACAAAAAAGGCAGACTTGCTTATTGGAAAGGAAATCCCATTATCTCAGTACTTCTTAGCAACCAAACCATTCCATTTTAGAAACCTCTTTTACAATATTCTCAACATGTAGTTATCCAATCTTCCCATGAAGACTTCTAGTCAACAGGTGTGTTGGAGCTTATTAAAACCAGCTTAGGAGAACCAATGTAAGATTTTATACTTAAGAAATTGGCAAATGATACAAATTAAGGCTTAATGTATTCTTTTGTTCATTGTCTAGATTTAAGAAAATAAAGGGAAAATGTTAATAAAGTAGATTAAACATAAAAGTGTGTCTTATGTAAATTTTGGGAGTTAGTTGTTAAACATTTACTAACATCTCTGTACAGGGAACTACTCCTTTCCAGATAACTTATTCTATTTTAATATGACTCTGCTATGGGCAGCTAGGGTGTTCACTGAATGAAATGTGTATCCTCGAGTCAGGAAGGCTTATTTTTTTCTGAATTCAAATCTGACCTCAGATACTTACTAGCTGTATGACTCAGGTAAGTCACTCAATCCTGTTTGTTTCATCTGTCAATCAGCTGGGAAAGAAAATGACAAACCACTCTAGTATCTTTGCTAAGAAAACCCCAAATGAGATCATGAAGAGTCAGACATAACTAAAATGACTGGACAACAAATTAAGACCTTTTCCCTAAAACTGCTTCTTTGCAATTGATGTCTAACCACCAGGCTTGAAATCAGATAAACTGGGGTCAGATCATGGTTTTCTCATAATTCTGTGGCTTCAAGGACATCATTCCACCTCTCTGAGGCTGTTTCTTCTACAAAATGGAAATCATAATTTTTGTACCTTCTGCCTCACAGGAATTGAAGAAGAAATCGAGAATGCAGTGTGATTTGGAGGAATGAAGACTGGCTCCAAAGTCAGGGGACTGAGGTTCAAGTACTTCAAGATCTCTGATACCCACAAATGTGATCATAAAAATGGGATTTTATTTTCTTGACCTCTGAAGTTCCTTCTAGGTATTGATTTCTGATCTTATGTTTGTCAAATCCTTTGTGTCCATGAAATCCATAGAATGAAGTTATTAATAAAAATAATATTATCTAGTTTCACTATTGGGGAAAATTGAAGCACAAAGAAGTTAGGTGAATTCCAAAGCTTTCAGAACACTAGTACTATGTCATTAGTCACAGGCTAGTATTGTTGCAGAGTATTTGAAGTAATTGAAAATGCTTCTTTTGCTACAATTGAAACCCAAGCTATTTGGACTCTTTGGAAAATTTCGACCTGCAGAAGTGGAGATGTCAGTCTTGGGAAATGGACTTGATAATACCTTGCATGATTTAACACCAGCTGGAGAGTGGATCCACTCTTTCCCATTGTGATGCTTGGGTTAACTGAATGACTCCATTTGAAAGGCACCGCTGTGCTGTTGTACCCCAGTGGCAGGGAGCAAGTCTATTGTTCCATATCCCAGAGAACACCAGAAAGAGGCTGAGGATGCCCCATTTGGAATCACCAAGTTTTGTTATGGTACCAGAGGCACACAAAGAACTGAAAATCTGTTGCATGTGCAATTTCTGCATCACAACTGCCTGCCCTCCTGGATACAAATGCTTTGAAAGCATGAAATGAAGCATGAATCCAAATAAAAATTGTTTTTGAAATAAAGATGAGACAACACCCCAGCTGAATATGATGGGACTGATACTGTACAATGCAGAGAGTTAGTTGCTCATAGTTTCACTCTAAGTGGAAGGAGGGACGCTACAGAAGAGATCTAGCTGTTATAAATGAAAGCAATATAACCTGCCATCACCCAAACATAATAACTTGGAATGAAAAATTCTAAAATTCTAATGGCTTGAAAGTTCCACTAGATTTTGTTGATTTTTAGGGTAAAATGTTCTATAATATAACCACAGACTGAATTTCTGATTTTTGCTGTCCAAAAGACATCAAGAAGGACTTTATTTCCAACACAGAGCATCCCCCTTTTTGTTTGGATAGTATAGGATGGCCATGGCAACATTTTAATTAAGTTTCAATCATATTGAATTAAGGCAGACAGTTTGATCTAGTGGATAGTCCTGGCAGGAGACCTGGCTGCTAGTCTTGGCGTTGCCATGGATTTGCTTGATGACCTTGGATGAGTCAATTCATTTTTTAGTGTCTACCTTTCCCTAAAAGATGGAGAAAGTTAGTATCTATTCTATCTGCTTATTTTCTAAGTATATTGAGAGTATTGATCTTTGTAAAGATTTTTGCATGCTCTAGAAGAACACTGCATAAACACGTGATGTTTACTTTACTTGGTGCAGTGATAACAGCTCTAGACCTAGAATTAGAATATCTGGGTTTGAATTCTGATTTCATAACTTACTATTTTTGTGACTTTGGACAAATCCCTTACTTTTCTGAATTTCAGCAGGGATTTTAAGAAGTTATATAATTCAAGACCTTTATTTTACAAATGATATAACTGGGGCTCTGACAGGTGGAGTGTTTTGCTCAAGTTCATACCAGAGAGAAAACCAAGATTATTAATGAGTCCAATTGCCAGCATTTCTATAAGATTTAAAAAGCACTATATGTATATATATATGTGTGTGTGTGTGTGTGTGTGTGTGTGTGTATGTGTATGTATGTGTGTGTGTGTGTGTGTTATAACTTTTATTTCTCATACTAACCCTGGGAGGAAATTTCTTTTATTATCCCCATTTTACAGATTAAGAAACAGAAGATGTGAGGTTAAATGGCTTTCTGAGACAGGATTTGAATTCAGATCTTAACTCCAAGTCTAGTGCTCTATCCACTCTGTCACCTATCTATCAACCTAATGTCTTTTGACTATGAGGAATGTTCTTTGTTCTTGAAGGGGACCATGAGAGCGGGGAGGTGATATGATTACATGAAAGTGAGTTGGATTTAAATGAGAGAGAGCTGTGCAAGGTCACCAGCTTCACATTTTCTTCTGGAGCCACCTGGATCAGTGGCAAGTTGTAGATCAAGAAATAGCTCTATTTGCAGTGGAAGATCTTGGCCTTTTTAAGCTAATGTCTTTAACAGGCCTCAGTTTGACTGAGGCAATGCCCAATCAGTGATTACGGTTAGATAAGAAATGAGAGAGAGAGAGAGAATGGCCTTTTTTACCTAGTCAAAAAAAATCTGAGAGGGGAAGATCCTGAAGATTTCTGGCCAAAATAAAAACACCTGCTATTTACATTCATTCTGAGCCAATCAAGTAACCATTATCTAAAGGAAACTTTTTTGAGTTCCTTCTAGTCTCTTATTCCTCTTAGTTTCTCCCCAAATTCCTCTTAGACAGTTATAACTTTCTGTTTTCTCCTCTGAATTGTGATACCCACTACTTTCTTTGCTCCTCTGTCTGGTTGTAGTCAATATTTGACCAGAAAAACACTTTGCACCTGAGGTGGTTGCTTCACTTTGGAGAAATTTTTCACTGCAAACAGAAGGAAGGGCTATGTAACAGAAAAAGGGCTGGGTCATATAGCACCATAGCTGATTCCGAGATAATCATTGCAGAGTGTCCTCTACAGGATCACAAGTAAAATCCTAAAAGAATGATCAGAATGTTCATGCCAAAAGCCTTTTTGAAGAGACTGATTTTAAAGTTCAAACACCCTGAAAATTCAGAGGGGAAAATTACCATTACATAGTCTTACTAATTGCAGTCACAGTTTTGTGAAGAGCCTTTAACATCTATGTATTTGATGAGTCTTACATAGAGAAACTAGACCACTTGCACATTGACCAATAGGATATGCTTTTAACTTAGGAGAAAATTTATTTTATCCAGGGCTCAAGAAACAATAAATTTAATTTTACAAAATTTTAGTGTTGAAAATCCTTAAGTTAAATAATTTTGGTTACTTAGCCTATGATCTTATTTAGGTAGATACTATAACAATGAAGATTGCATCTTCTTCTACCCATCCACATTTTTAATAAGATTTTTGCCCATGTCCTTACCAGAATCTTTCATGAGTTAACCCAATGTGTAGGAATGGAAATCTTATTTTAGATCTCTAGGCATTGCATGATACAAATGAAGCACCCTTCAAGTGTCTGTTAGTTGTCTCTCATTTTCACTATATACGCAGGTCACCATTTTTTCATCTTTTGTATGTACATCTTTTACACTCATTCTTTACCCGGTTTATTTTTCATAAATCCTCCTTGAAAATTTGTTATAGTGAATGTCTCTATTGTTCTTTGGGTAATCCACAACTTTAATTCTTAAAGGATTGGCACTCAGTGATACAACATCATCATCAGAAGAATATTGTTAGTGAAAATACACCTTTGCTGTGAAGATCAAATGAGATATTTGTAAACCACCTAGAACAGTGCTTAGGTAAGTGCTATATACATATTAGCGATTCTAGTTTTCATTAATAATAATAGTTGTGCAACTTCTAAAAGATAATTAAGTCCACTCTCCTATTTGATTCTGAACCCATCTCACTGCTCTTATTCAGTGTCTATATTTACTGGTTGACCAGTTCTATTGGTTATCCACCTAACTGCATGTAATTGTTTGGACAATGGGCATTCTTCATCCATTTGGTTCTTCCTATGTGGATAGTAAGCTCTTTTTATAATTCTGGATATCATTTAGGAAATTATGCAATATTTTAGGGCTTAATATAATCATCATAATGTTGTCTACAACCATACATTTCTAAAGAAGGGATTTTTAACCTGAAATCCATGGATCTATGGAGTTGGTGGATAGATTTGAAGGGGGCTAATGAACTAAGATGAGAAAAAAATTACATCTTTATTTTCACTAATTCTAGCTGAAATTTTAGCGTTTTCTTCTATTACAAATGTAGATAACGAATCACAATAGTGTTAGTAGTAACTGTGACTTTGTCACCAACAAAAATCACAGATATTTTCATATTATATTATAGATAATGCAGATATCTTCAACTATCATTTACATTAATCACACTTTGAAATTACTGTAGTTATTGGATCTGCCACTAGATAAATTGTTATATTACATTTTAAAAAATAGATTTTGATTACTATATTTCAGTATAATTGGTTCCTTTGAAATCCTATATACTCTAATATGACAAATATGGAAATATGTTTAAAAAATTGTACTTGTTTAACTTGTTAATTGCTATTTTGGGGAGAAGGTTAAGGGAGAAAAATTTGAAACACAAAGTCTTAGAAATGAACATTGGAAACTATGTATATTTGGAAAAAAAATACTATTGAAGAAGAAAAAAAAGAGCAATAAGATGGAAGCTATAGCTAACTGACACAGTGGATAGAGTACTGGACCTTAAGTAAAAACTATCTGAATTCAAATCCTGCCTTACACATTTACTAGCTGGATAAATTACTAAACTTCTGTATGCTTCAGTTTCCTTCAAGGTAAATAGGGATAATAGTAGGACCTACTTCACATGGTTGTTGTAAGGATCAAATGAGATGATAATTGCAAAGTTCTTAGCAATGCCTGCCCTGGCACATAGGAGGTTCGTAACAAATATTTGTTTCCTTCTAAAATAAAAGAAATTTTATGTGCTCTATGCATTTAAAAAACATTACACTGAGTTGCCAGACTGCCAAGGGGGTTTATGATATATAAAAAAACATAGAAGATGTCATCAGCTTCCAGTGCTCTTCCATTATTCTCTATACTAACTACCTTCTGAGACAATAGCAAACAACTCCCTATTTTATTCCTTGCTTGATATTAATAACCAGAAGGTCATCAGAGTCATCTCTAGTTTGACATCTTTCAAGAAATCTCAAATGATTTGGACATATGCATGACAGACCCCTTGTTGAAAAAAGTCTCAAATATAGGGATTTTGCTAAAAAAAATCAAATGCTTTTTGGAAAAAAAAAAAAACAAAAACAAAACAACAACAATCAGCACAAAAGGATCTAGTATCTTAAATTGTATAAATATCAAGATGGGTTTTGCTATAAAATATCCTTTGTGAAAGAAAGCATCCCATCTCAAACCTTTTACAAGGATGCCCTCTATACATGTGTGGATTATTTTCATAAAGATTATTATGATTTTCACAGTTACCTTTCTTTAGGAAGTAATGATTCAAGTTTTTTACCCCCAAAGGATTTGATATGCTTCTCTCTTTCAGTCATCTTTGGAACAGATCTCTCAACTCTTTCAAAACTGTTGCTTTTGGCACAGATCTTCTCAATGTTTACATAGTTTCATCCACCTGTTCTTCTCACCTTTGTTTTCATTATCATCATTTCTATTCCTTCTTAGATCTAGAGCTCTAAGAACCTGAGACTCACTAATCCTACTTCCTCATTTTATAGATGAAGGAAGGAAACAAACATTTATTAAGTGCCTGTTATGTACCAGGTATGGTGTCAAGCATTTTAAAAATAATATCTCATTTGTTCCTTACAACAACTATAGGAAGTAAATGTTTCATTATGCCTATTTTAGAGTTGAGGAAACTGGGCCAAACAGAGGTTGTGACTTGCCCACAGTTACACAGATAGCAAATATCTGAAATCAGATTTTAACTGAGATCTACTTGACCCTAGGCTTAACACCATGTCAACTAGTCATTAAAAGAAACTGAGGTTCAGGGGAGTTAAGTGATTTAACCAAGGTGGTAGAGGTAATAATAAATTCTGAAGATGAAATGTGAATTTGTGTTTTGATTCTGGAGCCAATGCTCTTTCTACCACACTAACTCCCTCATCTTATTGTTGTTTGTCCATTGTTTTTAAAGAGAGCTATGACATCAGGAAGGTGATGCCATGGCATGCAAGTGAATTGGGCTTAAATGCCAACATCACCTGTCTCATTTTCCCTCCAGAGCCATCTAGGTCCACTGGCCAGATATAGGTAGGACAACTGGGGATGGCCTGGATGCAGTGGGAGATTTTGGCCATTTAAAACCAAGGTATTTAATAGGTCTCAGTTTGACTGAGGCTGCTCCCATTCAGTGATTAAGACTATGTAGTAAAGGAGGCAAAGAATCTACTTTTTAACTTAGTCCCCCCCCCAAAAAAACATCATCTAAATAAATAGATAAATAAGTTTGGGAGGGGAGGATCCTAAGGGGTTCTGGCCAAAGAGTTGGTCAGAAAATCTCTCATCTAGCACATCTGGGACCGTGCTGTTTAATTCAATTAAGTTGAACAAATTCCTATTCATGTCAAGGTTGAAAAGAAAGGCTGTGCTTACACTAAAATACACATAACACCCATTTTTTAGTTTTAAAACAAAAAAAAATAAAGTCGATGTGTATTGATTGGGTCAAAGATAAACAAGTTGTGATACGTGAATGTGATGGAATATTACTGTGCTGTAAGAAATGATAAATATTATGGATGCAGAGAAGTATGAAAAGACATTTTTTATGAATTGATACAAAGTGAAATAATCAGAATCAAAAAAATTCTTACTATGGTCAAAGCACTTCATATAACTGAAGATATAAGGACAGAAACAAGATACTTCTTCCCCTCATGGAGTTTACATTCTTCTGGGGAGAGGGAAGAATATAACAAGCTATGCAAATATACATAAAGAAAATTCACAAGTAGCCTTGATAACCTACAATGTTTCTTCTCATAACAACTCAAATTCATATTTATATCATGTTCCGAGGTTTATGACACACTTTCTTCACAGTATTCTTGTGAGACTGTGTAAAGATCAATATCCTCATTTTACAAAGGAACTGAAGTTCAAATAAAGAGGCATGCTCAGGTTCATATTTTTAAAACTGAAACTGGGATTTAAGCTTGTTTCTTTATTCCTTGTTAGCATTCTTTCTCTAACATCATTAAGTCTATAAGCTCCTTGAGGGCAAGGACTGTTTTTTACCTTTTTCTTTTCATCCCCAGCACTTAGCACAGTGCATGGCACACAGTAGGTACGTAATAAATGTTTATTGATTGATTGTGCCATGGTAAAATTCGTTGTTTACCACTTTGCCTGGACTTGGTCCTGCTGGCAACACTCATGTGACCTTTTCTGTCCTGAATTAATTTAAAAAGTTATGAGCAGTTTCATGTCCTTCTTCAGTATTATCTTCATATATATATATATTTTAATGCCTGCAGATGCCTAATAGTCTGCTGAATGCTGATTCTAATCAGCCAGACAGATACTATTCTTCCCTTCTATTGACTTACAAACTGTGATAGGCATCACTAACAAATACTCCAAGGAACAACAAACCAAGAACAGCCAAAGTCACAATTAAATAAATAAATAAAACTATAAATGTACATATATTTACATTCTGTGCAGAATTAGGGTCTATGATTCTTACATCATGAGTAATTTGTTTGAATGGGAAGAAAAATTATCATCTGATTTGTCCAATCAGGGAAAGGCAGAATTTTATAAAGGCAGAATTAGTAAGAAGTCTTGGTAATAAGAGAGGGAGTTCTGCAAGTAAAATTGGGAAAGGGCCATGAAGTCAGAAGTTGTTTTATTCTCATCTCTGCAGCCTTAGTTTCTAACACAGTGCCTGACACACAATAGGTGCTTAATAAAGGCTTGCTCAAGATATGAAGGATTGATTGACAAAGCATTGTATACCTTAAAACATGGAACTGAGAATAAAATGAAGAGAGATAGAACGTCATAATAGTTATTTCTGTTATATATTTGCAACATATTTTATGTACATTGTCTTAACTGGTATTCATAAAAAGCCTGTGCAATTTGTAAGATTTGATATATATGTATATGTATGTATGTGTGTGTGTTACATATTCTCAAATCCAAGGTTCTTTCTCTGCTCTCTTGTCTTAACCATTAGGTTAAGAACAATTTCATTAGAAAATGATGAAAGGTGCTGAGGTAATCGATTTGAATTCAGAGGACCCATATTTACATTCCACATCTGCTACTTTTCTTATTCAACGATGGACAAGTGAATTCAGGCAGTCAGTCAATTAATAAGCATTTTAAAAACACCTACTATTTATCAGGCATTTTGCTAAACACTGGAGATGTACAAAGAAAAGCAAAACTTAGTCTCTGCCCTCAAGGAGCCTACCATCTAATTACTGTGACATCTTACCTCTCTGGACCCCAGCCTCCTCATCTATAAACTAAGGTATTGGATTCAGTGATCTCTAACATCTCTTTTAGTTCTATATCTATGATTCAGTGATCAGTAGAGTGTAAGCACCTTGAGGACAGGGACTTTCTCATTTTATTTGTATTCTTAGCACCTGTAACAGTGCCTGGCATATAGTCGACACAATAAAATTTTGTTGATTGGTTATCTATTGACTGGCAAAAATGCTTTTTTAAGGCTCTCTCTCTCTGAGCCATTCCCTTAATCTTATAGCATGACTTCACCATCAATTACAATATTCTTGTAGTTAGAGGTCTTGGGACCCTAGTACAGCAAGATTCTATGTCACTTCCAAGCTTATACTGATTATAACTTCAAAACAAAACAAAACAAAACAAAAAACTTCAACCAGTTCTATGGACTTGGAATAGAATCATCTATGTGATTAGCACTGTGTTAGATACTATACCATTACCAGAAGGAGTAAAAAACGATATCCCTATCCTCAAAGAGTACAGATTCTATAACATTGGGGATTAAAATCTATGTTCTTGAAAATAGAAAATATAGTGTCTATTCACATATGAGATAAAATGGCACAAACTATAGATGAAGCTATCCAATATGAAAGGAAGATAATTGTGAAGTGAAGGTAATAATGAAAATCTTTAAATTGGAGTTGTCTTTGACCTGTCTTTAAAAAATGTAGGATAAGTAGCAAACATATGGAATAATAACATAAATAGGTAGCAACTGTTAAATATTAAATAAATATTAAATAAATGAGATTTGCAAAGAGCTTTACATATATTTTCCCACTTGACCCTCACAATATCTCGGTGAGATAATTGTATGCTCATTTTAAAGATGAAGAAACTGAGTTTTAGAGAAGTTAAGGAAATTATCTAGATCACAGAAATAGAATGTTTTGGAGGTCAAATTTAAACCCAATTATCTTGACTCCAAATTTAGCAGATGAAATAATATGAATAGTAGCAGAGAATTTGGATTGAGAAGGATATGTGAATAGAGAATACTGGAAAGAAATCAGAGTAGAACCATATAGGAGAATAGTGAATGGTGTTCTTGGAAGGATAAGGTAAGCCCTTGAATGACAGATCCAAGTTGAGATGTGCAAGATTAAACACGGGGAATCATTGTCAATTCTTAAATTGGTTTAAGAATATTGGGGGGAAATGGTAGAAAAGCAATACATGTATAAAAAAGCCATCATGGGAAAACTAATGACAGTGGTGTAGAGGATAGGCTAAGAGATAGGAGAGAGTGAAGGCAGGAGGGCAAGCTAGTAGGTTATTGCAGTAACATAAGCATGTGGTGGTCTAAAGCTCAGGGCTGTGGCTGTGGAAACATAAAAAAAAATGACAAAATATGAGAAGCAGTGTGAAGTAAGACCTGACAGGAGTTTGTGACTAATTTTTTTTATTAAGTAATCTTTTCATACTAAGGGTCCCCTCATTCCCAATCAGAACTATTAATGAGGCTATTCCCCAAATTTTCTGGCAAAACTAATCTGGTAAATATAGGAATCTTTGGATAATTGACAATAGCATGACTTCGTAGATTCTGTCACCAATGAGCCACACATAAACATAGATTCCTCCTTGGAAACAAGGGTGTGTATTTATTGAATACACTGAACTAAAATACACATTGATTACCTTGATGAAAGGTTAGGTCAAAGACAAATACTAATTGAGGAAATAACTTTTCTTGCATGGGGAATTCAACTCTCTTACCATAATTCTCAAAATTTATTCATGCAAACATATGTATGAAAGGAAATATAATTTGATTTTATTTCTTAATGAAATGCTGAGTGTAGAAATTTAGAGAACTTTCAAGATCCCGAGTTAACTAGGAAGCCCATAAAAAGAGAGAACAGAAAATTCTGCTCAGGAAAAATACTTTAGCTGTGAATGAGGTTGGGGGAGGGGGAAAAGAGACAGAGATAGAGAGAGACAGTGAGTAGAAAGAGATAGAGAGACAGAGACAGGATTTTAGAGTCCCAACTTCCAAAGAAGATGACAGAAAAAAGAGGCCCTGCTTCTGTGTTAGATTTATTCTTCTTTCATTACTCCCACTGACTTCTACCTTGGCGAAAGGTCACTTTAACTTTACATATATGAACAGTGAAAGAAAAAGGAAATAAATAAGCTTAGCTCTTATGCCTAGGAGATTTAAAAAAAAAACACTGGCATTGACAGAAATAAGGATATTTCAGAGAGGAACTCACTTGTAAGGCAAGATGATGAGTCCTTTGTAAATGAATATTCTGTGGATAACTTAAAAGAAGTGGAAGTATTTATTTGGAAGAAGAAAAGACCAAGGAGTGGGGATGGAAGAAAAAGGACATGATCACTAAACAAGAATTTGAAGGATTGTCAAATGAAAGAGAGTTTAGGCTTGTTCCTTTGGAATTCAGATTGCAGAACCAGGAACAAATGTAGGAGTTGTCCAGAGGTAAATTTAGGCTTTATGTCGTCTTGATAATTACAGCTTCTAAAAGTGGACTACACTATCTTGAGATGGTTGGAGTAGACAGTCATTGAAGTTCTTTCTAGCTCTAAAATCCTGGGATTCTGTGATGATCCAAACCTGGAAGGGAAATAAATGATTATGTGAGAATAAATGATTATGTGAGACAATAGAGTCAAGATTCTGAAAGATCACTTCCTTGGTAATATCTTGATGATACTTCTTCCTCATGAGTTTATCCTTGGCAATAGAGTACAAGCTACTATACATTTTTTGCATTGTTTGTAATTTGAGAATGTGGTATTTCACTGATTCATGGATTCAAATAATATTACCAGGAGATTACTGGTATAAATATTGGCTTTTGTAACAGCAAGAAATTTGGCATCATTGAAAGCACTGGGAAATCCCCCAAATGCAATTAAGAACTTTCTTCTATTTATTGTCTACTTTTTCTAGGGCTCAGTTTCCTCATCTATAAAAAGAAGGGGTTAGACTAGATGATGGAAGGAAAGAATCATTTATTAAGCCCCTACTATGGACCAGGCACTATACTAAACACTTTATAAATATTATCTCATTTGATCATCAGCTCCTAGTGATAAAAGTGCTACTATTATTCCCATTATAGAGAAGAGGAAACTGAAGCAGAAAAAGGTTAAATGCTAGCCCAGGGTCACACAGCTACTAAGAGTGTGAGGCTGCATTTGAACTCAGTTTTTCCTGAGTCCAAACCCAGCACTCTGTCCCTGTACCACTTAGCAACCTCCTTTCCAACTATAAAGTCTATGATCCTATGAATCTGTGGTCTGAACAGAGTACAAAAAAATAAACCAACAAGGTAACTTTTAATAGGGAATAATTTAAATGAAACCCAGCAATTAGGTTCAAAAAAATCAATTGCTTAACTATGTACACAGTAGGAGAGAAAGGACTTAACAGTAAATTATGTGAAAAAAGACTTTGGATTTTTATGAACTATTGTCCTTTCTGATTTCCAGATGTTATTTTTTTTTCCCTGTGTGTCCCATGGGCACTTAGACTGCTAGAATCTCAAACTGTCTTACCTCTAGCATATACTCCTTGACCAAAAGATTCAGTTCATGCCATTTTGAGGGAACAAATAGGGTAGCTAGGTGGCACAGTGGATAGAGTGCTGGCCAGAAGTCCCAAAGATAATGATGTTTCTTCTTCTTCCTCCGCCTCCTCCTTCTTCTTCCTTCTTCTTCTTCCTCCTCCTTCTTTTTCCTCCTCCTCTTCCTCCTCCTCCTCTTTCTTCTTCTTCATCTCCATCTTCTTCTCTTTCTCCCCCTTCTCTTTCTTCTCCTTCATCTCCTCTTCTTCCATTTTTATTAAGGGATTGGTAACCATAGACCTCTAGAGTAATGCTGCCTGAATAGAGTAGCACACAAATACATTTGTGTTAGAAAGAACAATGGACTTGGAGTCAGTAGGATTGGGTTCTCATCCTACCTCTGAAACTTTCATGGCTTGGAACCTTAGGGAAAATACTTAGTTTTTCTGGAAGTATTTTCTCATATGCAAAATATAGCATTTGGACTAAATTCTAAGTTTTCTTCTAGCTTTTGTCATTGTCATTGTTGTCATTTTTCAATTTTGTGACTCCACTTAGAGTTTTCTTGGCAAACATATTGGGATGGTTTGCCATTTCCTTCTCAGCTCATTTTTCAGATGAGGAGACTGAGACAAATAGGGTAAAAGGACTTGCTCAGGGTCATTTAGCTAGTAAGTATCTGAGTCCTGATTTGAACTCAGGAAGAGGAGTCTTTTGACTCCAAGCCCCATAGTCCTCTCTCCACTGTATTATCTTGCTGCCTTTTTCTACCTTAAATGTTCTATTATTTTAAGTGTGACATTTTGGAAATAATGTTATTATTTCTAAAACAGCTAATTTAATGTTGGCTTGTTTTTTATATTAGCCTATTGTTCAGATATTTTATGCTTTGTTCAGACTAAATTTGAAGTACCATGTAGATTTCTGGGAACTATATATTAAGTGACATGTTGACAAACTACAGTATGTTCATAATGGTGAGAATCTTGAAATTCTGACATGTGGAACAGTTGAGGAAACTGGGGGTATTTGATTTAGTGATGAAAATAATTAGTTGATACATAAAAGCTTTCTTCAGGTATTTGGGTTATAATAATAACAATAAAATAGCTCATGTTTATATAGCACTTTATGATTTTCATAGGACTTTATGAACATTATCTCATTTGAGTCTTACAACTTCATGATCTATGAGGTTAAGTACTGCTGGTTATTATAGTCTTATTATACAGATGAAGAAACAGAGACTTAGAAAGATTAAGTGCCATATTCATTGTCACACAGCTAGTAAATGCTACCATTTAGGTGGGCTTCAAGCTTCAAGCTCAAGTTTTGTTAACTCCATGTCTATCACTCATCACACTATCTCTTCAGAGCCAATTCCAGAGGGCAGGATTTCCAACAGGTGGAAGTTAAATGGATTCTCATTTTAGTGCAATATAAAGAAGACACAGGGAATAGAAGATCTCATTGTGTTTATGGTCTGATGATTATAAAAAAGCATTTGATTTGGTAGAACAAAATGCCATCTTAAAAGCTCTCTTGTATCAAGGTGTCTCCTAGCCATGCATAAAACCATCCAATATTCCTTGAAAGATATAACAACAGAAAACCTTTGTTCAATGACCTTCTGATCATAAACATTCAAATGCTTGTTGAATAAACATTAGGTGAGCCATAAAACATGGTAACATGCTTGCCTTGCCACTGCCGTGAAGGAGTCCAGCACAAAGGTTCAAGTTAGAAAGTGATTTTTCATATATGTTGAGGATCTCTATCTTTTTTCCAGAGAGCATCATGGCGTTTGCTTTAAATTGCAGAACACTGCTGAATCCTGGAAGAGATCTATAGACACTCAAAATGTTTGATCAGACCAGCCATCTAGGAAAAACTTGTGGATAAAAAAAATCTTTTATTCAGATATTGATATGCAGAAAAGAATAATCTGTAGAGTTTATCTATTACTATGTATACACACATACATACAAATGTATAAATGTCTATTTTATCTATATTTCTCTCTCTCTCTCTCCCTCTCCCTCCCTCCCTCCCTCCTTCCCTCCCTCCCTCCATATAAAGGGTATCCCTCCAAAAATCTTAATGCAGTTTTAAGCTTTAATAACTTCAGAAATATAAGTGCTACAAATTTAAAAAACCAAAAACTTTATTTAGAAGTTTATGTAAATCCCTTTATTTTTATTTTCAGTTGATCAGTTGCCTTTTGTCATTTCTGACTCTTTGTGACCCCATTTAGGGTTTTCTTGGCAAAGATATTGGAGTGGTTTCCTTTTCCTTTTGCAGCTCATTTACAGATGAGGAAACTGAGGCAAACAGGATGAAGTGACTTGTACAGGGTTACATAGCTAGTAGCCGAGTACAGATTTAAACTAGGAATATGAGTTTTCCAGACACCAGGCTTGGCACTTCATCCACTGTACTATCTTGTGTACTATCACTTTTATTTAGTTCTGTGAATTTTTGATAATACATTTTCATTTAAATTTTATTGAGATGGGGCAACCCATCATTACACAATGCATATGCAACAGCTTCTTGATGATACTCTCTCAGATCTATAGATAAGCCAAAGAGTTCTTTTTGTTTGGCCACCTTGATCATCTGATCCATCTCCATGAAACTTGTGTATGTGTGTAGGTCTTGATAAAATTGTCCAGTATGCAATGAAACCTAATTTTTAGATGATTTTATGGTTAAGATTACAAATCAAATCCCACTACTCACTGATGAAAGTTTTTATGAAATTTGAAAATTGATTAGTGATATATAGTACAAGGAAATGACTATGTTTAAATTGTACAAAAAGCTTATAAATATTTTTTTTAAATTAACTTTTCAAACTTTTTCTGGTAAATTTATAGCATTTATACTTTTGAAATTTTTAAAGCTTAAATTATTCTAAAACTTTTGGGACATTCTTTGTGTATGTGTGTGTGTATATTCACACATGTACACACATATATACATATATAATACAAAGGAATAATGAATAATAAACTGAGCCTAGAATTCTACATAAGAGCAGACTCATCAGGAATTATAAAAGTCCTTTAATGAACCCCACTTCTCTCAGAAACAAAGGCTCATCTTTTTCTGCTGCTATTCTTGTATGACAGATTTGTGAAATACTAGTCTATGGAAAATGAAAAATGGAAAAAATTTGAAATATGGAAAAAATTAAAAATTAATATCTGTTGACAGAAGTCAATGGATAGGAAAAATCGTGGGTATAAGTAGGCTGCCACATGTAAAAAAATAAAAAAGTTCAAAGACTAGTAAAGGATATCAATCAATTATTTAGCAAATATTTATTAAGCACCTACTATGTGGCAGACACTCTGCTATGTTTTGACATCAGGGCAAAACCTAAGCAAAAAACATAGATTAATTAAATGACAAGAAAGAGGGATAATGGTTAGGTAGCCTAAGGCTCCAATGGAAGTTTTGCAATGTTAGGATAAAGAAAAGGCTCCTGGAACATCTGAAAGACCCTCATAAGACATTTCTGCAAGAATATAGACAAGGGCTGCATGGGAAGCACAGGCATGCTGAGTGGCAACCTGCATCATTGGATGAACATCTACATAAATGAGATCATAGATTCATTTGAGTGCAAGAAAGGACTTGCCTGTAACTACAGTTATCCAAATGTGAATTAAGCTGCTTTATGACAGTGAATTCCTTGTTGGTAGAAGAATTCAATCTTAGATGGATGATCATCATAAAGGGATTTTTGTAAGGGCATTTCTGTATGGCTTAGGATGCCGGGCCATTTGATCACCAAGGATATTTCTTCTGCAAAGATTCTGTGGCTCTCCTAAAGTTACTGGATAGTAGCAAATGGGAGACTGAGTTAGAGAGGGAGAAATGAGGAATTAGAATGGAATTGCAGTGGGACAAAGAGTAAGGAGAGATTTTTGAATTGGCTGAGGAACCAGTTCAATTAGATCCTAAGAATCTGGTAAGTTTATTAGTTCAGTTATATGTGTTCTGGTTCATATTCTGAGGAGTGGAAAAGGAGAAGAGAAAGGCCAGATGTGACTAGCTAGAACTAGTACTCCAAATGATAATTGAAGCCAAATGAATCTCACCCAGAAATTGAGTGTGATGAGAGGATAGTTGTCAAAGACCAAAATAATGATCTGCTATCTACATACCAACAAGATTGCCATGCCTGTCTGCAGATAGTCCTTCATAGGTTCTAGATTCAGACATGGCAAGACCTTAACATTTAACCTAATTCAGCTCCCCTTTCTCCTTTGTTTTCAATGCTTCTTGGGGACCTATCTATCTAAAGATATGCCCAGTGTATGTTTCAAATTTTTTTTCATTTCTTTTCATGGTTTAGTCTGAAAGTAAAATTTTAGGCCTATTACATCTATTCTGTTCCTTGGTTCTAGCCCAACACATCAGAATGCCTTGCCAGGTGCCAGAGGCTTCAGAGACATTATTTCTGTCTTTCCTAGATATTTAACTAGGAATCAGCTTTTTCTCACTGAAGAAAATGACAATTCACAGGGGCTAAGTGGATTTTTGTCATTTGGGAAGGAGTTAATAATAATACTGGTCTAGTGGAGTTCCTTATACTCACAGTATAGAGACTGACTTGATCTCATAAAAAAAGGACAATGAGAGCAGTGTACCATGCCAAAATGGTCTCACCTGGAAAATAAATATTATAAATTTATTGCTGCCAAACAGGTCTACGGAAATCAGAAGCATCCTTTAATCCATCTATCCTTTCCTCTCTCTATCTCTCTGTCTATCTCTCTGTCTCTGTCTCTGTCACTCTCTGTCTGTCTGTCTATCTGTCTCTGTCTCTGTCTCTCTTTTTCAAGAAGAAATTGATGAAAGAGTAAACCAAGCAACTGGGAGAAGTTTGGAAAGGAGCAGTCATGCTGAGCCAAATAGCCTTTTTCTAAGTCTCGAATTTCTTATGTCCTAATAACAAAGGTTAAATCCCTCAGGCCAACAGTCATAGAAAAAAAAATGCCATCAGCTCATTAGATAAAGTTAATTCCTAGCTTCTAAAATGTATTTGTTTTCCTAAGCACTGCTGATTCCTTCAGGAGATTTATTCACAGATTTTATTTGCCCCACAAATGGTTAAGGCCAAGTTTTATAACATTACATCTCTTTTCCTCTCTGTGGGCACATGAAATAAGGCTGGAGCACTAAGGACAAGTCAGGAGCATTGCTCTGGCCCAACTCAGTGATAATGCTGATAATCTACTAATCTGGTTTTGAATTTGGGATGGGGAGAAGAGAGTAGATAAGGAAAGCCTAAAAAGAAAGATCCCACAGCTTTACCTAAAATCAACTGGATTAGTTGTAGACCTAACATAATATTATCTGGGGAAAGAAAGTGATTTCTTCCACTTTGACTAAAAATGCCATTTTCCCCTTAAGGTATCAATATAAGCTTTTATGGCAAAGATCAATAAAAATTGAAAGTAGCAATGCCAGAGTTTTAGAAATAATAACTTACTTGAGGGAATAAGGTATTTTTTTTCCCTCCTGGAAAACAATAGTAGTTTATATCTATGTGGCAACTTATATTTTACAAGACATACTATATATGCTGTTACATTTTATTCAAACCTCACAACCATTATCTGAAATAGTATAAGTGCTGTATTGTCATTTGACAGATGAGGAAGCTGAGATCTTCCTAATAAGTAGGTTTGAGCTTGTCCCTGCCCTATTCACTGAACTCTAGCAGCTCCAGGATCAAAACCAAAAGCTTGTGTTTGACTTTTAAAATCCTTTATAAACTGGCCCTGTCTTACCTTTCCAGTCTTCTTATACCATATTCTCCTTCATACATTTTATGATTCAGAGACTGGCTGCCTGCCTTATTTTTTCTAAAACTTGACAATTCAACTTGACTTTTAGCAATTTTACTGAATAAAGCAATTGGGAGGAGGTGGTGCAGTGAATAGACCATTGGACCTGGAATCAGGAAGATAAGTTCAAATATGACCTCAAATACTTATTAGCTGTACGATCCTACACAAATCACTTAACTTGTTTGCCTCTGTTTCCCTAGCTGTAAAATGGGGATGATAATAATAGTATCTATCTTCTAAGGTTGTTAAGGATCAAATGAAATTATGTTTTTCAAAATAGAAAAAAAAAGGCATAGAGCTTGGCACATAGTAGATTTTATATAAGTGCTTATTATCTTCTCTTTTTCCTGTCCCTCTTTCTTCAAATCTCTTTGGGAGAAGCTTTTCTCAGTTGCTCTTAATATTAGTACCTTCTCTCTGACATCATCATCCCCAATTTTCGTATATAATATGTTTGGACATAGTTGCTTTCACATTGTTTCTCCATGAAATTGTGAGTTTCTTGACAATAAGGACTTTTTTTTTTTTTTTTTTTTTTTTTTTTGCTTATCATATGCCTGATATATAGTAGGTACTTAATGAATGTTTGTTTTTGACTGAGACCTACAGTCAAACAACTGAGACTTAAAAGCAAATCTCTTAACTCTGTCAGGATCTTTCTTTTAAAAAATGCAATTTATTGTCATTTATTCAGACCAGTAATGCTCTACTATTGTTCTTAAGTGTTATATGACTTTTTTGCAAGCAGCCTATGGTCCTATTCTTCAAGGCATTTAATTTCAGGAACAGATAGTGTATTTCTTATTCCCCCCCCCAAAAAAAAAAAATCATGTGATTATTTCAGTTAATGATGGATGCAGAGTGACTTCAAAAATCACATAATTGTGACTAAGACCATTATAAAGATAATTTTCAGGACAACATTCTCCCCAGCCAGATGACTATCCATAGCATCCATAATTTCCAGCCCTTTAACCATAAATAAGAAAGACCCTGAGATAGCAATCTGTATCATCTGGATCAGTGCTTTGTTTCTACACTAATCTGGAGATGTCAGGTTATAATAGACCAGGGATTAAGTGAAACATAATGAAATGAATTGTAGAATATAAGCATCTGGTAGTATATAATTTACAAAAAGAAAATGAATGTGCCTACCATTTCTATAGCATCTTTCAGTTTACAAAGACTTCATTTTCATGATCTCATTTGTTCCTCAAAATATCTCTGATTAGCATAGAGAAGATATGCATGTGCATATTAGATGAGAAAATATCCTAGTGAGAGTGAAGAGCCTTATTCAAGATTATATGGATCAGGTTCTTGTCACTATATTATCTTGCCTATGTAAAGAAATTTAATCAAAACACTAGAAATGATAAAATAATGATTTTTGTTTCTTGAATTATCCAGATAAAGATGGAGCGAAACCCATGAGAAAACAGTCCCCATCTCCCTTAGTAGGATGAGAAGATGGACTGTCCCCATAGCATAAGTATTGGTAATATGCTCTAGTTCCTAGATACTTAAACTATTTTCTAACATTTCGCTAGAAAGAATTTGTAGATGAAGATTTTTTATGATACCAATGTGATGAGGAATCAATAAAACAGAAGGAATCTGGGATGACCTATTTTATTATATAAAATGTAAAGTTGAAGCAATAGTGATTATCTGTAGTCTAACATTTTCTGCTTCTAGAGAAGGCCGTTCCCCTTGGTGGACAGAGGGGAGATAGTGTCTCAGAAGATATGTTTTGAGGCCCTGACTGACTCAAATAACCTTTCTTCCTCTTTTTCTACATACACACATACTCACACTGTCCTGTCCCACAATTGTTCTCCCATAGTGTGTAACTTGAATTGTCTCTGATGGTTACAATTATGACATAGATATCATTTGGATGCTCACAACAAGACTCTAAAGTAGGGCAGGTATCCTCTTTTACTCTATTAGAATCCCCAGTTATTAAGAGCCAATGAAAACCTCTAGTACATCCTACCTTTGAAACCTACTATGCAAGATTCTCTTAAGTTCTTTTAGTCGTAGATAATAACAACAAGCTTATAGCATTATTTTGAAGATTAAATGAGATAATATCTATATATCTAACTATGTAGCTATATATTTATCTATGTGTATATGTAAATAAATATCTACATATGTATATTTATATATAAATGCTATTACTATTAATGAAGATTTATAGGAAAACGTACAAGGATAACACTGTATCAGAAGGCAGGAAGGACTGTTTATTTTGAATACATTGTACATACACAGGTTTCCCTTGATAAAATTTAAGTACCTTAAGGATGGAGAATTTTTCATTTTTATCTTATCTCTAGCAATAAGTATAGTGCCTGGCACATAGCATGTCATTAAAATATATTTGATGTATTTATTATACCACTAAAGGAATTTCTCACATTGATAATATCATAGATTCATTCAGTCACCCAAGCAATTTGTAAGCCACTCTATGCAATGCAATATGTTAGGATTTAGGAATACAAAAACTCAAGTAATTAATGACAGATAAAGATACAGAGAACCAGAGGAGTTAATTGACTGCCCCAATATTGCACACCAATATGGCAGAACCAGTCTTATAAGCCAAGTCTCCTGTTTCTCCACTTTTCCATCTTTTCTACATTGTCTTCCACATTTGACCTTTTTCTTTAAACTTTATTTTTTTTATTCTGACTTAACAAACACCAAATCAAAGGAGCATTTTCATATGCAAAGTAGGATAGAAGCTGTGTGCTTAGTACATGAAACTAAATATTATTTACTACTTAGTTTTCCTTGAGTAATCCTAAATTCAACATGTAGCTTTTGAAAATGTCCTGTTTATCTTTGTTTCCCTTCAGCTTTCTTGAGGAAGCTCTGTGGAAGATAGATAGAATATTGGATTTAGAATCAAGAGGACCTGAATTCAAAACCATGTTTCCATATTTACTAGATGTGTAATCTCATAAAGTCATTTAATCCTTTTCTACATCAGTTTCCTTAATTCAAAATGGGAATATTAAGAACATCTACTTCTCTGAATTGTTGTGAGGATCAAATAAGATTATAGTTGTAAAGTGTCTAGCATATGATAGGTACTTTAATACATACTTGTTTCCTTTCTTTGGTATATTTAAAAATAATAAATGAGGCTTTTTTCTTTTCTTTTCTTTTGACAATCCTATTTCTATTTTCCTTCCTGAAGCCTCTCTTCTTCCCTATCTTGTATTGAAGGAAAAAAAATCCAAATTAGAAGTATGTCTGGTCAAACATACTTCCAAATGTCTAAAATGTATATCCAATCGTGCATTTTGAGTTCATTCCCTTTCTGTCTGGAGGTGGGTATAAGACTTAATTATTAGTCATTTAGAATTGAGATTGGTTATTGTATTGCTCAGAAATCTTAATTCTTTTGAAGTTCTTTTTCTCCATAATGTTGTTATTGTATAATAAAACCTGGTTTTGCTCTCTTCTCTATTAATTGTAAAAGTTTTTCCAGGTTTTTCTGCGACCATTCTTTTTGTTATTTATTATGGTACAATTCTATTCTATTCTATTCACATACCATAATTTGTTCAGTTGCTATCCAGTTGACAGGTGCTCCCCTAGTTTCTACTTCTTGACTATAACAAAAAGAACTAATATAGTTATTTATTGTATATATGGACCCTTTTCTTTTTTCTTTGATCTCTTTAACCTCATAGTGATGTATCACTAAGTAGAAGGGTATGCATTATTTAGTGACTTTTTTGGATATAGTTCTAAATTGTTTTCCAGAATAACTGAATTAATTCATAGCCCCATCCATAGAACATTAATGTGCAAATTTTCCTGCAATTCCTTTAATATTTGTCAGGTTGTTTTGATCACCTTTGTCAATATAATGGACATGAAGTAGAATCTCAGAATGTCTTTAATTTGCAATTCTCTGTTAATGATTTTGAACATTTTTATATGGTTGTAGATAATGTGTATTTTTCTTTAAGAATTGCTTTCAAATTTTTTGACAATTTATCTATTGTGAAATGTACTTTACTTTGAATCAAGTCCTCACATATCTTAGAAGCAAGATCTTTATCAGAGAAACTTGCTAGTGATTTTTTCATTATAATTTAAAGTATATTAGTTTTGTTTGTGCAAATTTTTAAATTTTATTTTTTATTTTAAATTTTTATACAATGAAAATGTTTAATCTTATCTTTTGTGACCATTTGTATTCTTGACCATGAATTCTTTTTCCAGAACTTCAAAGGGCATTTGCTTCTTTGTTCCTTTGACTTGTTTATTATGTGCTTTGTTCCTCTGACTTGTTTATGATGTCATTTTTTTGTATTTTAAGTCAAATAACATTTGTAGCTTATCATTACTTAATTTTAATCTCTAATAAATGTCAAGTATCTATTATAGGTGCCATGATTTATTATTATTGGGTAATTACAGATATTCTTCTGTCCAAATTAGGTACATTTGAAATGAAAAGGCTTGAAAACTTTGGATAACTTGATGGATGTCTTCAAATATATCAGTTATAAATGTGTAAATAGATAAGATTTTTTCTAGTAGAGTACAGAATTAGAAAAAATGGTTGGACATTACAGAGAAGCAGATTTCAACTTGAAGTAAGAGTTTCTGAATAATTAGAGCTAGCATAAAGTGGAAGCTGTTCTTTCAGAGATACTAGATACCATCTCACTGAGAAGTTCCCGGAAGAGGATAGATTCTTTTGAGAAAGCCCTTATTCATGCATAGATTAGATAGCCCCTGAGGTTCTTTCTAATAGAGTTGCTCTGATTCTATGGTTCTGTTAAAATAATGTAGTTTGTTTTTCATATTCTTACAGATACATTAATTAATCTCCTGATACACTTTTTGTAAAATAATCTTTTGTTTATGGAAGTTAGAATTTTATAAGTATCCCTGTCTCTATTATTGGGTTTATTTATTCTGACTTTTTGCTATTATTAAAACCAAAATACTATGACTATGATTGCTGAGGTGATCACTAATGACTTCTTTGACCTTTTGAAGCTCAAAGAGTTATAACCTGGTCTATTCAGTTTCATTATCTCTTTTCTAATGGTTTTAGAGGAAGAAAAAAATTGCTTGAACCTCCAGGTGGAAGGTGGGATAGTAGGCATATCTTTTCACTTGGCTGCTAAATGTCCCTAAGTACATTGTTGTGTTTATTATTTCCTGATCTTTGGTGAATGAGTATTTATAGATGAAATGGGCCAGGTAATGACTTTTTGAGCTTTAAAAGGATAAGAGAGCCATTAGTTAGTTGCAAAGATCATTGGAGTTAGTAGTGGATGTCATTGAGTCTGGTTAGGGAGTCCTCCCTGATAAGTGACATGTTTGACTCAACCAAAGAGTGAATTTATCTTTTAGCTGAGATACCTTATCTGCAAGGGAGCAACTCATACATCACAGTGCCTTGTACAAAAAATGAATGGGGCAGCAGGGGCAAATAACTCCTCAAAGAAAGGACTGTCAAGATCAGAAGACATGAAGTACCTCTCACTCACATATATTCCCTAAATGTATACCCTAGAATCTATGCTTTAAAATTGAGTTCTTTCTCCTCAGGGCCTGAATGAGTGCTAGTGAGAGAGTGTACCTATGATTTGGGGGATATTTTCTTATTCTTATTATATCTTTTCAGTAAATGTCTCTTTATAAAAACTTATTGAGTTCAATTGAGTAATCATTATTAAGAGTATGTTGGATCAGGGGACTTATTTATAATTGTAAGTTGTAATCCCTTAAGTTTATTCCTAGAATCCTGAAGGAAAAAGTAATAAGATACCTTTCAAGTGTCCAATCTACCAGAGGTAGTAGAGGTTGGAAGAATTATCCCAAATGGTGCCTATAATAGGATTATAATTTTAGACCCTTAGGACCCTGTAGGGGTCAATCTAGACTGACTTTCTCATTTTACAGAAAGCACATAAAGGTTAACTTACCCAGAGTCTAGTTGATAAAGAGAGAGAGAGACAGACAGACAGACAGATAGATAGAGACACACAGAGGGAGACACAGAGACAGAGACACACACAGAGGCAAATGTAGATTGGTAGCTAGAGAGCTGATGGAGTCTGAAATCAATAATCAGTCAATCAATAAGAATTTGCTAAGCACCTACTATGTACCAGACATTATGCTGATGGCAAAGATAGAAAGACCAAAATGAAATATTGTTTGCCTTCAGGAGCTTATATTCAGAACTGGAAAAGGACCTTCAAATTCATTTTACAAATAAGAATGCTGAGGCCAAGAAAAGTCAAGTGATTTGCCCAATGTTTGTTACGCAGGTGTGGCCAACAGAGTTGGGATTATTGTAGAAGGTAGTACTTGATCTGAGGCCCAGGAAGCTAGAGATACTAAGAGACAGAGGTGAGATGAGAGTATTTTAAGCATAGAAGACAGCCTGTGCAAAGGCAAAGAACTAGGAGATGAGATGTCCTATATAGAGAAAACCAAGTAGGCCAATTTGGTTAGAAGGTACAAAGGGAAATAATGGGTAATGAACTTGATTCAGGAAAGTGGAATCTGACAGTGAAAGAAATGTAACAAATGAAAGCCACCAAACATCCTGGGAAATTCTCTTAGATCTCTTAACATGACATTGAGTAGACATTGATACTGTTGGAGCATATCACTCTCACAGTGTGATGAAGATCCATCTCTTTTGCTGGGTCACACTTCTCTCATAACTTCTTTACCCTACTGCCTATAGGGCTCAATTTATTATTAGTAATATTGTTAATATATTGCAAACTACTCACTCTTTCCATTGTTCTTGGATGATCTTCAAAATTAATTCTTTCTGGATAGTAATATTCTTTATTCTATGCTTTTTATTATGTTAGACAAAATGTAGAATTAGAATTTAGTTCTTTAACAAATAACCATGCTGCTTGTGTCGCTAAAACAAACTGCAGATTTCCCATTAAAAAACAAATCTTTCATTTTAAAAGGTTGAAAAGGATAGTGCTTTAAAAAGAATTCCAGCTGGTGAAATTTAGGAGCCTGAAAATAGCCAAATTCAAGAATATCTCCTAACTCCAATCATTTAGCATTTTCAGTTGATTGTGAATTGGATAATTTGTATGTTAAACTTTTTTCTCCTCATTTTTTCCTTCTTTTTAAAAATTCTAGAACATCAGTGTGAGTAGTGGTATTGAATCTAATAACACAGTCTCCTTTTCTTACATGATCTAGTTTATTTTCAGTTTAAATAATACTTCATTTATGCTGACATATTTTTAGCAGGAGGAGTTTCCATCCCTGATGATCTTAAGAAGAGAATAGATAAACATTTTTCCTGGATAGTATAGTTGACAATCTCTCTGAAGGAAATAGATTGTATTAGATGATCTTTTAAGGTTCAGCCTGGCTCTATAACTGCATAAAAACAAATGAACTTGATTTGCATTCAGAAATTCATAGAACATCTGAGTTGGATAGGACCTCAGAATCCATCTGGTCCAACCCATAATTGAACTAGAATTCAGTCTTAGAGCTAATTTCACTTCAGGACAGAGCTTTAAAAAAAATAAATTCCCCTTCTTATATCAAATTTGCCTTTCTGAAGCTTTCAAGTGTCTCTCCTAGGTCTGCTTTATAGAACCAAGAGAAAACAAGTCCAATCCCCAATCAATATAAAAGACACTAAGATATATGAAGACATCTATCATAAGCTCTATCAACCTTCTTTAGTTTAAAAATTGTCAGTTCTTTAATGCTCATATGGCATAATCTTTCTTCTTGGTTATCTTGCTTTGGATAGCAGTTTCTAGCTGATCGATGTCTTTCCTTTCATATGGATCTCAGGAGTAAACTGATGAGCATAGAGTACAGGAAGACCTGTTGGATCTGGATTCAGGATATTCTGGATTTGAATCCTGTTTCAGATACTTACTACCTCTGTGACCCTAGACAACTCATTCTCTGAGTCTTAGCTTTCTCTCTTGGAATAACCAAACTAATAGAGTTATTATGAAGCTTGAATGAAATAATATGGTTAAGCACAGTACTCATGTAAATTACTATTGTTGGTATTTTCTTATCAGATAGGAGCCAAGATTGTAGCCTGTTAAGATCTTTTTGGATTCTGGTTTTATTTTCCAAACATATTAGCAATTGTTACTATATATGGGTGTTCCAAAAATTGTACTATGACAGCTATGCCTTTGCTTAATTCATTTATAAAATTTTAAAATAGTGTTTGCCCAAGCACAGATCTCTGGCACATTCCACTAGAGAATCACTTTCCAGATGACATCCAACTGTGACTATTTGTATCTGATCATGAGGTTAATTCTGAATTCACCTAATTATGGGATTGTCTAGATCATGTTTCTATAGCTCACCTGTTGAAATATTACCTTTCCACTCTTTTAATTTACCACAGCAGCTAGATGGTGCAATGAATAGAATATCAGACCTGTTGTCAGAAAGACTTATTTTCTTGAGTCAAATCCAGCCTTAAACACTTACTAGGTTTGTGATAGTGGGCAAGTCACTTAATCTGATTTGCCTCAGTCTCTTCATCTGTTAAGTGATATGAAAAGGTAAAACATTCTAGTGTCTTTGTCAAGAAAACCCCAAATGGATGGCAGAAACTAGGCATGGACCCACATTTAACACCACATAGTAAGATAAGATCAAAATGGGTCCAAGATTTAGGCATACAGAATGAAATCATAAATAAATTAGAGGAACACAGGATAGTTTACCTCTCAGACTTGTGGAGGAGGAAGGAATTTGTGTCTAAAGGAGATCTAGAGATCATTATTGATCACAAAATAGAAAATTTTGATTACATCAAATTAAAAAGTTTTTGCACAAACAAAACTAATGCAAACAAGATTAGAAGGGAAGTAACAAATTGGGAAAAAATTTTTACAGTTAAAGGTTCTGATAAAGGCCTCATCTCCAAAATATGCAGAGAATTGACTTTAGTTTATAAGAAATCAAGCCATTCTCCAATTGAAAAATGGTCAAAGGATATGAACAGACAATTTTCAGATGATGAAATTAAAACTATTTCCACTCATATGAAAGAGTGTTCCAAATCACTATTGATCAGAGAAATGCAAATTAAGACAACTCTGAGATACCACTATACACCTATCAGATTGTCTAAGATGACAGGAACAAATAATGATGAATGTTGGAGGGGCTGCGGGAAAACTGGGACACTGATGCATTGTTGGTGGAGTTGTGAAAGAATCCAACTATTCTGGAGAGCAATCTGGAATTAAGCCCAAAAAGTTATCAAAATGTGCACACCCTTTGACCCAGCAGTGCTACTACTGGGCTTATATCCCAAGGAAATACTAAAGAAGGGAAAGGGACCTGTATGCGCCAAAATGTTTGTGGCAGCCCTTTTTGTAGTGGCTAGAAACTGGAAAATGAATGGATGTCCATCAATTGGAGAATGGTTGGGTAAATTATGGTATATAAATGTTATGGAATATTATTGTTCTGTAAGAAATGACCAACAGGAGGAATACAGAGAGGCTTGGAGAGACTTACATCAATTGATGCTGAGTGAAACGAGCAGAACTAGGGGATCATTATACACTTCAACAATGATACTGTATGAGGATGTATTCTGATGGAAGTGGATATCTTCAATATAGAGAAGAGCTAATCCAATTCCAATTGATCGATGATGGACAGAATCAGCTACACCCAGAAAAGGAACACTGAGAAATGAGTGTAAACTGTTAGCATTTTTGGTTTGTTTTTCTTCCCAGATTATTTTTACCTTCTGAATACAATTCTACCTTTGCAACAACAACAACAAAATTCGATTCTGCACATGTATATTGTACCTAGGCTATACTATAAGATATTTTATATGTATGGGAATGCCTGCCATCTAGGGGAGGGGGTGGAGGGAAGGAGGGGAAAAATTCAGAACAGAAGGGAGTACAAGGAATAATGTTGTTAAAAAAATAATTACCTATGCATATTACTGTCAAAAAAATGTTATAATTATAAAATTAATTAAAAAAATAAAATGTTCCAAAAAAAAAAAAAAAAAACCCAAATGGGATCATGAAAAATCAGAAAACTGAAATGCCTGGTAACAACAATCAATCAATCTATTGATTAAGAAGCATTTATTAAGCACTTACATGGGCCAGGTACTATGCCAAACCTTGGGAATACAAAGAAAGGAAAAAAATAGTCTTTACCTCAAGGAATTCATATTTTAATTGGGGAGAAAAAATTTGTAAATAAATAGGTATGTAGAAGGTAAATAGAGATTTGTAGAGGTATTCGCAGAAAGACACCAGAAACTAGGGCAACAGGATGTAGAAGGAAGGAACACTTAAAGTTAGTTAGTTGGCATGAGTAAGGAAAGAATTTCAGGCATGGGGAAAGCTAATACAAAGGCTTGGTGATGGGCCATAGAGTGTGGTATGAGAACAAAAATCTAAGATTCAGTGTGGCTGGATCATAGATAGATGTCATGGAAAGATAAGAAGACTGGAAAAATAGGAGGGGACAGAGTTCTGAAGCGGTTTAATTTCAAACAAAGGTTTTATATTTGATCTTGTATGTAATAAGTTGGCACTGGAGCTAACATGATCAGATCTACCTTTTCAGAAAAGAATTTTGGTAGCTGTGTTGAAGTTGTATTGCAGTAGGGAGAGACTTGAGGCAGGGAGTCAGAATGCATTTCAGAAGGCAAAATGGAAGGGAAAAGCAAATCTGCAGTGGGACAGTAAGGAATGGAGTTTTAATATTGACAGGAGTTCACCGTTATTGGTATAAGAAGTATATAAGGGTGTGGGAATATGTTTACTACTGGGGAATGAGTCCAAGCAGAATGTTAGTCATTAGTGAGAAGTCCATTGAAGTAGGGATGAAATAAGACTCTTTAAGGTCCTCCCCTGGATCTTGTTCAGTAGCTAATTGTTAATATATTAAGCGGTTTTCAGATTTAATAACCTTTCTGAAGCCATCACTGTGGCTTGTGAGCCCCCTGTTCAGAATGTTCTTCCCTCCTGGAGATAAACTGGTGATCATCAGGAGAATGACGAGGTTGGTAAAGCCTCTAAAGATCATATCATGTAAGTTTCCACTGAAGAAACTAGAGATGTTTATCCTGAAGAAGAAAAACTCTACAGAAGAAAGGTCTATTACTTATTAGGATGAGATATGGGGGATTTTTGTTCAGTTATGTATTGGACTGGATAACTTCTGAGATTCTTTCAAGTTTAGGGATTCTATGATCTCCTTCTTTCCTTTGTACTTGGTTTATGTGGATAATGCCAATGACACTGATTATACATTTTCTGAGTACAGGACTATATGACACATTCTTTGCTCTTTCTCTTATGAGTTGTTGGATTCAGGGAGTGGTATCTAAATCTTGATCCAAGGTCCAGCCATGAGATTTGCCCTCAAGGGTGATGGGAAGGGAAATATAAATGTCCTTCTCCCACCTCAAGGAAGGATCCCAGTTGAGGTGTTATCAAGTCCAACCCAGGGACTTTTGGCAATAGTTAGTCTGTGTTACTATAGACAAACAAGGGCGTGACATTCCCAGGAGTTCAGATAAAGATTATTTACCAATTGCTAGAGTTTGGCCCAGGAAGTATGGAAAAAGAATTATTAGGTCTATGCCTCAAGGAAATCAAAGAGATGAACAAAAATCCAATCTTTATCAAAATATTGATAGCAGCCTACTTAATGAAAAATTGTAAACAAAGTAGATACCCATTGTCTGCGGGATGGACAAAAATCATTGATATATTAATATAATGCAGTATTATAATACAGCATTAAATTAAAAACATGAGGAATTCAGAGAAGCATAAAAAGATTTTATGAATTAATGTAGAATGAGATAAGAGATCTAAAAGATACAGGGATAGTAATATGGATAATAACTGCCATAATGTAAATAAAAAGCTTACCTCTGAGGAACTGAAAAACCATCGAAGGTCCTAGAGAACAAAAAGTGAAACATACCTTCTTATTATAGATAGGTAGGAAGTAAGGGTGCTATTAGGACAGAATGTTTTATATATTCTCAGATGTCAACACTTTTTAGCTACATTTTATGAGATTATTTATTTTTGTTGTAAAGGAAAATTCAATCTGGAAGAGGTAGAAGACTACTTTCTTTTTTGACCCATCCCTGAAATAACTGTAATTTAATGACAAAAATATCAGTAAAACATTTTAAAATAAAAAGAATTATATGAAAGAAAACCCCAATAAATTTGGAGAGAAGTCTATGAAGCCACAGCAGCAGAGAAAATTATTGTTTACGAAAGGATTATGAGGAGGAGTCTGCTTTTTAAGTCTACCTTGCCCTAGTAGAGTAGGGCATTCTTAGCTGGAACTGATGCACATTAATTTTGATCGTCATTCCATCAGCAGTTTTATCTTCCATCAAAAGAACTGCATGGACATTTGCCTTGTTGTCCTTTATTATGTTCGATTCTATCTGCTATCATTATCCATTCTGAACTGAGATAGTTAAGGATAGTAACTAAATGCCTTTTGTGGAAAGGCTTTTGTAGAATACTCCTCATGCTTTAACCAAATTACAGGGCAAAAGTAATTCTAAAGCCTCTGATTGTGAGCAAGACTAGAAATAGAACTGAATTAGCATTCTCCATCCTATTTCCCTAACTTCTCATATACATATATTACTGAATGGTGCTTTAAATATGCATAAGGTTCTGTTAGCATTTTTAAGAAAAACTCTTTTTGGTCAGTCTAGATAGTAGCTCTGAGACAAGTTACCATTTCAAAACATTAATCTCTGATTAAGGTGGTTACTCTTTTCACTGATGTAATTTTTTTATATCTTAGAATATGCAAGTTCTTTAATTCTTACTACTCCACAACTACAGCTGGTAGGGACCTTAGTCCTCCTCCTTTCCATTGTAGATAAAAAATTGAAACCAAAACAAGTCCTAGAGAGATGAATGACTTTTCCAAGTTGGCCGAAACTGAAGTTATTTCTATTAAAGGAGATTCATACTGTAAAACTTGGTCTACTAAATAGAATGATAATTACATAAATGCATTTTTAGCTTTTTAATTTTTCAGATATGAAGAAAAGAGATTCTGATGGAGAAATGTGGAGAAATACTCTGATAAATTCATACTTATATTTTATGATCTTTGAGTTTGTTTTTAATTTGAATAGAAGTCTCAACTCAACTAAGAGAGGTTTTAAAATGTAAGAAAAGGACCAGAAACTGATGAGGAAAATAATGAAAATCTCCTGTGAGCCAAATAGTGACATGAGAGGGACTCATTCTTAAGGCTAAGAAGAGTTTTGGGACCATATAATCTAGGGTTGTGACATGGAATGCATAGTCCACTTCAGAAGCCAGGTGTTGGCCACTGTTATTCTCTGGTCTGTTCTGTTCCTATCATTTGTTTGAGGTGACTTGGATCATGGGTTTGATATTTAGCACAGCTAATTCCAACCAAGGAAAGGTGCTGTTATTACTTATCCATTCATCTCTTCCTTGCTTAATAGTCTTACACTTCTCATCTCTGGACAAATCATTTAAAAAATATTATTTTTTAGGAAACTACAGATAATTAGTATTTCCCTGTAAGGCTCAATAAAAGATACATGAATAAACAAGAATATTAACTTTTAAAAATCTCCCTGGTTATCCCAATAATCAAAATAAACAAATCATGTTTATGTGGGCAATCTCTTGAAGAATAGATGCCATTGAATAATAAGGCATTGTGACATATTTTCATTCTATCTACCTATCTATTCTATCATCTTTCTCTGTGTAAACCAATTACAGATAACAGAGGATGATTTGATATAACTGCCTTTCTTTTCTGGGCAAAGGAGTGGTGGGGGCATTTCTCAGTAAGCATAGCCTAGTTATGATTGGATAGTACAGTTAAAGTTGTGTTTATATAAAATCTTTCATTGAAAGAACTTTGAGTGCTTCATAAACATTACCTCATGAATCCTTCCACTATCCTTGGGAAGTGAATAGTGTTATTGTCCCCATTTTAACTAATGGAAAAGTTGGAAAACAGAGACATTCAGCTGTCTATTCACTAGTTAGTGGCCTATCTGGAAAGAGCACCTAGAGAGTTCACTGTTTCCCAGGGTTCTGGTGTCAGTGATGAAAATACAGTGTGTTCATGTTCTAATTTCATTTCATTAAATCACATTCTATCTTTTATTTTTCTTTTCTGCTTTTGCAAATGTTGTGAGGGATTTGATAGGCTATCCAACAGCTGCTACTTAGGTTGAATCTCAGTTATGTCTTATTTAGAAGTATTGTTATCTTTCATGGTCCCCAGATTTCTTTGGCTTTCATTTCACTTCTACTGAAACATATCTTGGAATGATTCTTAGCAATTACTATTGGAGAAACACTCTATTTATTGGAGGTCAGAGATACTATCACCTCCAAACATTTGAAATGAATCCATGGATCCAGATGTTAGTGAAAAAGGCCCCTGAATCTCAAATAGCTGTCACTCTAACCATGTCATGTCATATATCTTTTTCTAGGAGGGACTAGAACCATCCTCAAACCAGATGGCCACCCAGAAAATTAGGTACAAAATAAAACAAACTAACAAAAAGATCACTAAATAAGGAAGAAGCAACAATTGATAGCAGAGGTGGACACAGAGGACTCTCAGAAATAAATTAATGCTTTGATTTTTTTGGCTCCTGAGCATGGCATTCTGGGATCATTTAGTGTAGGGGCAGTTTGTGTACCTCAGTAGACTTTAAAGGCCTTCATTTCATTTTAGTCCAAGATAATAATATTTATAACTAGGATTTCTCACTACTTTTTTACAATTTTTTTTTTTTTTTTTTGGAGGGAGAGGCAATTGGGGTTGTGACTTGTCCAGAGTCATACAGCAATTATGTCTGAGGCTGAATTTGAATTCAATCCTCCTGACCAGGGCTGGTATTCTATTATTATGCCATCTAGCTGCCCCTCATATGTTTTAAAGCCTCACTCAATTGCCCTTTTCTCTATAATATTTTTTAGTTGAGGACCTGAAAAGAAAGATGAATAGGGATAAAAGTGAAGGATCCTGAAATCATTAAATGCCCTTACATTATGGTATTTTTATTGTTAAATCTCCAAGGCTATGAGGCATTTTTCCTGAATGCTTCACTGATAGAAGTGATAAGGAAATGACTAGAGTCAGACTTTATAATTGTAGCAGAGTGTATGAAAACCATGAGGATTAGATTAAAGAAAGAGTTTCATATTGGTCAGATATGACAGAAATGGTGCTAGCATCCCTGATACTCAGTCCTTGGTGAGTGTTAGAGTTTGCCCTTTGTAGATTACACATGGCACCATGGGGATCCTCTGCTAGACAGATGTTGGAGTGCTATGGAGCTGAAAATTAGTGTGGATATCAATTGTTTTGGTAAATTGAATCACAGTTTCAGTGCCATGGGTGTTCACTATTTAAAGGAATTCTGAGATGAATCATTTTGTTAAAGAGAATAAGCCTTTGGTACTTTGAATTATCAGTCTCTAATTTACCAGCTTTGGATGCCTATACATATGATTTTCTTAAAAAAGGACATTCATGCAAAAAAGTGAATATCTTCCAAAAACTTATAGAGAGCAAAGAAAAAATAGAAATGTTTGGTTTTGATCATTTAAAATAGTCATGGACAGATTCTGTGATACTTTAAAAGACTGTGATTTCACTGATGTGTATAAATTCCTTTAATGCCCCTTCTTCTACCCTTCCCCTAACTCCTTTGTACATGGAAAGCAAAGAGCACTGGTTCTGGAGTAGGAAGATCTGCTTTAAAATCCTGCCCCAGCTACTTGTTATCTGTGTGATCTTAGACAAGTCATCTTTTTTTTTTTTAGATTTCACTTTCCTCATGTGCATGCAAAAAGATGTTGGATTAAATGGCTTCTAGTTATAAATCGATGATTCTGTGATTAGTGCCTTACTAAATAGTTTCATGAGTTGTTTGTGGTTGAAAAAGTTGATTATGTGGTGATGAGCTCTGGTGATGGGTTCCTACCCCTGAACTCAGGTATGGTAATCCCTAGGCAATAGACACACATCACCATCACCATCACCATCACCATCACCATCACCATCAACATCAACATCAACATCAACATCATAACAAGCATTTATAAATTGCATTAAGATCTGTGAATTGCTTTAAAATCATCTCATTTTAGCTTAATATAAACTCTAAGAGGTAAGTGCTATTATTATCCCAGTTTTGTAAATGAGGAAATTGAGGCTGGGAAAGACAAAATGACTTGTCCTAAGTCTCACAGCAAGAAAATTTCTGAAAGGGGAACATGAACTCAGGACTCCCAAGTCCCATGATTAATTTACAACTCCCATAGCAAGGATTTCTGCTAAGCTTATGCTTTCCTTTAAAGATTTTTAAAGGATAACTTCCCTGATGGATTGGGTAATTCAGGTCTTAGTATCTGTAAAAACAAACAAACAAACAAAAACCAACATGTAGATTATTTAGAACCAATGAAATTCAGATAATTTATCATTTAACTGGATCATTTAACAATTAATTACTATAATTATTATTTAACACTCACAGCTTTTGAAAAAGGGTATCCTGGAGAATCTGTATATAGCATCTAACCTTGTATAGAGTAGCTCTTATATAGAATGCTTAGTCTTGAACACAGAACAAATCTTGAAGACCTGTAGTTAGTATTCATATAGAATTTCCTGCCTTCAGAATGCTGCTGAATATGCTTAGCATTAAGAATGCAATAAATCTATGTTGATTTGATTAATTTTTTCACCACAAGTGGACAAAAGAAGGCTGACCATGGTGATAAGAGATGGCCTACTACAGTTTTAATCTTCATAGAGATAAACTCAGTTTTAACAAAAGTGTTTTTATAACAATAGATTTTATATACTTTGGCTGTTAATTCATTATTACAATTGTAGCAGAAGCATTTCACTTATAAAGCAATATCCCTTCCTTGGAATTAAAAAAAAATACCAAATAAAGAAAAACATAATAATTTCACTGAAATGTGAGAATCAGAGATGACACAACTGAATTTTAAAAGAAATGCTAACTTGCAGGAGTGTAGAAAGTATTAGATCCTCTAATGGTAACTGTAGCTATTGGTTCAAAGAGAGAAGATGAATAGTTAGATGATAGACAAATAGGCAGATAGGTAGCGTCACAGTTAAAGTCAATTAATAAGCTCTATCCAGAATGGCAAATTCCTATGTTATATCTATGATATTTTTATTCTTAACCTAGTATTTTTATAGGTTCATGTAATTAACTAATGATAAAATAACAAACTATATCACAACATCTTAAAATTGATGAGACAATAATATATTAGGTCATAGAGTTGAATTTGAAATCAAGAAGACCTAAGTTCAAATCCTGCTTTAGACACTTATTGTGTTCTTGGACAAATAGCTTAATTTTTATGTGCTTCAGATTGTTGTTTATTCATTCAGTCATGTCTGATCCTTCGTGACCCAATTTGGGGTTTTTGTGGCAAAATTACTGGAGTGCTTTGTCAAAGCACTTTCTCCAACTTGTTTTACAGATAAGGTAAGTGATACAAGACTTGCCTAAGGTCACACAACTAATAAGTGTCTGCTGTCACATTTGAATTCATATCTTCCTGATTCCAGGCCTTGTGCTCCATCAACTATATCACCTACTTGCCCATGTGCTTCCAGTAATTCCTTACTGGTCATAGAATATTGAGATCTGCATTGCTAGAGGTAGTTTTTACCCAGAATTTTTTTTCTGCTGCAAGTAAACAATCTTGTTAGCATATAAATGTTTGGTTAAAGCATTTCTGAAAACAAACTGGCCTTGGAACAAAGAAAAAGAAATGAAGTATAATCCATTATTTTGCCAGGCTAGATACTTCTTGATACACACATATGCATGTACTTATTTATGTGAATTTAAATACATATATAAATACATATTTGAATATATAAATACATATATGAGTACACACTGAGCTTTTACTGTTTGCTGAATGCACTGTTTCCAAAATTGTGTCCTTTGTAATCCATTTGAATCAGGATGAAATAAAGCCAAAGATTAATAAATATATAAAACAATCAAAATACTTAATAACATTAGAGTATGAGAAGCAGCATTAGATAATAGGAAGCTTAATAGAAAGAAGGAAACAAGCACTTGTTAAATACCTACTATATGCCAGGCACTGTGTAAAATTCTTTCAAATATTTTCTCTTTTGATCTCCACCAACCCTGGGAGGTAGGATAGACAGAGCCCAAGTTATTTGCCTCAGAGAAGTCATATGACTAGTTAAGTTATTTTATTTGAATTCAGGTCTCCCCATTGCAGACCAGTGCAACAGTACACTGTACAACTAAGCTATCTCATATGGATTTAGAATCAGGAAAAATCTGTGTTCAAATCCTACTTTGTGTGACCATTGGCAGTCATTATATTCTCTGAGCCTCAGTTTTTTCATTTGTAAAAGAGGGTTAATAATACCCATAATACCTCACATGATTTTTTAAGGATAAAATGAGATTATTTATAAAGGGTTTTGCCAGCCTTATAATATGAATGTCAACTAGTATTAATTAAATTAAACTTGTCAACCATTTTTTAGACCTACGCTATATTCATATATTATGGTAGAGAAGATCTAAAGGAGAGGAAGTATAGTAGAGTTGAAAAGATCCAGCCATGGAGCCATGAAGACCTGGGTTCAAGTCTTGATCCTGAGAAAGTCACTTAACTTTGTATCTGCCTCTTTGTGACTTCTTTTGGAGTTTTCTTGGATTCTAAAGTGATTTGCCATTTCCTTATCCAGCTCATTTCACAGAAGAAGAAATTGATATAAACAGCATTAATTGACTTCTCCAGGGTAGCACAGCTAGTAAAAGTCAGACTACATTTGAACTCAGATCTTTCTGACTCTAGGTTCTGCACTCTGTTCACTGAGTCACCTAGCTCTCTAATCCTTTAGTACTCTCAGACAATTCTCTAAGACTATATATCTGGGAACATATGCCTTTCTTTTTCCTTACTGGAAGTTTCTATACAATTGAATCTTTGACCTAATCCAAAAAAAAAAAAATCCAAAAAACACAAAGCAAAATCCAATTAACAGAGCATCATTAGCACAAAAACCATATTTTAAAAAGCAGAACTTATCGTATATTTCTTCCACTAAGGGAACATCAGTTTGTATATTACTACAAATATGGATCCCAAGGTCAATAGATGACAACATTGCAGGAATAGGAGGAGAAATCAGTAAATAAAAGAATTCACCTTTCACTCAAAGACTTCAAATATGTATTATTACTTTTTTTTTTGTTAATCCCAGTTTAAATGTGGAGAAATAAAAGAGGTCAAATAATTTGCCCAAAGGGAGTTGTTGACTAGAGCAGTGAAGAGGTCCCTTGCTGTCTGCTGGAGATAGTAGATTGTGTTGATAGTAGCAGGGGCCTACAGATTGTTTTCTAAAGTGTAATGTTAGCATAATGAATGAGAAAGCTTAAAGGGAACATCTGCCACCAAAACAACTCTAGAAATCACTTTATTTGCAGAAAATAGAGACATGAGCTACAGGAAAAAAGAATCATGGGGCTGGGGGCTGGAAGGGACCTCAGAAACTGACTAGTCCAAACCTTCATTTTATCAGCTGATCAAGTCATTTGTTAGCAATGTGCCTGATGAATTTGTGTAGAAGCTGAGCCTTGCACTGATGGAGGGAGGTTAAGCGCTGTGTTTACAATATAAAATCACATAGAGCTGGTGTAGTCCTAGGGTTACTATTATTAATCCTAGTTGGTTGGAAGTTGAAAATGCTACAATTTTTTTAATGTTGTTTTGTGTGAGGGCACAGATACTGAGACACAAGCAGCAAAGAGGGTATTTGAACACAGGTCATCAGATTTCAAGGATGATATTTTTTCCACTAGACCATGCTGGCTCTTAACCACACAGCTGCCGCCGCCACATCTATTAGGAACTTGAAGAGATGAATGTTTACTCCCAAGAATGAATCCAGAAATATCTAAGACCCCATAATGCTCCCCAACCATAGATGCTTGATTATTTAAAGCTAAAGAAGCATATACCATTAAAAATCTATTATTTGTACAGTATTGAGGATACAAAAAAAAAAAGACAAAAAAAAAAGTTCCTGCTCTCTAAGAGCTCACAGACTTAGGGGAAGACAACAAGAAAATAGTCATACACAAACAACATATAAACAGGAAATTAGAGAAAAATCTATGCCTAAGAGAGCCTAGCAGGACTTCTGGTAGAAGGTAGCACTTTACCTGGGACTAGAAGAAAACTGGGAAAGCAAGAAGGCACAGATGAGGAAGGAAAGGTCAAGCTGTCATCAGGCTATGAAATTTAAAGCCAGAAGGAGATTTTGATATTGTTTAGCTCTAAAAAATTTTCTACAGGGTAGACAGTAAAAAAAAAAAAAAAAAAAAAAAAGCAGAGGAGAGGTAACTACATTGCTTACAAAAGTATATCTGTATTCCAGCAAGAGCAGATTCTCAAACTTCAGTAGCCTTCAAATTCCTCATAGCAGAACAATGGGAATTTCATTACCTCCCCCCCTCCATTCCTCCAGAGTCTTTGCTAGAGAAATCTTATGCAAGAGAAATGGCAGCAAGAGGTGATACTATTGTATTCATAAAGATTTAAAAGATGGGCAAGCTTCCACTGTTTGACCTACTTTACCACTCATGCATTGTACACCTTGTGAAGCCATCCTCACAAATCAGGCTCATTAATGCTTAAAACACACCTCTCTGAAGCTACACCTTTTGTGCGAGCTTGTACCTGTTTTAAAAGACAAAATGAATAAGAGTCAGCATTTCATTCATTTATGCATATCAATACAATTTTTTTTTCTGGTCAGATATTTTAAAAAGGAAGAAACCATCTCTGATTTAAATGCTTTGTAGAAAGAAAAGTCAGTTTAGAAGTGGGGATGAAGGAGGGGAGGGAGAAGATGGGCTATGCTATCATGTTAGTCTGAATTTCAGCTGATCTTTTTTTCCCCTAAATTTGACTTGCATAAAGGCTGGTTGTGGTTGATAATTGGTGTTACTTTTCAGTTTATGTGTATGCATTTTCTTTTTTCAAGGAGAATTTTAGCTGAGCTGATTGGAATTGTATTGTATTTGCAACAATATAGCATGTCTGAATTGTGTATTGTAGAGCAATTCTTCATTGTTTAGCTTGGCATCAGACACATGTATTGCTAAGAAAAAAAAAGATGGCACATCAAAAATCAAGAGCAAAAGATAACTAGTATCTGCATAATATCAAAAGGCAGACATACAGCATGTGGGTGCTCATGGCGGATTTATGGGAATACATGGACATGACTTCTACATTATAAATATGAATGTATGATAGTCTGAATCTTTGGAAGTATTTCAATTTCCTTGTTTGTAAATGAGGGAATTGGATAAGATAGCTTCTAAGATCCCTTCCTACTTTAAATCTAAGATGTAATGATTTATGCCCTTGGAATCTGGATGGAATCTGGCACATCTACAGAATGCTCTGTATCATGTCTCAACACGTGGAGACATCAGTGAGCCTTCTGGAAGATATGTAAGGGAAGTGCCTTGAAGAGATTATATAGTAAACATAGATGTCCTATAATTGGTTCAGTTCAGTTAAATAAGTGGTGAAAAAGAGGCTCTTTGATTGGTTATGGAGGTCTTCAACAAGATCTGTTAGCTCCAGCAACTTGCTTTTTTGAAGTTCTCTTGGTGGATCTGTTGGACTCCATTCACATCATTTGGCAGGGGATAACATTGTAAAGGGAGAGACTTTAATTTTAGAATATATTTAAAGGACCATTTATTTATTTATTTTGTTGAAGCAGTTGGGGTTAAGTGACTTGCCCAGAATCACACAGCTATGAAGTATTAAATGTCTGAGGTCAGATTTGAACTCAGGTTCTCCCGACTCCAGAGCCTGTGCTCAATTTATTACACCATTTAGCTACCCCTTTAATACATATTTAAAATGAATAGCAAGTTGTACACAATAGGTTTACAGTTTCTTGTACAATCATTTTTTGAGAAATTCTATTATGTTATTGAAATACTTGTAGTATTTCATAAATAAAAAAAGAGAGAGAAACTCTGGAGACTTTTCCCTTCTAAGACCATATTGCTCCAAGAAACAGGTTTTGGTCCTTGACCTTTTTCCTTTTAGATTAAGGGAGTGGAATTTCTAGCCCTGTGAATTTTAAAAGATAGGAGTTTGAGTCCCCAAGAATCTAAGATTTCGAACAGAAGGCAGATTTTGTAGCTGAACTCATGAGCAGAACTTATTTGGCAATCATGCTAGAAATGACCATAAAATTGTTGGAATAAATATTATGGAGGAATTGATATAAATTTTGAGCCTATTCGTCCCAGAGATATAGGTCATATAGGAGAGATTATGGGGAAAAGAATATTTTAGCTATCTGTGAAATATAATTGAAATAAATATCCCTTAAAAGATAATTGATGTTAAGCAGTTAAATGGCGCTGGGTGGCACAAAAAATATACTGGGCCTAAATTCAGGAAGATGAGTTCAAATCCTTCCTCAGACACTCAATAGCTGTGTGACCCTGGGCAACTCATTTAACTCTGTTTGCCTCAGTTTCCTCATATGTAAAATGAACTAGAGAAAGAAATGGCTAACCATTCCAGTGTCTCTGCCAAGAAAAACCCAAATGAGATCATGAGGCACAGTATTGCTTGTAAGGGCTTGAACCAATGAGAGTAGAGAAGAAAGATAGCCACAACCCCTCAGGGTACCCAATGCTTGACTCTGAAAGAGAGAGTGCCAGAGTATACATGCTATATAATGAAGTATGACATTGTTTCCACATGTTTGAAAGCTTCCTTAGCTGTTAATTGGTTAGCTTCCCTCATTTTAAAAACATTCCAAAACTTTCATTCCTGGTTTGGTGGTGCTCACCTTTAATCTTTGATAGTTTGAAGGGAATCAAATCTGCATAACTGAAAGATTAATGATGGATGCAAGGAATAGACTTTGTAACATAGCTTTCTGCTCACTTCAGGAAGGAAGAAGATCATTAGGGTCGATGATTTATGCATTGTCAGATTTGATCACTTACAAGCTGTTTTTGCTTGCCTGTTTTAATTTGATGCAAAGGAAGGTTCAAATATATTGTTTAAAAATAAAATAGCATGGATAGAGCACCAGCCCTTAAGCCAGGAGGATCTGAGTTCAAATGTGACCTCAGACACTCAACACTGCTATGTGACCCTGGGCAAGTCATTTAACCCCATTGCCTCAACAAAATAATAATAATAATAGTACATATCTGTAATCTCTGCTCCTGGGAAGGCTGAGGTTGGTTGATCTTTTGAGTTCAGGAATTATGAGCTATAGTAGGATTAGGATATGTCCACATTAAATCTGGCACCATTATGTTGATTCCTTAGGACTGGGATGGATGGTGCATCAAGTCTTCTACAACGGGAGAACTGGCCAGGTCAAAAATGGAGCAGATTAAATCTTCCATGTTGATCAGCTGTATGGTCAGGTCACTGCTCTTCAGTCTGAATTAGATAGGGAGACCCAATCTCAAAACAAAACTAAACTAGGGAAATGCTTGTTTGTTTAGACAAAGTTATTTATTTTTAAAAAGTCCTCAATTGTAATTTTAAACTTTAAATGTAAATTTCAGACTTGTATTTTATTACCTCCTAACATACACACATGTGTGCAGGCACACCCCCCTCCCATACACACACACACACACACACACACACACACAAACACACATTTTGTATCTTCATTCAGGTTACAAAGTTGTTAAGGAAGGGCTGGTTGAACATTTGCTACTTATAAACTAAAACAAGAGCCTATAGTAGGTTTATAATATATTCATATAACTTTTCCCCTATTATCATAATATAAGTATAGGAAGTCTGATTATTTATTAGTCATATAATATTCTAAGCAGGTGGATGGGTGCTCCTTGACTGTCTATGGATCACTTGGCTTTACCACTTTACTAGCTATATAACCTCAGGCAAATCATAATTTCTTTGAGCTTGAATTACTTCACCAATGCCAAATGAGGCATTTGGACTAGATAATCTCTAAAGTTTTTTTCCAGCTCTAAATGTATGATCCATTAACCATTTAAATCTATCCCAGGTAAGTAACCTGAATATGGTTAAAGATCAGAGATACAGAATAGTACAGTTGTCCCTTCTGCATTGCAAAAGCCAGGGGCTCTGGAAAATCTAAGGAAAGCCCATAAAAGTAGACCCTTTACCTTTATTTTCCTTTAGGAAATCAAAAGCTTTAACTTTTTCCATTATGATGCCAGAGTCCACTGGAATGCCTGCTTTCTCCCCCCCCCCCCATCTTTTTAAAAATAACAATCCTGAATTTCTGAATTTCTAAAAATGTTTTCTTTTGTTGGCTGACCTTCATGTGTCACCTGTGACCTCTGCAAAACTCCCCCCAAATTTCCAATTTCTTTGGGACTTGTGCTTTCTTATTTCTTATGATGACTTGTGATACATTGAAATCCACAATGGGGAAAATGGTTATGTGGGAGGGATAATTATAAAATGGAAAACATGTGGATCCATTAGATCTGGTATCAGGAGGATCTGGGTTGAAATCCATCTTCTGATTAGATATATGACTATGAGAAAATCACTTTAAGCAATTTAAGTCTCAATTTCTTCGTTCTTAAAATGATGATAATAATGACTCTACTCTAGTATCTACCTTGAAAGGCTGTTATGAGGCTCAAAATGAGATCTCAATTTGTGCCCTTCAATTTTTCCCAACTATAAAATGAGGAGGTTGGTCTGGATGACCTCTGAGATCCTTTCCATTTCTAGATAATATAAAGTATATTAAAATAGTAATCTTATAGAAATAGTTTCATCTTTCAAAAAGTAAAAATATGAAAAAAATTTAATCGCATGAACTCATCAAAGGCAGGGTTCATCAGGTCATAGATGAAGAGCTGGAAGGTAACTTAGGGATCATGTAGTCTAATCTCATTTTACAGAGGAAGAAAAAATAGACATGGAGAGCTTGAGTGATTTATCTAAGTTTACAAAATTCTAGGAGGCAGAGCTAGACTTTGAACCCAAGCTGTGGAATCCAGCACATGGCATTGTAATGCATCATCCCTCAGATATAGGATAAATATTTGTTGATGAAGAATGGGACCAGATTCTGTAGTCCATAATTTTATGGGCTTTATTCTTTACTGAAATGATCACATAATGTCCTTTAGACTCAAGATCTTAACTGAGTTCTCAGGATCTAATCAACCAATTGATCAGTCAATAAGCAAGTGGTTCACAATGGCCAGATACTGTGCTAAATGCTAGAGCAAAACAGTCTGTGTCTTCCAGAAGCTTTATTTTCAAATTAAGAGAAAATCTTTACACTTAAAGGTATGCATGGGCCACTTACAGAGCAAACTCAGGTAACCTTGAATAGGGAGGCACTAGCAGTTGGGGAGTTGGGGAAACAAGAAAAGGCTCATGGAGAGGCTTTGGAGATAATTCTTGAAAGGAATCATGGATTAAAAAAGGCAGAGGTGGAGAGGAAAAGGAGTGCAGGCATACGGGACAAAAAGCATACAAAGGGAAGATGGAGCACTATATGTAAGGAATAGCCAAGATGGTTAGGCTAATGAATACACGGGGAAGGTGAAGTTGGTCTTTGTTGTTCATTCATTTTAGTCCTGTCTGATTCTTTGTGATCCCATTTGGGGTTTCCTTATCAAAGACACTGAAGTAGCTTGCCTTTTCCAGCTCATTTTACAGATGAGGAAACTGAGGCAAGCTTGGTTAAATGACTTACAGTATCACATGGCTACAGGTCTGAGGCCAAATTTGACTTAGGAAGATGAGTTCAGAAGCCAGATCTGCTCCTCTATCTACTGCACTACTTACTTAGTTGCTGTGGGAAATTAAAAGATTCGAGAGAAAAGGAAGGGCAGATTAAAAACATCTTATATATTTTAAAAAGATTTTTGTTGATGTCTTTTGGTTTTTTTATATCAGTATAGATTTCCTCAGTATATGTCCTCCTTCCTCTCCTGAGAGCCAGTAGTTTTTAAACACAAAACAAGAAAAAGAAGAAAAAAATCAGCATAGCTGAACAATATATTGAAAAAGTCTGAAAAAATACATTTACTTTTAATATTTTTGCATGTGTTTTTGTTTTTTCCATTTACATTGTTGTAGTCATGCATATTGTTTTCTTAACTGCTTACTTTATCAGTTCATGTAGTTTCATGCATCTTTATATTTATCATATTCATAATTTTTGTAGCATAATAATACCAATTGATGTATTTCTACTGTTTCCATTTTTTTTTTTTTTTTTTTACTATTGCAAAGAGTTCTGCTATAGACATTTTGGTGCATATGGGGACTTTCTTCTTATTGATGGCTGGAATATAAGCTTAGTAATAGAATCTCTGGGTCAAAGGATATGGACATTTAGTCACTTTATTAGCAAAATTACAAATTGCTTTCCAAAATGTATCATAACTCTTAACAACAACATATCAGTGTGCTTTTCTGTCCACAACCCTTCCAACATTAACTATTTCCATTAAAAATTATCTTTGCCAATTTTCAAGATGCGAGGTGAGTCTTCTGGTGTATTTCTCTTAGTATCACTTATTTGTACCATTCTTTAATAATTGATGTTCTGAAATTCTTCTTTCAAATACTATATAAATGCCAGATATTATTATTTTATGAAAGAAGAAATTAAATTCCAGAGCAACTGACTTGCATAAATTGGTATTTATGGCAACAGTAGGATTAAAATCCAGGTTTTCTGACTTGTTAGGCTAGTGTTCTCTGTACTTAGGCTTCAAAATATTGCTGGTCTATAGCATCATTGATGCAAGCACCATGATGTTATTTATAAAGAAGTTACTGTTTAAAAGAACAAAACAAGGTACACATAAACACATAATCTGCTCTACCAAAAGTTAATACATTTCAATGAATATTGTCCCTCAATGTAGCCAGTCGTCTTGGGAAACTACATGTACTGTGACCTTAATTTCTGAAACAGGACACAAGGTCTGGCAAGGGATATTCATTTTGGAAAGCCTTGTTAAAAGTAAAAATTCTTTTGTTAAAATTGGTCCTATTCTGAAAAATCTGGGATGGATGATCACCATAGCTACAGAATTATTTTAATGATGCAGCTATTACTTATAATATTACTGAAAGTTCTCTTTTATTTACCTTGAGAGTCAGTTCAAGTGTTAAACAAGAAAATCAGTATCATTACTTCCTAGTTAATCCCTGGTTTTGACCAAGTCACCTAGAACACCCATCTAATTCTTCATGTTTTTCTCTTGTTGATTTTTGTCCATTTCCTAATTTCCATTCCATTTACAAAAGATAAAGGTTTGCCACATTTAATATATAAACACACACTCACATTGTGCCATAAGTGCTAAAGACCTCTCCCCAAAAGGTCTATAAGAGTTTTGAGAACTAGCAGACTTGTTGAAATTCAAGGAAAACAGTACTGATTTGGGAGTTAGACAACTCCTAATGCTGTCACTTCCCTTCTTTATCAACAATTTAACAAGCCAACAAGCATTTTTAAGCACTTGTCCTTCAACTGTGTAATCTTGGGCATGTTTTACTTGACCTTTTTAGGCTTCATTATTTTCTTTCATGAAATTAGAGGGTTTGACTAGATGATTTCAAAGGCTCCTTCCAGTCTTGACTATATGAGAAAAATGTTTAGCCTTTCAAAGCAATATTTGTTAAAGGAACACTAAAACAGACTTTTGTTAGATATGCTCTAACATGGCTGTTCTTAAAGTGTGGCTCTGGGACCTCTGAGGATTCCAAGATTTTTTCAGAAGTCTGCAAGGTTAAACTTATTTTCACAATAATAGTAAGATTTTAATTTTTAAAATAATGCATATAAATTGATATAATTCACATAAACAAAAGCTCTATAGGGGTCTTTAATAACTTTTGAAAGTGTAAAAGAGGCTTGAGACCATAAAGTTTGAGAATTGCTACTCTTGTGTATTAGTATAAAAGCCAGGTCCATTCCTTTATGGTTGTACTCCATGTATTTGATATAACATCTAGTCCAAAGCAGCATCTTCATAAGCTGTGCTTGATTGTTGATCTCCAGTCCTTACTATAATATTAATCATGGAACCTCTTAAAGCTACAGCACAACTGTATTTCTATTTGGAGGAAGGAAGGAGGAAGAAATAAAGAATATCAGATTAGAAGAATCATAGAATCATAAATGGTTAGAGCTTAAGGGGTCTGAGCTATCAAGAAAATAAGATCTAAAGAGGAAAAATATATTTCACAAATACCTTAGTGACAGAGGCAACATTTGATCTGTTTTCCTACTTTCAATCCAGTATTTTCACTGAACTATCCTGATTTTGAGTGGAATTGATATTAATATCTTTATGCTGGAAGATATTACTATGGAATACTCCATAGATTTTAGATGTCACTGGAAATACATGAGTTCCTGGGACCACTGCTCCTTTAATCCTGCCCTGAAAACATTTATTTAGTACTACCTACAAGGAGAAGTGTATTATCTATCTAGCTGTTTATGGCAGAAAACCTGCATTTTCTACTAAACTCTTTTAATTTAACTAAATCTAAATAAAAACTTCCACTGATTAGTCTAGGCCCTAATTAGATATCACAATTCTGATTGTTTGTATCCATATTAATATCCAATGAAAGATAATTCATTTTCTGGTATTTGTGATGACCACACACACAGGAATTTTCCATGTAGGGATTTATGCATGTAGAAAGTTTACACACAGACATGAGTGGTTGTTGAGAGAGAATATCTCATTGTTATATTAAGTGCCAACCTGATAAACTCTAGCTTTATACACAGACTTTTAAAATTATAGAGAAAAAGAAGCTTTTTTCCTGTGTATGTATGTGTGTGTGTGTGTGTGTGTGTGTGTATGTATGTGTGTGTCTTCACTGGCTACACTTGGTGCTTTATACATTATAACACAATGTGGAGGTACAGTAATCTTCTTACAACTCCATATCTTTAGTCTCTCCCTATCACAATCCATTCTTCACATAAGTATTGAACTGGTATTTCTAAAGATCTGATGTTTTCATTCTTCTGCCCAAGAAGCTTCAGGAACTCTGTATTTCCTCCTGAATAAAAAGCAAACTTCCCTTTCTGGCATTTAAAATCTATTATGATTTGGCTCTAGTCTATCTTTTTCAGACTGATTTCACCGTACTCCCCATTATGAACTCAATGTTCCAGGCAAACTGGCTTCTTGATATTTCTCAGGCAAGACATTCCATTCCTTAGTAGTACCATGCCTTTGGCATCCTCATTTTTTTCCCTGTGCTACTTAAAGAGTCCCTAACTCTTTTCAAAGCTTGGTACAAGTGAGTCTTCTGTCCAGAAAACTTTCATCTTTCTCCATTTTTAAGTGTTTTTTACCCCTCTCCATGCCTAGCACTTTTAATTTACATTGTATCTCTTTATTTGTTTAATTTGGGGATTTCCCCCAGTAGAATATAAACTCCTTGAGGTCAGGAGAGCTGTTTAATTTTAACCTTCATATCAGCAATGCCTAGCCAATAGTAGAGACAGAATAAATACTTTTACATTGAATTGAATAGAATCACTTTCCTTTACTCTTTTTGTTAATCATTTGAGAGACTGAATACCAAAGCACAAAGCTAGGTATTTTTTTTAAGGAAGGCAATTATTGCAGCTGGTTTATTTTTTAATAATAGCTTTTCAATTTCAAAACATATGCAAAGATTGTACCCCTGCAAAACTCTGTGTCCCAAATTTTTCTCCCTTCCTTTCCCCCCACCCTCTTTCCTTATACAGCAAGAAATCCAACATAGATTAAACATGTGCAATTCTTCTAAACATATTTCTACATTTATTATAGTGCACAAGAAAAATCAGATCAAAAAGGAACAAAAAATGAGAAAAGAAAAAAAAGCAACCAAACATCAACAAAAAAGGTAAAAATACTATGTTGTGATCTACATTCAGTTCCAATAGTCCTCTTTTTGGATGCAGATAGTTCTCTCCATCACAAGATTGGATTTGGCCTGAATCACCTCATTGTTGAAGAGAGCTAAGTCCATTATAATTGATCATCACTTATTGCTCTGTACGATGTTTTTTTGGTTCTGCTTATTTCACTTAGCATCCATTCATCTAAGTCTCTCCAGGCCTTTCTGAAATCATCCTGCTGATCATTTCTGATAGTACAAAATATTCTATTATATTTAAATACCATAACTTATTTAGCCATTCCCCAACTAATGAAAATCCACTTAGTTTCCAGTTCCTTGCCATTACAAAAAAAGATCTGCTACAAACATTTTTATACATGTGAGTCCTTTTCCCTTTTTTTAATGATCTTTTTGGGATACAGACCCAGTAGAGACATTGCTGGATTAAAGGGTATGCACAGTTTGATAGCCCTTTTGGCATAGTTTCAAATTGCTTTCCAGAATGGTTGGATCAGTTCGCACCTTCACCAACAATGTATTAGTGTCCCCGTTTTCCCACATCTCCTCCAATATTTATCATTATCTTTTCCTGCCATCTTAGCCTATCTGAGAGGTGTGTAGTAATATCTCAGAGTTGTCTTAATTTTCATTTCTTTAATCAATAGTAATTTAGAGCATTTTTTCATATTATTAGAAATGGCTTTAATTTCTTTGAAATATAGACTATTTAAATATGAATAATCTGTATATCTGGATCAGTAGGGGAAAGAAGAGTAAATTCATTTTCATTATTTTCTTAATCTGTGTTAAAGTCTACAATCAAGTCTTTCTCTTAAAATTGTTAAATTTCCTTAACTAATGGAAGAAAGGTATGATGGATCAGTAGAAGCCTATTGTTAACCCCAAACTTGATCTATCCTTTAGTTTTAGTCTCTTTTCTCCTACTAATGGCTGACAAAGCCTGTTAACTAAGTTGCATCCTACCCCCTCTTCCATCCTTGTATACTTTCTGATAAAAGTTTTCAGGTTGTTTTAAATTATTAGATTTTCTCAGAATTAATTCACTTATAAGTGGAGGTGGTTTAGGATGAATTCTAGCCACTAGTAGCTGAGGCCAGCTTACGCAGATATGTAGCAAAGTGGCATGATATCAGTTTATCTATACACTAAGTGTAAGGAGTGGTGGTTATGTACTACTGCAGAATGCTGGTTCAAGAGTAAGAAGTGACCATTGACAAGCCATTTAACTTCTTTGGGCTTCCATTTCCTCATCTGAAAAATGATAGAGTGATACTAGATGACCTCTGGGGTCCCTTTCAGCTTGAGATCATGACTCAATATCTTTGTAAACATTAGGAATAAAAATAGATCCTCAGTTGCTCTTAAGTATCACAATTTGAAGGAACATAAAACTAATAGACCACTGGAGTTCTTAACTATTTCTAATTAGTAGGTTTCTATTAAAATATCTTTCTCATGAATGGTGTATATAGCAAATGAGTAAGAGTAAATGAGAGCCATATACTTCTGAAAGGTATACAGAGAACTGCTGCTAACAGAAATGTCTTCATTCAGATTGGTCTCCCATATTTACTTTCTTTTCTCCTTTTCTCTTGCTATAACCTTAATCTTGAGCCTGGTCCTCTTTCAGCTTCTTGTTGGGCATCATGCTGGATGTATTACTTCTGTCTGTCAATTCAGAATGAACAAAGTTGATTTCTTGCCCATCAGTTTGAGCATATCGCCTCCTATTCAGGTGGTGAGCAATAGTGTTCCCAAATGTCACTGTTATTGTAGCATAGTGGAAACAAAGCTGAGTTGGGGGGATGGTTGAATTCATTTGACTCTTCTGCTTACTCCCTGTATTACCTTGGGCAAGTTGAGTTTGGATTTGAAGAACTAAAGCTGGGAACTCCCTTCCAGCTTTAAATTTATGATCCTGAGATTCTGAGACCAGGATGTTATGTCCCTGCTTTGGAATCTTTCTCCAATAATTCAAATTCTTTTTCCATGTTTAAGTTTTCTCCCAAAAATCATAATAGACTTAGATGGTTGAATTTTCATCTTAGGCCAACTTATTCCTCCCTCTGAGTCTTTTAAGTAAATTCCACTCAATAAACATTACTGAATACCCAATATGCTGGGTGCCAGTGGATCTATGAGGACATCTAACACTTAATTTCTTTCTTCAAAGACTTTGCCTTACCTAACTTACAGTTGAATAAAGGGGGAAAAATGAACATACAAACAAAGATACAAGACTGAGTACATGAGAAGTACAAAAATTAGGGGTAGCTTTGTTCTTCATTGCTGGCACCATAACAGGATATTCTTCTCTTGTATTTTTTTTCTAAAGATAATAGGTTCTCAGAAATATATATTTAGAATAGGAAAAGATCTTTAAAAGCATCTAGTTCAACTACCGCATTTAGTGGATAAAGAAAATGAAGCCCAGGGAATTTAATTGACTGACTGAGTGGTCTCACAGGTTTGTAAGGGTCAGGGGTGGGACTTGAAATTCAGATTCTTCTTCCTTTTTTTGAAGCAAGTATATTTGGATTATGTAGACAATTTAGGTTAAGTGGTACACTGGAGAGAATGCCAGACCTTGAGTAAGGAAGATTATCTTCTTGAGTTCAAATCTGACCTCTTCCTAGTTGTGTGTGATCCTGAGTAAATCACTTAACTCTTTTTTTCCTCAGTAAAATGAGCTGGAATAGGAAACGGCAAACCACTTCAGTATCTTTGAAAAGAAAACTTCAAAATAGGGTCATGAAGAATTGGACATGACTGAAAAATGACCACCACAACAAGGCCATTACATTTTTCTGGACAATGTTTATTGATAGCTTAAGCAATAATGAAAACACAAATTTGGTGGCAACAAGAAAACAATAGTTTGATTTAAACATTAATCACTAGAATTCTGTACCTACAATATAATTAATACAAACCAGCCTTTATTGACAGAGCTAAATGATTATCTCCACAAGGTTATTTCAGTATAATATCAAGTTGGTTCCTCTAATGGAGTCTAAGCAAACTAAATACAGTTTCATAGCCTAATAATGATGAAATGCCTTCTTGCATTCTCTTCTTTGAGATGCAGGTATAGCTCTATTGAACTGAAATTTTGGAGCTATTAATACAAGAATTAATGGTATAATAGAGACCCAGAAGCAGGATGCCCTGGGTTTAAGTTCTGTTTCTGACACGTACTGATTATATGATCTTTATCAAGTCACTTGTTATTTTTTAGTGCCCTACTTCCTAGTTTCTTAAACTGTGAATTGTGACCTGAATGTGTCTCATAAGTCAATGAATGGATCATGAAATTATGATGTGTTATCAGTAAATGTTTGTTTGTATACCTATTTTATATACTTATATATCCAGGGTCATGTAAAAATTTCTCTGGGGAAAAGGACTCTCTAGTGGAAACAATTTAAGAAGCCCAATTTTCTAAGGCAGTGAAATACAGGGTCCATTTGCTTTGGTAGAGTTTCCTCACCAGGAGCTCTGTAGACTAATGAAATCACAATTTTGACCCAAAAATAAAATTCACAGATAATGATACATATGTGCTAATGAAGCAGCTAGGTATCACAATGGATAGAACATTGGGTCTCTAGCCAGGGAGATGTGAATTCAAATTTACCTTTAGAATTGTACTGGCTGTGTGACCCTGATTAAGTCACTTGACCTCTGTTTACCTCAGTTTCCTCTACTATAAAATAGGGATGGTACCTAATCTTTTTTGCAGGATTGTTGTAAGGACCAAATGAGATATTTATAAAGTGCTTGTCACAGTGCCTGGCACATTGCAGGCACTAGATAATTCTTATCCCTTTCTTCTTCTTTTTCTACTAATGCATCAAAATTAAAATCATGATAAAACTAAGATGAGTACATTTCCCTTCAGGGGAATTTTATAAGTTGTAGTTATGTGACCAGCAAATCTAGAAGTCCTACTAGATTTGGGGGGGGGGGGAAAATCTGTGGGATTCAAGACAGAATCAACTGTTGTTCCAAATTATGTCTAACGTAAAGATAACATTGAGTTTTCTTCAATACATCAAATAATATATGACTATAGTAGTAGTACTGTAGGTCCTCAAAAGAAAAATATTAAAAACAACCACAACAACAACAGACAGCAGCGATACTAAATCTCCTCCTGAAACAACATAGACTGAAAAGATAAGTAGGAGGTTTTTGTTTTCCTTTTCAAAAAAAAAAAAAAAGTCTTTAAGATTTGTCTCCCCATCTCTCCAACTCCCATGTTAATTTCTTTTCTTCCTCTGTATTTATCATATTCTAATCTGTCTCATGTCTGGTACATGTTTGATCCTTCCATTAAGCTGTATGCTCTTCAAAGGCAAAAAGTGTGCTGTTTTCTAGTATTGTTTTTATAGTATTGGGACACATAGATGACACAGTGGATAGAGTGCTGGACCTAGAATCAAAAAGACTCAACTTGCTGAGTTCAAATTTGTCCTTAGACTGTAGCTATGGGATCTTGGTCAAGTCACTTAATCCCTTTTGCCTCATCTGTAAAATGAACTGGAAAAGAAAACGAGAGTATAGGATCTTTGCCAAGAAAACCCCAAAGGGGATCACAAAACACTTGACTGAAAAACAGTCAAATTAAAAAACAGCCCCCAAACTGAAGTATTCTTCAAGCCTTATGCTATTTACTATACACAATAGGTACTTAATAAATGTTTGCTATTGAATTAAATTTCTGGTATAAGAGAGTGATCTTTTGGCAAGCAAGAGTGAGGTATGGCTCATACCCTAATTATGAAGAAAGCTGTGTAGAGATTAGATCTAGGGCAAGCTTCCAAATTGGGAAGTCAATACTCAAGTTTTTTGGTTTTTTCCCCCCCCTTTTCTGCTTAGAATGAATAAGTATAAATTATTGTTAGGTTCAATCTTCTGTGTTGATTCTATAAAAATACAGTATACTCTCACTGATAAGGAACACCTTTCCTATTTGCAAGAGGATCCCCTCTAGAGATGCAAAGCCCTCAGATGTTCCTATAATAAGGATTTATGCACCAAGGGGGATTAGCACCTGAGGAGAATTCTGGCTTTGGTACTACCTAGTTTTGTGAATCTGGGCAAATCTTATAACCTCCCTTGGCTTCAGTTTCCTCATCTGTAAAATGAAAAGATTGAACTAGATGACCTCAAAAAAGCCTTCTTGCTTGAAATCCTGTGATCCTCTAAGAATTTGCTTTTCAGAGATCTACTTTTTAATGCTCTATTTTTTTTTATTCAGAAGTGAACCTCTATTAGATTTGAATATATCTTCAACACCTTTCTTTAAAAATTGTAGTTTGTGATTATCTCAAATAACTATGATTAGTTTTTCTCTTAATAGAGGAGAAAATGTTTCTTTTTCTTAGCCCTAGGGCACCACAGGTAGTCTCCATTGATAATTGGCTTGAAGACAACTCATCAGACCAAGGACAAGCTAAAAGTGAAAATGAAAGAATAATTACTGGGCCACCAGTCAGAAAACACCAAGATTGGTTGTATCCTCCCTGTGCAATCCATCGTGGCAAGAAGTAACCAGAGCTAAAAATGGATGCAAGTTTTGAGGCTCAGAGAATTGTATCTGCAAAATTAGGGTCACTGTTGCAGTCTATAAAGCATCATACAACAAGCTGGTCTGAATCAAGACATTGGTAAAGAATTGAATAGAAGTCATCTAAAGCCTCTATACTTCTACTGGGAATCCCATTATACTGGAACAGAAGAAAGGGGGTAAAACTGACTTCTGAAAAGAATATTTTAAATTATTACTTATTTCTAATTGCTTCTAAGATTACTAAGTTGAAAGTAGTCAAAGAAGATCCATGCAAAATATGAAAAACCAAAGAATACCAGGATCAGCTTTATTCTTGAAGAACAGGTTCAGTAGAGCATGCCGTTCATGTATATATTCCTGAGGTTGGGCTGGGGTGGCCAAGCAAATGGCTAATCCTAGATGGTAAGAAACATAAGTTCTACATAAGGAAGATCTCTGCTTGAAAGGGAAAATAAATGCTTACTCTGAAATCCACTAATAGACTGTATCTGAAAATGATTTGGGGAAAAAAATGAAAAGGACAGAACTCATTCCTTCAGAGCTTCTGTAGATTTTAATATTATGGAACAAGAAGTAGGATTGTACTAGAGACCAGAGTGAATATTTGAAAGTAAAAATCACAAATCTAAATAATCTGGATCATATCCTATGTTGTTCAATTTTACTTATAAGCACTTTCAGAACAGTTATAAGGATCCATTTAGCTTCCATTAGATTGTGGCCTCCTTGAAGGTGGGGACTACTTTTGCCTTTCTTTATATTCCTATATTTATCAGAGTGTTTGGCATATAAAAGATGTTAAATGTGCTTGTTAAATTTGATTTTTTGACAATATATATATATATCCTAACAACTCAATATCAAAGATGATTATGTTTTACAGTAACAATTATAGTATCATAACAATTATAATTTCCTTGTAGTTATGGAAGGCAATATTCTTACTTCCTTTAGGAAAATGTTCCCAAGTTGTTTATATAAAAACAATATCAAAATCTTTCTCTAATAAGAGTCATAAATAGTGAAATATATTAGCATAGTTCTTGCTAACTTGCTTTTATTGGAAGTTGTTCTCTGTTTGTTTTTTCTTTAAGTACAGACGTTTCAAAAAATTGTACTGTTGCCAGTATAGCCTTATTAAACAAATTAAAAATTAACTACATACCCTAACCCAATTTATTAAAAAGGCACATTTACAAACTCTGTTCGTGCTTTACTATGTGAGATTCTGTCTAAAAAAGGGACTTTCAGATTTCATTCTGCTTCAGTTATGGAAAAAACATATTGGAAAAGGAAAAAAGAAAAGCAGAATTATTAGAGACGTCTTGCATATTAGAGGTTCCAAATTCTTTGTGTGTGTGTGTGTGTGTGTGTGTGTGTATGTGTGTTGGCTTTTTGTCTTTCCTTCCTACATGGTCTAGTGTCCGACTGCTTCTTTTACAGTGTAGTTCAGAAGCCCTTTCATAGGTCCCTAAAAGTTACACCCTGGTTGAAGGTGTTCTTTGAGTCAGCACAAATTCATAGCTCTGAGTTAAATTCATAGCTCTGAGCCCCCATTTTCAGTCTTACTAAATGATAAAAAAAAATGGCTTATACATTCAAAGCAAGTGATAATAATAAAATAGGACAGAATAGCAAGGTACCTATAAAGAAAAAGTTTTCCATATATACACAAAAGAGGAATGATTTCCCATAAATTTACATTGATTTTTCCCAGGTTTTCATAGCAAAAGAGGGGATACTACATCGATAACTCTGATTTCTGGGATTACATCCCAAATTTAGCACACAACTGTAGAATCTGTTGTCTTTCAGCAACCCATCATAGTTTGCTGCTACAGAGTGGACTTTCCTTATTAAACTTCAAAATAATTTATTTTCTTCAACTCCTAATGGAGCTATCTATTTCTGTTTTTTTTTTTTTTTTGTTTGTTTGTTTGTTTTTTTTCAATGAGCTTCTCTGCTAAGCTCTCTGTTGCTACCACTTCTACTTTCAGACTTTTTCAGCTGCTAGGGCTTCTTTTACAAAAGGGAGTATTATTGTCCTTTTGAGAGAATTACCATCTTATGGCCATTTTAGATTTTTGTTAGATGCATAGCTGCATTCAGTATAGAAAGGAATCTTTAGAGCAAAACTTTTTCTTCCTCCTCTTCTCTCTGTCCTTTTTCCTCTTTTGTCCTTTCTCCCTTCCTTCCTCCCTCCCTTCCTCCTTTCCTCCCTCCCTTCCTCCCTCCCTCCCTTCCTCCCTCCCTCCCTCCCTCCCTCCCTCCCTTCCTCCCTCCCTCCCTCCCTCCCTCCCTTCTTTCCTTCCTTCCTTCCTTCCTTCCTCCCTCCCTTCCTCCCTCCCTCCCTTCTTTCCTTCCTCCCTCCCTTCCTTCCTCCCTCCCTTCCTTCCTTCCTTCCTTCCTTCCTTCCTTCCTTCCTTCCTTCCTTCCTTCCTTCCTTCCTTCCTTCCTTCCTTCCTTCCTTCCTTCCTTCCTTCCTTCCTTCCTTCCTTCCTTCCTTCCTTCCTTCCTTCCTTCCTTCCTTCCTTCCTTCCTTCCTTCCTTCCTTCCTTCCTTCCTTCCTTCCTTCCTTCCTTCCTTCCTTCCTCCTTCTCTCCCTTCCTTCCCTCCCTCCCTCCCTTCCTTCATCTCATTTCTCTTCCAGTAAAAGCTCCTACAGGTCTGCTTGCTATTTAATTTAGGGTGAATAAATTTCTCTCAGCTCTCATGATGCCCTTGGCAACTAGCACCAAGGTCATGCTAATTTCCCTAGAGATTAATTTAGCAACACTGGAGGGAAAGGGTAGAGATGATTACCTTTGTGTTGCATTCTTGCAACTACACTTATATTTTTATCCTCCTTATGGCAGTGAACAAAATTAATATGGAATAATAGTCAATAGTCAACAAGCACTTAATAAGTGCTTTCTGTGTGCCAGGCATTGTGCTAAGGTTGAAGGATACAAAGAGACAAAAAACATTCCTTGTCCTTATAGAACTCACAGTAATATTGGACTAATGTTGCATGCTGTATTTTTATTTATTTTTCATATTACTTTCCATTTAAATTCTCCAATAACTCATCTTTGAGTTGAGGTAACCTTAGAATTTGTGCCAGTGGTGGAGTATAAGCTCCACTAAATCCTATCAAGCTATAAAAAACTTCAAAAATGGGCCTCATGAGGAATTGTGCACCTGTTATCCAAGGGCTGGCCTTGGTAATTATTTCCTTCTGGAAAGAGAAACTTAATGAAAAGTTTCCACTAAGTCATAGAAGAGGTGTGATCCGGGCTGATGGAAGACATAATCATTTCATTCCACTGAAATCAGACACCTTAAAGTATTGAAATAAATATTAACATTCTTGCTTAATCATATGCTAATTTCTTTTATACCTTGCTTAATTTTTTTTTCAGACTCACTGTGAATTTTGCATGATTACCTTTCTGGAAGGGACTGTGAAAAAGTTTCTTAACTATCAGCCAGGAGGCTAGGATCAGAAAAATAGCTTTTATTAGCTTAAAGGAGCTTGATCAGGAGAGCTACTTAATCAATTTGATGAGCTTCCTAGAGGTATGTGTTTGGAACTTTTGATTGTTCATACACCACCCCATAGAGAATAAAGATATGCCCACTGGCACCTTGTTAAGAGAATAAAAGACAATTCTTGGTTAACATTCAGAGGCTGGGCTGCCCCAAGATGATGTACTTAATTTAGAGCTGCCCCTTGGAGCTTGCTAGAGGAGGCATTTCACTGACTGAGGCTGGTCCTCTTGGGAGCCTTAGCTCTGTTGGAAGAGTCCTTCCTTTGTGTTTGCCTATAAAAGTCAGCTGATAAATGCCTTTGATTCATTTATATAGTGCTTAATACATTGTTGGTGTTTAATTCATGTTTGTAAATTGAATTAGTTTAGTTTACAACATACAAATTATTTTCAGCTCTTGTGTGTATGTGTCTGTTTATTTTTGAACAGTTGAAAATTGGAGGCTTAAAGAGCCTACTTAGTTAATCATAGAGTCAGTATTAAAACCCAAGCCTTCTGACTCTAGGTTCATAACTTTTTTCTACAATGCATATTTTTTTGGGGGGGGGTCATATCAGAGCATCATCAATGTTTCATTTTTGTTGCCATTTGTTTTCATTCCCACTATCTATGAACCATGGCTTTTTTTTATAAAAACATTATTTCTTGCCCTTGCACATGAGTGGATATTGGGTCTGAAAATTACCATGGTGAGAGATAGGAATGTAAACTTAGAAGAACATTTTTTCGGGAGTTTAAGGTGTTCATCTTTGTTCAGAAAGAACTCAATGTTCTCTTGTTTCTCTTTAGAATCTTTCTTTGCAACAATAATCTCTTTTTGGACTCTGTGGAAAAAAGTCTGTAGATGGGAAGGCCTTGGTTTGTACTTTTTGTTTATATATCACTAGAAATATTGTAGCATGGCTGTTTTTCAAGGTGAGATTTTGGATGGATTGAAATCAACCAATTTAGAAACTTTATTTCAGTGCTGTCAAATATTCTTTCTCTTGGCTACATCATAAAAACAAAGTTTTCTTGAAAATAAGATTCTTCCTTTACAATTAAAAATGTATTTTGCTTACATATGTATTATGTATATGAAATTATTTTATATATGTTTTTGTTTATGTTTTTATTTATACATTTTATAAATTACTTTTGTTTTTATATTTGTATATATGTGTATCTACCTATATGTATATATGTGTGTGTGTGTGTGTGTGTGTCTATGTCTATGTCTGTCTGTTTGTCTCTATCTTTACTAAAGCAGAATATGAATTACCATTGGCAGAGACCTGGTCCTGAAATCAAAAATTAATCAATAGGTATTTATCAAACATCTACCATGTGCCAGACACTTTTAGTTGCTAAAGATACATATGTGTATGTATGTACACATATACACATGTATTTGTTTGGGTATGTATGCATATGCACACATATTAGGGGCAGCTAGGTAGTGTAACGGACAGAGCCTAGAGTCAGGAAGATGTGAATTCAAATTTGGCCTCAGATACTTATTAGCTGTGTGACTTGGGCAAATCACTTAACTTTGTTCACTTCAGTTTTCTCATCTATAAAATGAGCTAGAGAAGGACATGTCAAACTGCTCTGTATCCTTGTCAAGAAACCTGAAATAGTGTCATGAAGAGTTGGATGTGACTGAAATGAATGAACAACCACCACCACTATGGCAGTGAAACTACTTTGAAATAGTAATTAGTGAGGAAGACTGACTTTCCCCACCACACCCATCCAACTTTTCATTATTTGGTAGAAAGTAACACAAAAATGAATAGGAATAAATGGATTGAAAAGATAAATTCACTGTCTTTCCCCCAATGTTCATTTCTCTTCCTATTTCCCAGGAGGGCACTACTATTGCAATGTCTCAGGTTCTCAAAATTTTCCTTAATCTTTACTCCTCACTCAGTTGAAACTTCTTTCTTCACACCTGTCAATGATCTCTTAATTTATAAATCTGATTACCCTTTCTTTGTCTTCATTCTTCTTAATCTTTCCAAACCATTAGAGACAGTCATCATTTATTTTCTTACCACTCTTACTTCTGGATTATCTTGACACTAGTCCTTTAATTCTCCTACTTATTTGATAAATCCTTCTCAATCTTTTTTTGCTGGATCATTATCTATGTTACTCACAAAAACATTAGTATCCCCCAGGGCTCTGTTCAGGACTATTTTCTCTTTTCTCTCTACATTATCTGACAATGATTTCATCTCCAATGAGTTTAATTATGATTTCCATCCAGATGATATCTATATATCCAGGTCTGATCTCTCTCCTGAGCTCCAGTTCTACATATGAAATTACCCGTCTGGGAGTTCAAAATAGATATCCTCCAGGTAATTCAAACTCAACATATCTAAAATAAAACTCATTAACTTCCATCATCACTACTCCCAAAGCATCCCCTCTTCTGACTTTCTATTTTTTTCTTAAGCATGCCAGCATCCTTCTAGTTATCCAGGTCCTCAATTTTAGCATTTATGATTTCTTACTTTCCCTCATCCCACATAGCATCTAGTTTGAGAAAACTTTTTATTTCTACCTCCACACTATTTCTTATCATTCTCTTCCATTTACTCAGATAATCATTAAATTAGTTCAGGGCTTCATCACTTCTCATCAGACTATTGTAATATCCTCCTCTTTGATTTCTCTGCCTCAAGTATGAACCCAAGCCAATACATCCTTCATTCATTAATCAAAGTGATTTCCTTAAAGCATAAAGCTGATCACTTCTCTACTGCATAAACTCTAAGGACTCCCTATTAACTTTAGGATCAGATATTACTTCATCTTTATGTCATCCTTTTAAAAATCTCTGCATTTTTGTATATATATCTGTTTATATAAAATTAAGCACATACATATATGAAGCATATGACACTTATTTTTTTTTACTTTTAGGGATACACAATACCCAAATTACACAGACTACTGCTCTAGGTGACAGTAATAAAGGATCTGATTTCACTGACTATGTTAATATAGAAGAGACTGGATATAGAGATGTTGGGAATATTTGGCAATGAAATAGATATATAAATTTAGGGAAAGTGAGAAATCAAGGATAATATCAAGGTTAAAAAATCTAGGGACAAGAAAAATAGTGTCTTGGCCTTGAATTGGGAAACTTGGAAGAGGGTAAATCTGGCATGGGAGGAAGATAATGATATGGTGTAATCCCTACTACTGGAAGAGGCTGAGGCTGGTGGATCCGTTGAGCTTGAGAGCTCTGATCTTCAGTAACTGGCTCAGGTTAGAAAAACAGAGCTGGTTAAATTTTTCCATATTGACCAGCAATTCGATCAGGCTGTGAGTGACTTCTATGTTTTTTTAGTTTGAGAAAGAGAGACTCAGTATTAAAAAACAATTCTGTGTTTAACATCTTGAGTTTGAGATGTCTCCAGACTATAACAATAAATAGCTGATAATGTGGTATTGAAGTTCAGGGAAAAAAATAAAGCTGGGTTCATAGATCTGTGAGTTATCTACATAGAAATGATAATTCAAATCATGGGAGCTAATAAGGTCACCAAGAGACAGTGCTGAGAAGATCTCATTCAAATTCTATATCTGACCCATAGTAATTGTGTGACCATGGGTTAAGTTACAACCTCTCAGTGCTCCAATCATCTTTCTAAAACTAAAAATTACATGAGTTGCTGACTTCCTTAGTGATGAAAGTTTCTATGCCTTAGAAATTCCTTACGCAGATGAAATCATGAGTTTGGATTGATAAATAAACAAACAAGTAAAAGTGGGTGTATAAAACATTTTCCATTCTCTGCCCATCCCTGAAACTAGTTTTGAGATTATTTATTCAACAAACATTTTAAAAACATCTACTATGTGCCAGGTAACAATGCTACTAGATTCTAGTGATACAAGCACAATAAAATGAAGCAATGGTGCTAATGCCAAGAGTTTATATTCTATTGAAGATGAGAATGGTGTAGCACCAAATAACGTTGTCATCCAGAAACCAGAAATCTTTAACAGCTATAGGCTGCATTTCAAAGCAGCATTATATTCAATTTAAGCTAGTACTTTGAGCATCTCTATTCTAAGGACATATAAGGAAAAGTAAAGCACATCTAAGCATATGTTAATATTATTATTTACAGGTGCAGAGCATTCCCCCACTTCTGCTATTGCCTCAAGATCATATGCAGGGTTTGATCTATCTTCATATAGTTTCTTAGCCAATGGCATCTATGTTTTTAATTCTTGGCACAATTATTTCTGGCCATTTTTCTTTCTATCTATTACCCCAGCTTAAGACTCATTAAATCAGAGACTCCAACTCATTCCAGTTACAAATGATTCCCCCAAAATGATCACCTGTCAATCCCATTCTGTTGTATGGGAAATAACTAAGAATGGGAGGAAAGGCAATTTTTAATATAATTAAATTCTTCTTAGAGAGAATGACTAGTAAAATATAGACAAAGTGGAAAAGTGGGAATATCATTTCTTTTCATCTTGAATTGGAATCTTTAAAAAGCTAGGGAATGCCAAGAAAGTATGCTTCAGCTCCCTTTTGAATTCTCTTTTATTTTTTCCTCTCTTTTTCTTTTAAGTTTAGTTTCTTCATCCATCTTGAGGCTGGCATTCCTTCCTTGTATAGGAGGAAGCAATTTTAAGCTAGAAAAATGCAAATACCAGAGATGTTCTCAGGAACTTGACAAAAATAACTACTGGCCAAAGTGTGTTACTTCAAATTGTTACAAAAGACCATCATGTCAGAAGATTCATACATCACAAATACAGCCCCATAAGGGCTCCTGGACAGATTTAGATACTTGTAGTTCATTGAGTCTCAGCTTTGTTCCAAGGAAACTGAAGGCATAGCACATTACCATATACTGCTTGTTTCAAGACAATCCTTTGAGATAGGACAAGAATTATCCTCAATTTATAGATTAAGAAAATAAGGCTCAAGAAAATAAAATGTGGTGTCCAAACTAGCATAGATAATAACCCTCACATTTAGTCCCCGATAGGAACGGGTTTCAAAATCTGGATAAACAAGACAATTTACTATATAGAAGAGAATAAAGAATGGAATTTCTCAGAAATCAATTTAAAAACTCCTTTTAATATGTGAAATGCTCTGTGTATTTTGGGGGTGAGTGGGGACATGGTGTTGAATTTATTCTATAGAAACTCAGCTTTGACTAGTCCTCAGTAATCATCAAGTCAGTCAGTGTCATGAAGTCCTTGATATAGAGATGTGAATTCTTTCACTATCTCCTTCACTTGTTGCTTAGTCACCTTCTCTCTGAGGATCTGATATCTGAAGATATCTTTATGTTCAAAGCCAAGCCAGGATGAGGGGAAACTCACCTCTATCACCTCTTTAATCCACACACTGAGGCAGTTAATGCAGTGTTTGTTTAGAGTAAATTTTATATGTTTTTGTAAAATATGGCATATTTCCTGCCTTCAAGGATTTACATTTTACTGGGATTGAGGCCAAGACTGGTCTCCTTTGAAAGGCTTTATAAATGATCTGGAGGAGAGAGTATGAAAGTAAAAACTCCCCAGATTTTGTTGATAACAATTACCTATTAACTGTCAAGTTAATGGGCATTGATCATAAATGTAATCCTTATGAGCAGGAAAAAAAAAGTGATGATGAATTTTATAGCGGATAATTCCAAGATGATGAGTTAGTGATAAATATACCTTACTTATCAGATGAAGAGCTCTAAATTAATCTGAATTGTGGTTCAGGAAAAGGACCTAGTGTCATTGCCGAGTTTTGACTAGGATACTGGACTTCTGTCTCTGGGAATAAAACAATATATATTTCAATTATCATATTAAACTATGATGCATGTACTTGGAAAACCATGTGAAATTTTGGTTATTCAAACTGGAAAATAATTGATTAGAATTTTAGGTTTAGGAAGACCAACTAAAATAGCCAGTAGAATGGGGCACTGTCAAGGAAAGATTTACAAGATAAGGACCTTCATTATAGAAAGACAAAGCCTGAGAAAGATATGATAGAAAGGCTTATTATCAAAAGATGTAGATAAGTTGGACAAAAGTTTGTTTACTAAATCCTCAAATAATGAGATGATACTGGAGTGGTGTAAATTTAGGACAAATCAAAGGATGGATAGTAGTAGATTGTGGGAGGGTCTCAGATACCAAACTAAAGAGCTTGTATTTTATTCTATAGAAAATGGGGAGCCACTGAAGATTTTTGAGAAGGAAAGCGATGTGATTAGAGCTGTGCAAAAGCTTAAGGAATGTTTATCCAAAGAGATGGCTAAAGATAGATAATATAAATAGATACATTAAGGATTAGAACAAATTTATATATGATGGAATATATAATACTGGACCTTTAAGGTAGATATCAATGAGGATAATTCTATCTTCCTTTAGCATGTCTCTTAAGTTTCTTTATATTAAAAGAAACTGTATTAATATTTTTCATTTTTATGCTGCTTAAGATTCCTTTATATCTCTTACAAACGGCCTTCCCTTATAACAAAGAAATTAGTTTTTAGAAAAAAAATTCTAGGCTTCAGATGGACCATAAGCATAATCTAGTATATTGATCTCTATATTTCTAAGATAATATCTAACTATGCCTTTTTGACAATACTTCAGAATTCCAAAATAATCCAAGCACCTTAAAATGGACACTTTTAAAAGTTTGTGCCTTAAAAGTTTATACCTCTAGCTAAAAACTTATGAGGATCTTTATTTACTCTGGGATATAGATATAGCTATAAGCATAGATATCAGGACATGGATAATTGAGTGTAAGGACAGCAACCAGACCCATCATTACAGGATCCCAAAAATGTGGAGGGGAGAAAGGAATTAGAAGATTGGAAAGGTAAGAAGGTACTGAGTTTGAAACTGAAACTTCTGTATTACATCTTCAGGTAAAAGAAAACCACTGGAGTTTATTCAATAATATAACAAATATAAAATCTGTATCCTGACAATTAAGACTCTACATAATCTGGCTTCAACATAGATAAGCATAGAGTAAATATATATATATATATATATATATATATATATATATATATATATATATATATATATATATATATATATATATATATATATATATATATATATATATATATACACACACACATATATACACATATGTATATATGCAAATATACAAATAAATATTTATTCTATCTCTCCATATATATATATATATATATTCATGTTAATATTAGAAAAGTGCTTTGAGCTACTTAAACCAATGAGAATATGTACCTTTGTTTCACATGTTTCTCTAAGGATCTAAAGTCACTTATAGATGTTCCTATGGTTTCCCTATTGATTTGATAACCAATTATCTGTTTCTTTCACTAGCTCTTCTTCTGGGTCACATTCCCTAAATATGGATGTCCAATACTTGCTCCTGTTTTCTTTCTCTTTTTTTACATTCTCTCCCTTGGTGCTCATTTACTTCCATGGCTTTGATGATCACTGACTCTTTAAAGCAGAGTTGTCAAATGTTGCCTATAGGCTACATATAGGCCATAACACTCCTGGGTACTGCCTGAACCAGATTAAAATGTAATTGGGAAATATTTTACAAAATAAATAAAAATATAACAAAAATAAATAATATTATATTTTTAGATGAAGTTGATGTGTAGCCTGATGGGGTATGTATGGATTATTGGCCTCTAGTTTTATTTGAGTTTGACACCACTGCTCTAAACTGTATGTCTAACATTAACCTTTTCCCCAAGTTTTACTTACTCTAGTCCAATTGCCTGCTAGATATTTCTGCTTGAATGCCTCACTATCATCCCAAACTAAATATGTCAAAAATTTTACTCTTCATCTTTGTTCACTAAATTTGATCTATCTCTAATTTCTTTATTTCTTTTTACATCATTTATTTGAGTTATTCAGTTACAAAACTTTGAATTCATCTTTGAGATTTGTGCTAAACACTGCAGATATAAAAGGAAAACAAAACACAGCTTCTAATTTCAAGGCTCTCACCTGCTCTTGGGAGACACTATGCAAACATTTAGGTACAAACAAGATAAATCATGAATGGTTTCAGAAGGAAGACACAGAGAGTCAGGAGGACTGGGAAAGGCTTCTCACAGAGAGCAGGACTGTAGCTAAAACTTGAAGGAAGCCAAGCATTTCAGCAAGTGAGGATAAGAGGATAGAGTTCTAGGTATGGGAGATAATCAATGAAAATGCTTGGAGTCAGGACGTGGATAATTGAGTGTAAGGACAGCAACCAGACCCATCATTACAGGATCCCAAAAATGTGGAGGGGAGAAAGGAATTAGAAGATTGGAAAGGTAAGAAGGTACTGAGTTTGAAACTGAAACTTCTGTATTACATCTTCAGGTAAAAGAAAACCACTGGAGTTTATTCAATAATATAACAAATATAAAATCTGTATCCTGACAATTAAGACTCTACATAATCTGGCTTCAACTTCCCTTTTCTGCCTTATCTCCTATGACTTCCCTTTGGATACTCTATCCTAGACAAATTAGATAATCCATCATCTATTCTCATCTTTCCTTATCCTATCTTTCTCTTTGCTCATAACATTCCCTATTCATGGAACTGATTCTCCCTCTAATCTCATGTGTATCTTGGTGAAATTTTCCTTCCTCAACAAGACTCTTTTCACTTGAGACTTTCTCTATAAAGTCATTCTTGATTCCTCCAGATGGAAGTTATATTTTACATCTCTACAATTTTTCATAGTATTTTCTTTGAAAACTTTCTTTTCTACTTATACTATTATTTATTATTATCTTCTTTTGTTGTTTCTATGTCTTAACTCTTCTGTTAGGCTGGGACTGTATCTGTTTTCACCTTTGTGTCCCCATAAATGAGCATTGTACCCTTTGTATAGTATGGACTTAACAGAAATCACTAAATTGAATCATCTTATCATTCCTCTTGGAGCAATCCAAAGGAATGGAAAAGTTCATAATGTTTCTTCCATGCTGGTCACTGACTTCCACTTCCCTCACCAAGACAACTGAGAAGTCATTAAGAAGTCAACTATAGACTCATATGTCTACTTCATCATTTTTTTGAAAAACATTTTAATAGCTGTTTATACATGTATAAGGGGCAGCTATGTGAAGCAGTGAGTAGAATGCTAGGCTCAGAATTAGGAAAACTCATCTTCTTGAGTTCAAATCTGGTCTGGGCAAGTCATTTAACCCTGTTTGTCTCATAAAATGAACTGGAGAAGGAAATAGCACTCCAGTATCTTTGCCAAGAAAATTCCATATGGGATCATGAAGAGTCAGAAAGAATTGATAATGACTAAACAACAAATGCATGCATGTCCTGCTGAATGGAAATATGAGATTCATAGAAATAATAACTTATTTTTATAAAGTACTATAAAATTTATAAATTTATACTTTCACCTCAAAAACCTTGTCAAGGTCTTTTCATTCATACAACTAATGGTATAGAGAATATAATATATTACATTATCTATTGCTTGTTGTTTTAAGAAAACACCCTTGAAGTCTCTCTGAAGGTGAAACAAAGTGACTTTCATGTGCACATCAAAATCATACAAGACTATGTAGTTGATATGACTATCAAGATATCTTTTTTTCCCTCACCAATTCAAGCACTAACTTGAATTGAGGTGTTTATTTAACATATGTTTCCCAAAGAAATTCATCAATCAAAACTTCCTATATGGGCACTGGAAGCTTTACAAAGGTTCCTACTTATAAAGGATACTAATTGCTTCAGGGCCTGGAATACTATAACATATTTATAGATATAAGTAAAAAAATAAAAAAATCTACCAAAATATTTATGGATAAATCCATAGCAATGAAAAAGAGCTCAGACTAACCATCCACATTAGATTAACAAGGTGGAAGAAAACTGCATGTTGACTGGATGATGAAATGATGCAATCTATCAAATTAATTCTTTAATGTTTATATCTTTTTTTTCCCCCTGAGGCTGGGGTTAAGTGACTTGCCCAGGGTCACACAGCTAGGAACTGTTAAGTGTCTGAGACCAGATTTGAACTAGGGTCCTCCTGAATTTAGGGCTGGTGCTCTATCCACTGCGCCACCTAGCTGCCCCTAATGTTTATATCTTGAACAAGCATCACAGGTGAATAGTGATCTGGGTCTAGAATTGAAGACTAATACATTAAGTTAGAATACATAGGGAAATCTAGTTTTTTTTGGTGACCCTAAACTGTTTACCATTGACAAAAGCCCATTTCTGTAATAACAGTATTCTACTAGTTCTGTCATATGACTACAAATCACAGGACACTTTGTGTCAGTAGGATCAAGATTCATGGAAGGAATAATAAGATTATAACATAGTACCAATAATGACTTATGATAAATGCATAAAAGATGTTAAGTGATCAGAAAAGTTGATTAAGATTGTTAGCCCAAATGAGACTTAAAAAAGGAGGTAGACTGGTCATATAGCAAGAATAACAGACAAAAAGATGTATAACCTGAATGGTATAGTCATGCTGCCTCCTCTTCCCCTCTGAATTTCTATTATACTTAAAGAGCTAGAAGAAAACCTCCAGGGCATTGAGTGGAAAGAGACTTTATGGACTTTTTTTTTAGATAACTCTGGCAATAATCCAGGAAAAAAGTCCCTATGCTCATGGATCTCTTCAAAAAGCAAAGAAAAACATATTGTTTTTAATGGGGCACAACTGGATCATGATTTCACACACCTGAGCTCTGCTGAATTTCACAAGAACTAGAGAACACAGCATGTCCCCAAAGTCTAGTGCATCGAAGCTATGAAAGATTAAAACTTTGGGACACATTGTATGGATCTGTAGCTTCTTTATGATAAAATCTTTCCATTTGTGGAAAAATAAAATGAAGGCTATTATGTGTTTATTCTTTCCCCTGTGAATGTGTATCCCTCTGGATGGTATTTTTTTATCTCTTTGACTATAAATTTCTTGAGGTCAGGGACTATGGCCTTTGCAAATAATAAATAATGATAATACACTGCCTCCAAAATGCCATTTCCAATGGAAATGACAAGATTAATAAAAGACAAATAGGATGCCTTTGTTTTGGCTGAAATTTTGCCTGTGACATCACAGCTCCAATGGGTTTGTTTCGATGAAAGATGTCAGGTGACCTGACCACAAAGACCTTGTTTTGACACTGACGTACATTTTGCTGAAACAAGGTCAGTGGTCAAACCTTGAGAGCTATTCCCAGGGAAAAGTGGCTGTTGCAGAAACCAAAGAGAGTTATAACTTAGGGAATTTTTATCCCCAAATTTCAACAACATTCACTTTTCTGCCCAATAAAACTTAAATCTTCCCCCCTCCTTCTGCTTGGCAAGTAGACAATAGCAGAGGGCAGGAGAAAGGTTGCCATAAAAGAAAAGAATAGTCAAGAGAGAAAAGGTCCATGGGGCTGACGATTTATGGGTTTTTATTTCCTTTACATTTATTTACTAGCAAACAACCTACAAAACATCATAAAGGAAATAAACTGGTAATTATAATAGTAGGGTTTTTTCTATTTATTTATTTATACTCTAATTTATTATTATTATTTTAAAAAAATCTTACCTAAAAACTGTAGCTTTGGAAAATACTCAGAATTAGGAGCACATTTATCATACTTTCTCTCCTCCCCCCTTTTCCCTCTCTGCCTCCAATCTTCTGGCTACAGTCATAATAAAGGAATGAAAGGTCAATGAAAACACATACTCAAGTTTAATCTTTAAAACTTTCTTTGATGGTATCTAACTAGTAGCCCTTGTACCATATATAGAATTCCCACTGGTCCATGCTTCTGCATGGCCTAGAAACAATGGTCCTTGGGACTGTAGTCACTGAAATTCAGTCAACATAAATGTTTGCTTTAGATTGTGTGTGTGTGTGTATGTATATACATATACAGTCAACTAGGTAAATAAATCACAGAGAATTTCAGTTACAAATTAAAGTATATTTGGAAAAAACAATGATTGAACCTAACATAATTCCATTAAATTTATATGTACTGCTGTGCATATTTATAAATAAGTACATGTGTACAAATTTGTGTTATATCATTCAATTATCACCTCTTTGTAATATGAAAGATACATGCATATATCTAGTATGTCTTCATATTTTTCACAGATTTACTAAGAAATAGCTAAGATCCTCTTCCCATCATCCTCTTTTTCACCTTTTTTTTTTCGGGGGCGGGGGGTTCTTCTGAATCCACATGATACTCTTACTAACCAGTGAAAGAGGGGAAAATGAATAAAAAGAAAGAAAGAAAGCCTCCTGTTCAGGGATGCTGAGTCTTTACTTTTATAAATGATGTAGGTCATATGTTTCAGGAAGAAATATCTGCAAGCCAAGGTATGTGATAGCTTTTCTTCTCTTTATATTTAATACTTCTTAAAATGAATGTCTATTATGTTTTCACAGATAAATTTGTTAATGTTTAATACAATAGTCACTGTGTCTTTAGTAGTTTTCTGTCTACTGATTCTCCCCAAGGAAGCTAGTGAAAAGTGGCACTGTCTTTCCCAATGGTATTTTTGTACAATTTTAAGTTCAAATTCCAGCTTTTCTTGCTTAACTTGACAACAAACAACAGTTGACAGGAAGGGTTTTTTTTTTTTTTTTTTTTTTTTTTTAATAACCTTCCCTTGAAAAAGCTTTGGATACAGATTAACTTGTTTTTCTCAATATTTATTACTCTTTCACCTGCTTGGGAGTGAGAACTGCAAGTGCTAAGAGACTTTCTAAGTTTCTAGTATTTTATTTTGTATTCTTTGCAGAGAGAGAGTAAAGAAAATGTTTTAATCCTACCTCTAACCCTTTCTGTCCCTTTCTGTAGGAACATTCTGGTAAACTTGTTATTTTTCCTTTTAAAACAGCAAGAAAAAAAAAAAAAAAAGTAACACTTTTATGCTAACATGTCATACAGGCTTGGCCTGGGCAGGAAATTTGTCAAAATGTCCTACATCCAGTGGGAATGCTCAGCAAGTGCCCAGTGTGTGTTGCTGAACTGAATTCCGGGAAGGTGGGATTATGGATCTGGAGCTGGTAGGTATAGTAGAGGGCATTTAGTCCAATTCTTCCCTGTTCATTATATAGGCCCAAAGAGGAGCAGCAATATATCCAAGGTCATACAGGTTGTGATAGTTAGAATTAATTTGAATTTAGGTCTTTTGAGTCCAAATCCAGAACTTTTTCTGAATACCAAGGAAAGGGTTTGTAAGAGAAAAAGTGAAGGAGGGAGAACAAAAGGCAACCAGCCCCTTCTCTTCGGTAGAAAATACAGCCTTTTCTCCTAGGGTATGGCTTAAAAATGCTGACTCATTTAATGAATTTCAGCTGCAGGTCACTACTTTCCTAAACACTTTCTCTATTTTAAGTTTGGGCATTCAGTGGTTTAAGATTAAATTCTGGGTCTATTAGCAACATTTTGCGAAGGATTCCCTCTTGGCCCATATCATCACCTCAGCCCCCCAGTTTACCTTGGATCCCCAAGCAATTCAGGAGCTTCTTGGACAATACATTCTGGCACTCTTAAATGTACTAAAGGAGAAAGGCTGCTAAGCTTAGTTCAGGGGAAGCTACATTCCATGTGTTCAGGAGCCACTCCCAATACAACCTCAGGAGCCACAAATGAACTGGAGGGAGATAAGGGTTGTTAGAGACATGCAGATACATAGAGTGAGACAGAGAGAAGAGACCGAGACAGAGAGACAGAGAGAGACAGAGACACAGTAAAAAAGACAGACTCAGAGATACACAGAGAAAAACAGATGGAGACAGAAAGACACTGAGATAGAAACACAAATATAGACACAAAACTTCCCTTCACTCAGTTCTCTTAATTCTCATGTTCTACCCCCCCATATCAATCACCTCCCCTTTCCTCCCCTCTCCTCCCTCCCCTTTCCTCCCCTTCTTTTCCCTCTCTTCCCCTCCCTCTCTCTTCTTCTCTCCCCTCCCCCTCTTTTCCTCTCTCTTCCTCCTTCTCTCTCCCTCTTCCTCTTCCTCTCTCTTCCTCTCCCTCCCTCTCCTACTTTTTTCCTCTCTCTCTCCCTTTCCCTCTCCCTCCCTCTCCCTCTTTCTTCCTCTTCTTCTCTCTTCCTCTCCCTCCCTCTCCTTTTTTTTCTCTCTCTCCCTTTCCCTCTCTCTCCCTCTTCTTCCCTCTCCCTCCCTCTCTCTCCCTCTCCCTACCTTTCCCTCCTTCTTCCTCTCTTTTCCTCTCTTTCTCCTCCTCCCACCCTCTCTGCTTTTCTCCCTCAATGGTTGGTGTTGGGAGAAAGGGAGAGGAGGAGGGTAGAGAGTATATATGTGGGGCCAGGTGGCTAAGGAGGTGGTAATTTGGAGGTTGAGGAAGAAAAAAAGGACAATGAAAAGATTGTTGATCTGACAAGTGATAGGAGCTACTTAAAGGATCAGCTTTGAGAAATTGAGAGCTACTGCTGTCTTGGGAATTAAAGCATGACTTAAGATGGCCTTGTTGAGATAGTTGTGTCTATATATGTATTTTGACCTGATAGCAGTTTTGCCTAATGGACAGATAGTTAGGCTTGGAGCCAGGAAGACTCAGGCTTAAATTAGTCAGTCAATCAACACCTATTTATGAAACGCCTACTATGTGCTGTGCAGAGAACTAAGAGTTGAGGATTATGAAAATAAAAATGAAAGCCACACATTCTATCATGGCAAACATATACACCTATGAGTACTATGTGTACAAAATCTGGAAAAAATGAGTACAGGTAATTTCCAGGCCTGAGGGGAGGGACGGGAAGAGGGGCAGATATCTAGCTAACAGGGCAAGTCTCTAATCCCATCTCTAGCTGAGTTTCTCTATGTTCAAAATGACACAATAAAATTCTGCCTTTCTTGTCCCCCTCTCATAATAGATTTACTGGTATCCTGTCACTCTATGGTTTGGTTGGGAAAAGTGAAACTATCAAAATAGTCTGAACCTCTTGGAGAATCTCAGGGTGTTTGTTGTTAGGCCACTGAGTAAGAAAGAAAATTGCAGGTGTGGTTGAATTCGTGGAGCTTATGAATTCCTGGCCAAAGTTAGTCCTGCCTGTGCCAGTGGTTGGCTCTGTGACCTTGGGTACATCATTAAAGCTCTTTGCTTCCATTTATCTCTTTCTGTAAAACAGGAGAGTAATAATCCCATCTGCCTTTGCCCACCTCACAGAAATGTTGTCAGAATTAATGAGATGAAGGACTTGATCCTGAGAGTATTCTACTTCATGGAAATGCATTAATTCCTCCTGACCATTACTGGTTTTGGACACAATTTCTTTATTCCATTTGATCCTCTCAACAACCCTGTGATGTAGGGAGGGTGGCTATTATGATTCCCCTCTGAGAACAACAGAGACTGAAAGTTGGAAAGGGACCTTTGAAGCCATCTAGTCTGATCTTTTATCTAATTAAATGAGGAAACTGAGGTATAAAGTGGTCTATGTAATCTGTGTGAGATCATATATCAGATTTGAAACTAAATAAGGTCTAGAACCTAGATCTTTGGATTTCTAGTCCAATTTCTCTTTCTAAAATTAAAAACCATCCTCTAAGTGTGAGGGATTATTACTGCTGCTAATAATGGCCCCAAAGAGGTAATGTGTGCATGCTTCATAGACATGTGAGCTGCTTGCTCCTTTCTCAGCAACAATATCAGATACAGCATGTCTTGAATCATCTGTATGTATAAGAATATGTGGTTTTTGAGACCGCTTCTTTGCAATTTTCAGTGGGTATAGGTCAGGCACTTGTGCTGTCGTGATGTGGGTCTTTGAGGAGCAATATTTTATTTGTAATATCCCCCTTCTCATACAGGGCTCCCAGGTTGATTTTATAAACATTATCTGTTGGCAAGTATCATTCATTCCTACTTTATAGAAGTGCAGGGGCCAAAGATCATCCTGGGAATTGGTCTCAGAATGGAGTTGGAATCAGCTCAGTTACACATTCAGGCCAGAGCCTCTGTCCAACGCTTAGTCAGACTGCTTCTGCAGTTCCACTGAAATAATCCAGTAGCTAATAAAGGTAATGAGTGGTTTCAAATCACCCATAGACGGCAAATGGAAAAGCTTTTGTCAACATCTTTAATGGTTTCAGATGGTAAATTATTAACAGAATATATGTGGAAGCTTCAGCTTTTCAATACATTTACATTTTAAAAGAGAACATTGAAGAACAATCCTTCCTGCCCAATCTCCCCCACCTCCCAGGTCCAGCTCCTAGTACTCCCCTGCAATATTTGATGACACCCAGTTTAGTGGTAGAGTCCATTCAGCATTGCAATAAGGGATTTTAGCCTTTAGGGAATTAGTGAACTCTTCTTGTTCTTAGTGAGCAAAGGCCAATTCCTCTCCTCTTCCTTCCCTCCCCCATCCCTCCTTGCATCAGGGAAGGGTGGGGTGTCAGCTCTGGATAGGACTTTGTGTGTTTTTAACATTACTCTATTTCTAGGGTAGGGAGGGAAGTATGGGTGTGTGGAGAAAAAGCACACCCACATGAAATGCATTCAATCAACAAGAATTCTTTGAGTGCCATTTGTTAGGCATTGCTGAGGGGATATAAACATGGTTCGTACCTTCAAGAACATTAAGATCTCTCAGAGAAGATAAGGAAAACAAACAAATAAGAGTGAACATTTCAAAATAAAAATATAACAGAATGCTACCTGTGTGATTAGACACTTAGCTCCTTGGGCCTCAGTTTCCTGAAGGATAGCGGGCTAGATGAGGGATTTGGACTTGAAGGCCTCTGAGGTCTCTCTTTTTCTCTCAATCCTGTGCCATGTCCAGCTATATCATGATTTTTCTTTCTTTTTTCCTTTACTTCTTTTTGTCTTTTATTTGGAATGGAGGAGGGAATACAGGTTATGTCATATTAAATGAACCTGTTTGTAAGAGTGGTATGCTTAATTGCCTCCTCTTTATTACGTGTCTATTATTGTTGAGAATTAGAGTTTCAATTTGTGGAATTTATTTTAAATGGATTTATATGGGTATATTGAAGTAGAAAATTTCCTGAAACTTTACATTCATCTTAGTCCTTATTAAATATTCTCACCAGTAAAATTGTGACAGTATTATTGAAGTTCCTGATCTCTTGAAAAAAATGTTTTCTCCTTTAAATTTGCCTAGAAAACTTGATCTGGTATGTTTCTGTTACTCTCTATTTTAAGTCTGGTATTATATTTCTCAGCGAGCATATAAACTTTATTTTGAGAGTAGGAATCATATCATTGTCTTGTTGTTGTTTCCGTAGTCCTAGTTTTTTAAGTGTATGTGTGTGTGTGTGTGTGTGTGTGTGTGTGTGAAGGAGGCCTTTGGACTTTATCTCAGAATAATGTTTTTTTTTAAATGCCAAAAATAAAATACATAGGATTACAAAGGAAATCAGTTGCATTGAAATACAGTCATCACAACTTTAAAAAATGTCACAGACTCCCTTGTTAAGAATCTTGAGAGCCTGGCAAATTACCTTGTAGGATATAGTAGGCACTTTACAAATGCCTATGAATTTAGTCTACCACAGCACACTATTTGCTGAGTAATAGATACCAGAAATTAGCGGGAGAGAATTAGACTCAAATTGAATCCCCAATTTCTTCCTCAGTTAGCACTGGTAAAATAAATAACCATAGAAAAGAGAACCTCATAATAGAGCTTCTTAGGAACTAGAAATAGAATAGAAAATTCATAACAAAGTGGTACATTATGAAACAGATGTATTGCTGACTAGGGCTTGGAATGTGACTTGGCTGTTCTTTCTCAGTAGCTGAGGAAGCTTACCATTGGGCAGTAATGATAACTGTTTGTAGGGTAGGCTCTTGCTCATTTTTAGATCTTACAGTTTACCATATTTCGATAAAGCAAGTATAATGCTTTCCAAGATTTTGTCCCCTGCCCCCTTGCTTAGCTCCCTTTTCTTTGTTATTAATGAGAAGCATGTATCTTCTCAATAATGCCTCCCCAATCTGCTCTATTTGCTGGGAATTTATTGTCTTCTATTGCAATATTAAAACAAAACAAAAGCTAACCAAAAAGCCAACAACAACAACCTTTTTTTCTTTCTCCCTTCAGCCTCCCTCTCCCCTAGTTTATTTAATGATTTTTTCCCCCTAGGCAATTGGAGTCAAGTGATTTGCCAAGGATCACACAATTAGTAAGTATTAAATGTCTGAAGTTGGATTTGAATTCAGTTTCTCTTGATTCTAGGATTGGTGCTATATCCACTGGACCATCTAGTTGTCCCCTTAATAATTCTCTTGGATGAAATAACACTGTTCCTCACTCCTTATTTAGGGTGACCACAACCAGGAATGGTCAATCAGTCCAATTCATTACTCATTTTTAAACATTAATTTTATTGAAATCTTTTTTTTAAAATATAACCTAAATTTCTCTTTGCATCTCCCCTCATTTCCTTCCTCCTAAGCTAGCTCTTAAAAGAAAGAATTTCTACTATTTATTAAATGCTTATTGTGTGTCACATAGAATTCTGAGTGTTCAGCATCCAAAGATAAAAATGAAACAGCTCCTACCCTCAAAGAACTTACATTCTATTAGATAGAAAGAACATAAAGACATAAGGAAATATAAAATATATACTCTTGGGGGAGGTGATGAAGAGATGGCACAAACAACTGGAGAGGTTGAGAGGGCAGCTAGAGATTGGTAGGGAAAGCTAGCCTGGCACTGAAATAGAAAGATCTGAATTCAAATTGGAACTCGTACACTTATGATCCTGGGCAAGTCACTTAATCCCAATTGCCTCAACCCCTCTTCCGGACCCCCCCCCCAAAAAAAAAAAAAAAAAAAAAGAAAGAAAGAAAGAAAAGAGAGAACTTGTGTTGGAAATGAGACCTGAGCAGAGTCTCAAATATAGGTAGGACTTTTATGAGATAGCGGTAAGGGGGAGGGGATCAATGCCTGAGGGAGAACAGAAAAGGATAAGTAGTACCCATTCTTACTGCTTTGGGTTGATGTTCAGAATCTTTTGCTTGTAGTACAAAGCAAATAGAAAGCTTGATTCCTGCCCCTTTCCCCTTAGGTTTATAATTTCACACTTCTGTCTATGCCAAGTGGGTAGCCTCAGGATGTAATTTTTAAACAAGAATAAGCTCAAAATAAATTTAGACATAAAAGTAAACCCACACTATGACAAAAACATGGTTCATACCATAAAAGCCTGTTGTTCAAGGGACTCTCTTATTCATTAATATGTAATAGCAAATCAGAATACCTACCCACTTTTATACAAAAAAATATCAAGAAAGCAGAAAGAAAAGAAAGATGCTGGAAGAGTCTGGGTAATGGTGTTTAGTATGGCTTTGGAGAAAAGTTTTCTTCCATGTTTTTACAGCACAGTCTCAGCCCCTGGAGACTTGGCTGCGCCATGGGACACAATAGGAATTCGATATGACTCTGAATTTGGATCTGGTTTGTTTAGCCCCCTGGGTATTTGTGTTCTTCCTGACACTCTCAAGGCCAACTATATTGTTAGGAGGGGGAAGAGATGGGGAATGAAAACTGTGTCATGTGGCTTCAGGATATATTGGTGGTAACAATCTAGAAGCAATGACACCCTTAGCTCTATCCAACTTAGGGTCTTTTTTTATTTTTTCCTAAAGCATGAAATGAAAACTGAAACAATCTGTCCAAATTTATCTTACCCTTTAGGAATATCCTGTTGGTTGTGGGTTGCATGGACCATAGTCATGGGTACTCCTTCTATAGATAGACATCACCTTATGTTGAACTCTTCTCATGCTGTGTTGTATACTTTTCTATTGTTCCATAGAGCTAAAACTAAAGAGACCTTCTCCTTTTAAAAGAATGTCTCTATGTTTGTCTTTAATGCATCCTTTGGACTATCCATAGATTATATATCTTACTATGTGACTAATCCATTTCCTTTTCTTACCATACATATCTCAGATGATACTTTTTCTGTCACATCTAGGCCATAAGTTGTCATTGGTAACAGTAATGATGGTTGCTCCCCACCCATTATGTTCTAACCTTTTAGTTCTTTCTTTTGCTGTGAACTCTTTTAACTCTTTCAAGGCTATACTATTGCACAATTTTCAGCTATTCAGTGCCAACAGAATGCTCTAATCCTTACTAAGACTACTCGATGCCCCACCCAGCTTTATTTAGTGACTTTTTCACTTCTCTCTTTGAGAATCTATAGAAGGTGTTAATTTATGTTTGATGAAAGATTTATGAAGTTGCTTAGGTCACTGAGTCTCCCTTTTCCTGTTTCTTTTAAAAGGGGACTTATAGTGTCATCTTGGGTGTTGAACTTCTAAGGGCAGCTAGTATAGTGCTGGACTTCAAATCAAGAAGACTTGAGTTCAAATTCTGCCCTTGTCATTTATTGCTCTGCCTAGAAAAGTTATTTAGTCTCAGTTTGCCTCAGTTTCCTCATCTGCAAAGTGGGGATGATAACAGCTATTTTTAAGAGATTTTAGGATAAAATATTTATAAAATGTTTTGCAATCCTTAAACTATAAATGCTAGTTATTGTTGTTTAGCAGAGGCCTTAACTGTTCATATAATGTCAGTAATCCATTTTAAAAAATGATTTGTCTTTCACATTTTGGTAAATGTTCCTTTTACTAATGGAGGTTATCATTGTCTTTTCATTGTTTCAGGCCTGACCAGTTAAGAAAAAATAACTATAGGGCAGGTAGATGGCACAGTGGATAGAGTGTCAGCCCTGAAGTCAGAAGGACCTGAGTTCAAATTTGTCCTTAGATACTTGATATCCTAGCTGTGTGATTCTGGACATGTCACTTAACCTCAATTGCCTCAGCAAAAAGTAAAAAATAAAAATAATAATATTTACTAGATCCAGGAACAAGAGTATCATGATAAACATCTAATAGAATCTGCTTTTTAATAATAATAATCAAAGAAGAAATTTCTTTGTGTTTCTCTTAGAACAAACCTCTCTAGAGTTACATATCTGAACCAGGATACTTTAATTATTAATTTAATTTTTGTAAATATGTCCTTGCCTAAACGTTTGGGTGAATAAGTATTAGAATTTCTTAAACCAAACAAGACAATCCTCGTTATCCTTGAGTGATGGATGGGCCTCACTTCATACCCTAGAGTTAATCACTGGCATTGTATCCATGAAAGGACATTTTAAACACAAGTGGTCTTTCTAGATGATACTCTTGAGATATTTTTTCTTGAACTTTTGTACACTTCATGAAATCATCTTAGATGTGAGATTATATGGTGAAATATATATTTCAGAAGATTTGGATTCTAACCCCAATGATGCCATTTATTGTTTGATCTCAGACAAGCCATTCAAATTCTCCGAGCTTTAGTTTCTTCATCTGTAAAATAGGAATAATTAAATAATTAAATATACATCACAGGATTGTTTCAAGGAAGATAACTTGAAAAACTGTAAAGCAACACAGAAGTATTAACCAATTTTAAAATAAAAATTTTAAATTAAGTTAAAGTTTTAAAATTAAAAAACCATGGAAGATGGTTTTTAAAAGAGATTAGAAAGATTTTAGTTGTAATATGTTCTATAGAACTCATGTTCTCATGTGAATAATCTGCTGAATTTTGCTCCAATTAAATATTAGGTCTTTTTTCAAGAATAGACTCTAAGGGGAAACTTGCACATTTTTTATCTGAATGTCAATACCAGTTGACATCCATTGTTCAGTCATATCTGACTCTGTGACCCCATTTTGGTGTTTAATTGACAAAGGTTTTAGAGTAGTTTGCCATTTTCTTCTCTAGCTCATTTTACAAGTGAAGAACTGAGGCAAACAGAACTTGCCCAGAGTCACACACCACTAGTGTATGAGGTCAGATTTGAACTCATCAAGATGCCGCTTCCTGATTCCAATTACAGTGCTCTTTCCACCATACCACTTGGTTGCCCAATTGACAGCTACACAATATTTTATATACAACATTTCTTTTAAGGCCCAATCCAAGTCCATAAGGTAGGTATTACCTCCTCCATTTTTACAGATGAAAAATCTAAGGCTGAGACAGGTTAAGTGATTTGCCTATGCTTACATAGCTAGAAAGTGTCACAGGCAGGATTCAGACCAGGTCTTCTCAGTGGCAAGTCCAGCACTCTATCAACTGTGACATATTGCCTCTCAAATTGATCTTCTCTCTACAATCATCTCTTCCTGGGTACTACCTTTTAGGAAATAGTACCTGATTCCTCAGACTTACAAATTTATAGTTTTCTTTTCCCTCCTCCATCTTTTTCACATTCTAATAACATTTTTCACATTCAGTTATAAAATTATGATGATTCATTTAGAGAACTTTAATTCAACAAACATTTGTTAAGACCTGCTTCATGCAAAGCACTGGGGATATGAAGATAGATATGACACAGACTGTTCTGAAGGGGCTTACAATCAAATAAAAATAACATAAAAGAAATTGTAAGTAATTGGAACTTGTTTATAATACAACTAGCTCAATACTATTATTACTATAATAACTAATCAACTTTTCAATAATTCTTTACTTGTATAAATAAAAATATAAAAAATAAAATTTAAATTAATCTAAATTTTCTTTGCAATTTTACAAAGCAATACTGGAATCTTAGTCATGAAATATATATTTGTATATATATATATTTGTGTATATATATATATAAATGTGTATATGTGTATATATATATGCATATATATAATATATATATGTATATGTATATAATTTCCCCCACCCATCCCTCCTTAACTCACTAACTTCTGTATGACTCTGAGTAAGTCACTTCAGTGTTTTGTATCTCTGTGTTAACTACAACAGTGGTATCAAACTCAAATAGAAACACATTCCTGAGGCTTATTGACTTAGAACTCCACAAATTAACATTATCTATGTTATTTTTTTATTAAACATTTCCAAATGATATTTCAATTGGGATTATTGGTGAAGGTCTTCAAGTTTAAGGGCTCCAGAGGCAGATAGGTGGTATAGTGGATAGAACATTGGCCCTGGAAACATGAGGATCAGAGTTTAAATCTGGTTTCAGTCACTAAACACTTTCTAGCTGTGTGACCTGAGGCAAGTCCCTTAACTCCAATTGCTTAGCCCCCCAAAAGTTTGAGGGCTCACCCCCACACCTATTATTTTGGATATATATATATATATATGTGTGTGTGTGTGTGTGTGTGTGTGTATATATATATATATATATATATATATATAATATTATATTACATTAGTTTAGAATCTTTACTAACATCTAAATGTAGTCATTACTAGAAATAATTCATAACAATTCATTCAGCTTCAATAATAGTTTACCCAAAAAGTTGGATTCTACTTAATATTAAAATATATTTTTCACCACAGCATAACCTTTATTTACATGTGAGGACCATTAAGAGAGACCCAACTAAACCTGAATGAACAATTGAGAATTGTCAGCTGCCCTCCAGGGATGATCCCAAACCAAAGGTGTGAGTATGAGATAAAGGTAATCATATATTCTAAATGAATACTCAAATGAATCTATGATCTCCAGTAATGCTGGTAGCAATTTGACCCATGTGGGCCCATCTAATATGCTGAAAAATTTCATTACTTTCCCTTAACATTTTGAGGATACCAGTGGAACATGTGGACTATCATTCCTGCCATTTGACCAGCCCATCTTATACATTTCCTTTATGATATCCTTTATACTACTTCTCTTATGTAATTTTTTGTTTATACTGTGTTGTAATCTGTTCATGCCCACCATATCTACCATCTGTCTTTCCTTTTTCCTTTGGGTGATTTTAATTTTCACTTTTCAGGCATTGTAGTGTCCTATGATCCACAGCAATATAATGGTTCTGGAAGAATATAGCTGTTAAAAAGGTGGATCTTTGTTTCAAGAACTCCTAAAAGGAACTTTGAAAAGTCCCCAAAGGTGATCCAGTCCATTCACCTTCTCTCAGTTAATCCATGGTGCATGTAGCAATCTTTCTTCTTCCCACCCCCACTCAAGGGCATTCTCCAACTCAAACTCCCTTGGCTTGGGATCATCCCTGGAGGGCAGCTGATGATTATCAGGTATTCATGTAGGTTTAGTCAGGTCTCTCAATGGCCCTTGCATGAAAATAAAGGTTACACTGAGGTGAAAAATACATTTTTTTTCCTCAAATAGAAATCTGCTTTTGTGTAAACAATTATTGGGGCTGTATGAATTATTCTAATAATGACTATTTTTAGACACTAGTAAAGAATTCGAACTATAAGGTATATATTTAGGATGAAGGGATAACTCACGTTTTCTGGGTCAAAGATCCTTTCTCTCTTGGTAGAGACTTCCATTAGGTGTTGTTTCCCTAGTGGGCAGGTTGCTGAGCTAGATTCTGAGGATCTGAGCAAAGAATAGCAAACACTTCTCTCTTCCTTGAAACTCCTGGAAGTTGCCACTATCCTTCGGTTTCTCCATATATTCCATGTATTTCTCTATTCCTGATGTATGCACTTTCCTTGGCCAGTTCAACAGTGCTATTGCTACCACTGATATAGCATCTGATCTTCAGATTTTTCAAAGCTCACAAAAGTTACTATCTGGACAATTTCATCCAGGAATCTACCTTGTTCACGATGGGCAAAGAATAAACAAAAAGGGACGATGATGCTTATGTGTTCATAGACACATGGTGGTTGGGTAGGAGACTTGGCAATCAACTTTCTTCCACAAAATTCTCGGGTTCTCAAAACAGTCCTCACCCTTCAAAAAGTAAAAAGGAAGAGAACAACAAAGGGAGAGATTTCCCCTTTTGTATAGCTGCTAAGTTCTTTCTCAGCAATTCCCTAGTCAAATTTTTCTAGCTCAGCGACCAGAGAACTTTTCATCAGCATAGAGCACAAGATTCTCAGTCATGCCTGGTCAGAAGCAGGTCTTCAAAGTTCCATACCATAAACTGGAACCCGGCAGGGATTACCTGTACATGGTCTGTGTAACCTGCCAGGAAGGGAAATCTGAGTGTGCTCTAATTAGAGCACAGTAGTACAGTGAACATATAGTGCTAGGCCTGGAATCAGGAAGACCTAAATTCAAATCTGGCCTCAAACACTTAACTAGCTGGGTCACCTTCTTCAACTGTAAAATAGGGATCATAATAGCATCTACCTCATAGGGTTGTTGTAAGGATCAAATAAGATGCTATTTGTAAAATGTATTTAGCACTTACCTAAATAAAAGATATTTTGCTTTGGCACTAGTAAGTGCCATATAAATGCTTATTTTCTCCCTCTGTAACCTTTTTACATCAACTAGAAATGTACAATTAATCAAAAAGCACTTATTAATTAGGGATACAAAGATGACCCCTCCCCCTATTTTTTTTTTTTTTTTTTTTTTTTTTGTGTGTGGCCCAAACAACTGATATCCTATTAGTGGAGACAGAGTGTACATGTATAAGTATAACAGTGATTACTCTGATCTCCAGTGCCTGATGTTTAGGTATATAACATTTCACCTCTCCTTTGGAATTCTCTAGTATCCTTGAAAGAATTGGAGGTATCTAGGTTCTCTGCATTGGTTCCAACCCTTACTAATTGTGTTCTTTCAATTGTAGGAGGTCCTCTTTACCCCATTTCCATTCAACCAAGTTGAAGAAGCTTTCACCTACAAGAAAATATTTCAAAGGTTTAATAATAAATATGCAAACATGATCTGAGAAGGGAATTAAGTTCGTAGTTTGATTCAGTTCCTATATATCACAGTCTCAAGTCATAAGTCTGAAGCCTGCCTTGGGCTTGAGTCCCAGGCACTCTGGCATCTCAGGGCTTCTCTGCCAACTTGGCTTAATAATACATCCAGCTTGGAATCCTGGCTCCCAAGTTACCTTGGCTTAATGATTTTGGTTCCAGTGGGGACTCACCCTCAACAAAAGTCTTAGGTCCATTTCTCAGGAAGGTAGCCCTTCCTCTGCTCATCAGTGTCCCTTTCTGGTAGTTTTAAAAGACAGCCTGTTCCAGCTAAGTAGTCAATATAAAGAAGCTATCGACACTTATGTAATAGAGGAACAAAGAATGTCTTTTCCCAGTAGCAGGTGCCTCCATGTTAAGTGATCTGAGAACATTCCAACATTCTGCAATTTGAGGAAACAGAATATACACAAAATAAATACAAATTATACAACCTTTTGTAGTGTTTTGTAGTTTGGAATTAGTGGTTTTTGAAATGAATGAATGATTGAGTGAATGAGATTTGGACTCTAAAAGCTATGTAAATAAAGACTCCATTATTGAAATAAGACTGTAATCAATCAAACAGTCATTTATTAAGCATCTACTATGTGCCAGACACTGTGCTAAGAATTTAGGATACAATGACCAAGTTAAATATTCCCTGTCCTCAAGAGACTTAGAATCTGTCCCAAGAAGCTGACAAATGTATGTGTGTATGTATATGTATATGTGTTCCCATATAGAATAGATATTAAATAGAAGGAAGAAAGGCACTAGCAACTAGAAGGACAGTTAAAGTGAAGGTCAGGAAAGGCTTTTTATAAAAGATGTCTCTTCCAAATATAATTAACATATACTATGTTTACTTTTTTCCCTTTTCTTCTGTTTTTCTCTCTCATAGTTTTCCCTTTTGTTTTGATTTTTCTCTCCTAACATGATTCATAAATATGTATTAAAAATTTATATACATGTATAACCAGAAAAAATATATAAAAAAGATGTCTCTTGAAAGAAGTAAGATATGGAGGTAAAAAACAGCATAGCAATGGAGTATCTTGAATGAGGTTTGTACCATACAAATCATTTAAATTATTGGTTGTTTATTACAATTATAAATTATTCTTTCCAAGTATGGCAGTAGAGTCTACTGGTTAAAAAGCTGCCCTTAAATGTCAAGTAGAACTGGGTTCAAGTCCCTTTTCTGACAATTATAGATTGTGTATCCTTAAGAAAATTACTGTCTTATAGCCCTAGGTAAATCTTTATGGCTATATGTTCCAGATTTACAGTGATAGGGAGATTTTTCTTAATAGTGATTCAATATTTTAATATATACTGAAATTCAGACCCCTTCACAATTGTTTAAAATATTATTCTTTTCAGGTCAGTAGGAAATTTCTAATTTTTCTTAAGTCAATATTGTAGAGAAATCTCATCCTCCATTTGAGTGAACCACTGAGGTAAATTATAAAAGTCTGAGACAATATATAAATAGTTAAGGGTGGGGCTTAAAAGTAACATTCTACTTACTCCTGTTTCCCTGACACTCTTGGGAGGATCCAACCCTGTGTCTTCCCCAATCAACCAAATGGGGAAAAATCTTTCCTCTGAAACTTTCCTTGGTTCTTCCCTTGAATTGACTTGGTGGCTTACTTCCCTCTGTGGGTTTACATGGCCCAGTCTCTAATCTGTGGTTTGGAGAATCAAGTTTAGTTTTGATCCCTCAGGTCAAATTGTAATTTCTTTTGCAACCCAGGTCTTCTTGATGAAGATGGAATAATGTTAACTTGCGTGCAGGACACACACTGGACACATTTATTATTTGGGTCTCTGTTCTTGTACAACAGTGAGACACTGATTTATACCCAGTTCCCAACTAGAAGCAGACAACAAGGAGAACTAGCCCTTGTGGTGGTTTCTCCACTGAGCTTAACAAACCACATCTGATAAGCTATGTAATTTGCTGCAGTAATTTGTGCCAAAAATAAAGGCACACTTCTGCAGAGTCGCAGGTTTCTAAGAAAAACAGAACTCCACCCCAGGCCTGAGCTGGCTCCATGTCTTTCTTTGGGGGACAAGAGCTAGGAGATGGAAAATACTGAGGTACATTCTGAGATCCATCTTCATAATTGCCCCTGGTAAAAGGGCAGACTGTGTTCTCTAGTCAACTCCAGTCTCTAGTCATTGCTACTAAAGACCTGGCGGGTCTGCAATGGCAACAGCCGTGCCATGTTTTACAACACTACAGCAACATGATGTTTTTAACAGCTCAGCGGATTCTTGGCTGGGTGGCCCTGGTTAAAGGAAGAGAGGCCTGGAATCTTCGAAGTCATCCATTTTAATGAGCCACCTCCCCTCCCCCCAGCTTTGTCAGTAAACTAAGTCCCTTTATTTTTTGTTTGTTTGGCAGAGAAATTTGATACTTCTAAGAAATCTCTTCCTTTTTAGTTTAACACCAAAAAGGGCACTTGCCTTTTCCTCCACATCCTTCATTTCCCCTTGTACTAGGCCCCCAGTACAGAACTCTTTCTTTTCTATCTCTCTGTCTTTGTTGCTCTCTGTCTCTGTCTCTGTCTCTCTCTGGACTAGGGAGGGGGAAGAATACCTCTGGTTACAAGGAGAAAACAAACAAATACAAACTTCTGAAAAATGCAGGCTTTCATTTTGGCTCCTGGGCTAAATGTGAATTGTTTCCATTTATTTTCCATCTTGGGCCCTGCCAAGGTATCTCATAAAGCTTGGATGTTCTGGCAAAATTTACAACAAAAGTAAGAGACTTCATGTGAGTTTTTAAAGGCAGAGGCCACTAAGGGGGAGGGGAGAAGTATCTACTGAGGGAAAGGTTCACAAATTCACTACTAACTCACAGAATTCAAATGTTTGAAGGGATATGCTTTCAAGAAAGGTCACATCAAGGATAGTGAGGAACTTGGATGCAATTTACTCAGAGTGGCCTAAACAAGCAGGTAATTTGTTTTCTGTTTCAGGGAAAACAGAATGAAGACCTTTGCTTTCTAATCATATTCATCCTTATGCAAACTCACTGAATTCTTAGATGGGGTCTAGTAGCAAAGAGCTGGAATTTGCTTTTAACTCATTAGGTAAACTGACTTTTAGAATCATTAATGTTGAAAGTTTCAGGACATTCCCTCCCCATCCACACTCAAAAACATCCTCCTCATTAAAAATGAAGAAAACAAATTACACATCTCTAATGGGTTCTTTAATTTCAAGTGTTGGGTTGTCTTGCATAAAAAATTAAGGGGAGAGAATTGGGGGAGAAAAGAAACACAAACCAGAAAAAAACAAGTGAAAAGGCTTGTGAAATAGGCTGCCTGTCATAAAGAATCTAGAAAATCAGATTTATAAAATTCCTATAAAATATACACTTAAGTGATGATTGCCTGGAGTTCAGAAGCCAAGAAATCTTAGATGCTGCTAAGTTAAAGTTGAATGTGAAAAAAAGAAACACCAAAATGGCCCAAAGTGGGCTATACTTGGCTTCTTCAGTAATTATTGAGCAAACATTCAAAGAGATGTTTTTCTTCTTAAATAGATTAACTCTTTTAACTTCATCTTTCTAAACCACAAGGAGAAAGGAGCTGGTGGTGGTTGTGCTCCTCTTTTGGCAATAATGAAACTATGTAACATAGACAATGAAAGGTATGTGATATTTCTAAACTTGGAAGGTGGGGCCGAGGTGAGAAGATTAGAAATCAGGACCTTAGAGGGGGAAAGCATGGGAAAAATTGGATTTAGCATTGCAGAATTTTGGTCTGAATTCTTGCTCTGCCACCTTGAGAAGGTGACATAGGCTCTCTGCGCCTTAATTTCTTCCCTTGTAAAATGATGGGGGTTGACTACATGGCCTCTAAGCTGTCTTTTTTTTGTCTTTTTTCTTTTTTCTATCATCAGACCAATTAGCCACTATCCTTCCGTAGGGTTACTTCCATTACCAAGTACCAAAGGGGAGAAAACAAGTAAATAGATGAGGATTTCTCCTGCTCCTTACCTATACTGATGTGATTGAACCTAGATGATATCTAAAATCATTACTAGCTCTAAGTCTTTTGGTCCTGTTTCTGTGTGGACTTCTGCTATGGAAAATACAGCCATTTGCCTCCAGTTTTAGGACCAAGATTTTAAGATCAAACATAAAAACAATTATATTTTAAATTCCAAAGATGCTCCAAAAGTCCATTTTTTCAATTAAAAAAAATCTTTAGTTAAGGTTTGAGTTCCAAATTCCATCCCTCCCTTCCTCCTCGATCCCTTCCCTGAGACAGTAAGCAATCAGATATAGGGTATATTGTACAATTATTTAATGCATTTTCATAATAGTCATTTTGGAATACTAGAATTAAAAAAAATGACAGAAAGTGAAAAGTAGCATGCTTCAGCCTGCAATCAAAAATATCAGTTCTTTTCCAGAGGATAGTATGCTTTATCATTAGCCCTTTGGGACTGTCTTGGATCATTGTGTTACTGAGAATAGCTATGTCATTCATAGTTCTTCATCCAACAATATTGCTGTTAACTGTGTACTTCATTCTCCTGGTTCTGTTCACTTCACTATGCATCAGTTTATGTAAGTTCAAAAGTCCATTTTGAATATTTGCTATTGCCACTTAAGCACCCAGACAACTCAGAAACTGAAACAATGAGGTAGGAACAATGGAGGAGACATAGTTTTTAACTGCCCCATTGCTAGGATTTTAGAAGCTCTCTCCCAGTTCTGGGTTATACAGATCTGAGACCCAGTATCTAATTGTCTCAGTTCTCTGTGGGGGAAAAAAACTCTCACTTTAGAGGTAAAGAATAAGACCAAAAATCCATATGCACAAGATTGATGAAAACTGAATCAGGTTTTGATGCCCTTTATTTTGTCACCCATAGATGCCATCATCTTTGCAACAAAGTAACATTGTCATTTTCAAAGTGCAACTAAACTTTGCTTAAAAACAAAACAAACAAAAAAAGTTTCACTATTTACTTAGACAAGATCCAAGATAAAAGTTACAGGACTTGTTGAAGGACAAAAGAGAAAAAGAAAGAAAGGAATGAAAATACACTTGGCAACAATTTTTTCATCCTTTACTCCTCCCTGCACTCTTGACTTCCAATCTTTCAATCCCAGTCCCTGTATTCCTTGTAACAATTATAATTTCTTGAACATCTACTGAAGCTTTACTTCTGTAATACTCTGGGAGGATGTCAGCTTGTCCTTTTAGCAGGCCAAAAAAAAAAAAAAAAAAGAAAAAAAAAGAATGGGCTTAAGAAACTGTCAACAAGGAAACTTTTTTTAAATTTTTGTTTAAAAAAGGCAAACTAGCAAATGAAGCCAATTACCTTTTCTCCTGTTAATCCTGACCCCCCCCCCCTTTGTGTCTCTTCCTCCTGTCTGTCTGTTTCTATTTCTCTTTTCCCTCCTTCCCTCCCTCCTTTTCTTCTTTGCCTTCTCACTCCTTCCCTTTCCCCTTATCCTAACCCGTATTTTCAAATAAGGTACACATTTGGCAATAATCTCATTGGCTCAGATCTGATTCTCACTCTCTTGGGCTTCTGCTGACTCCATAAACTTTCAACTTCTACATCCAGTACCAGCTCACCCAGGAAAGGAAAAAAGCAAATGGAACAATAAAATTCAAGTTGTCGCTTCCGTTGCGAGTCAAGAGCAGAAAATGTTTTTAATGGCAAGAGTGCATAAAATGTCATTAATCACCAAGAATTTAATATTTCCCATGGGGGACCCAAAATACAAATGAAATGCAGTTTCTTTCCATAATTAGGCTGGATGTGCAAAAAAGAGGTTTTTTTATTTGTTTATTTTGGAAGGGGGGTATGTGTGCAATTATTTAGTTGAATCTTCACCTGGTTTTGCATTCTGTGAATACTTTCATATGAGCATATGGACATAAAAAGCAAATAAGGAGAAGGTAACATTTTTTCTTATCCCCCTCCTCTTTTTTCTTCTCTCCCCACTTTTGGCTCCTCTGTTCTCCCTCTGGCTGTTTTGCTGTGTCAGCTCTTCCTTCCATGCAGGATCAGCTTGCTGAGATCTATAGAAAACTCCCTCCTCAGGAATTTAGAATCCCTGTAAAAGGTCCTCCTGTTTTGCAATGTCCACACAATGACTTTGGGCCCTGAGTGCACCTTATAGCTTCATTTGTTATGCTTGGACAAACAAGAATATAAGATAAATCAGGAGGGTCTTCAAAAGAGCCTTTTCTAGATGTGACCTTGAAACATTTAATTTTTATTGGTGTTTTAACACAATTAAGTTTTCAATGATTATATAATGGTCTTATTGAAGTTTTCTGTTGCCCTGAACAAGTGGATTAAAGTATATTATAAATACATTTATTTGAAATTTCTAGTGTAAATGAAAAAAAAATTAACTTAGTAAATAGTTATCACAACAACCCCACATTCCAAATTTCAGTTGAGACTGCATTTTACATTAAATTGTATAGAAGGAGCTTCAGAATGCTGTGCTGAGAAGTTAGGCCCCACATTTGATTCTTTTTTTAAAAGGCCTTCTGTATTCTCAAAGGGACAGACTTCTACTAGATAAGCAAAAGATGAGATAGGAATTTTAAGATGCCATGGAGAATATCTATTGGCTTACTTGCGGTTCTTTTCTTATTTTCTGTGGGGCCCACCATCATGATGTTGTAACTGGGTATTGGGCAGCATGTTGTAATTGGACATTTTTGTGGAAAAAGTAAATACTACCTCAGAAACTCAACCATTAGTAGCCCCTGAAAAGGTCTTTTGGTAGTAGTAGCAGTCAGTCTGATGGAAGGAGGAAGTTCATTTGAGTTTTGTGATTATCTCTAGTTTCAAGGCAGTGTTAACCCCTTATCTCCGGAGTGAATATACTAACTATCTAGTTGACTAGTCAGTTCGGAGGAAGCAGGAAAAATACTATGGTATTTAGCTGACTCATCGTCCTTAATCATGGGTATTGGGATGACTTGAATCTATCATTCATTCATTTTAGTAGTCAATACAAATTTAGTAAGCACTACTATATCCTAGGCACTATGGTAAGCACTGAGGATACAAAGAAATTCAAACAACACTCCCTGCCCTTGAAGAACTTACAATCTATCCATCCATCTATCCATCCATTCATTCAACAATTAAATGTTTGATAAATGTCATACATTTGTAGGCATTATAGGAAATATAAAGACAGGATAACTCCATCATAGAGAGAATATCAGGAACCATCTAACTCAGTTCCCACTTCATTTTCAATACCAGGAAATTAAAGCCCAGGGAAATAGTGACATGCTCAAAACCATACATTATATATTAAAAATGGCATTTGAATGCAAGATTCCAAAGTCAGTTTTCTTGTTGTGATAGCATAGGCCCTCATCCCCAAGTAAAGTCTACTAGAGAGCCACAAATACAAATAACTACAATAAAATAGAATACAAGTTAATAAATATGGGCAGCTAGGTGGTACAATAGGTAGAACACTAGGCTTTGAATCAGGAAGACTCACTCTTCATGAATTCAAATCTAGCCTTAGCTACTTACTACTTATGCAACCCTGATATTTTATTATTGTTTACTTAATATTGTTCAATTCTTCATCTATAAAATGAGCTGAAGAAGGAAATGGCAAATCACTCTGGTAATGGGCAATGAAGAGTTGGACACAACTAACATGACCAAACAAATGAATAAATAAGGGACAATATGTGTTGTTGTGCATGGAATGTTGGACACAGAATAAGGAAAATATGTATTCTAATTTTGCCTTCAATGTTTACCATAAAGAAGATAAGTACAAAGTCTTGTGAAAGTTTCAATGAGACAAAAAAAAAATCAAATTTTTTTCTCATTATTGGAGATTTTTAGCTAAAGGGTTAATCCATAGAAATTAGTCTCTGAGTACATGAGCTCAGATTTGATAGAGAATCAGGTAAATTTCTCTTCTATCTCTTGTGCTATTGCCATAATGGTGTCAAGAGCTGCTTGATTCAGTTTAATTTTTCTGGTGAGATTCAGCTCAACTCTCCTTTTCAAGAGAGAAGAGTTCTTATTAGTCTCCAAGGGGGAAGAGGATAGGAAGACAGAACTCTATAGGTTTTTCACTGACTTAGTAATCAAGCTATTCATGGCTTTGTAACAGCTGGGAGGCTCTTTTCATGAAACATGATTCAGAACACACCAAATAAGCTGTATGTCATGATCCACAGTCTTCTAAGGAAGATTCATTCGCATTCACTAGCAGATGAGAGAAATCCTGTTACTTTCCCTAAAAAATACAAGTCATGATGGTTGACATTTCCTGTGCAAGTATATGTAGACTTGAGGAATAAGTGGCAGGTATTCTGTCTTCTTGAAGCATTATCCTGGATGTGAGAGAGAGAACCTGTCTAGATTCATCAAAAGCACTGATTGCTACCTTCTTCAGATTCATATGAGTAAAAAAAAAAATAATCAGTTTACCATATAAAACATCAGAAGACTTGGGTTTGAGCACTGGTTCCTTATCTCACTAGCTAAGCAATCCACAAAAACCACCTTAGATGACTTGCTTTTACTAATTTACTAATACTTATACTATCTATCTCATAGATTATCTAAAATTGCACAATTAGAATGTTGCTGGAGTAGCCTGTCCTCCAATGAGAGATGTTAGGCTCTTTGTTTTAAATTCTCTGGCACATTACAAACCTACCTAGAGCCCCCAGCAAATTATTTAAGTTTAAGTTTGGTTTATTTCTAATAACTCTCCAAAGATGTTATATATGTATAAAGATGTTATATATGTATAAAGATACTTCTTGATCTTTTCTAAATCAAATATGGGACAGGTATATTCTCTACACAAAAGAAATTCTAAAACAACAAATACAGACAAATGTACATTGACAAAAAAAACTCAAAGAAGCCACAGTAATAATATAACTACAATTGTATTCTTATGAGAGGTTGATATTTAAAACATTAAGACATGATTTAAAGTACTGCCTTCTGAATAAACATTTCATATTTCACCTTGGTTCTGTACATATCAAATAATTTCCTCTACTTCCATGTCTTCTGGTGAACTAAGTAAGAGGTTATTCTCCTTTTCTTCATAGTAGCTATTTATCATCATGGGATGAGCTCTAGATTGAGTCATAAAAAACAAACAAACAACCCTATTCATTTTGACCTTGGTTTTGACAATTACTAGCTATTTGATTGTAAGCTACTCACTTAATCTCTTAACCTCAGTTTCCTCATCAGCAAAAAAGAAAGAAATTTTTTTTCTTTTGGGAGAAATGACACAATTGGGGTTAAGTGACTTTCCCAGAGTCACACAGTTAGTGTCTGAGGCTAGATTTGAACTCAGGTACTCCTGACTCCAGGGCTGGTGCTCTATCCACTATGCCATCTAGCTGTCACAGAAAAATATTTTTAAAGTTCTTATATGTCAGTTATTAATGTTTTTATGTTCTCAACTTTGAAGATCTACAAGATGCCTGCTATTAGAATTGATTCTTATTGAACAGTATATATCTTTCCAGGATCATATGCAAGTTATTAGCCTCATTTCACTTAGTCTTGGTGACCTCTGTGAAATCACATTTACCTTCTTGTGTTAAAACTTTTGAGTTTACTTTGTCATTCATTAGTAGTCTGTGTGTGGTTATATTAATGCCTTTTGCTATAGGTTTGGCTCACAACTATTTCCTCTGTTTTCACAGAGGAAATAATTCTTAAGAATTACTGAGCATCACCTCTAACAACACATTGCTTCATTCTGTGTCACCTTTGTTGTCTTCTAGATATTTAGTTTTGCATGATTTTCTGGATTTTTTTTTTTTTTTTTTATTTTGAAGGGGAGTCTTTTTTCAAGAAATAAAATTTGTGGTACTGTTGATTAGGATAGCGACTCTCTGGCTAAGTATATTCTTGGTCTTAGTATTATTTTATTTTAGAACTCATTGTACAGAGGAGAAAGCTGAGGTCCAAAGAAATAAAATTACTTGCTTGCTCAAGGTCATACAGATATTGAGTAGCAAAGTCAAGTTTATATTCAGCTCTTTTTTTCTAGTTTGAATCCTGATCTCTTTCTAGCTTAGAACCAGTACATAGTGGCCCTATTATATATATAGTATTTAGGTGGAGAAAATGGAAGGAAAAAGCAGGTATAATTGATTTGTGAATTATAATATGGATTCTTCCATTAAGTCTTATTCTGATATCTCATAATTGTATGAAGGTGGCTACAGGTTTTCAAAGGCTATGGAAGCAGAGAACAACTTCTTATAGAATCTACCAAGCTACAAAACTTTTAGTATGGCCTGTCCATGGACCATATATTTTATTATCCAAAGACTAGGTTAGTTGAATTTCAAGTCTCTAGATCTCGTTGAACTGTATCTCATAATATGAAAGAAACTTGGAGATATGATCTCAGAATTATTGCCAATAATTTCTGAGAAAGCACAGACAATTTCCAGGGTAGAGTTGATGCACATTGTCCTAATATTTTCAAACAAGGAAAAAATGGATTTTTAAATCTAATGATCAGTATATTTGATGATTATCATTGGCACTTTTTAGGGGAGGTGGGAGTGCATCCAATTAATTTTATTGTAATAGGAAACTTCCTGTGAGGATTCTAAAATTTATAGTCTTTGAAAATTTCCAGAGAGCACTGAGTGGTTCAGCCATTTGTCCAGCTTCCCAAAGGCAAAATGATAAATTAATTTTCAAAACAGATGTATTAAAATTTAGTAAATAATGTGGTTATTATGAGCCAACTTGAATTCATTTTTAAAAGAGATAGGATGGACATTTATTCAATGCTTTCTATGTTCCAGGCACTATACTGGCATTAAAGATGAAAAAATAAGCAGATAGTTCCTGGCTTTTAGGTGTTTATATTCTAATGGAGGTATAACTCATAAAAAGAAGGAAAAAGGGAGATTAGAGCCAGGTATGGAAACATTTGGGAAGTGACAAATTCTTCTTTCATTTTTTGAAAGAGTTAATAGCATTACAATAGTTTTACTACAAAGGAGTACATTTATGACTCCATAGATAGGGATCCTTGTTTTGTTATAACTTGCTTTCTCTAAGATCAATCAAGTTTCATGTAATTCTGAATATCTCTTGTTTTATGCTTTCATTTCTCTGTCCTTATTTTCTTCTGTCTCTACTTTATCTGGCATAACCTACCATTCCTAGAGTTTTGTCTCATTCAGACAAAACTTGTGTTCTGACTATTGTTCTTGTCTATTTCCTAGGATATGCAATTTCTTGGATCCCCTGTCATAGTATTTTCTTTGTTTACTCAGCACCTGGGCTTTGAGGCTACAGCTTCTAGCCATTTATACCTTTTATCACACCTGGATAAAGGCAGAAGGGCTTTAACAGTTAGGTCAGGACATCTTGGGGTTGACATATACAGAGAAAAATTTTAATTTCAGGAGAATATTGGACAAATTTTCCTTATTTCATAATATAATGGAATGTTTTAGAAATGAGTTACATCTTGATCCTGCCATTCATTATCCCTATGGCATTGAGAGAATTCAAATAACCTTGTTTGGGCTTTGGTTTCTTTACCTATGAAATAAACTTGAAGTAGATGACCTTAGAATTTCCTTCCAATTTTAAATTCAATAATCCTTGTAGGTAAAATTACAAAAAAAGGACTGAATGCTAATAACATCAGTATTGGTGGATTTGTAGCTATCTGAGCAACTATATGACTTCTCAATCTGGAGGAAGTTCTTTTATAAATAGTTAGGAGACTTTATATTCTTTTAAATTTTTAAATAAATAACTTGGATGAAAGAGTACATCATATCCTTATCACATTTGTATATGATATCAAGTGAGAACCAAAGTTAATATGCACTTGGCAAAATCAAAATATGAAATGATTTTTATAAGCTGAGGTAGTGGGTTGAAAACAGAAAGAAGAACCTGAGCAGGGATCAATGTAAAGTTCATTACTTAAGTTAAAAAAAATCACATAAGCATACAACTTATTTGATATTGGTTCATATATCCTGCCAGTTGGAATTGTCTCCAATCTTATTATGAATCAACAATGTGATGTGGTTGCTAAAAATACCTAACATTTTTATTCTATATCAATAGAATTATAGTATCTAAATCATGTGAAGTCATAGTCCATCTATACTTGCACTGCTCTGACCAGAGAATGGTATATAAGTCTTGGAATGACATAATTATGAATTACAAGGTATTCAAATGAATTCAATCAGTATTGTGAGAGAACTCAAATTGCCTTAGACCAAGTATAGTTGAGAGAACTGGCAGCGTTTAACTTGGCAAAGTGAAGGTTACAGGCAAAACTTGACATATAACTTGTCTTTAAATATCTTAAAAACTACTACATCAAAAAAGAAAATCAGTTTATTCTGCATTATTCTAGGGGGTAGAACTAGAACTAAGAAATAATTAAGGAATTACAGGGGGAGAGGCTTTAACTTAATCTAAGAACTTTCTAGGAAGTAAAACTATTTAGAAATGGATAAGGTTGCTTCAGGAAACACTACACTCTAAGTAACTAGAAATGTTCAAATAGAGCTTAGATAACCATATGTTAGGGATCACATAAATGGGATTCTACCATTATGAGAACAGTTGGGCTCGATCAAAGCTTCTTAAACTGTAGGTTCTGCCTCCACATGGGGTTGCATAATTGAATGTGGGGGTCAATGAAATTATGATTTATTATCAGCAAATGTTTGATTTGTATACCTATTTTATATACCTATATACCTGGGATTACATAAAAATTTCTCAGATGAAAAGGGATCCTGAGTGGAAAAAGTTTAAGAAACCCTGGGCTAGATGACTTCTGAGGTTTTCTTCTACTTTGAAGATTCTATGTATTAAAAAGGAGATAAAATGACTAGTTCTTTGTATGGTTTAGTGCAAAGAATTCTGGATTTGTAGTCAGAAGAGGTGGGTCAGAATCTATATATGTGGTATATGGCAAAGCAGAACTTCATGGGACCTTTCTTTCTCATTTCTAAAATGAGAGGGTAAAACTGTTTGGTTTCTCGAGTCTCTTCCAGCATTATTATTATTTCAGCATTCCTGATTCCAGCATTATCTGATCTCATGTCATGCTTAATACCTAAAACTTTTTTTTTTCTATTAAGAGCTATTTCAGGGAAAGGTAAAATGGAACACAGAAATGAGCCTTGGAGTAGAACTTAAGTAGTGCTGGCTTCTGATCTGAGCTCTGACATTAATTTGTTGTGCAGTGTTGGATAAGCTGGTCAATCTCTCTGAACATCAGTTTCCTCATCTACAAAATGAGGAAGTTGGACTGGATAGATTATTTATCTATCTATCTGGGGACAGAGAGCCAATTTGCTTCAGTTCACAAGAAAAAATTATTAATTTTCAAAGCAAGCATTTACACCTTGGAAACTGGCAAACACCACAAAGTAGGTCTTGATTTATTGTTCTGTTGATCATCTTGACTTAGAAAAGTAATAGAGAAACTGTTACTAATACAGATTAAAGTTAAAAGTATATGATGCATACAGCATTTCTTTTCTATTTTCTCCTGGAGAACTGATTGTTAAATATTTAGCAGCACATTTCTATCTCTAAGTTTTTTGTTTTTTTTTTTTTTTGAGGGAGGTGTAATCTAGAACACAAGTTAGAACATAGCTTATAGTAAGGAGACTTGCGTACACTTTATATCTATTCTGTAAAAATAGTATAAGCAAATATCTCTGGATGGTTTTAAACCTTGACTTAAGTAGAAGATGTAATCAAATTATTTCCTGAGATCTCTTCAATCAATCAATAAATGAATCTATCAATCAATTCAGCAAGTATATGTCTGCCATATGCTAGACATCAGAGATACAAAGACAAAAAAAAAAAAAAGAAATAGTATTTCCCCAAGGAACTGACATTCTATTAGGAGAAAACAACATATTATATAAACAGATAAAGACCAAATATCTAAACAGAAACTCTTAAGGTGGAGTGAGAAGGTAGTAACAAATGGGAAATGAGGATAAGCTTTTTGCAAAAAGTGATGCTTATCCTTTATATTTTAGGAGGATAGGGACCTTGAGATGTTGTCTCTAGGTTTTGGATTCTATGGTGTTCTATGGCCACTCTATAATAGAAACTAGGTCAGTAGAGTTGTTTTGAATTGTGGATAATGTAATTTCAGTGTATTTTTGGCTCAACTTTGTGTCAGATCTGAACCTTCCTCCCTGAGCAATACATATACAAAGAGAAGATAAAAGAATCAAATCAGATTGGGGAAAATAGTCCTTCTGAATGGTATATTTGGCTACATTGTAGTACATCTACTTAAATTTTGAATTTTCTTTTTCTTCCACCACTCCATTGATAGCTGGAGTGATATTAGATTGTTCAGGAACAAGGCTTAATATCATTCTTTTGAGATTTACTCTTAAATTGATATTGATACCAACATTAGATTATCTTTAGTGGTCATCAATTTGCCTTGAACAAAAACCCATATTTAAAAATTTTATTTTTTAACAAGCACTATCTTTCTCTTTCTCTTCCTCTTCCCTTCTCCCTATTAATTGAATAATAACAACAACAATAAAAGAAAAGTAAGATTCATGAGAAATATGCATCAAAACAAACTCCCACACAGATGATATCCAAAATTGTATGTCTCATTCTGCATTTATGCCCATTGCTTCTCTGTGAGAATAGCATGCTTCATCTTTGACCCTCTAAATCTGTGTTTTCTCACTGAATTGAAGAGAGTTCTAAAATTTTTCAAAATTATTTTTCTTCATAATCTTATTGTCATTGTATGAATTGTTTTCCTGGTTCTGCTTTTTTCACTCTGTATCAGTTCATAGAGTTCTTCCCAATTTTCTCTGAAACGGTTCTTTTCATCATTTCTTATGGCATAATAACATTTTATAGCCTCCAAATACTACAATTTGTTTTGTCATTCCTCAATAAGTTTGACTACTATGAAAAGAGCTGCTAAAAATATTTTTGTACATTTATGTCCTGCTTTTTTTTTTCCCCATCTCTTTAGGTATAGATCTTGTAGTGCTATTGCCAGGTTAAAACTTAGTAACTTTGGGGGCATAGATCCAAATTGCTGTCCAGAATGACTGACAGTTCACCAATAGTACATACCAAAAGTCTATCTGTTTTGTTTGCCAATACTTGCCTTTTTCCTCTCTTGTAATTGTTGCCAATCTGATGGGTATGATAAGAACCTCGTACTTGCAAAGAATCACATTGGTAACCAACACCATTCTTCTGGTAATTTATGCTTATGATTCATGAAATAACACAGTATTCAAAGAATAAAAGGTGGGGAAAACTCAAAGGGCAATAATAAGGGTCAAAATGGGTATTTAAGTATGTTACAAATCATTGGAAATAAAGGATTACATAGAAAAAACAAGAATGGTATTAGAGAGATGTATGACTAGGGGGAAAAATAATAAGGCAAGGAATACCTTACCATTGGTATGTCCACAATGTGAAAAGAACTAAAGGAAGCTTAGTGATTCCCCTATGGAGGATTTATAGAGATAGATATTTGACATAGAGAAGAGTTAAACAAGATAAGCAGACATTGAAAACATCTTCACTGGAGACGATAACCATATCATTGATACCACAGATCTGTCAAGATGTCCAAGCTGTCAAAGCTTATTAAAGTTATCTTTAGTTTTGATGGGAGAATTAATTCTGAAGTTTAAAGAGAGTACCAACCTCAAAGTTATAGAGGAAGAAGGTAGTGGAAACCAAGAAAAGGAAGGTTAAATTTGAGCAGGCTTTTGATCTATTTTTCCATGGGGAAAGTAACTGGCACATGTATACTTTTCTTCCTTTATCACCTCTTTATTTCCTCTTTTCTAGCATGGTGATGGTGTTGGCAGGAAGAAATAAGATGGAAAGATATTTGACTGAATTGTAGTGGCTACCCTGGAAAAGACTAGACTAGTTTAGACTGGGGAGTCAACTCCAGTAGGCTGGGTTTTGTATTCTTCCAAACAAGTCCTGACATCATGTTTCAGGCATTGGCAGTCTATGGTGTTAATGCAGAGATGATTTTCAATGGGCCCTGGGCAAAACTACAAAGAAGGCCAAGTTCTTTCCCAGCCTCTCCCATCTTTTTCCTCTTCTTCCTTGTCCCTTAAATGTTAAAGCCCTCTTTCTGGCCTCCCATATCATCCTGACCTCTAATTGCCAAAAGATCCCATGCTTCAAAACAATCTTCTCTTTTCCTTTTTAACACACCCTCTTCACCACCCCTTTTCAAACTCCCTTTTCTTAAGACATCTCAATTGTTGAATTAATTGACAGTAAGATAGGAATGACTAATAGGCTTAATTCTGCCAGCAGGTATTTTCAGTTTATAGGATCATAGTTTTAGAGCTAGAAGGGTCTTTCAAGGCTATCTAATCTAGAAGTGTCAAAGATGTGGGTAGCATGTGTATGGCCTTCATCATTCCTAAGTGTGGCCCAAACCAAATTAAAATGTAACTGAGAAATATTTTGCAAAATAAATTAAAATGCAATAAAATAAATTAAAATATAATAAAACACAAATAAAATATAGTATGTCATTTTCAAAGTCAATATGCAATCTGCAGAGATCCTTATGTATAATTTAGTGTCCCCCATTTCTATTTGAATTTGATTATGGTTGTTTAGTTATTTCATTTGTGTCTGGTTCTTTGCAATCCTCTTTGGGGTTTCCTTGGAAAAAATACTAGAGTTGTTTTCCATTTCTTTCTTTATATAGCTATATCTACATATTTTTATGGTGTTGTTATTGTGTTCAGTCAAATTCAACTCTTCATGACCCCATTTTGCAATTTTCTTAGCAAAGAAACTAGAGTGATTTGCTATTTCTTTCTCCAGTTCACTTTACAGATGAGGAAACTGAGGCAAACAGGTTAAGTCATTTGCCCAGAGTTACACAGCTAGTAAGTATATGAAGTTGGGTTTGAATTCAGGTTTTCCTGACTTAAGGGCCAAATCCTCTATTCTCTGTGCCATATCACCGACTTATTTGAATTTGATATCATTGCTCTATTTCAAATTCTCGGATTTTATAGATGAAGCAAACAAAGCTAGGAGAAGTTAAACAAGCTGACTATGCCTCAAACTTTGGTGCTTTAGCTTCAGACCTAGTATGTTTTCCATTCTATCCCACTGCCTCTGATACTTTATAACATGGTTAACATAGCCTATATGCCAAATCAAAACTGTTCTGAATATGTAGAAATCCCTCAGAGGATAGTTTGCCTCTGCATGGCCAGTAGGTATTCATTTGTAATAAGTCTGATCAAATGTTATAGTCAAGTATCAAGCCTTCCAATGGACAATAATGACATATTGTGCCTTACTTTTCAAATCCGCCTTTAGTCATATATATGGCTTATTCTCTGAGTGGTCCCTTTGCTTGAGAATGGGGAAACTGGGAGAGACCTTGATGCTATTATTTCTTGATATTCTGCTGTCCTTTTCTTTTTCATTCCTCATTCTTCTTCTCCTTCACCAATGGAACTTACATGCAAATAACTTCTCAAACCTGTTTTCTTACAGTTAGATGACTTTTACCTCAAAGTTAAATGAGGCCTAAATCAGTGGCTGCCAAACTCAAATAGAATATGGCCACTAAACTGTACATCAGGATTCCTGTAGATTGCATATTGACTTAAAAAACCCCATGCTAATATTATCTGTATTTTATTGTATTTTGGTTAACTATTTCCCAATTGTATTTTGATATCTGGTTTAGGCCCTCAGCAATGTTGTGATCTACAGTTCATTTCCTATATTTGACCCTTTTGACCTAAACCAAATTTATCAGCTTCCTTCCTAAACTTGCTCCTTCCCTATTTCTGTTAATAGCACCATTAATGTCCCACTCATCTAGATTCAAAATCTTGAATCTATTTTCTCCTAGCATATCTAGTCATTACCAAATATTTTCCACTTTATCTTCTTAATATCTTTAGGAAAGGCAGCACAAAGTAATTCTCAATTTTTTGAGTGTCAAGGCCCTTTGTACATTTAAAAATGATTACCGAATCTCTTCTCTCTCACCCGCCCAAGAGCTTTTGTTTATGTGATTTATAGCTCTTAAAAATGTCTAGATCACACTTTGAGAACTTCTGCAAATGCTTAGAGAACTGGCCTGAGAGTGAGGAGGGTATGGATTTAGTTCTTACCTCTGAAGCATACCAGGAAAGTCACATAACTTCTCAGTGCCTCAGACAATTCTTTAATATGAAAAATTTTAGAATGGTTCTCAGTGTATGCGGGTAGAAGAATTACATTCCTAAAGTGATAAAATCACAGATTTGGTCAACATTAAAAAAAAAAAAATCACTGTCCCCTCTCCTTTACTTCTATTATCACCATCTCAGATGTGACTCACCTTAGCTATAGTTTAGATTATTACAATAGTCCCCTAATCAATTGTCTAACCTTTTGTCTCTTCTATTTCATTTTATACATTATTGCCCCATGAATCTTTTTATTATATTACTCTAATCACTGCAGAAACCTTCAATAGTTCCCTATAGCCTATCCTTTAAAGTCCTCTGCCTGGCATTCAAAGCTGTTTGCAATCTGGACCCAATCTAATTTCCTAGTTTTATTTCACAATCCTGCCTTCACATATTTCTAAGTCCTAGCCAAATTGGACAACTAATTTCCCTCTAAACAAGTCCTATGCACTAGACATGAATCGTCCTCCATTGAATTCTCATAACACTTTCTTTTTTAAATTAAATTTTATTCTTTAATTAACAGAAATCTATTTTTACTCCCTCCTCCTACCCCATTGGGGAAAAAAGAAAAACACTTATTCCATATAATTAACATGTGTATTCAAACAAAACAAATTCAAATTCCCTCATTGGCTGGTTTTTTTTTTTTTTTTTTTTTTTTTTTTTTTTTAAGGCTCTGTTCTATACCTTGAATCTATCACCTCTCTGTCAACATAGGGATGGCATATTCCATCATTCATTGTCTGGAATGGTGGATGGTCATTGTGTTAAAATACTTTTTATGTGCTGATCCTGCTCCAATTTGTATTAGGATCAAAGGATTGTAGCTATAGAGTCATTATTTTTATTACCTTGGTTATTTAATTCATTGCTTCATATATCTGGAGTTGAAGAAACCTTAGAGGTCATCTGGTAAAACCCTCTCTTTACAAGTGAGAAAACTGAGGTCCAGTGAGGTTGCTATATGCCCAGGGTCACAGAGTCAAAAAGCATCAGTGGTAGAATTTGACCCCATACTCTGATTCTAGAATCAATGGTCTTTATGTCATTTATTCTTATTATGCATCATTTACTTCTTTTATTAAGTGTTTAGAGGACAAGAACTCAATAATGTTATCATTCTGTCTCTTCATTTTCTATCAACAGCTCTGCTTGGTTTCAACTCCACTGAACATTATGAACATCATGGCCCAGTGTGCTAGAGTACCACTGGGCTTCTCCCTACCTTTTAAACTTTCTTTTTGCATTTTATGTTTTCCTATTAGAGCTCCTTGTGGTGTGTGTGTGTGTGTGTGTGAATTATTCTTTTTTTTATTTGTAGCCCAGAGCTTAGCACAACGCCTGGCACATAGTAGATACTTAATGAAAGTTTATTGAATTGAATTTGGAGGAAACTAATGAATTAATGCCATAGATTTGGTAGTTTCTTAATAAATAGTTATTTATATACATACACACATTATAGATAAATTGTTTTTGTTTGGATTTTTTTCAAGGCAACTGAGGTTAAGTGAATTGCCACGGGTCCCACAACTAGTGAATGTGAATTTGAACTCAGGTTCTCCTGACTCCAGGGTGGGTACTCTATTCACTGTGCTATCTCACTGTCCCTAGATGCTGAGATATTGGTGAAGGTTATCTGCTTCCCTACTACATTCTTAGCCCATCTGAAGGTTTGCATCCTAACATTGGAAAGCTCCTTCAAAAGTCCCCACTTATAAACAATGCTCAATAAAATACTTCCTTTTGCACCATTGACACCACTTTTATACTGCCTCGCTCCAAACAATTGTCCTTTTCTTTCTCCTCTTCACTGCAGCAGTTAGCCAACCTCTGTATTCCTCAGTACAAGGTTGGATTCCTGCCCAGTGTAGCAGAGGAGGGGCATGTCGGCTGCTTATTTCTTATACTCTGAAGCTCTATCGAATGGAGCAAACTGATGCCCCCCACCACAAACAAATATGCTACACACAACAAGCAGGAAGACAGTATGAATTTCAAGGTCTATTAGAAGCACAAGGACAAAAAAAGAATGACTAGCTGATGAAAAGGCCTGGAATCGGCAGGGTAAGAAATACTATTCTCAGGCTTCTTGGAGATTTCAACAAACAATGAAAAATAAATAAATACCACCAGTGATGATAAAAATGTACTTGACAGTGTACTTTTGATTGAGCACAGTAAGGTTCTGATGTAGACACTGTGTGCCCATGGTTTTTTCACCATACTGTTCGGAACAGCTGATTGGGTCAGGTTCAGAATGAGCATTAGTGCGTTCATGTAAAAGTGATTGGAATTCACAATGTATCCACCTAATACATTTATAACTTTTAGCAAGCTTCACTTTGGGATTCATTTTGGAATTGCTAAAGTGAGATGGTCTGTGGTATCATATTTTCATTTGAAAGCAAGTAGGAAGACAAAAGCAAACAAGCCTTTTTGGCTATGAGAGGATGACCTTCCAAGTAAAGAATTTTGGTCGGTGCTTTCAACTTCAGAGGGGGATGAGGCAGGAGGACTGTTTGTATCAGAAATATAACATGGAGAAACGATGGGGGGAGGGCTGCAATGTACCTTTCCTTCTAAACTCCACATACTGTTTTGAAAGATTCTGATTTCCCTGAGCCACTTTTTTTTTTTTTTTTTTAAAGCAGGAAAACATTATTGCTACCAGCTCTTTTTCCCCCCCTTAAACACTGGGCTGGCATGCCTATGCATGCTTGAATGCTCTCACAGTTACATATAAACCTTAAAAAGAGGCCCCCTTTCCCCCAACCTTGACTCATAGGTCCATACATGATATTGGCAGGGTTTAGAAAGGCTATGCACAATTCAAATAGCAATTGCATACACTCTTAGACTTTTGGACTTAAAGATACAGTTAATTTAAACGAGGGGAGCAGGCAAGATGCCAGATGGAAGAGCCAAGTGAAAAGAAGGAAAGAGATCACTTAAATAGAGAGAGGAGTCAATGGAAAGCTTCCACTAGATCTTCTGTGATTCATAATTCATAGGATCATAGAATCACATGTGGTAAGCAGAAACTTCAAAGATTATTTAATTCAATACTTTGATTTTACAAATGAGGAAACTGAGGCCTCAATAAGTAAAGCATTTTACCTTGAGTGACAAAAATATGATGGTAGGAATCAAACTCAGTTCTTCTGTTTGCAAATGCCACCTAGCACCTAGTCTCCATGGGTTTTGTACATGTGGCTAATGGATAGAGAGGATGACCAACAACTCAAGCACACTCAGTAGCCAGCTCAGATCTCCTCTTTTGTCTTTACCCCTTTCTCTTCTGGGCCCCCTGAGGCCCAAGTCAGCTTCTTAATCCTCCTCCTTTTCCTCAAGGGCCTCTCCAGTAGGCCACATTAAAGGTAGCCCAGCACGACAATCCCTCAATAGGTTTGCTTTGGAGAAATCACTTCCAGGAGCAGCAATAAAATGAGAAGATCTCCTCAGCACAGGCTTACCTGTGGAGAGTGCTTCTTTTCTCAAGTGGAGATTAAATAATAGTTAAGTATAAACAGGAGACCTGAGGAAAATAGCTTCTGACCAATGTTATGATTTTTTTTCTTCCTTCCAGTAACATGAACCTCCTCATAGAGTATATATTCAGAGGACCTAAATTTTTTCATTTCAAACATTTATTTGTAGTTTTCCTCTACCCTTTCTCAAATGGGTGTGTTTAAACTATCCCTGACTAGTAACCAAGTTTTTTTGTTTTTTTGTTTTTTTGTTTTTTTTTTTTTCCCTCCTTGGGAAAGAAAAGGGAAGGCGGACTCAAAGTAGAAAGAAATAATTAGAGAGAAGAGAGCAAATAATTCCCTCCTCCCAGCTCCCAACAATCTCCCAACTGAGTCCCTGGGACACGTGCAGAATATGTGCAATCTTAGAAACTGGAGTCTCCAAAGAGAGCTCAGTGTGAGGCTGGCAGGACTCATCCCTGCATGACAAAGGCAGATCTGGAGGGAGGCTGTGCCAATTCAACTCCCACCCATTGACACTTGAAAGCAGACCTTGAAGGTAAATTACCACAGAGCCAGAGAAGGCAACCTTTAAATAGCTCCCAAAAAGCAAAAGGCTTCCTATGCTATCTAGTTACCTCTAGGATGGAGTTTATCTGCACCCAAACAAGGAGTATAAGGTTGGGCTAGGAGAGCCAGTTCCTAGAGTCTTTGATACATGAAGACTAGAGATGGCCTTTCTCTTTTATCTTCCCTTTTCACTTTTGACATTAGCTTCCTAGGGGAACAAATCTGCAGGTGAAGATAATGAAAAAACAAATATCTCTCTTGGAATTTGGCTCCTGCTTTTAGTTATGAAGGCTGCAGCTGCAATCTAGGGGTAGGTGGCCTGAAAATCAGAGGGGTTAAGGGAAATTCCCATAAGTTCATGCCTGTGATCACATAGCTGGTTGTTGTTGTTTATCCTTCTATCTCTAAGAGAACCATGACATTAGGGAGATAATTCCATGACATTCAGGTGAATTGGATATAAGTGAGGGAGGGCTGTGCAAGGTCACTTGTCTCATTTTCTCCTCTAGAGCCATTTGGGTCCAGTGGCCAGATACAGATCAAGATAACTGGAGATGATCATAAGTGGGATGTGAAGTCAGATATTTTTTATTTCAAATCCCTGACTATGCCACACTGTTGTTACCCAAATTTGCACCATAAGAAGATTCTTTAGAACAATGAATCGGTTCCATATTTGGTGAAGAAAATATAGAGTCTCATGAAATAAAAATGAAGTACCCTATAAATTGGTCCAACCTATGAACACTGCTAACACACACACGCACACACACTTTCCTATTAGGAATTGTTTCAAAATCTTTCTATAAAGAAAATAATTAAAATATTTATGTCATCCATTACCTTTGGCACTATTAAGGGGAGTAAGCTATGATGCCCTTTCAAAGTGAAGTGGGAAGAGGACTAAATTAAGAAGCTTAAAGGCTTGGGTTTTGCTACTAGTTGGTTTTATGACTTTGTATCTCAAAGGGACATAAATTATTTAGTGCAACTGTTCCATCTTAAAGATGGGGAAAATGAAGACCTAGAGATGTGACTTGCCTAAAGTCATATAGTTGGTAAGTAGCAGAGTTTAAATTCAAATCCAGCTCCTCTGATTGCAGAATAAATGTTCTTTCAACTTATAATTTATTTATGACTTAAAATTTTATCCTTGCAAAAATTGTAATTAATTTAAAAAACTTTGAAGAAATTACAAGAGATACTATGCTATAATATTTGTCATTTAAAATATTGAGGGAGGCAATGCAAAGCCATACATTAAGAAGAGAACTTGTACACAATTGCAATATTATTGATACATCTTCAAATAAGGAGAATTAAAATCCTAGTTAACTCCATATAGTTGATAGTCTAAGAATAAAAGAGAAGAGTACATTGAACAGAGTAGAACTGACTGGATTTGAACATTTGCACCTTTGCCAGAACAGACAAGGAAAGGAAGGAGGTGATTTGGCAGATGTTAATTAATGAGTTGGCCATGCTGGAAGTATTGGCATGCAAAAATTCTTAGCAGTGACAGAGAGGAACAAAGTGATACTATAGTCAAGGAGTATAAAGGAACTGTAGGTGGAAGTGGTATCAAAGTGATAAATTCTTGATTGCTATAGATCTTTTTAAAGGCCTTTGAGGTCGAACATATTTTATGTTTAAGGTTTAAGACAGGAGGAGTTCAAAGAACTGATTACAGATGAGAAAAGTTGGTTTCTAACATAACCAATTTAGGGATGACAGTATATATATTATTACTTGCATATGGGAAAAGAGGAATGAGAAATCAGACAGGTGGAAAAAAAGCAGAGCCAACTTTTAATTTTCCCAATTGTCAAAATTAATCTTAATTATTGGTAAATATTGCTTTTATTAATTGACTGAAACATTATGTTTTAATGAATCTCTCTGAGAATGATGAAGGATCCTTCTAGTCAGTCAATCAACATGCATTTATTAAATGTTTACTATGTGCCAGGTACTGTGTTAAGAATTAAGGTTTCAAAGAAAGGCAAAAAATAGTCCCTGATCTCAAGTTTAAAAGGGAAATGATATAGATCACAATCTATCCAAGCCTTTTCCATATGTGTGATATAATTCTTTGTTTTCCATAGGTTTTCTATGCAATATCTACTTAATACATTGGAGACTTCTAGTAAATTCTTCCATGGGCACTTGTATAATACATGGGTTGTCCATCTTTTATCTTTTGTTCTCACTATAACAGATCTACTTCCTTTTCTAATTATACATTTCTTGCATGACATATGTAGTTTATATATGCATTTACATGTGTGTATATGTATGTGTGTGTATATATGTATATGTATAAATAAATATATATCTATAAAATATTTACTTGAGTATAATCTTGAATGTTGTTCCACTCATGCCACTTTGTATATTTCCATTGGACTTTATTTTCTTCAGAGATTGTGATGTTTAATGATTCTCAATCATATAGCATCATGAGGAGAATATTGGTGTTAAAAAAGATGGGCTTTTTACGTTAGGAACCAAATTAAGATCAGTGAAAGTACTGAACAATTTTCTAAATGAAATTAAGCTTTTTTTTTTTTCCTTCTGTTCAATTCTGGGCCCAACTTACTGTTCATTTTCAAGACCTAGGAAAATCTACGTCTAAGTATGGACTAGATGAATAAACTTCCTTTTTCTGTATGACATGGCTAGACTGTAGTTGTTCATAGATATAATGATTTGCTTGTGTAGAGAATTTATCTTAATGTCCTTTGAATGGCCATCAGCAGTATCCTCAGCAGCATCCTCAGGCTTGATACAATCAGTATAATATGATCTATAAACAGGATCATCTGGAGAACCTTACTATCTATAGAGAAAGTCTTCTTTCCATTAGGACATGTTTGATGAAAGGATCAAACACCTTTGGTGAACATATGTCTCTCTCTTATATGACTCATTTAATGTTGATAATCAGAGAAGCTTTGAAAAAAGTTATCTCTGGTTGCATCTATGAAAGAATGTTGTATGATCTTAACATATGCAGAGAGACAACTTGTTGGAAGAGAGCCCTCAAGGATGCTTTTTGCTCTATCAAGTCAGAGTCAACTGTTTTCTTTTCAACCATAGTATACAAGCAGTAAACACAATGGGATTTTGTGTTCTCTGTACTTTTCAGTCAGTTGTATGACTGTGAAGATGCAGTTTGCTTTAGAGAATATTTTAAAGAAAGCTGCCTGTGTTCTTCTTGTATGTAATCAAGGGAATCCTCAATACACACATAGCTCATTTCCATAAAGATTTTATAGAGATGAGAAAGTAAGCATATGGTCAGTAGTTACTGATTTCCTCTTGATCATCTTTTCTGGGTAATACTTCCATCTGTGTGTTTACCCCCCAAATGTTTGGTATCTTCTCTTTCAAATATATTAAAAATTGCTATTCCTCAGTGTTTTAAAAACTCTGTTACCTTCAGTAATGTGTTCTTGTTCAGCTGCTCTTCTTAAATAATAGCAGCCAATAGTTTGCATTTAAATAACTCTTTAATGTTTATAAAGGGCTTTACATATGTCATCTCATCTAGTCCTCACAATTCTGTGAAGTAGATATTATTATATCACCATTTTACAGATGAGAAAACTAAGGCAAAGAGAGAGGCCTAATTGTTTGCCCAGCTAAATAAATGCTTGATGTAGGATTTGACATGGAGGCTGTTAGCATAGAAGATAAGAGCTCCAGGACTGAAGTTAGGAAGATTCATCTTTCTGAGTTTAAATTTGGCCCTAGACACTTACTAGCTGTGTGATTCTGGGCAAGTCATTTAACCCTGCTTGTCTCAGTTTCTTCATCTGTAAAATGAGTTGGAAGGAAACAGCAAATCAGTCCAGTATCTTTGCTAAGAAAATCCCATATAAGGTCACAAAGAGGCAGGCATTGCTGAAAAGCAACTCCATAATAACAACAATTTCTTGACTCTAAATCGACCATTATGCTACCTATCTTCTGGAGAGCATTTCCAGGTTCTCATACAGAACATGAAATGCTGCAGAGAAATAGAAATAGTCATATGGATTAGTAGTTATTGATGTTCTCTTTACTGCCTTATTTTGTTAATAATAATCCTTTTCTTATTGAGATTATTGCCTACCCAGTATAATTAAGCCCTTTGTTGTTTGTGTCTAAGCTTGTTCAGAACAGTTAAAAAAAAATTCTGGGAAGAGAAGATATGTAAACTAAAACATCTAATTACTTAATTATGTACCTTATGGGATAAAGAGAGGCAGGGTGGCTTTGCTGGATAGAGAGCCTGGATCTCAAAGAGAGGAAGACTGACCAATGATACACATTGGCTAAGGGACATAAGGGCTAAGGTCATTTAACCTTTCAATGCCCCAGGCAACTTTAATACTGTAAGGAAAAGAATAATTGCTTATCTGCATTGGTGAATGAAGAGTCCTCATCAGGAATTTCATAGACCAATGAAATCACAACATGGACTTAAAAAAAAAGGGTGTGTGTGTGTGTGTGTGTGTGTGGAATGGGCTTGTAAGCTTTGGGTTAGTGGTTTGTTGAAATCAGTAAGATGTTTCTGTACCTTTCTAGTAATGAAATAAGGAGGTGGAAAAAATTCCAAGATTTCCAGCTCCTCCTATGTTTGAATTTCACAATGTGACTTCATGGCTTTTGTTGATTATAAATTGTTGTGGTGTAGCAGTTAGGGTCTGACTAGAAGCCAGGAAGATGGATTTGAGTTGAGTCCTGCCTTTAATATACTGGCTCAGTGATCTTGGGTAAATCAAATTATTCTCAGTATGTCAGTTCAGAGGCATCAAACTTCAGGTCTATTGGGTATGCAGCAGAACTGGATTCAATGTAGTTGGGAAGTTTTAGCAAAATAAATAAAAATACACTACAACATAGATAATGTTAAATTGTGGTTTTATAAGCCAATGTGTAAACTGTATGAACTCATTTGTCTCGAAGTTTGACACAACAGCTCCAATCAACTCTTTAAGACTGGAAGAGAAATTGTCAACTAGTAGGAGTATTAAAAGCTTTCTCACCCAAGGGTTCCCTATGCCAGTGAAACCATAATCCTTTGCTTTATGAATCATTAGATCATTAAAAATATTAAAATATGAATATGAAATTATAGTTTAAAATCAAAGAGAACTTTAAAGTAAAATTTTGTTTTCTATATTGCTGAAAAATTATTAGTTGTATATAATTGTGTTGATGGAGATTAAAATATCTAGAAATTCATAATATGGGAAAGAAATTTTGTATTAACATAGGAAGAAAAAGTATGTGGGGCAAGTCAATATTTTGTTGCATCTAGAGTTTAGAAGTTTTCTGATCAAACTTTTTTTTTTTTTTAAGGATTTCTTGATAATTTAGATGAAGGTGAGAATAATAATAGTTGACACATAATGCTTTAAAGTTTATAAAGCATTTCACATGTATTATCTTGTTTGAATCTTACAACAACCTGCAAGGTACATATTAAAGGTGTCATTATCCCCATTTTACAGATGAGAAAACTGAAGCTCATAGAGGTTAAGTGGCTTGCCTAAAGTCACATAGCTAGAAAGTATCAGAAGCAAGATTTCAACCTGAGCCACAGAAAAAACTCAAGGTCAAGCAGAGTTGGGAGGGAATAAGTATTTATAGAGCACTTACTGTGTTTCAGGCACTGTTCTAAGCCCTTTTAACAAATATCTCATTTGATCTTCTCAACAACCATTTGAGATGGTGTTGTTATTATTCCCATTTTACATTTTGGGAAACTGAGGCAAACAGAGGTTGAGTGACACGTCCAGGGTCATCCAGTTAATAAGTGCCTAAACCCAGATGCTGCATTCTATCTACCATACTACTAGCTTCCTCAAGATAATGATGTTATATTTAACATGTACTGGTTGACCTGCCATGGGGGGGGGGGGGAAGGTCGGGGAAGGAGGGGAAAAATTGGAATAAAAGGTTTGGCAATTGTCAATGTTGTAAAATTACCCATGCAAATATCTGGTAAATAAAAACTATTATATATAAAAAAATAATGATGTTAGAGGTAACAGGACATTAAAACCACTATTTATTGTGCAGATTAACAGAAATGTAGATGAAAGGAGGCTCTTCTTGTTTAAACAAAGTGATAGTGGCATTTTTAGGAAAAAGGAATATTTGAGAAGCAAAAGAGATGAACTTGCTGAGGGGGACTAGTATTGCTAAGAAATGGCTAGCAAATCTATGCATGCCATTTTACATCATGTATCATTTGGCAAATCACTTTCATGCTTGAGAAATGCAATCTATACATCAATAACACTGATGGTAACGGCACCCATGTTAAGTTCCTGGTCATGTCCTGTACTCATGTTTCCTTGCTCCAAGTGCTGTTATTGGAAGCCATAGCACTAAGGAAAGAAACAGAGTTAATGATTGGAAAAAATGCTATCCAGCTGTTTGCCTAGGACAAATATGATCTTGCATCTCAGGTCCTACCCTGTCAGTTTACAGAACCACAAGCGAGAGTAAGGACAAACCAACCAAAATGCAACTACTGAGACAATTCTATATAAATGGATTTGTATATATCCTGAACTTGCTGAGAAGTTGATTGAGGGTAGAAAAAAAATGTGGTATGCTGAAAGAGGGGGAGAATTTCAAAAAGTTAGAGCTGGAATAGTTCTCATCCAATCCAATCTCATCATTTGGCAGATGAAGAAAATTAGTTTTGAAAAGGTTAAGTGACCTATTGAGTTATAGGGTATTAAATGTAAAAGGGACCTTGGATATACTTTAATAATAATTAGTATTTATATGGGCAGCCAGGTGATGTGGATAGAGTACTGGGGCTGGAGTTAGGAAAACCTGCCTTTAAATCCAATCTCAAATACTTACTGTGTGATCCTGGGCAAGTCACTTAACCCTGTTTGCCTCAGTTTCCTCATCTGTAAAATAGGCTGGCGAAAGGATATGTCAAGCCACTCTATATCTCTGCCAAGAAAACTCCGAATGGGATCGTGAAGAGTTGGACATAACTAAACAACAATAGCCTTTATATAGTTCTAAACCTGTGCAAGGCACTGTACTAAGCAATTTACAGTTATCTCATTTGATCTTTACAACAAGCTAGGGAGGTAAATGCTATTATTATTTTTATTTTACAGATAAGCAAATTGAAATAAACAGAAGGTAATTAATTTGTCCAATGTCATATAGTTACTAGGTATATGAGGATAGATTTGAACTCAGGTCTTGTTGACATCAGACCTGGAACTTGATCCATGGCATTTAGTCCTATTTATTAATTTTATAAATGAAGAGACAGTTTTAGCAGGATAAAGGTACTTGATCAGTGTCACATTTGATAGAATATGAATCAGGAATGAATCAGGACTCAAACACAAATTTAAAGAACCTGGTTTTTGCTCAATCTAAGGAAGAGGTTTCCCAAAGGTTGGAGTAGTTCAAAAGTAAATGTTATTGCCTCAGTAAGTAGTGAATTTCCCATCCCTGGACATCTTCAAATAGAGCAGTTGTCTGAAATATTGTCAGGAATTACTATTTAGATATATGGATGGACTAGATTATTACTGTCATCTCTTGCAATTCAGAGATTTTATGATTCTGTGGTCTGCTAATCTCTAGACCCACTCCTTGTTCAACCATTTAAAATATACTCTAAACATTTGCCTTTTACTCTCTCCTAGATTGCTAAGTTCTAATCTTAAGGCCTCATAATAATTTTACATGATATAAAATAATAATAATAACAATCAGGCAAGTATGGTTAAAAGTAGCTATAATACCATATATAATTTTTTCTGGTTGTGAATAGCATTTTTCTTCATGAGATCTTTGGAACTGTCATGGATCATTATATTGCTGAGAATAGCTATCATTCACAATTGATCATTGTACAATATTGCTATTGCTGTGTATGATGTTTTCTTGGTTCCATTCATTTCACTTTGCATCAGTTCATTTTAAGTCTTTCCAGGGTCAAACATTCTTTACAGTTTTAAAACACTCAACTTCAGTTTTGTGGTGGTTAGTTGTTCTATTTACTTGATGTAGTCATTGTGTATACTGTTTTGGGGGCTCTGCTTTATTTTGTTATCAGCTCACATACATCTTTTTAGGCTTTTCTATTTATTGTCTGTCATTTCTCCTAGCACAGTGATATTCTATTATATTAATGTACCATAATTTGTTTATCTAGTCCTTAACTGATGATAATTTATTTTGTTTCCAATTGTTTGCTAGTATAAAAAATGCTTCTATGAATATGTTGGTGTATATAAATATTTTCTTTTTGTCAATGATCATCTTGAGGTTTGCATATCTAGCAGTGGAATCTCTAGGTCAAAGGTTGTAAATATTTTTGTCATATTTGCATATTTATTTGCATAATTCCAAACTTCTTTCCAGAATGTAGGAATTCATATCTCTACCAGTAATGCATTACCATAGCTGCTTTATCATACTACCTTCTAATAGTGACTATTCCTACCTTTTGTCATTGCTAATAATGGACTGGATGTGAGGTCAAACCTCAGGGTCGTTTTGATATTCATTTTTCAATATTCATTTCTCTTCTTAGTAATTTCAAACTTTTATGCACTTATTGTTAGCAGTTCTTTTGAGAACAGTTCACCTTTTGGGGAATGGCTGTTTATTTCTGTTGTCTATATTTATCAGAAATATTTGATACCCAAGTTTTCTTCCCCTAATAGACTGCTTCTAATTTAACCCTAAATACATTAATCTTGTTTGTGCTTTTTCTTTATGTGTAGTCAAAATCATCTATCTTATCTTTTATAATTACCTCTATTCCTTGTTTGATTAAGAATTCATATTTTCTCTATATAGCTATGAAAGGTATAAATTCTGTTTCTCATGTAAGTTTTTATGATATGTTGTTGAACAATCTGCTTGAGTATTATTTTGAACTTACTGAGGAATATGTTGTAAAATGTTGATTTGAGCCTGATTTCTATCAAAATTACCTTCTACTTTTTCCACAAGTTATCAGATAAGGAATTCTTTTTTAGGTAATTTATGCTTTCAGGTTTATTGAACACTGGTTTATTGAATTTCATGATTTCTAATTCTTTTTTGTTCAGACTGTTATTTTGAATCACATTTCCTTTTTTTTTTTTTAACCAATACCAAATATATTTGGTAATTTGAGGATATTGTGATATCTGAAGTGCTATTCTATATTCTACTCCCCCTCTCCACATTACTATTAGTATCTTATCTCTTTATCTAGCTCTGTAAATTATCCTTATGGTAGTTTAATTAGCATAAATCTGTGAATTTACTTTGTAGTACACTAGTACTACCAAATTAAATCCCTTCCTACACAAGATCTATGATGGGGGGGGGGGTCTCCTTTCCCACTAGTTCACTCTTTGAACTTTTTTTGCCCTCATTTAGCTCTGTTGCTTCATTTGTAAATGGGGATAAGGGGATAACTGGGCACGTGCTAAATTGTTCTTCCTGGCTGCTTCTGGCCATGTATGACTCAGCACTGAAAGTCTTGGAATACTGAAATGATGAGGCAATCTTCTTATTGGCCTCTGAATAGGAAGAACTAATAACAGTGACTATTTAAAAGAGTGACCCCACTTTGGTCTCTTCCCTTTGGGCTGCTAATTGTGTCAGGACTGCTTAAAAATGTATGCCATAAGGGGCAAAAGAATGAAAGCTTGCTCTACCCTCAACTAGTTGTCATGTGTCAATGAGTACGTAGCATTTAAAGCACCTGTCCTGCTGGAACAAGTCTATGTCTGGGTTGTGGGCTATATTTCACTTACATTCACCTAACTTAAAGTGAATGCGTTTCTACACCAAAATATATACCAACCTTCTGAATTTATCAGATATAGATGTCCTTGGTTCTTTTGATCAGAGCTGTCTACCAGCAGGGACAAGAGCTTCTCCTCAAGCATGGCCCATTTGACCAGAAGACATTTACCAGGAGTTATTCGGATTGAACAGAGCCAAGGTGAAATGTCAAATGTCTATTTGTTATGTGTACAAACTGCTTTATGTTTTGATGAAGTTTAAGCAGCAATCTCTCAAGATTACAATTATACTCATTAAATTGTGGAATCAATCCTGTTTTAAGTATTTTTTGTAAATGTGGAATTAATATCTGTCCCATACCTGATTTGTCTTAAAAAAAAAAAGTTTGTTTTTACTGCTTTCATTGGAGAGATCTAGACTTGAGCCAAAAATCTGAGTCTTAAACCATTTTTTTTCTCAAGGCATTTGAGTTAGGGGTTTAATGAGCCAAAAAGGGTAAGAAAAGTGAGCCTAATTCCTCTATTAAGGGCTAGTTTCCTCCAAGTCTGACCTCAGTATAAATCATGTGTGTAGGTCCATAATTATTTTAGAAGAGAAAGGTGATATAGTATCTATCCTTGGGTCCTGTAGCAAGTATTATTATTAAAACTATGTTTATCTCATAGGGTTTTTGCTATTGTTTTAATTTATTATTATGTAATCTGAAAAGACTTTTTGGAAGAAGCCATTTTCTGCTTTGTATCCTATCCTATTTGGTTTATTTTCAAAATATTCCTTTGAGTTAGAAAGACTGGCACTTATTATTAGTTCCTGCTTAGAATTGAAGCAGCTGCAGTGCACAGGGGTTAAGATGTCCATTGTTAGAGGGCAGGCTGACCAGGTTGATCAGCTTTTGAGATCCCAGGGCACACTGAATATTTTCTTTTAGCTATACTTGAGTTGTTTGCTTAGCAAAAAGCACTTTATCTCTCCTCTCCTACGCAAGTTTTAACACTGTCTCTGATACACTATATAGCTACTGTACCTTGTCTTTCAATTACATTAAATCCTATTATAATCCCTTTCTTATAACAAATCCTCTTTAATACCTGAAAAATTCAGCTCCCATGGGTGTAGCGTGATGTTCTTGAAATAAAAAAACAAAGCAAAACAAAACCCAAACCAAAAAACAAAAAAACAAGTATCTTACTGGAAATGCAATAGTTGTTTCATGTGCTTTTGAAAATGAGCCTGGCATAAGGGCTTTGCACATGTAGTTTACATTCAAATCTAGTAGTGAAAGAGGAAAAGTTATTCTAAGCCATCCAAATCTGGCTTGACCTATAAGCCAGCTGCCTTTGGCACAGAGCATTTGAATCAATGTGTTATCATGTTAAAATATGTTCTAGGAAGAAGCCATTACTATCAAAAACTGGGGCTTGGAATACTTGAATAGTGCCATTACCATAATTAATATAGATCAGAATGTTATCTATCAGTCTGGAACAAGAATACATTTGATAGAGGTCCTTGGTTATTGCCTACTTGGATTTTATTATTATTATTATTAGTATAATCTTTAGGGGAATCAGGGAGAATGACTTGCTTATTTTTTCTTTCTTAGGTTCCTGCTTTAAATTTGTTTACAACTCTAATGGCATCTGGAATGCTGTAATTTTTGCCAGATAACTTTTGGAATGATAATTTTATTCCCTGAAATATACATTCTTCCAAAATCCAAATAGAATGTTCTATCAATAAACACCAGAGCCCTTATCATTTGAAATTATCCTGAGCTTAAGAAATGAGCTTTCTATTTCATTCTATTTCATCTGCTCTAAAAGAGTGATGCTAAGTTATTTGATTCAGTTTGACATATATTAATACACAGTGTCAGGCACCATGTCATTATGAGTCCTTGCTCTCAAGAAGCTTGAATTTTTACTTGAGGAAGAGGGGAACATTAGCTGTGTAATCACTGATGTCAATTATGAGCCTCAGTTTCCCCAGATGTAAGAAGAGAATAGCAATATTTGCACACAGGGTAGTTGTAAGTACAAAAACATTTCAAATTAGCATAAAAATGTGAGATATTTTTAGGAGTCAGGCTGGACCTGAAGGTTGTCATTTCTTTAAGTTGATTCTTTTATCATTATATGTGTAAGAAACATATTTGATTTGATAATTTAGCATTATTCCATGTGACTTTGAGCCACTCATCTTTTTGTGTTATATATTGTTGAAGGGAGCCAGCTAGAAGTCATAGTGAATAGAGTGATGATCATGGAGTCAGGAAGACCAGAATTTCAATCTTCTTCAGAAACTTTTGAGCTCTGTGATATTTGGTAAATTTATTAACCTCTCTGGGCCTCAATTTCCTTGCCTTTACAATGATGGGACTGGCTTTTATTTTCTCTTCCAGCTTGGAATCTATGAACTAAGGACACAAGTAGAAACTTTACGAGCAGGTTTTTTTTTTTTTTTTCAGTTTGAAACCATTCTCTCTTTTGTTCCCCACCTCTATCCCTGCTGTTGTTTCCAGTGGACTTATGAATTTGTTCTTGGGAATTGATGGCCTTTTGGTGATTTTTTGGCAGGGAGAATGTTTCTCTAATTAATCAAATTATGACCTAAATCTCCCTTTATCCCACATATACCTAAAGCTTTATCTCTGTCCTTATTATTCTGTTATTGTTTTAGAAAACATATATACATATACACCTCTTTCAATTACATATTGGTCAGATTTTTTTCTTGTTTGTTTTACATTTTTATCCATGATTACCAGGTTAGGAGTCACACCTTTAAGAAATGGAGTTTTGCCTTCTTTTGGATGAATTTGCCTTCCATTTCTTATTATCCCTTTCAGAAGTAGGGGTTAGGGTCCCTATGACTCAACTTCCTACATGGGGTGTCCAGTTCCCCTGCCATAACCTTGTGCTGGCAGAGCTCTAGATTTTCATCTGGGTGGCTCTGGTTCAGGTCCATCAGGCCACCTGAGGGTACAGTGGGCTGGGATTGGTCACAGAAACCCTGGCAGCTGGCTGAACCTGTTTACATAAAGACAGAACACAGCAACTGATTAAAAGAGCCACCTCCTACTGGTTAGTTTTGGAAAGAAGCCCAGAATTTTCCATGGAGATAGTAGCTTCAGAAAGTTTAGTCAGAATCTCAGTGAAAGATAAGGGAACAAAAAATACTTATGGGGCTCCTCTGTCTCTGGACTCACCATTACTCAGCAAGAGTTAGGATGAAAGTATTTGGTTAATGCAATTTTTTCGCTAACTTTAGCTCTATGAAAAGTTCTATTCTATTATGTACAAAGGCCTAACCAGAGTAGTCTGAGCAAAGCTCAGACCAGACAGGCTTATATTAGGACCCAAATCAGTTCCTGTAACTCCTTAGGGCTTTTTGGATGACCTCTGATACTTAATTTGGTTATATGCCATCATATATGGGGGTTATAAGTGATAGGGACAGAATTCTATAAATGAAAAATTATGGCTTTTAGGTTTCAAACTTAGGAAGAAGGAAACCAAGACTTGATATAATGTGTCTACTAATAATTCATGGAGAAAGTATTAGTCCCCAGCTTTGCATATCACTTGTTACCTCACTTAATATAGCTAAGAAACAATATTTCTTATAGACAATGAAACAAAGTTCTCCACAGATATTTTGAACTGAAGATGGATTTGGGGTTTGTACTTTTTATGTATTTATTAGGATAAAGAATATCATGTTTCCTAATTTTATATCTATGTGCTTATAGACAAAGCGAATGATATTGATATTGATACAATCTTTTGTATTCAGCATATTTATCATATGCTGTAAAAATTCATGATTTGTCTATTCTTCTGCCCTCTAGACTGTTATTTTCAAAGGTTAAAAAATGAAATAAAGTCCCTACTTTTACAAAAGAAAAAAAAAACCTTTGCATAGATTATTATATAAATAAATCTTAACAAGTCCTCCAGTTCTTTTTTACCAAGCACAAAGGCTTATTGTGTGATTTATGTGAAAAGGTTATATAACTGTACTCTGTTACTTTAAATAGTATTTTTTATTTAAACTGCCAAGTTCTTCATCACTCGCAAAGAAAAAATGCATATTTTCTAAGCACAAAGGTAATTTTCAAGGACTGTAATTAGCTCATGATAACTCTATATTTTGTGATGTCTTTGCTGCTGAACTAGAAAAGAAATGGACTTTTTTTATTGTTGAAACCAAAGTATGGCACCTGCAGTATGTCAGTACAGTGAGAATCAGAGGGAGGAAAAAGTTTTGAGCTGTTATCCTTGGTCAGAGGAAAATTATGGATGTAATAAAGTGACAGATCTTGCATTTTTCATTTGACTCCATCTTTGTTAGACATCACACAAACACACACACACACACACATACACACACACAGCTCTATTTCCTCTTGTTCCTCTCTGACTGACCATCTCTTTCCAAGAAATGAGATAAACCATTCAAAAACTAAACAGAATTGTAGGTGAAAGTTAAAGGGAAGAGAGAAGGAAAAGTGGAGGAAAGCTAAGAGAAAAACACAGAACTGAGCAAAGTTTTTGGTTTGGTTATCTTTTTTTCAAGAAGAATGAGAAAGAAAAAAAATGAGAAAGAAAATTGAATGAAGACTAAGTAGAACTTTGAAGGGGAATACTAATGAATTAATTCACCATATCCTAAATGGTAGAATTTCAGAGCTAGGAAGACCTTAAAGGTCATCTAATTCAAACTGTACTGGAACAGAAATCCTTTCTATGATATTCCATTTCCAGCCTCCTATGAAGGGAATTGTGATTTTCTGAAGAGGTTTATTTCACTTTTTGGACTGTTCTAATTTCTAGGGTTCCCTCTTATCCCAAATTAAAATTTCCTTTCACTTTTTCTCTTTATAATATTTTTTGGGCCAAGAAGAAAGAACATGTCTAATTTCTCTTCTATATAAGATTAAGCCCTTGAAAATAGTTATCCTACCTACTATCTCTCCCCTTCCCTCCCTATATATTATTTTCTCTAATATATCAATCACTAATTCTTTCCACCAATGCTCCTATAATATGAGTTCTATAGACCTCTCAAAATTTTGGTTGTTGTTTGTGCTTCATTCTCAAAGAGGACCATGACATCAGGGAGGTGATGTCATAGCATGCAAGTGAATTGGATTTAAGTGAGGGAGGGTTGTTCAATATTTCACTTTCCTCTCCAGAGCCATCTCAGTCCAGTGCCAAGATATTGATCAATACTACTAAAGATGGCCCTGCACGAAATGGGAGATCTTGGCCTTTTTAAGCTAAGGTCTTCAACAGGTTTCAGTTTGACTGAGGCTGCACCCATGCAGTGATTAAGAGTATATAGCAAATAAATAAATAATATATATATATATATATATATATATATATATATATATATATATATATATATATATATATATATATATATATATATATATATATATATATATATATATATTTCTTCTTTCACCTAATCAAAAAATATGCATATATGTATAAAGAAATAAATCTAGGAAGGGAAGATCCTCAGGGTTTCTGGTAGAAGCATAAATGATTGCTATTCAATTTGAGCCAATTGCGACCCAAACAATGACCAAATGGTGCGTGGCCTAGGATCTATTGGTAACCAATGAGGATCAGATTGGTTTTAAGAAAGAAAGAAATCTAGTCAGGAAGGATGGAAAGAAAGAAGGAAAGAAGAAAGGAAGGAAGAAGGAAGAAAAGAAGGAAGAAAGGAAGAAAGGAAGGGACATGAAACTATAAATTTCATAGGTTAAATCTCAAGAAGGTTGATTATTCAGGGGATGCTTCATTTTTATGAGACTACATTGTTTAAAGAGAAGTAGATTAAGTGTGCATACAATGTGACTTTCAGTTAATTTATGTCATTTTTCTCTTTTTCTTCTTTTGTAAAAAAAAAAAAAAAAGCAAAAAAACACTATATGGAATTCTGACCCCTAGAATTGGTGGAGGTAGTGGAAGATGTGGTTATAGAGTGCAAGTTAGGGTGATAGAATTAGAATAATTCCTAGGGCAATGTGGAACATCTTGGAATAAAGGTTTGGCCTCCTTCCTAAAAAAAAAAAAAAGAAAGAAAGAAAAGAAAAGAAAATATAGTTTCAGGCAGCAAAGTCCCCTGAGAACCATATTTCCTCCTGGTATTAGAATGTCCAATTCTTTTTGTGTAATTAAGACAGCATGGTATGGATGGTGGCTAAAGCACTAGATCTGGAGTCAGGAAGACATGGTTTCATGTATTGCCTCAGAAAAATTTATAAGCATGTGATGACCCTGCCTGGGCAAGCCACTTAGCTTCTGGTGTCTATAAAACAGAAAGTTTGGTTTGGATAGCTTCTTAGGTTCCCTCCAACTTGAAATCTATGATTCTGTGATGCTGAGGATCCCATCTCTTGGGATTATTGTGAGGATCAAATGAGATAATATAGAAAATAGTTTCCTGGTTTTAAAGCACTATGAAATTCTAGCTATTATTATTGTAGGTACAATTTACAGAATATGCTTTTAACCAGAAGATCTGCTCCTCTACCGGGTGATTTTCTTACCAAGTAAAAGACTGTTAACTATGTAAACAAGTGGAAAATCTGTAATCTCACCTCAAGTTAAGAAAGTCTGTTGTTTTAACATAAATTATCCTACCCATAGAAGTGTTCTTTGGGAGTGGATGAGAAAGCTGTCATCTGCTTGGTCATCAACCAGTGTGTCCAGGTGGCCCTCTGGCAGGGGCCCAATAGTTATATAACACACTCCTATTCTGGACTGTGAAGTATTAAAGCTCAGTTATTGCAAGAATATCAGCAGGACAAATGATACCTACTTATTCAAAATATTACATTACAATTTCAACAACTCCCTTCTCCCCTCTCAAATTGATATGGGATTGAATGAGATAAATGCTTTCTCAGGCCAAGGTCCAGATACTCGGCTATGTGCGATGCTAAGCAAAGAAAGGTCACTGAATCTTCAAGGGAGCTTTGCAACTAACTGAAGAAAAGAAATGAGACAATGCCTGCCTCTTTTGATACATTATGGATAACAATTTTAATCAACATGCTCAGCAGCTAGAATTGGGCTATAGTTTCATTGTGATGTCTTTAAAAGTAATGCTAGTATGTTGAGTCCATGTCAGTTGGAGTCCTGGGTATTTAGAATCTCATTAAATCATGTTGTCTAGGAAAGTGTCAGATACCCTATTTAACTGATCAAATAAGGAAGGTCTGAAAGTTAATTTCCTAGCTGAGAGAGAGGAAGTCAATTAAAAACATACATTGCACAATAATCAATTTGCTTCATAGGAGAAACCAAAGCAAGTTTTTTTTTTTAATTTTGAAAGATGTATTTGAACCAGATGAAGAATGCATATGTCAGGAGAAAAGAAAAGTTAAAATGTAAAAGGAAATTACTGACTTAAGAGGACTCAGATATTGTTTAGGTGCTATCTTTTCAAAATTTTAAGTCTCCTTTCCACTGGCTTTAACATGTTGCCTTGAACTAATGAAACTCAATTGAATCTCTTCAAACAGCAGATACTTTCTCTGAGACTTAAAGGCTATCTTAGGCTTTTGGCAAAGGTTGATGAGTAATATAAATTCCTCTGTGTGTTCAACAGAGAAGACTGGGCTAAAATTAACCCTGCTCATGGACAGGAGGTAGCTGCCATGACACTGTTATCCATTATGTTAAAGAGAAGGGTTTCTTTTTAAACCTGGAGGAAAAATTCAGAGACAAAAAGCCATTTGAATGAATAATGTGACCAGTTTTGTTTGGCCTGGGTCACTTGAAGATATACCTCTCTATTTCTGTCCTGTTTTTCCTGACTACATTTAGCTTTTAAACAATTAGACATCCTTGAGCTTTGTAAGGAAAAAAAATGTCACCTGCTCTAGAAATTCCAACATTTTATATTTTTAGATGCTGGGGTCAGGGCAAGTGCAAAAATGATGACATTTCTGTCTTTACAAGCAATTCTTTTGACTTTATCTCTGCCAGAACACAACAAAGTGTGTATTGAAGGAGTTGATACTTTCTACTTTTAACCCTTTAGGATCAAAAGCACAAAGCATGGAATACTCGCATATTCTTGCAATCCACCGAGAGTGAAATGTTCTCCATATTATAAGAAAGTCCAGTTTGGAGAAGTGAGTGCTGGGTACAATTACTTTCTTGTTATTCTTAATAAGCTGTAGTCTTCAAAGTAAAACACAAATAGATAAATTTTATTTGCTTCCAAAACTAATGTTTTATGAACAGTTTCACATGTTAAAAAGAGGAAGTATATATTCCACTGGTGTACAGATCTACCTAAGACATCTCTATAAAATTTAAAGAAGTAGTCTGGTATGACAAACTTCTCAGGATACACATGAAAGCAAAGGAGTCAGAGTAGAAAAAAAATGAATTTGGTGTGAAAGACTGTAGGTTCAAATTCCAGTCCTGTAATTTATTACTGTATTACCTTGGACAAGTAACTTAACCTCAACTTCCTGATCTATAAAGGAAATTTTGGACTTGATAACTTCTAAGGTCATCATCAGTTCTAATTTGATGATCCCAATGAACTAAAGCACAATTGTACTGAATTTCACATAAGATTCAACTTTCAAATGAATGAAGTCCCCCAATTATGATGACTCAATAGATCTTGATTTCACAGTACAATTGTACTTGATTTCACACAAGATTCAACTTTCAAATGAAAAAAGTCACTTAATTAGATGTCTCTTCCTTGAGAATAGCTTTCCTAACCCAGTGGGATAATGGAACTCCCCTTCTCTTTCTGTCTTTTACTTCTATAGATAGACCACATACAAAGCTTGAGAACAGCCTATCTCCTTTAACTCTTATGCCTTTTACACCTTGTCTAGGCTTTCAGTTGACCACAGTGATCTGGAATGTATCTATAAGGGGAAAGTATGAGAGAAAGTGAAGAATTTGGGGAGGAAGAGGGAAAGAAATTATGACTGCAATTCCTTCTTACCTTTCACTATACTTTATTAGCCCATGAAGCTTTAATCCTTGTCTCTTTGCTTCACTTCTCCACATCTCTACTCCACAAGAATTACTCCAGGGGAATACTTGCCCTCCCTACTATGGCTGCAGGGCTGAGGGGATAGATTATGTTCCTAGTGTACTAATTTTGGACTATTAAATAAGTTTCTCCATAGAGATGTTGTTATACTTGGTAGTTAAGTACAGTAATATTATTAATAATATAGTTTACATACATTATGCGTTAAAGAGATTTTTATATGTTGTTCTGGGGAAATAATCACTATATAAACATTTTTTCCTATGGATAAATTTCTATATTCCAAACAACTAACTTAAAAAATGGATCACAGTTTGTTCACAGGTTGGGGCCTACTTTTTGCAGTTTTTCCAACATAACACTTAATCCCTAAGTCTTTATTTCAACTGTCTACATGGCTAGGATGTTCTTATCCTTTTGCCCCTCATTAGTATACAAAGTTCTCTAGCACTAGGTTTTGCCTTTCTTTGTATCCCCAAGCACTAAGTACAGTGGCTGACATATAGTAAGCACTTAAAAATACATTTTTTTTGTCTAAGGGCAGTAAGGATTGAAGGGGGATAGTGATATATATATAGCTAAAAAGGAAAAAAAAAAGAAAAGAAAAGAGGATTCTTGAGAAATTAAAAAAATATATGCAGAAAACAAAAGGAAATCCATTAAGAACCACAGAAAGGCACAACAGTTTTGAAAGTTGAATTTATTATATATTTTAAACATATAATTTCAATGTCTTTTATATTTTGAAAGTTGACTATATGTTGCAAAAGAAAAGCAACTTGTAAATAATGGAGAATTATAGTTTTGTGAGCAATTTTTCCTTTTATAATATATATTTGTATGTGTATATATATATATATACATATATGTGTATATGTATGCATATCTATAGCTATAGCTATATATGGAAATACTAATTTTATTTGGTTCTCTTAAGCTTAGAACAAAAAAGTGCTTGTTTATTAACTCAAAAAAGTTTTTTTTTTTAATCAGTGATTTGGAGTCTTCCTTGATTTCCCTTTCTTCTTCATCTTCTGGATGGTGAAGATAAACTATTGAGAAGAAGGCAAATCCTGGAGACCTGGGTTTGGGGAAAGAGAAGACTCTATGTGCTATTTGTTATCTTCTAGTTCTGTGAATAGAGGTAACTGTCTGAAGTTATCAACTCCAGAAAGAAAGCCAGTTATTCAAAATGGGAGGGAGTAGGAGGAAGGAAATACTTTATGGAAAATGAAAAGTTAACACCTTGCTGGACTATTAATCTATTAAACCAGTTTTGCAACTAGCTTTAAAAACTATTAGGCCCCCAAGATCTGTATTTAGTCCACAACATTTATCGTTGCTGCTCATATTTGTCAACATTATTCTTAAAACTATTTCCTCTGCTTCCTTTATTAGACCCTGGGCTCATGGCCAGTATTTATTTTCAAGGCTACTTTGCTCCCTCTTCCCTCATTACAAATGGAAAGGGACTAACTTAGAGGAAAACAATTCTAGTGGGTTGAAGCAAAAGCATACTGGTACTGACTTAAAACAGGGCAAGGAGGGGGAAGGAAAGAGTCTCTCTTTACTTTGTAGGGAAGCAGAAAGAAATGAACTTCTTATTTATCTTTACATTGAAGGATTCAGGTGCTAGATTCCAGGGACATTACTTCAATTTGGACCATATAGTTATTGGTAAAATTTCATTGATATTGAGAAAAAATACTCAATAATGAGACAATTTCTTCCCCTGCAAAATGGTAGCTAGGTACTCAGACATTATAAGGGAAGGAACTTCCCCCACCTTTCCCACTCTATAATATTTACCTTTATTTTTCTTCCATAGATGATAAAAGAATAGTGAGTTACAATATGAACAAGTACTTTGAGCTTCTTGGAAGAAATTCAAGACATTAATATTATTGTTATTACAAAGTGAGAGCAATTATTCAGTTGAGATACACAGCAGAACAGAAGTGGAACTCCTAATAATACCTGTACCATGAAACCATTTTAAATCTCTTTTAAAACCTTTTTAAAAGTGCTTTATTCAGATATGGATACAGCTGGCTTTAGAGACTGGTTCTGAGGAACTCCTTTGTCTAAAGCAGTTTACTTCATCCAGAACTGATTTTTAAAAAAAATGCAGGTTACTAATAGCAACAAGCATTAGAATATGTCATATTTAAATGTCAAGTGACCTGAACTTATACTTTAATTCTACTTAAGCTTCCTCCCAAATACACCCTTCCATTATTGAGGAACAAACCTTGTCCTCCCTGCTACTAACTCACTATTTTGTGACCTTGAATTTTAAAAGTAGGTTTTACACAGATAAACACAGGTAGGTTCTATCAATTTACTAGAGCTTTGAGCATAAACTCAATGATGGATAGAATGATTTTAATTTGAAGATTAGCCTAACAAAATGGAGTTTACTTTCTCTATGAGTTGCATGGTACAAACATGGTTTCTTCATTGATTGGAACTAGAAGGTGGGATCTTGTTGAATTTATCTTCCTCAAAAAGATTATTCTGTCTCCCTCTGTCTCTGTTTGTGTCTTCTATCTGTCTGTCTGTCTCTGTCTGTCTCTCTGTCTGTCTCTCTCTCTCTCTCTCTCTCTCTCTCTCTCTCTCTCTCTCTCTCACACACACACACACACACACACACACACACACACACACACACAGAGAGGAATAATGTCACAGAGACCTGAGTATTGGCTTTGTAGTTAGAGGACTTTAATCCCCTGCTCAGATACTGAACATCATTTTCCTCATTTATAAAATGGGATTGTTGAACTATGAAAGAATGAAACATTTGCAGAGAGTTTACTACATGCAAAATGCTGGGCTAAGCTCTGAGGACAGAAAAATAAGATAGTTTCAGTTCTCAGGGAGCTTATATTCAAAGGTGGGGTAGAACATGTATGGAAGATTTTAGCTGAGAGTCAGATGGAAAAGTCTAGAAGGCCTCTTGAGTATGTATTTTCCAGTTCTACATCTATGATCTTGAGTTTGTGCTGTGATGAATTTTTGATGATAGCAATAAAAATCATTGATTAAGTTATATATAGGTAAGTGTGTCATTAGTGTTGTTTGAAGAAATAACCACACCATAGGAAAAAAAAAACCCCAGATATTTGAAACACTGAATTATTATATTAACTAGCTATTAGCCAAATGAAAAACAGCAGAACAGAGGAGCTTCATTTCTTTTCCCCTAAAGCAATATAGAAATTGAAAAAAATCTATAATTAGAGAAAGTTAATCACAAGAGGTACTATTAGAGTATAGATAAATCCAGACCTTGATGTGATTTTTAACTTTCTCATTTAACTGGGTTGGTGAGAGTTGATCAGGGAGTCATACCCCCAAATGAGCAAGGAATTAGAAGAGAAAACTAAAGTTAGCTCTATACTTAATGTTAATACTATCACATATGCTTATGAGGAAAGGGGTTCTTCAAATATCTGTTAGCTATGCAACTATAAAGGTTTTTGTTGCTGTGTTGACCTGACTTCTGGTGTTATGGGCAAGCCAGGTTTAGGCTTTATAGCATGCCCAGGTTGCTTAACTTGAAGGTATCCCTAAGAAGGCTTGCTTGGGCATGCCTACATCTCCTAAGATGAAGGCACTGATTCCCCTATCATGAGTAGGGAGGTGGGTTAGCCTCCTTTGATTGGCCTCATAACTGTAATATTATTTTTAAAACTGACGAAACTGAAGTAGTTGTTCTCTCTTTTGGCTGGAACTCTTTCCTGCCTGTGTACCCCTTCCTACTAAGTCCAAAGGGTGAGGATCACAGTTCATCCACAATGCCCATGCCATGAACTGATTCAGTGGGAGGGGAAGGACTCCTTTTCCCTGATCCCTCTCTTATCTTGGCTTTAAGAAATGGATCTAGAGATTTCTGGTGCTGTTTTGTGAAATTTATTCTGAGTTCTAGGTGGTGGTGGTGATCTCCACTGGTCCTAGGAGATTGAGCCATGGCAGGAGACTTGGCAGGATTTCCCATGGCATGTCATAGCCATACATCCAGCTTAGTTAGTTTCCCAATCTAGGAAACCTGGAGAAGAGGTGGGGATAGTTGAGTTTGGAAGTGAGACATGCTCTATGGGAATATAACTAAACTGTGAATCTAATCTCTTCCCTTTTCCAGAGACTTGAGGTGGTGCAAGAGGAAAGGAGTATTATGTTGGGAAATATGTTTGCATATTTGTGATTATACATTTTGAAATATTTTTAAAAATTTACTACTATGAATAAGCAAATAAATATTTATATAATAGTTACTATCTTCCAGATTCTTTGATAATACGACCAACATTTTTATTTTAAATATAGATACATAATGCATATATAAGACATAAACAAAAGAAATATTTTTCTATTTTGTAGGAGGAGGCACTAATAATTGAGACCTTTACTCATATGAAGTCACATGTGAAGTTTTGAAAGAAACAAGTAGGTGGATAAAGGAATTTATTCTAGGTATGGAAGACAGCTTATGCAAAGGCATGAAGCTAGCGTATATTATGTGAAGAATAACAAGTTTGATTGGATTGTGGAGGATGTGGAGGGAAGTAAAAATTCTTTCCAATAGAGTTCAAAGGAAGCTCTTCAATCTAATCTGAAATGAGAAGGGTTAGAATAAGATGAGGTTGATAATTATGAATTAATGAGAAAGGCACTAATTAGTATCTTAGATTATTTGTTTTCCTTAAAAGATGGCATCTTTTTATATTTAGGCATATGTTCAATATATAACAAAGGTTGGAAAATGTTATGCTTTTAAATCTATTGGACTTCATATATATATATATATATAGTCTAGAACCATTGGTCAAACCATTTGATGAAATTGAGTTTTTTCAGCCTAAATATATGAAATCACAACAGTAAAGATGGCAATTTGACTAACTGTGGAAGGGAATGAGAAGATGAACAGAGCCTTATAGGAGACATAACTGTTTTTCAAATTCCTTGTTTTAGTTGTAGCTTTATGAGCAGAATGTAATATGGGGCGGTGGATTTTTTTTTTTCATTTTTACTTTTAAGGTTTCTATTCAATTACTTCTCTGTGGGAACCCTTGAAAAACCTGAAGTCAACAGAAACACACTCTCCCAATTTGTCTTTCTGTCTGATTCTATCTCCCTGTCTCTGTCTCTGTCTGTCTCTCTGTCTCTGTCTCTCTCTGTAACTGTCACACAGACACACACACACACACACACACACACACACAAGTACAACACACATACTTGGGAAAGATTTTAAGTTGAGTTGGCACATGTGAGTGAACAACATCATTCCAGAAGTGTTCTGGATTTATTCATATAAAATGCCAAACTCTCTTACTTATTTCTGTAAACTCAGATGATTGCTAGGGCCCCTTCCAGCTCTGTGATTATGTGAATGGTAGGTGACACAGCAGAATTATGACTTATCAGTTATAATGTACTTGTCTAGACATAACACCAGTCTATAAGGCACTCCAGAGTAATCATTTGCTCTTCAATTTTTATTTTGCAAAAAGTATAGTCAGTATTATTTCTAAACATAATCATGATATTAAAACCTAACATTATTTTTCAGAATCAAACAAGGAAAAGCAATGTTTGAATTTTAAGTAGTTAAAGCCCAATGTACCAACCCCATACATTTGAATTCTTGTTGGATATGTTTCCACATAGTGGCAGAGATATGCACATTGGGGTGACCTAATTAAAAACTTTGAGGCAGAGGGAGCAAGAAACCAAGCTCTGAAACCCCATGTGGCTCACATCAGTGAGACAGCTAAAAATGGCTGTTTTAGTCATAGGGCACTTGCAGGCTTTGCTTGCAGACATATTCTGCCACCAAACACTTGATTGTGCTCACCATTTCAGCAGCTCAGCACATGAGGACGTTTTATTCTCATCCACAGAAGCTCTTTCCAAACATTACTGAGAAAACTGATAAGAAGAAAAGTCACCCACTGATTTGTTCTCAGAAAGAAAGCATTAGATTTAACTACAGGGCAATGCTGCCCTTATTCTTCCAGACTCAGCTGACAGTCAGATTGCCAGGCAGTGTTTACTCTGCCAAGTGTGGTGGTGAAATGAAGGCAAGCATGTGGTTTTTATTACCATTTTTTCAACTTTTTTAGGGTTTAGAAAGAAGGACGTCACCATAGATGATAATTCAGCTTGGAATGAATATATTTTAAATGAAGTCTTCAGCAACTGGTGATTTGTTTTAAATTCTCAAGTTTATATTCACATTTCACAACATGGACAACTTCAAGTACAGGATGTGCAAAGATCCTACTACATGCAAATAGCCCACTTTTGAGCCAAATCCTCCTCTTAAAAAAACAGCCCTAAGCCTTTACTTAAAACTTTTTAAAAGATAGGATTGAAAAAAGAAACCAAAGAAAAACAATGAGCTGAATTCTGCCCATCTGTCCACTTGTACTGCCTCCTTTGAAGTCCTCTCTGACTTTTTCTCTGTCTCAAGTCAGAGTTTGCCTTAAATTAAATCAATCTCTTTTTAAACTGTATATTCAAGTGCTTTAATTTGGCATTTAAGATTCGTGTTTCCTCGTTTAAAAGAGGAGATGAGCCTGTGATTATTCATGCTCTGAATCCTCCTGGGTAATCTTAGAAATACAATTCTCAGAAGTTCTCAAACATTAAACTAGAATGAATGATATAATTAATAGGAGGCTTTGGTAAAATCATAGATTTTTGAGGGGCTTTATTTAACACACAGAAAGAATTTGTGAATTATGGAGATAGCATAATGGATTTGGAGTAAAATTTCTTAAGTTTGGGTCCCTATTTTGAGACAGTAGCTGTATGACCTTTAACAAATCATCTAACCTATCTTAGTTTCAATATTCTCATCTGTAAAATGGACCAAATGCCTTCAACAGTTCCTTCTAGTTCTAAATCTATGAACCTAGGGTTTATGAAGTACCATTCCACAATCTCTCTCTCCCCCAACATCAAATACAGTTTACTCACAGTCCATTATTCTTACTATCCAAATGGCTTTGTCTTCAGTACTCAGCATATCTCTTTGAAAATCTCCCAGTCATAAATAATATATTTTCAAAGTAATTTTAATTTTAGTAGGTGGCAGGTGACTCTTAGAAAACTGTTGCTTTCTTATACCATTTTAGGGATTCTGGGAAACTCATTAAAAAGTCATTCTCTTGGAATCCATGCCATTCTGTCAGAGCTTATAAAAAAGTAGAAACCAGAAACATTCCATAAGTTTTCTAAGTTGGTACAGTTGGATTTCTCTGCAAAAGCAACTCAACCTCTCCCTGTCTTCACCCCAAGCAAAATAGTAACCTGTCGGTCAAGCTACATTCGCCTAAACAAAATGCAGGTCTACTTGAAAGGATGTTGTCAAACATAGTCATTTGGGTTCCAAATATATGCTTTGTAAAAAATGTACATAAGTTGTTGTTGTTTTTCTTAAATATAACTACAGCATTAAAAACACTGTCATGATTGTCAGAGTTCAATAAAAGAAAGCGGTGTTTGAATTTTAAATTGTTGATAGCCTCTACAACCATTTCCCCTGGTACTATTAGCTCCACAGAACTTGGTAATAAAGTAATATGAAGAACATTCTAATTTCTCAGATTAAACAATTCAAATGAATCCAGTACACATTTGTCAGACACGTATTGTATATAGAGCACTGTACTAGGAACTGAGGGAAACACTAACTTTAGATAAGACATATGGAGTGCTTTGCAAATCTTAGAATGGTGATGAAGTAAAGTTGTAAGTCTTTTTATTAATGAGGATGCTGCCTGGCATATAGTGGGCAGTTAATAAATATTTGGTGAATTATTATTTTCATCTTCATCATTATTTATTATACAAGAGATATTAGCTCTATATCTCAATGCCAGCCTTGAGTACTATGGAAATGATACTGTGTATAGCTGAATCTCAGGGGGCCAAATGGTTCTGAATGGCCCACATATGTTAAGGGGATGAAATAAGGCTGGAAAACTAGAATAGTTGCCAAATTATGGAGAACAGAATAGTTTTAATGAATATTAATTGTGTACCTGGTGAATTTTATTCAAACACACAATACTCTATAATGTATATGTATATAGGTATGTATATATACATTTATATTATTGATTAATATATATAAACAAATTTTTCTTATATATATATATAAATAAATATATACATATATATTTATATATATATAAACAAATATTTCTTTCTTTCTTTCTTTCTTTCTTTCTTTCTTTCTTTCTTTCTTTCTTTCTTTCTTTCTTTCTTTCTTTCTTTCTTTCTTTCTTTCTTTCTTTCTTTCTTTCTTCTTAAAGCATGAGTTTTTCCATTTCATCTAAATTGAAAGTATAGGGGCTTCTAATGGGCTTTATCCCACTATTGATACAAGGAAAGTTGGATGTGTTTTCAACCTGGGCCCTTATACCATCTTAGTTAGCCTAATGGACTGCTGATCTCTAGGGCTAATTTATGTCAAACTTAGCATGGATACTTGATCCGAATAGCTCACTGTAACTCAAAACTACCATCTCAGGCTCTCCAGTAGTTAGGATCATAACATGAGATGCTACTTTCTTTCCCTGTTACCTTCTCTGCTCCTCCCATTTACTTACATATTGAGCTAAAGATCATCTTAGGAGTAGCTATGACTGTCTAATTCTAAGCTAGTAATCTATAAGAGAGGATGCTGACATGCATCCAGAAGTCCAAAAAGAAATTCTTATTTTTATCATGGGATCACTTCCTGGTTTTTGTTAGATAGGTATACTGGCTATAATTAATTAGCTGTCAGTTAACTATAACTAAGGAGAGGTTCTAGACATTCTATTCTAGCAGACTAAAGACAAGAGGATTTGGCTGGACCCTCTAGAAATGAACCCAAAAGATAAGAACAGGGAGAAATACCCAATAGATCATGCATATTCAACAGCTACGAGAGTATCATTCAGCTAGACTCTAGATTAAGAATCCCTGATCTATTTTAGCATTCTTTCTTTAGAGAAAAAAGATTTAAAAATTCAAAAGTAGATTTTACAATTAGATGTAGTTTTGATGGTATAATGTATTATCAGTGATGAAATTATGACTTTCTGAGTTTGATTGTCTCTATCTCTCTCCTATCTTCCCCCTCCTCCCACAAATATATAGGTCTAAGAGATAGTAGTGCTTATAGTATGCATTTATATAAGGTTTAGGACAATTACTGTCTATTATGTACAATTGCATCCTGATTTCAAAGAGAAAGCTAGTGGGGAACACAAGGGTTGAGGCTGGTAGGTTTGTCTTTATGGCTTTTCCCTGGAGGTTGGTTAGTGTTTCCAAATGTAACATTTCTAAAATATACTTAGTATGTTTAGGTTAGCTACTTTTGACAGAACCTGGCAGGGGTCCACCAGAATCTAGAAGTCCTAAAAATCTTGTTGAAGTTGAGAAAGACAGGTGGGATGAGCAAAGATTTACACTTAGCTACTTACAGAAGAAACTCATTCTTTGAAAGGGGGCCTGTGTCTACTTATATGAATGAATCAACTGCAACAAAGTATATTTCAAAGTTTTGACAGTTTTTACAATCCATTGTATGACAATCAGTTGGATTGACAGTGTGATCTTATTCAGTCATTAAGACAGCAAAAAAGACTGGATTGACTGTACCCTACTTCATTTCCCTCAGTCATCTAAATGTGTAACTACTGTTACTATAAAACAAACACTTATAAAATGAATTCTTAGAATTTCTCTTAAAATACCCATTTAAGGATAGAAACTTTCACTAATTCTACTTTTTGATGCCTCATGACAATATGGAGTTGACCTTAAGTCCTAAAAAGGCTATTAGTACAAGCTCTAGCAAGTTCAGTAAGATGGCTTTGAGTTTTGGTGGTAGTGAACTTTGTCATAGAAGGTTAGCGCCTAGCTGATGAAGTTTGTTGCTGCTGAGTATGCCTAATAAAGATTAGAACATGAGTAGAAAAAATTTACTTTGCCTCCTTACTTCATCCTTTGTTCTGGCTTACTTATTTGCTTGTCTTTCTTTTTCTTAAAGCACGAGTGTTTCCATTTCATATGGAAGACAGATTTTCTACAATTATAGCTTAAATCAGATATTGCTGATCATTTCAGTGGATTACTTATATAATAATATCTAGAATTTAATGTTTGCTAAATATTTTACACATATTATTTCACTTTTATTTTCATGACAACTTTGGAAAATTATCTCCCATTTTACAGATGACAGACAGAGAAAATGACTGTACCTTGTACCTTTGAAAGACATATTTCTTAAGGGAAAAAGTAATCTAAAGTATACTCATATGTATTTATAGATCATGGTATATAGGCATACCCTAGGGGAGAATTCCCATTGGTTCTTACTCTAAGTGGAAGAAGGGTCAACAGAGATGTTATTTCAGAATGTGCTGGCCCACTTGTTCCATACTATGCAGGGATTTGATTTTACTTGTTATTCTTATGATATTAGTTCCAGGGCATTAAATGAAAACTTTTTGATATTGATGTGGCTAGTCAAAGACTCAGTTGGTTTGAGAGGGTGAAGTATGATGGAGCTCAGTCATTAATTTTGGGGAAAATAATCAAGAGAAAATTTTCTTATTTTGTGAAGAAGAAATGAGAGAAAGTATACATTGAAGAATATGTCTCATATAATATACAATGTAACAGCTTTCCTATTTGGGATGAGATAACTCAGCTCCACAAGGGGTGGGGGAAAAGGAAATCCCTAATCTCATCCAAGTCCCTGATGTAGCAAACTGGAAAAAAAATATATTGGAGACTGCCAGCTCCTCTCATGAAGGATTCTTCCAAATGTAATCTTTTCTTCAGAAACCTGAAATGAGATTAGCTTCTTCCTTTTATTTTGAAGAAATTGGAAGACCATGGCACTTTTCTGCCAGTGTAGAGAAAATCCCAGATTATGGGGTTTGAGACTTAGGTTACAAAGATATTATCAAAAACACAAAATTGTGACTTATTGATTCTGGTTCTCTCATTCGTTCCCACATCCAAGATTAGGAGATGGTAATTGTACTAAAGGGACATTATTCTACATAAAAAAGGAAATCATTGTATCTGCCTCCTTTTCTCATGCCCTAGTATCCATGTGCATGTGTGTTGTGTGGAAGAAGTGGGGAAGAGATTGGTGTACAAGGGGATTTAGAAAAAAGATGGAGCTTTCTTCTGGTTTTGAATGTGTGTGTGTGTGTGTGTGTGTGTGTGTGTGTGTGTGTGTGTATTTCTTATAAGTTCTATTTCTACTTTCATATTGCTCTGACTCATTAAAAGAGAAAATTTAAATAAATGAGGAGAATAGAGTTAGGAACTACACATTTTCTTAATAGAATGTAAATTTCTTGAGACGAGGGACTATTTGTTCTTTTCCTTTATTCCCCTAGTCCTTAGTATAGCATTTGACATATAGTAAGTGCTTAAATGCTTATTCGTTGATAGTTTGATAAAAGATAAAATATTTTTTCTCAAAGGAATGTATGAGAAATGAATGCACAGAAAAAAAGAGAACAAAACATGATATGATTATATTTTGTATAAATTACATATAAAATTGGAGTTCAGAGAAGAGAATGATATAAACGAAATAGAAGTCATCAACATGATAGCATTGAGACTTGAGCTCAATGTATAATGGTAGAATTTGGATTTAGTTACCTTCCCATTTAGAATGTAAGTTCCTTGGAGGCAGGTACTGTTTTCTCCTTTTCTTTGTGTCCTCAGTAATGTTGTTCTGTTGTTTCAATCATGTCTAGCTCTTTGTGACTCCATTTGGGGTTTTAAATATACTATAGTGATTTGCTATTTCCTTTTCCAGATCATCTTACAGATAAAGAAATTGAGGCAAATAGGGTCAAGTGATTTGCCCATAGTCACATGGTAATGTGTCTAAAGCTGAATTTGAGTTCAGATCTTCTGGCTGTAGGTCTGGCACTCTATCTATTATGCCACCTAGCTGCCCCATCTAACACAACAAATTCTTAACAAATACTTGTTGTTAATTAATTGATTTAAAAAGGAAAGAGAAGGAGAAGCTGAGATTTCAAGTGAAGTGTATGAGAAAAATCTTGGAATGTATGTTTCTTTGAGAACAGGGATGGGTTTACTTCTGCTTTTGTATTCTCCATCCTTAATTGTGCCCAGCACATAGTCATCACTTGATAGATTCTATTAATTGATTGATTGATGGCAGTAGGTATGAATAAGGTATTTGTGGTAGTAGCAGTGGTAGTGATAGTGTAAATGTTATGGGCTAGAACTTTGTACTTGAAACAAGGATTCTTACAAGATGCTAAATAAGTGGAATTGATGAAACAATGGTTATCTAGTTTAGCATGGTGATTAATAGTTCTCTAGTTCAGTACATGTACTTAGTACTTAATATAGCTCCACAAGATTGACATATATGATAATGTAATTAGAATAGAGCATATAAGCTGGGATAAACTCAGCCAGGGTCAGACTTGGAGAAAACAAGAGGACTGGAGGCAGGAGCTCAAGCTCTCAGAGCAAAGGAGAAACAGATTCATTCCATCTTCATCAGCTTTGTGGTAGCTGGCCTGTCCTCCTGCTTCTCCCATCTCCCATTGAGACTAAGGCCTGTTTGAAGGGCCTCAAGAAAGCTAACTGGGCCCCAGGCAAGGAGACAATAAAGAATTTGAAATTTGGACTTTAACACCTGGCTATTCTCTTGGTGATTACTCAACTGAAATGAAGGCTGGTCCAGAGACCTCCAGAAAGCCAACAAGAATACTATATAAAAAGGCATTAAGGATCTAGGCTTGCCTGGAACAGAAAGATAGGATATAATGGAAAATGAGGCAAAGTGGGGTGAGATTATGAAGTTTTATATCTTGCTTTGAGAAGTTTGGACTTAATCCATTGGACAAATGACAACCAATGTAGGTATGTAAGCAAGGGAATAAAATGAAAATCTACTATACCATATATTGAAGGAAGAGTAATAGATTTTCTGTACTTAATGTTTGTGGCACTATTCCCTGAATATCATTTGCATCTTTCTGCTATTCAAAGAACATTAAAAAGAATCAATGAAGTTCCCAATAGACCAGTCATCAAGGCAAACAACTGGGTCCTTTCTCTAAGTATATTTTTATTACAGGTTGTAAAGAAACACACAGGAAAATGGATACTCTATCCAAGTGCTATGTTAATATTTTAGACCCATGTTTTATTGTTGTTTTTAAGGCACGTTTTAAGCTCACCAATTTTTAAATGAAAAAAAAAGTTATTAGTAGCAATAAACAGGGCTTGTAAATAGCATGCCCATCAGAACAGAGATAATCAAAATGGCTTTTTTGGCTACTAAAGTTTGAATAAAAGCTTTGATTAGTTATGAGGTAATTTTGAGAGATGATGACTTGGAGTTACAGAAAGAAAAACAAAATTCCCCTGGGTTAATGAACGTAGGGCAGCTATGTAACCTTTTGGTCATTTTGTGAAGGCCTTGTTTCCAGAAAATAGAAATTTATTTATTTATTTTTAGCATAGAAGAATGTTTGATCTGAGACATATATTTTAACTTTGTACTTTATCTTATTTACAATTTTTTTCCTCTGTGAACTCTAAATCATCTTTGAGATAGATCTAGATTTATATGTTATCTAAGTTAAGTAGATAGGAAAACTCTATAGGAGAAGCAAAAATAGTCCAGTGTTGAAAAGATTTGACTTTCATCGGTTGGTTATTAATGGAAAGCTCAATTTAAACACACACACACATACACACACACATACACACACACACACCTCTTCATCAGATCAAGAAGGGGTGTGTGTGTGTGTGTGTGTGTGTGTGTGTGAGTACCTTACCCATTTTGAACAGTGTGTGAAAATTTAAAAGCATAAACATGATCAAAAAGCAGGGGGCTTTCAGATTGGAGAAACAACAACATTCCATTGTTCCAGACCCTCTTCAGTCACTCAGGCAAGCAGCTGCCCTGACTGACTCCCCTGTCCCAGCAGTTAGTCGAAACAACATCCCATCCCCCCTGCCTGAAAATAAAGGACACCATCAATTCTCAGTAAGAAATTGCCAAAATAACAAAGCTTATTGAAGTGAATAATTTCTCACAGGAGCTGCCAATCAGCTCCAAACACAAATCTGCCTATTCAGATCCTCCATTCTACCCTTTGGCCTGGGAAAACAACCTAAACTCTTCAGAAAGAGTTTGGGGATCTCAATCAGAAGATAGTAAAAACAGTACAACTATCTTAGAAACTTTTGCTTGTACTTCCTTCTTGCTTCCTGGCAACTGTCTTTTAAGCTAGATGTATGAGAATTTCAACCCCTCCTAAAAGAACTTCATCTTTTTTCTAATCTTCTAAATCTCTAAGACAATTATATACAAAAATGACTATATTAAGACATAAGCCAAACATGTGAAGAATTGATGCCTTATCCATAACAGCTACTTAATAAGTTTATTGAACTGACTTTATTGCCACTGACACTATGCCATCTCTTAATAGAATATTATGCTGGTGTCTCCACCCCTAATCACCTTGAATTTATGTATTCCTTTTGCATATATTTTAATAGACCTCTAGATTTGCACGTTTCTTTCAAATATAATATAAGCTTCTTGAAGACAGAGACTATTTTATTTTTGCTTTTGAACTACTAGCTCTTAGCATAATGCCTGGTACATAGTAGGCACTTAATAAATGCTTGTTAATTGATTTTGTGGATCTTGAAGATGGAGTAAAAAATAGGCAAAGATGATCATAAAATCATTACTATATTTCTCAATCTTTCAAATATTCTGTTGAGCAAAAATGGGGATTATAAAGATATTTTCTCTTTGAATAGTTTATTTATATGGAAAAGTTTCTTGTATTATTTGCTGTTAACTCACTTAAATTATGATGTCAGTATATATATTTATGCAAACTAAGAATTAAATATATATCCTAACCTAGTTTGTTAAAATGGGGCATTTATAAACATGTTGCTGCTTTTTAATATGTTGTTGTTATTAAATCTTTTTACCTACACCTGAATTTTCATAATCCAATTTGGGATTTTCTTGGCAAAGATGCTGAAGGGGCTTGCCATTTCCTTCTTGTTTTATAGATGAGTACCTGAGGCAAACAGGTGACTTGATCAGGGTCACACCGCTAGTAATTGTGATGGGGGATTTGAATTCATGAAGATGAATAGTAAAGATTCCAAGTCTCTATTCACTGTCACCTAGTTGCCTGTCTTATATCATTATTTATTTTCTAGTTAATATGGATATTTTGAGAAATATATATTTTTAAAATGCAGTTAAGTATCATAGCAGGTATAGTACTGAATCTGGAGTTAGGAAGACATGAGTTCAAATCCAGCCTCAGACGCTTACTGGTTGTGTCCTTCAATAAGTCATTTAATTTTTTCCTACTTTAGTTTTCCTATTTGTAAAATATGGATAATAATAGTGTCTGTCTTCTATCATATGAAATGATATTTGTCAAACATTTTACAAATCTCAAAGTGTTATATAAATGTGTGCTATTAGTATAGATAAGAGAATTCCTTAACATGAATTTTTAAAAAAGTTATATAAGTGGACTTTTTATTATAGCTTTTTATTTACAAGATATATGTATAGGTAATTTTTCAGCATTGACAATTACAAAGCCTTTTGTTCCAACTTTTCTCCTCTTTTCCCCTACCTCTTCCTCCAGATGGCAGGTTTACCAATACATGTTAAATATGTTAAAGTATAAGTTAAATACAATATAGGTATATGTGTCCAAGCAGTTATTTTGCTGTACAAAAAGAATTGGACTTTTAAATAGTGTACAATTAGCCTGTGAAGGAAATAAAAAATGCAGGCGGACAAAAAATAGAGGGATTAGGAATTTTATGTAGTGGTTTATAGTCATCTCTTAGAGTTCTTTTGCTGGGTGTAGCTGGTTCAATTCATTACTGCTGTACTGGAACTGACTCATTGTTGAAGAGGGCCACATCCATCAGAATTGATCATTATATAGTATTGTTGTTGAAGTATATAATGATCTCCTGGTTCATTTCACTCAGCATCAATTCATGTAAGTCTCTCCAGGTCTTTCTGAAATCATCCTGCTGGTCATTTCTTACAGAACAATAATATTCCATAATATTCATATACCACAATTTATTCAGCCATTCTCCAATTGATGGGAATGCACTTAGTTTCCAGTTTCTGGCCACTACAAAGAGGGCTGCCACAAACATTCTTGCACATACAGGTCCCTTTCCCTTCTTTAAAATCTCTTTGGGATATAAGCCCAGTAGTAACACTGCTGGTATATGTGGACTTTTATGGAAATGTTTTGCCTAACTTCACATGTGTCTTCTTAAGAGGGGTCAAGGAGGAAGGGAGAGAATCTGGAACTCAAAATTTTAAAAAACTTGGTTAAAAATTATTTTACATGCAACTGGGAAAAATATCTGATAAAAAAGTTCTTGGTACTATCAGATGTTTTGACAATAGGATCAGAAAGGATTTTATTAGGTGAAATGGTATTAAAGAAAATGTATTATCATTTGTTTTACTGATTTATGTTAAAGACTATGGAACCTTTCCTTCCAGCTTGTAGCTAAAACCCATATGTACAATCTACTTATTAGAAATGTGAGCTTCTCAAGAGTAAAAATTGCTTTTCTATTTGTATCCTTAGTGCTTTGTACACAGTGAGCACTTAATAAATGCCTTGTCATTAAAAAAATATGTTTATATATAGTTTTAAGACTAAAAGGAGTCAGGGGGTGGAGCCAAAATGGTAGAGAGCAGACATGACTCTCTGTAACCTCCTCTACCCTTCTCTCAAACTAATAGCAGCTTAAGCCTCTAAACTGGTTTTGAAGTCAAAGAATCCACAAATATTTGGAGTACAATACATTTCTAGAAAAGATACTTTGGAAGAACTTCAGGATAGGTCTGTTTCAATTGGGCAGGAGGACAGTCTGCCAAACCCAGACCACAGCATAGGGAGACCAGAGCAAGAAGCTGGAGTGGAGAGTCAGAGCATTGTAGCTTCCATATACCTGGGAATCTTCTGTGAGCCTCTTAGACCACTCTGTCCTGATTGCAAGCAGGTGGTTTGGCAGATTTGCCTTTTGTAAAAGACACATTGTAAACCACTGAGCCCCAGAAGAACACCAGACCTAGCCTGCCATTACCCAGCACTAGAAATCAATCAGCAGAACTGCCCCAAAGCAAATTAAAGCTGCTGTTGCTCCTTTGCATTGAACAGACCTCAAGCCTTAAAAAATGAATAATAATAATAATAATAAAAAGAACTCTCACTATAGACAGCTTTTATGGAGAGAGAAGAACAGATCTCAAATACTGAGGCTGCTAAAGACAAAGCAACCCCAGAAGAAGCCCCAAAGAGAGACATGAGCTGGTCCCCATTTCACAAGGCTTTCTTGGAAGATTACATAAAGGTTCTTAAAAGAGAGTTAGAAGAAAAATGGGGAAATGAAATGAGATCATTGAAAGAAGGAATGGAAAAAATGGAAAAAGAATGCAATGAACAAAGAAATTTAATTGGCCAATTTCAAAAGGAGCTAAAAAAGGTAACTGAAGAAAATAATACACTAAAAATTAGAATTGGACAAATTGAAGTGAAGACTCAATAAGACTTCAAGAATCAAACAAGAACAAAAAAAATAGAAGAAAATATAAAATATCTCCTAGGAAAAACAACTAACCTGGAAAATAGATCTAAGAGGGACAATTTAAGGATTATTGGGCTTCCTGAAAGCCATGATGAAAAAAAGAACCTAGATATTATCTTACAGGAAATCATAGATGTTAGGATTCTTACAAGGTGCTAAGTCACTGGAATGAATATAATTATCTAATTTAGCATGGTACTTAACAATTCTCTAGTTCAGTAATGTATTTGCTGAATTCCATGAGATGGACACCTTTAAGAGTACATACTTTTAAGGAGCTCCCAGAAGCCCAGAGAGTACCCACAAGCCCACTCTCAGAGGTGGAGTCTGATTCCCACACTCTAGGAGATTCAGAGTGAAGAGTTATTCGAGATTCGGCTATGGTGCTGGCTGGAGACACTTGGACAAGAGCTCTCAGGAACCAAAGAGAGAGGCCTCTAAGAAAGCTAGCCAAGCCCCAAGTGAAAGAGCTTGAAGTAGAAAATAAAGGATCTGGAGATAAGATTTGGAAAGAGACAGTAAAGGACTTTAGCTCCTGGCTGCATTTTGGGATTATTGAACTGAACTGAAAAGAAGCTTCCCCAAGAAATCTGCTCCAAGAGAATGGTTTATAATCTAGAGAAAAAGAACATTACACATAAAGGAAAACTGCCCTGATGTTTTAGAATCAGAAGGTAAAATAGCCATCAAAAGAATCCACTGATCACCTCCTGAAAGAGACCCCCAAATTAAATCCCCAAGAAATATTGTGGCTAAATTTCAGGACGATCATATCAAGGAAAAGATATTTCAAGCAGCCAGAAAGAAACAATTTAAATACTGAGGAGCCACATTAGAATTACCCAGGACCTAGCAGCTTCCACCTTAAAGGATCTAAGGGCCTGGAATCTGATATTCTGAAAAGCAAAGGAACTGGGATTACGACCAAGAATAAAATATCTAGCTAAAGTGAGCATTATCTTTCAGGTAAGAAGATGGACATTCAAGTATATAGGTGAATTTCACCTATTTCTAATGACAAGGCAAGAACTGAACAAAAAATTTGATTTCCAAACACAGAACTCAAGAAAAGGATAAAAAGGTAAAGAGGGAAGAACTCTTGAGAACTATATTTCTGTTATAGGTATACTTAGAGAATGCAAGTATAATTTGATTTTATCATGATAATATGAAAAAGAAACTAAAGGTGAAAAGGGGATTATACTGGAAGAAGAGGGAAAAGGAAGTAAAATAAGTGAAATTACATCTCAGGAAGAGATAAAGAAAATCTATTATAATCGAGGGAAAGAAGAGAGGGGGATGAGCATTTTGTGAATCTTACTCTCATCAGATTTGGCTCTAAGAGAGAATATCAGATACATTTGGTATCACAAAGAAACATCTCCCATTATAGGGAAGTAGGAGGGAAAGAGTGGGGGGGGGGAGGAAAAGACCAAAAGAAGGGAAAACAGAAGAATTAGCGGAAAGGTGTAAAAAGGGGGGAGGGACTCTAAAGGGGGAGTACTGTTTGAGGGAGGTAGTCATCAAAAGCAAAATACTGGGGAGGAGGGAAAGGTGATAGGAAAGAGCAAAGTATAACCTAGGGTAAATAAATTGGCAGGAAATACAGAATTCATTATTTAAACTGTGAATGTGAATGGGATGAACTCCCCCATAAAACGGAAGTAGATAGCATACTGGATTAAAAGCCAGAATTCTACAATAAATAAAGCATAGTGATACATACAGAATGAAGGTAAAGGGCTGGAGCAGAATATATTATGCTTCAGGTGAAGGAAGACTAAAGATAGTGTCTATCCTAGAGGAATAATGATCTTAAAAATCCAAGGATTTTGGATTCCCTTCTCTCCCAACCTAAAATGGCTTAAAGTGGTTTAGTTATATTCTGTAAATATTTCTTCCAAATTCTGATGTGAGAGCCCTACAGAATTATAAGTCTTTAATGTGATAATAATTAATTTTGAAAAGGGGATAAATAAGTAACTTTAGGAGCCTAGAAGTGAATTTATGGCCTAGCACAGACACAAATCAAAAGCAAGCCAAGCGGGCAAATATTTTAAAAGCACCAACAACTTTCTCTCCTCCTTCTGAATGTTTTATCTCTCAAATTGTGTTAAATTCTGTACCCACACATATATGTGTATATACATAACAGTATACACACACATACACATATATATGTACATGTGCACATATACAAATACATACATATTCCTTACCTTCCCACTACCTCCTCATCTCATAATAATGGCTCATAATTACATAGGTTGTTAAGATTTACTATATGATTTTCTTTACAATAGTCCCAGGAGATATGTAGATATATCCTCTGGTCTATACCCTATTCCAATTTTTTTGAAAAACAAGTCCCTCTTTGGACTTGGTAATGTCTCCTTTAGGTTGGAGCCCAAATCATTTTTCTTCTAATGCCCAATTTTCTTTTTCTCAATCCACTCTGGGAAAAGATATAGCTTCTTTGCTTTGCTTTTTGCTTCATACCTGTTGTAACCTCTCAACCCCTCCCCCCCAAAAAAATAGCAGTCAAATTTTCTCTCCAAGAAGGTGTATGTAAGTTTGTTGGTTGGCTATTCCTTCAATCCATATAGATCAGATAGAAAACAACTGCTGAATGAGATCATTGCACTTCTTATGGTCTTTCTCTCCACTTTAACTTCTACTTTTATGTTAGGGAACTTCAAAATATTCATCAGTACTCAAACATCCTAATGCTTCAGTTTATTCATTTGTTACAATCTTCTCCTCTATTCCTTTTTAGCTATACTGAGAGATGTCCCTTTCTTATTTTATATCTTTCAGATGTCTTTCTCACTATTTCCTTTTCTAACCTATCTCATTTGAAGAGGTAGCTCTTTTCCTTGCCAAAGCAAACTGCTCTGTGTGCCCCCTTGATCCCATTCCAATCCCATTATTTTCTTTGACAGATTTCCCTCCTCTGTCATGAATTTTCAATATCTCCCAGTCTACTGGCTGCTTCTGTACTGCCAACAAACACTCTCTCACTTCCTTAAGAATTCATTTCTCCATTAACTATTGTCCTAATTATCTCCTCCCTTGCATGGCCAAACCCCTTGAAAAACTGATCTAAATCAATGCTCCCACATCCTTGTCCTCTCCCTCCCTTCCTCTCCCTCCCTTCCTTTTTCCTCCCCTCCCTCCCAACTTCTCTCCCTCCTTCTTTATTTCTGTCTCTTTCTGTCTCTTTCTCTGTCTCTATCTCTCTGTCTCTGTCTGTCTGTCTCTCTCCCCCAAATCTAAAATATTGATTCTTACCTCATCATTCAGCAGAAACTTCTTTCTTTTTTTTTTTTTTAATTTTTTTTAATTATATATATATATATATTTTTTTATAATATTATCCCTTGTATTCATTTTTCCAAATTACCCCCCCTCCCTCTATTCCCTCCCCCCGATGACAGGCAATACCATACATTTTACATGTGTTACAATATAGTCTAGGTACAATACATGTGTGTGAATATCATTTTCTTGTTGCACAATAAACATTAGAATCCGAAGGTACATGCAACCTGGGCAGACAGATATTAGTGCTAACAATTTACATTCCCCTCCCAGTGTTTCTTCTCTGGGTGTAGCTACCTCTGTCCATCATTGATCAACTGGAAGTGAGTTGGATCTTCTTTATGTTGAAGATTTCCACTTCCATCAGAATACATCCTCATACAGTATTGTTGTTGAAGTGTACAGTGATCTTCTGGTTCTGCTCATTTCACTCAGCATCAGTTGATTTAAGTCTCTCCAGGCCTCTCTATATTCCTCCTGCTGGTCATTTCTTACCGAGCAATAATATTCCATAACCTTCATATACCACAATTTACCCAACCATTCTCCAACTGATGGACATCCATTCATCTTCCAGTTTCTAGCTACAACAAAAAGAGCTGCCACAAACATTTTGGCACATATATGTTTCTTTCCGCTCTTTAGTATTTCTTTGGGATATAATCCCAGTAGTAGCGCTGCTGGGTCAAAGGGTATGCACAGTTTGATAACTTTTTGGGCATAATTCCAGATTGCTCTCCAGAATGGCTGGATTCTTTCACAACTCCACCAGCAATGTATTAGTGTCCCAATTTCCCCACATCCCCTCCAACATTTGTCATTATTTGTTCCTGTCATCTTAGCCAATCTGACAGATGTGTAGTGGTATCTCAGAGTGGTCTTAATTTGCATTTCTCTGATCAGTAGTGATTTGGAACACTCTTTCATGTGAGTGGATATAGTTTCAATTTCTTCCTCTGGGAATTGTTTGTTCATATCCTTTGACCATTTATCAATTGGAGAATGGTTCGGTTTCTTATAAATTATGGTCAGTTCTCTATATATTTTGCAAATGAGACCTTTGTCAGAACCTTTGTTTTTAAAAATATTTTCCCAATTTGTTACTTCCCTTCTAATCTTGTTTGCATTAGTATTATTTGTACAGAAACTTTTTAGTTTGATGTAATCAAAATCTTCTATTTTGTGATCAATAATGATCTCTAGTTCTCCTCTGGTCATAAATTCCTTCCTCCTCCACAAGTCTGAGAGGTAGATTATCCTCTGTTCCTCTAATTTATTTATTATCTCCCTCTTTATGCCTAAATCATGGACCCATTTTGATCTTATCTTGGTATATGGTGTTAAGTGTGGATCCATATCTAATTTCTGCCATACTAATTTCCAGTTTTCCCAACAGTTTTTTCCGAATAATGAATTTTTATCCCTAATGTTGGAATCTTTGGGTTTGTCAAAGATTAGATTGCTATAGATGTACCCTTTTTTGTCCTTTGTATCTAATCTGTTCCATTGATCTACCGGTCTATTTCTTAGCCAATACCAAATGGTTTTGGTGACTGCTGCTATATAATATAGCTTTAGATCAGGTACACTTAGACCACCTTCCTCTGAGTTTTTTTTCATTAGTTCCCTTGCAATTCTTGACCTTTTATTCTTCCATATGAATTTTGTTGTTATTTTTTTCTAGGTCATTAAAATAGTTTCTTGGGAGTCTGATTGGTATAGCACTAAATAAATAGATTAGTTTGGGGAGTATTGTCATCTTTATTATATTCGCTCGGCCTATCCAAGAGCACTGAATGTCTTTCCAATTATTTAAATCTGATTTTATTTTTGTGGCAAGTGTTTTGTAATTTTTCTCATATAATTCCTGACTTTTCTTTGGTAGATGGATTCCCAAATATTTTATACTCCCAACATTTGTTTGGAATGGAATTTCTCTTTGTATCTCTTGCTGTTGCATTTTGTTAGTGATATATAAAAATGCCGAGGATTTATGTGGATTTATTTTGTATCCTGCCACTTTGCTGAAATTTTGAATTATTTCTAGTAGCTTTTTAGCAGAGTCTTTGGGGTTCTCTAAGTATACCATCATGTCATCTGCAAAAAGTGATAGTTTAATTTCCTCATTTCCTACTCTAATTCCTTGAATCTCTTTCTCGGCTCTTATTGCCGAGGCTAGCATTTCTAGTACTATATTGAATAGTAATGGTGATAGTGGGCAACCTTGTTTCACTCCTGATCTTACTGGGAAAGGTTGCAGTTTATTTCTATTGCATATTATGCTTACTGACGGTCTTAAATATATACTCCTGATTATTCTAAGGAATAATCCATTTATTCCTATACTCTCAAGAGTTTTTAGTAGGAATGGATGTTGGATTTTGTCAAATGCTTTTTCTGCATCTATTGAGATGATCATATGGTTCTTATTAATTTGATTATTAATATGGTCAATTATATTAATAGTTTTCCTAATATTAAACCAGCCCTGCATTCCTGGAATAAATCCTACTTGATCATAGTGTATTATCTTGGAGATGATTTTCTGAAGTCTTTTTGCTAATATCTTATTTAAGATTTTAGCATCAATATTCATTAAGGAGATTGGTCTATAATTTTCTTTCTCAGTTTTCGATCTACCAGGTTTAGGTATCAGTACCATGTCTGTGTCATAAAAGGAATTTGGTAGGACTCCTTCATCCCCTATTTTTTCAAATAATTTATATAACATTGGGGCTAATTGTTCTTTAAATGTTTGGTAGAATTCACATGTGAATCCATCTGGCCCTGGGGATTTTTTCCTGGGGAGTTGATTAATAGCTTGTTCTATTTCTTTTTCTGAAATGGGACTATTTAAGCAATTTATCTCCTCCTCTGTTAATCTAGGGAGCCTATATTTTTGGAGGAAGTCATCCATTTCACTTAAGTTATCAAATTTATTGGCATAAAGTTGGGCAAAGTAACTCCTTATTATTTCTCTAATTTCCTCTTCATTGGTGGAAAGATCCCCCTTTTCATTTGTAAGACAATCAATTTGATTTTCCTCTTTCTTTTTTTTGATCAAATTTACCAAAGGTTTATCTATTTTATTGGCTTTTTCATAAAACCAACTCTTGGTTTTATTTATTAATTCAATAGTTTTTTTACTTTCAATTTTATTGATTTCTCCTTTTAATTTTTGTATTTCGAGTTTAATTTTTGGTTGGGGGTCAGAAACTTCTTTCTTCAAAATTACCAATGATCTTTTAATTAACAGTTAAATGACTTAAGTCTTCATCCTTCTTTGCCTTTCTAGACTTTGACATTATCAATCACCTTTGTCTCTTGCATATTTTCTTTACATTTTTGTTACATTGATGGAATTAATGATATCTATAGAAATAATTCTCAGATCTGTTTATTCAACCTATTGCTCCTGAACTCTATTCTTGTATTTCTAACTACCTAATAGATATTTTGAGTTGGATGTCTGTTAGACTTCTTAAACTCAACATGTCCAAACTCACCATTGTTCCAGTCAGTCATGCTTTCAATCTAGATGTCAGCCTTGACTCTTCAGTCTTACTTCTCCATATCTAGTCTCTTGCCAAGTCCTCTAATTTTGGCCTTCTGAACATCTAAAGGATACATCTCATTCTTTCTTCTGAAACAGCTAGCATTAGAGTATAGCTACTCACCAGGTCACATTTGGCTTGGCTTTCTGGTTGATCTTCTAATCTCAAGTCTCTTCCCACACCAGTCCTTACTCTAGTTGCCAAAATGATTTTTTTCTTCAGGTTTCATTACATTATACCTCCAACATCAAACAAATATCGAATCCACTGTTTAACTTTTAAAGCCCTTTACTATCCCACCTCTTTTACTTTCTTTTTTTTTTTTATTAATTTTATAATTATAATTTTTTTTGACAGTACATATGCATGAGTATTTTTTTTTAAATAACATTATCCTTTGTATTCATTTTTCCAAATTTTCCCCTCCCTCCCTCTATTTCCTCCCCTAGATGACAGGCAATCCCATACATATTAAATGTGTTACAGTATAACTTAAAAACAATATATGTGTGTAAATCCAATTTTCTTGTTGCACGTTAAGAATTGGATTCTGAAGGTATAAGTAACCTGGGTAGAAAGACAGTAGTTCTACTAGTTTACATTCAATTCCTAGGGTTCCTTCTCTGGATGTAGCTGTTTCTGTCCATCAATGATCAACTGGAAGTGAGTTGGATCTTCTTTATGTTGAAGATATCCACTTCCTTCAGAATATATCTTCATACAATATTGTTGTTGAAGTGTATAGTAGTGATCTTCTGGTTCTGCTCATTTCACTCAGCATCAGTTCATGTAAGTCTCTCCAAATCTCTCTGTATTCATCCTGCTGGTCATTTCTTACAGAGCAATACTATTCCATAATATTAATATACCATAATTTACCCAACCATTTTCCAATTGATGGACATCCATTCATTTTCCAGTTTCTAGCCACTACAAAAAGAGCTGCCTCAAACATTTTGGCATCTTTAGTATTTCTTTGGGATATAAGCCCAGTAGTAGCACTGCTGGATCAAAGGGTATACACAGTTTGATAACTTTTTGGGCATAGTTCCAAATTGCTCTCCAGAATGGCTGGATTCTTTCACAACTCCACCAACAATGCAATAGTGTCTCAGTTTTCCCACATCCCCTCCAACATTCATCATTATTTGTTCCTATCATCTTAGCCAATCTGACAGGTGTGTAGTAGTATCTCAGAGTTGTCTTAATTTGCATTTCTCTGATCAGTAGTGATTTGGAACACTCTTTCATATGACTGGATATAGTTTCAATTTAATTATCCGAGAATTGTCTGTTCATATCCTTTGACCATTTATCAGTTGGAGAATGGTTTGATTTCTTATAAATTAGGGTCAGTTCTCTATAGATTTTGGAAATGAGGCCTTTATCAGAACCTTTAACTGTAAAAATATTCAGATCTCTAGTTCTCCTTTGGTCATAAATTCCTTCTTTCTCCACATGTCTGAGAGGTAGACTATCCTCTAATCTATTTATGATCTCATTCTTTATGCCTAAATCATGGACCCATTTTGATCTTATCTTGGTATATGGTGTTAAGTGTAAGTCCATATCTACTTTCTGCCATATTAATTTCCAGTTTTCCCAACATTTTTTTTTCAAATAATGAATTCTTATCCCTAATGTTGGTATCTTTAGGTTTGTCAAACACTAGATTGCTATAGTTGTACCCTATTTTGTCCTGTGTACCTAATCTGTTCCACTGATCGACTAGCCTATTTCTTAGCCAATACCAAATGGTTTTGGTGACTGCTGCTTTATAATATAGTTTTAGATCAGGTACAGCTAGACCACCATCATCTGACTTTTTTCATTAATTCCCTTGAGATTCTCGACCTTTTATTCTTCAATATGAATTTTGTTGTTATTTTTTCTAGGTTATTAAAATAGTTTCTTGGGAGTCTGATTGGTATGGCACTAAATAAATAGATTAGTTTGGGGAGTATTGTCATCATCATTATTATATTCACTCGGCCTATCCACGAGCACTGAATGTCTTTCCAATTATTTAAATCTGACTTTATTTTTGTGGCAAGTGTTTTATAATTTTGCTCATATAATTCCTGAATTTTCTTTGGTAGATGGATTCCCAAATATTTTATACTCTCGACATTTGTTTTGAATGGAATTTCTCTTTGTATCTCTTGCTGTTGCATTTTGTTGGTGATGTATACAAATGCTGAGGATTTATGTGGATTTATTTTGTATCCAGCAACTTTGCTAAAGTTGTGAATTATTTCTAATAACTTTGTATTAGAATCTCCGGGGTTCTCTAAGTATATCATCATATCATCTGCAAAGAGTGACAGTTTGATTTCCTCATTACCTACTCTTATTCCTTTAATCTCTTTCTTGACTCTTATTGCTGAGGCTAGCATTTCTAATACAATATTGAATGGTAATGGTGATAGTGGGCAACCTTGTTTCATTCCTGATCTTACTGGGAAAGGTTCCAGTTTATCTCCATTACATATTATGCTTACTGATGGTCTTAAATATATGCTCCTGACTATTTTAAGGAATAGTCCATTTATTCCTATACTCTCAAGAGTTTTTAGTAGGAATGGATGTTGTATTTTATCAAATGCTTTTTCTGCATCTATTGAGATGATGATATGGTTTTTATTAATTTGATTATTAATATGGTCAATTATACTAATAGTTTTCCTAATATTAAACCAGCCCTGCATTCCTGGTATAAATCCTACTTGATCATAGTGTATTATCCGGGGGATGATTTCCTGAAGTCTTTTTGCTAATATCTTATTTAAGATTTTAGCATCAATATTCATTAAGGAGATTGGTCTATAGTTTTCTTTCTCAGTTTTCAATCTACCTGGTTTAGGTATCATTTCCATGTCTGTGTCATAAAAGGACTTTGGTAGGACTCCTTCATCCCCATTTTTTCAAATAGTTTATATAACATTGGGGCTAATTGTTCTTTAAATGTTTGGTAGAATTCACATGTAAATCCATCTGGTCCTGGGGATTTTTTCCTGAGGAGTTGATTAATAGCTTGTTCTATTTCTTTTTCTGAAATGGGACTATTTAAGCAGTTTGCCTCCTCCTTTGTTAACCTAAGAAGCCTATATTTTTGGAGGTAGTCATCCATTTCACTTAAGTTATCAAATTTATTGGCATAAAGTTGGGCAAAGTAACTCCTTACCATTTCTCTAATTTCCTCTTCATTCCCCTTTTGATTTTTAAGACTAACAATTTGATTTTCCTCTTTCCTTGTTCTGATCAGATTAATAAAGGTTTATCTATTTTATTGGCTTTTTCATAAAATGAACTCTTAGTTTTATTTATTAATTCAATAGCTTTTTTACTTTTAATATTATTGATTTCTCCTTTTAACTTTAGAATTTCAAATTTAGTTTTTGATTGGAGGTGTTTAATTTGGTCTTTTTCTAGCTTTTTAAGTTGCAGGCCCAATTCATTAATTTTCTCTTTCTCCATTTTATTCAAATAATCCTCTAAAGATATAAAATTTCCCCTTATTACCACTTTAGCTGTATCCCACAAATTTTGTTATGATGTCTCATCGTTGTCATTATCTTGGGTGAAATTATTAATTGTTTCTATAATTTGCTGTTTCACCCAGTCATTCTTTAAGATGAGATTATTTAGTTTCCAATTACTTTTTGGTCTATTTACCCCTAAATTCTTGTTGAATGTAGTTTTTATTGCATGGTGATCTGAGAAGAAGGCATTTATTCTTTCTGCCTTCCTGCATTTAATTTCGAGATCTTTATGTCCCAATATATGGTCAATTTTTGTATAAGTTCCATGAACTGCTGAACAGAAAGTATACTCTTTTCTATTACCATTCAGTTTTCTCCAAATATCTATCATACCTAGTTTTTCTAATGTTCTATTTACCTTTTTAATTTCTTTCTTATTTGTTTTGTGGTTTGATTTATCTAATTCTGAGAGTGCAAGGTTGAGATCTCCCACTATTATAGTTTTGCTGTCTATTTCTTCTTGCAACTCTCTTAATTTTCCTTTAGGAAGTTAGATGTTGTACCACTTGGTGCATATATGTTTAGTATTGATATGGCTTCATTGTCTATGCTACCTTTTAGCAGGATATAGTTTCCTTCCTTATCTCTTTTAATTAGATCAATTTCTACTTTTGCTTGATCTGAGATAAGGATAGCTATCCCTCCTTTTTTGGCTTCATTTGAAGCATAATAGATTCTGCTCCAACCTTTTACCTTTACTCTGTATGTATCTACCTGCTTTAAGTGTGTTTCCTGTAAACAACTTATTGTAGGGTTCTGACTTTTGATCCAGTCTGCTATCAGCCTCTGTTTAATGGGAGAGTTCATCCCATTCACATTTACAGTTAAAATTACTAATTCTGTATTTCCTGCCATCATATTATCCCCTGATTATGCTTTTTTTCCCCTTGTCCCCCCTGAACCCCTTCCCCAGTATTTAATTTATGGACCCCACTTGTGATGCACAACCCTCCCTTTTTAGTATCCCTCCCCCCTCCTTTTAAGTCCCTTCCCCTTTCTTGTACCCTTCCCTTATTCCCTTTTTCTTTTTCCCTTTTCCTCTCCCCCCTATAATGAGGTGAGAGAGAATTCTCTGAAAAACAAATATGTCAATTATTTACTTTTTGAGCCTACTCTGATGAGAGTAAGATTCACACAATGTTTTTCCCCCTCTCTAAATTCCCTCAGATGTGGTAGATTTTCTATGCCTCTTTCTGGGATGTAGTTTTCCTCTTTTTATCTCTCCTTTCCCTTTTTCTGATACTATCCCCTTCCCTTTACTACTTCCCTTTTTTAATGTTATATCAGTAAAATCAAATTATCCATGTGGACTTTCTGTATATCCACAACAGAGATATAGTTCTCAAGAGTTCTTTTTACCTTTTTCTGCTTCTCTTGAGTCTTGTGAATGTAGATCAAATTTTTTGTTTAAGTCTGTTTTTTTTTTCTTAGAAACAAATGGAATTCCTCTGTTTCATTAAATGACAATCTTCTTCCATGGAAGAAAATGCTAAACTTAGCTGGTAGTTCATTCTTGGTTGCAATCCTTGTTCTTTTGCCTTTCAGAATATCAGGTTCCAGGCCCTTCGATCCTTTAATGTGGAGGCAGCCAGATCTTGTGTGACCTTTATTGTGGCACCTTGATATTTGAATTGTTTTTTCCTAGCTGCTTGCAATATTTTTTCCTTAGTTTGGTAGTTCTGCGCTTAGCCACTATGTTCCGTGGAATTCTTTTTTAGGGTCTTTTTCAGAAGGTGTTCAATGAATTCTTTCAATGCCTATTTTCCCTTCTGTTTCTATTATCTCTGGACAGTTCTCTTTGATTATTTCCTGTAAAATAGAATCTAGGCTCTTTTTTTTCATCATAATTTTTGGGAAGTCCAATGATCCTCAGATTAACTCTCCTAGATCTATTTTCCAGGTCTATAGATTTTCCCAGTAAATATTTGACATTATTCTCCAGCTCTTTATTTATTTATTTATTTATTTATTTATCTTTGTTTGACTGATTCTTCATTTCTTATTGAATCATTCACTTCTATTTGTTCAGTCCTGATTTTTAATGAGTTATTTTCTTCATTCACATTTTTTAGTTCTTTTTGTATATGTCCAATTGAGTTTTTAAATGAATTATTTGGTCTATTGAATTTTTTTCCATTTCACTAATTTTTTTAAGTGAGTCATTTTCTTTTTCCAAATCACAAATACTACTTTCTTGGGAATTTTTTATCTTTTCCAATTCAGAAATCCTACTTTCCTGTAATTTTAAAACCTTTTCTAATTCACAAATTTTGTTTCCCTGCACCTCCTGTGAATTCTTTATTTTTTCCAACTCAAAATTTTAGGACATTGTTATTCTCTATCATAGCTTCTCTTTCCTTTCCCCATTTTCCTTCAAACTTTCTTAACTTTTTAATAGTCTCTTCTAGGAGAGAGTTATGTGATGAAGAGCAGGTATCATTCCCCTTTAGGGTGTTATCTGGAGACTGTCTGCTATTAGCCTCCATAGGGTTGGATACCCGCTCTTTCTCTGTATAGCAGTGTCAATCATTCTCTTCAGCTTCTTACTCATTGTTAACATTCTGTGTGGGGTCTGCCCTTGGGTAAGAAATTTATCAGCTTCCTCTCAGACCGGATGGATGCAGCAATCCTGTGACTGGGCTAAGAGAGAGCTCTGGGAGAGTTCTTCCTCCTCCCCGGAAATGCCTCAAAGGTGGTTAGCACCGCTACGCTGCAAGGAGTGCCCAGTGAGGAACCCGGTGTGTCTCCTAGCAACTGCCCTGAGGTTTAAGGCTGAACAGTGAAAGCATCACAAACCCCAGCCAAAGCCTCCTGTGGGGCCATGGATATTAGCAAGTGATGAGAAAAGCCCTTGTGCTCAAACCAGAAGTGTCTTCCCAGAAACCACGGTCCCTGTTGTGGAGGTTCTGCTGTTCTGGGAGGTCTGCTGCTGTTGGAGTTTTGTTACTGCTAGAATTCCACTGCCTCAGGCTGAGCCCCGCACTATATGGATTAAAGGCTGCCCTGGGCTGTGTCCCCTGCTGTTCAGGTTCTTAACTACCCCAAGGAGAAGCCCCAGACAGAAGGCAGAAGGCAGTTGCACAGCCGTGCTGGGATTGGTGTTAGGTTACTTTCTGAATTGGGTTGGTTCTAGGATCTGGCTTTATATTTTAAAGTGGCTTGATTTCTCTTCTGATCTGCTGTTTTATAAGCAGAGTAGAGCTATCAGCCTGTGCCAGATTCCTCTATCTCAATGGCTTCTCTGATCCCAGAGTTCTCCCCAGCCCATTTGGCACAGTGTGCTAGCACCTAGTCCAACCCTGTCCGTGCTGATCTTTTTTTCCTCCTCTAGGATTGACCTTTTCTGTTGAAATTCCAGATTCTCTTCAGCTAGTAAGTTGTGCTTCTTAACCTTGTGGTTTTTATCAGTCCAGCGTTATTTTTGAGGCTGATTTAAGTAGTTGGTAGTGAGGGAAGAAGGGAGCTTATAAATTTGCCTCTATCTTCTCCGCCAACTTGGCTCCTCCCCCCTCTTCTTACTTTTTTAAACTTCACTTCTCTCTATCTACTTTATGATCTAGGAATACTGGCCTTCCAGCCGTTCCTTACACAAGACATTCTATCTCCTTGTTTTGAACCTTTTCAGTGACTATCTACTATTCCTGGAATGCTTTTTCTTATTCTTTCTACTTCTTGGCTTCCTGGTATTTCTTAAAGATTTAACTCAGAGTCTTCTCTTCTATATTTTATACTCTTAACTATCTGCCTTATTTTGGGTATTTTCTCATCCCTTGGTTGTTTTTTTTTTTTTTTTTTTTTTTTTTTTTGACAACTTTGTGATTCTCTTTTTGCTCATCTGACTTGTAAAATAATAAGGAAAAGAACTGTTAAAAAAATCTGGGAAGACTTGTATAACCTAATGCAGAGCAAAGTAAGCAGAACAAGAAGAACAATTTATGAAATAAAAACAACATTGTAAATACAAATAATGTTAAAAGACTTAAGAACTCTAATCAACACAATGACCAGTTATGGTTCCAGAGATTTGATGTTGATAAAGTAAGTCATTACTTCCTTTTTTTTTTTTTTTTTCTTTTCCCTGAGGCTGGGGTTAAGTGAGTTAAGTGAGTTGCCCAGTGTTACACAGCTTTTAAGTGTCTGAGACCACATTTGAACTCGGGTTCTCCTGAATTCAAGGCTGCACCATCTAGCTACCCCAAGTCATTACTTCCTGATAGAGAAGAGGTAGACTCAAGAAGTAGAGTAATATAACATTCACAACGTGGGAATTAATTTTGCTTAATCATGTGTATCTGTTTTTTCTTTTTCTTTTATCTTTAGTGGGAATAGAGATGAAGAAAGGTGAGCTTATGAAAAATAATTGGTAATTTTAAAAAGTTAAGAAGGATGAAATCTTAGAAAAGGCCAATGACTTTAAATGCCCATCTAACTCTTTTCAGTTTCATTTCCACCAGGGCTGTATTATACCTTCTCTTCCTCTCCTCCTTTCTCCTCCCCTCCCCTCTCTTTTCTTCTCTTCTTCCTTTCCTTCCCTTCCTTCCTCTTTATTTGATGCTTTTCAATGGGAAAAATGCTTCAATACTTGACTTTTCCTTGGCATTCAATGCATTTAGTTATTGTCTTGCTTAAGCTGTAAAGATATAAGGTTGGTCAAACATAGTGTCCAGTCCCTACCATTACTGCTATTGCCCTTGGCTGTGAGGAGTAACTCCCCAGCAAAGGTAGTACTGTATAGTACTTTCATCTTGGAGTCCAAGATAGTGCTGAGATGTACGTTGGTGGACCAGTTGTGGAGCAGTTCCTGCAGGACAATGTAGATGGAGTCCAATAGTCCAGGAATCTGGAAGTCAACAAGGTCATGTTGACACCAAAATGAGAATGAATGATTAGAGAATGAAAGAGGATTTGAACACAACTTCAGAACAGCTGAAATATGGCTGCATTTGTCATTTGGACCCAAGCTATGTAGAAACTACATTAAAACTGAGCACACTATCCCTAAAAACTGAGATAGTACAGGTGAGAGTGCAGCCTAAAGTAAATAGAAGAGAAATATTTGTACTTCTATTCTTGCTATATCTTTAAAGTAAATATTTCCTTTTAAGAGCTAATTGATTCTAATTAGTTAAATGGCACTGGGATACTAATCATTGATAACTAAAAGAGGGAGGATTCACATTTGGAAAGGGGAATCAAGCTAGATTGCAAGGGATTGAGAAGTGAGTGGAAGATGAAAAAAATGGAGGTAATGACATGGTCAGTTAGAATTGTAGCTTGAAGGGATAATAGGCTCAAGTGAGGTTTTTTTTTTTTTAAAGAATATGATAACATTTGATAATATTTGCATGTAACAGGGAAAGGAGCTAATAAATATATGTATTAGAACATATGAAAAATTGGTCATTTGTGTTCCTGATCTGTGGGATCAGATATTTTAAAAGGAATCACATTTGTACACATAGTCCTTCTGTAGAATCTTTTCTTTTATAGTACAGAATAGTCTACACTAAAAACAGGTTAATAAAATAATAAGCAGCAGCAGAGATGGTTCATTTAAAAAGTACTTTCAGAGGAAATGCTCTGATTGAAGTTTTTCTAAATGAAGAGAGACCAAAAATAAAGCAGAGGAAGGGACAAGCTCTCAGAGGAGAGAGGAGGGTATGAGATCAAGGGCACAAAGTAGAGACTTTGGTTCTAAAAGAAAGAAGAGGCATCTTATCCTCTGAGACTGGCGGAAAGAATGATGCTAAGGTTATTTGGAGATTCTCTATCACGATTTCTAATCATTTCCACATTACATTTGTACCACTTAAATGCCAGCAACCAAGTCCTTCCTGATAATGAAGATTAGAGTTAGAATAGACTTTGCCCTTTCTTGGTTCTTTCACTTTTTGAAGGAGGAAATTCTCACTAAGGCAAATAAAGAAGTTATTTTGGCATAAACACTCTACCAGATGTCTGCATAATAAAATTTTCCCTCTCACTACCATAACATGACTGTCAGATTTGTGATTTCTTTCCCCAAAAGTCTGTATATTTCCTCTTTCTGCTTAAGAGGTCTATAGTATACTTTGAAGACAAAATTGCTTACATTTCTTCTTCCTTTCCTCATTGTCCAAAGGAAAGGCATCTAGGTGGTGTAGAATGTAAGAGCATTGAATTTCAAGTCAGGAAGACAAATTTAAATCCCATCTCAAACATAACTTGCTGACTGACTCTCGGCAAATCATTTCACCTCTTTCAGCCTCAGTTTCCTTATCTGTAAAATGAGGGTAATAATAGTATCTTTCTTATAGGGTTTTTATGAGGATCATATGATGTAAAACATACAACATTTTTCAAGCCTTTAAGTCATAAAAAATTGCTCACTAATTAATGCTTCTCTCTACTGAGTCCTGGATTTCCCCATATGAGGAAACTTTCTTAATCTTTGCTATTCTTATAATCTTCTTTTACTATATTATTCCTTTTGAATGAGGTCTACTTAGTCAAAGGTATATTATATTGATGGGTTTCACACTACCAAGCAAATAGAATGGAGCTTAGAAAAAGAAGGGTGATTGATGAATAGTGGAATAGTGGCAGAAATATGATTTTAAAGAAGAAGGGAGGAATAAAGACTACTTTTACACTCACCTTTATTCTTTTTTATCAAGGGAAAAGGAGGAGTGACTATTGGTGGAGAGGACTAAAAAGGTGTCCTCAAGAGAGTGCCAAGATTTTGTTAAAATATGGTGAAAAAAAATTGGCTGAAAAATTTTAGAATGTAAAAAAGTAGGAGATATTGCAATTTGACGATTTAGTGGACTTATTAAAGAGGTAGAGCAAGGTTTCCAAATGGCAGAGAGGAATAGGTGAAGCAATGGGTATATCAGGTTGAAATGGAAGACATATATGTTACTTGAGGAAGTAGGATGGATTCAGTGTTGCTTTCAGGCTCAGTAAATGTTTAGAGATGAGGAAAGATGGTAGCTATCTGAAATAGTGGCAGCTTGGTAGTGCAGTAGATGGAACATTGGGCCTGGATTCAGAAGGACCTGCATTCAAATGTAGCCTCAGACACATGCTAGCTGGGTGACCCTGGGCAAGTCACTTAACTCTGTGTCAGTTTTCTCATCTGTCAAATTAGCTGAAGAAGGAAATGTCAAACCATTCCAGTATCTTTAACAAGAAAACCCCAACTGGGGTCATGAAGAGTCAGACACAACTGAGTGAATGAACTATGTACCAACAATCACTTCCACTACAACCACTACCCTAAATGTACCAATCATGATTAGAACTATTTTAATATTTAAAAGGACTAAGGACTATTCTGGGCATTTGGTATTTATTTTTTTTAATCCTAGGAGAAATAGGTGAAAATTTTGCAGTAGATTAGAAGTTGTTGAAGTCTCCCACTTTCTATTCCACCAAATTTACCTGTAGAATCATTTTAGAAAATTATAATTTGCAAGTAATACTTTGAGATAATGAATTGTCAGGGATTGAACTGTAAAATTGTTACCTTTCCTCAAATCCTGACTTTAATTTCTTCATCAAGCCTTACTCAGGCAAAAATGTAAGTAAATCTGCATTTACTCAGTTATGGTTGTTAATATTTCACACAGAATGGCAATTAAAAGAGGTTACCCAATTCATGAGAGAATGCCCATGGGAGAAACAATTATGGAGCTATAACTTTTGGCCTTGATTAGTAGTTACTGGAGATGGTGAAATATGCTAAATTCATAAGGCAGATAACTGGCAGAAAGTCAGCAGTCTATTTTTGTGCCAAAATTCACCTATATAATGATTTAGAGTAGCTTTTGAACTACAGATCACAAATCTATGAAGAGACCTCAGAAACCATGTATATACCTCCTTATACCATTTCTCCAAAGTTGAGATCCAGTCTTTGCTTGACGACTTCTAATGAGGATGAACTCACTAACCTATAAAAGCCCATTATACTTTTGGAGAGTTATATATTGGAGGAAATTATATTTTGCCTTATATTAAGCCAAAGTTTCTTGGTAATCTCCACTTCTTATTTCTATTTCTATCTCCTAGAGCCAAGCAGAACAAGTTTATTTAAAATTCTACATAAAAACCTTTCAAATGTTCAAGACAGTCACCCTGTGCCCCATGGATCTTCTCTTTTACAGGACAATATACAGGACATATTAACTACCTTAATATGAATTCTTGATACCCTTTATAATCCTGGCCACTCTGTTCTGCACACTCTCTAGTTGGTCAGTGACTTTTTGAGACTATGGCACTTAGAATTGAATATAATTTTCCATATGTGGTCTGACTGGAGCAAAGTACAAGGACAATCATTTCCCTAGTTCTGGACTTTGTCCTGGCTCCTCTAGTCTTCTCTCTCTGTACTGCTTCACTTGGTGATCTCACCAGCACCCATGGAATCAATTATTATCTCAATATTGATGATTCTCAGTTCTACTCATTCAGTTCTAACTTCTCTTCTAACCTCCACACTCTCATTTTCAACTACCTATTGGACATATCAAAGTAGATATCCTGTAATTGTGTAAAACATAATGTCCCAGACTGAACACATTATTTTTCTCCCAAATCCTTCTCTCTTCCTATCTTTCTTATTGCTCTGAAGGGCACAAACATCCTCTCAGTCACTCATGTTCAAAACCTATGTATTATTCTTGATTATTCATACTTTCTCTCATTTATAGCAAATCTATTGCCAAGTCCTGTCAGTATTTTAAAAATAATATTTCATAAATATTCCCCTTCTGTCCTCTGACATTGTTACCATCTTGGTACACACCCCCACAACCTCATCCTTTCACTATTACCTTTTCCTGAATTCGTCTGAACTTTAGGAAGATCAGTTTAATAGTTGTGAAAGAAGGAATGGAGAATGGATAGACTTGAGATATGGAGACCAAAAAGGAGGCTATAGCAATAGCAAAGATGTGAGGTGATTACTGTCTGCCCCATGGTTATGAAAATATCACATGACAGAAAGGGGAATATATGAGAAATGTTATACTATTAACATTGACTGAGCTTGCCAAAAATTGTATTTGGGGAATGAGAGAGTAAATAATCAAGGATCACAACCAGGTTGTGAGCCTCAACAACTTTAACAGTATAGTGAAACCCTTAACAGTAACAGGGAAATTAAGAAAAAAAGAGGTTTTTATGTTATTTTTATTTTTATTTTTTTGCCAAGGGTGAGTAGGAGAATGAATTTTCCATTAGGCATACTGAATTTAATATATCTTTGGGCCATCTAGTTTGAGATATTCAAATGGTTATCCAATGAGAGAAAATAGGGCTGATAGATACATGGTGATGTTTATAGATAGTAGCAAGGAAAAGATTTCAAATAAATGGTTAAGGGGGAAATGATAGTGGGAACAATATGCTAGAGAAGAGAAGATGGAATGAGAATATTTAATCACAAATAAGTGTTTGTCCTAGCAAGGAGAGAGGTAGCCTGCTTTTGTGAGACAGGAATGAAGGTGGATATAATGGTGGAAGGAATCTGAGTTATATGAGTGAGGAGGATAGAAGAAGAGAAAACTCTATAAACTTAAGAGAGAGCCAGCCCTCATCATTGATAGTTGAACTATGGAAAAGGGGGAACCCTGGGAGGTCATCTGAGCAAATTGCCAAACTTCAGCCAAGGACAAGCTTTTTGAAGTCTCCACAAGAAGAAAAGGTCCTTTGAAGTCTTAAGAGTACAAGAGAAGTGAATAGCTTTGGCTACATGTCTGCTTTACTAAACTGCTGTATATATGTGCTCACTCTTTATGCTGATGTGTGCATTTGTGGGAGTTTTGAGGAGGAAAGTTTTGTAGCTACTGTACTTGTTCTATTAATTCAGTATACATGGGGATGTAGCCCAGAAGACATGCTTGTTATATCTTGTTTTCATGACCTTCTACTATTCCTGATTTTAAGTCCTCATTTCTATACTATCTGATTTGTATGCTCCTGCTTCAGGATTGTTGCACAAAATCATGAAGTTATTTATTCACCCATTACATGTTCACATATTTTATCTCAGTTGGATCCTTTTTTACTTGACAATTTTTCTATATTATCCATATCTACCTTTTATCTCATTTCCTACATTTCCTATTTTCTTCTCTCCTCTTATGACCAATTAAACTATTATATTGGAGATCTGGGCTCTTCTTTAAGATAATAGAACTGTAGCTTTAAATGCCAAAGGCCATTTAATCTAATTGCCTCATTTTGCAGGTGAGGAAAAGAGCTTTAGAGAGTGTGACGACTTTTCCAGGATTAAATTGTTAGTAAATTACAGAGTTGAGATTTGAACTCAGATTCTTTGAATCCAAATTCTTTCCATTTTCATCCTTCAACTTTGATCTAACAGCCTTCTCTGTCTGCATCCTGATTTATTTTCAGCTTCCTTATTAGTTGTTCCTTTCCATCTGTCCTCAGACTTCCTATTTACTCTAGGATAAAATATAAAGTTCTCAACTTGGCATTTTAGATCCTGCAAAATCTGACTCCAACCTGTTTTTCCAGTCTTATTTCACAATAACTTCCCTCAGTGAATTCCACAGTCCAACCCAACTGGACTAATGGCCATTCCCCACACTTATCATTTCACCTCTCACTTCCATGCATTCATATAAGCCATGTCCTATATTTCTATCCTCACCTTTATCTTCCAGAAATTTTATCTTCCTTCAAGTCACAATTGAAGTGATACTGCTTCAGCTGAAAGTGTTCTTTTCTTCCTCAAATTTTCCTAAAGTCCAGATTATTCCTCTTTCCTTCACATCTTAATTTATACTATACTTATTTTTCATATATATATATCTATATATATATATAATACATGTATATTATATATATTTAAGGGAATGACTCCAACACCTTGTTAATTCAGATTCAAATAGTATTTAATAATACTTTAATAGTTAACAAAATGAGGTTTGCTTAGGTCTAGTATAACAAGAATATGTAACCAGGATACAAAGGCACTAAGCCACTATAGATTCATGCTCCCTATGCTGCAGCATTCTCTTCTCTTCTACCCCCTCCCATTTCAACATGGAACTACATTTGTTGATCAAGGTAACTTGTAGTTATTCTTGCATTCTTTAGACATTTACCAAATTCCATGTTCATAGGAGTTTTTATACAAGTTGGTGCTCAGGCAGCATGATAACACAGCTAAAAACTATTACTAGGAAGCTTCATGAAGGAAAGTAGAAATTAATTGGGTAAAAGAGACAACTTTGTCATCTTTATTAGGAAAACTATTAGGTCTTGAGGGAGAGTATGGGAAATCCTATTCAGTCCTTTTTGAATTTTGTTAAATTGAATTGAATTAATAATACATTTGTGGTGGTCTCTCCGATCCTAAAAATAAAGTTTTCCCAAGCAAATTTCAAATTCAAGGCCCTCTTCTCCATGTCATAGAACTTTATTTTTCCAGCTTCACCCCATAGTCCTTTTCTTTATGAATTTTATTCTGCAATCAAACTGGATTACTCTTTGCTTCCATATGCTGTAAGATGTTTTCTTGCCTGTGTATCTTTATTTATATTCTTTGCTGTGCCTAGAATTCTCTCCTCTACATCTTTTCCTGTTGATTTCATATTTATCCTTTAAAGTCCAATTCAAATACCATTTCTTACATATAACCTTCTTTGGTCCATCTATTTAGTAACAGCTTTCTTCTCAGGTCTCATAGAATAATTTGTTATATAATTTTCTAATACATGAAAAAGCATTATACTTAATATGAGCCAGATACTTTGTTAAGTGGCAACAGTTCATAGTGTATGTGTGTATATAGTATATATACTACATAGTATGTATGATGTAATTGGCATTTTACTCTATACTGAGTAGATTGTAAGCTCTTTGAAGATATTAATTATATAGGGTTTCAACTTATCTTCTCTATCAGCTCTTAGCATCTGATAAATAATATAATTTCTTCATATTTGTTTTTGTATAGTTGATAGGTTTTAAGGCAAAAAAATTCCTTCACAAAGAGATATTTGTGGATTATTGGAGAGGTTTCAGAAAATGAGCTAAAGATTATTATATTAAAATGTTGTTAGAATCTGAGGCTTTTAAAAATCTTGAAAGGAATATCTACCTAAGGTAAATGGATGATGATCTTCTAATATGCAAATATGGATTATAAATTCTGGAATGAAAACAGATCTAAAAAAAGAAATTATTAATCCATAGTATATTGAGGATTGAAAACTGGACAACAGAACTTAGATGGCTTGATGGAAATGAGGAAGAAGGCAAGGATAATCATGAAGAATAAAGAGCTTGCTCTATTCCTGAATTACTCCTCCTTTGTTGCTTCTCTTTCTGATTGGTTAGTTATTCCCAGAACCTCCATTCTAAGGAAAAGGCCCAGGCTAATCATATGTTCATTTCTTTAGGCCCTACCTCTGACTTTTTGACCATTCTCTATCATGTGAGATATTTCATTCCTCACCTGCTCCCCTCACCAATTTTTCAATTCCAATTTATATATTCTGTCTACCCATTTGAATGCCTACTTCTCTAGGGTAGGGTGGTCTTTTTGTTCTAGTCTGGGGACAATAATTAAAACAGTGACACCATTGCCATTTATGAGATTGTAAAATTCTTTGTTCCATTAACAATCCCTATGATTGTCTATACCAGAGGTTCTTCACCTGGGACAGATTTTAGAAGGTCCATAAATTTGTACGGGAGAACAATTACATATTTATCTTCACTAACATCTAATTGAAATTTATTTCAATTATTTTAAGACATTAGTGTAATAAGGGATTGACCAAAACTTCCTTGCCTAGTTACTAGTTCCCTATGTGTGCTGTATTCCCCTTTAGAATGTAATTTCCTTGAGGATAGGGACTATTTATTGTTTTTGTTTGTATATCTCTACCACATGTCTAGTACTTGGCACATAATATATACTTGACAAATGCTTATTGATTAATTTATTGAGGAAGAGAAGAGTCCAAAGAAAATATAATTTCTTGGGGTCAGAACCTATGGGAACCTTGAGAGTAGCCAAATGGCTAAACAGAAAGTTGCACAGATATTAAGAAACCAGAGCCTTAAAAGGCAGTGCCATGGGCCACATATAGGAAAAGACTTTGCTCTTCTGGATACCCACAGTGAATTGATCAAAATAGATAGGTCTGGCGTTGGAAGATGATGGTCAGGCAGCTCAGGCAGAAGATCCATAATGCTTAGGGGTTAGAGTCTAGAAGAAGGACCTTTGAACTGTTTTTTTTTTTTTTTTAAAGGAACTTCCTTTTTGTTGTAACTTGATGAGAGGGAGTGTCTAAACTGGGTTGTTTTATGCCATAAGTCTGTGTCAAGCTTACTGAATGACATGCGACTGTAATTTCTATCAGTTACAGACAGTGTGCAGCCTGAAATTTCCTTATACTATTATAAAATTTACTTGTGTATTTGAACCAAAGGTGTGTGCTGAACTATAGGGAAATAGCAGGGGTAAAAAGATGGTGCAAGAGAAAAGAATTGTATAAAAGTAGAGATCCAGGAATATTAAAATCTTTGGTGAATAAATTCTCTTCTTTATATTAAATGTTTTATCTTTGAATAGAAGCAGGAAAAAAAAATAACCACAGAATTAGCAGTGAATGTCAGGGAACTTGACTGGGGAGTCTTCATTCAGCCTATTTGACTGGGAGTTACAAGTGTAGGGTGGAAGTCATGTTACCTTTGTCCATTGTTTGGGGTGGGGTTGCCTTGCTTCCTCATTGCTGCAACTGGACAAATCATATTTAATGAATATTAGAGGCTGTGAGAGATGCATATGTGGCAAGAGACAGAAAGACTGTGTGGGAAAAAAAAAGATTCTCTTGTTTTCTTTTTTTTTTTCTCTTAGAGACTTTGGCCATTTTTCTTACCTTTACCCTTTGGCTCTCACTCCATTCATCTTATTTGCTTTCTATTTTATTTTTGTCCTTTTTGTTTCTCCTTTCTTTTCCTTTCTGCTTACTGTCATTTTCTTTGGCCATAGAACGTAGAATCAGAATATTGGATTCAAGAGGGATCTTAGAAATCATTTAGTCCAATCTCTCCTTTGTTAGAGATACAGAAAATGCAACCAAGAAAGGTAAGGAACCTTTTAGAAAAGCAAATAGCTAGTGGGTAATAGAATTGAAATTCAAACTTAGGGCTTCTCACTCCTAATTCAGGGGTCTTTACCCAACAGAGTTTCCTTGTCTTTTTCATTATTCCTTCCAAATATTCCAAAGAAACAGTTATACATTTTGTATTAGAAACACCTTAGCAGTCACTTAAACCATTCCTTATTTTTTAGAAGAGGAAACTGAAGGGTAAAGAGACCTCAAAATGCCAATTGAAATGTTCAAATTTCAGTTTGTCTTCAAATGTTCTTCTCTGGCTCTTATTCTTTTTTGTTCTTTCTACTTACCACTTTGTCTTCTCCTTCCATTTGCTTCATTTGCATTGGAAACCAAAATTTTTCTTGGTACAACAAAAGTTCAGCATCTAAATATTTCTTAATGAATAAATTTTTGACAATTTGACTATATGCAGAGTGTTTGGTCACATAGAGTTTTATACAGCAATGCTGTGTTGCTTGCTAATTATGAAGTGAAAGTTAAAAAAAGAGAATTTAAGCCTGTAGGTCCTACTTAGCTGATTGTTCCCCAAAAATTAGTTTTTGAGTTGAGAAATTGTTTTTTGGTGAGAAAATGTTACTGAAGCCAAGATGATGAAAGTGAGCAGACATGTTGGTTATCATAGGAAAAGCAGACTATTTCAAGGATTCTTGCTATTCCCATCCCAATGTTAGATATGAGAAGACCCTGCTTTTCTAAAGAGTTGTAGCTTAAGCTTTTCAATCTTTAAGCTAAAAGATATCAAGAGTTCAGCTTTCCTCTTATGGTGAAGAAGTAGAACCTTATCCATATTAATATTAACAATAACAATAATAATAACAGAAATTCAGAGAATTCAAATGACTTCTCCATGATCATATAGCTAATAAATATCTGAGGAAAAACTCAATTCAGATCCTCCTTACTCCATGTGTTGCATTCTATCTATTATGTTACCTATTTGCCTCTGATGTCCCAAAATGACAGAGATAAATTCCCTCACTTCCAGCCCAGTAAAGTTATTCTTGGTGGTCACTAACAGCCACTATAAGATCTACAAAATACCATTAAGCAGTGGTTGTATGAGATCAGCAGGGGACACCTTAGAGAGATTGCATGACACAGAAGATCAGGGGGGAGCAGACCCCAAAAATTTGTTGATCTGGTTTTCCCCTGAAAAATAGCAATTAATTATTTTGGTGTAGAAGACATTACTTCTCCTGTTAAGACTGAAGCAAATAAAATCTTGGTTGAATTAAAGTATGTAATTAAGGAAATGACAGCATCATTAAGAATTTGAGAAATTAACTATGGAATTTCTATCCTTGGATAATTGAATATTGATAGCATACCTGGTTTGGGTAATTTTCATTTACTGTTTTAGATTTAAATATCCTGATTTGCTTCCAATTAATTTTTAACATATGTAAGACATTCCAAAAAGGAGAGAACAACCCTTGAAATGGGTCTCAAGAGACCAAAGAATTATAGCAAGAACATTCTGTTTCTTCATCAATAGAATGGACCTAGAAGTATACTACTTATACTATAGGGTTGTTATAAGGAAAATGCATTATAAACCTTAAAGTAATATATAATTGTAAGTTGTTATTCATTGCTGGGAGAGTGGATAGTTTTCATGAATTATAATCACTGAAAAGAAAATCATCACCTGCTGACCAGCTTGTTAATGGCAAGTTTTCTGAATTTTTAGCTAGACTAGTCCTCAAATATATTGTATTTCTGGCCTTGTCCTTGAAGCTTTTTTTGTTTTGTCAGAGTGCTAGAACTTGTCAGGTCTTGTGTTCTACTGGAAATAGCTTTTGAGAATTCCAGATCACCTCTACCCTCCATTGAAGCATGGGGAGAGCATTCTGTAGATGCCCAAGTCTAATAATAAGGTATGATTAAGGAGAGATTCACTGAAGCATTTTTCCAACTTCACTTGGCATTTTTCTATGATTTCTTCCAGATCCCAGACTCCTAAATATGCATTTATTGACTTGGTGGCCCCATAGATCTTATTTTTTATTTATTTATTTTTTTAAAGATATTTGAAAATGAGATCAGGGTTCTCTGAGTTGTAGTTATTGGTCTGGTTTAATTTGCAAGAGTGGCTCTCCCTAATGCTATTGTTGTTTTCATGCACTTACGTAACACCTAACCTTTGAGGAGCTAAGTTTCAGATCTTAACTGCATAACTTTCATAACACTTGTGAGACAGGAAAAGCTGCATTAATTAAAGGTTAGAATGGCCTGGCTACCAATCCCCATGTGGCTCTCCTTCCCTCCCCTCTGCCCCACCCCCAGAGGAAAAAAAATGAAATCATCTCTGCCAAGCAAATGGAAGATCGTTTACCAGAGAGGTAGGCAGAGAATATTAAGAGTAGCAAAGCAGTCTTGGACCTCAGTTCAGGATTCCTTATTTTTTTTTCCAGGGTTGGGAAATATAATGAAAAATAAGGAAGGAAAAGGAAACAAGAATGAGTTTTTAAAAAAAAAAAAAAGAAGAGGGAAAACAAGAAGGGGGAGTAAGGAGAAAGAAGAGAAGAGAATAGGAAGAGATAAGCAGGGCACTTTTACTGTTTCCTGTATAGTCTGTGTTTGAAATGGACTTATCTATAGTCTAGACCACAATGAAAATGTGAAGGTCCTGATAAGAGGAGCATCTATGGCTAGCATCTAACTGTAACAAATTTATCTTGATTTGTGTTTCAGTAGCAATAGTACTATCCTAAGAAAAATCCCATAGGTGAGCACTATTAGGTGAGAGAAATCCTTTTGCCACCTTTCTCTGCAAATTGTAGAAGGGTTTGGAGTCTGGGAGGAAAAACAAAATAATGGAAGCTTTCTCTCTGGAAATAGTGCTCTATATGCCTCTTGACTTTCCTGCCTCACCTTCCTCTACTATACACATAGGCAGTATCTATGCTTCCTTTTCCAACACTCTTTCTGCGGGTGAATTGTGGTGACATGGTTAGACAGTCAGAAAACCTGAGTGTTAATCCCAGTGCCCCTACTGATTCAGACAAATCAGGAGCATCATTCAAGGCAATTAGGTCTTTAAGTAATGCCTGGGTATGCCTCAGTTCTCCCAGCTGTGCCAAGGAGGGAGGAGTTTTCCATGATCAGAGAGAGACATTTACAGAGAGATCCTGCCATAGGGTATGTGGGTAATCCCCTCACAGACGTCTTTCCCCAATATATTTCCAGATGTAGGGAAAGATCTGGGGATTGTGTGTTTCTCCTCGTGTCTTCTCTCTTCCCTCAAAACATAAAAAATGCTCAGGAATTTAGGAGTTTCTGCTTGTGTCCCAAAGAGCTCCCTAATGTAAATATTTTGTTCTTTCTCAAGAAAGAGGATTGATGACTAAGGAGTATAGCTCCCTTTCAGTATATATACCATCCTCCTTATTCTCCACTCTCTTTTCACTTTGGCTTCTTTGAATGCTCCATTCCAAGTTCAGGTTGAATGCTACTTTCTATATGAGGACTTTTCTAATCTTCTAAGCTGCCAAGACCTTATTTCACAAATGAGCTTATATATATATGTATATATATGTATATATACATATATATATATGTATATATATATATATGTTGTTGTCATTCATACTTATATGTGAACATATTGTTAGTCTTATCTATACCTTGTTTATACATAGTTGTTTGCATATTATTTCCCTTATTAGATAATGAGCTTCTTGTGATCAGGGACTGTCTTTTGTTTTTCTTTTTATCCCAAGCATTTAGTTAAGTATCTGGTACACAGCAGGAACTTATTAAATATTTGTTAATGGAATGACTATTGAATATAAGCTTTTTGAGTCAAAAGGATATTTGTATTTTATCTTTGTATTCTCACAGTCTAATATGGTACCTGAAACATAGTAGACACTTAGTAAACGCTGTTTGCTTAATTAATTGATTGGTTAATTTTATGTATCAGGACTGTCCTGAGCATATAAGGGGGAAAAAAGAGCTGGAATACTTAACATCTAAACAGCTGGATAGTTTTAAATCAAAAAGTTTATCATTCCAGTAGAAATTTTTCTATATGAAGTGATGGAAGGATTACACCCTTAGAATATTTTAATCTTTTCTATATACTAATTTCTAAGAATGACATCTTAAGATCCATTAAGATCCATTCCAGCTTCTAGTCTTTATTTTCTTGAGTCTTCTATGGATTGAGACCTGGCCATTTAGGATGCTAAACTCTATTTTGACTGAACTGAATCTTGAAACTGACAAAAATGTAGCCGTTATGATTACACAAGAGTAAATGGGGAAACCTCAGACCTGTTCCCTCCTGGAACTGACATTATTTGGACTCCAGTTAAAAAAGGAAATATAATCAGCAAGTTACAGTCAAATTAAAATGACAATGGCAAGGAACTGTAAAAAAGCAAGGAATTTTGAGTGGAGTGGGATTGGAGTGTGGGAACTTTTCTCTAGAATTTCCTTGATAAAACCTTGATAAAATAAACAGAAGCTTATTTTTCCCTGAGTCTTTTTTTCCTCCCCATTCCTAATGTGAGAAGTAAGAAACCCAATTTACCCATACTACACTAACTGTGTGTGGGACACTGTCATTTGAGAGTGCAGCCTCAAACCTCCCTGTTTAGAATAGTCTGAGGCAGAACTGCCATCATCCTTCCCTGCCACTTCCCCCATCTCCCTCCTTTCTCCCACTCACCCAGGTGAGAGATGAACAGAACAGCTGATTCTTTCTTGTTTGCTTTTTTTGAGGTGTGAACCTTTTTTGGGGGGGGAGGGGGAATCTCATCTTCTTTAACTTGTGCCTCTGCTTGGTTTCTTCCATTTACTCTTATCTGGAAGAGGCATATTTCCATGTCAAAGATCCAAAGATCTCTGGGGCAAAAAACCCCAAAACAAACAAACAAAAAAACCCATCTTTTTTTCTAGCCACTCTCTCTGTATTAAGTGCCTCAGACTTTTTAATTACTCCAATCACTCCCTTTCACTTTTCTCCCCCTCCCTCCCTCTTCCTCAAAGAGCTGGAAGTGGAAACTGATTCAGGAATTGAAAGTATTCTCTAAATAAAAAGCTTCATTCTTTGAAAGATGAGAGTAATTTAATTACCCCTGAAAGTATCAGCTCAGTGCAGAAAAATAGCGATACTAATATATTAATCTGTAGTGCCATACACAATAATAAGACTCATTCATTAATGAATTTGCAAATTCAACAGGACTTTCTTTGTATTTCTCTTGGGATATGGATTGAGATCACTTAGGAAGCCCATGACAGGATAAATGAGAAGACTCTTTACATACATTAATACTTTAAGTTGGCACTGCATCTTATTAGAACATCACCTGGCACGATATAAGTAGGATCATGCATCCAGAGCTGGAAAGGACCTTAGAGGCCACCTTGTCCTACTCATTCATTTTGCAGATCGGGAAACTGAGGTACATGGAGTTTAAATGACTTGGCCAAGGTCACACAGGTAGTCAGCAGACACATCTGCAGAAGCAATTGACCCGTGCATCACTTTATGTTTTATAAAGCAAAGCACTAGGAATATACTATCTTATAGCAGATTGGTTTTCACAACAAGAATATTATATAGGTATCATTATCCCTATAATATAGATAAAAGACAATTACTGATGCTCAAATAAGTTAATTAATTTGCTCACAGTTAGTTAGAAAATGTTAGAGGCAGAATTTGAATATGGGTCTCTTTTGGCCTCAAATTTTCACTATTCTATAATGATCAAATAACAACAACAACAAAAATATAGAAGCCTTCTCTTGTAATCTAATTCAGAAATACTGCTCATCAAACAGCATTTTGTACAGTTTTTTTTGAAGAAAGGCAAAGAATGGATGATGTTACATGTAGCATCTGATTTCCAAAATAATAATAAATAATAAATTTCACTACTTATAATAATAATCTGAGCAAGCACTAAGAGAACACAAAGGTCTGAAGGCCATTTTGTAGTTTTCTTTGTTTCATGGGTAAGTAATGGGACTGAATCTCTCTGTTCTTATTTGAGCTGCTACTCAACCCCCAATTTTAAAGTATATTTAAAATATATTTAAGAATGTTGCTACAACCTTTCTAGCAGGACAGAACTTGTCAGAGTTGTGCCCTGTTATGACCTTTGGGTCACTTTTACTCCTGGTCCCCCTTAATGCTAGTTTCTTTCTGAAATTACATCCAATTGATCTTGTATGTATCCTATATATATATATTCCTGTGTACGTAGTTTGTTATCTGTCCCAGTAGACTGTGAGAACCTTAAAAATAGGTGTTATTTTTTTTCCTTTCTCTGTACTATTCTCAATGCTTAGCACAATGCCTGAGACATGGTGAGTACCTAATATGTGCTTACTGATTTGACTTTATTGAATACAAAGTAACTTTTTGTGGGGGAGAATTGTCAACTGGGAGAATATAGAGAGGCCTTTTATAGGGAGTATCACTAAGTTTCAAAAGAACTTTGAAAGATACTCTACTAGGTTTATTTCCAAAAAAGAAAAAAGAATCTTTTTTGCTCTAAAATAGTTTTTGCAGCTCTCATTGTGGTGGCAAAGAATTGTGAAAATTGTGGGAATTCCCATCAATTGGCCAGTAGTTGAACAAGTTGTGATATATAATTGTGATGGAATGCTACTATACTATAAGAATTGTTGGGCTTGATGATTTTGGATAAACATGGATAGTATATTGACACAAAATAATGAAGTGTGAAATGAGCAGAACCAAGACAATATTTTATGTAGTAATAGCAATATTGTTTTAAGAACATCTTTGAGTGACTAGGTAATTTTATCTATTATAAATACTGAAATTAGCTACAATAGATATATGAAGGAAGATGCTATCTGAATTCAGAGAAAGACTTGAAACATAGATATGTAGAATGATTTTACATATATCCATTTACATATTCATAAATACACATATACATAAATACACACATTTGTGTCTAATATGGAGCCATTCCTAGGGCAGGGGCAGAGGAGGGGGAAAAAGGGGGGAAAAAGAAATTACATAACTTTGTTATGTATTTAAAAGGAATAGCTAGTTGTTTATCATAGACTTGCAGTTTTATATACAACTATCTTTTATAAAATTATACTATGTTCTGGAAATGCATGTTTTAATCTACACATTAAAAATATAATTAAATTAAAAAAAAAGAAACTAGGATTCCAAGATGCAGAGGAAGAAGGGAAATTTCCAGATTTGGGGGAACAGGTTGTGCCAAAGCACAGACATAGGAGGTGGAATGTACTGTATGGGCAAAGCAAGTACGTCTGTTTGACTGAAACTTATAGTGTATGAAAGAGAATAATATGAAATCATTCTGGCAAGATAGACTGGAGCCAGATTGAGAAGAACTTTAAGCTGCAAACAGAAGAGTTTATATCTAATCTCAGAGGCAACAGGGAGTCTTTGAAACTTCTTGAGCAAGGAGTGACTTGGGCTGAAAGCAGAACTGTGTATTAGGAATATCAATTTGGTAGCTCTGTGGAGGATGAATTATAGAGGAGAGGAAAAGATCGCAAAGATTTTATTAGGGATGTTTGTGAGAAGTTATGAGATCCTGAACTATAGTGGTAGTTGTGTGAGTAGAGATAAAAGGCATCCATGTGGGACATATGTTATGAAATTTGACAACTGGATTAAGATTTCACAACTGATTGGATCTGATGGGTGAAGGCAGGAAGTCAAAAATTATTCTGAGGATGAAAACCTATGTGCTTGTAAAAATTGATCAATGTTTTTGATGTCTATCTTGTAGTGCTTAGTGTATCCAATCAGAATCTCTGATTAATTAAATGTTCCTTTTCATTATGTAACAGTTAAAGAAGGCTATACTAAGCAAGATGTCTAGAAAGATATCTTTTTTCAGGGTACCAAGATTGCATTGAATGTATTATCTCTTCTTGAAAAAGTTAATGCACTTCTGTGTTTCTTAGCAGAGAGAGAGCCTCTGGCAAAAAGAAAATTCAGGTTGTTTGTAGTAGTTGTTTAATTTATATGGATGTGGTAAAATGTCAAGTTGTGTTTTTTTAATGGTTTTCTGGAGAGGTAATTTGTCAATAAAAGCAACAACAATAATCGTATTTATATAGTACCTTAAGACTTACAAAGCACTGTATGTGTTGCTAACAGTCATGTAAGAGAGATATCCCTTTAATATCCCCATTTTTTCAGATGAAAAAACTGAGGCAGAAAAGTTAAATGAATTGCACAGGTTAGTATTAGTATCTAGGGCAGCATTGGAACTCAGGTCTTTTAAATTCCAGGTCCAATCCTTTGCTCATTGCACCTAACTGATTCTATATTAATGAGGAGCCCTATTTAAATGTCTCCTGATCTGAAGATGACTACACATATCTTGCAGACACAAGTCTGTAAAATTTCCAAGTTTTTTTTTTTTTTTTTTTTTTTTTTTTTTTTTTTTTTTTTTTTTTTGAGGCTGGGGTTAAGTGACTTGCCCAGGGTCACACAGCTAGGAAGTGTTAAGTGTCTGAGACCAAATTTGAACTCGGTCTTCCTGAATTCAAGGCTGGTGCTCTATCCACTGTGCCACCTAGCTGCCCCTGTTTCCAAGTATTTTAATTCACATTTTGAAGATGGAGACACAGATCATTAAGAGGTTAAGTGACATGTTTAAGGTTACACTGATGCAGTGGGAGATCAGAGAAGATAATATGTTATACTGACTTCTAGTATAGTTTTCATTTTGCTTATGTGATTTTTTTTTAAAGAAGGGTTTTACTTTAGACTCCTTGAGAAAGTAATTTGAAAGTTAAATATTAATTGTGTAATCCTTAAAATTCTTTTTCTGAAAAAAATTTCTATATATTTTATGTGGCAATTTAGATTTTCCTATGAATTCAGATAAAGGATTATTCAGACAATTGGGGCTGTCTTTAAATGGATTAATCATTTTATGGAATTGATTGTTTAAGCAATACTCTCTGACAGAGGTGACCTAACAGGCAAGTTGTTTTATTCATTGTGTAGACACAGTCTCTCTCTATATGTCAAAGGCTTCAGGAATAGGATTACAATTTATCTGTCTGCTTTATAAAATACTGAATTCATAGTACTTATGGATACATTACAGAATCACAGAATTTTTTGAGTTGGAAAAGACCCCAGTAACCTTTATTCTAACTCATATCTGAAAGCAATCCTCACTACAAAATGTTCCATAAGCAATTGTCTAACTTCTGCTTGAAGACTTGCTGGGAGAAACAATCTACCATCTCTCAAAGTAGCCCATTGCACTTTGGGATAGCTCTTATTGTTGGGTAGTTTTTCCTGGCATGAAATCTAGATTTACCTCATTGAAATGTTTACTTTTTTTTCCTATTTCTTCTTTTCAGGGCCAAAGCAGAACTACCCTAATCCCTCTTCCTTATGTCATGTAACTCAATACATCTCCAAAAACTTCCAATTCTTACAAGAGAATTAAAAAAGAAGAGGTAAATAGAAGAAATAGAAATCATGGAGTCAGAGGATCTGGATTTAAATGTTGACTCCATTATTCACTGTCATTGTGACTTTGGATAAATGCCTAAAAGTCTTTTTTTTTTTTTTTGCAAGGTAAATGGGATTAAATGACTTGCACACAGCTAGTAAGTGTTAATTAAATGTCTGAGGCTAGATATAAACTCAGGTCCTCCTGACTTCAGGGTCAGTACTCTCTCCATTGTTCCACCTAGCTAGCCTGGTAGCTTACTGTCTTTGGTTTTAGTTTTCTTATTTATAAAATAAAGTCAGTTGGACTGGATGGCTTCAAGTCTTCTAGGACTCTTCTAGCCCTAAATCTATGAATTTATGACAGTGTTTCTCATACTCTCTTTTCTCCTCTTTTATTTATTGCATAATATTATTCTTAATTGCGAGGAATCATTCATATGGCATGAGAATTGTGGGGCTTAAATATGCAGATGTATAAGTTCCATGAAATTTGCAGCATTCTTGGCAGAAATCTGTCACTTGCTCAATACTAGTGTGCCTGGAGAATATCCTTTGAGAACCAGTTTCCTATGAAGACAGTGTGACTTAGAAAGTTCATAGGAAACATGAAGGGTAATAGCAGTCTGCTTTCGGATATATCAGGGCATTAGTTCTTTGGAAGAATAAGCTATGACAAATACTACCTGGTTATGTGAGGGTAAGATATATATAGGGTGGTAGACTTTAAAATTTATGGTCTATAATTGACACCAACATTTTTTTTGGAGGGGTTAAGGATTTTTAACAATTTATTTTTTATTATGGTAGCATGTAATTCATATAAAATGACCAATTATGTTGATATCTGAATATGACTGGACAAGATGCCTTATGTTATTATATTTCCATTACTGGAATATTCTGAATATGGCCAAAGAAACTTACTATACTTGAAAGAATTAATTTTGTTGGGTGAGTACCTCTACTATGAATGTGACTATTGTTAATACATTGTTAATAAACTAGAACATTTTGTCTATTTCCAAATAAGAAGTAGGAAAGCACAGTGTATTTTTAAAATAGTGAATTTAAATAGGAAACAACAGTGATGTATCTAAAGGGACAGAGTAACCCAAAGGAAACCCACAAACCACAAACTAAGACATTGTTACTATGTTGAATGACTGAAACAAAAATGCATTACTCTCCTCTCCTGGTAAGGGCTATTTTCTGCTTGACACTTGAAATTACTGGCATAAAAACAGTACGCTAAAAATGTCTACCATCTTTTTTCTAACCTAGTGTTCCTCCTTTTCCCCTTTTCTTTCTTTCTTTCTTTCTTTCTTTCTTTCTTTCTTTCTTTCTTTCTTTCTTTCTTTCTTTCTTTCTTTCTTTCTTTCTTTCTTTCTTTCTTTCTTTCTTTCTTTCTTTCTTTCTTTCTTTCTTTCTTTCTTTCTTTCTTTCTTTCTTTCTTTCTTTCTTTCTTTCTTTCTTTCTTTCTTTCTTCCTTCTTTCTTCCTTCCTTCCTTCCTTCCTTCCTTCCTTCCTTCCTTCCTTCCTTCCTTCCTTCCTTCCTTCCTTCCTTCCTTCCTTCTTCCTTTCTTCTTTCTTTCTTTCTTTCTTTCTTTCTTTCTTTCTTTCTTTCTTTCTTTCTTTCTTTCTTTCTTTCTTTCTTTCTTTCTTTCTTTCTTTCTTTCTTTCTTTCTTTCTTTCTTTCTTTCTTTCTTCTTTCTTTCTTTCTTTCCTTCTTTCCTCTTTCTTTCTTTCTTTCTTTTCCCTCTTTCTTTCTTTCTTTCTTTCTTTCTTTCTTTCTTTCTTTCTTTCTTTCTTTCTTTTTCCTCTTTCTTTCTTTCTTTTTCCTCTTTCTTTCTTTCTTTCTTTCTTTCTTTCTTTCTTTCTTTCTTTCTTTCTTTCTTTCTTTCTTTCTTTCTTTCTTTCTTTCTTTCTTTCTTTCTTTCTTTCTTTCTTTCTTTTTCCTCTTTCTTTTCTCTCTTTCTTTCTTTCCTTCTTTCCTTTCTTTCTTTCTTTTTGTCTCCCACAGTTTTAAGTGAAAAACAAGAAGTGGAGGAGATCTGAATTATTGTGATAAGTACTTCAGGGACTCCCACTTCAGAGCAGAAAATTTAATGGAAACCACCACTTGGTGTGGGGGTGAGGGAAAAAAAAGTAGAGCAGTTTTTGGGTAGGGAAAATATTGTAGGAGTGACACAAGATGAAAGATGCTTCTACATTAGACCATTGACTTCCAGAATCATCTCTTATATTTTAAATATCCTGGTTCTCCTCCTACTAGGATGACCATTCCTGCTCAGCCTCCTTGCTGGATCTTTATTCAGGTTGTAATAGTGGGTGCTCAACAGTACTCTACCCTGGGCCCTTTCCTTTATCCATACTATTTCAGTTAGTGCTATCACCAACTCCCATAAATTCAATGTTCTTGTTTCCCAGATCTATTTTTTCAACCACAACTTTTCTCCTAATCTCTGGAATTTCTTATTAGACATCTCAACACTGGATGTCCCATATACTCCTTAAACTCAGCATGTCCAAAACTGAAATTATTATCTTTTACCCCAAAACCTCCCTTCTTAATTTCCTATCTGTCTAGTTTTCACATATTTTATTCTACTTTTGGACAGTCACAGTTGCTTCCTTGTAATTCCTCAAATAAGACACACCATCTCCTTATTCTGGGAATTCTCATTGTATCTCATCCCTAGAATACTCTTCTTCCTCATCTCAGCCATCTGCTTTCTATGACAATGGATCATTTGTATGTGTAGCTTATTTTTGCATTGTTGTTTAAGTATTATCTCTTCCATTAGATTGTCAACTCCTTAAGGACTGGGTGAATCTTTTGTCTTTCTTTGAATATTTTATTTAGCACAGTGCTTGGCATGTAATAAGTATTTAAAGTGTCCTTGTTGTTTTAATTTGACTTGACCAGGCCATTAGATTTTAAGCTCTTCATTTAGATCAATGATCAATGAAATAGCTTAGCTACAACATAGATAGCTACTATCCTAGTTGGAGGTTAGAAGGGGTTGGCAATGGGGAAAAAAAATGAAATGACAAAAGTCTCAATCTTTCAGTCTACCTGATAAAGCCAGACTGGGCGTAAGGTAGAAGAATTAATACTATAGGCTTGTTTTATTTTCTAGCTTACTTGGTTTTCTTGAGCTGTCTCTGGTTAAACCCGGGCTTCCCTAAGCCGCAGAAAAGAGGTTTTGGACAAGCAGAGGGGGTAGGGCAAAAAAAGACGAGAAGAGGACTCCTTGAGTAAAGGTAACTCAGAATCTAAGTGAATGTGAAACTTTTCTTCCTATGGCTGGGCTTCTCAAGAGTAAGGGGAAAAGATGGATTCCCAGGATGATAATTACATGCTTCTTCTACCCCCAACTCCAACTCATCTACTGGGAATGAGGCAACACATCTGTTACCAAGGTCAAATTAGCAGGCTGACATCTTATTTATAATCTATGATTGAGAGATAAGATGCTTGCTATAAAACTTTCTTAATGGTTCAGGAGAGATTTGGGAGATGTCCTATTTTAGACATGATGGGGGTTGAAGTCCCTTTAAGATTCCAATCTGATTCCCAACTCCCCCTCCCTCCTCCCTGCTGCCCCCCTCCCCCCATGGCTGAAGAAGCTAGGCTCTTTTGATTCACAAATCCTGGTCAAAAAGCACCCTTTTTGAATTCCAATGATATCCGGGCTTTCCCAGCCCCTACTATCTGCTCAGGTTTCCCCAATCCCCACAAACAGCTTCTTCCTTATCTAAGGACCCATTGAATTCTATTCAAATTCTAACACTGGCTGAAGCTCAGGCTGGAGGACAGCCTGGGACTTCACCCATGAGCCCCTTCCAATTGTCCAAAGCCCCCCTATTATAAAAAGAGCCAGACTGGAGTCCACTCTTTGCAGAGGTCCCAAACATGGGATGCTTATGCTAGTCATGTCAAGGATTTCTGCCCATCTGAGCCACCCTGGCTCTGGTGTTTTCCTACCTTTTAATCTTACTTCCAAACCCTACAATAAACCTTTTTTTTTTTTTTTTTTTTTTAAATCAATCTAGGTTTTGGGGCCTGTATATTCCTTTACAGGGGACTCTGCGCCATCACTAGAATATCCTTGCTCCGAACCAAAAGGGGTTCCCCCTTTCCTAACTCTCATCAACATGGCTTAAGTAGCACCTATTAGTTATAAATGATTAAAATAGAAAACTATTGATTTATAAATAAAAGCCTTCTGTGCTAATTGCTTTTACATCCTTGCCTACTCACTTCTCAAATGCTTCTAAAGTTTAACTAAAACTGTTTTCTCTGAGTTTATCAAGGTATCTTAAATGCTAAATGTGATGGATTGTTTAGCTCTAGTCCTTGATCTGCGCACAGTAGATAATATGCTGTATCAAGAAAACCTGAATTCAAATTTGACATTAGCTGTATGACCTTGGTCCAGTCATTTAACTCTGCCTCAGTTTCCTCAACTGGGGAAGGAAATGTTCAACTACAATATCTTTGCCAAGAAAACCCCAATGGGGATCATGAAGAATCAAGAAGCAAGAACAACAAAATCCTTGATTTCTCTGCATTATTAAACCCCCTCTCTTCTCATTCAGATTTCTTGACACTGCTCTCTCTAGGTTCTCAATAGACCCTATTGAATACTTCTGTCTTTTGTGCTGAATTACTATCCATATCCTGCCCCTTATCTGTGGTTCCCCAATGCTCCTAGGCAACTAGGCCTTCTAATATTTTGCATGTAATCCTTTTTAGGTGATTTTATTAGCATACAACTCCCCCCTTTTTACTGATGGTCCTCAATTCTCTTTTGACCTTTCATTCTGGTGTCATGTGTTGGACATCTGATTGGTTCTCTCATAGACATATCAAACGCAACATTTGAACAGAATTCATTTTCCTTTCCACCTCTTAACTCTCAAATCCTTCATTCTCCAAACTTCCTTGTTTCTTTGGAGCGGAATGGGGGAAGGAGTTCTATGATCTTTTTAGTCACTCACAGGTCTGCCACTTCAATTTCATCCTCAACTTTTTCTTTTCCTGTACTTTCAATATCTAATTAATTGCTAAATTTTCTATCAATAAATATCCATGATATCTCTCAATATGCATAATCTTTTTTGGTCTTCATGACTTTTCATCTGTACTTTTATAATAGCCAGCTAATCCAATCCCCATATTTTTATATTTCTATCTCTCTTATTCCTATTTCTTTGGCAATTTCCAAGATAAACTTCTTCAAGTACGTTTCTGGCTACATCACTTTGAGGTATCACATTTTACAGAAGACACCAAGGCTGAGAGAAATTAATTGGTTTGTCCAAGATTATAGCATTAGGAAGTGTCCTCAGAAAGTCTTTTTGAGTTCAAGTCTGATATCCTTTCTATTAGGTCATCTAGTTTTCTAATATAAAACTACTTGAGGAAAGTGATTTTTAAGTTTTTTTTTTTAAATCTCTAGTGTTTACCCCAGAATAGTAATTTAATTAATAGCTATAAACATTTGCTAGATTGAAGTGGAAGTTAGTCTTGTTTCTTACCTTGATATTTTAGAGTCTCTGATTTCCTCATCCTCAAGAGGCTTCTTTTCTTGCCTTTTGGCTCAGGTGCAAAAATTCCACACCATAGTTCTGATGAGAACTCTATTAAATATTGGCTCTCAAACCTATCCGTGATTTATGAGGACCAACATCTGTAAAAGGGCATCTTTTAGGCTCTGTCCTTATAATCTCGGGGAACTAAACATACGTATGAGAGAAACAATGGTCAATACTAATACTTTGGGTACTTTGGAGGTCCCTTTTAGCAAAAGATCAGGTTTTTAAGTCTACTGATGTAGGGAGGGGAAAATTTCTAACTGGAAGCCAGCCAAAGCATATATAAATCTCCTTTATTACTCCTTATCTCCTATAAGATATATAATGATGGTATGAATAAAATGAACTTTCATAGTATGAAGGGACAATCTATACTTTGCTTATGGTAGTTAGTAGATCCATGAGCTGTGTCCTAGATCTTATAGGCTGCACAATTCACTCTATAGGGCTCTGAAATTTCCTTTCTCCATAATCACATTTATTTTAGGAAAACTCTGCAAGACTATGTTTTGGAAAGTTTCATAGGGAAATAGATTTAGAGTTGGAGGAGATTGTAGAGATTAGCTAGTTCAATCTCCTCACTTTACAGATAAAACACTGAGGTCCAGAAAGGTTAAAATGACTTGCTCAAGATCACAAAGGAGGTAAGTGACAAAAGCTGGATTTGAACCCAGATGTTTTAATTCCAAATCCAGTACCTTTCAAATGTATCATATGGTTTCTTTGAGTTAAAAAAAGCTCATCATAATGAAAATATTTAACATTCAGAGATAATAAAATCGAACTATGCTCTAATTTCCTGATAGGTATTGTGGATAAGATAAATTAGAAATTATCTTAACTACTATTTTAGAAGTAAATGCTGGTGTTTGAATTAATCATCATTATTACCACATCAGTAACAACTTATTTTTATTTGGTTCTTTATATATTTTACAAAGTTTTCACTGTAACTATTTCATTTCATTTTTATAGCAAACTTGTAAGGGTATCATTTTCCCCATTTTACAAATATGGCAGGTCACAGTGGAGAAATGATTAGCCTCTGAATCAAGAAGAATGATGTTCAAGACTTGCTTCTAACACAAACTAACCATGAAATGCCGATGAAACCATGGGCAATATACTAAATATCTCACTGCCCTTAGATAACTTGCTAAGAATATTATCTACTCACCAGTGGAGTTTCTGATAATTTCTCGACTTTTCATAATGGACATGTTCTCTATTGATAAAATCACAGGTCTAGATAAAAAAAAAAAAACATAAACAAAAGTAAGATTTGAATCTAGATCTTTTCCAGAGTATTGACCTCTTTCTCCCATTAAAAAGTTTCCAAAATTTGGCAAACTGAAAAACATGCTATCAAATAGTTTCAAGTCATCATCATTCAAGATTTATAGAGCTGTTATTCTGCATAAAACCCTGTACTAGTTCCTACTTGGGATACAAAGAAGTAAATCTTCCTTAAATATTTTAATACTTCATTTAGGAGATACTAAAAAGTTACACAGCAATAAAAATGTTAAAAATATCTAAGGCAACTGAATATGAGATATCTCAAAGTGCTGTCTGATTAATTGCCAAATGAATCGTATATGTCCAGTTTTCATTTCTCACTTATAATGGTGATAGACGAGAAACATAGCAGATATATTTTTAGTGCATTGTATTTTTTTGGGGGGGTCAGCAATAGTCAGTATTAAGGAGAAAATAGCTCTTATGTGGAGAAAAAAACTCATAGTATATGCTATAGGTTCAGAGAAGTAAAAGATGATGTAGGCTGGACTGGTTTGCTTCATGATCTGGGCTTGCAAATATGTATAGGGGAAGAGCATTCCAGGTGCATGTGTTAATCAAAATTGGGCTGTTTTGAAAGTTATTTGAAAGTTATTATTTTGAAAGTAAGTGATTATTACAATTACAATATTGTGATATTAAAAGTATTGAAAGTCAATATTGTCGAATATTGAAAGATATTCTGTATCTTCCTGTAACTATTAATTTTGAAAAAAATTCCCAGAAGTCTGAGATATTTGGGCAGTGAGTGAATCCCGGGAAAGAAATCTCCCATATTTTTGGCCCAAAGTTAATTCTTTTCACTGACATAGATATAATAGATAATGCTAGACTTGAGTTCAAATCCTGCCTCTGACATTTGCTAGTTATAAGACCATGGGCAAGTCATATAAACATTCTAAATTAATTCCCTCATCTATAAAATGGAAATAATTTTGTGAAGTATATTAGAATCATAGCTTTAGAGTTGGAAGGGATTTTAGAGGCCATCTAGTTTAACAGTCTCACATAAGATGGATATTAACCTGTCCTATCTCTCTCAAAGGTGAAGCCTCAGTGATGTCATTCAATTCAATCCAAAATGAATTATCTAGCATTTATTATATGCCAGGTACTGTTAGACATTTGGCTATACAAAGAGAAAAAGAAAAACTCCCTGTCCTCAAAGAGCTTACATTCTACTTTGGGAGCAGAGGAGGGCAAAAACATGCATCCAAATAAAAAATATTAAGTATATCCAAAGTAATAAAGAATAATCTCAACAGGAAGATAGTTCTATTGCCTGGCAATGGAATAGGTATCCAGAAAAAACTTTGTATAAAAAATGGTAAGTAAGCTTTGCTTTGAAGGAAAGAGAATTTTGTCAGGCAGAGGGAGGAGTCAGATTGGGGAATTTTGGGTTGCTAGAGACATATTTTTTGTTATTCTCCTTCCCCCTTCATTCTCTTCTCTTCCCTACTCCTCCTTTTCTTTCTTCTCTTCCTTTTTTCTTTCTCCTTTTGTTTCTTTTCTTTTTCCTCTTCCTTTCTTTCCTCTTCTATGTAGCATTCTATAGATCATGGAATCCTTATTACCTAGCTTTAAATTAATTCTTTGAAGATATAAAAGTGTTAATCATAGCCTTCCTTTTTGGGACATAAAGATTGGCTAAGTACTAAAGATAAAATCTTTGGTACTTGTTTAAATTTCTTAAATAGTTAAGATATCGTCTGTTATTCTCTCCATTCTGCTTAGACTCTACTTGTGTTCTCCATGGAGGCCTGGAATCAGTGGGGAGCACCCAATAGTGTTGATGCCAGCCAATTACAAATTGAAAAATTGACAATCAGAGCTTAATTTATCATTTTATTGATTGTCTAGACTTAAGGTGATGGAGAAAATGTTAATAATGCAGATTAAACAAAAAAGAGTATTGTGTATACATTATTCCAACTCTTGACCTGCCCCAATCCTGGGAACACCTCTTAGTGTCTACTTCCTATTAATATACTCTGCTTCCTGCACAGTGTTTTGAATAACTAGGAATTTGTGTTTAGTGAGATTACTCTAAGTCCAATGCTTACTCATTCTTTAATTGCCAGTATTTTAAAGGACAGATTTGGAATTTTCAACTTCCGTACTTATTATTATTACTTATTATTATTATTATTATTATACTTATTATTATTATTATTTTTCTTAGTCTGGAATTCTTTTAGCACATATATTTTAAAGTAGAAATGTTTTTTGTTTCTTCCTCCAACCTTCCCTAAGTCAATTAAAAAGTGGTTTTGGTTACTTAAAAATGAGACATTCAGTTTGCTGTGTAGAAACTCACACTATGCAATGTTCTTATTTCTTTAAGTTACCAGATAATTTTCTAATCTTATTTGACTAATTATATTTTATAGGAATAATTAAACAGAAACATTTTGTCTTTAATGGGCAATATAATATTTCTTTGACTCATCTCAAACTTCATATGGGACTTCTAATCTAATTTTTAATTGTATGTCACAAGCTGATCTTGGAGCACTTATATTCTTCTTTTGACATTGCTTTGTAACCCTGAATATATCACTTCATTATTCAGGAGGCTGCCTATTGACTTAGAGAATCATATTTATGTGTATAATAAAAATATTTATTTTATTGCATTTTAATTTATTTTATGAAATAAATTACATCTTAATTTAGTTCAGGATATATTTCAGAATATTGTGGACTGCATGAGGCTTATTGGTCATGTATTGGTCATATCTAATCCAGATAAGTCTCTAAGTCTACAAGATGAAAAGAAGGTGCTAGCTGGCATTGCTAGAAATATTTTCATCATCTGGGACAAATTCAGTCTCTATTCCTATGTGATAGCAAAAGTCTAGAAATATGAATAGGTATTATTCCATTCTTTCTCTTGTATTTCATTCTTCTCTTGTATTCCATTCTTTCTCTCTGTCTCTTTTTGTCTGTTTCCATCTCTCTCTTCTTCTTTTCTTTCTCTTCATCCCTTCCACCATCTCTCTGTCTCTTTTTATTTCCCTCCTTTAGTGTGGTTTTTCTTGCTGTATTTCTGTTTTCTCTTTCTCTCTATGTGTCATTTTCTTCATAGTTCTATTATTTAAAAGTGTTTCATCAGCTCTCCACGTAATTGTATCTCAATTCCATTATTCAATTCCATTCATTCTTCTTATTGCCTCTGAGCCTCTATGTAAATATCACCTGGCACAAGGGCAGAATGGTGAAGCAAAAAGAGTGCCCATGCTGACCACATGGTAGGTAAAATACTTCTGCTTTGTGCACAAATGAAGATAAACAGGATGGACAAAAGCCAAATGTGTGGACATCTCCAGTGTCTTCTGTTTATATCCTTTTCTATTATTTGCCTTTCTTCTCTCCCCACCAGGCACCTAGCTCTTCTTTCTGGCTTCCTACTTTCTATGACATTTATCTTATTGAAAAACAACAATTGAAATAGTCATAGAATCATAAGAATCCCTGGACTGGAAGGAATCTCAAGAATCATTAATCCAACGACTGACTAAGAATCCATTCAATGTGATCCATTTGTATTTTGCCTGAAGCTTAAGCCTGTTATTATATTATCACTCCTAGGCGATTTTCTTTAAAAAACTTTTTACATTTTAAATAGCAAATGAATTTTAAGCATCATTTTGGGAAAAGCTTTTTGAGGGAGAGGAGTACTCTTCCTTGCTAATGAAATGTTTGTTACTAAAGATCCATCTACTTTTCTCTTTGGAGGATATCATGAAAGATGGAGATTGTTTAGTTGTGGAGGGACCTGGTTAATCAATCAACAAGCATTTATGAAGTATTTATGTGTTAGATATTATTCTGAATGCTGGGTCAAAAGGGATGAAGGAACTAAATGTCTTTTCTTATATATATTGTCATATATCCATGGAAAGCATAACTTTTGGTGAAAGCTGCTGGAAACATCTTTTTTAGTAGTTCAAAGGAATTTATTCTTGCACTTTGTACCAATAGATAAAGTTCTAGTTTTAACTAACTTCTTTGGGGCTCAGTTTCCTTATCTTATCTTATCTTATATAAGGAAATTGAACTAGATGACTTCTAGAGTCCTTTTCAATTCAAACCAAGATTTGCTATCTGTCTGGCCAGAACATAGGTCCATCCAACTGCTATTCACTTACCTTTTTCTCTCACATATCTTAGTTCTAAATATTAACTTTGCCATTCCATCCATTTTTTCTCAAAATTTGTGATGTGTAGAATCTAGAGTCTCTTCCCACTTTATTTATTGGTAAGCAACAGCATTAACATTTGAACTCAAGATCCAACTCACATCCAGTGCTCTTGCCAATAGTGTTTGCCAGTCACCTTGAATCATTTTTCCACCTTAGTCTCTTCTACAGTCATATTTAAATCCTGATCTAGATAGCTAGAAAAAGAATAATAACCATTACTTATTTAGCTTTTACACATTGTATTTTTATTTTTCTGTATCCACATATAAATCATCCCGATAAATATTTTTGAAGACGTCAGCCCAGGCTATCCCAACAGGAAGCAAATGAAGGAGGATTCTTGGAGCTCATTGGGTTCAACCAACTTCTAATGCTTTCCTAGATCCCAGAGTAGCTGCAGACAAATGATGTTTTTTGTTTTTCCTCTCTTAAAAATGGGTCAGAGGGAAAAATAAACATGAAGTTCCCTAGATGTTATCCTTTTACAATCAACATCTGGACCATTGGTGACTAGTGTGGGATTTTCCAGGCCTGGAGTAAGAAAGACTGTTATAATAACTATTCTTGTTGCCATTTCTGAGAGTATGGGGTGGGGGAGAATAGCAAATATAAAAGAAAAGTGGTTCTTAAGTTGATTCCTGATCCAAAATCAAGAATCTTGTTTTCATGCATATACAAAAAGTAGGATCACCATAGTAATTTTGTATACTCTGAAACAGTTTGGTAGTCCTGTTTAGGTAGCAATGGGCAGCCTCAGAAAATTGCAGAGTGTAGATGGTTCAGCCCTAGTTTGAGAGGATTAATTGTAGCCTGAGTTTCTTAGTCTAACTAGTCTTGGCTCTTAACCAATGACCTCCTCCAACCCATCTAGTACAGACTTTTTCTGCTCTTCTTCTTTAACTTTCTCTAACCTACCAGCTGTATGACCCAGACTTGTTATTGCCTTAAGTTCTTCTAAATTTAGGATACCTAGAGCTGGGTTATGAAACAGCATATGGAGGTAGACATGAAAGAGAGCACAGGGAATGTCAATACTGGTAAATCAAGAGGTGAGAGTGAGTAGGAGCAAAGATATATTACTAGTTGAGAGGAATCATAGGATAATAAATTCAAAGTGAGAAAGGGTCTTAGATGACATTTAATGTAACCCCCTCATTTTGTAGATGAGGAAATTCAAGTCCAGAAAAGTTAAATTGATTTCAGAAGTCACAAATTACTAAAAGCAGACCTGAGATTTGATTCCAGATTTAGAAACTTTTGCTTTTTAATGTATGTGAGAGTCAAGGGAAAAGTCATATTAACACTCAGCATTGACACTTGATTTTAACATTGGAGAACTAACAAAACTAGAAGAGAAAAATTTTAAATTGCATTCAGTGTAAAACTAATACTGATTATAGTTGTTGATGACAACTGCTTACCATTTATTATTAGCATGAAGCACAATAATGCCTATGTAAAAATCATTAAATATGTGCCAGATTATCTTTATTTTATTTAATTACAATACTAATCTTTATGCATGTAGAAGAAATGGCCACAAAGTTAGTAATCTAATTCCCCAAGTCAGATATGAAAATCAGTCTCATCATTGCCATATAGATATACCTCATATGCTTAGTCTCCATAATTTATTACTTATGATAATTATGATATTACTTATGGTATTTTGCTCACAAGTTAAAAAATAGAGAAAAAACAGTTTGTAAAAGAGATGTTGTTTATTTTGGACATTATAGCTCTCTTTAAATATTTGTGGAGCTGTGATATGAAATAGTCAGTTGATATGTTCTGTGTGGTTGTAGAGGACAGAAATAGGACCAAAGGATAGACAGGGATAGACAGATAGGCAGATTTTGGTTCAAGGGTAAAACTTTACAATAATTAGAGATGTGGAAAATGTCATGTATTGTTTCATTATGCAATAAAATTCTTATCATTAACAGTAATAGGTATCCCTACCTTTTTTATTTTTGAAAAAGTCACTTAATATTTCTGGGCCTCATTTTACCCATCTATAAAATGAAGGGACTTGACTACTTGATTTCTATTTCTTTCTATTTTTAAATTTAGGAACATAGGTCTAGAACTAGTTGGGTACCCAGAAAGTATTTACTATATTTACATATATTTTTGAGAGTCAGTATAGCATAGCAGATAAGGGTCTAGTATTGAAGTCAGGAATAGCTGGATTTAAATAGAACCTCTGATATATATTGGGAATGTAATTCTGGGCAAATTACTTAAAGTCTCAGTGCTCTAGGTAATTCTTTAAAACTTTAACTTAGCAGTTCTCAGAAATAGTTGTCAGAAGCAGTATTGGAAGTCAGGTTTTCTGACTTTTGCAGTAACAGTGTTTTTTCCTCTATTCTACTTTGCCTCACTTAATGCAGCCTTCTACTGCATACAAGTTTTGCATTTTATATTATCTACGAGCAAAAGCTGTTCAAGTGCCAGTGTGAAAACTTCTAGTGACATCATAAATGGGTAAAACTCTGATGTAATTGTTTGATCATGCAATCTCTGAGGTTGCTTTTCATCTAGAAGGTTTTTTAGTTCTGTTCTCACTTCTTCCATTTCATATAGTTTAGATTTATAAATGGCATATGGTAGTACACATGCCCTTTCCTTAGCCCTTCTGGTGGCAATCAAAGATGAAGATGTAGATTATAAACCTAATCTTCTGATATGTACAACAACTTGAAAGGGGATACCTAAAATTTTTCTTAGTGACATATATCACACAAAGTTGTTGGGAAAGATTGAAGGCAAAATGAAAAGGAGATAGCAGGTAATGAAATAGGTATGTGGTGTCATGGAGACAATGAACATGAACTTGGATAGACTTTGAGATAAGTTGGAATCTATTTTTTGACAGTCAATTATAAAATATTTGTTTTTGAGCCCAATCAATTCAATTCATTAACAGGTAACTGGAAAGTTTATACTGGTAAATTCTTTCTAACTAATACTTGGAAATAAACTTTTTTTTTTTTTTTTTTTTTTTGTACTTGCTCTAAGCATATATCATAGAATAAGAGAGAAGAAAGATTTAGCATGGCCCTTCTTTATCAATTTGATGAATTTCTTAATCCACTCTATGAACTAATCTAGGCTTTTTATGTTTGGAGCAATTTTCAGGGAACCTACTCAGGTATAATGTGAACAGGTCTGCAAATACCTTGATGAAAGGAAATTAGGAATTCTGATTGATTTCTAATGAGTGGAGCTCCTCTAAGATGACTGGCTAACTGGGAATCATGGGTTTAGAAGTTGCCCCCTCTAAATGAGGAAGTATAAAAGTAGACTAGGAAACTAACTTTCTCCCTCCCTTCCTCTGTCCTTCCTTCTCCCCTCTGCTTTCCTTCTTCCCTTCTGTTCCTACTCCTTCCTTCCTCCCTCCCTCTTTCCCTCCCTCCCTCCCTCCCTCCCTCCCTCCCTTCCTTCCTTCCTTCCTTCCTTCCTTCCTTCCTTCCTTCCTTCCTTCCTTCCTTCCTTCCTTCCTTCCTTCCTTCCTTCCTTCCTTCCTTCCTTCCTTCCTTCCTTCCTTCCTTCCTACATTCCTTCCTTCCTTCCTTCCTTCCTTCTTTCCTTCCTTCCTTCCTTCCTTCCTTCCTTCCTTCCTTCCTTCCTTCCTTCCTTCCTTCCTTCCTTCCTTCCTTCCTTCCTTCCTTCCTTCCTTCCTTCCTTCCTACATTCCTTCCTTCCTTCCTTCCTTCCTTCCTTCCTTCCTTCCTTCCTTCCTTCCTTCCTTCCTTCCTTCCTTCCTTCCTTCCTTCCTTCCTTCCTTCCTTCCTTCCTTCCTTCCTTCCTTCCTTCCATCCTTTTCTTCTTTATTACCCCCATCCAAATATATAAAAATCAGTTATTGAGCTATTTGGATACTGCACATTCACTGGGAAGGGGATTTCTTGTTCAGTGGCCCTTAAATGTATTCACCTTCTGAGTTGGACTCTAAATCACAGGGTGATTCTAGGAATTTCATTGGGGCTGTGTAGTTTCTTGCACAGAAAGGGATAGGGTCCTACTCGAAAGTCAGTCTCCTGATGGCATCTCAAATTTGGTGAACTTTTTGAGGACTGTTATTGATTATAAACATTTGTTAGTCTTTTGCAACTTGTATACTTCTGGGGGTAAAGTAAGGCTTGCTTTTCCATTGTTTCTAAATTGAATGGCTGAATAGAAGTTGGAAACCTTTCTCTACATTTGGAGATACTTAGACAAAAGCTAAATTTAATGTATATTTTGATATTTTCCTGTAGCAATTATAAGTGGGGCAATAATGCAGAGAAAAAATGATCTTCTTCCCTAAGGATCAAGATCTTAGGGAGCCCTGGGATATCATTTATAACAGTTATTTGAGCATTTGTATAAGTTGGTATACAAAGTCTTTCTCCAATGCCTCAGCATGGTGTTGTTATGATTCTTTGTTTTTAAAGACTGTTATGATGGAATATAAGTTCCAATAGGTTCTCTCATGCTGGAAAGGCTTGAAGTAAGATTTTAGCCTCAAACTGAGTCTGTTTTTTGAGGACAATTTGGCAAAGCATGGAAAAGTATATCACACTAGATCTTATGATGGTTCTGGTTATTATTTTATGCCCTCTTCTCTCCTTGGATTTTGCTACCACTCTGCAACAGGACTTTATCCCTCATGCCTAAACTATCCCAATAGCCTACTGATTGTCTCAGGTCTCTCTTTTGCTTTAGTCCAACATCCACCGAACTATCAACATGATTTTCTTAAAGAGCAAGCCAGACTACACTACCCTTCCTCTCTCCATTTAATAAACTTCTGTACTTACTTATCACCTCCAAATTAAATATAAAATACTCCATTTGGCTTTAAAAACCCTTCACATCTTGACCCACCCCTTCTGCCTTTCCTCTCTTATACCTCATTACCTTTCTTACACTCTAAGATCTAGTGCCATTGTCCTCATTGCTATTTCTAAAACATGGAGCTCCATTTCCCAGTTCTAAAATTTTTCACTTGCTGTCCCACATATCTGGAATTCTCTTCCTCCTTATCTAGTTTCTCTGGTTTCTTTCAAGTCTCAAGTCAAATACTACTTTATGTAAGATACTTTTCCTTATCTTCTTAATGCTAATGTCTTCTCCCTAGATTACTTCCAATTTACCTTGTGTATATCTTATACTTACATAATTATTTGTATATTGTCTCCCCCATTAGATTTTCAGGTCCTTGAAAGCAGGATTTCTACCTTTCTTTGTATCCCAGTACTTGGCACAGATCCAAGCATATAGCAAATACTTTAATAAATGTCTGTTGACTTGAATTGACTTGATTTTTTTATTGTCTGTGGAAAATGTCTGTTGAAGAATGATCATCAGTTTGTGTTGTGTGTCTTCCTAACTCTTCTTCAGTGATGGTGGCAGAATCATAGAAAATATGACAAAGAATGCTAAGAATTACAAAGTTTTAAAATTATTTTTGACTATTAGAACTCTGAAAATGTTTCTGCTCTAGTGATCAATGAATAGACACATAGCTAGAGCACTAAATATTATCAATCTTGACATTGCTATAAATAGAATCCAAAGAAACTCCAATTAAAGTGAAGGTTTGTTCTCAGGTACTGAGAATCAAAAAAAGAGTAGTGATATGGGTTTCATGATATTATTACTGTTATGCCCATTCTTCCAAAAGCCACCAAAATTTTGTGTCATTTACATATAAATAATTAACATCCTTGATATATTAGGGGGAAAAGTGGCTTTCTCAAGTGATATTCAGCAATGAACCACATCTGTACTATTTCACAATGAGTTGAAATATATTTAACATATATATGATTTCATTGTGCTTATTGTTAGTTGATCAAGAAAAAATGTATTAAGTAGATTAAATAGAGAAAAGTGATTAAGTAGAGCAAGATGTCATCTTACAAGCTTTTCAATAAGATATCATTCATTAAATGACTGTTCTTTAATGTCATGGGAGGTATAAAGCAGAGAGATACATACTTTTCAAGTATCTAGATCACTGCAATAGTAGACATCCAGCACAAGGGATTCCCTATTGATGCTAAAGGGTCCTCCAAATGCTCCTGTTTGTGAATGACAATAAACTTAATGTATCAAGCCCTAGAACATTGTGGAGATATTAAGAGATCTGTAATCACTCAAAGAGGTTTGACCTCACCATCCACATTGGAAATACAGATGATGAATATATACTGCCATGATTACAACATGAATTTGGATGAATAACCTATAGATCTTGACCATCAACATATATATCTATGTCACACAATATAAATTGACATTGTTTTAGAGTTTACTGTAAAGAGGCAAATGAACTAGATTGTCTTTGAGAAATTTCAGAGTTCCTTTAATGAATGCTAGTTTCTTATGAAAGGAAAGGCCTATTAAAAATATCAACATTCTGTGATCATTGTTATATGACAACAACACACCAATGCAGCAATATCCATTGAATTAGAAATGAATAACACAAAGTAAGTAATGGAATCTAACATGGTGGATTTGATAACTACAGCATTATCCATTGAGGAACTCTGAAGAAGAGGAAGAAAATAGTAATGAAGGAATTGTAAAGTAGGAAGAGAAGATCATGGATAAAAATTAATTGTGACAGCCATAATATTCCACTGTTATTTTTCACAACATCAAGAGCAAACAGGGAGAGTCTCCAACCAGGATGAGTTTAACTGTAGTAAACTTATATAGGACATGAACAAAAGGCATGTGGATGAGAAAACATGGATGGGTTGTCTCTGCACTACTAGTTGGAATTTACTAATTAGTATGTGAAACAAAGCATTTGAGTATTTGAATGCACTTTTACTTCCTCTCAGGTTTAAATCTCCAAGAAGGCAAGGATCTTTTAGATGTCATGCCTCTTTGTGTTCTTTATACTTCTCAACATCCCTCACCTAGCACGATGCTTTGCATATGCGTTCAATAAATATTTGCTGAATTGCATTGATTTGAACGTAGGAAACAAAGGTGAAACCAAAATAGCAACTGGTTCAAATGTTAAACTTTCATTGAATATAATATATGTGCCAATTTTCTTCCCATTCAAATATTTATTTGCAGTCCTGTAGACATAGTCTTCTTCTCAGCTTCTTTTGGGTATAGTCCGATTGAGTTTTGATTTAATCTTCCTGCCTGGCCAAAAAGTTCACAGGACTGTGCATGCAAATGAATGCAAATTGCAGTAAATAAAGAAAACTATTTGACATAGATCAAATAAGCAAATATTGTACAGGAAACACATTTTTGTGACTACTCATATTTGTTCCATCCAAAGGGGAAAAATAGCATTTTACCAAAATAGCAAAACAATTGCCTTAAAAGGCTTGAGATTGAAAAATAACCTTTTTTATACATTTTGTATGGCAAAGTCATATCAGAAATAAAGGTAGTTGTTAAAAACTTCAGCTGTGCTTCAAGTCAGTAGTAAAGAAAAACATGACTTGCATGTGTGGTTATCAAAGCTTGTTATAACTGTTTATGGCAAATATTTTGCATCATTTATTCTGTTGCTGAGGGGCTGATTGCATTAAAAAAGAATTTCTAAAAATGCTTGTGGTTAAAAACCAGTCCATTTTATTTAACAAGCTACACTTTCTTTTATTCCTGAATACAATGACATTTCCAGATTCCCATATTCCTTTTTCACAACAAAACCTTTCACTCATTTATACAGACCTAATGTCAAATAGGACATTCATCTTGGGAACTCTGAAGAGTACAGAAGACCCTGGTAGTGAGTGTATATGTTGATAAAAATTATGTGATTTTGTTGTAGAGAAAATCAAGTAAGCTTGGTTAAAGTGGGGGTGTAAGGGCAAAGTACAAAAGAAAAATTTATTTGGAAATCAGGCCCAGGTAGACACAAAATCTCAAAGAGCATCCTGACTGGACAAACATCTCCCATCAACTAGCCCCTTAGCTGAAATAAACAGCCAAGTGTTCTCTCACCACAGCTTGGGTAAATACTAACTAAATTTCTGGCTTCTAAGCCAGTAGGAGTAGCAATCCCTATTTTTTAGCAAAATATTTTTCCACTCTGGTCATCCAAGAAACTCCAAATCCAATGCATTTCAATGTAGTTTTAAGGTCTCTCTATTTTTCTCCCTATTTATAGCTTTCAGATGTTGGCAGGTAGGAGACTATATTTTGTTCAGAATAAACTTATAAACAGAGGTAATTCAGTTTCATCATATGCCACACAGTATTAAGCAAGTATTAAAACAATCCTTCTTCCTTACAAATGTAAACATTTACAAAGGAAAGAAAACAAAATAAATCTGTATCAGACATTATTTCAAAGGTCATTGTTATTTATATTCTGAAGCGTTTTGCTAGGCGAGGACTTTGAGACTGGGCCAAAGGGAAAGCCAATCCCCTGTGCAGTTAGTCTTCTAGGTATAGTGCCCTGAAGTGCTAAAGAATGAGGTTTCAGTATTCCATCAATCAACATGTATTTATTAAGCATATCCTATCTCCTGATACTGTGATAGGCATTGAGGGAATATGCAGGAAGCTTCAGACATTGCACAGATAAATCAGTGGAGGGAACAAAACCCATGAAATAGTGAATAAAATACTATGTAATAAGGTGCTAATTGAATGGTATAGGAAATAATTTTCTAAATCTTTTAGTTTCCTCATTTGTTTAAAAATACACTTGGATTTGATGACTTCAAGGACCTTTTTTAGATTTGATGGTAAATAACATTATGAATCTAAGTGCTGAAGCAATTCTGAGAAGTGAGACTATTGTGGGTTGGAGTTGAAGTAGATTTCCTTTGTTGGAAAAATAGGCCTTAAAGAAAGAGGAAAGAAGTTAGGGAAATAATGGGAACAGGATCATAGTAAACACTAGAGATTTTCTTTCTTTAAAAAAAGTTTTCTTGATGTCTTATGACTTTTATATCTCAATCCTCCCTTCCTTCTATTCACTCCTCAATTCCCTACCACAAGTAATCCTTTCATTAGATTGTCAGCTTCCTGAGGACAGGGACGTGTTTTTGTATTCACAGTATTTTTAGCACAGTTCGTGGGACATGTAGATACTTAATGATTATTGATTAACTGGTCCTTCCCTTATAGAAAAAAAAAGAATGTTATAGACTCAATTATCTCAGTATTTGTGTCTGTAGGAGTCTGTAATATTTTGAATTTTTGGCTCCTTATTTCTCCAAAGAAAAGAGACTACTTGCTTTACTCTGTATCAGTTTGCCCAAGTCTACTATTTTTTCTCTCAAAATTCTTCATATTTGTTGGATCTTATAGTGCAATACTATTTTATTACATCCTTGAATATAATTTAATTTGCCCATTCTCCAACTAATAGGAGTCTTCCTTCCAATCCAGTTTTCTAATTTCTTTTGTTTTCAGGGTGTTTTTCTCCCACCACAAAAAGTACTGAAATGAATATTTTACATAGATGTGGTCTTTTAATAAAAAGATTTTCCACAATGATAATTGTATTTGTAAAATATAGTTAAAGATTAACAAATTATTGAGAAAATTTCATTCACGAAGTTTTCTAGCATAGATAATTCTGACCTAAATCCCTTCTTTTTCTCACAAGTCACTTGGTAATCATATGGATAATTTCAATGGCTCTCCATTTCACTTTATCTGAAACAGATAAAGCCCAGTATGGACAATACCTGAAAAATGCCATTGTTCAGCTTAGGATAAAAACTGACCTAATATCCCTTTCCAGACTTTAAAGAAAGTTCTATTCAAATATTCTAGAAAGTTCAGTTCAGTTAAGCTTTTCAAAATGTTTTTTTCCATGCTCTCAGTTGGATTCTGTTTGAGCTACAAGCAAAAATGATCCAATGTAATAAGCCTTACTTTAGTGACTTGTGTCCAGTAGAGTCTAAAAGAGTCTGGATAAACATCATGTTAAGGTATCAGCTTTTCAATTTCTTTCCAAACAAATTAAATTCTAAACATTTTGACATTTGCCCATCACAAATTTTAATTTATCCAGTGCTAGAATTTGTTTTCTCAACCCTGATGCAAATGATTGGTTGTTGTTGTCTTTGCTTCTGGCCAGGGCAGAAACATCATTTGGTATATACTCCACTGTTGAAGGTGAGCTAAGGACTCTGGGCCTGGCTGAACTGTTTGGTTAACCTTCCTAGCTTTTGAGGATTTAAATCAGATTTTTAATGCTACTTGAATTCTGTTTTGTGGTTCCATCTTGATGTTTTGTGCTGAAACTCCAAGAAAAATGTTCTTTCCTGGCAGCTGATATACTGAAACCACCAGTGCCAGAAGAAAAATAATCTGTCATTGAAATGTATGGAAGGTGACATGACAGACTATACTGCATCTTCAAAATTCATAAAATCCTTAATCTTTGATAGACTGAAACAACTCCTTCGGAGTCATTGTATCATATCTTCCACAGAATAAAGTTTTTACAATTTCTTTCTTTTTGGGGAGAGGGAAATGATTTTATATACATGGGAGAAAACCTTTATATGATTAACAAGATATTTTAATATGTAAAGTTAATACAACACTATCATATATAACATATATATCATATTATGTATAATTTATAATTCTTTAATATATCTTTATATATAATATATTAATATTCATAGACCTAGAGCTATTTAGCTCACTTTGTAGATAGAGAAATGAGGCCAAGAATATGTGTATACATGTACATGTATTTATTTAATATATAGTTATTTATATAACATATTTTGTATGTACACATATAAGATAGACGTCTATGTAAAATATAGATTATCTATCTAATCTATCTATCTATCTATCTATCTATCTATCTATCTATCTATCTATCTATCTATCTATCGTTTCTAGTCTTACTATTCCAAAGTGAAGCTGGCTACGTCTCCCTCAAAGTTCCAGCGGTACTTCTAAAGGATTGAGAGGTAGCCAGATAGGCAGGTGTCAGAAGATGCTCATTCTGGTGAACTAGCATTTTCTGAATGCTTCTAGTTCTGGCTGTGCAGCAAATAAAAAAAATACTCCTTTTTTATCATGTAGCTAGTAGATCAGTAATGCCTATACAGGGTTCAAAATATGTTCAAAGTATTCTATTATATATCACACAATTCCTTAGAAGTAGGCTCTGTAGCATTTTCCATGTTGGGGATTATATCAACTTCACATGGTGATGATCACTGGCCACTATATATATATACAAATGTGTATAGCATATATATGTACAAATACACATAAAATACACAAACATAATGCCATACATGCATTTATATACAACACACAGTTTTAGTGCACATTCACACACATATATTTATATGTAACTGAATATGAATATATAAATGTATATATATACACACACGCATAAAGATAGGAATTGGAGCTTTACTTTATTGGTATAGGAAGTTCTTAGTGAGGAGCTCCATCTATAAATGTGGTTTGATACCTTATCTACAATTATGGTCTTAGAAAGTTGCCTTTAGCCCTGAGAGATGAGATGAATTATCCAAGCTCACAATGCTATCTTCAGGTCTTTGAGGCTAGTTTTCTAATCGCCATACAAAACTTCACAGACGTGTCATATCTACATTATCTACATAATTACAGGTACTACATTATACATATGTATAATGCACCATATATATATATATATATATATATATATATATATATATATACACAGATACACATATCATACTCTTTTGTAGTTGTACATAAACAACACATTATACATATTAATATAAATACCTACATAGTGTACAAATATGATAGTCACATATATTTGTTTAATCTTGCATGTGAAGGTGGTCTCCAAAGAGCTCTCTCTCTATGAAACGTGACATATCCATGTTACAGTAATCCTTGACCTTCACTGTAGACCTTCCCCTTTCCCTGCCTTCATCTATACAGACATAAAATAATCTAAAAGTTAATGTCTGCACTAGGAAAGATGGACTAGGCTTCATTTTTCAAGATCTGTTTTATGCTTTTATTTGGATTGATATTGTATGCTAGCTTGGGTAAGATATATGACTTGACTGTGGTAGTCATGCTACCATGTGAATATACCACATCTCAGATCTCCTGAGAAATGTGGGTTCTAGTTCCACTACTGAATTATTGTAGGTCCATAGGTATGATGGGGAGTATAATACCAAGCCTATTTATCTTATGATCTGTTAAACAAAGTAAATGATATAATTGAAGAAAAAGGCCTTTAAAAGCTATAAATTTATTATAAAAGTAAAAATAAAGATAACAAGGATGAAACATATAAATGTGTACATATACACATATGCACACATCGGTATATATATACATATATGTATATATATATATGTACACATGCATACACATATACAAATTATGCATGGGTGGCTCAAGGATGCAAAAAATTGTCCCACAAAAATAATGAAATCTGATAATAAAAAGTCAACAAGATCCTTATCAATTAATTAATGTTTCTAGTACTTGTATTTGTCTTTATCTGGGCCAAATTCCATATTAAATTTCACCTTAGAAATGTATTTGCATGGTGTTAACTGACAAATCAAATGAAAGTCTATACCTGGGGAGGTACTTCAATAGGAACTGCCACATGTGGAGAGTATCTTTGTTGAGCATCTCCCTTTGTGCAGGAGGCTTGGAAATCTGGGTTCAGGGAGAATTAGAAGATAATAGAAGTAATTTGGACAGAACTTGAAGTATGTGTAAATATTCTGTAACTAATACTGATCAACTAACCATATAGTTTTTGATTTGCTACAGAGACCTTAAAACAACAATATCCCACAAGCTATTGAGGCTTCAGTCATTCTGATTCCATTGCTGATAACATTCAGTGAGAGACAATACTGTAAGTGGACTTTTCTACAGGAGCTAAATTTTGGTCTTGGGAAATGGGAGTTGCTTCTTGAACTATCTTATTCCTTTTTCTTCTAGGGAAAGGGAGTGGAATCTTAGAATGCATGAGTTTTGAAAGTGAAAAGAGGGAGCTTTTAGTCATCCCAGAATCCAGGTTTTTTGAGCAGGTTCTGACCTTTTGGGATATAAAGTCAAGATTCAAAAAGATATTGAACATTGAGTTAATTATTATAAGATGAAATTTAACAGGGGCAAATGAAAGGTTATAATTTTTTATTAAGCAACATTCTATGTCAGGGCAGCTAGATAGTATGGTGGATATAGTGCCAGGCCTAAACTTGGGAAGACTCATTTTCCTGAATTCAAATCTGGTCTCAAACACTTACTTGTGCGACCCTGGGCAAAGCATTTTACCCTGTTTGCTTCAGTTTCTGTAAAAAGAGCTGGAAAGGAAGTGACAAAACATTCCAGTATGTTTGTAAAGAAAATACCAAATGGGGTCTTAAAGAGTCAAGTACAATGAAATGATGAAAAAACATGTGCCATGATTCATGGCTCTGGGAATACAAGAAAGGTAAGACAATTTAAGAGAATGTAGAAATTGTGTCCTCACTTTGTAGATGAGAAAATGGAGGCTCACAGTGTGTGTGTGTGTGTGTGTGTGTGTGTGTGTGTGTGTGTGTGTTATTGTTGTTGTTATTATTATTATTATTATTTTTGCTGAGGCAATTGGGGTTAAGTGAATTGCCCAGGGCACACAGTTACTAAGTGTTAAGTGTTTGATGTCTGATTTGAACTCAGGTCTTCCTGATTTCAGGGTTGGCGCTCTACCCTGTGAACCATCTAACCACCCCTCCCACAGCGTATAGATGATTTGTCCAGGGTCATAGTATAGTAAATGTCAGAAAAATGTGGACTTATACCTTGATCATTGCAAGTTAGCTTTATTATCAATTTGTAGCAATTCTAATTTGAAACCTGTCCATCCAAATAATAAGGAACATATATTTAAAACCTTCAGTAAACATCATATGTAATGGCGATAAACTAGAACCTTTCCCTGTAAGATCAGGAGTGAAACAAGGTTGCCCACTATCACCATTATTATTCAATATAGTACTAGAAACTCTAGCCTCAGCAATAAGAGCCGAGAAAGAGATTCAAGGAATTAGAGTAGGAAATGAGGAAATCAAATTATCACTCTTTGCAGATGACATGATGGTATACTTAGAGAACCCCAAAGACTCTGCTAAAAAGCTATTAGAAATAATTCAGAATTTTAGCAAAGTTGCAGGATACAAAATAAATCCACATAAATCCTCAGCATTTTTATACATCACCAACACAATCCAACAGCAAGAGGTTAGGTTCACAGGGCTAGAGAGTGAATAAAAATAGCAATCTAGTGTTTGATAAACCCAAAGATCCCAAATTTTGGTATAAGAATTCATTATTTGACAAAAACTGCTGGGAAAACTGGAAATTAGTATGGCAGAAACTAGGCATGGACACACATTTAACACCATATACTAAGATAAGATCAAAATGGGTCCAAGATTTAGGCATAAAGAACGAAATCATAAATAAATTGGAGGAACATGGGATGGTTTACCTCTCAGACTTGTGGAGGAGGAAGGAGTTTGTGTCCAAGGGAGAACTACAGACCATTATTGATCACAAAATAGAAAATTTTGATTACACCAAATTAAAATTTTCTGCACAAACAAAACTAATGCAAACAAGATTAGAAGGGAAGTAACAAATTGGGAAAACATTTTTACAGTTAAAGGTTCTGATAAAGGCCTCATCTCCAAAATATGCAGAGAATTGATTTTAATTTATAAGAAATCAAGCCATTCTCCAATTGATAAATGGTCAAAGGATATGAACAGACAATTTTCAGATGATGAAATTAAAACTATTTCCACTCATATGAAAGAGTGTTCCAAATCACTATTGATCAGAGAAATGCAAATTAAGACAACTCTGAGATACCACTATATACCTGTCAGATTGTCTAAGATGACAGGAACTAATAACGATGAATGTTGGAGGGGCTGTGGGAAAACTGGGACACTGATGTATTGTTGGTAGAGTTGTGAAAGAATCCAACCATTCTGGAGAGCAATCTGGAATGATGCCCAAAAAGTTATCAAACTGTGCATACCCTTTGACCCAGCAGTGCTACTCCTGGGCTTATATCCCAAGGAAATACTAAAGAAGGGAAAGGGAGCTGTATGTGCCAAAATGTTTGTGGCAGCCCTTTTCATAGTGGCTAGAAATTGGAAAATGAATGGATGTCCATCAATTGGAGAATGGTTGGGTAAATTATGGTATATAAATGTTATGGAATATTATTGTTCTGTAAGAAATGACCAACAGGAGGAATACAGAGAGGCTTGGAGAGACTTATATCAACTGATGCTGAGTGAAACGAGCAGAACTAGGGGATCATTATACACTTCAGCAATGATACTGTATGAGGATGTATTCTGATGGAAGTGGATATCTTCAACATAAAGAAGATCCAACTCACTCCCAGTTGATCAATGATGGACAGAATCAGCTACACCCAGAAAAGGAACATTGGGAAATGAGTGTAAACTGAGAGCATTGGTTTTTGTTTTTGTTTTTGTTTTGTTTTGTTTTGTTTTGTTTTGTTTTGTTTTGTTTTGTTTTGTTTTGTTTTGTTTCTCTTCCCAGATTATTTTTACCTTGAATACAATCCGTCCCAACAACAAAATGCGGTTCTGCACATATATATTGTACATAAGATATACTATAAGATATTTAATATGTATGGGAATGCCTGCCATCTAGGGGAGGGGGTGGAGGGAAAGAGGGGAAAAACTCGGAACAGAAGGGAGTACAAGGGATAATGTTGTAAAAAAAATTTACCTATGCATATGTACTGTCAAAGAAAATGTTATAATTATAAAAATTAATAAAAAATAAACTTAAAAAAAAAAGAAACCTGTCCATCCTTTGACCACTTATCTATTGGAGATAGATGCTATACTACCTACTTTAGAATTTTTGTTAAAATATTTGTTAGTTGCCTAAATATTTTCCTTCCACTGGTACTAAATATGAAGATGTTTCTTAGTTGATTTCTGGAACTAGTGAAAATTTTGTGGATCAGTAAGGGAATTTGCCCATGACTAGAAACCTAGTCTCAAGAACAAACAAAATTTTAAAAGTATGTGATATTTTTTCCCTCCTAATTTTTTATGGAGCTTGTTGTAGTATATGCTATCAGTTGATGGTCTCAAACTAATTTCTGGTTTTATGATTTTCTAAACAATTATTGTCAAATAAATAATTCTTTGCTTGGTAATTTATTCTTTGGATTTATTGAACTAGAGATGATTGAACACAAATATTTGAGATTTAAAAACAAATTAATCTGTTACATGATACATTTTTCTTTTAACTAGTAATAAATAATTTTACTGCTTACTACTATAGTTTGAACTTGAGTTATTTCCATTTCATCCTTCCTTTTTTTAAACACCCATGGTATTCTAGATATTTTGTTTCTGGAAATGAATTGTTATTTTTGTCTCACTTAACATTCCAGTACTCTAGGCAACATTCTATGACTATATGTTGCATAGGAAGTATTAAATTTCATCAATTAAGGAAGTTTCTTCATAATGTAGTTCCTTATACCAGTGAAAGTTCAGGTCCAGCTCCCATCTCTGTCATCTGTGGATTCTTTCAGTTGGCACTTTTTTAATGCTCAAAAGTTCTGGGTAGTTTTATTATATAATTTCTTGAATTATGGTATTCAGGTTTTCTGATTTGCATTCTGGAGAACTATAATTCTTATATTGTCTCTATGCATCCTTTCTTTAAGATAAATATGTTTTGCTTGCACAAAGATTGTTTTCTTTTAACACAATAGTTAGAAGCTTTTTGTTTCTCTTTTCCAAGTTTTTCCTTCATGTATTTGCATTCCTAATCATGAATTTTTTTTTTTTTGATGAGGTTTGACACTGTGGATTCAGGCTTTTATGTTTTGCCAATTATTTTTGTTCTGTAGGCCAAAATTCTGCATTCACAATTCTAATTTTCCCTTAACCCATTCAAAAGCACTTGACTATAGTTTGTGTTCTTGTAGGAATCTACATGGCTCTCTGTCATATCAGGTATTGATTAATTTTTATTTTTCTTGTAATATTTATTCATAGACATCTGGATTTGATTAAGTGGTCAAGAGACCCCATTTATTTTTATTATTAATATCTCTTTGTTGGTTTGTCTGCTTATGATCAAACTTTTAAATTGTCTTTGTCCTGAGATCTTTGATGATTTTAATATTTTTTCTTCTTTTATTTCCCTGTCACTCATTTTCTGACTCCTTTCTTTTTGGTGGTAGTTTCTCAAAGCTATAATCAATATCCTTCCACACTAATTAATTCACATTTTATTAACTTTGGGCTTTGCTGAAAATGCCATATGGAGAATCAGAACTTGTCATAGATCTTGCTAGCAAGATCTAACCCTATATTCTTTAGGTTCAATGGAGCCAAACACATGCTGGCATATTTCCTCAGTTTCCTCTGTTCTTCAGTTCTCTGACTGACTATTGTTGCAACACAGAATACTGCCAAACTGCTGTTCTAGCTAGAGTAATCTTCTACCTTTGGATTTTCCAAGACAGCCGTGGGAGGTTGGAATCTGTTGTAAGCTGTGAGTTGGTTTGTGCAGGGCTTTTGGAGCATAGTGGTTGGGGAGAAGGGATTGCTGAATGAGCATCTTCAGAATTAGGGATTAGTTTTTTTTTTTTTTTTTTTTTGTTGTTAGTTTAATCAGGTAGATTTCTTGGTGCTATATACCATGCAGATAGCTAGAATTACTTTATCTCTTGAATGTAATTCCTGTTTTGGAAAGGTTTGAGAAGTCATGAGGATTAGGGAAAAAAAGTCTAGTTTGCCATCTTGTTGGTCTTGTCAACATGTCCTTTAAAATGTTATTAGAACAGAAAGAACCATGATATAAACTTAAACAAATATACAATTTTATCTTGAGAACCCTTTACAAGAAGAAAATACTCATTCACCACCAGTCTGATTTTAATTTTATTTAAACTGGGAGTTCTAGTAACACATTAAAAGCCAAAATTGTGTCTTTGCTTTATATATTATGATGCAGCATACTATCTCCTTTTCTGCCCCTTTTGTGCTCTCCTCTCACATGGGGGAATTAAAGTATATCATCTGGTACATAATAGGCACTTAATAAATGTTTATTAATTGAGAATATAGGTTGCTATGGGTCTTGCTTATTTAAATATTGAGTACTCTCTGATTCTGTTTCTGTCTCCATCTCTCTGTCTTTTTATGACTCTCTCCTACTATTTCTCTCCTTCCCTCTTTCCCTCTCTCCCTCCCTTTCTCCCTCTCTCTTTATGCATATGTTTGCTGTACCTATGATTTAATCAATGAAGGAGTTTTTAATTTAAAACTATTTATCAATGTTGATTGGCATTTTCTTTATAATTTACAATCTTAGTATTGTCAGGGTATTGAGAAATCAAGTTACACAAAACAGTGTCAGAAGTGGGGCTCAACATAGATCTTTTTAATTCTAAGATCAGCTCTTTATGCATCATGCTGCCTCTTGAACTCTTTCTTAAACATGCTTAAAAGGGCAGCTAGGTGACACAGTGGATACAACATCACCTCTTAACACCAGGAGGACCTGAATTCAAATCTGGTCTCAGATATTTAACACTTATTAGCTGTGTAACCATGGGCATTTCATTTAACCCCAATTGCCTCACAAAAACCCAAAAACATTTTTAAAAGAGTGCTAGGCTTGGTTTTAATGCATGTGTGTACCAGTAGAGGGCATGCTTGATGAGAGGCTGAGTTGGGTCCCCTGAGGCTATCTTTATATGGGCAATAAAATGACTAATGGTTGTATGTTTCAAAATGTTGTCACCAAATAGGCAATTTGGTCAAATAGTTATTGTGCTAACCTGGGATTTACCTGGCTCTATCCCAGGCTTTCCTCTTCTCCAATGCAGAAATTGTGTCAATCAATTAATCAATCAAGATTCATTAATTTCCTGTTACGTGCCAGGCACTCTGCTGAGAGAACTGTGTCCACAGTGTGAGATTTGAGAGGCTAACCTTCTTTTTTCTTGTGGCTCATTATTTCTTGTTATCTATCTATAAACCTGAATGTAAGCTGGTGAAAACTTGTTTGACTGGTACAGCTTCTCCCCAATACGCCCCCTACTCATGGAGATGCAAGTATCTAAAGCTAATAAATGTGGAGATGGAATATTACCCCTCATCTTTAGTCTTTTATTTGTGTGACACAATTATAATTACTTAACTCTGGGATCCTATTCCTTATTAGGCAATTCAGAAAATACCTTCATTTTACTAGTCTAGATCACTCCATAAACATTTCCCATGGATAATAGGTAAATCTTCTATTATTTCCATGTTAGCTCTTTGTCTAAAACTCTACATAAATTGCATCCCTGTGAGCCTTTGGACCTTTGACCAGAATGAAAATTATGCAATACCTAACATCATCCTATTGTGTGCCAGTAGAGGCCTAAAAGCAATGGGGGCTGTATGCCTCTGTTCTTCTCCCCATGTGAGTAGCAATCAAGTTTTATTCACTGATTCCTGTGCATCATTGTTGTTCTTCATATGAGTCACTCCTTCCCTTTTTTGCACTGCACCCTAGTAAAGAGAAAATGCAAAAACTAGGCATAAGGAATTCTTTGGCATGAAAGGAGGAATTAAATGAATTTATTTTTAAAAATTAAAATCTGTTTATAAATCCAATCTTTACCTATCTTAGTGGTTTTCATATTTCTAGGTTTTGTTTTTGTACTTGATGGTGTGTTATTTAATGCGATAATCTAAAATATCAAAGAAAAGAAATCTATGTCTATTCTTCTTCATCTTTGAAGTCTCAAAGGAATCCAAGGAATTGACATTTTCACTTCCTCTACAGTATGACCTGATTAGTTTGCAATGGGCTGAATCAGAAAACTGTAATCTAGACAGTGCCTTTCATTAATAAGCAGCATGCCCTCAAGTTGTCTGGGAAGCATCAACTTCTTCCAATTGTGCCCCATTGTACATAAGATTTAAAACCACTATGGGTCTTAGAAATCACTTACATCAGCTTCTTCATTTTAATGAAGAAACTGAGGCCCAAGAAAATAAGTTGATTATGGTCCCATAGCCAGTAGGAAAGTAGAGTCAGAGTTTGAACTTGACTCTAAAACCTGTGACCTTTTCACTACACTATCCAATTTCGGATTAAAAAAGCCAGGTTTTATGGTATGGTATTTGTTAATTTGGTCCATGTCTTTTTGAATCATTCAGGATGAAGTTACAAGATCTCAAATCTCTTTTTATGAATTAAAAAAGTATTTTTTTGAGTATCAAAGCTCTGTGCCACAGAAGAAGGAAGGTCAACTTTGGAAGCAGGAAGATCTTGTGATGTAGTCCTGCCTCTGACATATGTTAGCTCTATAACTCCAGGCAAGTCACTTAACTTTTCAGTATCCAGGAATTTAACTGAGACTTAATGCTACAGACATGGTGTGTGTTTGCACCAGTGGTAAGGATTTCTAGACTAGGAGTCCCCTACAATAATCAAATTACAGGTTTCAAAATAAAGTTGTAGACACACAGTGGTGAAATTAGGAAGGCTTTGGAGAGGCTATCCAAGTGAGTATAGTAAGTATGGGTAATATTTCCAACTCAACATCACAAATTGATCTACAAGCAAATTACTAGGGTGGGAATTGTGAAGCAGGAGTAGTTTCCAAGCTGGGACTAAGACCCTAGAGCCATCAATATAAATTTGTCCACAGCAGATCTTGAACTCTGGATCTTTCCAGTAAAGAAGCAGAAAGAAATATCCCAGAGGGCCAGGATTATGGAATCAGGCTCCAAAGTATTCTCAGTTAGGCCAGTAACACTGGATTAATCAAAATAGATCTCTGGAAGAATGATTTAGATGAATTATAAGGACATAGATGCTCATGACACAAACTCAGAAGAGGAGAATAACTCTAAAATACCTATAAGTAAAACAAAACTCAAAGAAAGCCATAGCTTGCCCACAAGTTGTAATTCCTAGAAGAAATTCTATGAGTTAAAATGAGTTTAATGTGGTATTATAATTGAAATGAAAACTATTGAGGAGATACTTGGAAATAAAATTAATAGTTTGGCACAAAAGATGCAACATTTTAACAAGAAAAGACTTTTAAAATAAAATTTCAAAGATTCAGAGAACAAAGTAAAAATAGAATCTACTATTATATCATAAACAAAATCTCAAAACCAAAAACTAAGTAAAATTCTGAATTCTGAGACAAAGATGAAAGCAGAGTACAAATACAAAGGAATCAGAATCAGAATCATAAGATTTAGTAGCTATTGCTATTAAGAAGCAGACAGAATGGTATATGATATTACAAAGAACAAAAGATTATACTTTATAATCAAGAATAATTTATCCAGGAAAATGGATTATAATCCCACAGGAGAAAAATGGGTCTCTAATGAAACAGAGGACTTGCAAATATTCCTGATGAAAAATACATAGCTTAGTAGAAACAGACATAGGAGCAAAACGAAATGTAAAAAAAAGTAAATAAAAGAGATCAGTGAGGAAGAACTTGATAAGAATGAAATATTTGCATTCTACTAGGGTAGAGAGTGATAAAGCAACTTCTGAGTTATAGAGACAATCAAATAAGATGGAGGTACTGGGAGTAAACTTAAACATGCTTTAACATGTTTCAATATACTTTGATGAAGGAGAAAGGAAAAAGAGGGAAGGGGAAAAATATACAAAGGAAAAAAGGGGGGAAGAATATTGAGGCATATTGTCTCACATAGCAAAGAAGATAGTAAAGATGGTGAGAGATATTATCACTTAAACCTCACTTTGAAGTGATAGAAATTGAAATAAACAGAACAAGGAAGATCATTTTATTTTTTTAAATAACACTATTGTAAAAATAAATAATTTTGAAAGATTCAATAACTCTGATCAGTGAAATAATCTTCCATGATTCCAGAGGATCAATGATTTGCATTGCTATTTGGCTCTTGATAGAAAAGTGATGGATTAGATATTCTGAGTGAGACAAACATTTTTGCACATGGTCAATATGGGACTTTGGTTTACTTGACTAAATGAATTGTGGCATGGGTTTTCTTATTTTTCAAGGTGGGGAAGATAGGAAAGAAAAGGCAGGTGCTTTTGCAAAAAAATAAAAATAAAACTTAATTTAAAAAAATCAAGAAGAATTCTGTTTAAATTTTGTTCAAAGCTTATTAGCTAGGTTATACTGAGTATGTATCTTAATCTCTGCCTACCTTAGCTAATGTCTAGAATTTATTTACTAATTATAGAAGGGCTAGATTACAGAGTTCTCATTGCTGAGGAAACAATAGTGGTAAATAATCTTTATGTAGAGCTTTACATATATTATTTCATTCAAGCCACAATAACAATCCTATGAAGTAGTTATATTTTTATAGGACCATAGTATCAGTCCTAGAAGGGACTTTGGTGGTTTTCTAAACCAATCTCTTCATTTTATAAATCAAAGTTAAGTTATTTGACAGAGGTCATAGATTTGGGTGAGTATCCAAGGAAGAATTTGAACCCAGGAGTATCCAATTCCAACTTCAGCACTCTACTCACTACATTACACTGCTTCAGATCTTTTTTGTATTTATGTATATTTTGATCATCATCTTAGGCATCAAAAATCATGCTTATATCTCTGGAGAATATTGAGAAATTATAATATATAATCCCTTTTTCTACATGGGGGAGACCAAATTGACTGATGCAAAATGTAGGGACAATTCAGGGCTAAATGGCATGGCCATGATCATAAGTGTGCTAAAATCTTAGTGAAGGGAGATCTCAGTATCATCATCTAGAAATCAGAAAAGGCTACCAAGAAGAGATAAAATGAGTTATTTACATAAAAAGGAGGAAGAAAATCAATATTTGTTAAGCTCTTACTATATGCCAAATAATTGCTAAGTATTTTTCAAAAATTACATTTGATTTTCACATTAACCCTGGGAATGAGTATTATTATTACATCCATTTTATAACTGAAGAAATTGTAGCAAACTTACCAGTTTATGTGTCTGATGTGGCATTTGAACCTTACCTGTGGTAAGCTAACCCTTACCCCAGACTCAGTGCTCTCCCCACTGTGCCACTAACTGCCATACATACAGCTATCCTTTCTGCATCATGAAGGTTAGGAATGCCGGGCTCCTACAGTCTAGAAAATCCATATAAAATCTGTAGGGGTAGATCTTGACATTCTTTTTTGTTTGGGAAATTATATAAAGGCTTGCCTTTTCATGTATAATGCTAGAGTCTGTTGGAATGCCTTTTTTTTTTTTTTTTAAATAGCAACCCTGCATTTCTGAGTTTTTTTTTTAAACCTTTTCTGTGTTGTCTGCTGGCCTTTGCATATTGTCTACAGATTCAACTAAATCCTCCTCTCCTACCCTCAATTCCCATCTAAATTCTTATGCCAACCCATAATATATCAAAAGCATGATGTGAAAGGGATAACTGTACTTTAATCTCATCTGACCTACAACAATACTCTGGTATAAGTATTACAGATATATAAACTTTATTTTATAGGTGAGGATTAGGAAGGTTAAAAAACTTGCTGCTCTTGGTTCTCAAGTAAGTAAGGGTTGTACTATTTGGACATGTATACATATATTGCATTTAATTTATACTTTAACATATTTAACATGTATTGGTCAACCTGCCATGGGGAGTGGGAAGGAGGGGAAAAGTTGGAGCAAAGGATTTGGCAATTGTCAATGTTGTAAAATTACCCATGCATATATTGGTAAATAAAAACTATTAAAATAAAATAAAAAAAGAAAGTAAGGGTTGTAGATCATGGTACATCATGGTAACCTAATCCAGGTCCTCATCAGTTTTTGCCTGGACTGTTGCAATAGTTTCCAAATTGGTCTTCTTACTTCAAGCGGTTTATCTCTTCAATCTTCCACATCCATTTTCTACATAGCTATAAAGGTAATTTTCCTAAAGTCCTGGCATGACCGTATTGTTCACTATTTCTGAAACTTCTGTGTCTGTCTAATATTGCTAGGGTCAAATACAAACTATTCTATTTGGCATTTATCATTCTTAAACCTAGTTCCAATCCACTTTTCAGTCATAATTTACTCTTTATCACACATTACAGACCAGAAAAATTAGCCTTCTTGATCCTCATACATGATATTCCATTTATTATTTATTTATATGTATTTACAACGACTGACCTAATGCCTCAAGTGCCTTCAATTTTTGCTTCTCTCTCTTGGAATATCTGACTTTCTTCGTGACTTAACTAAAGCAGAATCGTGTATAGGAGCTTTTCTTGTTCTTTCCAATAAATATGTACATATTGCCCTTCCCTTTCTCCTGAGAATGTAAATTTGTGAGCAGACTGCTTCATTTCTGTCTTTGTATCCCTTGTGCCTAGCACAGTGCCTGGAATGTAGTACATGCTCAATTAATACTTGTTAATTGATTTTTGTTTTGGCACCCTCAATAGAACAAGTAAATACAGGTAACAAATATGTCTGTTTGGGAAGTAGGGGCCAGGGACTACATGACCTCACCAGCTGTACAATTTTGATTCAATGAAATAATTTTGAAGTGAGGAAGACAGATAAAATGGGATATGGCTGATGCTAGCAATACAAAAGTCTGAAATCCCTGATTGGGTAAACGTGAAGTTTATACTCAAGCCAGCACTCAACTGTGTGGCTGGGGAAGCCTGTTTTTCTTTTGCTAGAGATATACCTTACCTTTGAAGTGGATCAGTCAGGAGAGAAATGAAGGGTTACTGTGATAGTTATTGACAAGACTCTTACAAAGAGTCCGGGACTGGAATTGGATGTGTAAGGGCTGTTACAAGTGCTGAAAATCAAACAAGCAGAGAAAGAGACTTTCTCTGATTTATCTTGAACAAATGTCAAAATAGAAAGGTCAACAGTATAACGAGAAAGTGTCTTTAAAAATATTAAATACAGTTGAATTTTAAGGTCTCCTCCTTCTGTTACCAACCTGCCTTATCTCCTTGCCTTCCCATTCTGCTCACACACCCAGATACTCATGCACATACATGCCAACTTTTAATTATCTGTGAGTGGAATATAAACTTTGTGCCCAAACATGAAGACCCAAATTCTTCGTCTGTTGACTATCCATATCAATTTTCTCTGCTAATAGAGTTGAACTATGACTGGGGCTAAGTAGATATTGTTACTTGTGTCCCTGAATGTAATTCACATTTAGAAATGAATTTGGGTTACTTGCTTTATTTTATCTTCTACTCTGTGGGATCCCTGCCTGCCTGCCCCAGGACTAGGATTCCATGCATTTTATGTTTTTTTTTTTTTTTTTTTTTTTTTTTTTTAGAAGGCAATATGGAACATTAGATTAAGTACTAGGTTTAAAATCATAATATCTCAGTTTTGAATTCTTTCTCTGTTGCTTACCATCTATGTGACACTGAGAAAATAATTTCAACTCTCTGTGCCTCAATTTCCTCATATGTAAAATCAGGGGATTGAACTAGAGACCTTAATGGAGTTCCTTCCAACTCTGGAACTATGAGGTGTCACTTGTTGTTAAGGTACTAACTAGCAAAGTTTGATGTCATGAGTGCTACTTCTAGCAACCCTTTTCCCCTCCCATCCCTCTTAATACACTGTTACATTGAAATTTATTGAAACTATTCAAAACAAAATAAATAGTTCATAATTTACTCCCTTATAATTTTCTTCTGATTGAAATACATTAACTTTCCTGAATGGGTTTTGTGTTATTATTTGGGTTATAGAGATCTTGCAGATTTTTTTTTTAAACCACAGGTTGTTGATAATGGGATAAATATAATAATTTTTGGGAAATAATGGGATAAAAGAGAACTAGAAAAACAAAGGGTTACTTTTTGAATACACACATACACACACACACACACACATATATATATGCTGAAAGGGGCTTGTACTGAAAGGGTATATATATATATTATAATCATAAAGATAGGATTATACATATCAATCATTATAATTACTTATATATAATATTTGGTCATGGGTATTCTGTTTAAGGTCTAGGACCTCAGCCCACATGAAACATTTATTATTATCATTTTTTTGTAATGTAGAACCAAAATTCTTCAGAGTGGAACAAAATGAGCCAAGATAGAATTAAAAATTTTAAGTTTAAGGAAGTAAAAATAAAGAAAACAAAATATAAAAATAGAATAGAATAAAAGGAAACAAGGAAAAGCATAAAGCTTGAACTGTCTTCTATTATTAATAACAATGAAGTCCCTTCTTTGGTAAGGTAATGGAAAATGAGATTTTAGTTTTATAAAACTAGCATATTTTCTACCTTTATAGAATCTTTTGTTTCAGGACAGGAACTGATCATTCTGATGTATGTAGATATAGTATATAGAGTATGGAATAAAAATACCGAACTGGGAATCAGGAAGATTAGAGTTTGACCTCTGATATTTCCTAGCTGGGCAAATTATTAAATCTCTCTTGGTTTAGAGATTTCTCTGTAAAATAAAGAGGCTTGGATGCAATGACCTTCAATGTTTCTTCCAGCTATAAGTTGATGATTCCAATAGAAAGAATCTGGTTCAGAGAATTTAGATAGGAACACACGTAAGCTGTGTAATCCTGGACAAGTCACCTAATATCCACATGTTTCATGTGACGCCCTAGGTCTTATCTACCTTCTAAGTCACAGATGATTTGGACTTTGCTTGGGTGGAGGGAGTTCCCACAATAATTCTCCACACTGGAGAAATCTCAGATCCTTCCATAATTTACAGTGTAGGGGAATTTTTCTGTAAGATTCACAGATATAAAGTATGTCACATATCTTCTAACTCAGACCCCTGTGTTTATGGATACAAATCAAGTCATGAACACTGGGATTGGGGAGTGTCTAGAGGACTGGCCTGGAAATCAGTAACACATGGGTTCAATGCCCATGTACTATATATACTAGTTAGGTGTCCGTGAGCAAGCTACTCAGCCTCTAAAAATCCCAAGCAACTTTCTAAGATGAAAAGTTAGAGAAAAGTTATTTACCTGTGTTAGTACAGGAATGTTTCAAAACACAGAATTGAATATACAATGAAATCACAGTTCTTGATACAAAAAAGAAAATAAGCAAAAAAACCTAAATAAAAACTCATCCCCAAACCCAAACCCCAATTCATCTCCTGACATTTATCTAACACTTTAAGATTCTCACTAACACCTTTGATCTTTATAAATAACCTTATGGAGTAGTTAGTACATGTATTCTAGATTTGAGGAAACTGAGGCTTAGTTAAATGACTTGTCTGAGACTGAATATTGAACATTCATCATTATTTGGTGTCTTATCTTTGCTTAGTTCTAGTATGTCAGCTTCTAAATTCTGGAAGAGAGTTGTGTGTGTTTTACCTCTTTGTTTTCATATACTCTTCTAGCTAAAAATAGGCATTTTCTGTCTTTATTGCTCAATATGTCAGTGCAATCAAAGCCTGGCTATTGACATACATAGCTTGCATTATTTATTAGCTGACCAGCAATGTTATCAAGTTACAATGTATTTGGATTCAGGGCGTGCCTTGTTTCTCTGGCACTTTGGCTCTATTGCTTAGTTCTTAAGCATGAGCCAGCTTTAAATTACATTTTTAACTGTATTTCAATAAGAACTCATTTTTCAGATGGTCAATCAGCAGTGGCTGTCTGGAAGCACTGGCTTTCAAATGCAACCCTGAATTTTCACTGTACGTGGCCTTTGGTCCCATGTCCTTGTTTCATTGGGAAAAAATAATTGCTAATCAATAGGATGGGCTGGATGGCATCATAGGTTAATTCACTAGGATTTTGCCTTTTGAGCTGGGAATTTATAAAAGTCCTGTGTGGAAAATAAGCTTTGTGGTTTTGATCCCAATGTTTGTGGTAGATCACTTTCTTACCTCCCCTTTCTGCTCCCCCTTTAAAACAACACATAGTTTAAATAGTTTGATTCACATCACATCACTGTTGTTTCTGCTGAGGAAAATCCCAGCTCCAGGTCAGCAGGTGGGTTCCAGATTAGGCAAGGCTGGGATGTGTTGACAGCTGTGCACAGGAGGGTTGCCTAGCATCCCCTCTTACCACACTACTCTACCACAGCTGACTCAGGGGATGTCAATCACTTCTAGTCATTTGCCTCTGTAATTGAGGTAATTCAGTCAAATCTTATTTTTGAAAAGCAATAAAGAAATAGTCTCTACATCAACACACAGAAAGCCTTTACATATGTAAAAGTGCCCATCCAGGATAAGTAGATGGATAGAACTACAGGATGGATGGAATTATAAAATTGTACATTTGGTAAATTCTAACTGATTGGTTTAATGATATTTTACAAAGTAAACTCAACTTGGAGGTGATAAGTTCACAATGAATGAATCCCTAGATGTTTACAAACATCAAAATTAAATTGCATTCTTAATTGCTTTGCAAATACATTGGCCTAACTAATTAGATAGGAATGACTTTCTATGTTTCTATAGAGGAAAGAATATTGAAGCCTTTAGGACTCTTTCAAATGAGTAGTAGTAGGTGAATTCACATTCTAGAGTACTATTATGTAACTTCTGTACATTAAGAAGTTAAAAAACCCTCAATTGTATGCATAAAACTCTACGTACATAGTATGTGTACTATGGAATTTGGTGTGCTATGTTTATACTATAGATACAATTTACACATAAAATTATACACACACATATATATATAATAAGCATATATAATTATACCATACAGAGCTTTATTTGTGTTCATGTATTATACATATGCATATGTGTATTCAACACACATACACAAACACATGCACATACACACACTCATTACACTCATCCAGAGAGAGTTTGTATTTACTTTGTTTGTATAGCAATGGGGCTCAAAATCATGACTCCAACTTTTGAGACCTATTAAAATAAAATAAATTCAATAGCCTGAATTTATTCTCCTTTCTCACCATTTTTCACCCTTTCTTCTGGAACTCCAAATTTTGTTATTCTTTTTTCCCCTATACCTCTTTCTTCTAATAAATTTTGAAGAAATGAGGCTAAATTTATCTCTTCAAGCATATTCCTAGAAGAAGTCAGAAAGGAGATGCATTAATCTAAGATAGCATTACTAAAACATTAGCAAGCAGGTTATTTTTCTTTTTAGACACTCAAAGAGCTTCATATTTGAAATCCCATTCATCCTTGAATTTGTGTGTGTGTATGTGTGTGGAGTAGGATATGAGAAGAATAGGAAGGAGAAAATGTCCTGGAGTTGTATACAAATATGTAAATAATAGAACATTGTTTGAGACATTAAAAATATATGCTGGCACTATTCTTATCTTCATACATTATTAATCTTTGTGCATTTCCATTTATTATCTATTATTCAATTTTGAAACAATTCTAAAAGTGTAGCATAAAAATTATGAATATATTTTTCTAACCTATACTTTTCTATTTCTCTATCCCTGGTAATAATGGTAATAATGATAGTATAATAAAATCATGCAGAATTTCGATTGCATTACAGATTTTAAGAAATGTTTAGGCCCATATCTATATGGTCTCCCCAGTGGCAGTAAATGGCCTGATCTTATGCTTTTATGCGTCATTCAGAGATCCTGAGTTCAGGGTGACAAGAGTACTAGAAAGCATGTGCTCAGAGACTGTAAACTGAGCTCTTGTTCCATCAGCAAGACACAAACTGCTTCTCTGGAGCTAGTCCTGAAGGTAACTTCATTCCAGTTTTTAGGGACTCAATCACCAAAGTTTTCTTGTCTTGCTTCTGGTTCTCAGAATCATAAGAGATTCTGAACTTCAGGAAGTGAAAGGCAGTGGAAATCCTGTACTTTCTTAAGAGCTGAATGCTAATTTCATGTTTATAACATTTTCTAGATGTAGCTTTCTCCAATTCTTAGATTGCAGCTATAAGTCTATCATTGAATGTATGTTCAATCTGGTTAAAAAACCCTGAATATGAAGTATTTATTATTATAAATATCTCTATTTCCTTGCTGATTCAATCTTCTACTTACATCATTCCCAAGTGCTATGTTTTAGGATGGCAGACCAAAAAAACTAGTGCCATCGCCATTGAAATAATGTTTAGTCATGAAAAGGAAAGGATCCTAATTAAATGGTTCTTTATTTAACCTATAGCTGGCAAATTCTCACTTCTTCTTTCCTTAATATCACTATTAATTGAATCAAAAATCCATTCTCCTTACCTTTTGTTATACCCTCATTCCTATGTAATGCATCTTTATCAACCCACTGTTCATATTTTCCCATTTATTGTATACTTTGGAATTCCATTTGTGTTGCTAATAAATTTATTTTCATCCCCAATATCTTAAGTGCCTGGTTCACATTCTTCCTCAACAATGAAATTCCTGATCTTATGTACTAGGAGACATTAACACAATACTGATATTTATTCAAATACTTTTCAACTTCTCATATACTTAACTCTAATGCTATACTGTTCTGTTCTGCTCTGCCTCAACTATATACAGGGTTGGTTAAACCTTGATTTACCACCAGTTGAAAATATTCCACTTTTGTCTTCACAAAGTCCAATCTTTCTTCCTGATAGTCTTTTTATCATTTTACATTTATATGTGCTTTATGACTGTTTTAACTCCATTTTTAATACTCTATGTGATTTCTAATCTATCTGCCCCTTAGTGGTTTTAAATGTATAATCTCTGCGCTGGCTATATCTTATTGTAGACTCTTACTGCCTTTTGGAGGCACTGAGGTTGAAGAAACGATAGAATGCTATTCCTGGAGTCAGATCTGATTTCAAATATAGTCTCAGACCTTTACTCTCTGAGTAACTCTGGGAACATTGCTGAGTTTCTGTATACTTCAATTTTGTCAGCAAAAAATGGAAATAATAGTATCTACCTCCCAGGATTGTTGTGAGGATCAAATGAAACAATGATTGTGAAACACTTAGCACAAAGTAGACACTATGCTTATTTCCTTCCTTCCTTCTTTCCTTTCATATTTGTTGAGGGTACCATTATTAGACTTGAAACTCATATTCTTTCTTATCTTTCACTGTTCCCCCAGACAACCAATGGCCAAATACTTAAATATTCTATCTCCATGATATCTATCACATTTATCTCCCTCTCTCCACTCACATATCCATCACCCTAGTTAAGGACCTTACTTGTACCTTTCAGAATATCTAACTTTCATTAAGGCACAGTTTAAGCTGTAATTCTTTATTGAGAGCATTTTTTGTTCTTCCCAGTTGTTTAATGCTTTCTCTTTTATCAAACCCTGTTGGATTTAGAACTAGAAGAAAATTTAGAAGTTGTCTAATCCAACTTGCTTATTTTGGAGATGAGTAAAATAATGTCCAAGGAATTTAAGGGGCTTATCTATATAAATAATAATGATAAAGCTGGAACTTGAACTTAGATTTTCCTTCTTTAAAGATTGGCTCTTAATCATAATGGCCTATGACTGATGGTATAACTTTAATTATATAAAATTAACAGACTATTATTTTTTTGTTTTTAAATCACAACTGAATGCTGAATTCTTTCAGAGTTTTCTAGCATACATCAAGTTCTACTTGGACTGTAGCTTGGAGGAACTGAGCTCTTGGAGATAATGCCAGTGAAGTATAAAAGATCTCCCAGATTCTACGGTTTCAAGTGTGACTACAAGAAGAGACTGAGTCTATTTTCCAAGGACCAATCTTGACAACTATTGAAAAGTACATTACCAGTAGCCTGCTACCTGATGACAAAGTTTTGGGCATAGTAACCTTTGAAACAAACAAACAAAAGTTTAAGTGTTTCTAAATCCTATGAACCTCTTTGCATTTTTTAAATGAAGGCACCATATTGGAAGGAAAAGAGACAGAGAGAATGCAGTTTTCATACTGACACTTTAAAAAAATTCTTGTTTTTCAAGTAGCATAAATTCACCTTATCTTTCTCCCACCCATCTTCCATTAAGAAAGAAAAAAACATAAATCCTGTCATAAATACATATAATCAAGCAAAAAAAAATCCTTCATTGTCCAAATCACAAAAATTATGCTACATTTTGTATTTTGAGTCTATTGCCTCTGTCCAGGTGTAAGTAGGATATTTTATCATGAGTCCTTTGGGATCCTGAGTTCTTTGGGATCATGCTTGATAATTAGATTGTTTATAGGCGCTCAGGCTTTCAAAGTTGCTGGTTTTTATACCATTATTGTATTTGTATCAATTTCTTTCTGATCTTAATCACTTTAATCTTTATCAATTCATGTAATTCTTCTCAGGTTTCTCTGAAACTATCCCCATCAGCATTTCTTATAGTACAATGGTATCTTTTTACATTCATGTGCTATAACTTGTTCAGTCATTTCCCAATTGATATTCACTCCCTCAGTTTTTAATCCTTTGCTTTTCAGAATGAGTGTCTATAAATGCTTTTGTATGTATAGGTTATTTTCCTCTTTTTTGACCTCTTTGGTAATATAAAACTAGTAGTAATATTTCTGGGTCAAGAGATATGTGCAGTTTAATAATTTGGAGATATAGCCAAATTTATTTCCAAAATACCTGGAATAATCCACAGCTCCATCAACAGTATATCTGTTTTACTCACAGTATCTTCAGTATTTATCATTTTATTATTGATTTAACTTTGCCAATCTGATGGGTTATTCAATGAAACCTCAGAATTCTTTTAATATGCTTTTCACTATTAACAATTTAGTGCCTTTTCTCTTTGTTTATTGATAGTTTGCATTTATTTATAAGAAAACTTCATGTTTATATCCTTTGATCATTTATTAATTGGGGGAATGATTCTTATTCTTATAAATATGAATCAGTTTGCTATATATTAGAAATGAGATCCTTGCCAGAGAAAGAAACTATCTGCAAAGATTTTTCCCATTTGCCTGCTTCTCTTCTAATTATAAATGCATTAATTCTATTTATGTAAAAATGTTTTAATTTTATATAATCAAAACTGTCCATTTGTAAAATATCAAGCATTTCAAAAGTCTACAAATCATTTTTGTATATGATGCTAAGCTAATGTGTATCATTTTAGTTTTAGTATATATGCTGCCTTAATGAGCACTATCAATGAACTTTTTTTTTTTTTTTTTTAAATTTTTAATTTTATTTTATAATTATAACATTTTTTGATAGTACATATGCATGGGTAATTTTTTACAACATTATCCCTTGCACTTACTTCTATTCAGATTTTTTCCCTTCCTCCCCCAACCCCCTCCCCCAGATGGCAAGCAGTCTTATATATGTTAAATATATTACAGTATAATTTAGATACAATATATGTGTGTAGAACCGAATTTTTTGTTGCACAGGAAGAATTGGATTCAGAAGGTAAAAATAACAGTTTACATTCATTTCCCAGTGTTCCTTTTCTGGATGTAGCTGGTTCTGTCCATCATTAATCAATTGGAATTGGATTAGCTCTTCTCTATGTTGAAGAAATCCACTTCCATCAGCATACATCCTCGTACAGTATCATTGTTGAAGTGTATAATGATCTTCTGGTTCTGCTCGTTTCACTCAGCATCAGTTGATGTAAGTCTCTCCAAGCCTCTCTGTATTTCTCCTGTTGGTCATTTCTTATAGAACAATAATATTCCATAACATTCATATACCATAGTTTACCCAACCATTCTCCAATTGATGGACATCCATTCATCTTCCAGCTTCTAGCCACTATGAAAAGGGCTGCCACAAACATTTTGGCACATACAGGTCCCTTTCCCTTCTTTAGTAGTTCCTTGGGGTATAAGCCCAGTACTAGTATGGCTGGGTCAAAGGGTATGCACATTTTGATAACTTTTTGGGCATAATTCCAGATTGCTCTCCAGAATGGTTGGATTCTTTCACAACTCCACCAACAATGCATCAGTGTCCCAGTTTTCCCACAGCCCCTCCAACATTCATCGTTATTTGTTCCTGTCATCTTAGCCAATCTGACAGGTGTGTAATGATACCTCAGAGTTGTCTTAATTTGCATTTCTCTGATCAATAGTGATTTGGAACACTCTTTCATATGAGTGGAAATAGTTTTAATTTCATCATCTGAAAATTGTCTGTTCATATCCTTTGACCATTTATCAATTGGAGAATGGCTTGATTTCTTATAAATTAAAGTCAATTCTCTGTATATTTTGGAGATGAGGCCTTTATCAGAACCTTTAACTGTAAAAATTTTTTCCCAATTTGTTACTTCCCTTCTAATCTTGTTTGCATTAGTTTTGTTTGTGCAGAAACTTTTTAATTTGGTGTAATCAAAATGTTCTATTTTGTGATCAATAATGGTCTCTAGTTCTCCCTTGGACACAAACTCCTTCCTCCTCCACAAGTCTGAGAGGTAAACCATCCCCTGTTCCTCCAATTTATTTATGATTTCGTTCTTTATGCCTAAATCTTGGACCCATTTTGATCGTATCTTAGTATGTGGTGTTAAATGTGGGTCCATGCCTAGTTTCTGCCATACTAATTTCCAGTTTTCCCAGCAGTTTTTGTCAAATAATGAATTCTTATCCCAAAATTTGGGATCTTTGGGTTTGTCAAAGATTAGATTGCTATTTTTATTCACTATCTTGTCCTGTGAACCTAACCTATGCCACTGATCAACTAGTCTATTTCTTAGCCAATACCAAATGGTTTTGGTGACTGTTGCTTTATAATATAGCTTTAAATCAGGTACACTTAGACCACCTTCCTCTGACTTTTTTTTCATTAGTTCCCTTGCAATTCTCGACCTTTTATTCTTCCATATGAATTTTGTTGTTATTTTTTCTAGGTCATTAAAATAGTTTCTTGGGAGTCTGATTGGTATAGCACTAAATAAATAGATTAGTTTGGGGAGTATTGTCATCTTTATTATATTCGCTCGGCCTATCCAAGAACATTGAATGTCTTTCCAATTATTTAAATCTGACTTTATTTTTGTGGCAAGTGTTTTATAATTTTGCTCATATAATTCCTGACTCTCCTTTGGTAGATATATTCCCAAATATTTGATACTATCGACTGTTATTTTGAATGGAATTTCTCTTTGTATCTCTTGCTGTTGGATTGTGTTGTTAATGTATAAAAATGCTGAGGATTTATGTGGATTTATTTTGTATCCTGCGACTTTGCTAAAATTCTGAATTATTTCTAATAGCTTTTTAGCAGAGTCTTTGGGGTTCTCTAAGTATACCATCATGTCATCTGCGAAAAGTGACAATTTGATTTCTTCATTTCCTACTCTAATTCCTTGGATCTCTTTCTCGGCTCTTATTGCCAAGGCTAGAGTTTCTAGTACTATATTGAATAGTAATGGTGATAGTGGGCAACCTTGTTTCACTCCTGATCTTACAGGGAAAGGTTCTAGTTTATCACCATTACATATGATGTTTACTGAAGGTTTTAAATATATGCTCCTTATTATTTTAAGGAATAGTCCATTTATTCCTATACTCTCAAGCGTTTTTAGTAGGAATGGATGTTGGATTTTATCAAATGCCTTTTCTGCATCTATTGAGATGATCATATGGTTTTTATTAATTTGATTATTAATATGGTCAATTATACTAATAGTTTTCCTAATATTAAACCAGCCCTGCATTCCTGGTATAAATCCCACTTGGTCATAGTGTATTATCCTGGGGATGATTTTCTGAAGTCTATTTGCTAATATCTTATTTAAGATTTTAGCATCAATATTCATTAAGGAAATTGGTCTATAGTTTTCTTTCTCAGTTTTCGATCTACCTGGTTTAGGTATCAGTACCATGTCTGTGTCATAGAAGGAATTTGGTAGGACTCCTTCAATCCCTATTTTTTCAAATAGTTTACATAGCATTGGAGTTAGTTGTTCTTTAAATGTTTGGTAGAATTCACCTGTAAATCCATCTGGTCCTGGGGATTTTTTCTTAGGAAGTTGGTTAATAGCTTGGTCTATTTCTTTTTCTGAGATGGGACTATTTAAACTACTTACTTCTTCCTCTGTTAATCTGGGCAAGCTATATTTTTGAAGGTATTCTTCCATTTCATTTAAGTTATCGAATTTATCGGCATAAAGTTGAGCAAAGTAGCTCCTAACTATTGTTCTAATTTCCTCTTCATTAGTGGTGAGTTCACCCTTTTCATTTTCAAGACTATCAATTTGCTTTTTCTCTTTCCTTTTTTTAATCAGGTTTACTAAGGGTTTGTCTATTTTGTTGGTTTTTTCATAAAACCAACTCTTAGTTTTATTAATTAATTCAATAGTTTTTTTACTTTCAATTTTATTAATCTCACCTTTTATTTTTTGAATTTCAAGTTTTGTGTTTGTCTGGGGGTTTTTAATTTGTTCCTTTTCTAGCAATTTTAGTTGTAAACCCAATTCGTTGGCCCTCTCTTTCTCTATTTTATGCAGGTAGGCCTGTAGAGATATAAAACTTCCCCTAATTACTGCTTTGGCTGTATCCCACACATTTTGGTATGATGTCTCATTATTGTCATTTTCTTGGGTGAAGTTATTAATTATGTCTATGATTTGCTGTTTTACCCAATCATTCTTTAGTATAAGATTATTTAGTTTCCAATTATTTTTTGGTCTATTTTCCCCTGGCTTTTTATTAAATGTTATTTTGATTGCATTATGGTCTGAAAAGGATGCATTTACTATTTCTGCCTTACTGCATTTGATTTTGAGATTTTTATGCCCTAGTATATGATCAATTTTTGTATAGGTTCCATGAACTGCTGAGAAGAAAGTATATTCCTTTCTGTCTCCATTTAGCTTTCGCCAAAGATCTATCATATCAAACTTTTCTAGTATTCTATTTACCTCTTTGACTTCTTTCTTATTTATTTTGTGGTTTGATTTATCTAATTCTGATAGTGCAAGGTTGAGATCTCCCGCTATTATAGTTTTGCTATCTATTTCCTCTTGCAGCTCTCTTAATTTCTCTTTTAAGAATTTAGATGCTGCACCACTTGGTGCATACATGTTTAATATTGATACTGCTTCATTATTGATGCTACCCTTTAGCAGGATATAATGCCCTTCCTTATCTCTTTTAATTAAATCAATTTTTGTTTTTGCTTGATCTGAGATGAGGATGGCTACCCCTGCTTTTTTGGTTTTGCCTGAAGCATAATAGATTCTGCTCCACCCTTTTACTTTTAGTTTGAATGTCTCATCCTGTTTCAGGTGTGTTTCCTGTAAACAACATATAGTAGGATTCTGACTTTTAATCCAGTCTGCTAACTGCTTCCTCTTTATGAGGCAGTTTGCCCCATTCACATTTATGGTTAGAAGGACTAATTCTATATTGCTTGCCATCCTATTAACCCCTGCTTATGCTTTTCCCCTTTCCTTCCCTTTTACCCTCCTATCCAGTATTAAACTGGTAAACACCACTTGCTTTTCACAGCCCTCCCTTTTTAGGATCCCTCCCCCACCTTAAAGATCCTCCCCTTATTTTACCCCTTTTCCTCGAAATTACTGTATTCCCTTCCCCTTAGCTTACTCCTTCCCTTTCACTTTTCAATGAAGTGGAAGAAGTTTCACCATAAATCGAATATGTCTATTGATACACGCTATGTTCATCTCCCTCCTTTCTTTCTCTCAGATATAATAGGTTACCTTTGCCTCTTCATGAGATGTAGTACCACCACTTTATACTTTTTTATGATATAATCTCCTTTCCACCTCTAGTTTCTAAGACAAATTGTACATATGTTCTTTACATATTTTTTTGACAGAAGTATAGTTCTCAAGATTTCTTTTTACCTTTTTTAGAAGTCTCTTGAGTTCTGTATTTGAAGATCAAACCTCTTATGTAGGTCTGGTTTTTTCATCAAAAATAGATGGAATTCATTTATTTCGTTAAATGTCCATCTTCTTCCCTGGAAAACGATGCTCATTCTTGCTGGGTAAGTTATTCTCGGCTGCATACCAAGTTCCTTAGCCTTTCGGAATATCATGTTCCAGGCCCTGCGTTCTTTTAATGTGGACGCTGCTAGATCCTGTGTTATCCTTATTGTGGATCCTCCATATCTGAATTGTTTTTTTCTAGCAGCTTCCAATATCTTTTCCTTTGTCTGATGGTTCTTGAACTTGGCCACTATATTTCTTGGCGTTTTGATTTTAGGGTCCCTTTCAGTAGGTGATCGATGAATTTTCTCAATGTCTATTTTACCCTCTGTTTCCAAAACGTCTGGGCAGTTCTCTTTGATAATTTCCTCGAAAATGGTGTCCAAGCTCTTTTTTTCCTCCCATTTTTCAGGGAGTCCGATTATTCTCAAATTGTCTCTCCTGGATCTGTTTTCCAGGTCTGTTGTCTTTCTGGTAAGGTACTTGACAGTCTTTTCAATTGTTTCATTTCTCTGGTTTTGCTTGACTCCCTCTTGGTTTCTCCTTGAGTCATTCATTTCTACTTGTTCCAGTCTAATTTTCAATGATGTATTTTCTTCACTCACTTTTTTTATATCTCTTTGTAATTGTCCAATTGAGTTTTTATCTTCTATGGAATTTTTTTCCATTTTATCCATTTTATTTTTTAGAGAGCTGATTTCTTTTTCCAGCTCTCTAATCCTGTTTTCCTTGGAGTTGTTTACCTTTTCCAGCTCACTAATCCTGTTTTCCTTGGAGTTGTTTACCTTTTCCAGCTCACTAATCTTGTTTCTCAATGATTTGATTTCTTTATCCATTCTTTCTTTGAATGCATGTGATGACTTCTCCAGGCTCTCTTGCCAAGCTTCCCTTTCCTTTTCCCATTTCTCTTCCAGCTCTCTTGTGAGAGCCTTTTTGATTTCCTCTATGAGGTTCTTTTGTATTGAGGAGCAGCTTATATCCCTCCCAGGGGATACATCTGGGGACATTCTGTTCCTAGTCTCCTCAGCATTTGAAGTCTGCTCCCTCTCCACACAGAAGCTGTCAATGGTTAGAGCCCTTTTGAATTTTTTGTTCATTTTGTCAGAGTAGGAATCAAAGAAAACAAACTGACAAGAGAAACAATTGGTCTGTTTTGCGGGGGATGGGGCTGGATGGTATTAATGGGCTTCCTCTACAGACTGGGGGTAGGGCAGCAGAGAGCCACTAACAGAACAGCAATGACTGTACTGAGTCTGCGCTCTGAGGCTCTGAGAACGCACCGAGTCAGTCCAGGTGGGGGTTGGGGGTGGCCGGGCTCTAAGAGACGCTGGTTTTCTGGGGTTTTAATCTTCACCTCCGGTGTTTACACCCTCTATGCTGCTCCTGGCTTGCTGCCAAGATGGAGCATCCACACTGGGGCAAAAGCCCTTTCGCAGAAACTGCAGAGATCACACCCCTCCCCCTCCGGTCTGAGCTGTGTGAGCTGCCTGTCTTGCTCTGGCTGTCTGCCCTCAGTCTGCGCCCAGTCTGATTGACCCTCCCCTGAACAAACACAGACCTTTTCTGGCGACTCTCAAGGATGTCTTCTCTTGGTGATAATTTGTGGATTTCTTTCTGGGTCAAGCATTAAGTCAGAGGCTTGTCATGAAGTAAGTTCTGAGAGAAAACGAGGAGCTCAAGCAGCTGTCTGCCTCCACGCCGCCATCTTGGCCGGAAGTCTATCAATGAACTTTCATTTAAATAAATGTGAAATCCTTGTTCAATGACCAATAAATGGACATACTGCTAGAGATAGTAAATCATCAATTTTTACATTTTTGGCTATAAAGAAAAGTAGAAAAAAGGAAGTTGTAGCTGAATTAAAGGTAGTTCTCAAATATGCCTTGAAGAGAAAAAATAAAGAAAAAGGAAAGATTTGTCAAAAGAGGTGTTATTTTAGATTTAATGTAACAAAAACATTGATTCATAGGATAATTGGTGATCATAGATTGAATATTTAATTATCTGTATTTGCAAAAAGACCACGTGAAAATAGTTTCAGCACCAAAAATGTTTGCTTAGAATAAAGAAGTAGAGAAATTCTATAGAGTGCAATGAACTTCTCCATATTTAATCATCATACATTCTTATAGTGAGAAAAAATTTCTGAATGCACTTTCCCATACAAGTTAGACAAGTTTTTTAAAAGTTAAAAACTATGATCAAGATCTATTTGGCTCATAGGACCAAGGTTCTGGCTGGTGATTTAGCTTCCTCAGTCAGAACAAAACCAACCAGAACTCTGGTTCCTATCAGCATTCTGACCATGGACCATCCAGTCCAATAGAGAGTCTAGAAAGAGGTTTTCAATTGCTTTGTCTTTGTGTAATATCATTTCCATGCTATGAATGTCTTTCCCTTGTTATGGCTATGTAAACTTCCTTTTGTTAACTGTTAAAAGTTCATCCCAATGTCGGAAATGATGTACTAAGCTTTCTTGAAGTAGAGCTGACATACTATAAATCTGATTCTTGATGATTTCAAAATGAAGGTGAGAAAAAGTGATGATGGATAAAAATATATGGGAAAGTATAGTTCAGGAAGAAGGAATACAGTGAAATACTTGTTGCTTACAGTGATATTTTTCTTCCTAAACCTGAGGTGGTGAGATTTTATGCATTCAATCTATTTGATACATGAAATGATCTGGGGAAAGGTGAAGTGGGTGAAAAACTTGGTATGTGCTTTATTCTTTAATGTTCTTTAATAACATTTTGTTTTATGCAGCATTTCCATCTTCTTACTTTTAGTAAGATCCAGCTTTAGTTACTATAAATCCTGGCACATTTCTTCCTTCCTTCTTTTTTTTTTTTTTTTACCTTTTTCTTCTTTCTTTGCTTCCTTCTTTCTTCTTTCTCTTCTCCTTTCTTCTTCTTCCTCTTTCTGTTGTATAAGTTTCAAGAAAATAATCTTCTTCCATTTTATCATTCACATCTCTCTCTTAAACTTTCACATTTCCTTTCTTGATTCTTACACTGAACTCATCCATTGCAATCATCACAGGATGCCCCTGCCACATATACATATACACACATTTGTGTACAAGTGTATACACACATGCACATATATTGCATATACCTACATATGTGTGCATCCACAAAATCTACATATAAATACACTCAATATACAAAAGTATATACATACATGTATATATGTATATAACACAAATATAAGTATGAAATGTATGTATTCACAATGTATATACCTATATGCACATATGTATGTACACCTATATACCTTCACATATATATGTTTGTATGTTTATTTGTATATACATACATACATGCATGCATATATATGTATATGTATATATATATGGTAGATTTTGTTTAGTAAGAGGATCTACTTACTCATCACATGAAACATTATTCTCTGATCATTTAATTCTAGTCTAGTCCTATAGTGTGTTATAAAAATAGGGTTATCCCTGAAGTTTTACCTTGGAAATTTCCTGATGCCTGGATGGAACTGGATTGCATAAATCCATGTCATTCCTGATATGTGTGATTTTACTAAAATGGAAAGTAGAACTTTAAGGTTAACCTATGATGATTGTAAGGGACTTGAAATAAATAAGACCATAGGACCTTTTTTATAGTAGTAGCCTTCTTCTCAGAATGACCTTGGAGTTTTCCAATCTCCCCAGGGCCATTAAGATTAGAAAAAAAAAAGAAAAAAAAAAGATTAGAAATATGTTAGCAATAGGACAGATCTCTCCGGGATACTTCAGACTAGAGTAAGTGCTCCTTAAATATATCTTCTAGGATTATTTTGGAACTGACAAATTCTCCAAAAGTGGGGAAGACAGATGAGTTTCCCTTAGTATATTCTGCTCTTGATGTGAAATGAATCACTATTTTACAAATAACATTTTAAAGAGTAGTAGAAGAATAAAAGTAAAATACCTAAAGTAATAATAGGAGTAAAATACTGAACAAAGTGATAATGATATTAACAATAAAACCTATAATTATTTTAATAATAATAATCAGCTAAAATTTTACCTATGTTACCCTTTTCATTTGGGACTCTGCATGCTTATGTTGTATATTATATATTATGTTATAGTCATTTCTACGTGACTGTATTCATTAGTAAACTTTTCAGGTGAGTAATGAATACTTATTGGTTGATTGGTTCATTTGAACTGGCAAATGGAGGGATGGGAGAATGAGCCTTTGTTTTGATTGGGTCTCTCCTATAAAGGGTATGAATATACTTTGAAATGTAAGTTGCACTGATTGGAGTTTCCTCCCACTCTAAATTGCTTGTCTTGGATTTTTGGGAAACTGAACTTTTATGGGAAGAGCCACTGATTTGTGCATATATGTGTATATATATGTGTGTATATATATACATACATATATATATACATATAATGTATATATATGCAATCTTAATTGTTAATTCCAGTTTTTTCACTTTTTCCTTTTACCATTTTTTTTTGCCAGAGAAGTTTTTATCATAGAGTATTTCTGTGGCTTCTTTCAGTATACTTGCAAGTTATTATTTGCACTGATTTGTAGTTAATATAGTGTGTGTTCACATACATATACATGTAGTACATGGGCACACACATGTATGCACACACATGCATATGTATGTTTTTATAGGTACGTGTATGTCTAAGTTTTTTTATGTTATTTTAGAGCGGTATCCTTTCCATAACATGGAGAGTTGTGTACTCATGGACATGTGACATCAATGGACATATTCTCCATAGCAAGATAAAAAAAATCCCAGGAGACCAACATCTCTTTAAGGTTATCAAAACACTCAAGTAACTCCATTGATCAACATTCTAAACTTGTTTACCCAATCAGCCTGTAAGCAACCTTCATTTTACTAAAGCAAACATAGATTTGACAGTTTGGACTAGTGTCTGATACTCTTTTGTCCTTGTTTTTCCTTTTCAAAGAAATATCTCTTTGAATAATATTGGTTTACTTGATTTTCCAAGCTTCAAATGCTGCGGATCAGAGAAGGTAAGGGGTGGTTTTCAGGACAATTTTCCTTTGCCCTAAATGCTTTTAGGGTTGGCCTCTGCTTTTAATTGTTTGAAATTCCTTGTCCATATTTTGGAGTGACCGATCTCTTTGCAAAGTCAGGACACTAACAAAGACACATTGGTCTAAAAATAAGTCTGAGATCTTTAATTGGAAGTAGCTTTTCATTTCTAGCTTCTTCTTTTTTTCCCCCCAGTAGGTAAATGCTACATCATTTAAGAGGGCTTCAGTCTCAATGAATATTTTCATCACAACAAATAGCATTTAAGATTTACAAGAGGTTAGGGAAATGTAATTTCAATTTAGTGATTGTTTTTTATATGTATTCACTTCCTGTTGCCCCAGGACCTCAGTGAAATGCTATTTGTTCCACTGAGTAATTATTTCAGATCTCTTAATTGATAGGCAACCACATATATATGCAGCTTTTTACTTACTGAATATATTCATTCCAGGAAAACAAGCCAGAGGAACATGGTTGTATGAGATTTCATTAAAACTTGGCCTTATTCCTAGAAACATAGATTTAGGAAAAGACTGAGAGGTTATCTAGTTCAGCTCCTTCCCTTTAGGTCGTATGACATCTCAATGGTTCTCCCATAATTTCTTATAATTATTTTGCTAAAGGTATTATACAATTTACATGTAAAATAGGGATAGTAATCCTTCGTATTCTTACCTCACAGAGTTGGGAGGTTCAAATGAGATAATATTTATGAAGTGTCTTACAAATTTTAAAGTGCCATATAAATATCCATTATTATTTATTACTATTTCTTCTGGTTTGGGAATTAATTTCATTGGAAAAACAAACATTACATAAAATTAAAATGAATCTGTCAAGTCAGGTTAAATTTTGTAAATAAGCATTTATTAAGTTTTTACTATATGCCAGGCATTGTGCTAAACTCTGAGGATGCAAAGAAGAGCAAAACTAGTATTTGTTCTCAAGAGGCTAGCAATGTAATGAGGAGAACAACATGCCAAAAAAAGGTGTTTTAAAGATATGTGCAGGGTGAAAAAGGAACTAATCAACAGAAGGAAAGAACTAGCATGCATTGTTGAGGGGGAAAAGCCAGGAGAGAACAGTATCAAGAAAACCTAGAAAGCAAAAAGGAAACAAATATTTAAATTTATCTTCTAGGCACTGTGTTAAGCACTTTTTTTTTTAACAAAAATTATTTCATTTCATTCTTACAACAACCTTATGAGGTAGGTGCTATTGTTATCCTCATTTTTGCAGGTATGGAAACTGAGGCTAGCAGAGATTAAGCAATTTGTTTAAGTTTACATAGCTAATAAATGTTTAAAGTCATATTTGAATTCAGTTAGTTCTCCATGACTCCAGGCCCAGTACACTATTGCACAACTACCAATCTCAAAAGGAGACAGTATAAAGCAGAAGAAAACAATCAATAGTGTCAAAGGCTACAGAAATGATGGATGAAACGAAGGTAAAGACTGAGAAAAGGCCATTTGATTTGACATAGACCAGGTTATTTGTAACAATTAATCTGTTCTATTATCATTTGTAATTGTAGTCCCTTGCTTGATATTCTGTACACAGGAGAGAGCATACAGATGACCAATTGCCTTCTTTTTACATACATTCCAAGTCTGGAGCTTTTATTTTACTGGCAGGGACTTTGGGAACTCAGGTTGGCTTCACAACACAATGAGGCAATAGCAATGGTGTCTTTTGTGGATATTTCAAGGACAGGCCCATGTTTGCCTTTGGAGGGTAAGTCCAACTAAGTATGAAGGTTACTCTACAACACAATGTGGCAATAGAGAATGATGATTTTTGTTGAAATTTCAAAGACACGCCTATGTTTGCCTTTGAGAGAAAAGTCCAATTAAGCATGAAGAGGCCTGTCACCCAAAAATGGACACCAATTAATGACTTTTATACCATGTTCTCTTTAAGACAAAAAAGATATTTCTAGATGTACATCAGACATATATTATTTTGTTATACAAAATTTCCTTCAGGACTTTGGACTTCATTTTCCATTACTCAGCAGGTATGTGAACAAGATCAGTATCTGAATATTTTCTCTCTCTGGATCTTGAGTTGACTCCAATCAAATAGAGGACTGGAAGCTTTGGAATTCCTGAGCTTTAAAGACTTTCCTTACCTCTATAGTTATGGCAATTTGGAGTTGATTAAGTCTCCATCAATATAAAGATAAGCACCGAAGAATGTCAACCTTTCATGTCAAGTATCTGTTGATTACTGAAAGCAAAGTTTGCTTTTATCAATATAATAGAATTCCCCACATAGTCTCTTTTGTTGTTGTTGTTGTTGTTGTTGTTGTATTAGGAAGAATTGTATTAGGAAGGTAAAAATAATCTGGGAAGAAAAACAAAAAAATGCTCACAGTTTACACTCTTTTCCCGTGTTCCTTTTCTGAATATAGCTGATTCTGTCCATCATTGATCAATTGGAATTGGATTAGCTCTTCTCTATGTTGAAGATATCCACTTCCATCAGAATACATCCTCATACAGTATCATTGTTAGTATATAATGATCTCCTTGTTCTGCTCATTTCACTCAGCATCAGTTGATGTAAGTCTCTCCAAGCCTCTCTGTATTCATTCTGTTGGTCATTTCTTACAGAACAATAATATTCCATAACATTCATATACCATAATTTACTCAGCCATTCTCCAATTGATGGGAATCCATTCATTTTCCAGTTTCTAGCGACTACAAAAAGGGCTGCCACAAACATTTTGGCACATACAGGTCCCTTTCCCCTCTTTAGTATTTCCTTGGGATATAAGCCCAGGAGTAGCACTGCTGGGTCAAAGGGTATGCACAGTTTGATAACTTTTTGGGCATAATTCCAGATTGCTCTTCAGAATGGTTGGATTCTTTCACAACTCCACCAACAATGCACCAGTGTCCCAGTTTTTCCACATCCCCTCCAACATTCATCATTATTTGTTCCTGTCATCTTAGCCAATCTGACAGGTGCCCATACAAAGTCTTAAAGAACTCTAAATGATACTTATTTGTGAAGTATACATTTCTTCTTGGTTTTGATTCTGAGAGGGATGAATCTTCTACTGTTACAGAGAAAAGAAAGCAAGTTGGAAGCTAAGAAGTTTCTCAGAAACCAGAAATCACCTTATAAGAAGTCAGTGACCAGAATATCTGTTGGGAATTGAGGGGCAGCTCTAGGAAGTAGTGTCCAGGGCAGAAGCTTATTCAATATTAAGGCAAAGAAAGGGCTCCAAAGGATATGTGAAGAGAAAATGCATGGGAGCAGGTGTTGGGGGGTCTCGTATTAGCTTTTAGAAAATCCATACCAAGATTAAAAATAGGAGTAAAAGTCTAACAAAGAATTTCCTCATTTAGCTAAATTCAGCTTTCTTGAGGTAGCTGCCTGTTTATATATGGGCTCAGCCCCACCCTGCATCTGTCTTAAATTTCCCTGCAACCAGCTCTGGCTGCCACAACTTGATTTGCTTTTTATGGCAATAGCAGTTTCTTAAATGATGGAGGAAATAGGACAGGTTCCACTAAGTAGCCACTTAGGTTCCTTCTAAAATTAGATCTATAATCCTATAATCTTCAGATTCTAAGTGAATTCTACATATTGTGGGAAAATATTGGTTTTGAAAATATTTTATATTTCAAAGTGAAATTGAGATAAATCTTTGTTAATGTTCAGTTTCAGTTGTATTCAACTTTTTGTAACCTCTTTTAAGTTTTCTTGGCAAAAATACTGGATTGGTTTGCCATTTCCCTATCTAGCTCATTTTATAGATGAGAATACTAAGATAAATGGGGTTGAGAGAATTGCCCAGATTCACACAGCTGAGGCCAGATTTTAATCTGTGTTCTATCTACTATGACACCTAATTTTTTTGGATATACCCTTTTCTCTATTTATAGCTTATACCTATAAAGAACTCTGAACTTTATGAAGGCAGGATCAGGTTTTAGTTAAACTTTGAATTTAATACAACCCCTGAAATAGGGCACTGCTCTATTTTCTGAGTTGTCACTTAATAAATGATTTTTGATAGGTAAATTAAATATCTTATCAAGGATATTTCTTTTAGGAAGATTCCTTAAAATCAGAAAGTTTTCTTAAAATTAAGAGTTTTAAAAATCAGAGACATATGATCATATTATTTTTGTTGAAATACTATTCAAGACCATTAATTGTTAAATGTGTTAAAATTTTTAATTGTACAAGGAGCATTATTAAATAGGAGCCCTGAGATGGCTTTATGATTAAGATGGAGTACAGATATGTTGGTAGATGAAATATTAATTTTAGGTGGCTGGACAAGCATTTCATTTCAGATCATAGAATATCTATTTAAAATGAGTATTTAAAATGAGTTTCACTTATAAGAGTATTAAGTTTTTTACGTCATATTGATATTTAAAAACAAATCAAGCATAAATGACTAAACAAATTTATTCATTAAGAAAATAAATGAGCTTTAAGACTTATTTTATTTTATAAGGCTTAAGTTATTATGTGTATAATTTATGTATTTATAAGACTTAAAGTTATTATAGGACCTCCCCTCCCTGGAATTATGCATTGTATAGTAGGTCTTGAGGCTCTTGGATTTATTCCCTAAATAGTGTTGCTACACAGAGAGAATATTTTCTTATAAGAGCTAAAGACAGTTTCATGTTCATTGAATCAAGAGATATTTATTGAATATCTACTATGTATATGGCACTGTGTTCCTTTAAAATGTTTTGAATGATAGCTCTTGAAATGTTATCTTAAAATAACATATATTTATATCCCTTTCATTTTCTTCCCTTGCTCATGATAGTTGTACTTCAAATTCAACTTGGGATCCTGGAATGATTTATAGTCTTATGTTCTGTCATCCTCAGCTACTTTCTCAACCCTTTTGATAAAGAATTATCACTTGTCTAGAATTATACAAAAATTCATTCAATGTTAATTGAAATCCTAGATCTTATAACCTTTCCTTCAAAAATTTCTCACTTCTGTAGCAAAAGACTATTTTCAGTGTGGATACTTAATTATGATTTTTATAAATGCTTAATAACTGAATATAATTGCTAATAGTATTTGTTGACTTGAGGCAGCTGGCATTTTTGACAAAGAGAGCTGGAGAAAGATGGAGAAGGTGGGGGAAGGGAGGGCAGCATATTGTTTTGATCCTGAATTGTCCATTTAACAACTTATATGCCATTGAGCAAATTTAACCTCTTTATGGCTTCATTTGTATTTTCTACGGTATTTCTTCATCTATAAAATGGCATTTCACTTACCTCCCAAGATTCTTAGGAAAATAAAGTAAGATAGTAATTATAAAATTTTTTAAACCTTAAAGAGCTATATAAATGCTACCATCATTACCACCACATCATCATGATCATGATGATCATCAATACCATCACATTGGAAAGAATACTGGATTTGGAAATAGAAGACCTAGTCTGAATCCCAGCTCTATAACTGACGAACTGTTTAACATCTAAATCACTCTATCTTTTAGAATCTCATTATACTCCTGTAGAAAAATGATACTGGAATAGAAGACCTTTAAAGTCCCTTCCAAGTCTAAATTTATAATTTTGCCTTTCTCTTCTCTCTATACTATTTCCTGTGTATTATCCACACTTATGACTTTAATAATGACTCCTGTGTAGAAGATTCCCAAATTTATTTTTTCCCATTTAACTTCTCTTTTCTGGAATATTCTATTCTCAAATCCTTTCTAATTCCTTGACATGTCTACCTGCATTTCTCCTTTAAATTTACATCTTCTAGCAGCTTTTCTATTTCTATTGATGGTAGATTACACCATCCTCCTAGTCACCCAAACTTTTAAACTTAGAGTCATTTTTGGTTCTTCTCAGTTCCTTGCTCTGAACACATTTAATCAGTTGTGACCTTCTATCAGCTTTCTACATTATCTCTTACAATCAATACTAACTTATGCTTTTAAAAAAAATTCTTGCTAATTATATAGCTATGTGGGGATTTGAACTCATATTTACTGGGTCCAGAATCAGTGTTCTTATCACTCCATGAATAGTTTGTCAAAAATATTGAATAGAAAGTATTTTATAAATCATAAATTAGTAAGCTACTTTAATTAGGTAATTACTTTAGTAAATTAGTAAGCTACTTTATATAAATTATATATGTATTAGTAAGCTACTTTATATGTTTTATATATATATATATATATATTTATAATTAGCAAGCTACTTTAATTAGCCTTCTATTGGTAGTCTAAATGTTGCTATTTCATTATCATTGATGAAAGTAATCACTATAAAAAGACTACAGATGTTCTATTTCATTATGCCTTAGGAATAATAACAGTTAAATCAATATTTTTAGATGTTTAAAAGATGTATGATTCTTAGAACTTTTTGATTCCTCCCCTTCCTACCTATCCCATTCTATCAATACTGCTACAGAGGAGAAAGGGGCCATATTGATTGAATGGAAGGTCACTTTGTGTTTTTCCTCATTTTATAAGTTGCTATCTTCCCTGTTCCAGTCTTTCCAGCCCATCATTTTATCCCCTGTTGGCATTTAATCCCACCACAACATGGCTCCCATTTAACCTTCTAATTTTTTTTCATATTATTCTCTTTCACATATTTCCCATTCCAGTCATTCCAGGCCTACTTACTCTTCTATTTCCTATACAGGATATTCCATATTCCATATTTGTGCTTTGCACTAAGTGTTATCTTATGTCTAAATTTATCAATAAAAAGAGGACGATAAAAATATCTTAATGAAGAGAAGAGTACAAAAGATCATGGGAAGAAAAGGCAATTGAGAAGTCATCTATAGCTACCAGTCAATATGCTTGTTTTCTCATCTCTATAAAATTATTATTTTTTTCTCTTTTCAATGAACATTTCAACATATAAAAAGCTGATTATATATGAACCTATGAATCATTGCATAATTTTTATGAGTATATTTAAAAGAATAATAACTAAGCTTCCTTACATCTCTTTATATGAATTTCCTTCTCTCTGTTGTGTATTTTAAAAATGTTTCTTTGAAATTATTTTCATTTTTAATCCTTTTACTATATTATTATTGATTAATAGCTAGCATTTATATAGGGTCTTTAAAGGTTTGCAAGGACAAACTGTATGTCATTTGAGTCTTAGAACAATTCTTGTAGGCAGATGCTATTATTTTTCTGACTTTATAGATCATGAAATTGAGGCAATTGAAGGTTAAGTAACTTGTTGAAGATCATATAGCTTACTAGGTATCTGAGTCTACTCATACCTTCCTGACTTCAAGTTTAATGTTCTAATCACTGAGACACCTTGTTATCAACTCTTCCTTTAACACTTCCATCCCCCTCAAAAAACCCTTTTCTTGAAACAAATATAGTTTAAAAATCATATAACAAAAGACATCAAGATGCCTGAAAATGTATGCCTCATTTTGAAATTTCTAGTTCAACATCTTCCAGAAAATAAGAATCACAATTCATCATATATCTTCTGAAGTCATGATTGGAAATTGTATTGATCAAAGTTTTAAAATATTTTAAAGTCAATTTCTTTTACTTTGTTGTAGTCATTAGATAATTTGATTTCCTGGTTCATTTCACTTGGTATTAGATTATACAAGTTTTCCAATTTTTGTCTAAAACTTTATCAGTTGTAATGGTACAATAGTTTTCATATACTATCTTTTATTCAGCCATTACACAATTGATGGGCATCCATTTTTATCAGTATAGATACTTGTGCACATAGGAAGATTTTCACTCTATCTTTCATTTCTTTGCAATGTATACCTAGAAGCGAGGGTGGTGAATGAAAGGATATATAGAGCTTAATGATTCCTTTGGATGTAGTTACAAAAATTGCTTTTAGAATGGTTGGACCAATTCATAATCGACCAACAAAACATTTGTAATCATTCCCTCTACAGACCTTCCAATGATTTCCATTTCCCTTGCTTTGGTCATACTTTTCATTCTCATAGGGATAAAATGGAATTTCAGAAATGTTTTAAATTGGATTTGTCTTATTAATACTTTGGAGGTTTTTCATATGGTTGTTGATAGCTTGGATTTCTTCCGTTGAGAACTGTTTCTTCATATCCTTTGACCATTTTTATATTGAAAAATACTTCTTGTTCTTATTATATATTTGTATCAATTCCATTTATATCTTGGATATGAGACTTTTTTTCAGAGAAATTTGCTACAAAGATTTTCCCCCCCTACTTAACAATTTCACTTCTAAATCTGTGTTTATTTTATGAAAAAAAAACTTTCAATTTTAAGTAACTGAAATTGTACTTTTAACATTATTTTTACATCTTTATTGATTAAGAACTTTTCTATCTTTAGTTGTTAAAAACATCTCTTTACCTTCTTTTTTATCAAGGTCATGTATGTTTTGGAGCTTATTGTTATATACCACCCAGGATCATCTCCAGATGTCCTGATCTATATTTTGCCACTAGACCCAGATGGCTCTGGAGGAAAAAAAGTTAGTCTGGTGACTTTGCATAGCTTTCTCTCACTCAAATATAATTCACTTATATGTCATGGCATCATCTCCCTCATGTAATAGTTCTTTCTGAAAATGAAGGACAAACAACAATAATTGTGATATGAAGTGAAATATATTCATGCTAGTCTGCTTTATATTTTTCTTAAGTTTTTTTCAAGTAGAGGAATCTTTATCAAAGTAGTGTCCTTGGCTTTCATGGAATACTGTATTTCTCTGTTCAATTGCTTTGAGTCTTTTGAAGGTAATGCTACTTTGTTTAAGCAGACTTAAAGTAAGAAAAACCTGGGTTCAAATCTAGCCTCAGACACTTATTAATCTCAGTATCCTCACCTGTTAAATGGAGATTATAATAGAACCATAGTTTCCCAAAGACATGGTGATGATAAAATGAGATAATTGGAAAATATTTAGCAAGTCATAAAACATCATATAAATTCTATTATTAATAACTTTAATTATTAATTTTTAACATTAATTAACCTTTTAATTTCTTAACCAGTAATGAATTCAGATTACTATTGTTGTGCAGTGTAGCTTTAAAATTTTTTTCCTTTGATTTTAATGTTTTGTTTATTCATTTCCATGATTTTTAGTTTTTTTTAAAGTAGAAATAAATGTTAAATTTTGTTATAACCTTTTCTAGTATCAGATTTTTCTGATAAGAATTTGTTATAGAAGAAATATAAACAAGTAATATATATAGTTTATATGTGTCATATATATAGTACATATATAAACACATACATGTATGTTATATATGTATAATACATAGTGTATGCATCACTAATATCAATCCTCACAAATAAGTGGCCAGAAATTCTCAAAAGAATTAAAAAGCATTCACAATAACATAAGAAAAATGCAAATCAGAACAATTCAGAGATTTTACTTCATACCTACTGAGTTGGCAAAAAAAAAAAAAAAAACAACAAAAAAACCAAACTGGTTAATAGTTAATGTTGTAGGGATTGCAGAATGACTCACTAATGTGTTGTTGAAAGATGAAATAGTATAACAATTTCTTATGCCCCAAGGAAGCCATCAATAAGAAAGTCACCATATGTACCAAAATATTTAAAATTGTACCTTTTATGAATAGCAAATATTTAGAAACAAAGTAGATGCCCATCAATTGAGGAATGACCAAATTGTGGTACACAAATGTCATGAAATATTATTGTATAGTAAGAATAATGTATATGATGAATACAGAGAAGCATGGAACCATGAAGTAAAGCAGAGTTAAGCAGAGCAAACAATATAAACAGTGACTACAACAATATAAATAAAAATAACTGTTAAACACTAAAACTTTCAAAAATGAATGCAAGAAGATTATAAAAATCAAGTAGGACTTGAATGAAGAGATGTAAGAGAACTCTATCCACCGACTCCTCCCACCCCCATCTACTCTCTAGAGATAAGGAGTCCACAGGTATTAAGACATTGCACATTTTCTAGCTTTTTAAATTTATTGATTACCTATGTAGTTTTTTTCCCTTCTCCAAAAAATACTATTTGTTGGGCAAAGGCCACATTATGATCTTGTAAGAAATAAAATAAATGAATAAAAACTTCAATAATACTTTTCTACATCTATTGACAAAATCATATGATTAATAAAATCTTTTAATTCAGCATTATCTATTATTTTTTATACTTTTCCTAATGTTGAATTTCCTGGTATAAATATAGTAACATTATATATATATATATATATATATATGTATATATATATATATGTCTCTCTCATCTTTGCTAATATTTTATTCTATGGTTTTGAAATAATATTCATTAGTGATATTTTTCTTTTTCTGCTTTATCACTCAAAATTTATTTTGACATCAGAACCATTTTTTTCAAATTAACTTGATTTTATATCTTTTTTCTCTATTTTTCAAATAATATTGAAGCTAATTATTCTTTGAAGGTTTGATGGAATTTGCTTAAAAATCAAGATGACACTGGACATTTGTCTTTAGGACATCATCTATCTAGCTTGGTTAATTTCTTTTTCCTGAGATTGAGTTATTTAAATTGTCTGTTTCTTGTTTAGTTATTCAGATTATGTTATATTTTCCTAAATATTCATTACATTTATTTGTTTTCAATGCTTTCAAGACAAAGTGGTTGGTTTCTTTTGTCTTTATTTTATTATTTCTTGTTAAAATCATCAGGTTATGTTTGCTCCCTTTTATTTTTCAAGTAGCCCAGTACTTGGATCGTATTTTCTGCTTTCTATTCTAAATGTTCTACCCTCTATTCTATTATCTTTCCATTTTCTTCCTTAAGAACTTTAATGTCATTTTATCTCCTGGTTCATTTCTTTAACCCATTCTTAGAGTTCTTGTGGTTGACGTTTTTTTTGTTTTTTTTGTTTTTTTTTTCCATTATGATCTACTTGTATGTAGTGTGGTGAGGACTGACTTCCAGATGTGGCAGAATGGTATCATGCAGCTCAAAAGGGAGACAGAGTCCTCTATTTTATCCCTTATTCTCCAAGGAAAGCTTTAATTCCTCTCAGGCAGGGTAGCAGGAGGTTGGGGTCAGAAGCTTGACTACTCTGTTCTCCTCATAAAGGAGTCCTGTCCTAGAATTGTATCTATATGCTTACATCAATATTGGTAATTCTAGGAGGTGTCATTTTCAGTTTCATGCTAAATTTTTGATTGCTGTAATACCTGATTCTTAATTGGGGAAAGGTGAACCCAAGCTTTACATACAAAATTTAACTCTTTTTCTACCAAATACCAATAGCACAATGAATAGACATAAGAATTAATAAAGAAACCTTTTTGGCTAAATCAAGAGCAAATCAGAAATCAGAAAAAATATAAAAGAACATAAACCATAGTATACAGAATTAAGGAGCTCTTCCATCAGGTGTGAGATAACTCAGCTCATCCAAAATAGAGAGTTTAAGATGTCATCCAAGGAGAACTCTCCCAAAGTCTGTAGTGTAACAAGTTGGAGATAGGGACACGATGGAGACTGCCAGTTCCTCTTATATTGGCTTTTTTTACAAAGTCTTATTTTCCTTTCAGCAACCTGAAGTAGGATTGTCATCATCTAAATTGTCTCTTAAAGTTGGAAACCAGAAGTTCTTAAAGCCTAAAGAGACTGAAAAGCTTAAAGAAACTCAGAGATTCTAAGAAATTGAAGAACCTAAAGAGGATTGGAGAGCCCAAAGAGACTCACAGCATGCTCAAAGAGAGCAGAGTTCTCATTTCTTCCACTCTTACCAATTTGACCTTCCCCTTCATGCATAGAAGGGCACTGATCTTCACTAATGACTTGTTCCTGTCCCCTTTGGATTCTGAAAGCCAGTACCTTGCCACAATTTTGAATTAGATGACTGGTTTATTGTGTTTCTCTCTGCCCCCTTTTCCTAATTCTGGCCTGAGAGAGGAAGCTAGATCTAGAGCTGAAAGCATGATATACTATCTGCTTCTATGTCCTGGCTTTTGCTTCCATCTTATCATAACTTATCATAGCTTCATTTAGTCCTTAGCCCCTATGTGGGTCTTTTATTGCATAGTCGCTGATCATGGGTTGGCTTTGTCCTTTGCTATTGTCCTAATAAATATTGGAGAGCAGGCTAGACTCAGGTCTTGAAGTGGACTCTTTAACCGCAGCTTGATGATTGCCTTTCTACTCTCTCTATCTCCCTGGGAAGATACTAAAATCTTATTTGTTTTCTTTTGTGTCTACAACAGGATTTTGGAAGTAATTCTTGCTTTAGGATTCATTTTATACTAACACATATACATGGTGAATACATATATATATATGTATTCATATATATATATATATATATATTGAGTATATATATATCTACGTATCTACATACACACACACACATATATATATATATACATATATATGCATATACATACTTGCATACACACTTATATGCTATATGTAATCCACCCTAGTGATATCAAGGTAAGTATTTACCATCTCACCCCATTTTACCTTAAAAAAATTTTCATATTCAAATACCTCTCAACCATTCAGAATTTAGAGTAAGTTCAGAAAGTACTTGAAAACTCATTGGATGGCCTCCAGTTGCAGAAGAAGCTGTTCAATTGGTCACACACAAACAGTGAAATTTGTATAAAATGAAGAGCTATCTTAAACTTCATGAAGACACATTTCAAGAGCTTAGAAGTAGAGTAGGAGGAAATTGGACATCAAAAATTGAACTGGAAAGAATCAGCAACATATATATCCAGTGAAAATCATCCAGTGGAAAAAAATAAAAAAAAGAACATCATCCAGTGAAAGAAGAAAGTACAACTGATCTATGGCAGAGGGGAAGGAAACTGAGGAGGTTTAATGGCCCTACTGGCATCTTGGAACAGAAGACTTGGGTTCAAGAAACAAAGGAAGTCCCAAGAAAAGTTTTGCCCTTTCTTCAGCTTCCCTCTTCTTGTGATAATCAAAAGGCCTTATAATTTTCTCTACTAATTCTTTAGCTAAATATTCTCTGATGATCTGAATTTTGTCTGAACCACAAAGAATTTAGAATTAGCAAGAAGTAAATTTGAACAAAAATTAAAGCAGAAAGCCAAAGTTCTATCTAAATGTGAAAAATTTTCCTGAGTGCTCAGAGCAATTATATTTCCAACTTCATTCAAGCAATAGCAGAAGGAACCATGTAGACCAGAGTAGCCATTATTATAATGCCCCTCAACTTAAAATAATCTAATGAGTGTAAAAAGGTGTTAGATCCATTTCAATGGTTTTGCTTCCTCCTGTTGGAAATGAGTGATCACACTGATTTCATGCTAAAGGATCTCTAGTCTATCTCTTGTCTCTTGTTAGTTATGTTCTTTCTTGTGGCTTCAATAAGACAGGGCTTAGAGTCAACTGGCTCCAGACCTCAATTACTAAAAATCTTATTAGGTTTATTCCCTAGTGCTTTTAACTGGAACACTAACAAATTTCTATCTATTTTCTTATGTAGTTCTTGACTTAGAGGATCTAACTGATGTTACTTTTTTGTTGATTAATCTTTGTTTCATCTGGCATACATTTCTATCTTTGAAGAGTATCATAAGAAAACTAGGTTTGGCTGTAACTTTTTACATCATCTTTTCTGGAAGTCTTTATTAAAATAATAAATAAAATCTTTATTAGAATAAATAATGTATATACCAGGAGTATCCTTGGTGAAAACATAAGGGAATGGATAGACATTCACTGTCAATTTTCTATAGAGTAGAGAATACAAAATGTATCTGTGAATATTATTTACTTATCCCAACACTTAAAATATTTTTTTTTCTTATTTCATTAATGTTAATGCTCCTTCTACAGAAACAAATTAAAAACCTTTTAATGCCTCATTAGATAGATTCTGTGGGTAGCTGGAGTTTGAAATAATATCATTTAGTGACCAAACTTTTGCCAAATCTTTTGGAATTTAGGCTAGATGATGGAATGGAGACTTGGAGTCTAAATCACAAAATCATACTTGAAATTTTCATTGCTTGGTTGGGGCTGATATAATTAGAAATTCTGTTTATTGTTTATGGATTTTACAAAAGCATATGTTTTAGAAGAACAAAATGGAATTTTGAAGGTTTTCTTCAAAGCTGCTGTATCTTATACTTACATCCAAATTATTTGAAATCACCATAGATGTTACTATGGAGATAAGTATTAAATGATCCATTGAGTTTTGATTTTATGAAGATGTAAAACCAGATGAGTGTTTACCTAACGTGCTTCCTAGTTGCATGGAAGAGACTCTAAACATTTTCAAGTAAGAATCATCATTGATAGTGAGGTTCTTCAACTATCCTTCTTTGTGGCTATCATATTAATTAATGCAACTACAAGACACCATAGAACCTCATTAGGGAAATTCACAGTAATTTGAAAGATATTTTGTTACATTCACATCAGATTAAAGCAAAGTAGATGAATAATTCAGCTATTTGATAAGCTTGTAAATTTAGCCCATCAGTGGGGATATTGTGGATAAGTTCTACAGATGAATAGGTTTAAAAGGGCAAGTCGAGCTCAGAATTGCTTAAGAAGAAGAAGTCTGGTTGTAAAATTATCCATGCATATATTTGGTAAATAAAAACTATTGACAAAAAGAAAAAAGAAGAAGTCTGGGTTTGATTCATTTGGGAAATTTTATGATGCTTCTGATGATATCTGTTTATTGTCACAAAAATCATAATTATTTTAGTACTAATTTTTTGGTAATGCTATTATTAGCACTTATTATGGGATAATAGACTTTTAAAATAATCTAAAAGGCAACAAAATTGAAAAAGATGAAAATACATTGTTTGTGAACATCAGCAATGCCTTGTACATAAGTAGTAGTATAGTTTACTTTGTAGAAAACATATAGCAAGAAAAGGAGGCTATTCAAATGGAAAGAGATGAGAGATGAGACAACTGAAGAGACAGTTTGGTACCTACAAGATATTAAAAGGGAAGACTTGCAGGAGATTCAATGAATTTTCTATGGAAGATTTATTAAGAATTAGATAAGATGTATATAGAATGAAAAAGTATGAAAGGATTATGATCTGGCCTTGGTTGTACCCACGCTGATGAAATCACAGATCTACCAAAGCATGAGATCTTTTAAGTATTTCCTTTCCTTTTCTGGTCAGATTTCAGGTTTGGGACTTAATTAAATGCCCTTAGCCCATGACAACAAGGACCAGGCAGCTGGTAGTATGCTGGCATTTCCCACAGGGTTAAAAGTTCATTATGGAACAGGTGGAAGTATAAATTAGGGGGATGATAAGCAGTTGGATTGGAGTAGAAGAGTGCATATTTTTCTCCTCTCTCCCACTCTTGCTAGCAGCAAGCAACAGGCTACTTCTCTAATTTGAGGTTTCTTTGAGTGCTTAAAGAGGCCGCTGTTGAGAGAACAGTTGCATTTTAAAGTCCCCAAAAAATTTGTGTTGGAAGGAGAGTCTGATTGAAGGTGTAAACTCCATTTCAGGAAGACTATTCTGAATTTTAACATAGGTATTTATATAGAATTGAAGAGATGAAATTGTCTTCCTTGATTCTCATCTCTAAATATATGTATATGCATAATATATGTATATATATGTGTATGTATACAAACATACATATAGATATACAGACACACACATAAATATGTGCATGGGTATATATACACATATACACACATAATTTCCTTGAGGTGGGGAATGGGAAAGGAAAATACACAGTGAATGTGGTACATATTTTATATATTGGATGGGTAGCAAGTTGCATAGAGAGCTGTCAAATTGGCTGTTGGCCATAGTTCCTGTTAAGGTGAGGCTGTCTATGGCCAAGAGGGAAGTATCTTTGCCCACTGCTTCAATTTGTCATGTACAGATGAAGATAAATAAAGCAAAACTGCAAGTCAGTGGAGCTTATCTTCTATGGCTTTAGGTTTTTCTTTCTTCTTTCTTTTATTTTTTTTTTCTTGTTGGTAGCATTCATTTCTTGGGATGCTAACCCCATCCTCATCTTTCAGGTAGTCAGGACTTTCTAGTTTCCTAAGTGCATGTAAACAGTCAAGATTTATTATTAATGTATATACTCTGAGAAAACTCATTCTCACTAGTGTGTTATCTCATTCTGGATTTTGTATTTTAAAACCTACCTGTTATCTCAGACAATGGAATTCTTTATCTTTTATTAAATGAATTCTTGATCATAATGTGTGGAAGAATCCTTTGAGAACTGAGTGTTTTGAAATTACCAGAGGATCAGAGGGCAGCTTCTGATTTTTTATTTGTTTGTTTGTTTGTTTTGCAGGAGCCTAGAATTTTAACGGGTTACAGTATATTCTTAGCTTGTTCCCCTAGGAGAATATGGCTGAACATATAAAACATATAAAATCCATTTAAGACTATTCTGATTTTTAACATTTAAGTGTTAACCTATAGTAGCAGTAGTATGAATTACATTGTGATATGTTATACTAAAAGGGAGATGAGACCTTGTGCATGCTACTGCTAATGATTGTCTTTCTCTATCATTCCCACTAGCATTTCCTGACTGGAGTAGTGGATTGGGATCTCTGGCTGTCACCAAAATTAAACAAAATAAATCATGGATTGGAAAATTAAAAACAATAACCTGATTTTATGGCTGCTTCTTTCACTCATACTCGAAGGGAATTAGATGATAACTGAACCAAGTTTAACTATTGCCAAATTCTGTGCCTCATCATGGATTTCTGTCTTTTTTTTGCTTCAAGCTAAGAGGAAAAAAATGACCTTATATCCTACCACTTTAGAGACTTTAAGCTGAGAATTTATTAGTTTAATTGTACAATGAAATAACATTTAAACAATTCTTTTAGCTAAGTTAGTGCAGAATTTCAACTCAAATTTTCCAGGATGTTCTTTTGAAGTAATGAAATGACAAAAGATTTAGAATTTCCATTTGAACTATTAAAGGAACATTAGGGTTTGGGACAAAAACTAGATTTTGATTTCATTCATAGGATACTTTCAGATGGGGAAAGTTCCTCTACCAAAGCAGTTTAAGACCTTCTCTGCTAAATAGTCTTAAAGAGTTACCTAGACAACTGAGAAGTTGCCAGGTAGTCAATCAAAAAGGATTTATTAAACACTTATTGTGTGTTAAGTGTTGCTGATACAACATATTGAGAGAAATGTAGATACTAAGAGGTAACTAACAATGAATGGATAGGGATTGGAACTAATCAGGAAAACCCTGAGATCATATATGGCCTCAGACACATAAGTTCTGTGACCCTGGCTAATTTACTTAATCTCAGTTCACTTGAGATTTCCTCAACCTTAAAATAGGGGAAACACTTAACACTTACTTCACAGAGTTGTGAAGATCAAATGAGATAATCTTTATATGTATGTGTGTATACACAAATACATACAGATATATGTATGTATTTATATATGCAGACATTTAGTACAGTGCCTGATACATATTAATGCTTAATAATAAATGCTTACTTCCTTTTCTCCTGAAAGAGAGGCAAAAACATGGAGCTTCATATTCTTTTAGGAGAATCAATTTGCAAACAAATTGTATATAGATGATATTTACAGTATAAATGGAAAGTAATCTCAGGGAGAAGGCTTTTGGTGGGGGTGGGGGAAGAAGAGGGAGGACTTATATGTGAGAGGAAGGATTTAAATTCAGATATTTTGGCTTTCAGGCCAGCTTTCTATCCAGTATACCAACCTGCATCTCTAGAAGAAGATTAATCTTAGTAAAAATTATAACTGAGTAGTTATATTGCATGTGCATTACACACACACACACAACACACACCGACATATATACACATGTGTACAGGACATATGTTCATATGTATGTGTATATATAGCTACATATATGCATATATATGTGTGTATCTATATATAAATACATACATACATATACAAATATAAGTGTATATATGTGTGTGTGTGTCTCTCTCTATATATCTATATCTATATCTATATTCTACTGCCAAAGACAGAGCATATTTGAGGAGGGCCAATAATTATCCTTCCATTCTTGAACCTAACATCTACTTGAACTATCAACCTACCTCTTTCCTGCTTCTTAAATCTGAATTCACAAGAAAAAAAAATTATGTAATCTCCTTGCCTCCATTTCCTCTCCTTTCACATACTTCACAGTACAGCATTTGATCTCATCTCTTAGCTAAAATTTGTCACCAAAAATTTTATGTCTCCAATGATTTATCTCTTCTTTGCAGAATCAAAGTTTTTTTTAATAGCATTTGTAACTGTTGACTCTCTCACCAATTGCCTATTTGTTGCTACAAAGTAGATATTCTGTAGGCATCTCAGAATCAATATATACTGGACTCCTTTGTTTGAGAATTCTACTATCCTTCTAGTCACTCAGGTTTGTAAGCTTTTTGTCATGCTTTGTCATTTATTCTTACATCACATGACCAATCAGTTGCTGTCATCTCTTCTTCCTCTATAACACCTACCAATCTATTTTCTCTATTATTATGACTACTACTATGGTTCACCTTTTGCCTGGACTATTAAAATAGCTTATTATTTCTTTTCCCTGCTTCTAAGTTCTCTGTCTAATCTATGCTCAATTCAGCTGCCAAAAGTGATATTCCTCAAGTGCAGATTTGGCCAGGTCATTGCCCTGCTCAATCAATGCTAATGACTCCCTAATGACTTTAGGATTAAACATAGACTCCTTCTGCCATTCAAAGCCCTTCACAACTAACCTATCTTTCTATGTTTTTTAAAAATAGAATGATCTCTTTATACCCTTTTTCACCTAGTCAAACTATCCTTTATGGTGTTCATTACATAAGACATTCCACTGGTCTTTTTGCCTTTGTACCAGCTGTTCTCTGTGCCAGAAATGTAATCTCTCTTCATCTCATTTTGGAATGAATGAATTCATGAAAAAATATTTGTTAAGACCTTACCACATGCAAGGTACTGTAGATACAAACACAAAAGAGTCACAGTCAGTGGTCTTTATGTCAACAAATCCTAAAGGTATGGTACCAAGCAAGGGTGCATTGATCTGTAAAGATACAGCAATGGTGACTAGAACCAAAGGAGAGTTGATTGATATATCCTTTCCACAATCAATGGCCATATTTATTTGATTACTTAGTTTCCAGTGAAGGATGTGGAAAAGACGGGGTAGGGGTGAAAAGAAAAAAAAAATAGGTGGTTCTTTACTTGCAATGGCATGGCAGAAAGATGATTGGCTTGATGCACATTTGGGGATCTGTAGCCAATGATATAGTGGACTCTAAATAATAAGAATAACAAGGCCCTACAGTGGGAATTCCTAGAACTTATTATAACTCTGTCAATTACTATATGAAGCTTTTCCGGACTGTACTGCCTTCACAATTGCTAGTGTCTTCCCCAGAATTGCCTTGCATTTATTTTGTCTATGTTTATTTATGCACATGCTTCACTCTTCCCTTAGAGAATACATTATAAACTCTTTGAGGGCTGGGATTTCTCATTTTTGTCTTTTTCTCCCCGGTACCTAACTCAGTGTCTGGCATATCAAAAGTGTTTATAAATTGATCCATTGATCTCTTCTTTGGAAGGGATCCTTCTTTTGGAAGCTCTGCAGCTAATAAATAGGTATAATAATTAGGAATGGAGAGAAAGAAAATAGAAAGGTCCAGTTGTCATAACTGTAGACTTTCCTATGAAAAACGTTCTTCGTTGGTAAGTGGATTACAGTGCCAGTTGATCTCTTCATTCCTGTGGTCCATAAAGTTTTCTGGGCAAAAAATATTGGAGTGAGTTGCCATTTCCTTCTCCAGTAGATTAAGGTGAACAGAGGTCAAGACTTGCCAAGGATCATACAGCTAGTAAGTGTGCAATGTCAGATTTGAACTCAGATCTTCCTAACTCCCATCTCAATGGATTATCCACTGAGCTACCTAGGTGCCTTCATGCCTTTCATTGGTGTAGGCCAAAATACAGTAAATATATATTTTTAAATTTGTAAATCTATTCCCATGGAAAGTAGTTTAAGAAGGTCATCTTCAATACAACAAGCAGAGACAAGTGAACAGGTTGCAGACAGTACAATGAGAAAACAGACAGGTAACTTATAGCTAGTAAACCCAGAGAAATCTTCAGAGTTCAAGAAAGGAGAAGTAAGCTGAGATGAGTCAACAAGAGGAAGTTTTCAAATCAAAAATCATCAGGCTGGAGGGAACTTTTTTGCTAGAATTAGCAGAGAAGGAATCTAGGATTGGGGAAAAATAATTACAGGCTTTTACCTCACTGCCCCTGGCCACAGGTATCCAGATCTTACAGATGGTCCAGATGGACTGACCGTCAGAATGGATATTCCTTGAGGTTCCCTAGAGATTAGCAGAGTGGTTGGCACATAGTAAGTGCTTAATAAATTATATTGATTGACTGGTACATTTATGCCCTTCTTCGCAAATCAGGATAAATTGAATAGGGGTAGTAGTGGGGAGTAAAGATGAATGAAATATAAAGTCCTAGAATCAAGATTTTTTTTAAAATTGTAGTAAGTTATTTATTTTAAATATATATTATTTTATGTATCATGTTGGGAAAGAAAAATCAGAGCAAAAGGGATACACCATGGGAAATATTAAAAAACAAACAAACAGAAAAAAGATGTGGAACACAGCATGTATTGATTTACATTCAGTTTCCTTAATTCTTTTTTTGGATGCAGATGATATTTTTTGTCCAAAATCTGTTGGGATTGCTTTAGATCAATGAATCAGTGAGAAGAACCAAGCATTTCATAGCTGATCATTACAAATTCTTGCTGTTATTGTATAGAATGTATTCCAATATTCCTGACTCTGCTTGTTTCTTTCAGCATCAGTTCATGTAAATCTTTCCAGGCCTTTCTATAATCGGCTTGTTCGTCATTTAAAAAAATATAACAATAATATTTCATTCTATAGCACCACTTGTTCAGCCATTCCCCAATTAATGAGCATCCACTCCTTTTCCAGTTCTTTACTACCACAAAAAGAGCTGGTACAAACATTTTTGCATATGTGGGTCCTTTTCTCAATTGTTTATGATTTCTTTGGAACACAGACTCAGTAATGGCACTGCTGGGTTAAAGGATATGCCTGTTTTTATAGCACTTTGGGCATAATTACAGATTGCTCTCCAGAATTGTTGGATCATGTCACAACTCCACCAACAATGCATTACTGTCTCAGTTTTCCCATATCCTTTCCAACATTTATCCTTATCTTTTCCTATCATCATAGCCATTCTGAGAAGTGTGAGGTGGTTATCTCAGAGTTGTTTTAATATGTATTTCTCTAATCAACTATGATTTAGAACATTTTTTATAAAACTGTAAATGGCTTTAATTTCATCATTTGAAAATTGTTCACATCCTTTGACCTTTTATCAATTGGGGAATGATTTGTATTCTTATAAATTTGACACAGTTCTTTATTATTTTTGAAATGAGACTTTTATTAGAAATACTGGCTATGAAGATATTTTTCTCCAGCTTTTAAAATCTTGTTTGTGCTTGTTTTGTATGTACAAAACCTTTTTAATTTAATGTAATCAAAGTTGTCCATTTTGCTTTTCATAATGTTTTCTAGTTCTTTGGTCATAAATTTCTCTCTTCTCTGAAGATCTGGTAGGCAAATTATTTTTTGTTCTCCTAATTTGTTTATGGTACCATCATTTATGCCTAAATCATGTATCTATTTTGACTTTATTTTGGAGTGGGATGTGAGATGTAGGTCTAAGCTAAATTTCTGAATATTATTTTTCAGTTTTCTCAGCAATTTTTGTCAAACAGTGAGTTCTTATTCCAGAAGTTGGAGTTTGGAATTTATCAAACACTAAATTGTCATAGGTCTTGATTATTGTGCTGCGTGTATCTGATCTATTTCACTGATCCACCATTCTATTTCTTAGCCAATACCAAATGGTTTTGATTACAGCTATTTTATAATATAGTTTTAGGTTTGGTACTGCTAAGCTACCATCTTTGTATTTTTTTCATTAATTCCCTTCTTGACCTTTTGCTCTTCCAGATTAATTTTGTTATTATTTTTCTAATTATATAAAATAATGTTTTGGCAGTTTGATTGCTATGGCATTGAACAAGTAGATCAATTTAGGCAGAATTGTCATTTTTATTATATTAGCTTGGCTTAGTTATGAACAATTGTTTAGATCTGATTTTATTTGTGTGAGAAGTGTTTTGTAATTGTGTTCATATAGTTCTTGAGTTTGTCTTGGCAGGTAGATCCCCAAGTATTTTATTTTGTCTACAGTAATTTTAAATGGAATTTCTCTTTCTGTCTCTTGCTGATAGTCAGATTCTTAATTTGGAATTCAAAACATCAAATAAATACAACTCAAAGGGAGTCAGAAGACAGATTTCAGGGTATCTGTGAACTTGGATAGTAAAAAATTTACATCTTTATTTTAATTAACTTTTAACTGAAGTTTAGCAGTTCTTTAAATTTTGAATTAAAAACAAAACATAAAACATAAAACCAAAAACATTAAAAAAAACATTAAAAGAAGAGGCCATTAGGATTCATCAGACATGCAAAGGGGTACATGACATGAGAGAGGTTAAGAGCCTCTGCTCATGAGGTATCTAGGAAGTGCAGTGAATAACATACTGGTTATGGAGTTATGAAGACTAGGAAGACTGAGTTTGAATCCTGCCTCAATCATTTACTAGCATGGAATACTGGGCAAGTCATTTAATAATGATAGCTAGCATTTATTTGATGTTTTGAAGTTTGCAAAGCACTTTACAAATGACTCATTTTATCTTCACAATAACCTCTTAGAGATAGGTGCTTTATTTTCTTCATTTTACAAATGAGGGAACTGAAGCAAAAAGGGATTAAGTGACTTACCCAGTATTACACAATTAGCAAGTATCTGAGTCAGGATTTGAGCTCAAGTCGTCCTGATTCCAAGTCCTGAGCTCCTATACTACCTAGCTGCTTTAACCTGTCTTGCCTCACTTTTCTCATTTGTAAAATGGGGATTACAATAGCATATACTTACAGAGTTGGTCTGAAAATAAAATAATATATAAAAAGTACTTTGCTATTATTAATAAATGTTTGTTGATTGATGTATGTGGGGGGGATGTATGTTTATATATCCACATCACTGAGAAGCCCAAGAGGTGCCAAGGGTTTCTCCTTGGCAAATATGGATCGTGGTCCCGAGAGTCCCAGAAGAATGCCAGGGGTTCTGAGTCAATTCCAGAGGTAGTTTTACACCAGAATTTCCTAATAGTCTCATTTTCCAGTTTAAATCCCCACTCCCTACTATGATCTGTAGGCTGCTGCATTGGAGTCTGTGTCTGTTGTTTGCAAATTCCTCTCCTGTGAGGTTAGCAAGTGAGCTGGCTAAACTATGCCAAAGGCTGCCCTATAAAATGCAGAACAGCCTTCTAGGAGTGGGGGGAAGGGGAAAGTTTCATCCAATCCCATCTGAACTTCATCCCAGGGACCTTAAAGAATCATGTTGGGCCTTTGTTTGTCATCAAGGATTTCAGCTTAGTCCTGCACAGTTGGGTGACATCTGACCTTGAAATCTTGCTCTAAAAAGTCATTTTCCCTGTATGCCTGCTTTGCAGTTATCTGTGCATCGATGAACACTTTATCATGGTAACTCTCAAGGAATGTGTAGAATGATTCTAGGCACTTGAATGCCACAGCAGTTTCAAGTATCCTGGGCTGCTGTAAATTGTTCACTATTACTCCCTTGCAGAGTAATGTTGCATTCAATATACTGCAATAGCACTACTCACAAGTTGACACTGATTACTAGTTCATTTCCCATGACAATTCAAAATGTACAAGTTTATCAAGGAAGCACTTCATATCCCAGGTTCTGGGTACTTGAACTCTCCCTTCTCCAAGCTCATTCATTCATTCATTCATTCGTTCATTTGTTTGTCTATTTATTTATTTATTTTGGTGAAACACCATGGAGAAATGGCAGAATACTAGTTGTATTAATATTTTAGATTTAGGGAACCTGTTTTAGCTTTTCGATCAAATAGGTTGAATGTTATTTAAATATATCCAATTTTTTAAGTTCTAATTTTATGAGTATTCTCTTCCTAGAAAGGATTTATGCCTTCTCCTCACTTTCCTCTCAAGGGACCCTTGCCTTTGACAGAAAGGTGGATTCTTCAGATTCTTCTGAATTTCCTCTAGAACCTAGTACAAAATAAATACTCAATATATGCTCAATGATTAGTAAATTATTTTATTCCTTGAAATTCTCAGGTTCTTAGCTTAATTGGCATACATTTCCCCCCGTTTATATAATTCAACTGTCAAATGGAAATACTAGACTCTATTATTTTTGGCAACTTGACCAGTGGGGTGGGGGCAGTCCCTTCCCTTATGGAGTACTTAGCCAAATGGGTAATGGTAAATATAGACTATTCCCATTAGATTATGTGACCTGGGGTTTAGGCAGCTGGTGGACCAGTGGTTAGTGGGTTGGGCCTAGAGTCAGGAAGATTTGAATTTAAATCCAGTTTTAGACACTCCTAATTATTTGCTCTCTCACCCAGATAATCTCTCTCTCTCTCTCTCTCTCTCTCTCTCTCTCTCTCTCTCTCTCTCTCTCTCTCTCTCTCTCTCTTCTCTCTCTCTCTCTCTCTCTCTCTCTCTCTCTCTCTCTCTCTCTCTCTCTCTCTCTCTCTCTCTCTCTCTCATCTCCCCCCCCCTCTTTTATCTTTCTTTCTCTGTCTGAAATACACTATAGATGGGGCAGCTAGATGACATAGTGGATAGAGCATCAGCCAGACACTTAATATTTCCTCGCTGTGTAATCCTGGGCAAGTCACTTAACTCCATTTCCTCAGGGGGAAAAAAAAAGAATTCACTATAGAAATACATTACATGAAATACACATCAGAAGATTAAATTATCAAGGGCACATACAAGCTAGCCCATATTTTTCCCTTTTCCTTCCTGTAAAGTCCTTTTCAAGAATCAGGTTGGAAAGATGGAATGATGACCAGTAACTGAGCTAAATTTGTGACCTAGACATCAGATAAGAAAGGCTTGCTGGTAGAGTGGTTAAAGGTAGAACTGTGCGTGTTTAGGAATCATAATTGAATTCTGTCTCTGATAGCTGTGTGACTTTGGACAAGTCATTTATTCTCACAAATTCTCTGTAAAATGGAAACAATAAAATCTGTATCACTTTCTTCATAAGATTGTAGGAATCAAAAGCATGATTATGAAAGACTTAAGAATTTTGGTTATTTTGATAACAATCTATGACTCCAGAATATTCACAATGAAGCATGCTACTCACCTCTGGAGGAAGAAGTATTAAGCCACCATTCAGAATGTGACATGTGTCTTTTCTTTGTCTTTTAAAAAATATTTTATTTTTCTAAATAAATGTAAAGATAGCTTTCAAGATTCATTTTTTAAAAAACTTTGTGTTCTAAATTTTTCTCCCTTCTTCCTTTATATTCTTTCTCCACAAGACATCAAGCAATCCAATATAGGTTAAATATGTACAGTCTTTTAAAACATATTTCCATATTTGGCATATGATTTTGGATATGGATGGGAACAGTGCAGAAATTTTGTTTGACTATGTATGTTTGTTACAAGGGTTTTTCTTTTCAATTTGAATATGGAGAAGAAAAGATGCTTATTAATTGGAAATAAAATAAAATTTTAAAAATTTTTGTAAAGTTCTTTGAAGACCTGTAAACTGAGTAAACTGAGAGTCCTGATAAGGATAAGAGAAAAAGAAGTCCTAGATTTAGGTCTAGAAGTATATTAAGTATAGGTAATGGGGTTCAAATTGTTAGGGTGATGGAGAGGGCTAGGATGGGAGACGGAATAAGTATTAAAATGGAAGAGGTTAGGGGGCAGAGGGGTTCTTTGGTAAATAGTTAAATTAATATATAAATTACACATATTATTTTATTATATTATTATTATAATTATTATTTTTTCAAATAGTGTAAAAATTTATCAGCATCAGAAATCTTAATGACTTATCAGAAACTATTAATTGGTCAAAGTTGAATATACTTTTTGATATGGGCTATACTCTATTATAGTGTTTTTGACTATAGATGGAGATGCTCACATGTCTATTCTAAATAAAATGGTATAGAAATTGTTCCCTTGCATGCTGATTGATGATAAAATATTAAATCACAGATTTAGAGCTAGAAAGGAATTTATAGGTCATTTAGTCCTAGCTCCTCATTTTATAAATGAGGAATATGAGGCCTAGAGTGATTAATTGATTCATCCAAAGTATGATAGATAGTAAATGGCAAAACCAAGATTAAAAGCCAGGACCTCCAATTAAAATCTGGCATGGTATCCCCAGAACCATGTTGTTTTTGAATTGTAAGAGGTTTTGTCATGCCCAATTCAAAAACATTTTAGGGGGGGGTATCCTAATTTGAATTCACTAATTAGTTGTAGCAGTCAAAGGAAAACATTTCAATTCCTTGGATCATCAGTATATTTAGATGGGAGGAACTAATATTGAGGATCTAATATTTGTGTCCATCAGAATTGGAAACATTTTCCCTCTTTTCTAAGAAATTGATCCAATTTGTCATAGAAGAATTCTTATTATTTTTGGCGGGGATTATCTATATTATTACTGTATATGAAAGCATTACTCCCACCTTTGTAAAAAATTGTGCTGCTAGAATTCTTGGACACCATTCTCTAGGAGACTTATCTGAGAAATGAGTCATGAAAGATAATCTAGGAATTAGGTAGAACTGGTAATTTGAGCCAGAAAAAGGTCTGATCATTCACAGGATTACTTGTGACAATCAGCTAAACTATGCAAATTAATTGAAAGTTAGAGGAGTCCCTCAGAGAAAAGGAAATCAGTGGGAAGCCCAGCAGGTGATGCTAGCTCTGAAGAAGGTAGTAGAAGAGCCAGGAAAGGGCTAATCATTCATTGGGTTCCTTGTATCCCTGTTGGATACAAGAGAGATGTTGAGAGTTTGAGGTATTCCTAAGCGATAAGGAAATTAGTGAAGCTTAGCAGGTGATAATGCTTACTTTGAACAGATAGTCTTATTTGGGCCCATGTTAAAACAAAAACAAAAACAACCACAAAAACAACAATAACCAAAACAACACCCAACCAAACAAAGAAAAAACCTATGAGATCAGGTGATTCTAAGTCACAGAGAAGTTGCCTAGCTTAGTAGCACTCATTTTTATGGTAATTCTCTAAACCAATAAAATCACAAGTCTGTTACTTATCTTTTTCCTACTCAAATATATGAAGGACCCGTGATTTCCAGGAATGGGAAATCCTTCCACTGTTACAAAGATGCTGATAGTGAGCTTGGGTTCAGATGCTACTCTAATCACTAGCTGTGTGATCCTGGGTAAGTCACTAAATCTTTCTATACTTTTGTGTACTTATTTATAAAATTAGAGGGTTAATTTCAGATATAAATCTAAATCTAAATTTACTATCCATTGTGTTTTAGAGATTTAGAGAGCTGCAAAAGATTCCTTCCAGGGCATCATCTAGACATACAGGTAGGAAATAACACAGACTGAATTTCTGTTGAGATATTCCTAATTCTTAGTGCTGTAGCTCTATCTACAACTACACAACCACATTTTTAGTTAGTAATAGTAAAAAACTCAGACTTGTGGGCTCAATCCTAAATTATAAGGAAAGCGAAAAGCTGGTCTTCTCTTTTTATTTTACAGTAGATCTGGGTAAGATGAAACAAGAGGGGAGCAGTTGAACAGCCTAATATCAACAAATAAATACTTGCTGGGGGTTATCACTAAGGGGAGACCCTTTTGATATTCTTCAAGAATACACATAATGAGCTTGAAGAGAACTTGAATTTTAATGGTTTACAGCAAAGTGGGTAAGGGGACATTTTCAACATGATTTGCTCCTGTCAACCCAAATTCAGTTTTCTATGCGGTGAATAAAGGGCCCTTGCATCCTCTGCTTGAAACAGTATGATGAACTCTCTTTTGCCCTTTTGGCACCTAAATCTAGGGAATTGTGTGGTAAGGAATACTCACTGATGAACAAAAACCAAAGTGACTTCCTTGAGCCCTAAGAGTTTAAGCTGTTGGAGTATGATTGGCTTTTGAATGATGGATAGTGTATTTCTTTAATATGTTTAATGAGGTCTGGTTTACTCATTGAAGGCTCTTTGTCCTGGAAGATGAATTTCAGCTTCTAGTTTACTTAAGAGGTGGTAGGAAAGAATGTGGGAAAGGTTTGGTGTTGAGTCATAGTAAACATGAGATGTGTTTCCTCTCTGTTTTTTCCCCTTCATTTGAAAGATTGGTCAGCATACAATTCATAGAAACAAAACATATAATTATTATAAAGTAAATTCAAGTGATTGTTCAGGATAGAGAAAATTTTCCAAAAAAAAAATCTGTAGCATTTATTTACTTACTTACATTATACTCCATTGTAGTTTAATTATAGTTATGTTGAATTTCCAGCTCTTTCCTCAGACATACAATGTCAATGACCATGTAACTGACAAGAAAATTGGACCTTTAAACATCTTTAAATTGGATGAAAAGGTTGGAAAAATTTTATGATAGAGTGCTAATGATTAATCATTTTTGGAGTAGTTTTTCCTTTCTTTATCTTACCTATGAGATTAAAAAAAATTGACTGAAAAGATTTTCAAGAAAGCCAAAGGCATTGAGCCTGTTTTATAGTTATTTCTTTCAGTTAATATTAGTTTTACAATTTAAATATAAAAGTGTGATTATTACTAACAGATTATTTCCTCCACCCTTTATATCCCAAATGAGGAAATATATAAAAAGAAAAGAAAAAAAACCCCACAGACAGTTCTTGGTAAGTAGATTTTAATTTGTATCTACACTGTGTTCTTCTCACTTCATTAGGCTTAGAATTTGTGACTGAACAGCAGTGTTTGGGCAGCCTGCTGCCTAGTTGGAGATGTCAGAAGTAATTACGTTCTCAGATTTAAGATTTTATTATCACACATATCCTGTCTTTAGCTATCTGAGTGGACAGCCCAATCAAGGATGAGAACTATTTCATCATATCTTTCCAGTTATTGTGCAACTTTATTAGCATCTCATTTTAAATATCATTTTGTACAAGTGTACAGTAGCTCGAACTGTAGCTATATGGAATTAGTCAAGTGTTTGAATTTTTAGATCTTTCTTTATTTTCCTTACACTTTCATTAGAGTAAATGAGATAAAATGAAAGAGAATCTGCAAAAAACACTTCATGAAATATCCAAGAGGTAGATTATGTAAGACGGTGGAGTAGTTCATTACACCAGACTTCATCTTTTTCTAGGTCTTCTTAGAAAAAAAATATTTTATGTATTTATTTTTGTCTTTGGGGAGGTATGTGGAATAAGCCTACAAGGTTATGGAAAGCTTTTTCTTGGCTTTCTTTAGATTTTCTTTCTTTCTTTTTTTAATTGTCACTAGAAAAGAAGTTGAGAAGTAAAGCTATTTGATATTTTTTGATTGTAAGAAACCTAAGTCCCCACCACAGCAAGAACACATTGATGAAGTTCAGTGGGTACATTCCATTTTTGCACTGATTTTTATTGTTTGGGACATTTGTCCTTATATTAAGCCATTTTTCCCCCAACTAGTTTGTTCCTTTGGTATCAAGCAAAATGTCTCTTTTATATGATTATTTTTCCTGAAGAGAGTTCTTCTCCCTAGAATCTTATTTTCTCTTAATTGATACTCATATGACATAGTTTCCAAGTCTTATCACTATCCTGATTACTTTTTCTTAGACACACTTCAACTTGTTAATGTACTTGCTAACATGTGGTGCCTAGAAATGAATCTGATATTCCAAATGGAGTCTAAAGAAAATTCCTCTTCCCCTCTCTTTCCATTTTTTTTAAAAAGATTATCTAAATATAAAAGAACATAAGTCCTCTTTCTAATTAGACTACCTCTCTGACCCTGGATGATGATAAGAGTTCTGAGGGGTCACAAGTATCATTTACCCCTTTAGGATGTATTAATTAGAATATAAATAGTTTAGTTGTATATGGTTATACTCTTAAAGGTTATACCTTTCTATGTATCTTTTGATTCTTGTGTTAAAATTTTCACCAGGAAAACTTAAAAATCTTCTGGTCCATTTCTCCTCTTGTATATACTCAATTTACTGCAATACTCAAAATACTCAATTTTGCATTCTGGGATATTGTAGTCTAAGTCCTCTACTCCTTTATAATGGCAGTTGTTAAATTGTGTGATCCTGATTGTGACTCATTGATACTTTCTGGCTGCTTGAAAGTTTTTTTTCTTTGAATGAATGAATTTGTTAAGCACATTATGTGCAAAGACTTGGAGATATAAATAGATATAAATAACAAAGTCCCTGCTCTCAAAGAACTCATTTTTTTCATAGGAAAAGACAAGACAAATAGAGATATTAGCTGCAAGTCAAGTGGAAAGTTTTCATGTTCCTTAAGATACAGCAGCAAAGAAGATGGGAATGGCTCTTCTTCAATATCATTTCCACTGATCAAATCATATCAATTTCTGATGTTGAACCATCTGAAAGGGCTGAAGACTTTAGTGACAATAATTTTTTTTTAAGTAGTGATGATGGTAACACTTGTAGGATCAATTAGTTGTCAGGCTATATCTCCACAGGGGTTTCTTCCCAGTTATAATAGAAGGGTCATTGGAATGGAAGGGTTACCATTCCTAATGATCTTAGATTGAAGGTCTTGGGCTATCTCTATCAGAATCTGAAGGGATATGATGGTCAAGAGTTGTGGTTTGGAACCTAGAAAGCCTGAATTTTGGCTAAAATATTCCTGAGGGTTTTTATTTTGATGTTTCTTTCAGGATGTGAACATTCTGACTGCTCCATATTCCCTCTTAACATTGTGGTTCTAAAATTTCTGAGCAGTTTTCTTTTATTTCTTGAAATACGATCTCTAGGCTATTTAAAAAAAGTCATGGTTTTCAAATAATCCAATAATTGTTACATTATCTCTCCTTAATCTCTTTTCCAGGTCAGTTGTTTTTGCTATATTTTGTTACATTTTCTTCTTTAAAAAATCTTTTGACTGTTTTAATATTTTTTATAGAATCAATATCTTTTATTTGGTCCATTTATTTTCAGTTAGTTGCCTACCTGAGGTTTTATGTCTTGTGCCAAGTTCTTAATTCTTACTCCAATTATTTTTTTCACAGCTCTCATTTTTTCCCCAAAATTTTCCTTTGTAATTTATATAACTGATTATTACATGAAATATAATTATATATCTATTTTAGAAAAAATTTATGTATGTATATGTTATATATATATATATGAATGTATGTGAATATATACATATACACACAAAAAAGCAAGAATTTGTTAGGGTGTGTCATACACACACATTTCCAGTGATTTATTTAAACATGTGCTCAAGTCACATTTTTCTTTGAGAGTTTGCTTATAGATGTTTTTGAGTCATTCTTTTCTGTATATGTAACTTAAACATCATTATCACCATAATAGCTTTTTTTTTTTAATAATGTTTTTTCTTTCTTTACTCATTTTTCTTGACTTTGTACTTAAAGTTAATGCTGACTTCTGTATATTTCTGTAAAGATATGTCTGGGTTGATTCTATGTCCTTCAGGTTTCTTCAGTGAGGTGGCAATGTTTAGAGCATGAGATCTGGGTTCAGAAAGATTTGAGTTCAAATACAGCCCCCCCCCAAACTTACAACCTTGTATTATCCTGGGCAGATTATTTAATATCATGTTTTATCTGATTCAGTTTTACCATCTGTAAAAGGGAGATAATTTATAGCATCTAGCTCTCAGGGTTGTTGAGAAGATAAACTGAGATAATATTTGTGAATTGCTTTGTAAACTGCAAATTCTAGATAAATTCTAGCTGTTGAAAGCTGTCTTATTACTGGATCTCTGGGCCAACTCAGTCTGGGGATCTGCGAGTTTTTTATGCTTCCAAAATGTCCTGATCCAGAATCAAGTCTGGTTGATACCTTCTTGGTATGAGCTCTGCAAGTTCCTGACCTAGATTTGGATCTGGGAAAAATGTACCTTTTGGTTTATCCCAGATGCAGTTTGTACAGACTGCTTTTGGAATCAGTTTCTATTAAAGAACTATAATACTTCACAGTGATAATATTGCAGGCTTCTTTTTGGTCTGGGATTCCTGTCCCTCTCATTCTGCAATAGGCTTTAGATTGGGCTTGAGACTTGAACTGAGACTCCTGTTCTGTTCCTGAGATCAGAGTCACATAGTTGCTGCTTATTTTTGGACTTACTCTTGGCTCAGTACACAGTTTAGAACCTATGGGTATTCCTTACCTTGAACATCATTTTTTGTTGTCAGCCTTGGATCTGTGACCTAGATCTTGGAAGTGAGGTATAGAGTTACTAGTTGGTACCTATTGCTGCATCTTGCATAAGTTTCAGTCCCTTTATGTTAGATTTGGAATTTCTCCTTGCCCTTATGATCAATATTTCTCTGTGTTGAAATGTTCCAGATGGTTCTAGACCTCTTGCCCAGTGTTCACAAACTTCTTTTATTGTCTCCCTATGCCAATTTGGATTGTAAACATGATTATTTCTTTTTTTTCCATTTTAAAATTAATTTTATATTTATAACTTTTTTTTGACAGTACATATGCATGGGTAATTTTTTTGCAATATTATCCCTTGCACTCACTTCTGTTCCAAATTTTCCCCTCCTTCCCTCCAGTCCCTCCCCTAGATGGCAGGCAGTCCCATAAATGTTAAATATGTTATAGTATATAAAGTATACAATATATGTGTGCAGAACCGAATTTCTTGTTGCACAGGAAGAATTGGATTCAGAAAGTAAAAATAATCTGGGAAGAAAAACAAAAATGCAAACAGTTTATATTCATTTCCCAGTGTTCCTTTTCTAGGTGTAGCTGATTCTGTCCATCATTGATCAATTGGAACTGAACTAGATCTTCTCTTTGTTGAAGATTCCACGTCTATGAGAATACATCCTCATATAGTATTGTTGCTGAAGTGTTTAATGATCTCCTGGTTCTGCTCATCTCACTCAGCATCAGTTCATGTAAGTCTCTCTAAGCCTCTCTGTATTCATTCTGCTGGTCATTTCTTACATAACAATAATATTCCATAGCATTCATATAGCATAATTTACCCACCCATTCTCCAATTGATGGGCATCCATTCATTTTCCAGTTTCTAGCCACTACAAAAAGGGCACATACAGTCCCCTTTCCCTTCTTTAGTATTTCTTTGGGATATAAGCCCAGTAGTAGCATTGTTGGATCAAAGGGTATGCACAGTTTGATAACTTTTGGGGCATAATTCCAGATTGCTCTCCAGAATGGTTGGATTCTTTCACATTTCCACCAACAATGTTTCAGTGTCCCAGTTTTCCCACACTCCTCTAACATTCATAATTATTTTTTCCTATCATCTTAACCAATCTGACAGGTGTGTAGTAGTATCTCAGAGTTGTCTTGATTTGCATTTCTCTGATCAATAGTGATTTGGAACACTCTTTCATATGAGTGGAAATAGTTTCAATTTCATCATCTGAAAATTGTCTGTTCATATCCTTTGACCATTTATCAATTGGAGAATGGCTTGATTTCTTATAAATTAGAGTCAGTTCTCTTATAGATTTTGGAAATGAGGCCTTTATCAGAACCTTTAACTGTAAAATATTTTCCCAGTTTGTTACTTCCCTTCTAATCTTATTTGCACTAGTTTTGTTTGTACAAAAGCTTTTTAATTTGATGTAATCAAAATTTCCTATTTTGTGATCAATAATGATCTCTAGTTCTCCTTTGGTCACAAATCCCTTCCTCCTCCACAAGTCTGAGAGGTAAACTATCCTATGTTCCTCTAATTTATTTATGATCTCGTTCTTTATACCCAAATCATGGACCCATTTTGATCTTATCTTGGTATGGGGTGTTAAGTGTGGGTCCATGCCTAATGTCTGCCATACTAATTTCCAGTTTTCCCAGCAGTTTTTGTCAAATAATGACAAAATCTTTGGGTTTGTCAAACACTAGATTGCTATAGTTGTTCACTATTTTGTCCTGTGAACCTAACCTATTCCCCTGATCAACTAGTCTATTTCTTAGCCAATACCAAATAGTTTTGGTGACTGCTGCTTTATAATATAGTTTTAGATCAGGTACAGCTAGGCTACCTTTATTTGATTTTTTTCATTAATTCCCTTGAAATTCTTTTGTTCTTTCATATGAATTTTGTTGTTATTTTTTCTAGGTCATTAAAATAGTTTCTTGGGAATCTGATTGATATAGCACTAAATAAATAAATTAGTTTAGGGAGTACTGTCATCTTTATTATATTCGCTCAGCCTATCCAAGAACACTTAATGTCTTTCCAATTATTTAAATCTGACTTTATTTTTGTGGCAAGTGTTTTGTAATTTTGCTCATATAATTCCTGACTTTCCTTTGGTAGATAGATTCCCAAATATTTTATACTATCGACAGTTATTTTGAATGGAGTTTCTCTTTGTATCCTTGCGGTTGCATTTTGTTGGTGATGTATAAAAATGCTTAGGATTTATTTTGTATGCTGCAACTTTGCTAAAGTTGTGAATTATTTCCAATAGCTCTTTAGTAGAGTCTCTTTAAGTATACCATCATATCATCTGCAAAGAGTGATAGTTTGGTTTCCTCATTACCTTCTCTAATTCCTTTAATCTCTTTCTCTACTCTTATTGCTGAGGCTAGCATTTCTTTCGTTTTTTTTTTTTTTTTTTTTTTTTTTTTTTTTTTTTTTTTTTTTTTTTTGGAGGCTGGGGTTAAGTGACTTGCCCAGGGTCACACAGGTAGGAAGTGTTAAGTGTCTGAGACCAGATTTGAACTCGGGTCCTCTGAATTCAAGGCTGGTGCTCTATCCACTGCACCACCTAGCTACCCCCGAGGCTAGCATTTCTAATACAATATTGAATAGTAATGGTGATAGTGGACAACTTTGTTTCACTCCTGATCTTACTGGGAAAGGTTCCAGTTTATCCCCATTACATATGATATTTACAGTTTTAAATATATGCTCCTGACTATTTTAAGGAATAGTCTATTTCTTCCTATACTCTCAAGAGTTTTTTAGTAGGAATGGATGTTGGATTTTATCAAATGCTTTTTCTGCATCTATTGAGATGATCATATGGTTTTTGTTAATTTGATTATTAATATGGTCAATTATACTAATTTAAATATGATTATTTAAACCAATGAATTAATCAATTTGTATTTTCAAATCCACAATGTGTATGATGGATTTTCTTTAGATCATATTGGAGAAGTAATGGGATAGAGCTTAACTGTGCTCCATCCTGCTACTCATCCATTGTGGCTCCATTTCCATGACTTTTTTTTGAGATCATAATTAGGAGCCCATCCATTATATCAACCAATTCTTTCCAAATTTCCTGTGTGGTTTTTCTGAACCCAGTGACTTTAATTCATTAGATATGTTAAAGTGCTATCTTACTATTTCCCTATCTTGACTTTCAATTTTCTGGTAACTATGCTTGCTCTGATTTTCTCAGACTGAAAATTGTTCCTGGTGGGACATTTTCTGAAATATATGAGATCTCATAGATGTGCTATTTCTTTCAGTATTACAGATCACAGCACTTTTATTGCTGTCCATTCTCTAAGTCTCATCCAAGTATTCCCATAAATTTGCCATTACCTTTCGAATGTCCTTCATTATCATTTTTTTGGAGAGTGTAGTATTCTATGACTCACAATCATATAACATCACTGAAAGAATACTGGTCTTAGAAAATATAGGCCTCTGTTTCTAAAGAAATTTATTCTCAGTAAACTAACTGCAATTTCTCAAAGACAATCCAGTTTGCTTTTTTGTTTCTGTTTAGTTTTGGGCCCTAGCCATTTTCCATTGTCATGTTTTTTCCAAATATATGTACTACTTTTATAAGCTATTTGTCCAATTTTCTGTCATATTTTGGGATTAGGCATTTTTCATCCACTTGTTTTTTTCTGTGTAGATAGTAAAAGGAAATTCTTGTCAAATTTTTGATACTTTTCAAGTAAATGTCTCATTTAGAAGGTTCTGCAATGTTCTGATATTTGATTTGATTGATACAATGTACCCTCCCAAACCAAAACAAATGGAGGATGCTTTCTTTGCATCATTTGTTATCTTGTTATGCCCAGCTTAAATCATCCATAGTCTTCAATCTTCCTTTTGCCTAATGTATGCATTTAAAAAGTCCCTTTGGGACTACTGTGATAAAATGGGGTATGGATAAAATGGGGTAAAGAAGAGTGATGATATGGGTGGTCAGTAGGAGTGATGGCTAAGCCAGAATCAGATATTTGTCTATCTGATTATTGTTCAATATGTACTCAATCACTGAGTGAATATTGATTACAATATTATTTTATAGGATGCTAATTTTGACCAGCTGATTTTTATGTCTATGGAAGTTAAAAGTATTTTAAAAATGGATAAATGGTTATGCTAAATTCAGTCCTGGAAACAGTTGCTAGGTGGGCAGCCCACAGAACTTTTGCTTGACTATGTGATGATACCTACAAAATATTTGCCTAAAGGTCAAGGAAAATAACATATTATTGTACATGGTGGGAAAATGGGTTGTGGTGTTTAACTGAATTTTTCTGATTATGTTAACTAAAGATGGACTCCTAATGCAGCAAAACTGCTTGAGCTTCCACACAAAGGACCTACTCTCTCTAGAGTGAAACCTAAGGAGTTAATTGGTTAAATCCCAGCCAAGAAACTATTTTAGTTTTGTTGGATATTCAGGGGCCAGCAGAGGGCATTAATATCCCCACTGGGTTTGAAACTTCAGTATCCTAAATGGAGGGGGTATTGATGTAATGATTTTCTCAGCCTTCATTGGAAAGAATTTAGATCTTGGGCAGAATCAAGAGCCTAGAAGGAACAACTATAAACAAAGAAGTTGCAAAGAGATAGATTTTGTCTCTACTTAAGGACAAAAATTCTAAACAATTAAAATTATTTTTAAGTGGGATGGGTGGTAGTAAGTTGTTATTTTTTTTTTTCTTCTTTTGAGGTCTTCTACCTACTTGCTCAGGGATGTTGAAGAGGGGATTATTTCTCAGGTATACAGTGGACTAGACAGACTTTGAAGTGCTTTCTGGCTCTGAGATTCTGTAATTCTGTGATGCAGTCAAGGTGGACGAGACAGGAAATGTGGGAGAATGAGTCACCTGCATTAAGGGTAGACAAGGATAGAGTACTGGTCTGTGAGTTGTGATGTTAGGAAGGAGTGGGTTGAAGGGTGGTCAATAAAACCAAACAGGGTGACTCAAGACTGGGGAAGGAGTTTTGCCTGAGTTAAAACTAAATAGGAAAATATAATCGTCAGATTTCAAAGGCCCCCGTGAATTAATTCCTTAGTTTTCTTCAAAGCACTGTTTAGGTGCCAGACTCATACATTAGGCCTTTTCTGATCCACTGTTATTAGTACTCTTTCTTTTTTTGAAATAATATTGTATTACTTTGTATTTATGTTATATTTATTTTATAGTGACAGGCATGCAAGTAGAATGTAAACTCCTTGAAGGCAGGGTCTGCTTCATCTATATTTTTGTATTTCTAGTATCTTGCAGAGAGAGTAGATGCTTAATGAACTTTTGTATAATTGTCTTGTCAGCCACACCCATTTCTCCAGCAACTGCCTCAGGACAATTTTCTGTCAGATCTTTTCATAGCTGTTACAAAAAATAATAGCTTGTCAGAGGTCTCATAAAAACAGTTAAGCTTGTCTCAGAGGACTAAGCAAAATAAAACTTAGGAAAAGAAAAGTGTAGTCTTTTCCAGAAACTTCACATTGTCTGAAAGCAAAAAGCTTCAAAGTCACTAAAAATAATGAGTATTTCAAAAATAATATGTTTTATTAATCAAACATAAGATTTAATTTTAATAGATAGGTACTGGAAAAAAGAGTGGGAGCAAATAGAAAGTGGGAAAGTTGTTACTTAAGTGTTTCATGATTAAAATAATTTCAGGTGGCCTTTAGCTCTCAGCAGTTTGAATAAATCTGGACTGAATTTAAGCTGAGTGAGAAAGCAGAACCTTTCAGAAACACTGGGGACTTGAGGTGAGTCTTATTTAATTTGAGAATTGTGGAATGGCATGAACATAGTACTTAAAAGTCAAAAGATCTATATTTGAAACCCAGCCTCTGCCACTTATTAGCTAGGAAAATCATGTGTGCTTCTCTTGATGTTCCTTTTTTTAGTTGTATGAGAAATGAAGGGATTTTTCAGATTACTTGTAGCCTTTAATATTTTGAGATACTCTTTATTCTGGCCCCTTCCTTGCAAAGATTTCTTATTGTGGGCATTAGATGAATTTTCCACTCTTATTATTAGATCTACCTTATGATTCAGAGCTGTGTTATATGTTTTCAGGGAAATTGCTGAAAGAAATATGTTATACATATATACATTCACACCCATATATATATACATATACATATGTGTATATGTATGTATCTATGTATTTATCAGAAATTCTTAGGCAGGCAACTTTTGAGGTTTAGGGTCTCTAGGGCTGCTAGTTTCTACATTCTCAGATCATTGTGATAGCTTTGGTTTAAAGATGTCAGAATATTTGGGTGACAGTTAATTTCAGAGGTTATAGGAGAAGATTAAATGCTTTTTAAAAATCTTTCACTCAACGTACAATTAAATAGTACAGTGGATAGAGCACTGGCTTTGTAGTCTGGAGGACCTGAGTTCAAATCCAGTCTCAAACACTTAGCACTTACTAGCTGAGTGACTGGGTCAATCTTTTAACTCCAACTGCCTCTCAAAAAAATCAAACAAAATTTTTCATTCCATGGAATGAACTAGATATAATTCTACATTCTTCTATCACTAAAATAACTTTCAAGTCATAGAGTGATCTAAGTCTTTAAAAGTACTAGTTGGATAAAAAAAAAAAAGGATTTAGCTGGAAATAAAGATTGGTAAGTCATTTCTAGAAAGGTGGTAATTAAAACTTTGAAAGTGATTCCAAGAAAATTTTATATTTAGGGGGTAACTGAGGATTTTGCTGTAGCCAAATTCTTTATTTCTCCAAAGAGATGGGAAGCAAAAGAAAGCTAAATGGTATAGTGGATAGTGTCAGGCCTAGAGTCAGGAAATCTCATCTTTATGAGTTCAAATCTGGCCTTAGATCCTTAATAACTGTGTGACCCTAGGCAAATCATTTAACTCTTTGTCTCAGTTTCCTTATTTGCAAAATGAGCTGAAGATGAAAATGGCGAAGCAATACTTGCTAAAAAAAAAAAAAACCTTCAAATGGGACTATTAAGTAGAATGTGATCGAAATTGACTGATTAACAACAAAATGGAAATCAAAAGAGAGGTGACTTGTGCTAAGGAGTTGAATGCTAGGCTTAGTAGGGAAGATTTGGATTTAAATTCCAGGTCTGACTCTAAATGGCTGTCTGTCCCTGGGAAAATCACTCAAGCTTTCAGTGCCCCAGGTTTCTCTCTAAGATTGTTATATGTAAGTTGCCCATCTGCATTGATGCACCCCACAATGAGAACCCAATGCATTGTAGAACTCATTTATCATCACCAAAAAAGAAAAAAAAGAGAAAAAGAAAAAATGCTAGAAAAACAACTTAAAGTTCACCCCCTCATACTGATGAATAGGTTCACCATTTTGGAATGTAAAAGGACAGCAGCCAATCTAAGAAAATCCTATTTGAACTTTTTTTTCAAAGCTAATTTAACCCTATGGTCCTAAAATGAAAGAGAAAGATCCCCTGGCACCTTTAAAAAGAAACAAAAAAAGAACAAGAAACCTCGATGAACAAAATGACCTTGATGTTCCAACTCACATTAACTGCACAGTATTTTGTAAAACTCATCCTGAGATCTAAGGTGTTCTGCGAACTCTTGCTGAGCAGTTAATGACTTAGTATTTGCCTACCAAATCCATCCCTTTCTGGTGCGTGACTCATTGCTTTGGGGGGGCCGTAAGCTGAGCTACCAAAAACCAATTTTAATTCTAAAAATAGTTTTGACTCTTTGGGAAATTTTATATATATATATATATATATGTATATATATATATATATATTGCATCATTCATATCTCAGTATTAACTGAGTAGATAAAAATAGTTGGAAGTAGGTTATTGTTTCTACATCAGCCCACGTGATCTCAACTGTGCTTCAGATTCTGGCATATGATGATCTTATAAGTGAAGGTCATTTGAATATTATACATACAATTGTACACAACTGTATAAGACACACACTGATTTCTCTGAAAATCACCGAGCTAAAGTGAGAATGACTACTTATTATATATAGTTTGCATACAATTTTGAGTTGTGTATTTAAATTTCTGTGTATTTAGTATTTAGTACTTGGCTTTCAATTAAGACAAAACTGAAAGAAAAATAAAAGAACAATTTCAGAGGTCATCTGATAGCCCTTTGTATTTAAGTATGCTTTAAACCAGCAAGCAGAATTCTTAATGTTAAGAAACATCTTGCTAGTTGTTTGGGTAGATTATTAGGCTCAGTCTTAGGGTTTTTTTCCTCACTGAACATGAGCAGTTTTATGTCCATTTTCTTTTCCCCACTTCACATAAATATTGGTGTCATCTTCAATTGAAAGTTTGAGAAGAAAAAGCTGGATAAGAAAGCTGGCTCCAATAGCCATCAGCTATAATACCAATTCTACTGATATCTATCAAGATTAGCTACTTTTTCAGTACATAAAATCCATTTATGCAAAAGGAAAATCAAATAAACTCTCATTTTAAAAAATCTCTAGTGCTTTCCCCATTTCCATCATGGAAAAATGACTTCCCACCACTGCCAGTCAACTTATAGTCTTTTTCTAATAATTCATATGAGTAATCTGTTTGCAAAATAACCTTTTCATGAAATTGTTTTAACTGCTTGCTTTCCCCTTTCATTTTGGACTATATTGGTTTTGAGGGTCTCATTAAAAATAGAAATAAATGATAGTCATGCCATAATAATTTGTGCATTTTTGGTGGAGGGCATTTTAAAAGCTTTTTTTTTTTTGGTGTGTGTGTGTGACAATGATACAGTTGCAGGGGTAATAAATAAATAGCTTCCTCTTGATGGAGGCAGGTGGAATAGCCTGAGTTCTTTATTTAAAGTGACATACTTTAGTAAGATATCACATTGAGAGATGCTTTTATTTCTCTTCTGGATAGGGATTACTTTTAGTTACCTGGAATTATGTGTCCTCATTGTTTACCCTAGTTCTTTCCTCCCCCATCCCAAGTACCAGAATATTAGATCTATATATCTATATCTACATCCACATTTCTATCTATATCTATATCTATTCTATATATAGTCTATTATCAAGCTGCAGTAATTAGCAAACCTTACCCTATCCAAAATTTGTCTATATCCCTTTTCCCCTGGTACTATTTTCCTTCTCTTTTCTCCTTTTCCTAGTAAGACCACTCTTTGTCTCTCCCCCAGGTAGATATGGCAGTTTTCTGGATAATTGACTTTTCTTTGCCTCTCTCTTTTGAGGCAGGAAACCAATGAAGCTTAGCCTAAGCCCACTTCCCTCCTTATAAAATACCTAAATTCTCCTGTGCTCTGATTCTTTAGCTGCCCTCATCCCTGAGCTTCCCTGATTCAGGACTCTCACTGAGCTTGTCATAACAATATGTTGAGTTTTAGGAATAGCCTATATTAAGAACATCATCTTCTTGCTATGGACCAAAGATTATGCAGATTTCCTAGTTACACTCTTGGTTCTATCATTCTTCACCTTTTTCCATTCTACTTTGGAGTCACTTGGTTCCAGTTTAGAAGGTTGGTGCTTTCAAATAATTTTTGAGAGTTTAGCTTTTGTCATAATTTGGGGAGAGTAGGATGCTATCCTAGTAACCCTCCTTGTAACCAGGAACCAGTTGCTCCTGCCTCTGCCTCCTCCTGAGTTTGTTTCCAGTTTAGCGGAGCCTATACTTTTAGCATTGACTGAATTAGCTAATTGTTTTGTTCCCTGAAGTCCTAGCAAAGGTTCTAACAATTGGTATTAGAGATAGGGATTTTAAAAAATTATAAAAAACAATTGTCCAAGTTGACTATGCCAAGCGTAGTCAGCAACTTCTTTACCTTCTGTCCACCTATATTAAAGCTTCACTCCCTGAATTGAGGAATTCTTATTACTCTTAAAACTCAAGAGTGTATGATTCTGGAGACTTTCATTTTAGGAGGTAGATTTAAGCACTTTGACATGTATTTTGAGCCTCTCCAGACTCATTTTCCCCTCAACTTCTTTTTACTATTTACAATGGAACTACTGCTCCTAAGTTTCTACAATCATTCCTATTATGTTTCTCAATTGAGAATATATTCTAATTTGGCGTTGCTCTTCATTACCCTGTATCTAAGTTTGGCAAGGAGAACATAGGTTTGCTGATCTCGCCAATTTCTGGCTTCTGTTGGCTTCCTAACTATGTCAACTGTTTTGCTTTGGTTAAACAAAGGACTAGAAAAGATAAAACAAAATTGTTTTTAAAAAAAGGAGAATACCTAGCTAGCCATATTAATTTCAGGTTATCCTAGTCAGATATCAAGGAATAAAGAATTGAAAAATGTGATCGCTAAGTCATTGTCAGTAATGTTTGAAACATATAGAAGAGAACAGAAGAACCACTGTGGAAAAGAGCAAATAATGCTTCATTTTCTCCACAAAAGGCAGAAAATGCCTTATGTGAAGTAGAGAGTAGTGAATTTGATTTTATTCATGGAAAAAGATTGAACATACTATTAAAGTATTGGCATATGAACTTCTAGAGAAGAAAGAGATCACAAGAAACCAGTAGGGCTTATTCAAGAACAGCTCATACAGGACTAACCTAAAATTATTACTTGATAGGACTGCTAAACATATAGATTAGGTGGAAAACTATAGATACCAACTATAGATTCCAAGCTTCTAGCAAAATATTTCAAAAAGGCATACAGTGGAAAAAGAAATGGCTCTCAAGTCAGAGAGCTTGGGTTCAAATTTCCCTTCTAATTATTACTATCTTTGTAACATTTGTCAAGTCACTCAATTTCTGTATGCTTCTTATTTTCTCATCTCTAAAATGAGGAGGTAGAATAACCAATGTGGTGTCTTCCAGATTTAGATCTATTATCTTACATCTTTCATTCTGACTTTGAACTCAGGACTTCTTGATTTCAGTCAGGCCCAGTACTCTTTACTCTATATCACCTAACTGCCTTCAGGTAGCATTTAATTAGTGAAGGGAAAACATACAGTTATCAGGTACAGGAAATTTTTATTTCATCTTACAAAATACATAAAAAACACAAAGACACACCAAAAAAATCATGGAAATGATGTCATGACATGCAAGTAAATTGAATTTAAGTGGATTTTGGAAAATTTGGAAAAGGCATAAAGGTGTCACAATAGTCTACATGCAATTTATATAATTCTCTTATTTCTTTAGTGGGTCCCAAAAGGTCCTATACAGTCCTTCCTCCTAAAGAAAAAATGTCAGGGAACAGATGGAGCCGGGGCTCGCATGCACCAGGAACTGATCTAGGAAAAGGGGGTAGCACCTGTACCTGTATCCTCCAGTGATCCGGTAGCTAGCAGCGGGAGGCAGCCAGCACTCCCCAGGCCCATCCCAGCAGTGCCCAAAGCGATTCCCTGAAGGAGCTCAGGTGCTTCCACCCCAAGGCTACCCAGGGAAATCGTACACATAGTCAGGAACCCAAGCTCGTGTCTGTCTCATGTCTTCAGTCTCTCTGCCCTCAGGCCTTCCGACGCATCCTGGCATTCGAGGGTACTTCATTTTACAGCCAGTAACTTTGACTAAAAGGGAAGACTTAATGTCAGAATTTTGACTGATTTCTGCCCCCTGGAGATAAGGAGAATTTGCAGGCTCTGGAAAGGATGAACACAGTAACATCCAAGTCTAATCTATCCCACAACACTAAATTTGCCATTCCTGACTTCAAGATGGGTTCTTTGGATTCTATTGGTCTCAGAAGAATTAGGGAAACTTCATACCTTCATGGAAAGCCTTATAAAGGTAAGAGGGCTCAGTGTGTAGTAGAAGTTATGGAAGATGCAAAAGGCAGAGTTCATGAGAACCTCTTGGCCAATGGAGTTGACAACTTTTTGACTTGATTTGAATGGGACATGGCCAAATATCCTGCCAATCCTTGTGGTTGTAGTGACACATTAGCAAAGCAATTGGCACAAATAGAAACAGTCTAGAAAGCTGAACAGCTGCCTACAATATTCTGAAAGGAAGTCTGGAGAATCTGGAAAAGAAACTTGATTCAGAGTTATCTCATCACCAAATTATTCATAGTGGCAAAAAAAAAATATGAATCTCTCTCAGACATGGGAGCACCTTGATCAACCAAATTGATTACTAAGGATAATGAGGGAAGCCTCTTTATAGTCTATGTTTAGAGTGATCAATGATTTGAAAGACAAAGCCAAAGAAAACAAGTTCATTGTCTGTGAATTTTTCTATAATGAAAAAGAAATTAAATCTGAAAGGGAGGATATGACTAAATTGCTCCCTAAAAGGAAGCAATAATATGGTCTCCTTTTGCAGTGGCTCAAAGTGAACTTCAATGAAGCATTTATTGCCTGGATTCATCTAAAGGCTTTGAGAGTATTTGTTGAATCTGTGCTAAGATAGGGCTACCCATGAATTTTCAGGCAGTGCTTTTACAACCTCACAAGAAGGCCACAAAACGTTTAAGAGAAGTTCTAAAATCAGTCTTCAAACACCTGGATGAAGTAGCAGCAGCAGCAAGTATATTGGATGCATCTGTGGATATTCCTGGATTATAACTAAATAACCAAGATTATTTCCCTTCTGTCTTTCACGTTGATTTTAGTCTTCTTAACTAGTTTTTTAAGAGCCTGGTAACACTTGATAACTCTAGAAATTGCTTTATTTCATAAAATTAAATTGTAGATGCTGTCTTCTCTAAGTTAAAGAATTTTTACAAAGTTAATAGCAATTACTTTTTTTTAAATGGCCTACAATTTAGAATGTTACCACAAAAATTACTCACAAAAATTAGTTATGCTTGTATTTAAATTTTTTTTGTAAGTTACAATAAAGAAAAGCTCCCATGTCTTAAAAAAAAAAGAAAAATGTCAATGCTACTCTATGAGTTGGGTATACTGTCTCTTCCCTAGTGAAAACATATTTAAGAATTACTAAGCAAGCAAACTTCTTACCATCAGACCAGCACCGCCAAAAAACTCATTTTAATAGCAGGAATAAAATACTGTGGCTTTTGCTCCCTAAAAGCAAGACTTTAATCCCTTACTATTAATCCTGCTGTGAGGACTGTATGAGAAATGTTCTTTTTTCTCTAACAGGCATACTACTTCATACCATTTCCTTGCTCTAGCTAAAAGATCAAGTCACCAAACTCTTGTTCTTAAGTTAATCACATGGCAACATCAGAGGTTAGAGTCACTTAAGAAATCTCTCTTCTTGAGTTTGCTAGGTTTATTGATAACATTAATGATAATGCTTCCTATGAAATTTCCATTTATGTCTAGAAACTAGTTTCTAAGTCTCTCAAATTTTGACCAATCATTCCAAAACTGGTATTGTCCCACATTTCACATTTTATTCCACATGGGTGAACACTTGTTTTACCTTTGCCACTCCTCCAAATCACTGGAAATAACTTCTGGGCATGGGACACATTGAACTATTAATGACTATTCTGGTTCTGGTCATTCAATCAGTTCTTAATTTACCTAATTATGATATTACACAGCACTCTACAAATTCTACAGATACAGAAGGAAGTAAAAATCAGTTACTGATTTCTCAGTGAGCTCACTCTTATGAATAAGTACCATCTTTATTCATATTAAAAGCTAGAAAGACATGTCCAAGACATGAGATATATTTGAAAAATTTCCAGAATAGTCTATAGCGTTACCTAAATGGTTGGTTGTTATTCTTTGTCCTTGAGGAAGACCAAAATGATGTCACTATGTTGGACTCAAGCTATTTGTTGGAGTCAAAGTACAGTGTAGTTGATGAGACCAATATGAGATTGGAAGGCTCACTACAGATTGGACACAAATAGTCTTAATGAATGTTTGGAGTGAAGATGTCTCTAAATTTGCACATCTTACAAAAACCATTTTCCACTTGATTTGTATTTATATCACATTTCTTTGGGTACATAAATATAAATCAAACGGAGAATGGTTTTTTGAGATGTCTCCAAATGCTTTTTTTCTAGGGAATCATCACCCCTTATAGTATGTCCCATCGTGCAATTTGTCAAGCAATCACAAATGAATTTCCTTTTTGGGAAAGTCAAAGCCTTCAGAGGACTTACATATGGAGATAAAGTTTCTTTTTTCTTTTTTTATCTTTTCTTTTTATTTTATTAATTTTATAATTATACAGTTTTTGACAGTATATGTGCATGAGTAATTTTTTTATAACATTATCCCTTGTATTAATTTTTCCAGATTTTCCCCTCCCTCCCTCTACTCCCTCCCCTACATGACAGGCAATCCCATACATTTTACATGTGTTACAATATAACCTAGATACGATATATGTGTGTAAATCCCATTTTCTTGTTGCACGTTAAGTATTGGATTCCGAAGGTATAAATAACCTGGGTAGATAGACAGTAGTACTAACAGTTTACATTCAATTCCCAGTGTTCCTTCTCTGGTTGTAGTTGTTTCTGTCCATCATTGATCAGCTGGAAGTGAGTTGGATCTTCTTTATGTTGAAGATATCCACTTCCATCAGAATGCATCTTCATACAGCATTGTTGTTGAAGTGTATAGTGATCTTATGGTTCTGCTCATTTCACTCAGCATCAGTTCATGCAAGTCTCTCCAAGCCTTTCTGAATTCATCCTGCTGGTCATTTCTTACAGAGCAATAATATTCCATAACATTCACATTCCATAATTTACCCAACCATTCTCCAATTGATGGGCATCCGTTCATTTTCCAGTTTCTAGCCACTACAAAAAGAATTGCCACAAACATTTTGGCACACACAGGTCCCTTTCTCCTCTTTAGTATTTCTTTGGGATATAAGCCTCGTAGTAGCACTGCTGGATCAAAGGGTATGTACAGTTTGATAACTTTTTGGAAATAGTTCCAGATTGCTTGGAGATAAAGTTTCTAACCAGAATATATTTATTAGTTGATATGTGAGAGTGGCCTTTCTTCCCATTTCTGTTGAGATCTAGACAATAGTTTTCATCTGAGAATTTTTTAAAAATAAACTCCTGATGAAGGCAATATGCCAAAAAAGAAAGTGATTTTTTAAAAAGATAGTACCAAAATTTGAACTTAGTCTCTTTAATCAAAGAGCTAAAGAAGTCCTAGACCATGATTTATACCTTGGACTGTTTTACATCAGCAAAAAAGTGATCACCTTCACATGAGTCTATCTTTCCAAGAGTTTAAGCCAACTAATTCATTCAGAAGGCAGCATTCATCATTGAAACTTATTCTTTTAAATTTTATTTTATTTTACAATATGATACATTACACACTTATTAAATATCTGCAATTTAATGGCACTTTTCTAAATGATGGGGATACAAATTAGGAAACGAAAAGACAGTCTTCTGTCCTGAAGTACCTTACAGTCTAAAAAGGGAAGGCAGCTCTCTAATGGAAGTTAGCAAAGTTGAGGGTGGGGAGAGTTATCTGGAAAAGCCTAGATCCCAAGCCTTTATAAAGAAAAAATTTAGGATGAGGTTAGTGCTGTTCTCTAAAGCCCTCCAATCAGAAGGGAAAGGAAACAGGGAGTTGGAAAGGTGCTGAGTATCCAACTAAGTATATAAAGTGAGATAAAATTAAAACCATAGCCATGCTACAGGTAAATAATATATGGCTTTGGTACTGATTGGTTAATTTAACTACCATTTCTTCCTAAGAAATAATAAATTGTGAAAGTTCTCTATGGTATATCTATAAGTCATAAAGATTCTTTAATGCTTCTGTGTTTAATTTTATAGAGTGGGGGTATATTTCAAGTTCCAAGTTTTCTTATATTTGTTTTCTTTTTAAAGTCAGTCACCAATCATTTATTATGCACTTATATATGCCAGATCCTGTGTTAAGTGTGAGAGATACAAATTAGGGTGTATGTATTCCCATAGGATCATCTACATGTAACTCACAAAGAGGCATTTCTATATGGCTCTGGAATATTGCCACTTTGACAAAGAAAGATCTCGATTTCTGCCTGGAAAAGAGCAGAAAGGGCCATGACTTTGATCATACTGTTCTTCCCTAAGAAAGGGGATAGGATTCCCCCTGTTCCCTGTAGTGGAACAAAATAAGACTAAGATTTTACCAGTCTTCCTACCTAATTCTAACAGATCTAAGGAAGGATTATTATATTTCGGTACAAACTTCTTTCTTTGCCCTTAACCTTTATGTTTTTGCATTAATAGTATTTATTTTCTCCCCAACTTACATGCATAGTTTTTGACACCCACTTTTGTAAGATTTTGGCCTCCTAATTTTTCTCCTCCCCTCCCTTTCTTCCCCCTTCCCCAAGACAGTTAGCAATCTAATACAGGTTTTACATGTACAGTTATGTTGAGCATAGTTCCATAGTAGTCATGCTGTGCAAGAAGACTTAGAATAAAAGGAAAAAACCATGAGGAAAAAAACAAAGAAAACAACAAAAAGGCAAAACCAATAGTTTTTGATCTTTCAGAATCCAGAATTATTTCTCTGGATGTTGTTACAGGAACCATCTACTACTGGGTGCTAAGTGTTGACCAGAGCCAATTGCTAGCTGCTGAGGATCTAATTCTGACCAGCAGAATAGATCCCTTCATGTGAGAGGATGATAACGATACAAGGAGACTGAGAGGCAGTTGCATTCTCTGACCTTTCTCCTCTTCTCTCTTGCCTCAGATTTCTTTCATTCCCAATCCATAAGTAACATCTGTGATAGTAAAGGCTGATTTGCAATTCCTTCAGGGGTGGATTATGATTCACAGCTGTGGGGGCTTTTGGAGAACAGACCCGCCCTTCATACTTAGGCATGACTCTTAACAGGATGTGGACAGACTTTTCCATCATGAGCCTTTTGGACTTATCTTGGATCATTGTAATATTGATCATAGTTGATTATTATGTCGTTATTATGTAGAATATTCCCTTGATTCCAATTCACTCAGCATCAGTTCATGTAAGTCTTTCAAAGTTTCTTTCTGAAATTCGCCTGTTTATCATTTCTTATAGAACAATAGTATTATATTACATTCATATACTAAATGTTTTGTAAAATAATACAATTTCCAACAATTGATTGCATTAGTTTTATTGATTTCTTACCCTGCTGATTAATATTGAGTTTTCAGTACACTGAAATTCTAAATCCTTTGCAAATTACTATCTAAGCACATCTTCCCCTTTTTTGTGCACAAGAGATTAATTTTTGCAATTTAAATATATTTAATAATTATAATTAATATTATATTAATAAATAATATACATATTAATTATTATAATATATAATACTTATTTATATTAAATTTTATCTTAGATTTGGTCCAGTATTGGTCAGTTAAGATCTTGCTGAATTTTATCTTGGTCATCTACTAAATTAGCTATTCCTTTCAATTTTTTGTCATCTAATAATTTTAGAAGCATTTTTCTGTCTTGTTTTTAGAGGTTGATAGGGAAGTTACCCAAAGAACTTTATATGCTTTTCAGTATTTGTGAAAGATGAGAAATTTTGGTAACCAGGTATTAATTTAAGGAATGATGAACATTTGTTTAGGACTAGGTAATCTTACCTGAAAGGGAACATTGATATTATAATTGCATCTCCTAATAAAATGGAAGTTTTCTCATTGAAAACTTGTTCTGGTTCAGTCTTCATAACTATAGTTGTCCCCATAATAAATTGGTCAGTTAGGATCCTCACCTAGGTATCTCTTTAAGAATGAGTTTTGGGTAGCTAAGGTAGTTATAGAGAAGTCTAAAAGTTTTGTTAGGACTGCTGTGCTCTGCTGTGGTCAGAAACATCTGGAGACTGTGTCAGTTCTAAGGAAAGATACCAGAAAACAAAACAAAACAACAAAAACATTTTTCTAGAACAGAATAACCAGTATGATAAAGGTTATCAAGATCATACTATAAATGGATCTTTGAAAAATTTGGGGATTAAAAACTTGGAGAAGAGAAAACCTGGAAGAGGAAATAGGATAGTTCTTACCAAGTATTTGAAAACTCTTCAAAATTATAAGCAATAAATATGTTACAAAGCAGCAAATTTACATTTGATAATGGGGATAAAACTTCTTAACACTATCCAAAAGTGGAATAAATGTCCTGAAGTAGTATTAGGTTCCTTGTCATTGGAAGTCTTCAGGAAAAGGCCAGATGACCACATATAGAATGCATTATAAGAAGGGGTTCTTTCTGTCAGGCATGGAGTGCCTAGTACTTGGTGCCTAGAGCTTTCCAACTCTGAGATTCTTTGATTCTATGATTTTCCTAAGGAATAGCAATAGAATTAATATCTTCTTTTTCTATTTCCAGTTTTTAGAGTTACAATTATTTAGTTTAGATTATAGCTGCTGTGATTTCAATATGTTTTTATTTTTATCATTTATTTAAATTTGATTGGTACTCTTGAATTTTAGTGGAATCTGCCAATGATCTCACAGCATACAAATGTTTCCTCCTGAAATGTGGCCTAGGTCAGTAATCAGTCTCCTGTTATGATTTATAGTAAAAAAGCCTTATTCCTTCAGTAGAATACTAACTCATTGGTTAACATGTAAAAAATTACATATTAGGAATAATTTAATATTTCATTGGATCTTTGATCTCATTGATGTGGCTACATCTTCCTTTGGTGCAGATTGCAACACATTCAAGTTTCCTCATCTTCTGTAATTTTGGTTCAGGTATTCTTCTGTTCATAGATAGTTTACTCAATATACTTATAATTTTTCTTTAGTTGTTTTTTTTTTAATACTACTACATTAAGATAACAAGGGAGCATTCAGATTGTTCATGTTATTCCTTATTTTATCCTTTTTTGGGCTTTTTTCCTTTTCTGTCTACATATATTTTAAATACTATTTCAGCCACTTTTTTTTGGCATGTAATTAACTATTAGTAATCTACTGTATCTTATTTAGGCCCATCTTGCATCTCTCTATTGCCCTTTAGGTGAATCACAATTTTGATTCATTAGATATTATGGCACTCCATTATTCATGATCATGTAACATCATTAGTAGAGTGCTATACTGGATCTGTGATCTCATAGTTATTTATATTCCTCATAATGATGTATATTTTACTCTCCATGATTCCTCATTGCTTGCATCTCTCATCCATGTACCCCCATAAACTTGCTACAGGAATCCTTCCAAAATTCTGAACTTTCCTTGAATTTAGCTGGCATAAGGATACAGTAGAGCATTTGGGCTAGCTATTGATTATTCTTTGATCTGGACTATATTTTATTCTGGACATGCAATTTTTTGATGATGACTTTTATGCTACATTTGCTTTTCTCAAGAAAAAATTTTAAAATAATATGTTGTAGCTTATTCATACACACTATATGACTCTGTATTCCTTCTGAGTGACCTTCAACTTCAAGTCTTCAAAGACTAGAGTATTATAAGGCTTATTATAGTCTTCTGCAGAAGAATATTGGGTAGAAATGAAATGGGTCTTTGTTTTAAGAAGAAACTTGAAGTCATTAAAAAAAAGCAATCTAGTAAGTTCCTTTTTTTTTCCCTCTGAGGCTGGGGTTAAGTGACTTGCCCAAGGCCACACAGCTAGGAAGTATTAAGTGTCTGAGATCAGATTTGAACTCGGGTCCTCCTGAATTCAGGGCTGGTGCTCTATCTACTGCCCCACCTAGCTGCCCCAGTAAGTTCCTTTTTAAAAGACATTTTATTGATAGCTTTTGGTTTTCATCCTCCAAATTATCTCTTGTAATCTTTGCCTTTCTCCTCCTATAGAGGTGTTCTTCATAACAAATAATTTTTTAAAAAAGTTGAGAAAAAACTCAATAAAAGTCATCAATAACCCCTCTCCCCAAATCTGGTATTAATTTCCATATTACATCAGCTCAGCAGTGATATCCTCTGCACTTTCCGTATCCAGAGACCCTTTCCCTCTGTAAAGGAATAGGAGGAAGGTTATCTTCTTTCTCTTCTTTGGGGCATATTCTTTGTAATTTTAAAAGTTATTTTTGATTGTTTTTATTTCCTATTTAGAAAGTTGTAATTTTTATGTGTATTATTTTCTTTATTTGGTTTACTTCATTTTCCATGACTTTCTGTATTTATCATTTATTATAGCATAATAATATTAATATGCTGCAATTTGTTTAGACATTCCCCACACAATAGGCATCTACTTGATTTCTAGTTCTTTGCTATCTCAAAAACAGCTCTTATAAATACTTTTGTATATTTTGAGTCAACCTCACTATCTATTTGTAGTGTCTTCCATAAACACAAGCACACACACACATTTTTTTTGTGTATGCATATCATTAACAAAGAATTGCATGCCCAGAATAAAAGATGGTCCAGATCAAAGAATAATCAATAGCTCACACACATATATAATTATCAATAGGCAGTCCAATTAACTGGATAATATATCTGGATAGTAGGTAATCTTCCACTTGGTTTTCTATTTTTAGTTATTTAAATAAAACTTTTTGAGTAAATATAGATATAATTTAGGAGGAATTATACTATTTTATAATCAGATACAATTAGAATAATGTTCTCTATAGAAAGGAACATCTGGATTACCACACCATTCATATATAACTTCTATTTGAACTTTGTTCTAGGCATCTTCAACGACAATGGTAAATATCTTAAATGTGCATATACCCTCCTTTTCTTATGCTTCACTAAAATATTGTCAAAGTTATCTATTTGTCTTATCTATTAACTAAGGAATCTTTTAAGACCTTAACATTTCCTACCAGCATTATGTATCAACATTAACAGTTAAACAACAGTTAAACATTTTTGTAGATTGAGCTATGCAGTTTTTGTTCCCTTTTAATACATAGTAATCTTTTTATTTAAAAACAATTTTATTTACCCTTGTTTCAGAATTTTATCTTGAATAGAATAGATTGATTTGAGTTTCAGTTACAGTGCAAGTCCAGGTATGTGACTCATTGATCTTTGAGAACAAAGACTATATCTTACTTAAAAAAAATAATTGTAATGCCTTGCAAAAAGAAATAAATCTGAGGACAGAAGTAGGTAAGAATCTAAGAACTAAACATATTCATTTTAGTTTTGGTACAGTAGATTAATGTGGTTATTTGGTCAAATATCATGTTTGATCTGTCTTTGTTTGCTAATATGATAGAAACTGATCCATGTGCAGAGGATATCACTGCTGAGCTGATGTAAATTCCTTATGTAAAAGAGTCTGGAGAGCTTGCTTCTAGGAGAGTCATGATGTGGGATGGAAGTGCCTGGAGTGACTGTGAAGCATTAATAACAGACTTTCTGTAACTGGTTCAAATAAATCTGTGAGCCACATGGTTAGAAGTTTTTATTTAAACTTGGCTGAGTGTGCTGGAACTGGGCATCTTAAGAAAGCTACACTCTGATTGTTGGATTCCTTTGCTGCTGCCATCCAATGAGAGACAAATGGACAGTGAGTCCTTGAGGGCCTTCTCCTCTCTGAGGACATGTCGTCTTGTGAATACAAAACTATGTTCTTGTCCTTCTTTGGCATTTGTTCCTTTCTGTTTTAGATGAAGGGAGAACAATATGTCGGCATCCCAATGCCTAAATTTTGTGGCCAGTTACATGTTAATGCTTGGAAGAGCAAGAAGTGTCCTGCAGGCATGACCTTCAAAGCAATCCCCTTGTAGCTGAGACAAGGACTCATTTGGCTTTTGGATGTGTATGTGGCAATAACAATGCCATATGGGAAATGAACTAAGAATGAACTCAGTCTCCTCAGAGAACATGATAGTGTTGGAAAAAATGTGCTCTGAGATATAGGGTCAAAATGTTTATACAGTTAATATTTCTATACGTATGAAATCTTTTTGTAAAAGTTATTTGATAGAATGGCCAATTAAATTAGAATGTTACCAACCAGTATCTATCAGTGAGAGGAATGCAATTGGTAGGTGTTTGAATTGATGGCAATAGAGAAGATATACTCTAAATTACTCACAGTACCTCAAGAATGCCAAGGAGGAGATCAGGGTAGCCAGATACTGGTCTTGTGATCTATAGTACATCCACTATATCAGTTTTGCTGACTTGGTAGTACCAGTAATACTTAGACATATCTCAGCTGATGATAATAAATGGCTATTGTCTTTAGAAAAGGACATTGTGCTCATAATCTAGCTGACTGTATATTATTTACTGCTCAGTAATTATTCAGTTTTGACTCTTTTATCTGGGGCCTTGAGTGTCTTGTCTGGTAGAGTGGGTAGAAGTAAATCTAATTGTAAACACTATTTGACTTGTGGTGTTAGTGATTTCTTCAAAATGATCCAATAAACACTTATCTTTTGCTTTGTTGGAAAGTCACATGCATCATTTGACATTTTAGTTTATGAATATGTCATCTTTCAGTGCTTGCTAGCTGTTGCGTACAGGTCATTTCATCCTATAGAATCAATGAAAGCTTTGGCTTACTCTGTCCACTCTTTAATAAATCCATATCAAACATCTTTACAATATTAGAAAAAGATTGCAATGGAAGTAAAAATGAGAGTAAATCCTAAACACACAATAATTAACCCTTAAAAAACAATTAATGGGGCAATTCATTGGAAATCACACCTTCAAAAGGACAATAGACTGAATCAAAGAAAATTTGTCATTGAATGACATTTGATGGTCACTCAAAAGCCTGAAGTTATTTTAAGGAAGTAAGTATAAATATTAAGCAAATTAGAAGAATGCATATATAGAAGAATACAAAGATACAATAGGCATATTATCATAGATTCACAAGCACATTATGTTTGAAAGGGGGAAGATGCTGAAAAATTTTGTAGGTCAAATCCCATTACAATAAATTCCATTGTACTAGACAATGTTTATCTAGAAAAGAAGCATACAATGAAATATTCAGCTCTATAGCTGACACCAACTGTAGTGAAATGTCAAAGTGATGAGAATTAACTACATGATCCCTTCAAATTCTATGAATGGGCAAAAAGACAGCTTCAATGTAGGTGAATTCAGTGTGATGTATTTGGGTCATAGCAATGTGAACTAGGATTTAAAGCAATGCTTTTTGTTTTTAGAAAAATATATTGTGTCTATGGTTAAGAACTACCTTGATGCCTATATTATTTATGAGTCATTGGCTATTTGGTTTTGACTTGTTGGGGGAATGGGGTGTAATAGGGTCTTGAGTGTCTTGATTTTGGTATTTTGGCATATGGAAGTGATCTTGCCTTCCTGAAGTATTTTCTGAGATATAGTGTCAAAATGTTTATATATGCAATCTTTCTATACCTATGAAATCTTCTTATAAAAGTTAATTGATAGAAGGGTCTAATTAAATTAGAATGCTCCCAGTCAGCATCTGTTAATGAAAGGAATGTATTTGATAGCTGAGAAAGAAAAAAGGAAAAGGCTCAGACAGAAATGGACTATATTTTCTTTTTGAGAACCATTCTTGCTGAGTACGGAGGGGAGCATCACTTGGCTTCCTGATATGAAATTCTTTGGTCATGGTAACCCATGAACCAGAGAAAAAGGCAAACTAATTCTCAGTTATATATGGCCTAATTCTGTTTCTGCTGTGATGGAGAGAATATTAATAAAGACATGTTTTTTAAAACTATATAAACATATATTTATATGCCAGTATTCTAAATTTCTAGTGATCAATGAATAGACATACTATTGGAGAAACTGAATGTTTTTGATCTTAATATGCTCTCAAAAATATAATTATAAGACAGACAATGTCTTAGATCCAAGTACTGGAAAAAACTTACCTTCCTCTCATCTGGGTTCATGATTATTCTTCTTGCATCACCAATGTAACAATATAAGGATAATATATATATAATTGTTCCTTCTTTCTTCTTTGTTTTATTGTACTATCCTGTGAGATAGCAATGCTAAAGTAGAGGAAGCAGCAAAATAAGCAAACATGACTGGGATGCTATAGCAATTGGGACCAAACTAGGCCCTGAATTATGGCAGCTACTATCTTCCATATGCCTGTAGACTTGAGAGTTGACAGAAAGGCTGCATTCTCTGTTTTCCCATTAATACATGAATCTAGACAAAAAAGATAAAAAGATAATAAATATCACCTTGTAAGGTAATGTTTTTTTAAACAAAGTATTAGATTTTCCATTTGCAAAACCATGATATGATACTATTGATATGCTGTAGTTTTTTGTCATTGCACAAATTTAAAAATTGTGACCAACAAACATCATTTAAAATGATTGAGATTGATGGAATTCCATATAAAATTGTATTTTTTCAAAATCTAGACTCTATAGCATGAAACATAAAGCCAAAGAAGCCTACCAAATCAAGATATATATGATGGGAGCAAACAACATGTTTTAACAATATTCTAGGATAGTAGAATATAGAGTGACCATCTATTCAAAGAAGTAGTGTTAGGACCAAGAAAATTAAGATTCAGTGTTATTTGTAAACTTCACAGGTTCTGAAAAATGAAAATAAAAATAAAGATAAGAAAGATTTAGATCATCTATAAATACAAAATGCATTTTGCATTATTGAAAAAAGTTTAATGATATTTGGGATTTACTATAACATTTTGAGATTAATATTACTAAAGATGATTAACGTGTTCTTGGATATCCTTGTAGGAATAATATAATAAAAAAAGAAATAAGCAGATATTAAGCACCTATTGGATTCCAGGCACTATATACTGTGTTAAATATTTTAATGTACTTAGAACAAAAGATTGGGCTATAATATTCTTTATGTTCTGACAAAGATAAAATTACATAAAATTATGTATAAGTTCCCAGTTGATAGTTCAAACTGGAAATAGCATTTTACTCTTTGATTTCACTGTTATAAGGAACTCCCAGTTAGGAGATTCCTTCTGCTAATGCAGATTTGCACCTGTTCTACAATTATTAGTCTTGGGAATTACCTGGGACACTGAGAAATTAAGTGACTTACCTCAGATCTTGTACCAAGTTATTATATGCCAGAGATAGAACTTGAAACTATATATGCCTGTCTCTCACATCTGTTCTCAGTGCACTTCACCAGTGTTTCTCATTAAATGAGGGGACATCAGATTCTATATGATCCAAGTCCCTCATTTTGTAGTTATGGAAACTGAAGTTCAGACTAAAGTATCTTGAGTCTTTCCCAAGATCACATGGGAAATTAGTGGCCGGCAGGGGACATAATCTACTTGACTCAGTGCACTGCTCTTTTCAGTATTGGCAACTAGGTGGCGCAGTGGATAGAGTGTGAGCTTGAGTCCAGAAGAGTCATCTTTCTGAATTAAAATCTGACCTCAGACACTTATTGTGACACTGAGAAAGTCATTTAATCCTGTTTGTCTCAAATTTCTCATCTATAAAATGAGCTGGAAAAGGAAATGGCAAACCACTCCATAATCTTTGCCACATAAATCCCAAATGGGTTTGAAGAATCAGATATGACTGTAAAACAACTGGACACTTTCCAGGATACCTTTTAAATCTCATATAACAAATTCATAATTGTGAATTCTAGACTACTCTTACCAATATTTGTTTATATATGTAACACTGATTAACCTGACCCTTACTGCCTGAAAGCCATGAATGTTGTTACATGCTCTGTAGCAAAGAGAATTGGAGAGGGGGAATCTAGGTTCTTCCCAGATGGCCTCAATATCCATGGATGGTGTTCACACAAGTGTAGGAGGTGTTTCCTAGGACCAAGTTCCATTAAGCCACTAAGAGTCAAATTAGCTTTTATAAAAAGTTTTTTTTTTCCTCTTGTAGCATTATATGCAATTTGGCTGGGAAGGTTATTCTTGGCTGTAAGTTAATATACATTACCTTCTGGAATATCATATTCCAAGTTCTCTACACCTTTATGGTAGTAACTGCTAAATCATGTTGATTCATTCCCCAGCACTTGGATTTTTTCTTTCTGTTTGCTTGCAATATTTTTTCTTTGACTTGGGACTCTGATAAATTAATTTTAATAAAACAAAATTTCTATTTACTTCAAAGGTATGATACAAATATGTGGGCTTTCTTTCCAACATGTAGAACAATATAATCTTACCCAAGGTAGCTAGGTAGCCCAGGAAATAGAATTCTGGGTCTGGAGTCAGGAAGAACTGAGTTCAAATGTGATTTTAGACACTTACTAGTTGTGTAATCTTGGCCAAATCACTTAATCTCTGTTTGCCTTAGTTTCCTTAAATACAAAATATAGATAATAATAGGGTTGTTGAGAGCAACAAATGAGATAATATTTGTAAAACACTAAACCCAACATCTGGTACATAGTAGGTACTAAATTAATGCTAGCTGTTACTACTACTACTACTACTACTACTACTACTACTACTACTACTACTACTACTACTTCTACTACCATCACCCACTACTACTCACTACCACTACTACTACAACACTACTACACTACTATTACTACTCTACTTCTTATTACATTGTACCACTTCAGTCTCTGGAGAGGGGATAGGGATTAGAAGTGCGGTTTAATTCAATTCCTATACAGAATAGTTCCAGTTTCAAGGCCAACCTTCCTCTCAATATTAAGAATTTTAGAACTAGGATTCTGGGAAGGATGGTATAGTTAGTCAATTTAGCAGAGCATTGTTCCTCCTCAAAAGTTTATTTTGCCTCTATATTACTGTCACTCTTAACAAATCCTCCTTTTTATCACCCCATTTTTTTCTCATCACCTTCCCCTTCTATTTCCTTATTGGGTGAGATAGGTTTCTATATACAACTGAGTATTTGTGTGTGTGTGTGTCTGTGTGTATTTTTCCCTCTTTGAATCAATCCTGATGAGAGAGAGGTTCCCTACTATTCCAAAATCCCCTTGACAAAAACTTTCCCCTGTGTTCCTCTTTTAAAACAAAAAAACAAAAATTCCCCATTCTATTTCTCTCTCCCTTTTTTTCCTATAGCATCCCTCTTTTTCACCTCCTAATTATTTTGGAGAACATTTCAACATAATCAACTTACACCCATATCATCTATCTATGCAACTCCTTTTAACTTCCCTGATAATGATACAGTTCTTTAGAATTAAAAGTATCTTCTTCCCATATAGGAATATAAATAGTTTAACCTTATTGAGTCTTTTATGATTATACTTTCATGTTTACCTTTTTTTTGCTTCTTTTGAGTCTTGAATTTGAATGTCAAAATTTCTATTTAATCTAGTCTTTTCATAAGGAACACTTGAAAGTTCTCTGTTTCTTTATTTATTCTTTCCCCTGAAGGATTATATTTATTTTACTGGGTATATTATTCTTGTAATCTTATTTATCCAATATTTTGTAATGCCACCCCTTTTGATTTTCAGATGATCCTATTCTATGCCCTGTGTTCCTTTAAAGTGGAAGCTTTTAAATATTGTGTTATTATGTCTGTGGCTCCTTAATATTTGAATTGTTTCTTTCTGGCTGCTTGAAGTATTTTCTCTTTGACTTAGAAGCTCTTGAATTTGGTTTTACTATTCCTGCATTTCCTATATTTTCATTTTGGGATCTCTTTTAGAAGCGTTCAATGTATTCTTTCAATTACTTTTTTAACCTCTAAGTTCTAATATATCAAGAGGGGTTTTTTTGATAATTTTTTGAAACATGATGTCTACGCTCTTTTTTTGATCATGACTTTCAACTAGTTTCATAATTCTTAAATTATCTCTCCTCAATATATTTTCCAGGTCAGTTTTTTTTCCAGTGAGATTCTTTCACATTTTTTTCTTTTCTTTTTTTATCTTTCATTGTTTCCATGTGTTCTAATTTTAAGGCATTATTTTCTTCAGTGAATTTTTGTGCCTCTTTTTACATTTGACCGATCATGCTTTTGAAATAGTTCTTTTTTCAATGAATTTTGACTTTTAAAACTATTATGCCTGTTCTGTTGTTTTTTTTTTTTGTGTTGTTTTTCTCAACATTTTGATACCTTTTTTTTTTTTTTTACCAAGCTATTAATTCTTTTTTCAAAATTGTCTTGCATCTCTTATTTCTTTTCTTATTCCTTCCCCCCCACTATTACCTCTTATCTCTGTCTTTTAGTCTTTCAGAAATTCTTGTTGAGTTTGTGTCCAATTAGCATTTCACTTTGAAGCTTCTTCTGAGTTTATGTCCTGGTCTTCCCTGTTTCCATAATAACTTTTTGTGATCAAATTCTTGTTGTTGTTCTTTGCTCACTTTTCAAACATGTTTTTCCATTTTAAAACTTTTGTTAAAGGTGGCATTTGCTCACCCACGTATGGAGAGGTACTTCCGAAGGTTCAGACGTTTCCATGGTGCTGTTTTCAGAGTTAATTCTGGGGTTCTGAAAGTTTTTAGTGTGTGTGGTATGATGTCAGAGAGATGTGGTCTCTGCTCTCCTAGTTGTGCACTATGAAGAACATGAAGGACCATTGTTCTTCTGCTGCTGGTACTAGCATGTCTTTTCATGTTGGAACTATAACTAAGTCCCTTGTGACGATGACACTCTGGAACTAGAACCCAGAACTGCAGATAGATAATAGAATTGCCAATCAACCCCAGCCATACCCAGTGCTAGCAAAAGATGCCCTATAATCTCTTTCTGCCTAATTGTCTGACCCTCTAATAATCCTTGGGCTCAAAGCTCCTAAGACGGGTGCTATACCTGCCAATGTTGCTGCTCCCACATGTATGCTGTCTGTTCAGGCCTACAGCCAGGTGTCATAGACTTCTCTTGCTGACTTCCTGAGTTTTCTTAGGCAAGAAACATATCTTATTTGGACCTATTGTTGGTTCTTCTACTCCAAAATTTGATTTGAGTTGTTCTTTTATAGTTGCTTGGAAAGGAATGCTGAGAGAGTTTTGTTAGGCTGCTGCCTCTAATCTGACTCCTAAATTTTACCTTTTTCTAGGCTTATTTCCTATGGCCCATGAAATATTTTTTTTAAAAAAGTATGTAAAATATTGGGTAAATAGGAGGATTTGCTCAAGAAAAAAGAAAACAACAGAGGTGATGTAACAAGTTCATCTTTAAGTTATTCAAAAACATTTTTTTTTCTTATTTCCTTCCCTCCAATCACCAAACAGCCATGGATCTATTTTTCTTCTGCAGAGTTTTAAAAGTCATTCTCTAATAAGACAGGATTTACTCTAAGGTTTTTAGTATTTAAGCCCTCAGTCCTTGACCTCTAATAGTAGCCATTCAGGATATGTTGGGAAATATGATTCCGAACAAAATCATTTCAGTGACATGACTGTGTTATGAAAACATGTTGACATTCCTAGCAAAATTTGTTAAAATAGCTTATGACTGATCTACATAATGAAGGCTTGATTCCATTTGCTGTACTCAAATAATTTTTCTTGTTTCTAGGACAAGCCTGCTTATTTGCAGCCATTCAAATAACTAAATATTCAAAAAAGTATCCAAAATTTATCTTAATGTTATTGGATTGGAAATTGCACAAGTCTATCATTGGCATTATATTTTTATGGATCTTATAGATTTATAGATTATACATTTGTTTCTTGGGATGGATAGATTGCAAAAGAGACTTTTGATTTCTCCAAATTTAGTGACTGCCAGAAAACAATAATTATAGTTCTTGCTTATAAATCTTCATAAAGTTTATGAAATTCTTTACACATATTATCTTATTTAAATATTATAATGATGCTATAATTCTTATCATTCAAGTGAAGACAGAGAGGGCAAGGCTCATTTAACTCGATTTCTTAATTTAAATCTTGTGCCTTTTTGATTACATTTACTCACTGGATTACAGATAATTGATCATATGATCATAGATTCAAAAATATAAGGGATGGCAGGTGTCCTTCTAATTCAGCACTTTTTGATAGATGAGGAAATTGAGATCTTGTAAGCCTGAATATTTGGGTTTCTTTGAATTTTATTGTCCAGAAATAATATGATTGTGTAAATGAATTAAAAACTACTTAACTGACCAATCAGATTCAAATTCATAATTGATAGGGAATTATGAAGTTAATTTTAAAACATTTGTAATGTCAACAATTTCCTTTTGAAATTTTTTCCAATGGAGTTGGCCAGAAGATGCTGACAGTTTTTCCCCCCTCAAAAGTACACCATTTCTAGTATGGTAGAAATTAGGCACAGACCTACACTTAATACCATATACCAAGATAAGATCAAAATGACTCCATGATTTAGGCATAAAGAACGAGATCATAAATAAATGTGAGGAATATAGGATTGTTTACCTCTCAGACTTGTAGAGGAGGAAGGAATTTGTGACCAAAGAAGAACTAGAGATCATTATTGATCACAAAATAGAAAATTTTGATTACATCAAATTAAAAAGCCTTTGTACAAACAAAACTAATGCAAATAAGATTAGAAGGAAAACAACAAACTGGGAAAACATAAAGGTTCTGATAAAGGCCTCATTTACAAAATATAGAGAGAATTGACTCTAATTTATAAGAAATCAAGCTATTCTCCAATTGATAAATGGTCAAAGGATATGAACAGACAATTTTCAGATGATGAAATTGAAACTATTTCCACTCATATGAAAGCGTATTCCAAATCACTTTTGATCAGAGAAATGCAAATTAAGACATCTGAGTTACTACTACACACCTGTCAGATTGGCTAAAATTATAGGAAAAAATAATGATGAATTTGGAGGAGGTGTGGGAAAACTGGGACACCGATGCATTGCTGGTGGAGTTGTGAATGAATCCAACCATTCTGGAGAGCAATCTGGAATTATGCCCCAAAAGTTATCAAACTGTGCATATCCTTTGATCTAGCAATGCTACTACTGGGCTTATATCCCAAAGAAATACTAAAGAAGGGAAAGGAACCTCTATGTGCCAAAATGTTTATGGCAGCCCTTTTTGTAGTGGCTAGAAATTGAAAAATGAATGGATGCCCATCAATTGGAGAATGGTTGGGTAAATTGTGGTATATGAATGTTATGGAATATTATTGTTCTATAAGAAATGACCCACAGGAGAAATACAGAGAGGCTTGGAGAGACTTACATGAACTGATGCTGAGTGAAATGAGCAGAACCAAGAGATCATTATACATTCACAACAGATGTATTCTGATGTAAGTGGATATCTTCGACAAAGAAAAGATCTAATTCAGTTCCAACTGATCAATGAATCAGTTACAACCAGAGAAGGAAATGAGTGTAAACTGTTTGCATTTTTGTTATTTTTACCTTCTGAATCCAATTCTTCCTGTGGAACAAGAAATTCAGTTCTGCACACATATATTGTATCTAGGATATACTATAACATATTTAACATGTAATAGACTGCCTGCCATGTAGGGGAAGGGATGGAGGGAAGGAAGGGAAAAAGCAGAACAGAAGTGAGTGCAAGGGATAATGTTGTAAAAAAATTATCCATGCATATGTACTGTCAAAAAAAAGTTGTAATTATAAAAAAAGTACACCATTTCTCCAAATACATGTTAAAAATAGCCTTCAACAGTTTTCTTTGTAATATTGTATCCCAAACTTCTCCTTTCTTCTGCCATTGTTTCTCCAAGATAGCAAGCAAACTGGTACTATATATGCACAATAATTGTAAACATACTTCCCCAATTAGTCATGTTGTGCAAGAAAAATCAGACCAAGAGGAAAACCATGAGAAAGAAAAAGAAAACAAATAGACAATAACAACAAGAAGGTAAAAATATGCTTTGACTCATACACATTCTTCATAGTTCTTTCTCTGAATGCAGATGACACTTTTCATCCCAAGTCTATTGTAATTATCTTGGATCACCACATTTCTGAGAAGAGCTAAGTCTATCATAATTTATCATCACATGATCTTGCTGTGATTCTGTGTTCTCCTGGTTTTGCTTACTTCACTCAACATCAGTTTATGTAAGTTTTCCCAGGCTTTTCTGAGATTGGACTGTTCATCATTTCTTATAGAAAAATTATATTCCATTAATTTCATATATTATAATCTATTCAGTCATTCTCTAATTGATGGGCTTCCACTCTATTTCTAGCTCCTTGCCACTACAAAAATATTTGTTACAAACATTTAAAAAATATTTTACTTTCATTGTGAAACTTCTAGAACTTCTAGAAGGATCATACCATATTAAGAACTGCATGATTTCATATAGGGAAAAATAGTTTTAAATTTTTATTTTTTCTATCAGATTCTGTGTCATTGTTCATTGAAAAGGGAGCTGAACTTGAATCCTGTTTCTTTGAGGGCTCAATTTTTTCATTTATAAAATGAAAAAGTTAGACTAACTAAAATTAATTAACCAATGTAAAATCCCTTTGAGCTTTAAATCTAAGATCCTAGGTTTTATAAGTTGTTAATAGATGAATAGTCTATATTAAATGAACTTATGCATTAAAAGTTAGCACTTGAGACATATTTGAAATTTTGTTTGAATTATATGTAAGGAATACTTTTCAAAAATGTTCTAGGAAGCTTTATTTCTTTTAAGGGGAGTAAAAATTCAGGGCTAGTTTGATGTTTTGTGGATACTTAACCTTTAATAGGACAGAAATTAGGATAATTATTAATGGGGTTTTTGGATAGATTTGTAATTGAAATTGGAGGAGTTTGGTACCCTAAGTCCTTTTCTGAGAGAAAGGGTAGAGGAATTCATTACTTCATACATATTGAGAACATAGGCTCTCATAAATTTATAACCTTTCATACTATAACCTAGAATGTGACTACTGAAGTGATTGATTGAATAAGTCATCATAAAATCAAAATATGATGTTTCCCTAACTGGTAAAATGAATGTTTTTATACTTACCTTATCAGAGAGTTGGTGGAACCTGACATAATGACTGATGCCATTCTTGGCAGTGTCAATTTGACAAGACATGATGCGATGAGAAAATGACCATTAGGGCTAGGCATAATTCCAGGTAAATTGGGTGTTGAGAGAGAACCTACAGATAGATATTTGAATTCTAGCCCATTTCTGGTAGTGACGAGCTGTACAGCCAAGTGCCATAGAACTCTGAGCCAAATAGGACCTTCAGATATGTACAACTCCTTTCAGAAGCTATGTGTGAGCTGTGGAAGGCAGGCTTTGGCCCATAGTCCAGCTGCATTTGGCTAGAGGGCTCACGTTACTACTAGTAATGGGCTTATATTCAAATATCTGTCTGGGTACTTGAAGTCAATGGAAATGGCCTGTGAGTAACAGAGAACAGCATTTGGCATTGCATAGTGAAGAGAGGAGCAAATGCTTAAATACTTGTTCTGCTTATGAATCTGTAGTTCAAATGTTTGCTAGTCATCCAGCTGCATCCTGGAATCTGGCAAATATCATTCCAGAGGTTTTTTTTGTATCTGTTATTTATTTTTTTGTTTGTTTGTTTTAGGTTTTCTTGGTCTTTTGTTATTCAGGTATGCATTTCACACTTTTAGGGTTTGCATTCTCCTCCTCTCCTCATGCTTATCTGAGTGAAATGTTTTCTTCTTTAACCATGTCACTGCTTGATTTTTTAAAGAGTTGACCTTGGTAGGTACAGTACCAAATCAGCAGGGTAACTTTATTGCTGTGTGGCCTGAAACATTTTCTTAAAAGCTTCAAACTTTTAAGAAAGAAATAGACACATAATGAAACAATCCATACTTTTTGATCTTACAAGTAATCTACAATAAAATTCATGATTGAGTGAATTTTTACATTTGAAAAACTAAAAATATCTGATTTATTTTTTAAATGGAGGAAATGCCCCAATTTTATTAAAAACATTAAAACTACTTAGACAGAACAAATAAGGAGAATTGTACTTCAGATTACAGTCATCTCAGTTATGACCTGCAGACACAAACAGTGATGGAGGAAAATTAATCTTTATTTATTTTTTCAAAATTTTCCTGTCTCTTTTTAGATGGTGAGGTCCATGTCCCAACTAATCCATTTTGTTTTTTACAAACTTCAGTGTACTTCCAGCTTCAATTCCAGTCCACCTGTTCATTTGACATTGTTGACCAAGTAGTAGTGACTTTGGGTGACTGGGCTTGGCTGACTTGGAACTGGCAGCTAGTAAGGGGTTTTATTACTTGTCCTCTGAGTCATTTCTTCCCTCATTCCTTTTTTATTTTTGCCAAAACTCTGTATAAACAAGAATCCATTGCTTTATATGTCAGTGGTCACATAATTGTAAACCTTTTACGTGACTCAGTTACCGTTATGTGGCTTTATTTTATTATTTTCTTTTGGGGGATGTGTGAAGTAAGTTTTAGCAGCAGAAATAAATGTTTGTACTATGAGTACAAAACCTCTCTGCCAGGCACCATCACAGTGAATGAGAAACAATTAAAGGTGATATCATTTTCCCATCCTGGAGATTTTCAAGCAGAGACTAGATGGTCATTGCTTCATGATGTCACAGAAGAGATTATAAAGCAGGAGGTAAGAGTTAGAATAGATGATCTCTGAGTCCCACTTCAATTGTGAAAAGCTAGGATAGTTGGAAGATATTTCTATTAAGAACTCTGCTGAAAGAAAAAAATATATTGCACTTTATAGCTCCCTTTAAACAATTTAATAACCTCAACAACTTTTTGATATGTTTGCTACTGCATTAATTCAATATTCAGCAAATACATACTGGAATTAAGACTTTGACTAAATGGGGGAAACAAACAAATGAAACAAAATATTTTTGTGACTTTGCTTAAGTACATACAGAAAGATCTAATTTGAATACTTTTTTGTGGGGGGACTTAAGAATGGAGGTTTGAAAAGCACATGTATGGAACTTATTTGCAACTTTTTGAATCTTTTTTAAAAGGTTATATTAAGCCTAATAAAAGTGAGTTTGTTTTTCTTTCCTTCTTAATGGGAGAGAGAAGGAGGGAATTTGGAATACAAGTAAAACTATAAAAGGAAACAGAAAAAAAAGTGCCATTAACAGTCAAAATTGAAGAGCGAGTTCCCAGGACATCCTTAATCTAAGAATACTTATTTTAAAATGAACTTTCTATAGCCAGTGTAAAAAGGAGCCATACTGCTTGCTCCTTGATTTATCATATGGATGTGTATTTATACACACATGTATATTTGATACAACCATATTATGTTGTTCATCATTATAAGGCTTTAAATATACTGGATTGAATCATGTATTCCAGAGGTCTCATAGAAAGATGATTGATCTGGCAGAAAATTGTACTATTTTGAATATTAGGAATCTAGGTTAAAGATATGCCATTTGCAAGCTTCATATTTTTGAGGTCTACTTTCTTCCTGTTAAATGTAGAGTTGGGGTAGGTTGGACTAGGTTATCCTTAGGGTTCTAAACAGCTTTAACATCTTAATGCTTTATAGGAGAATCACATAGAGTAAAAACCTGCTTTAACAAGGTTATACCACAGTATAAGTTTTATCCCTCACTACCAGATTTTCCAGGCAGTAACTCCAGTTCAGGAGATAATTAGAATTTTTTTCAGTGGACTGTGAAAGTACCTTAACAATTTTTTGGCACTAAATATTTCAACAATATTGTGACACTGAATGAATAGGACAGACTTAATCAAGCTATGATAAAATACAGACAGAAGTGATATGTTTATTAAAGAAAGAGTTGGGTCATTTTCCACTTTGAGTGAAGTTCCCTTATATGAATAGTATATTTTTCATATCTCTGGAACCAAATCATGAAAGTTTGATTTTAACTAAGATGTATCATAATTGGTTAAGGCCCAGGAAGTGGGATAATTTTCTATTCATGGCATAAACTACCTTGAAGTAATTTCTCTTTCTTTAGATTACTTGCTAATTGACATGTTTCCTGAGTAGCACTGTGATGATTACTCCATGCTTCATCATTAGGAACTTGAAGTTAAAATTACAGACAGTCAGGTTCTCTTAGTATCAGCCAGCTACAAGGAAGTAAGGGAGTGTCCTGAGAAGCGACAGCTGTGTGCTTTAGCTGTTGGGAATTTCAATAGAAATCTTGATAGTAGACTCAATCCTATAATTTGTGGCTGATGAAATGTGGGAAGAGATGGAATACAGAAAGGATTTGCTTTTAACATTTAAGTAGAATCATTGAGTCAATATTAATTAATAGAGCATAGAGGAAGAGACCAATATCCCCTTGCTCTCAAGGTGATTTGTAGGCTATAAGAGTGCTCTCTAGAATTCTTCTGAGGAGCTTCTTCACTTTGTTTCCTTTTGTTCTCCTATATCTTTCCCTAAATATACTTCTTTCTTCAGATCTTGTGTCCTTTTATCCCATCTTCATTATTCTGAGTAGAAGAAGGAGGTAGTGCTAGTTTCCAGGTTATTATTGACCAACAAATTTACCAGTTATTGTAGATGTGGTGCTGGGTGAATATTTAGGAAAGGAAAGCCAAGAGCTAGAACTACAAAGAGGCAAAGAAGAGAAACATAAAGAAGCATGGAAATAATGAACTCCAGATTTCTTACATGATCCTTACATTTACCCTATAGCCGAGCCCCACTATGGCTTACTCACTGGGCTTTTTCTCTTTCCCCAATCCTGTCCCTGCTGGGCTGGACAATAAGCAACATTCTCACTGTGATTTCTCTGATAGTGTAGGTTTTTTATACTTTTCTTCCAGATTAATTCAATTTAATCTAATAAGGATTTATTTAGCATCTATTGTGTGCTAGTCATGGAAAATACCAAGTAAATTTTTCCTTCATGGAGTTTACATTATATTTGGAGTGGAAAATGGATTTTAGAAATATGTACACAAATTAAGTACAACCTGAACCCAGGCTGCTCCCCACCTATTTTATTCTGTGCTGGTAAGAAATAGATCTGATTCTGGAGTTTGACCCACTAGAGGGTTATTAGATATCTCTCTTTGGTTTGTTTCTCTGCCTGGAGTAACTCCAGAAAGATTTCTAATATATTTATGGTATGGGCTGGATTTATGTTTTCCCAAATGTAGGTAACAGGATCTCTACTTCTATAGAAACATTCAAGATATCAATATGGATATTGAAATAATCTTTATTTCACTCCACATAAAATCGGAGCATGTAAACACACCCCAAACACAAGAATTAACTCCTATGCTTCCTTTTACTTCATAGAAAGGAGTTAACCTTCAGGTTTGAATCAGGGTAACAAGTTGATATCCTTATCGTCCTTAACAACTTGAATCTTATATTTCTGCATAGTCCACTCAATATTCCCAGTACCATCTTGTGTGTGTGATTTGATGGTAGAATTCTCATCTGACATGGAGAAGCATAAATTTAATTACTTGCCCAAGCACCTTTCTTCTCTGCATTTTTTCAAGCAGTGTGGTAAGATAGAAAGTTTAGTGGTTTTAAAATCCAAAGCTCTGGATTTAAGTATTGGTTCTGATATGAGCAAGTCATTTAATGTCTCTGTTTCCTCACCTATAAATGGGAGCATAAACCATAGATAAAAAAGTCTATGTTTAGATTTTAAACATAATTCAGGTAAACATATCCTTCTAATCAAATCGACCCTGTCAATGTAACTTGTCTGTTTTGCTTTCTAAGTTGGATGTTTCCTAGGAAACTAGGTAGATTAATCTCTTTTTCTAAGAATAACATAGTGCCAGGAAATCCTGTTCTCTCTTTTGAATAATTGTCCTTGATTGTTTTTTGGTCATACCATAGTATTATTTCATGTAAGGAATATTACAGGTATTCAAGTAAGGCACACTTCAGAAGTAGGAGACTCATGTATGTGCTTAAGCTGGAAAGTACAGGTTCCATAAAATTAATGTCATACTAAGACAAAAATGTTCTATAATATAACCTTTGAAAACCACTACTGTAGAAGATTCAATTAAATCTGGGAACTTTCTAGTTTGAGATTATTCCATGAAGGAATCACTAAGGCTAAGAACATTACTTTTGCACTGATGTCAGCAGGTACATAATCTATTTCTATTATGTGATTTTTTTTCATTTCAAAATATGTCTTTATCCTGGATGTTACCATGTCTTTAATTCTGAAAGTCCACTTTCTGTAATATTGCTCTAAGGTGGCTTGTAATTCCCAAATGCCTTTGCCCCAAGGCAGCCATTTTAGTATCTTGTAGTAGGTGACAGGTTTCTCTCATTAAGCTTTACTCTGAAACATACTGATTTGTCCTTTAAGGTGACAAGAAAGTCAAAGAGATTGAGAATATCTATTATATTGCTTTTTTAGACACAGAGAGGGGAAGTTCTTCCCCCAGGAGTGTTTACTGATGAGATCTAGTCAGCCCAGTTATCAAGACACCAGTAATATGCTCACAATGCATAGGAAAGTCTCAGATGCCTCCAATGGCTTTGCCCCAGTAATATTAATTTTGGGGAAGAGGGATAAATCATTAAATTGATCAAGGATCCTCAAATAAATTCTTCTTAAATAAAAAAAGAAATTTCATGATGGTGTTACACCAATATTGACAATATTTCTTCAATTAATTTATATATTATATGCCATACCAATCTAATCTGATAGATAACTTTACATATTTATATATTTGACTTTATAATATATATATATATATATATATATATATATATATATATATATATATATATATGTAATAAAAAGTAGTTAAAATTGAGGGGGGCATCTTTGACAGCTTTGAAAGCTTTCTATTTCTGTGTTCAAATATAATCTTTGAATCTTAAGGAATGGAATATGAAAATATAAAAAAAAAATTTACTTTCTTATGTCCTTCTCCACCTACAAATAAGTACGGTTAAGAAAAACAAATAAATGTGTGAGCCATGTCTGAAAATGCATTCTTTATTGTCAACTATCTCATTCCTTATAGATAGGAGCCATTCTTCATCAAATTCTATGACGCTGTGGTCACTGCATTGATCAAGACTCGAAGGTCTTTTTAGCATTCTTTCTTTTACATAATTGTGGTCATTTTATACATTTTCCCCTTGGTCCTTACTTTATTATTAATTCATATGTTTGCCAATTTTCATCGTATTCATCATTTTTGTTATTATGACTCAATAATCTTTCCATATTTATGCCATATATCCATTTAAATATTGATTCATATGTTTGTCAATTTTTATTGTATTCTTCATTTTTATTATTATGATTCAATAATATTTTCATATTTAGTCTATATATCCATTTGGATTACATTGTAGTGTAACCTACACCTAGTTTTTATCAAGATTTTTGTTTGTTTGTTTGTTTTCCTACCAGTTTTTGTTGAATAGAGAGCCCTTACTCCAGTAATTAATGGCCTGTGTTTATTGAATAATATATTACTCTGTTCAATTGCTTGGGAGACTTATCTTAATTATTCCATTTACCACTTTTCCTATTTTTAAACAGCAGCAATTTTGATGGATATTTATTCATAGTATAATTTGAGGCTTGGTAATGTCAGGGCCTTTTTACTCCCTAGTTTTAAAACATTTATTTTTGAATTATTTCCTTTGAGTTTCTTGGCCTTCTGTTTCTCTAGTTAATTTTTCAAAATGATTTTCTCTAATTCTACAGTTATCTCTGGGTGTTAGATTGATATGGCACCTAAATTTATACATTAATTTAGGTAGTAACATTTTAAATATTGATGAAATTGTTATAATCCAATAGAGGAGAAAAGATGCATATGGATAGCTAAACTATCAATTAGAACATTGCAAATGTATAGTAGCTACAAAATGTGATGGAAAGAACACTATAGACCTTGAGGTCAAGAAGAGCATTTTAAGAAGGATAACATTTGATCTGGCCATTGAAGAATGGATAAAAGAATTTCAACAAATTGAGATAGTGAAAGTAGATATAATTTCATCCAATTTCATTTTATATTTTATTTCAATTCAATAAATATTTGAGTTTTCTTCTAAAAACATATACCTTCATTATAAATATCAAATATACCTTCAATTATTTGTCTTTATTTCTATAAAAATGTTCTGTCATTGCATATATAAGTGAATGAAAAAGCATTTCTGTAAATATTAATCTTATACACTGTTTACTTGTTATTGCCCCCTTCAGATTGTGAGATTTTAGGGAAAGTGTCCTTGCTTACTTAGCACAGTAGCTGGCACAGAAAAGGTGCTTAATAAATTGACCAACTGAATCCTAAGGACTATAGAAAAATAAGACAATATTTGTTCTTAGGAACTATTTATAATTTTTAGTCATATAAGTCCTAAGCTTGCAAGTTGACTCCTTGGTATTTTATGCATTGTATGTTGAATGGAATTTCTTTTTCTGCTTCTCTTCTAATCTTTTCTACATTGATTTTGTTTGTATAAAATCTTTTAAACTCACTATAATCAAATTTATCCATTCTGCATTTCATTATGCACTCTAGTTCCTCTTTGGCCACAAATTCTTTCCCTCTCCACAGATCTGAAAGGTAGACTATCCTTTATTCTTCTAATTTGCTTATAGTATTACTTTTTATGTCTAAATCATGAACACATTTTAATCTTATCTTGATATAAGGTGTTAGGTGCTGGTAAATGCCTCGTTTCTATCATATTATTTTCTAATTTTTCCAGTATCTTCTGTCAAATAGTAAGGCTTATTCCAGAAATTGTGGTCTTTGGCTTAATCAACCAGATTAGTATAGTCATTGCTTATTGTGTCTTTTCTACCTAACCTATTCTACTGATCCACTACTTTATTTCTTAGCCAGTATCAAATTGTTTTTATAACTATTACTTTATAACATTGCCTTTTAAAAAATAATTATTGCCTTTTTTCATTAGTTCCCTTGATATTCTTTATCTTTTGTTCTTCCCAATGAATTTTGTTATTTTTTTTTCTAGCTCTATAAAGTAATGTCTTGGTATGGGACTGAATAAGTAGATTGATTTAGATAGAATGGTCAATTTTATTATATTAACTTGACCTACCCATGAGCACTTGATATTCTTCCAGTTGTTTAGATCTGACTTTATTTGTGTGAAAAGTGTTTTTTTTTTTAAATTGCATTCATATAGTTCCTGGCTATGTCTTAGCAGGTAGACTCCCAAATATTTTATATTATCTACACTTATTTTAAATGGAATTTCTCTTTGTATCTCTTGTTTGAATTTGTTGATAACATAGAAACTCTGATGATTCATGTGGATTTATTTTATATCCTGCAACTTTGCTAAAGTTGTTCATTGTTTCTGGTAGTTTTTTAGTTGATTCTCTAGGATTTCTAAGTATACCATCATAATACCTATAAAGAGAGATACTTTTATTTCCTCATTACCTACACTGATTCATTTAATTTTATTCTTCCCTTATTGCTAAAGCTAACATTTCTAATACAATATTGAATAGTAATGATGATAGTGGGCAACCTTGTTTCACTCATTATTATTGGGAATGCTTCTAGTTTATCCCCATTACCTATGATGCTTACTGATGGTTTTAAAGAGATGCATATTGGATTTTATCAATTTTTTTCATCTATTGAGACAAGCATATGATTTCTATTAGATTAGTTATTGACATAGTCAATTATGCTAATAGTTTTCCTAAATTTTAACCAGCCCTGAATTCCTGGTATAAATCCTATTTGATCATCATGTGTTATTCTGGTGATAATTTGCTATAATCTCTTTGCTAATATTTTAATTCAAGATTTTTCCATCAACATTCCTTAGGGAAATTGATAAATGATTGTCTTTTTCTGTTTTGACCCAATCTGGTTAAAGTATCAGCATCATATTTGTGTCATAAAAGGAATTTGGTAGGACTCCTTCTTTCCCTATTTTCCCAAATAGTTTGCATAGTATTGGAATTAATTGTTCTTTAAATGTTTGTAGAATTCACCTGTAAATACAACTGATCTTGGAGATTTTTTCTTAGGGAGTTGATTAATAGCTTGTTCAATTTATTTTTTCTAAAATGAGACCATTTAAGTAATTTTTTTTCCTTCTCTGTTAATTTGGGGTATCTATATTTTTGTAAGAATTCATCCATTTTACTTAGATTATCAAATTTGTTGTCATACAGTTGGACAAAAAAGCTTCTAATTATTGCTCTAATTTCCTTTTCATTGGTGGAAAGTTCATTTTTTGATATTAGCAATTTGATTTTCTTCTTTACTTTTTCTAATTAAATTAACTAATGGTTACCTATTTTCTTTTTTTCATAAAACCAACTCTTAGTTTTGTTAATTAGTTCAATAGTTTTCTTACTAATCTCTCCTTTTATTTTCACAATTTCAAATTTGAGATTTAATGTTAGTAGGCTTTTAATTTGTTCTTTTTCTAGCTTTTCTAGTTGCATGCTCAATTCATTGATCCCTTTCTTTATTTTGTTCAAGTAAACTTCCAGATTTCCCCTACGAACTGCTTTGGCTGTGTCCCATAAATTTTGATATGTTGTTTCATTATTGCTATTTTTTTTTGCATGAAATTATCAATTATACCACACCATTTCTATCATGAACTGATATCTCACAGGATGAGCTTGTAGAAGATAAAGTCCCCCCAAACTAAACAAAACCTTATAAATAAAAAGTAAGAGGGACTCTTAAGATGTTCTACTTAAAAATATCTTAAAAGAAGAAAGAAATAAGGAGAAAATTTATGATCACTTATTGTAACCAAGCACTATAAATGAATATTAATTAAAGAAGATGATTAGAATAGAAAGCGGGAAGATTATGGACCCCACAAACTCATTTTGGAGACGGTAGAGTAATAAGAGGAAATAAAATAAATAAATGAAGAAACAACAATAAAGATTATCATGTAAATGAATTAATAAAGGATATAAAAGTAGAAAGGAGGGAGCCATGCTCATCAGTGGAAGTTTTTTTTTCCCCCATCAATTAGTGTAATTAGTGAAAGCAAAGCTGGATAGATACAAGGACAAAATGTTCACCTAAAATGGAGAGGGCACAAACAATACAAAAGAAGTAGGACAATCAATACAAAAGAAGAAAATAGAGAAAACACACACTTAAGAATTATAACCTTAAATGCAAAATGATTAAGTTGCTCAGAACAAAAAGATAAAATGGCCAAATTATTATGAAAACTAAATACATTTGTTCATACAATAAATTCATTTAAAAATAAATCCCATGTAGAATATAAATGAGGGATTAAGTTTTTAACATGAATCAAATGATTCCAACCTTCCTCCCCTCCAAAGTTACAGTAATATTATTGAAGAGAACAAAAATAAAAATCCATGATTATAAAAGAGATAAAAATGACATTATATTTAAATCTATCTTAGGACATGAAACAATATAATTATTAAATGAATTTATACCTAATGCATTATATCTAAATTTATAAAGAACAAATAAATTTCAAAAAATATATCAGTAACATCCATTAATTATAGGCGATTCTAATGCTGCCCTTTCAAAGATATGTAAATCTAAAAGAAACAGGGGACAGCTAGGTGGCACAGTGGATAGAGCACCAGCCCTGAATTCAGGAGGACCCGAGTTCAAATCTGGTCTCAGACACTTAACACTTCCTATATGTGTGATCCTGGGCAAGTCATTTAAACCCAGCCTTAAAAAAAAAAATCTAAAAGAAACAGACAAAAAAAGCATGAAATAGAATTTTTAAAGTTAGAGTGAAAAGGAAAAAGTATGACATCTTCTGAATTTGGACATTAAAGAACATTTCTACTTATTAACATTCCATAGTAACTATAACTATATAACACATGATCATATGTTAGGGCAAAAAGAAATCATAAATAAAACTTAAGTAGCCAGAAACATTCAATATATACTTCATGGGTAATAAATGATTGAAATTAGAAATCATTATAGGAAACAAAAACAAAATATGTAAACAAAATGAAGATAAATACTAAATAATCTAAATATAAATGAAATCAAATGTATTATTAAAGAACAGATCATAAAGATAAAAAAATAACTATGCTTTTCCAGTGGGTGAAGGGAAACAGCAAATGCATCTAATCTTCCCATTAGTATTTGATATAATTCTATAAGTAACTTTAATAACAATAAGATAGTAAGTATATTAAAAGTATACAGATTGGAAAAAAGTAGTTAGGTGACAATGGATAGAGTGGTAGGCTTGGAATCAGGAACCTCTGCATTCCAATTTGGCTTAGAATCTTACTAGATGTGTGATTCTGGGCAAGTCAACTTATTGTTTGCCTTAATCCACAGGAAAAGAAAATGGCAAATCACTCTAGTAGCTTTTTCAAGAAATCCAATAGTCCATGGGGACCTGAAGATTTGGATATGATTGAATGACTAAACAACAGCAAATAAACCTAGGAAAAAGAAAAAAAAATCTCCTTTATCTGTGTTGTTGTGGATTATTTAGAAACTTTTAGAGTATAAGTATATAAACTAATTAATAGCTTCAGTGAGGAAAAAAGATATAAAATGATTCCAACAACCAAACCTCCTAATACATAGTCAGGATTTATGTAAAATCAACTACACAATACTCTTCATATCAAATAAAGGAAGGCAAATAATCACAAAGAGATTTATTGTCACAGGTAGATGATGAAAAAATCATAAAATGACTATATTAAATAGAACAACTTATAGTTTTAAAGTTGACATGTAAACATACAAAAGAATTGCAAAATTTATTGAAAGGTACAAAAGGATACCTAAATCATTTGAAAGAATAAAAAAATTAAAAAGCCATAATTAATAGATATTAAAGTATATTTCAAATTGGTAATCTTCAAAACTATTTGGTGTTGATTAAAAATAGAAATGTACATCAGTTAAGTAAAACAAATAAACTGGTAACCTCCAGAATACAAGCTGTGGGGAGAAGGAATGTCTTTTCACAATGAGTTTCTGAGAAAATTCTGGAGAAATTTCCTCAGAAGAAGCAACTTTTTTGCAGAAACTAGGTTTAGACTAACAAATTATGCTACCTTTCATAATGTAAAAGTTCACATCATTACCAAAAAAAAAAAAAAAAAAAAAAAAAAAGGAGGGGAAAGAGAATGGAAGATAATATCTTTCATATTTTTCTTAAGTATAAATTAGTGAGTAATTCTCAATTAAATAAAGGTAAAAAGAGGTGATCACAAAAATAAAATAATTTTTTATTTTAAAAATATTAAAAAATAGAAAACTTCAATTACATAGAATTAAAAATACATTTTGCATGAATAAAATAAATTTCAGCTAGGAAAAGATACATTGTTAAATGGGAAAATTATTTATACTGAATATCTCTAAAAAAGATCTGATTTCTATGTTTTATATATATATTTCTATGTTACATATATGTAATTTCATGTATAGTTCAAATGATATGAACAGCTTTCAGAAAAGTAAGTACAAATGATCAACAGTTTTGTGAAAGATTTCTTCAAATTGCTGATAATGTGAAAAGTACAAATAAAAACAACCTTTGGCTTTTAACTCCTATTTATTAAATTTTAATAATGTTTAAGAAGTAGAAACAGTTAATATTGGAGTATTTTTGGCAAGACAGGCACATTAATAATTAAAATTATGAATTATTTGCAAAAAATTATTAAAATATCCAGTTCCTTTGACTTAGCATTTTTATTAGAGGATATGTACTCCAAGGGATTCAATGATAGGAAAGTACTATGGATAATAAAATAATCATTGCATTACTAGCATTATTATTTACTATAGCCAAAACATGAAATAAAATGGATTCCCATTGATTGGAAAATGGCTGGACAAATTATGCCATATGTGTAATATTATCACATCATAGGCAATTATATTGACACATTAGATAGAGCATTACACCTGGAGTCAGGAAGACATGTGTAATTCCACAAAGTCTTTTACTGTAGAAGTATCTGGATTGCAAAGTGGATAGATCATGGACTTTGACCCTGAATTCAAATTCTGCTTCAGACATGTATTAGTAATGTGATCTTGGAGAAGTCAATTAACTTCTTTGTGTCTCAGTGTCCTCATGCTAACTGAGGATAAAAATTCACACATTGATTGTTGTGAGGATCAAATGAGTTAACATATGTAAAATGCTATTTGAACTTTAGAGTATTATGTAAATGCCACTGATTATTATTATTAATCTTTGCTGCTGTTTATTCATCTGTAAAATGGAGAAAATAATGGCACTTACTTCTAGTGGCTGTTGTGAAAAACAAAAATAGGATCATATTTGTAAAGTGCTTTGCAAATCTTAAAGGACTATATCGATGTGATTTGCTATTAGTATTAATTAATAGAACCATGAGAAAACTTTTATGAAATTCAACAAAGGGAAGAAAATAGAATCAAGTGAAAACATAGATGATAACTAGGAAAGGCCAGCCCAGACATTGCCTTCTATGCTTTTTTTTCATTTTTTTGATCTTTTAAGTTCTAATGCCCACAAATTGCCATATATATATATGTATTTGTGTGTGTGTGTTTATTAATCATCCAAGTTGTATTCATTCCATACTATTCTGAATTGGAAAAGTGCAAGGGGTTAACCTTTTTTTTTTTTTTTTTTTTTTTTTTTTTTTTTTTTTACTGACATGCAAACAAACTTAGAGATAAGCAGAGTCAGGAAATAGAATATAACTTACTCCGCAAAATAAAACAATTCTCTTTGGAATGGAATTATGTAGCAGCCTCTCTTTGTAATTATTGCTTTATATTCCACATGATGAGTTAATAGCAGTTTGAAAACGGTCAGCTTCTCACATTGGTTATGAATGATAGCTGGGGAATTATGACTCAAAGATATATTGGAGTTTAATTATTTAGTGTGCCCATTTTTCCCTTTAGTGCTTGCCTCACAGGAGTGTTGTGAGGAAAGTGCTTTGTAAACAATAAAGTACTAAGTGAATATGGACTTAGTAGTTATAGTATTAATAGTATTTGCATCTGAGAAGAAACTAGTCTTGGGTTTGGAAGGAGAAATTTATTTCTTTTTGCCCCTCCCCTTCTTACTTGTGATGACTATTGTCCTTGCTTGAAGAGAACCAAAATGATACACTATGTTGGACTCAAAGTACAGTGTGTCCCATTGTGGCTGATTGGACTTGTATGAACTTGAATGGCTCTGTCACAAATCAGGCATAAATAATCCATGTAAGTAGAGAGATGAAAATGTCTCTCACTTTGTGTATCTCACATTTATTTTGAGTTACTCCAGTTTTGCTTTTCTCATGGAGCACTGTGCCTTCTTTGATCTGGACAAACTATGTCAAGGATTCCTGTGCTAATGACCCCCATGTCTTAGAATTGATTCCAAAGTTCTTCAAAGAGACCTTGAGGGTGTCTTTGTATTGCTTCTTCTGACCTCCATATGAACACTTGAACAAACAACAATCTGCCTTCTGCAAGTTCTCTGTAAAATGCATGTTTAGCATTTAAACAATGTGGCCAGCCCATTGAAGTTATGCTCTTTGTAGTAAAGTTTGAATGACTGGCAATTTAGCTTAAGAAAGAACCTCAGCCTTTTGGTAGCTTGCTTGCCAGTTGATCTTCATAATCTTCCAAGACAATTCAAATGGAAATGATTCTGTTTCCTGGTATGGCATTGGTAGATTGTCCAAATTTTATAGGCATTCAACAATGAGGTTAACAGCTCTGCAGATATTTCAGTCTAAATATCTCTTCTCTTTCCCACTTTCCCTCTAGTTATGGCAATGAATGCATTCAACTCATCATTTATGTGTACTTCTTTGGAAAGGAAAGTTAAGTGAACTTATGCACAGAATTCAGAATTTCTCTTTTTGCTATAACCAGTGGCTCTACATATGGATAACCTGGATGATGTAAAACTTGTTTTCTTGGTATTAGTTTTCAGGACAAAATTAGCATAAGTGGCAGGGAATTGATTTCTACTCTATTGCATTTCAGTCTCAGATGCTGCATCGACTGCATAATCATCTATGAACAAAAAGTCATGAACCAAAACTTGTAAACAGGTCTGGTGTCTGTTACCTATGGCTGTTTTTGTATTGTGAGTATTCCTTTATAGTGCTTGATGACATCTCAGTTCTTTAAATACATTATTATTTCTTCATTTTATATTAACCAAAGCACTGCAAGATAAATTATTAGTATCCCCAGCTTTTTGGATGAGAAAATCATATCCAAAATAAATTAAGTGTTGTTCACAGTACATAAGCATCAGAGCCATAACTTGAATCCAGATTTTCTGGCTTCAAATCTAACACTCTTGCAATTATACCAAAATATCTTACTATATAATTTAATATATAATTCAATAAATAGTCTTTCATTTCATCTTGATACAAGAAGTATTTCCTTATAATTAGAGCTGTCCCTACATGATGTGATATGAATTAGTTGTTTGTTGTTTTTATCATTTCAGACTGACTCTGTGACACCATTTGGGGTTTTCTTGACAAAGATACTTAAATGCTTTGCCATTTCCTTCTGTAGCTCATTTTACAGACAAAGAAACTGAGGAAAATAGGGTTAAATGACTTGTCCAGGGCCACCTAGTTAATAAGTCTCTGAGGCAAGATTTGAACTCAGGAAGATGACTCTTCTTGATTCCACGCTCAGTGTTCTATCTACTGTGTTCTACATAGCTTCCCAATTGTGATTAGTTATTTTTTATTCCTGGAGGAAATACACTGATCATCTAGATGACTACCAAATATTATAGATGTGATTAGATTATATAGCATTCAAGAATCTTTCTCTCTCTTTTATCCTGTGGTATATTTATCAATAGGAATGCTAAACTATGGCAAAAGAGTTGTCAAAGCCAAAGGCTTCATGGAATCTGACCAAAAGGAATTCATTTGTGAGTCTTAGAATGGAAGTCAGGCTCCCTTTCGTATTTTGTGATTAATTTAAGAGAAGTTATTTTTTATTTAGGAAACCGTACTTTTTATTTTTTTTTTATTTTATTTTTTCTTTTTTTTTATTATATATATATATATATATATCTTTTATAATATTATCCCTTGTATTCATTTTTCCAAATTACCCCCCCCTCCCTCTATTCCCTCCCCCCGACGACAGGCAATACCATACATTTTACATGTGTTACAATATAGTCTAGGTACAATACATGTGTGCGAATATCATTTTCTTGTTGCACAATAAACATTAGAATCCGAAGGTACATGCAACCTGGGCAGACAGATATTAGTGCTAACAATTTTCATTCCCCTCCCAGTGTTTCTTCTCTGGGTGTAGCTACCTCTGTCCATCATTGATCAGCTGGAAGTGAGTTGGATCTTCTTTATGTTGAAGATTTCCACTTCCATCAGAATACATCCTCATACAGTATTGTTGTTGAAGTGTACAGTGGTCTTCTGGTTCTGCTCATTTCACTCAGCATCAGTTGATTTAAGTCTCTCCAGGCCTCTCTATATTCCTCCTGCTGGTCATTTCTTACCGAGCAATAATATTCCATAACCTTCATATACCACAATTTACCCAACCATTCTCCAACTGATGGACATCCATTCATCTTCCAGTTTCTAGCTACAACAAAAAGAGCTGCCACAAACATTTTGGCACATACAGGTCCCTTTCCCCTCTTTAGTATTTCTTTGGGATATAATCCCAGTAGTAGCGCTGCTGGGTCAAAGGGTATGCACAGTTTGATAACTTTTTGGGCATAATTCCAGATTGCTCTCCAGAATGGCTGGATTCTTTCACAACTCCACCAGCAATGTATTAGTGTCCCAATTTCCCCACATCCCCTCCAACATTTGTCATTATTTGTTCCTGTCATCTTAGCCAATCTGACAGGTGTGTAGTGGTATCTCAGAGTGGTCTTAATTTGCATTTCTCTGATCAGTAGTGATTTGGAACACTCTTTCATGTGAGTGGATATAGTTTCAATTTCTTCCTCTGAGAATTGTCTGTTCATATCCTTTGACCATTTATCAATTGGAGAATGGTTCGGTTTCTTATAAATTATGGTCAGTTCTCTATATATTTTGGAAATGAGACCTTTGTCAGAACCTTTGTTTTTAAAAATATTTTCCCAATTTGTTACTTCCCTTCTAATCTTGTTTGCATTAGTATTATTTGTACAGAAACTTTTTAGTTTGATGTAATCAAAATCTTCTATTTTGTGATCAATAATGATCTCTAGTTCTCCTCTGGTCATAAATTCCTTCCTCCCTCCTCCACAAGTCTGAGAGGTAGATTATCCTCTGTTCTTCTAATCTATTTATTATCTCCCTCTTTATGCCTAAATCATGGACCCATTTTGATCTTATCTTGGTATATGGTGTTAAGTGTGGATCCATATCTAATTTCTGCCATACTAATTTCCAGTTTTCCCAACAGTTTTTTCCGAATAATGAATTTTTATCCCTAATGTTGGAATCTTTGGGTTTGTCAAAGATTAGATTGCTATAGATGTACCCTTTTTTGTCCTTTGTATCTAATCTGTTCCACTGATCTACCGGTCTATTTCGTAGCCAATACCAAATGGAAACCGTACTTTTTAAAGATAAGTTTAAATTAAAATCCTATTGATATTCATAACAGTTTCAATAATGACAATGTCCTTGGATGGAATTTAAAGGTGGCAAATATATATCTTGACAAGAATATTTATTCTGGAGTCAGAAGACCTTCAGATCTCAGCTCTGCCATCTACTACTTATATGATATTAAGCATTTGTTTCTATGGGCCTTAGTTTCCTTATTTGTGAAAAAAAAAAAAAGATTGTATTAAATGACCTCAATGGTTTTTCTAAAATATGTAATTTTTTTCTTTGCATAAATGATGTCCCTGGGTAGATTTACATTTTCTCTCATAAATTAGTATACTATCCGATTTTTATTTTTTAAAACATTTAAGATCTGCTATAATCTTATTGCTATCCATGATTTTTATTGTATTTTCCATTACTCTCCTTCACACACTCCAATTCTAGCCAAAGTAAACTATTCACCATTCCTTTAATGTGCCTCCAATTTTTTTTCTTAATCTTTCTGTGTCCTCTATTTAGAATACCCTCTCTTTCTTTCTCTTTCAATTACTCTGACCTATCCTAATTGCATTTGTCTAAATTCTTCCCATCATTTGAAGGGTAAGTCTGTGTCATTTTCTTCTCCATCTCCCCAAACTAGTTTGATCTCTTTCTCTCTTCTTCCTAACTATGTACTTGGTGTGTACTTTTCATGCAATCAATCAGTGAACCAGAAAACATTTAGGAAGTTCTTAATTAAGAAATTATGCAAAGCTACAATATAATTACAGAGTATTGCCCTCTAGAAGTTTACATTCTAAAGGGACAGACAACTACATATGAATCTTTTCAGAATACATCTACAATGACCACAATGTAGTTTTGGAAAGGGTTCCCTCAGTACCTGGAGGGACCAGCATAGTCTTTGTGAAGAAAGTAATGCTTGAAATATTGGGCAAATGGCAGCAGATTTGTCTATAGAGATTTCCTGAATACATGTAAATATGTGAGTTTTTGCATATTTGGGATATTATTAGGTAATTAAAGTATGTAAAAGATCTATTATTAAAAAGATGTGAGTGTTTTTTCATTATGCAAAAAGTGTATTTTTTGGGTCATATAATGCATCAGGAAGTTTGATATTAAATTCTACCTAAAACCGTAATGATAACCGTTTCAATTCAGCCCAGGCAAATGTGTCATATGGAACAAGCAATTAGTAAGTGATATGGACAAAGAGAAATCACTCCTAGTTAAGTAGAATATTGTAAATAATGGATTTTATTCAAACAAGCAAGAGCCTGAATTACTATAAAGTAAATATCAATTATTCATACAGATTAATATTTTATTGTATTCCTCATAAACATTTACAATTGAACAGAAGTGAGCTGAGCTCCAGAGGAATTAAACTAGGCCAATAAGACCCTTTACCATAGGCCTTCTCTGTTAGTTATGCTGTCTACCACCTGCATGAATGTCATCAAAGCATGTTACTAGAAGGAAAGGTCTTTTCAATCCTTTAGAAAATGCACAGCTAGGGGCAATTAGGTAATGCAGTAAATAGAGAATTGACTCTGGAGTCAGGAGAACCTGAGTTCAAATTTAACCTCAGACACTTGGCACTTAAGCAAGAGTGTGACCTTGAACATATCATTTAAGCCTAATGGCCTCACAAAAAGAAAAAGAAAGTACATGGCCACTAACCATAGCAGCATAGCTTCTTACAATATCATATCAAGATTGAATGTGTATATTCTCTAAAGTTTTGAGTTTGGTTCTGGGTCCCATAGTTTAGGGACATTGATAAGTCTATGCTGTGGAGAGGAACCAGAATAATGAAGGAACTCTAAATCATGTCAGATGAACAACTGAAGTAACTATAAATGTTTAACCTGAAGAAGAAAAGGCATAAACCAGCATTTTGCACAGCATGTCAATGTTTATTAACACGCCTTGCACATAGTAAGCACTTAATAAATATTTGTTAAATTGAATCAAATGTTGCAAGGAAATGGTTTCTTCCAAATCCAGGAATCTTTGATTTTTAATCAAATAGATTTGATAATTCTGGACAAAGGAATAAATTTAAAGAATTTTCTACTTTAAAATGAGTTTTGACTTAATTTTTCTTTGGGATTGCTGAATAATGCTGGAATCTGGGAATTTAAAATTATTTACATGATGTCTTCCATTGTTAATTATCATCAAGTGTATACATTGTATATCTAAATCAATATCAACATATATAACATAATGAGCACAAAGTGAGGTGTTTTGGTATTATAAAGTTAGGGAATGGTTTGTATAGAATTAATAGGATCAGAGATCTTTAATCAGCCAAATAAAATATGTCTACTGAACAACTTCTGGGGTAAGACATTTTGCTGGGTGTTAGAATGGTAACAAAATAAAAGACATTTTCTGACATCAAGGAGCTTAAATTTTATGTGAAGAATATCATATATATATATATGCATATATTCTCAATATATACCTACAGAATACTCCTATACATATTCATATATATGTGTTTATAAAACACCTTATAGTACATAATTTCTGAACATTTGTTAATTCATGTAATAATGCTCTAATTTCTCTAATATTATTACAAATCATTTTACTTACAGCAGAAAATAAACATAAAAATGTTAGTTTGACAAGTAGAAAGACAAGATTTTGGAATCATAATTCATTATTTGGTAAAAATTGTTGGAAGAATTATAAAGCACTATGACAGAAACTGGGCATAGACTAACATTTTATACCACTTACCAAGATAAAGTCAAAATGGATACATGACCTAGATATAAAGATATTTTACAAGAAAAGTAGAAGAATATAGAATATATTTCTTAGGCAACAATTTACAAATAAAGAAGAGATAGAGAATACATTTAGTTGTAAAATGGATAATTTTAATGACATTAAATTAAGAAAATGTTTTCATATAAATAAAACAAATGTAGCCAAGAGCAGAAGGAAAATGGAAAATTTGGGAAACAAAATTTCTATAGACTTTTTTTTTTAGATAAAGGTCTCATATCTCATATATATAAAGAACTTTGTCAATCAATAAGAATGAGAGGTAGAGCCAAGATGATGGAGTAAAGGAAGGAATTCAACCAACATATCCCCCAAAGTGCTCCAAATTCTTTTAAATAATGACTCTAAAGAAATTTTAGAGCATCATCAGAACACCTAGAAAGAGTAGAACATTTTTAAGCCAAAGTCAACTTAAAAGCTCAGCAGAAAAGGTTTGTGACACTAGGGTGGGAGTCTAGTGTGCAGTTCTGGTACAGCTGGGCCAGTGCAGCCCAACCCCCAGGCCTGATCCTAACCAAAATCAGCAAGGTGGGACCTTCAAATCAGCCTTAATATTGGTGGCTTCCAGACCTCTTAGTCCAGAGACATCAAAGAGGGTTTGGAAGGTCTGTAGAAAAGGTCTGTGCAACCAGGGTGGGAACCCAGTCTGTAATCCCAGTGTAGGCCACACCAGTACAGCTCAGAACACCCAGAATCAGCAAGACAGGACCTCTGAATTAGCAGCTGCATTGGAGGCTTATGAGCCTTTTCCACCAGGGAAGGACTTGAAAGGTCAGCTGAGAGGTTCTATGACAACAGAATTGGAGGCCCACTCATAATCCCAGTTCAAGCTGGACCAGCACGGCCCTGGCCCAAATATCAGCAAAGCAGGACTCTATTGCTTTAATGTGCTAGATCTTACAGCTACAGTGGATCAGGGACACTTCAAACAGCTCCAGAGCAGAAAAGAATGCTTGTGGTAAGGTCCCTAGAAGGATCTCTGAAAACAGCTGCACAAAACCCCTGAAGTTTGAAACAGTGTATCTTCCAGCCTGGAAACAGAGCCTACTTTAACAAAGAATTAAAAGCAGAGTAATAGGCTAGGAAAATGAGCAGACAATAGAAAAACGTTTCTAATCATTATCAAACACACACTCAGAAGATGAAAACAAAGTTAAAGCTCTTATATCCAAGAAAAATAAGAACTGGGCTAAATCCATGGGTGAATTCAAAAGGGATTTTGAAAATCAAGTAAGAGAGATAAAGGAAAAATTAGGAAAAGAATTGAGAGTGGTGCAAAAGGAAATACAAAAAAAAAAAAAAAACTAATGAGGAGAAAAGCAAAATTGTTCAGTTGGAAAGAAAAGGTACAAAAGCTCACTGGGGAAAATAATTCCTTAAAAATGGAATTGAACAAATGGAAGCAAATGACTTTATGAGAAATTAAGATACAATAAAGCAAAACAAAAAAGAAAAAAATAGAAAAAATGTGAAATATCTCATTGGAAAAACAATTGACCTGGAAAATAGATCCAGGAGAGATAATTTAAAAGTATTGCTCTACCTGAAAGTCAAGATTAAAAAAAAATCTGGACATCATTTTTCAAGAAATTATCAAGGAAAAACTGTCCTGATATTCTAAAATGTCAAGGTAAAATAGAAATTGAAAGAATCTACTAATCACTTATTGAATGAAAATATCCTAATTGATAAATGTTCAAAAAATATAATCTGTGCCCAAAGGGCTATGAATTCATGCATATCCTTTGACTAAGAACACTACTACTAGGAAGAAACACCAAAAGAGATTAGATTTAAGAAAAGGAAAATATTTATAGTAGTTTCTTTCTCAGGGCAAAAAAAGTTGAAAATTGAGAGCATGCCCATCAACTGGGAAATGGCTCAATACACTGTGTTATGTGTTTGTGATAGAACGTTATTGTTCTTTGGGAAATGATGAGCAGAATGCTCTCAGGAAAAAAAATAACAATAATCTAAAAAGTCCTCCTTGAATTCAAGCAAAGTAAAATGGACTATATACAAAGTAATACCAATAGTCTGGGATGACCAGCTGTAAATGATTTTGCTATTCTTAGTAGTACAATCATCCATGATTACTCTGAAGCATTTATGATGAAAAATCCTATCCATACTCAAAGAAGAAACTGATTGTGTCTGACTATAAATTGAAGCATTCTTTCTCTCTCTTTTTTTAAACTTAATTGGTTTATTTACATTTTTAAAGTTTTTAAACATTTATTAAAAACAGAATAAGAAAAAAGAAAAATAGAAAAGGAATATGAAGCAAAATAAAACAAAACAAAAGAGAACATTGTCATGTGCCCAACAGTATATCAGGGAGGATTCAAAATATATAACTATAACTGTAACTATAACTGTAACTATAACTATAACTATAACTATAACTATAACTATAACTATAACTATAACTATAACTATAACTATAACTATAACTATATATATATATATATATATATATATATAAAACTCTGAAAAGGTGTATTTGATTCTAAGATAGCACAGCACTTAAGGCTAATTACCTACTCAATAGTTAATGGCTCTCCTCATGATTGGCACTTATTGAATGTGTTGTGATGAGATAAGCAGAGGCAAGGATTGGAGGGCTGAAGGAAAAGTTTAGATTCTCTCTGCCACAGCACACTGAGGAGAGAGGACTTCAGGCTCCAGACTCCAGAGTCCAGGAGTCATCTTTGGCAAGCTTCATGGCAGCTTGTCTTCCTCCTTCACTTCTCCTCCTAAAGACCAAGGACTTTGACTGATCATGATTCAGACTGATTCTGAGGCTATCCATAGAGGTAGCCTGGACATTATATATAACAACAAATTGCCAGTTAAAGAAAATATATATAGTAGTAGAAGAAATTATATTCATGACTGTACATCTTTTCTTACCTCCTTGTACATCACTCTTTTGTTCTTTGCAGTGTACCTTTTTTACTTTATTCTTTTCCCTCCTTTATATTCATACCCTCCCCAAATAGGTTCTACTTAAGAAAGGATATATTTATATATAAATATGCAGATATATACATACACACACTTACACACACACATATCCCACCTACTCATATATATATCTTTCCTATCCCTGCTAACTCTTTGCTTTAATTCTGCTCCTTAACTTGCATTGCTATTATTTAACCTCCCCCACCCATGGATTTCTCCCTTGTTTTCTTGCCTCACTCTTTGCTTCCCCAAATGCCTATTCTTCCCCTTTATTTCTTTATAGATTTAGGAGGGTGCAATATCCTTCAGTATATATGTAGTGTTGCCTATTTAACCCATTTCTGATGTGAGTTAATTTTTAGAACAATTAAGTTCTGCTCCTCCCTCTAATGCCTTTATGTTGATTCTTCTGTATCTCATTTGATTACTATTTTTACCTTAACTTTGCCCCAGTTTTTCTTTTGAGCTACCCTAATGTCAGTCTTAAACATGTGGTATACATTGACCATAAATTATTTGTCCATATTGAGTTCCTTGAAATTGATTTTTGATATTGGCTTTTATATGCTAAATATTCTATTAAGTTTGGGTTTGGTTAATGAAAAGTTCTGAAAACCTGCAGGTTTTTGAATGTCCAATTTTTCTCATTCATTTAATATTATAGATAATTTTTCTGGATATGATATTTTTTGCCACAGGCTTAGTCCTTTTGATTTTTGGTAAATATTATTCCAGGACCTATGAGCTTTTATTGTGACTGCATTTTTTTTCATAAGGCAATTGGGGTTAAGTGACTTGCCCAGGGTCACAAAGCTAAGAAATATCAAGTGTCTGAGACCAGATTTGAACACAGGTCCTCCTGACTTCAGGACTGGTGCTCTATCCACTGAGCCACCTAACTTCCCCCTCTTCTTTTTAGGGTACAAGGATCTTTAATTCAACAAAGTCATCTCATTTTGTAACAAAAAAAGTAGGAAAACAGTTCACCTAAAACACTGTTGGAGAGCCACCCCCAGGACAGGGAAGTCCTCAAAGTTGACAGCCCAAAGGGCCCCTCAGAGCTCAAGATTATGAAGCCTTTTGCAAATTTTTCTTTCCCCATTTTTCTTCTAGCTCTTTTTAAAGATCCTTTAAAATTTCTTCTTGAATAGCCTTGTGTGATGGGGACCAAGTTATATCGCCTTTTGGGGTGTCATCTGGAGACAATCTTCCTTTAGTCTCCTCAGAGTTTGAAATCTGTTTTTCTCTTTCACCATAAAATCTGTCTATTATCAGAGTCCTCTTTTTTTTTTTTTCCTGAAGCAATTGGGGTTGAGTGACTTGCCCAGGGTCACACACCTAGGAAGTATTAAATGTCTGAGACTAGATTTGAACTCAGGTCCTTCTCCTCACTTCAGGGCTGGTGCTCTATCTAATGCTCCACCTAGTTGCCTCTTTTTTTTTGTTTTTTTAATTTAGGTCTGCCTTTCATGCACAGGAGGTTTTCCAAGTGGCTGCTGCTGCACTGGATCAGTGCTGATTCACTCCTGGTGTTGGGTGGGCATAGCCAGGTTGCATGAGATTCTGGCTTTGGGAGTTCACTATTGATCTTTTGTGTTTGTGTTGGATGTTTTATAACTTCTCTGTTGATCTACTGGCTTGCAATCAGGGCATAGTAGCCAATACTGCTATAGATTTGCAAGAGTTTGGAAAAGGCCTATAACTCATTGAAAGATAGATTTGATAAAATGGAAAAAGAAAGCAACTCCCAGAAAAACAGAATTTGTGAAACAGAAAAAGAAAACAATTACTTAAAAAATGGAATTTGTGAAATGGGAAAAAATTCCATAGAGCAAAACAACTCATTTAAAAATTCAACTGGACAAATACAAAAAAGGTGTAAAAAAACTAAATGAAGAACATATTTCACTAAAAATTCAGAACTGAACAAATGGAAATACATGGCTCAATGAGACAAGAAGAATCAGTCAAGCAAAACCAAAAAAAAAAAAAAATGAAAAAAAAAAAAGTTAAATACTGAATTGGGAAAGCAACTAATCTGGAAAATAGATCTAAGAGAGACAATTTAAGTATTATTGGACTTCCTCAAATATATGATGAAAAAAGAGCCTAAACACTATCTTTCAGGAAATCATCAAAGAGAAGTGTCTGGATATCATAGAATTAGAAGGTAAAATGTCCATTGAAAGAATTCACTGAACACCTCCCAAAAGAGACCTCAAAATTAAAACCCCAAAGAATATTGTGGCTAAATTTGAGAACTATTGGACCAAGGAAAAATATTGCAAGCAGCCAGAAAGAAGCAATTCAAATAGCAAGGAGCCACAATAAGGATTATTCAGCACCTAGCAGTTTCCACTTTAAAGGATTGAAGGGCCTGGAATCTGATATTCTGAAAGGCAAAGGAACTTGGAATGCAGCCAAGAATAAATTACCTTGCTAAACTGAGCATTTTCTTTCAGGAAAAAAGATGGACATTCAATGAAACTGGTGAATTCCATTTATTTTTGATGAAAATACCAGAGGTAAATAAAAAAAAAATTTGACCTCCAAATATAGAACTCAAGAGAAGCATAAAAAGGCAAAAAGAAAAAAAAATCTCTTGAGAACTGTATTTCTGTTATGGGTATACATTGAGAGTACATGCATAAACTGATTTTACTATTATAATGTAAAAAAGAAACTAGAGATGGAAAGGGGATCATAACAGAAAAAAAAGGGGAAAGTGGAGGTAAGATGAGGGAAATTACATCTTAGGAAGAGGCAAAGAAAACATATTATAATTGAGGGAAAAAAGGGAGGGTGAAGAATATTGTGTGAATTTTACTCTCATCAGATTTGGTCCAAAGAGATAATATTAGGTGTATTTGGTTTCACCAAGAAACACTTCTCATCTAACAGAAAAGTGGGAGGGGAACAAGGAAAAGGGAAGGGGTAGGCTAAATAGAAGGGAAAAGATAAATAAAAGGGAAAGGTATAAGAAAGGGGGAGGATCTCTAAAGGGGGAAGACTGCTTGAGGCAAGTAGTGCTCATGAGTAAAATACTGGGGAGGAGGGAAAAGGGAAAAGGAAAAAGAAAATTATAATTTGGGGTTAATAAGTTGGCAGGAAATAGAGAATCGATAGTTTTAATTGTAAGTGTTATTGGGGTGAACCCTCCCATAAAATGTAAATGGATAGCATACTGGATTAAAAGCCAGAACCCTACAATAAGTTGTTTACAAGAAACACATTTAAAGCAGAGGGATACATACAGAGTAAAGGTAAAAGGCTGGAGCAGAATCTATTATGCTTCAAGTGAAGTAAAAAAAAAAAAAAAAAAAAAGGCGGGAGTAGCCATCCTGATCTCAGATCTAGCAAAAGCAAAACATTGATCTAATTAAAAGAGATAAGGAAGGAAACCATATCTTGATAAAGGGTACCATAGATAATGAAGCAATATCAATACCATACACAAATGCACCAAGTGGTGTAGCATCTAAATTTCTAAAGGAGAAGTTAAGAGAGTTCCAAAAAGAAATAGACAGCAAAACTATAATAGTGGGAGATCTCAGTCTTGTTCTCTCAGAACTAGATGTACCAAACCACAAAATATATAAGAAAGAATTAAAGAGGTAAATAGAGTAGTAGAAAAACTAGAATTTTGGAGAAAATTGAATGGAGACAGAAAGGAGTACACTTTGTTCTTGGCAGTTCATGGAACCTGTACAAAAATTGACCACATGTTAGGACATAAAGACCTCAAAATCAAATGCAGAAAGGCAGAAATAGTAAATGAATTTTTTTCAGATAATGATGCAATAAAAATTACATTCAATAAAGGGCCAGTGGAAAATATATAAAAAAGAAATTGGAAACTAAATAATCTCATTGTAAAGAATAAATGAGTGAAACAGCAAATCACAGACACAATCAATAACTTCATCCAAGAGAATGACAATAATGAGACAACCTACTAAAATTTGTGGGATGCAGCCAAAGCAGTAATAAGGGGAAAATTTATGTTTCTAGATGCTTTCTTGTATAAAGTAGAGAGAAAAGATCAGGGAATTAGGCTTGCCACTAAAAAAGCTAGAAAAAGAACAAATTAAAAACCTTCAATCAAATACAAAACTTGAAATTCTAAAAATAAAAGGTGAAGTCAATAATTTTTTTTTGCTTTTTAATTATTTTTTTTAAATTTTATTTTATAATTATAACTTTTTTTTGACAGTACATATGCATGGGTAATTTTTACAACATTATCCCTTGCACTTACTTCTGTTCAGATTTTTCCCTTCCTCCCCCAACCCCTTCCCCCAGATGGCAGGCAGTCTTATACATATTAAATATATTACAATATATTCTAGATACAATATATGTGTGTAGAACCGAATTTCTTGTTGCACAGGAGGAATTGGATTCAGAAGGTAAAAATAACAGTTTACACTCATTTCCCAGTGTTCCTTTTCTGGATGTAGCTGATTCTGTCCATCATCAGACAATAAAAATTGAAAGTAAAAAACCAACCAAAAACCCTGAAAAACAAACTATTGAATTAATAAATAAAACTAAGAGTTGGTTTTATGGAAAAAACCAACAAAACAGATAAATCTTTAGTTATTATTTTTGATTAGAAAAGGGAAAGAGGAAAATTGTTAGTCTCAAAAATGAAAAGGGATGCTATCCACCAATGAAGAGAAAACTAGAACGATTATCAGGAATTACTTTGAACAACTTTATGCCAAAAAAATTGACAACCTAAGTAAAATGGAGGCATATAGATTTCCCAGATTAACAGAAGAGAAAATAAATTATTTAAATAGTCCCATTTTAGAAAAAAGAAATAGACAGGCTATTACTCAACTCCCCAAGGAAAAATCTCCAGGACCAGATGGATTTACATGTGAATTCTACCAAATATTTAAAGAACAATTAACTCCAATACTATTTGAAAAAAATAGGGAATGAAGGACTCCTTTCCAAATTCCTTTTATGACACAGATGTGGTACTGATACTTAAACCAGGTAGGATGAAAAGAGATAAAGTAAATTATAGACCAACCTCTCTAATGAATATTGATACAAAAATCTTAAATAAAATATTAATCAACAAAGAGATTATAGATAATCATCCCCAGGATAATACATCACAACCAAGTAGGATTTATACCAGAAATGCAGAGTTTGTTCAATATTAGGAAAACTATTACCATAATTGAGTATACCAATAACCAAATTAACAAAAAATATGATTATCTCAATAGATGCAGAAAAAGCATTTGATAAAATCCAACACCCATTTATTTATATTAAAAACACTAGAGAGTATAGGAAGAAATGGACTTTTCCTTAAAATAGTCAGTAGCATTTAGTAAAAACTAAACCAACAGCAAGAATCATATGTAATGGGGATAAACTAGAACTATTCCCAATAAGATCAGGGTAAAACAAAGTTGCCTATTATCGTCATTGCTATTTAATATTATATTAGAAATACTAGCCTTGGCAATAAGAGAAGAAAAAGACAATTAGAATAGATAATGAGGAAATTATATTATCACACTTTGCAGGTGATAAGATAGTATACTTAGAGAACCCCAGAGAATCAACTAAAAAGCTATTAGAAATAACCCACAATTTTAGCAAAGCTGCAGGATACAAAGTAAATCTATATAAATCATCAGAATTCTTATATATCACTAACAAAATCCAACAGCAAGAGATACAAAGAAAAATTCCATTTAAAATAACTGTGGATAATATAAAATATTTGGGAATTTATCTGCCAAGGGAGAGTGAGGAACTATATAAGCAAATCTACAAAACAATTTCCACAAAATAAAGTCAGATATAAGCATTTGGAAAAAAATATCAAGTGGTCTTGCATAGATCAAGTGAATATAATAAAGATACTCCCTTAACTAATGACTATGGTCCCTTAACTAATCTATTAATTTAATGCTATACCAATCAAACTCTCAAAATACTATTTTACTGAACTAGAAAAAATAACAACAAAATTCATCTGGAAGAACAAAAGGTCAAGAATTTCAAAGGAATTAATGAAGAAAAAGCAAATGAAGGTAGCCTAGCTATACCAGATCTAAAACCATATTATAAAGCAGCAGTCATAAAACTATTTGGTACTGGCTAAAAAATAGAGAATTTGATTATCGGAATAGGTTAGGTTTACAGAACAAAATAGCCAATGACTATAGCAATCTAGTATTTGCCAAACCCAAAAGCCTCTACTTTTGGGATATGAATTCAGTATTTGACATAAAATATTATAAAAATATATAGAGAAAAATATATAAAATATATAGAGAATTGACTCAAAATCACAATAGTTCAAGCCACTCTCCAATTGATAAATGGTCAAAGGATATGAACAGACAATTTTCAGATGAAGAAATTGAAACTATTTGTAGCCACATGAAAAGGTGATCCAAGTCACTATTGATCAGATATTCAAATTAAGACAACTCTGAGATACCATCATACACCTGTCAGATTGGCTAAGATGAGAGGAAAATTTAATGATGAATGTTGGAGAGGATGTAGAAAAACTGAGATACTGATACATTGTTGGTGGAACTGGGACCAAATACAAACATTCTGGAGAGCAATTTGGAAGTATGCTCAAAAAGTTATCAAACTGTGCATATGCTTTGACCCAGGAGTGTTTCTAGTGGGATTATATCTCAAAGAGACCTTAAAGAGGGAAAGGGACCCATATATGCAAATCTGTTTATGGCAGCCCTCTTTGTAGTGGTAAGAAACTGGAAACTGAGTGGATGCCCATCAATTAGACAATTGCTGAATAAATTATGGTATGAATGCTATGGAATACTATTGTTCTGTAAGAAAGGTCACACAGCTAGGAAGTGTTAAGCATCTGAGATCAAATTTGAACTCAGGTCCTCCTGACTTCAGGGCTGGTGCTTTATCCACTGCATCACCTAGCTGCCCCTTTTTGTCACAAATTTCAGGCAATCCAATTATTTTTATATTTTCTCTTCCTGATCTGTTCTCCAAATCTATTGCTTTTCTTATGTTTCACATTCTATTCTATTTTTTCATTTATTATAATGTTTTGTTATTTCTTGATTTCTCATAGCTTCATTGGCTTCCCTTTACTCAATTCTAATTTTCTAAGAGTTATTTTCATTTTTGAGACTTTGTATCTCCTTTTCTAGTTGGTTAACTTTTCCCTTCATAATCTTATTTTTCTTGGATGTTTTCCTTCAGTGTTTCTCATTTTATTTTTAAATTATTTTTTTGAATTCTATAAATTCTCTCTGGGGCAGGGAGCCATTTCATGTTATTCTTTGGGGAAGAAGATTTTTTTTTACTCAGTGTCTTCTTTTGAACTGAACCTCAGTATTTCCTGTTCCCATGATAAGTTTCTATGTTTTTTTTTCATCTTTGCCATTTTAAAAAATTAGAAGTATTAGTGTAAACACCTTTCATTCTAGGATGGAGGATGGTGTCTCAAACTTCACTTCAGCTCTTTCCTCTGACTTAGAATCCCAAAGCAAAAGTCCATTCTCCAGCAAGTGCCTGCAACCAGCAGCATTCCTGCTCCATTGCATCTGCATTCACAGGTGTGCTAGTTCCTTTTAGTCCAGGGCTATATCTCTGCAGCACAGTTTTTCTTTTTGGGGGGTCTGGCCTACTTAATTAGCTGAGATTCACACAGTCTTCCTGTACTCAGACCTCAACTCCATAAACATTGCAGGAGGTGAAAGTTTCTGTGGTTCTTGCAGAAGCTCCAGTCAAACCCAGTTAGCCCCAGGGTACCCCACCTGGTGTTTTTGTAAGCTAGGAGATGTTTGCACATCACACAGGTTAATCCCCATCTTTCTTCAGATCTTCTCAGCTTGTGCCTAGAGGATTCCCTTTCTGCTCCAAGTCTTCTTGATTTTTCACCACTCTATGTTCTTCCTGAGGCACAAATTTTGTTCTATTTGTTGGGGAAATCTGGAGAGCTTGAAATTTACCACCCTACTCCTGCCATCTTCCTAGAATCCTCCTAAACTTAATTTTTTCTTGAGGGTTTTTATTTTTATTAGGGTGGGGGAATCTATGTTTTCTTTCACAACTTGACTTTGATGGAAATATTTTGTGTAATTTCATATATGGTTTCTTAATTGTGCGCAGGAATAAAAGAGAGAAACTAGAACTCAAAAAATTAAAAAAAAATGTAAAAAATATTTCTATTTCTAGAAAGCTTGGGATTTCTGCCTGAAACTGGAATTTTCACCCCTGAACAATCAAGATTTGTGTAAAGTTCTTGATGGCTAAATATATACTTTAAAAAATCTTGGTTTATATAACTATGTTACATAAACCAATTTTTGGAGGTCATTTTGTTTTGCACTGTGGAGACATCTTACAGCAATGACACTAAGCTATAGAAATTGGGTTAAAGACTAATGAGGAAGTAAGGTTTTAGATAATGAGTCAGAACTAGATTCATTGTTTAGTCTTGATCTACCTTAAGAACATTTCTGCTAAAATGAAAAAATCACTGGACCAAGCTTCATTTAGTAAAAAAATATATTTTTCTCTTCTTTGAATTTAGCTAAATATATATTTTACTCTCTTCTCTGAAAAAATCTGTAAGAATATGAGTCATTCCCCAGTTGTTAAATACAGATAGGCAGTTTCTGAAGGAGTCCATTTATAGCTATATGTTATGGGCCAGAACTCTGAAACATGGCTTCTTATAAAATGTTAAGTCAGTGGAATTCATGAGACAATGGTTATCTAGTTTAGCATGGTGCTTAATAGTTCTCTAAGTTCAATATGATTGATTTAATCTTACAACAAATAATGGTTTCCTAGTGATATAATGATTGGTTTATACTCAGTGTAGAGCATATAAACTGGAAGCCTCAGCCAGAGTCAGAGCAGAGAAGACAAAGGACTGGAGGTGGGAGCTCAAGCTCTCAGAGTCAAGGAGAGAGATTCATTACATCTTCGGTCAGACTCCCGGTGGCTCTCCTGGGAGACTGAGAGACAGATTCATTCATCCCATCTCACACCCTGTGGTAGCAGGTCTGTCTTCCTGCATTTTCTCCACTGAAACCAAGTCCCATCTGAAGGCCATGAGAAAGTTAGCTGAGCACCAGTTGAAAGAGACAATAAAGACTTTTGGACTTTAACACATGGCTATTCTCATAGTGATGACTGAATTGAAATGAAGGCTGCTCTCAGGACCTCCAGAAAACCAAAAAAAGAATATTACATCTATATAAAATGCTCCAAAATCATTATTGATTAGAGAAATGCAAAGTAAAGTGACCTTGAGATATCATTATATACCTACTGGATTGGCTAAAATAATAGAAAAGGAAAGTGACAAATGTTGGAAGAGATATGGAAATTGACATGAATTAATTTTTGGTGAAATTGTGAACTGATCTAACCATTTTGGAGAGCAATTTGGAATTATACTCAAAGTCATATTAAAACAACTATACCCCCTGACCCTGCAATATCATTATTTTGTCTATTTCCAAAGATAAATAGGGCAAAAGGAAAAAAATATATCTAAAATGTTTATAGCAGCTCTCTTTGGGTTGGCAAAGAACTAGAAATTGAATGGATACCCTTCAATTGTAGAATGGCTGAACAAGTTGTAATATATGATTGTGAAGGAATACTACTGTGCTATAAGAAATGATAAGCTCAGTAATTTTAGAAAAACATGGAAAGACTTACATAAAATAATGAAACATGAAATAAACAGAACCAAGTTCTCTTAAAACAATATTGCTATAACTGTACACAATGAGAATGTTGTTATACATACAGAACATACAGTTACCGCAATATTGTTTTAAGAATGACTACATTATTTTGGTTATTATTAATGCCCAAATTAACTATGAAGGACATATGAAGAAAGATACATCTGCATCCAGAGAAAGTACTGATGAATAGAAAGATGTTTAAAATGATTTTTACATATGTGTGTATGTGTAAGCATGTGCATATATAAATATCTATACCGTCCTCTCAATCTATTATTCTATTTTTATCTATGACTAATGGTCATCATCCTTAGAGCAAGGGATTAGAGAATGGAAGAAAACAGAAATTTACAAAATTGTGTTGTGTATTTAAAAGGAACAACAACTTGTATGTAGGAGAGTTTCAGTCTCATATGTAATAACATTAAAAATTGTACTGTTATAGAAATGCAGGTTTTATTCCATAGATTAAAAATAAAATAAAAAATAATTTAAAAAACTCTACTGACTTTGCAATTGTCAAAGCATTTCAATATATCCCCATTATATCCTCACTACATTCTTATTTTTAAAGACTGAATAACAAAATTTTAAATGAGTAAAAATGTTCAAAAAGATCAGGATTTGGTAGAAAGGACACAGGAGTCCTGAATTCTGGTTTTAGTTTTGTCAACTGTTAGGTTCATGATCCTGAGCAAAAAGTACTCAGAATCACAAAGCACAATGTAAATATAAGCTCAGATAACACTTTTATATAATTATTAATAATAAGAATGTCAATAAATTTACCATAGACAATATTACATAATAATATGATTATATTAATCAGTGATCATAATTATAACTATTACTAGGGTAATGTAAGATAAAGGAGTTCATTTCCTATGATTGGAAAGTTAGAAGACCAGAGCAAGGTTGTTTTATATGAGAAACATCCTTATTGACAGGATCTATAATTTTTGCACAGATAGTTTCTGTAGATACTTGGCAATAATAAATATTTATAACACACCTTACAGACCATTGTATAACAAGCAGACACTCTCTTTATTAACACAGATTGTGTTTTATACAGAGCACAAGCATGGGTATCAAAAATTCTGGGCTTGTTCCCAGGGTAACTCTATGCTTTTGGAAAATCCTCTGTTCTCTTTGGTTCTGACAATCCATTTGCAAGATGATCCAAATTCTACTACAGGATTCATTTGGTTATTTTTTAAAAAGGGGGAACAGATAATGAGGCCAGGAGATGAAATGCATGTAAGTAAACTGTATTAAGATATGGAATCTCATTTTCCCACAATAAATTTTATTTCCAAGAATATTTTTTCTTCTCATGAAAATTGGCATTATTGCAAATAATACCAGTTTATTCCACTGGGTTTGCAGAAGAGAACATGGGACTGCCTAATCTTGTACAAAACAAATCGTTAAGCCTCTACTTATCTTAAAAGTATCTATTTTATCTTTGATACTCAATAAATAGGTGATTTCATCAATAAGAAAATTCCTTCACATGACACAGATTGCAACCCATCTTGGTCCTCTAAAATTCTTCAAAGAGAATGTATTCAAAATATTGGAGATCTTTTTCCAGTGATTTTCTGTGGGTAGCAGATAAGCACTCATGTTTTACTGCTCCATAGCATTCTTTTTATTCTTGTTTGATTCACTACTTCACTTTCCACAGAAGCTAAATCATATCTTTTCTGTCATCTGTTTCCTTGCTCTCTCTACATGAACAACCCTCTTCCTTTTCCAATTTTATATTTTCTGTATTATATCTTTTATACTATTTCTTATGAACAAATCAGCTTTAATAATATGTTGCAACCTATTTATATTTACTGTCTGAGATTTATTTCCATTGCATGTAGTCAATAGGTGAGAGTAACTGAAGATTAAGCGGGAATAATAAATGAGGGGAGATTCCAGAAGAGATGGAACAGTTTGGGATTAAGGGCATAGAGGAGTGGGGTGAGATTTATTAGAGAATAATGACATTTATTATTCCAGAGATAGAACTAAAGAGAAGAAAGGTAAAAATAGTGGGATTTTGAGATACAGGATAAGGAAGTTAAAGGAACTAGTAGCAAATAGTCTCAATTATTTTAGTAAAGAAGGAAACCAACTTCATCTGTTGAGAAATAGTAAGTAGTGATTGTGTTCATTTTATTTTTAATATAGGAAAAGGACAAAATTCTGGAAATGATTCACATTTCCTTCTTTAGATTACATTCCAACTACTTTGTATATAAGTATGTATGTAGTATTTGCATATTGTCTGCTCCATTAAAATTTATGACCTTGAAGGCAGAAACTTAACATTTAGAACACTTAGTACAGTTCCTGACACCTTAATAATGCTTGGTGACTAATTGACAGACTGACTGATTTGGGAGCTTAGCTAATTGTTTATTTGCAGGGACCATCTAAAATTTATGTCTTAAATGGGCTTATTCAGTGGATTTCACATTCAACAGTGTAATATAATCTATAGTCATCCTATGAATTCTTCTTCATTCATTTGAAATTTCCTCTGTGGTTAATCTCCTTTGATTTACCATGGATCTCACTGAAAAGTTCTTGGAATATTTTGCCACTGGCATGATGTTCACAAATAAGAGCCTGCCTGTTCTCTTCTCTTATTGTCATATGATCTAAATGGCACTGAAAGAAGCCAGGTTATTGGACTGACCTGGAGCTATGCATTCAAGATTTTTAATCTCAACTTGGCTTTTACTGCTTCATGGCAATCTTTTATTGTTTGATTCTCTGATATACTGTACATAGAAACTAAACCATCTCTTTTCTCCTTAAGCCCTCAACTCCATTTTTATCGCTATTACTCTCATCAGATTTTCTGAATTTCTACTTTACTGAGGAGATGGAATCTACTTGTCATGATCTATAAGTCATTGTACTGAACTGATCAGAATATTTGAGATTATTAGGACAAAATGGGTATAGAAAGAAGAAAGTTTAGGTAAGAAGTTGGTAGTGACATCCACACTTATTTGACATCACTTTCTCATGTGTTGCCTTTATATAGAAGGTGGAATCTGAGCTGGGTGATGTCTTATGGTGAAGGAAATAAGGGAATGCTTTTAAGGTATGAAGACAATTTATGCAAAGGCACAGAGGTGGGACATTTAGCAAGTTTTTCTGGAACATGTTGGCAAGAAAGGAAATCATATGAAATAGGTCTAAATAGGCCAGCTTATAGGGGTTTTAGCTGCCAACGTAAGGGGTTTATATTTAGTCCCAGAGGACATAGAGAGTGATTGAATAATATTTGAGCAGCTGTGTGGAATGGGTTCAAAAGAATTGTGATGTGCTTTAACAGAATTAAAGAATTAGAAAAAATCAATATGTCATTATTGAATTTGAGTCAATATGTGATTTGAGTGCATCCTTATGTAAGGTTTAGTAGCTCCTATTTCTATTTGATTTTGATGCCACTGCTTTAGTGGACCCACCATTTGGACAATTGCCCAAGAGCAAAAGATACTATGAAAGACTGGTCAGAAAGGTATAAAGAGAAGCAGGAGAAGAGAGTAGCATGAAAATAGAGAAAAGACAATATATCCAGAAGGAAAAGGGAAGGAAGGCAACTATGACAGTAGCTACAGAAAAACCAAGAACGATGAAGAAAGAAAAAACAATCTGAAATCAAGGTTATTGGTAACCTTAAAGAGAATAATTTCAGTCAAATTATAAATGAGTTAAGAAATGGATGCAATAATTATAAATGGCTTTTACTATGGGGTTGGCTAGAAAAGCAAGGAAAGTTTTAGTGCATATTTTGAAGAAATGGCAGCAGCAAAAGGATGAGAAGGAGATTCTGACTGACTCATTCCATCTCTACTCATGCTGGAACACTACAAGTTCTGGAGTTTCAAGGGATTAGGGAGGGGATATCTTTCTTTTCTTCCTCCCACCTTCTTCTTATACATTTCTAATACTTGCCACTATAGCACCTGGACTCTCATTGATGGGTTTTCCACTGACACAAAATCAGTCACAATGAGGCTATTAAATCTCAAACATAAAATATCTATTAAACAATAATAAAAAATCAACAATTATAACATTTACTTGATAGAAAGCAAGAACATGAATAATTGTAACATTCAATCAAAGAACAGAGCAGATATAGTCCTAATATAGCAATTCTTGCATAAATTAGGTTACACTCTCCAATGCCCAATGTCCATTGGGGAGAGTGAGTACAACCTTATAGGTACCTAGCTGAAAGCCAAGTGGATGAACTCCCATATATGTGGGGGATTAAGCAGATACAAACTGCTTCTTATGGTGCTATTTCTCTGTTCTTCTAGTTCTCACAATTGTGCTGATGGACAAATCTGAAGGCAGTGAAAATGTGATAACATCTTTTTAAAGTTTGTAGCCACCCTTAATAGGGCACTGAGAAAATGTAATACCTTTTAACAAAAATATATAAACATTACACTTTTTCAGAAACAAGAAGTTTCTCTAAGTTCAAATATTCTAAAACTCCTTAGATTCACAAATATCAGGGAATTCTGATTTGCTGAGATAGCTCAAAGCCAAATCTACTTCTACAATGAAATTGATACAAAACCCTTATTTTCCCCAGTTTTTCCTTCCAATATCAGAATGGATAGTAGAGATGTTTCCCTTCGCATACTATAAATGTCATTAGAGAGCAATAAGCTCAGGTAGTTTTATAAATAAAACAACAAGATTGAATTTTACTTCAATCAGAACAGCAACTGAAGAGCACCCTCAGCTGACATAGCCTTTCTCTAAACTATCACCAGAGGGCAGAGTACTTTTCTTGATCCAGTATCACTGAGTTCCCTGGCTTCCTTGACTTCCTCCTCTCATGCAACCTGTTTGGTTGCTTCTGTAATACAGCTTCTTGACCTAAACATTTATTTGGTTTATGTGTGTGTGTGTGTGTGTGTGTGTGTGTGTGTGTGTGTGTGTGTGTGTGTGAATGTATCTTTATACATACATATGTATATGTGTTTATGTATATGTGTATATGCAATGTATATATATGTATATTTCAGTTATAATCTTTAAAACTCTAAAAATAGTCACAGATGAAAGAACTGATATACATCTTGCAGCCATCATTGCAAGTTATTGTTTTGAGTAAAAATAGGTATATACCATACATTCAACCAAAGGGAAATTTTCCAATTAATCTTCAGAAAAATCCATCCTAAACATTTTATCTGAGAGATTGTATTTATGCATAAGTTGATTTTTATGTTTTTTCTTTTTTTACAGAAGTAGTCTTCTTATGCTCTTTTACCAGCAAACTATATCAAATGAACTAGTATATTACACAGGAGTAAAGATTAGAATAATGAGAACCATGTTTGGAAAATGGAGCAAAAGATTCAATTGGGGAAATGCCTTGTTGAAATAGTTAACTTCACTAGACAGTGAAGAGATAAGAATGAGATTGGAGCAAAAGTGATAGACTTAAAAAATGGACAAATTGAGAGACAGTCATTCTCTTTTTTTAAAAATTAATTTTATAATTATAATATTTTTGACAGTACATATGAATGGGTAATTTTTTTTTTTTACAACATTATCCCTTGTATTCATTTTTCCAAATTTTCCCCTCCCTCCCTCTATTCCTTCCCTTAGATGACAGGCAATCCCATACATATTAAATGTGTTACATGATAACCTAGATACAATATATGTGTGTAAAACCAAATTTCTTGTTGCATGGTAAGAATTGGATTCCGGAGGTATAAGTAACCTGGGTAGAAAGACAACAGTGCAAACATTTTACACTCAATTCCCAGTGCTCCTTCTCTGGGTGTAGCTGTTTCTGTCCATCATTGATCAACTGGAACTAAATTAGATCTTCTTTATGTTGAAGATATTCACTTCAATCAGAATATATCTTCATACAGTATTGTTGTTGAAGTATACAATGATCTCCTGGTTCTGCTCATTTCACTCAGCATCAGTTCATGTAAGTCTCTTCAAGCCTCTCTATAGTCATCCTGCTGGTCATTTCTTACAGAGCAATAATATTCCATAACATTTCCATATACTATAATTTACCCAACTATTCTCCAATTGATGGGCATCCGTTCATTTTCCTGTTTCTAGCCACTACAAAAAGAGCTGCCACAAATATTTTGGCACATACAGGGGACAGTCGTTCTTAATTAAGCTTATTTACAAGAAGTAGAGCAGTAGGAAAAGCTGTAAAGTCATGGAATTTTGATCAGAAAGGCATTTCAGTGTTCATCCTATTAGAAGTTGTGTAAATTTGGACACTATTGAGATTGCAAGGGTTGTCAAACTACGGCCCACTGAGGACGTTTATGCAGCCCTCCGGGTTATGGCAAATGGGCTGAGGGGTGGAGACAGAGTGTGAGTTTTTGTTTTTACTAGAGTCCAGCCCCCCAACAGTCTGAGGGACAGTGAACTGGCTCCCTATTTAAAAAGTTTGAGGACCATTGAAAGGTATTCTTAACCCTCAGGAAGTATCTAAAACAAAGAAAATTAAAGGGGATTAGAAGTTTGATAATATTGAAGGTAAACATCTTTGAAGAATTATCATTATAAATACTGATCACTAAATGAAGGGTACCTATGGGAATAGTTAGGCAAACTGTGACTCAAGGGTTGAACTCATTAAAGAAGAATAGAAAATGAGTTGGACACTAGTAAATGATAGCAGCAAGAATATGGGAAGGTAATAAAATTATCTATTATGGACTTGAGAGGAGGAAACGTTGCAGATCTGTAGTAGCAGAGGAGGTGGGATTCGTTGTAAGAACAGGAAACCTTCTAGTCTTGTATATTAGGTGTAAATGAGAAAGAATATCCAACCCTGGAAAAGAGATCATAGGATATGTTATGGTGCTTTCTATAGAAAGCCAGTTTCCTCTTTTAAGATGAAATCAATATTAAAAGAAAGAAATCCAGAATAATGGAAAGTGTAGTACAATAGAGAATGTGCTAAATTTAGAGTTATAGGGCTTGGATTCAAATCCTGCTTCTGCTACTTATTTTCTAAGTGATTTTGGGTTGGTCATTTAGCCTCTTTTAATTCTTCATCTGTTAATTGCGAGTTTGGAATAAGTAACTTGCAAGGTTAATAATTGAATGAAAACTTCCAGGAGGTATAGTGAAAGGGAAAGGAAGAGAAGTATAACTGCTAATGTGGGGTGGGGCTAAACCAGATAGGATTGAGAGCATAGGGACAGCATATAGATGGATTTTCTCTTGCTCTGAGTCAGAGGGAAGTAAGAAGTAGGGATTTGTTAGCTACTGTGCAGAGGGAGAAAAGCTTGTAATGGTTGTGGAGGTGATGCTGCAGATATGGTGTGTTTTTTTTTTCACCCTGGTTGCAATCCCTTAGTTAATTGCAGCCAGTAGGAATGGGGGTGATTTAGGCTTATGTCCACTGGAAAGAGGATATTGAGATGAATGAGGACTCTGTCTAATATCCATGTCTAGATGGAACCCACATAGGCAATCATAGCATACTTATGTGTCATATCCACATCAGCAAAACTGCTATAGCTTTCCCTCTATTAGGCTCTCCAATAGATATATTTGACATATTATAAATTTAAGAAAATAATTCATACTCATTTTTCACTTTGTTTTGCAAAGTGCTGTCTCAACCTTCCAAGGCATGTCACACCAGCATTATCAATTCCATTGTACACTGGTAGAAAATGAGAATTGAGAATGGTGAAGTAGCTTGGCCAAGGTTATAGAATAAGGAGGTTTTAGATTCCTAATTCTAACCCAGGTGTTCTGACTTCAAGTCCCATTTTTTTGGTTGTATGATTGCTCTTCTTCTCTTTCTCTCTGTCTCTCTGTTTGCTTTTTCTCCTCTCTCTTTTTAAATTACTTTTCAACATAGTGATGGTAAAGTAAGCTGCTGAAGTAGTAAAAGACAACACATGCTGTAAATTTACCAAAAGGGAGGTTAATTTATGATCCATGCCTATAGTGGCCTAATGTAGAGCACAGTCCAAATAAAAGTTTCCTCTCTTAGAAATTCACTTTAGTTAGTTTCCTTCTCAGTTAGCTCATTTAATGAACAGATTTGGTGTCATAAATATAGATATTTTTGTGGTTAATGGGCTCCTTTTTGTTTAGAGGCCTTTGACCTAAGTATGAACATAAAAAAGATTTTAATGAGTGAAGAAATTGGAATAAAATAATGGAGATAGGTACTAAAATCAATGATGTTATCAGGAGGTTTGCCAAAAGCTGAGCTGCCTAATTTTTTTGTAGCATCTTGAATCATCCTTGTTCTATAGAAGAAAATGGAATAGATGTGAAACACAACCACAAGCAGAGTAGGTGATATCTTAGGTGATTAAAATTACAGATCTAGCTTAGATGAACAGGCAATAAAGAGGAAGTACTTTTGAGAAAGACCTTTCACTGTGGAGATACCTCCTAGTCATAGCCCCTTTTGAAACTCTGTTAGTTTTCAAAATCTAAAGGGACCCTAAGAGTGAGCAAATTGGTATATTGATTTCTTTTGAGATGCAGCTCCTTCAAATGCTTAAGTGTCCTGCTTAGAGTTATGTCCATACACAAGTTCCTTACAAAAGGGGCAGTGAGAGACTCAATTGTTAGAGTCCTAAAACAGAGGGGAAACCTCTGGTAGATAGACAAGTTAAAATTCAGGGATGGAAGTCCAAAAGGGAGAAAATATATATAAAAACAAAATATCTCTTTAGCTGTGCAAAAGCAGAGTGGTTCTGAAAATAATTTGTTTTTGCTCTTTAGTTTGATTTTTCCAAAATCTGATTTCAAAAGCAAATCAATCTATCCTTGAAAAAACACACATTCCCTCCCCAGCTGACAATCACTCCACATTTGAAAAGTTAGTGTTTAGATTATGGAAATATAGATACCCTTTTCCTGATGCAATCTTGATGTTGATAAACTCTTTTTTGTGTCATCATTCATGAATTATGGGGATGGAAAGCAAAAAGAGGAAGAAAGACACTGGATGAGTGATCTGCTGCATTTTATCAAGCTTATCATGCTTTATCTGACATTTTTGAAGCTCAAAATTTTCACCAATCAGATCACATCAACTGAACATAATCAGATTTTGGAGATGAGGTGAAATGTGGCTTTATCCCTCTTTAGGTGACAAACATTAAAAGGACAAGTACAAATAGAAGAAGGGACACATAAAAAAAGCATGGCTGGAAGCTATAAAGATAGTGCTAGGAAGACAAGCTTAGAAAGGGTTGAGTGATGTAAAAGCATCAAAGGGCAATAACATTTTTTTCCTTTTTTTTTTTTTTTTCCTGAATCGGAAGCAAGAAAAATAAGGAAGAGATATGATTGCTGCTTTAAGTGAATGATGTAACAAATGTTGGAGAAAGCAGGACTACTTATCTTTTCTTCCATCATTGCAATCAGACTGATGAAAAGGGTAGAACAAATGCAGGCTAGAAGGAATAAAAGCCTAAGATTGCTAAGGACATAAAAAGAGAGTACCAGTGACTTTAATGAATTCAACTCTCTCGGTTTAGACAAATTACATATCAATATACTGAAACAGTTTGCAGATATAATTGTAGAATCTTGGAGATATTATGGAGAACAGAAGAAATGGAGAAACAGATTAATGGCTGGCAAATGAACCAATTTTCAAAAAAGGAAAAGGCCCAATCTTGAAGCCCAAAGGATAGTAGACTTGGAATGGATTCCTGCCAAATTCTTAGAAGGTGTAATTAAGCAGATGTCAGCACTTAGGAAAAAAAAGAAGTGACTATTTGGAGTCAGAATAGGTTCACAAGTTATGCGAAATTAATTTATTTTATTTTTTGTTAACATTATTTCTAAACCAGTTACTCTTTTGAGAATACTCCAGTTTGTCAACATACCCTTTAAAATGATATATGCATAACTTATAACATTATTCCAGAAATAGCTTTTTCAGGGTAAAGTAGAAAGGAAGTAGTATATTGACAGCATATCCTTTTAGACTTCATTCAATCAGTGATTAAAAAGAGGGACTCCTTGATTGCATCCACCTTCTTTATGAGATTGCTGAAGAATATCTCCCTGGCTGTTAATAAAACACATGTTGATTGTATTCAGACTTTAGGGGAAGTTTTTCATAATATTTTTGTAGATATGATGAAAAAAGTGGGTTGGACAATAGCAGGAATCGATTAATATATTATTGAATAATGTTTTTTGATAATTCAATTCAATAAATATCTATTAAATACCTGTCATATTCACAGAATAATAAATATTGAGAAATTAAAGGCATCTTATTATTTAGTTTAATACATAACTGAATAAGCTCCCCAGTATCACATAAGTGGTTAGTCAGTGGTCATCTAGTCCAACTCATATGTTATCCTCATCATGAAATTATTAGTTCTGTACTAGGCTGGGTATAAAATGACAAAAAATTCCTAACTTCATAGAACTTAGATTCTTAGACATGCTTATTAAGTTTATATATAACTCAAAATCAGAATGCAAAGCCTAATATTTTGAATGTCAGTTCTAAGATTTTAAAAGATTTTGATGGGCAAAAGTAATAGGCAGAAAGTAATGAAAAGAAAGCTGATATTGATGAACATAAATTTGGGTACTGAATTCAGGAAAATAGCATTTCATAAAGATGACCAATTAATCAATAGTTAATGTGAAAAAGACATGCCTTTTAAATGACTGCTATTTTAAAATTAATAAATAGTATGATTCACTTAGCTATCCAAAAAACCAATGTAAATTTAAAAAAATTATTATAATTTTTTATTGACAGAACATATGCCTGGATAATTTTTTTTACAACATTATCCCTTGCACTCACTTCTGTTCTGACTTTTCCCTTCCCTCCTTCCACCCCCTCCCCTAGATGGCAAGCAGTATTATACATGTTAAATATGTTATAGTATATTCTAGATATAATACATGTGTGCAGAACCAAACAGTTCTCTTGTTGCACGGGGAGAATTGGATTCAAAAAATAAAAATAACATGGGAAGAAAAACAAAAGTGCAAACACTAATTTCCCAGTGTTCCTTTTCTGGGAGTAGCTGATTCTGTCCATCATTGATCAATTAGAACTGAATTAGGTCTTCTCTTTGTTGAAGATATCCACTTCCATCAGAATATGTCCTCATACAGTATTGCTGTTGAAGTGTATAATGATCTCCTGTTTTGCTCATTTCACTCAGCATCAGTTCATGTAGGTCTCTCCAAGCCTCTCTGTATTCATCCTCCTGGTCATTTCTTACAGAACAATAATATTCCATAACCTTCATATACCACAATTTACCCAACTATTCTCCAATTAATGGGCATTGATTCATTTTCCAGTTTCTAGCTACTACAAAAAGGGCTGCCACAAACATTTTGGCACTTACAGGTCCCTTTCCCTTCTTTAGTATTTCCTTGGGATATAAGCCCAGTAGTAGCACTGCTGGATCAAAGGGTATGCACAGTTTGATAACATTTTGGGCATAATTCCAGATTGCTCTCCAGAATGGTTGAATTCGTTCACAACTCCACCAGCAATGCATCAATGTCCCAGTTTTCCCACATCCCTTCCAACATTCATCATTATTTTTTCTTGTCACCTTAGCCAATTTGACAGGTGTGTAGTGATATCTCAGAGTTGTATTAATTTGCATTGCTCTGATCAATAGTGATTTGGAACACTCTTTCATATGAGTGGAAATAATTTCTATTTCATCATCTGAAAATTATCTGTTCATATCCTTGGACCATTTATCAATTGGAGAATGGTTTGATTGCTTATAAATTAGAGTCAATTCTCTATATATTTTGGAAATGAGGCCTTTATCAGAACCTTTAATTGTAAAAATATTTTCCCAATTTGTTACTTCCCTTATAATCTTATTTGAATTAGTTTTGTTTGTACAAAAGCTTTTTAATTTGATGTAATCAAAATCTCCAATTTTGTGATCAATAATGATCTTTAGTTTTTCTTTGGTCACAAATTCCCTCTTTCTCCATAAGTCTGAGGGGTACTCTATCCTATGTTCCTCTAATTTATTTATGATCTCATTTTATATGCCTAAATCATGGACCCATTTTGATCTTATCTTAGTGTATAGTGTTAAGTGTGGGTCTATGCCTAATTTCTGCCATACTAATTTCCAGTTTTCCCAGCACTTTTTGTCAAATAATGAATTTTTATCCCAAAAGCTGGAATCTTTGGGTTTGTCAAACACTAGATTGTTATAGTTATTTACTATTTTGTCTTGTGAACCTAATCTATTCTACTGATCACCTAATATATTTCTTAGCCAATACTAAATGGTTTTGGTTGACTGCTGCTTTATAATATAGTTTTAGATCAGGTACAGCTAGGCCATCTTCATTTAATTTTTTTTCATTAATTCCCTTGAAATTCTCGACCTTTTATTCTTCCATATGAATTTTGTTGTTATTTTTTCTAGGTTATTAAAATAGTTTCTTGGGAGTCTGATTGGTATGGCACTAAATAAATAAATTAGTTTAAGGAGTATTGTCATCTTTATTATATTCGCTTGGCCTATCCAAGAGCACTTAATATTTTTCCAATTATTTAAATCTTGATTTTATTTGTGTGGAAAGTGTTTTGTAATTTTGCTCATATAATTCCCGAATTTTCTTTGGTAGATAGATTCCCAAATATTTTATGCTATCAACAGTTATTTTGAATGGAATTTCTCTTTGTATCTCTTGCTGTTGGATTTTATTGGTAATGTATAAAAATGCTGAGGATTTATGTGTATTTATTTTGTATCCTGCAACTTTGCTAAAGTTATGATTTCTAATAGCTTTTTTGTAGACTCTCTGAGGTTCTCTAAGTATACCATCATATCATCTGCAAAGAGTGATAGTTTGTTTTCCTCATTACCTACTCTAATTCCTAAGGGTCTTTCTCAACTCTTATTGCCAAGGCTAGCATTTTTAATACAATATTGAATAGTAATGGTGATAGTGGGCAACCTTGTTTCATTCCTGACCTTATTGGGAATGGTTCCGGTTTTTCCCCATTACATATGATGCCTACTGATGGTTGTAAATATATGCTCCTGAGTATTTTAAGGAATAGTCCATTTATTCCTATACTCTCAAGCATTTTTAGTAGGAATGGATGTTGGATTTTATCAAATGCTTTTTCTGTATCTATTGAGATGATCATATGGTTTTTGTTAATTTAGTTATTGATATAGTAAATTATGCTAATAGTTTTCCTAATATTGAACCAGCCCTGCATTCCTGGTATAAATTGTACTTGGTCATAGTGTATTATCCTGGGGATGATTTTCTGTAATCTTTTTGCTAATACTTTATTTAAGATTTTAGCATCAATATTCATTAGGGAGATTAATCTAGAATTTTCTTTCTCTGTTTTCAACCTACCTGGTTTAGGTATCAGTACCATGTTTGTATGATAAAAGCAAGTTGGTAGGACTCCTTCATTCCCTATATTTTCAAATACTTTATATAGTATTGGAATTAATTATTCTTTAATTGTTTGGTAGAATTCACTTGTAAATCCATCTGATTCTGGGCATTTTTTCTTCGGGAGTTTGTTAATAGCTTGTTCTATTTCTTTTTCTAAAATGGGACTATTTAGACTATTTACTTCTTCCTCTATTAATCTGGGCAAGCTATATTTTTGAAGGTATTCTTCCATTTCATTTAAGTTATTGAATTTATTGGCATAAAGTTGGGCAAAGTAGCTTTTAATTATTGCTCTAATTTCATTTTCATTAGTGGCTAGTTCTCCCTTTTCATTTTTAAGAAGAATAATTTGATTTTCTTCTTTCCTTTTTTAAATCAGAGTTACTAAGGGTTTTTCTATTTTTTTTTCATAGAACCCAACTTTTAGTTTTATTAATTAATTTAATAGTTTTTTTTTTTTTTTTTTTTTTTTACTTTCAATTTTATTGATCTCTCCTTTTATTTTTAGCATTCCAAGTTTAGGGTTTGACTGGGATTTTTTAATTTGTTCCTTTTCTAGCATTTTTAGTTGAAAGCCAAATTCAACTTTCTCTTTCTCTATTTTATGCAAGTAGGCCTCTAGAGATATGCAATTTCCCCTTATTACTGCTTTGGCTGTATCCCACACATTTTGGTATGATGTCTCATTATTGTCATTTTCTTAGGTGAAGTTATTAATTATTTCTATGATTTTCTGTTTCACCCAATCATTCTTTAGTATGAGATTATTTAGTTTCAAATCATTTTTTGATCTATTTTCCCCTGACTTTTTATTGAATGTAATTTTCATTGCATCGGGGTCTGAGGACACATTTACTATTTCTGTGTCTGAAAAACATGCATTTAGTATTTTTGCTTTACTGCATTTGATTTTGAGGTTTTTATGTCCTAATACATGGTCAATTTTTGCATAAGTTCTATGAACTGCTATGAAGAAAGTGTACTTTTTTTTTCCCCCCTGAGGCTGGGGTTAAGTGACTTGCCCAGGGTCACACAGATAGGAAGTGTTAAGTGTCTGGGACCAGATTTGAACTCAAGTTCTCTTGAATTCAAGGCTGGTGCTCTATCCAATGCACCACCTAGCTGTCCCCGAAAGTGTACTTTCTGTCTCCATTTAGTTTTCTCCAAAGATTTATCATATCTAATTTTTCTAGTATTCTATTTACATCTTTGACTTCTTTCTTATTTATTTTGTGGTTTGATTTATCTAATTTCCTTTCCACCTCTAGTTTCTAGAACAAAGTATACATGTGTTCTTTATATATCTTTATAGAAGAAATATCGTTCCCAAGATTTCTTTTTACTTTTTCAGCTTTCTCTTGAGTTCTATATTTGTTGATCAAACTTTTTGTTTAGTTCCAGTTTTTTCATCAAAAATAGATGAAATTCCCTTATTTTGTTGAATGTCCATCTTCTTCCCTGGAAAAAAAGATGCTCATTTTTGCTGGGTAACTTGTTTTTGGCTGCATACCAAGTTCTTTAGTCTTACAGAATATTGTATTCCAGGCCCTTCGATCTTTTAATGTAGATCCTGGGTAATCTTTATTGTGTCTCCTCCATATTTGAATTTATTTTTTTTTCTTAGCAGCTTGCAGTATTTTTATCCTTCGTCTGATAGTTCTGGAATTTGGCCACTATATTTCTTGATGTTTTTCTTTTAGGGTCCCTTTCAATGGGTGATCGATGAATTCTTTCAAATTCTATTTTACCCTCTGTTTCTATAACACCTGGATAGTTTTCTTTGATAATTTCCTGGAAAATAGTGTCCAAGGTCTTTTTTTTTCCATCATACTCTTCAGGAAGTCCAATAATTCTCAGATTGTCTCTCCTAGATCTATTTTCCAGGATTGTTATTTTCCAAAGAAGATATTTGACATTTTTTCCCCATTGTTTCATTTTTTTGGTTTTGCTTGACTGATTCTTGGTGTCTCCTCGAGTCATTCAATTCCATTTGTTCAATTCTGATTTTCAATGAAGTATTTTCTTCACTCACTTTTTAAATATCTTTTTCTAATTGTCCTGAGTTTTTAAGTGAATTGTTTTGTTCTATGGAATTTTTTTCCATTTCACCAATTTTATTTTTTAGGGAGCTATTTTCTTTTTCCAACTCACTAATTCTGTTTTTCAAGGATTTAATTTCTTTATTCACTTTATCTTTAAATGAGTGGGATGATTTATCCATACTCTCTTGCCAAGCTCCCCTTTCCTTTTCCCATTTTTCTGCTAGTTTTCTTGTGAGAGCCTTTTTAATTTCTTCTATGAGAGTCTTGTGCATTGAGGACCAGATGATATCCCCCTTTGGGGATTCATCTGGAGACAGTCTGTTTTTAGTCTTTTCAGGGTTTAAAGTCTGCTCTCTATCCATATAGAAACTATTAATAGAGTGTGTTTTAATTTTTTGCTCATTTTGTCAAAGAAAAATCAAAGAAAACAAACTAACAAGAAAAACAAATGGTCTGCTTTTTTTTTTTGGGGGGGGAGGCTGGATGGTATTACTGAGCTTCCTCTACAGACTGCAGGGCCAGCAGCGAGGCACTAGCAGCAGGACAGCAATGACTGCGTTGCATCTGTGCTCTAACACTCTGAGAGTGTGCTGAGACAATGTGGGCGGGTGTGGCCAGGTTCCAATAGTCTTCACCCCCTGTCTTTTTAGCTTCTCTGCTCGTCTGCTGTCTTGTTGCCAGGGCAAAGTAGCCAACACTGTGTTAAAGCTCTTCCCACAGAAAGAGCTGAGATCACATTCCACGCCACTCTGGTCTGCTCAGCTGTGAGCTGCCTGCCTTACTCTGTGTACTGTGCTGCAGCTACCTGCCTTCAGGGTGCACCTCATCTAACCGTCCCCACTCATAAGCAAAAACATACTTTTTCTGGTGAATTTCAAGGATTTCTTCTCTTGGTAATTATTTGTGGCTTTTTTCAGAAAAGCACTAATTCTGAAGCTTGTCTTGAAATAAACTAATTCTGGGAGAAAATGCGGAGCTTAAGTAGATGTGTGCATCCTCTCTGCCATCTTTGCTGGAAGTCCTAAGCCAATGCAATTTAGCATTAATAGAAATGAAATTTAGACAAAGGAAGTAAATTTACAAAAATAGTTAATGCTTTGCTAGATGCTCTTGCTGCTTTGTATATCTTCTTGAAGAACTGTTCTTCAAGACCCTAGCATCTTTAGACATTGGCAAACATCATACTTTTATAGCTTTCATGACAAATAAATTACTCACGTAACAAGTCTCTACCTTCCCAATATCCTGTTTGTAGATCCATAGCTCACTTAAAGGCAGTCATCTGGAATGCTGTGCAGTGACAATAGCCAATGCTCTATAGCTTAGCTTAATGTAATTGAATAGCATAGGGGCTTTCAGTGACTGTGGAGGAGGAGCATCATATTTATTGAATACACACAGATTAAATATACATCGATAATTTTGGGATAGCATCTCAGAAGACAAATATATCAATATAACCTATCAATATAACCTTTATATTCAAGTAGTCTTTATACTTATACAGAAATCTTTTAAAATTTATATATCCATCAAAATCTTTTGTCATTAATTACAACTTTCTCTTGTATTCATGTGAATAGATATTAAGGAGGTCCTAAAAGTGGCATCTTGTGTCCATCTTAGAATTAACATGCAGCATTAATTTTATCCAAGTTCTTAATTCTGCAGAATTTTCAGTTATATCTTTGATATGAATATTCTCTCCAACAAGACTGATTCCAACCTATCTATAATTATCCATCATTAATGAGTCATTGGCCTCCCAGAAGTTAAATTCTTGTCCATTTTCTCCCAGTGGGACTCTGTTGGACATTTTTATTTCTTACTCTTGCTTGTGAAAGGATAACAGAAGCTATGGAATATCAGCTCTCTATGTACAGGGATGATTTTAATTTTCTACTTTTTTTCTCTAGTATCTAATATAGTACATGCCCCTTAGTAGGCATTTCATGTTCAGATTCATGATTATAGTGGAAAGGATACTGATTTGGGAGTTAAAAGACCTAGATTTCATTCATGTCTTGGTTTCTGCTTTATTGGGTCCTCAATTTCCTCATCTGAAAAGTGGGAAAATAGGATTATATAATCTCTGAGGCCCTTGCTAGCCCCAAATCTATAATCCTGTGTTCTTCTCTGTTTGTTGAATTGAACTGAATTGAATTGCCTCTGGTAGCTGTGGTGAGGTCTATGTACTCTAACTAAGCAGCCATGCAACCAGCTCATTCTGACTGTATTGAGAACATAATGGGAGATTACTTTCCTAGAGAAGTGATGGATATGCTGAATTCTCTTGTTTTCTTCCTACATTTCTGGACTTGAAAAAAATCACATGAACAGATGGCTGCCAAAGGTCATTCTCCTCCCTTTCTCTGTGACTGTGTTTATTATTCTCTAGCTCCTCCTCCACAGTGACTGAAAGCCCCTGTGCTATTCAAATATGTTAAGCTAAGCTACAGAGAATTGGCTATTATCACTCCACAGTGTCCTAGATAACTGCTTTTTGGTGAGCTATGAATCTATAGACAGTATATTGGGGAAATAGAAACTTTGTATCCTATTTCCATATCTCCAGAGATCTTATTTTTAAGGCTCTGTGCTGTGGTTGACCAAAGTGGGTTGTAGAGTCCTATGGTCATTTTCAGGGTTGTAAAACTTTACTGTAGCACTTACTATAGATGTCCTCCCAAATTGGGTTAAGGTAGCATATATTGGGATATCCTTAGTCTCCACTGGATTCCAGATATATGTTATAGAATAAAAAGGTTCTAGTTCCAGATAAAATGGCTTCTTATAGCTCTCCAAGAATCAAGGATGAACATTAATTCTATCAGAGCTTTTAACTGTACAAAATGATCTATTTTATCATGGATATGAATATTCCCTCCAATAATACAGATTGTAATTCATTCATATCTACCTTTTCTGTGGGATTCTTTTTATGTTCTCCCAGAAGTTGGACTCTGAGTCATTTCTTCCCATTGGTATTCTGAAACATGTAGGAAACCTTTCTTCCTTTGCCTTGTTATTAAGATGATATTAATAGATTACATGGGTTGTCCATTGGTTATCTGCAGTTTTTGGATGACCTGAAATCTTTTGTTTTTATTATATATTTATTTGATATTTCTTCACCTAATTCCTTATTTTTTATTCTTTGTGCTCACACCCACTATGTGCCTCTTCATAGTCTTTGTGATACTCAATTTTAATTCCTTAGATATTCCATAATGCATGATTCACACTAAAATATTACCAGAAGAATGTTGGTATTAAAAAGATGGATTTTTGTAACAGCAGAAAATATGAGGTCATTAGAGTAACCATGCAATTTCTTATCAGAAATATAGTTCATTTCCCTCCTCCTTTATTCAGAGCCCAACTCTTTGTATGTTTGTAATGTTTGTCCAAAATGCGAATATTGCTTTTGAAAGCCTGCCTACTTTCTACTAATATTCTTGTTGAGAATGACCTTCTTGCACATATATTTTGTTCACAAAGGATAGATACTAGGCTTATATTCCACTGGTGCATATTTTGTGTAGAGCTTAGTCAATAAATTATTGAGTATTAATTTCCTATTATGTGTCAGGCATTGTGATAAGAATTAGGTGTACAGAGAAAGCAAAAGACAGTCTCTGCCCTCAAGGAAATCACAGTCTAGTGATCAGGTTTGTAACTTCTAGTCTTTGAAAATGGATGAGATCATAGAGAAGTAAGGAACTTAGAGGCAGAATATGAACCTAGAGCTTCCTACCTTTTAGATCACTTAGAAGTTCTTATTATTCACACAAACATTTTATAAACATGGGGAAAATAAGTATTTTTATCAGTAGCTATATTATTTCAGTCATCTCATTTATTATTTATAAGATCTAATAATGTTTTTCATGCCTCCAGTGTCATTCTATCCATTAGACACCTTAGAAATAGATTCCATAATAGCTTTGGCTAACAATTGTCCACTTCCATGATGAATGATGTCTATGTTCATTTAGTGTTGGAAGAGACATTAAAGTTCATCTAGCCCAAGTCCATCATTTTGCAGATGAGGAAAAAGACTTTTAAAGAGATAAAAATAATTTTTTCAAGTTTAAATAAGAAGTGTCAGAACTGGAATGTGAATTCTATTTTATTTTTGTGAAATCTAGTGCTCTTTTCACTATAACATCATATATTACTTAATATGTTCTAATGTCTTTGTTCATACACCGCCTCCCCAATAACACAGCCAGAACTGTATTGTTAGCATCAAAGTCTGAAAATTTTATCATTCTTGATGTTTAAAAGAAAGATAAAAATAAATGCAGCTCTATTCTATCCTTTCTTTCCCCTGGTTTTGACCTTCTTTAGAACTTAATCCATAAATGGCCTTGAAATGACTTTGCTGAGATGAAACTGTTGTCAACTTTTCTTTTAAACAGTTTTTGCTTTTTATTAATTCTATTTTATATGGCAATATTGTTCATAATATTTACTGTATTACTCCATAAGATTTTAAATACCCATTTAGATTCTAAACTAGTGTTATTCTTGTATTGCATGTCCCTACTTGATAAGTGAGTCAAATATTTTCTGATTAAGGCATTTCAATCTCTTTTTGTCATGTCATTATTACAGTTGATTTATATTAGTTATTTTCTATATGAAATTATTGTAATAAATATTTATGTCATTTCTTCAATTAGTATCACACCTTTGTTCACCAATAATATAGTTAAATAGATCTAGTTGGGTTTTAAAATTTCATGTCTTACCTAATTTTTGTTTTTATTATCTTTCTCTTAACTCTGTATTAATTTTTATCTTTGCTGTAATAGGACTGATTGCAGTCAGTAATTCAGTATGACTCCCATAATAACAATTAATCATTTGTTCTTTGTTAAAAACATAATAATTTTAATTACTTATAATGTTATTCAGTATTACCATGTTCAGCACTCCCTAATTCTTTCCTTAGAGTATTTATTTATTTATTTACTTATTTGCTTGTTTATTTATTTATTTATTCTTTTCTGAGGCTGGGGTTAAGTGACTTGCCCAGGGTCACACAGCTAGGAAGTGTCAAGTGTCTGAGATCAGATTTGAACTCGGGTCCTCCTGAATTCAGGGCTGGTGCTCTATCCACTGCGCCACCTAGCTGCCCCTAGAGTAAGTATTTATGATGTACAGATATGAAATATCTATGTGTTCTACAACTATTAAGTCTTCATTACTAATTTTGGATGCATAGATTCAACACAGATTCTATCATTGTATCTATTAATTTAGTTTAGAAGGTGTTATTAAGTTATTTATAGAAATACTTTGCTTACCCATCCTTACCAACAGAGATTGATTTATTAGTGGTGATTATTTCCATGATGGGTTTTTTTTTTCCAAATACTTATCATGAACACTGAGAGAAGAGCTGAATAAATTGTCTCATGAAATGACATTTCTTATTGCCTTAGGTTTGAGGATAAAACCAGCTCTGTCAACCCCTACTACCAGTCCTGTCTCTTAAAAAAAAAAAAACCTCTTGAAGGAAACTGTGAGTCATTCCTCAATTTAGCTACAATATTTTTTGTCTTCTGATATTATTTATACCCAGAATGTAGATTGGTATGAGTCAATTTCCTACTGGTATAAATATCCATTCATTATTCATTAGACAAGTGCCTCACATTTAGAGTGTCATTCATGGGAATGTGTATAAATTGTCCAAAAACTGTATGCTTCTTAGTACCTTTGGTGTCTCTATTTCTCTACTATTGTGACTCAGAAGGGGTATGCATAGGACTAGCGAATATTTTGTATTTTTCATTGTTTTCTGGTTTGCCATGGACAAATAATTCTTCATTAAGTAGCCACCCTACTAGAAGTGAAACTATGTTCTCAGAAAGCAGATTTAACCTGTTGACAGAACCCCATTAAAAAGAAAAGATTTATACAAAGATTCAGTCTGCCATAACTTGGACTCTTTAGAATCTTAGTGGCCATAGTTAATTTTATGTTGTCATGAGAAATTTTAGAAGAATTTCTTTTTAAAGGTTTAAAAAAGATGGGGCAGTAGATAGAGTACCAGCCCTGAAGTGAGGAGGAACTGAGTTCAAATCTGATGTGAATCACTTAATAATTACTAGCTGTGTGACTTTGGACAAAAAAAATCACCTTTTTGCTTCTCAAATGCCTCATCAAAAAAGAAAAAAAAGGTTTTAAAGTTTTTTTTAAATAAATTTTTTTTAAATTAAAGAATAAAATTAGTTGGGAGGAACTTACATTTTTTTTTCTATTTCAAATTATTCGTTTTGTATTTAAACTGGAGATTAAAGAAATGACACAATTTGCCCAATATCACATAGTTATTTTGAAACAAACTCCATCTGAAACAAACTCCAAACTATTAGATTAATGCCCTTCAGCTTGTAACTTTTTTTCTTCCAGACAAGAATCCTATCTCCCATAAAGCCAAATACTTGGTATGATATTTGACATACATAGAAAATGGTATTTTTAAGAATTATTTTTAATGGAAAGAGATAGAAAGGATATGGGAATGTATTCCATTGCAAGAAACACAACATGTAAAAATCTGGATGTATAAGAAAGAGGATGGATCTTAGAATTGATCCAACCTTTTGGAAATATGTTGTAAGACAAATATTATGTAACAAGCCCTTACTCATTGAGACAAAGGTAACACTACTAGGCATTTGACTGCAGGAGCTAAAAGACAGGAAGAAAAGTCCCACATATACCAAAATATAGTAAAGAGCTTGAAATATAGTAGATGCTCATTGATCAGGGACTGACTAAGAAAATTGTGTTATATGAATACAATGAAATATTATTATACTATAACAATGATGAATATGAAAATTTTAAAGACTCCTGGATAATTACATGAATTAATACAACATAAAATAAGAGAAATCAGGAAAATAATATACACATTGACCACAAAATGCAAATAGAAAGAACAAAAATTTCTAACTAATTATGTAATGATCACAACCAAACATGGTCCTACCAAACAATTGAGAAAATGTATCTGTCTCTTTTATTTGCAGAGGTAGAATAGTATAATTATGAAATATTACATATATTGTCAGTCTTATTTGTTGTATTAGTTCATTTTGCATAGTTGCTTATATTTGGAAGTGAATATGAAATAAAATTAAATAATGCAAATAAAAATCCTCAACTTAATGGACTTTATATTCTTGTGGGGAGATGTCACAAACATAAATAATTAAAACTTAGTAATTGGATGGATCTTTGAAGTTAGATTTGATAACTCCCTCCACTGATGTAGATCATAACTTATGTCTTCTTATGTGATTGTTTTCTATGTCTTTCTATATATTCTCCAACCAGAATCAACCCAACTCAGTGGAAACCTACTCACCATTATTTTAATAGTTCCTAGATAACCATTGTTACACTGAGGTCTCCATCCCTTCATTATTCTTTGTTTTTGTTACTTTACTAAATAAACACCTTTTTCTGGCTTTGCATGGCCCTGCGAAGATATTTTCTACTACTTCTTTCTTAAAATATATCTTAGCCAATATTTTTATAGTCTTATGAGTCCTTTGATTGTTCTTTGAATCATTTACAATTTTGATGATATTGAGGGAGTGATGTTTTATGATTAAAAATCATACTATATCCTGAAGAATAAACTGATGTAAAAATTCTTTTTTTTCCTGGTACCAATAAAATTGAGATTATTGAAATTTGCACTGGAATGCAAACTACTTCCAAGAACCAAGATTGCAGAAAGCAGTAAATAACTGTAACTCTCCCATACTCACCTCCAAACAATTGTAAAATGGTTCCTTAAAACAAATCCTGCAACAGTAGAACTAGAAAAAAGATAAGGTGAAACAACTTTTTAGCCCAAGAAACTTGGAAGATCACCAAGAAAGTTCTCTCACTCAGGCAAAAGGAGAATACAACCTAGAATGGGAAATGTCCCAATAAGTCAGCAGCAAGTCCTACTTCACCAAATTAGTGGCTAAAAAAGATGAGTAAAAAAAAATCACCAAAAATAATCTGAGCATAAAAACTTATGGAGATAAGAAAGATCAAGACACAAACTCAAAAGAGGACAACGGTGTCAAAATATCTATGAGCAACACCTCCCACACACACCACCACCACCACCCCTACCACCACAACCATCACCATCACCACAAAATGGGAAGTAGTCTCAACCCCTAAAAACCTTATGAAAGATATCAAAAAGGAGCTTAAAACCATAGGAGACAAATAGAAGAAAATTTGGGGAAAGAAATGAGCATAAAAGGATGGAGCTAAGATGGCAGAGAGGACACACATTTATTTCTGAACTCATCCCATGTCCCTCAAGCTAATTAGCCAATCCAGCCACTCAAATAGTTCAGCACTGGTAGAATCCAAGAATATTGGGAGTGTAATAAATTATCAGGAGAAGATAATTTCAAAGTTCTCCAGAAAAAGGTCTGTTTCAATAAGGCACTGAGGGAGGCAGGCCAAGCACTTGCAGGCTGAGCACAGACATCTAGTGCGGGCAACACAGACCCGGGGCATTGTGAGCTCAATGTACCAGAGAATCTCTGGGGTAGCAATCTACAGCAGTGTTGGCTACTTTGCCTTGGATGCAATATGGTAGATTAGTGGAGAAGTTATAAAAAATCAAACATAAAAGGTAAATGTTGAACCCTGAAATGCCAGAATTTCATAGGACCTGGCCATACCCACATAGCACCAGAAGTCAGTAGGCACTGACTCAGTGCAGCCAGCACTGATCCAGCACAACCGCTGCTGCTTGTAGAAGAAGCTTGGGCAATATCCCTTGCCCTAAAAGAAGATCTTATTTTTTTAAAGCAAAAAGAGATTTTTTATGGTGAAAGAGAAGAGCAATTTTCTAACCCTGAGGAAACTAAAAGCAGATCATAAAAAAAGCAGAAGAAGCCCCAAAGAGTAATATAAATTGGTCCCCATCCCAAGAGGCTCTCCTAGAAGAAAAGAAAAAGGATCTTTAAACAGAGCTGGAAGAGAATTGGGGAAAGGAAAGGAAAACTTTGCAAGAGGGTTTGGAAAAGGTAACACAAAAACTATTTGAAGAAAATTAACTACAAAATAGACTCTGTGAAATGGAAAAAACATATAACTCATTAAAAATAGATTTGACAAAATGGAAAAAGAAAAGAACTCCCTGAAAAAAAAGAATTTGTGAAATGGAAAAAAAATCCATAGAACAAAACAACTCATTTAAAAATTCTTATGGAGAAATACAAAAAGAAGTACAAAAAGTAAAAGAAGAAAATAATCACTAAAAATCAGAACTGAAAAAATGGAAATAAATGACTCAATGAGACATCAAGAATCAGTCAAGAAAAACAAAAACAAAAAGTGAAAAAAAGAAGAAAATATAAAATATCTACTTAGGAAAACAACTGACCTGGAAAGCAGATGTAGGAGAGATAATCTAACAATTATTTAATTTCATGAAAACCATGATGAAAAAAAAAGCCTAGATACCATCTTTCAGGAAATCTTCAAAGAGAACTGCCCTGATGTCATAGAATCAGAAGGTAAAATAGACATTGAAAGAATTCACCAAACACCTCCTGAAAAAGACTCCAAAGTTAAAACTAAGAATATTGTGGCTTAATTTCAGAACTCTCAGATCAACGAAAAAATATCACAAGCAGCCAGAAAAAAAATACAATTAAATACTGAGGAGCCACAATAAGGATTACCCAAGATCTAGCAGCTTCTACCTTAAAGGATCAAAGGGCCTGGAAAGCAAAGGAACTTGGAATGTAATCAAGAATAATTATCCTATTAAACTGAGCAGTTTCATTCAGGGAAGAAGATGAATATTCAATGAAACAGGTGAATTCCATTTATTTCTGATGAAAAGACCAGAGATAAACAAAAAATTTAACTCCCAAATGTAGAATTTAAGAGAAGCATAGAAAGGTAAAAAGAAAAGAATCTTGAGAACTATATTTCTATTATGTGTATACATAGAAAGTGCATGTATAATTTGATTTTAATGTTATAATATAAAAAAGAAACTAGAGGTGAAAAGAGGATTGTATCAGAAAAAAAGGGAAGTAGAGGTAAAATGAGGGAAATTACATCTCATGAAGAGGCAAAGAAAACCTATTATAATTGAGGGAAAGAAGGGAAGGGGATGAACATTGTGTGAATCTTACTCTCATTAGATTTGGCTCAAAGAAAGAATATTAGACATATTTATTTTCATGGAGACACTTCTCTCACTTTATAGAAAAGTGAGAGGGAAAATAGGAAAAGGGAATGGATAGGCTAAATAGAAGTAAAAAGAGAAATAGTAGAAAAAGGTATAAGAAAGGGGAAGGGTCTTTAAAGGGGGAGGACTGTTTGAGGCAAGTGGTACTCATAAGTAAATACTGGGGAGTTTGAAAGGGGAAAAAAGAAAGAGAAAAGTATAATTTGGAGTTACTAAGATGCAGGAAATACAGAATTAGTAGTTTTAACTGTAAATGGGAATGGGGTGAACTCTCCCATAAAACATAAGCATATAGCAAACTGGATTAAAAGCCAGAATCCTACAATATATTGTTTATACGAAGCACATTGAAATCAGCGTAGTACACACAGAATAAAGATAAAAGGCTGGGGCAGAATCTATTATGCTTCAAGTGAAGTTAAAAAAAAAGCAGGGGTACCATTCTGATCTCAGATCAAGCAAAAATAAAAATAGATCTAATTAAAAGAGATAAGAAGGGAAGCTATATCTTGCTAATGGGTACCATAGACAATGAAGCAATATCAAATCGATACATAAATGCACCAAGTGGTATAGCATGGAAATTCCTAAAGGAGAAGTTAAGAGAGCTGCAAGAAGAAAAAGACAGCAAAATTATAATAGTGGGAGATATCAACCTTGCTCTCTCAGAACTAGATAAATCAAACCACTAAATAAATAAGAAAGAAATTAAGGAGGTAAATAGAATACTAGAAAAGTTAGGTATAATAGAGGAAAAAAATTGAATGGAGACAGAAAGGAATACACTTTCTTCTTGACAGTTCATGGAACCTATACAAAAACTGATCGTATATTAGGATATAAAATCCTCAAAATCAAATTTAGAAAGGCAGAAATATTAAATGCATTTTTTTTTCAGATCATGATGCAGTAAAAATTACATTCAATGAAAGGCCAGGGGAAAATATACCAAAAAGAAATTGGAAACTAAATAATCTCACCCTGAAGAATGAATGGGTGAAATAGCAAATCAGAGCTACAATTAATAATTTCACCCAAGAGAATGACAATAATGAGACAACATATCAAAATTTCTGTGATGCAGCCAAAGCAGTAATAAGGGAAAATTTTCTATCTCTAGATGCTTATTTGCATAAAATAGAGAAAGAGAAGATCAATGAATTGGGTTTGCAACTAAAAAAGCTAGAAAAAGAACAAATTAACTCTTCCCCCAATAAAATCCCAAATAAAATTCTTTTTTTTAATTTTGTTTTTTTGTTAGTTTTTATAATTATAACATTTTCTTTGACAGTACATATGTATAGGTAATTTTTTTTTACAACATTATCCCTTGTACTCCCTTCTGTTCTGAGTTTTTCTCCTCCTTCCCTCCACCCCCTCCCCTAGATGACAGGCATTCCCATACATATTAAATATCTTATAGTATATCCTAAGTACAATATATATGTGCAGAACCGAATTTTGTTGTTGTTGTTGCAAAGGAAGGATTGTATTCACAAGGTAAAAATAATCTGGGAAGAGAAACAAAACAAAACAACAACAACAACAAAAAAAAAAAAACACCAATGCTCACAGTTTACACTCATTTCCCAGTGTTCCTTTTCTGGATGTAGCTGATTCTGTCCATCATTGATCAATTGGAATTGGATTAGCTCTTCTCTATGTTGAAGATATCCACTTCCATCAGAATACATCCTCATACAGTATCATTGTTGAATGATCCCCTAGTTCTGCTCGTTTCACTCAGCATCAGTTCATGTAAGTCTCTCCAAGCCTCTCTGTATTCCTCCTGTTGATCATTTCTTACAGAACAATAATATTCCATAACATTCATATACCATAATTTACCCAACCATTCTCCAATTGATGGACATCCATTCATTTTCCAGTTTCTAGCCACTACAAAAAGGGCTGCCACAAACATTTTGGCACATACAGGTCCCTTTCCCTTCTTTAGTATTTCCTTGGGATATAAGCCCAGTAGCAGCACTGCTGGGTCAAAGGGTATGCACAGTTTGATAACTTTTTGGGCATAATTCCAGATTGCTCTCCAGAATGGTTGGATTCTTTCACAACTCCGCCAACCATGCATCAGTGTCCCAGTTTTCCCACATCCCCTCCAACATTCATCGTTATTTGTTCCTGTCATCTTAGCCAATCTGATAGGTGTGTAATGATATCTCAGAGTTGTCTTAATTTGCATTTCTCTGATCAATAGTGATTTGGAACACTCTTTCATATGAGTGGAAATAGTTTTAATTTCGTCATCTGAAAATTGTTCATATCCTTTGACCATTTATCAATTGGAGAATGGCTTGATTTCTTATAAATTAAAGTCAATTCTCTGTATATTTTGGAGATGAGCCCTTTATCAGAACCTTTAACTGTAAGAATGTTTTCCCAATTTGTTACTTCCCTTCTAATCTTGTTTGCATTAGTTTTGTTTGTGCACAAACTTTTTAATTTGGTATAATCAAACTTTTCTATTTGGTGATCAATAATGGTCTCTAGTTTTCCCTTGGACACAAACTCCTTCCTCCTCCACAAGTCTGAGAGGTAAACCTTCCCATGTTCCTCCAATTTATTTATGATTTTGTTCTTTATGCCTAAATCTTGGACCCATTTTGATCTTATCTTAGTATGTGGTATTAAATGTGGGTCCATGCCTAGTTTCTGCCATACTAATTTCCAGTTTTCCCAGCAGTTTTTGTCAAATAATGAATTCTTATCCCAAAATTTGGGATCTTTGGGTTTGTCAAACACTAGATTGCTATTTTTATTCACTATCTTGCCCTGTGAACCTAACCTATGCCACTGATCAACTAGTCTATTTCTTAGCCAATACCAAAAGGCTTTGGTGACTGTTGCTTTATAATATAGTTCTAGATCAGGTACAGCTAGACCACTTTCATATAATTTTCTTTTCATTACTTCCCTTGAAATTCTTGACCTTTTGTTATTCCATATGAATTCTGTTGTTATTTTTTCTAGGTCATTAAAATAATTTCTTGGGAGTCTGATTGGTATAGCACTAAATAAATAGATTAGTTTAGGGAGTATTGCCATCTTAATTATATTCGCTTGGCCTATCCAAGAGCATTGAATGTCTTTCCAATTATTTAAATCTGACTTTATTTCTGTGCCCTTCTGGTGGGTTATAAAACATGTCTGCCAGAGCCAGTGCATCTTTGTCAAAAATTAGAAAATTAATGGTATAAAGAACTAAATTTAGAAGTTCCCTAGGGCTACCTGTGCTCCCCCTTTCTTTTGTTTTTAGAGGAGTGTCTTAATGTCTCTGTTTCTTCTCTCTACTATTGCCTGACCTTGCGGATTAAAAGGTATTCCAGTAATGTATGATATCTTATACTGTGCACAGAAGTGCGCAAAATGTTTAGAACTATATGCAGGATAATCTGCGGTTCCTCTTGTACTAAGTAGGATTACTATGGCGACAACTATTGTCACACTTGGGGGGATTCTGATTTAGAGGCATTCAGTCATAATCCCACAGATGGTAGCTTCACCCCATTGGCTCCTCACCCAAGCACATACACCAAATGTCTGAATCTGTGGTTCCTCATCTCATGATCTCATTAGCACTTAGTAAGAATCTAACATGATACATTGTTGGTGGAAGTGTGAACTGATCCAACCATTATGGACAGCAATTTGGAACTATGCTGAAAAAATCATCAAACTGTGCATATCCTTTGACCCAGCAATTTTTCTATGGGTATTATATTCCAAAGATATATTAAAGGAGGAAAAGGACCAGAAACTAGAAAGTGGATGGATCCCCATCAGTTGGAGAATGGCTGAAAAAAAATTATGGTATATGAATATTATGAATATTATTGTTCCATAAGAAATGACCAGCAGGATGATTTCAGAGAAGTCTGGAAAGACTTACATGAACTGATGCTAAGTGAAACGAGTAGAACCAAGAGATCATTATACTCGGCAACAACAAGAATATACGATGATCAATTCTGATGAACATGGATCCTCTCAAACCAGTTCCAAATGTTCAGTGATGAAGACAGCCATCTATACAGCCAGAGAGAGGACTGTGGGATCAGAATGTGATTCACAACATAGTATTTTCACTCTTTTTGTTATTGCTTGCTTGCATTTTATTTTGCCTTATTTTTTTTACTAGTTTGCTTTAATTTTTCTTGTGCAGCACAATAATTGTATAAATATGGAGGCATACATTCTATTTAACATATATTTCTACCGTGTTTATCATATATTGAATTACTTTTCATCTAGGAAATTTCATGGAGGAAGGGAGGGAAAATTGGAATACAATGTTTTACAAGTGTTAATATTGAAGAATTGTCCACACATATGTTTTGAGAAATGAAAAGCTTTAATAATAAAAACAAAGACACGAGATCAATGCAAAAGAATTATGGAGAAAAGTCAGCAGCTTGGAAAAAGAAAATGACTGCTTTAAAAGTAAAACTGGCTAAATGGGAAAAGGTAATACTACAACCCACTGAACAAAACAATGCCTTAGAAAGTAGAATTAAGCAAGTAGAAGCTAATGATTTCATGAGACTTCAAGAATAAATCAAACAAATTCAAATGAATGAAGAAATAGAAGAAAATATAAAATGTCTCATTGGAAAAGCAACTGACAGGGAAAATAGATCCAAGAGGAGGCAATATCAGAATCATTACACTAACTGAAACTATAATCAAAAGAAGGTTCTAGACAGCAGCTTTCAAGAAGTAAAAGTGCCCTGATATCCTGGAACCAGAGGGTAAAATAGTCACTGAAAAAATCCATTCATCTCCTCAGGAAAGAGTTCCCCAAATAAAAACTCCAAGGAACATTATATACACATTCCAGAATTATCAGGTCAAAGAAATATACTATAAGTGGCTGGAAAGAAAGAATGCAAATTTCAGGAAGTCACAATCAGGATTATACAGGCCTTAGTAGCTACAATATTAAAGGATTGGAAGTCGTATATCATGATATTCTAGAAGGCAAAGGAGTAGGGACTACAATTAAGAATCACAAGCAAGCAAAATTAAGTTTAATACAAGCCATTCCCCAATTGATAAGTGGTCAAAGAATATGATTCAACTGATTAAACCCTTTTGGAGAGCAATTTGGAATATGCCCAAAGGACAACCAATCTGTGTTTACCTTTGATTTGGTTTTACTACTACTAGGTCTCCATCCCCCCAAAAAATCACAAGAAAAGGAAAAGGACTTACATGTGCAGAAATATTTACAGCAGCCCTTTTCATGGTGGCAAAATATTGGAAACTGAAGGAATGCTCATCAATTGAAGAATGGCTGAACAAGCTATGGTACAGAAATATAATAGAATGGTATTGTGCAATAAGAAATAATGAATAGCTTGATTAAAAAAAAACCAAACAAGTCTGGAAAGACTTACAGAAATTATGCAAAATGAAATGAGCAGAACCAGGAAAACATTGCACAGTGTATGAGCAACATTGTGAGATAATCAACTGTGAATGACCCCCCTTTCTCAGGGACATAGTGATCCAAAACAAGTACAAAGAACTCACAAAGGAAAATTCTATCCACATCCAGATAAAGAACTAATGGACTTTGAATGCAGATCAAAACATAGTATTTTCACTTATTTAATTTTTTTATCCCCTCCCCCACTGATTTCGGTTTTTTTTTCTTTCACAACTTTGACAAATATAGAAATTTGTTCCACATAATAGCACTTGTATAATCTATATCCTATTCCTTGCCATTTTTGGAAAATGGAAGGAATGGGAGGGAGGGAGAAAAATTTGAAACAAAATCTTGTAAAAATGAATGCTAAAGATTATCTTCATATGTAATTGGGAAATAAAATATTATTTTAAAATGATTTAAAAAACCATAATGTGAAAAAACATTACCCCAAATAATTTATCTTATTTCACCCTCCTATTCAAGTCAAGATTCTATTCATTTTCTACTTTTAATATCCATCTAAGACATACATACTGTTAGAGCAACTTGGTGGACAACAGCAAATCATAAACTGGGAAATATGTATTTTTTATCCATTTGATTTTTCCTGGGTGGGTCATTAGGCCCATCTATTTTGAATGTTTGTTAGAAGTATCCTGTACTTAGCACAATATCATTTACAAGCAATAGCATCTTGAGTACCTTGCTATCTATAATGAATCTTTTTTTTTTTTTTTTTGATTTGGTGTGGCACATACTTCATAACAGTCACCCCTTTGTCAGACAGCATAGTCATTTTATGCCTTCTTGAGATTAAATATAAAAATTATTGAACAGTTTTATCTCTATGGTTTTAGCTATCAAATTATATGATCTTTAAGTATCCATGAGATACTTTTTTTGGTATAGTCTTGAAAGTACTCTATCAAACAAATGCTTATTTTGGGTAACAAACAAATAATATCAAGCACAATTGGATATAAATAATGTTTATACAAAAGAATGAGAAACTATGATGAAGAGTTGATAAGAAATCACCTCTAAACCAGAGAAATTTGGCTGCAACTCTCATCTCTTATACATATTGTCCCTGTGATCCTGAGCTTTGACTACTCATTGTTCTAGACTAGAGGAGACAAAAACAAGGTCTATCCACTGCATGTGGAGGGAATATATATTAAAAAAATCCAGTGAAGAAAACAAATCTTTAAGGAGTACAATTGGTCAAAGGGAAAAGAAAACACAAAAGCTAATTAAGGAAAACAAAACTTTAAAAGTTAGAATTGGGCAAGTGGAAACAACTTTATGAGATATCAAGAATCAATCCTATTGCTATATGAATAGTATGGTATATTATTGTTATAAGAAATGATGAGCAATCTGCTTTCAAAAAAGCCTAGAAAGACTTACTTGATTCTGAGTGAAGTAGGCAGAATCAGGAGAACATTGCAGACAGTAAAGGAAAAAAGTAAAAGGAGAGGGCAAAGAGGAGGAAGAATAGGATGGAGGGAAATAGAGGGAAATACACAGGTAGTGATTATAACTATTAATTTGAATGGAATGGACTCTCCCATAAAACTCAAGTGGATAGTAGTGCAAATCAAAAACCAGAATCCTACAATATATTGTTTACAAGAAACACACTTGAACCAGAGAAAGAATAAAGGATAGGGTTTGGAACAGAATCTATTATGCTTCAGCTGACATAAAAACAAAACAAAACAGAAATAACAATCTTGATCTCAGGCAAAGACAGACCTAATTAAAAGAGATAAGGAAAGATTCTACATCTTGCTAAAAGCATTATGAGCAATGAAGCAGTATTAATACTAAACTGATATGTACCAAGTAATATAGCATCTCAAAGGAATTAAATGGGTTATAGGAAGAAATGGAAAGCAAAACTATTAGTGGAAGACCTTAACTGTCCCCTTTCAGAACTTGATAAATTCAAGAAAAATATTTGAAGTCACTAGATATGAAATTTGAATAGTATTAAAAACATCTTCTTAAAGAAGAAACTAAAGTAAAGTTAAGTAAAATGCTAATAAAACCTATAAAAAATAAGAAGGGACAGCTAGATGGCACAGTGAATAAAGCACTGACACTGAAGTCAGGAGGACCTGAGTTCAAATCTGGTCTCAGACACTTAACACTATCTGTGTGACCCCTGGGCAAGTCATTTAACCCCAATTGCCTCATAAAAATAAAACAAAACAAAACAAAATAAAAAAAAATAAGAAGAAATTTAATTCAGATTCCTCTAATTTGACTTAGTTAAATTAGTTATTAAGATGGATAAATCAGAAATGAAGGAAAGTATATAAATACTAAATCAAAAGTTTATTATATTTTAAAGCATGAAACATTACTTGTTAATGATGTAGAGGTTTCCTAAATCAATTGTCTTCATTCAGTTAGCCCAATAACCAGTAAAAGCAATGATCAAAATTAATACTAAGCTTGGACCCTATTGTTACAAAGTTAGAAAAAGATATGGCTTGAAATTTAAATTCTAAACTGATTTATTTAAGCAAGTGATAAATTACAGAATATGGATAGTGGTTTGAGAAAAAAAATATAGTTAATTGCAGATAAATTTCATTATGTAAATAAATTCTTTTAACCTAGAGTTTAAAAGAGCCTGAAAACTGTGATGTAATTTTCAGTCATGTGCAAACACTTAACTTACTTTCTAAGTGAAGGGATATTGCAAAATACTGGCTTGGAATATAAACTTGTAAAGTTCTAGGGAAAAGAACCTTGTAAGTTATAAAGAGGTACATAAACTCATAAAAGAATGAGAAATAGTAAAGAGAAAGAAAACAAAAAATGTTGAGAGACTCAATTAAAGTCATCTTTAGGACATTTAAGAATGAAAATAGAAGAATAAGTTGGAAGATGGAAAAATTTGCAAAACTTTTTTGATTTTTTTTATTATCAATGTTAGTGGAGATGCCACATTTGGACACTAACTTAGTCTCAAATGTATGTATAATGGAAATGGAAAAGTCAGTAATGAAAATAAAGTGGTTAAAGCACTCAGACAATGTAGATTATAGACAAAAGAAATTCATGGTAGCAAAGTCATAATTTTGAAGATATTAAGAGCTAATTTCTCATGGTATATGAAAAGATACCATAAGCACTAAAATTTTATCCCTAAAATTGACAGGTTTATGCACAGTTACCAGTAGGTATGGCTTCTTTCACCTACATAAGTCATTTTTATTATGATAATATGCACACTTCAAGCTGTTTTTGATGGGGACGTTAAAGGAAATTTGCAGGCTTTTATGAGTAACAGTACACAGTACTATAGAACTTAACTTTACTATAATTTGATTGAAAGATGTAGAGAATACAAAATATCATTGTATTTATGGTTTGTTGAATGAAAGTAAGTGATTATGTAGAACAAAACATTGTCTAAAAAGCTCCCATTGAACGAAGTATTAATTTTTTTCTTTAAATTATATTTCTTTAAATATATGATAACAAAATTAATCTTGTTCCACAAGCCTTTGATAAAATCATTAATGTCAATAGTTACGTAAGACAGAGATATGCTTGAGAAAGGTGTTCACCATTATTATTGAGGAGATCCATTGGTATATATCTTCCTAAATGATATTCTTACTTGCTCAAATATAGTTTGATCTAACAATACATATGGTAAAAATTACTTGGATCTAGAGTGCCTATTGTGTAGTTGAATGGACTTATGTCTTAGACAGATATTGCAAATGGACAATGAGTAGGGCCTAAGTCGGGAGGAATACAATAGATTGCCTTGCCTTTGGAAAGTTCCTAATTAGTTTTAATGACCCAAGGCTTCTGTTTAAACAAAGGACCATCCTTTGAAGGCCACTATCCTTTAAATATTATATATGACTCAAAGTCACATAACAATAAAATATCAGAAAAATTAAAATTATAGATCACCTAAATCTAAAGGCACATCATAGTTGTAAGCAGGCTGAAATGCATTAAAAATACAATTTACAAAGGCAAAGTAGTCTGAAGAATATCATGAAAAATAAATGATATAAAAAGAAGAGGATTTGGTCATCTGGCAAGAGGGATAGTTAGACTTCCTATTGTTCCATTGGTATATTCTCAATGCCAAAAGAAAGTATGGAAGACTCCTACTCCATTGAGTAGACCCCCTGTGGTAAACTTATGGAAGGATATGTATCAATGGTCAGTGATGGGTTGTGATCCATATGTTATATATCTTTGATTATCTTCCATGTCTTGTCTTTACTTTCTCCCTCTGTCTTTTCCTCCTAATATTTCCCATCAGTTATTCAATCTTGTTATTTCTACCTGCACAATGTTTTTTTCTAAAACTACTGAAATAACTTCTTATTTGGTCTTCTTGCCTCAATTCTTGTCTCTTCAATTTATTCTCCATATAGCTGCTAAAACAATTTTCCTTAAGTGCACATCTGACCATGTCATTCCCATACTCAGTAAACTCAGATGGCTTTCCATAGCCTCTAGCATCAGAGGTAAATGCCTTTGTTTATATTTTAAGGCCCTTTAAAAGTTGAGCCCAATCTGCTTTTTTTTTTTCCAACTTTTTTATATTACTTCCTTTAAGATATGTTACATTCTAGTCAAGCTGGCCTTCATTCAGCCATGAGCATTTATTAAGTACTTGATATATTCTTTCTACATAATACTCCATATCTTGTCTTTTCACAATTGCTCTTGTTTTCCTCCCTTCAGGCACCTCATTTTTGCATCTTAGAATCCCTTGTTTCTTTCAGAACTTTATTTCTTTCTAAAGGTAAGCCTTTCCTGTTCCCCACTTCACTTACTAATATCTTCTTCTATCTGAAATTTATCTTGTGTTTATTTTGCTTAATCTTATATGTAATTATTTTTTTTTACTTTGTGGTATCCCTCCGTAGAATGTCACCTTCTCAAGAAAGATATTTTTCTCCTTTTATGATCACTCGCACAAATAAGAAGTTTATAAATGTTGTTTGATGTTTGAAGAATAAACATACAAAATCACAGTTCCATTTGAATGTATGAGTTTGAGTTACTGTTAGGAAATCAAGTTGGATATGTCCTGTAAAGCAGTTATAAAAGCAGTTCTGGTGTTCTAAAGAGAGCTATAGATTTGGAAGTCATTTCCATTAAAGTAGTTACTGCTCTTTTAGTAAATGATATTGTCAAAGGAGGGGAGTGTAAAGAAAGATGGGTAAGGACCTTGGTGAATATCCACATCAAGGGTATCAAATAAGGATGGATCTGTAGAGCAAAAAGCAGAAATAGATCAATGCCAGAGAAAGGAGAACTTAGAGAGTCTAGAAGTGGTCCTCAAATTTTTAAAATAGGGGGCCAGTTCACTGTCCCTCAGACTGTTGGAGGGACAGACTATAGTAAAACAAAAACTCACACTCTTTCTCTACCCCTCAGCCCATTTGCCATAACCTGGTGGGCCCCATAAATGTCCTCAGCAGGCTGCATCTGGCCCTCGGGCTGTAGTATGAGAACCCCTGGAAAGTATCTGTAGCCAAGTGGGAATTTGCCTGTCAAACACTTCAGAATTGTTATATAAAATAACAACTGAAAAAAGTATTTTGGACTTGATAATTAAAAGGTCAGAGAAAAAAGTTTTGGAAAGAAGACAAATTGCAAGCATTTAGGGAGAAAATAGTGGAAGAATGGAGGCACTCAATGTAGATAACTTTTGAAGAGAAATGTAGGAGTGAAATAGAAAGAAATTGGAAAGTAGATAGGTGATTTAGATGGGACTTCTTAAATTCTTCCCACTGATGACAACATTTTGCCTGACTCAGAATATTTAGGTACATACATAGGTATACATATTAAACATTCACTAATAATAAATTATATTTTTACAACTTTCATATTTAAATCTGAGACCTATACAGGATCACAAACCACAGATAAAAGCATCAAAGGAATGAAGGAATGCATTTTTCATTTTTTAGGACAGAGTAGAGACCTGAGCATGTTTGTAAACAAATGAGAAGTAGACAATAGAGAAGAAGAGATTGAAGGAATATATAAGATGAGTTAATTGCTACTATTAACTCTGGAAGGGTATAAAGAGATGGGAACAAGGGTAAAATAAAAGGTATAATTAGCTTTAGCAGGGAATAGGAATTTCTTTTCTTCTGAGATAGAACAGAAAGAGATAGTAGGTGATGATGCTGAGAGGTTTTAGGAAATGAAGAATTGAGGTTGATGAAATTTATATTAGATATATCCTCTGTTTTAGTAAAGGAGGAGTTACATTATTTGCTATAAGTATGGGAGTATGCAGAATATATTTGGGGCAAAAGAACAGAAAGATTTGTTTTATGCACACATTTTTCAGGACCATTTTGGTGGTGTAAAATATATCTGTACTAAATAACTATTTTTTTCTTGCAACAACTATTTTTTTCTTAAAGCAATTCTAGAGTTTTGTACAAAAGAACAGCTTATTGATTTATCTATTCATGATGCTCATAAAATGACATCTCCAATACTTTATAAATTAATTATCTTGAATTTTTAAAAACGGTGATGCTCATTTATTTTACATGGGATTCAGATCATATATTCAATATTCAGAATCATGCAAATACAAAGCTATATAGGACCTTAAAATCTTCTTGTGCAATTATCTGTCTTCTGACTTGTAGGAAAATTAAAGCAAAGTGAGGTTAAGTAGTCTTACCTACCTACAACCCAGTTTCTGATTCATAGAACAGTGTTCTTTCTATTATGTAGTGTTGTTTCCAGAACTATATGAGTACTTAATAAAACCAAATCTTAGAGAAGGTATTTATGTAATAAGTCAAGGACTTATTCAGCCTACAGTTGTTTAGGATATCCTGGTACATACTTTGCTACTGTTAGTAATAAATTATTTCCTGAAAATTTGGTTGATAGATTTAACATCTGCCCCCACATAGTTCTTATACTGCGTTATAAAAATGAGCAGGTTAGCTATATTTAATAGGCTTTTTGTCCTTCGTTTATCTTGCAGAATGAAGAAGAAAAAAATATTGGGGCTCTTCCACAGGAGTGTAAATCATACTCAAAACAGAGAGAGGGCTATATTTCTATAATTATCAGGAACGAGATATCCTTCTTAAGAGTCTTAGAAAACCAATAGAGGGTCTCTGAAAGGCACATAACTTCATTCCTCTGTCCCATATCTCACCAAGTTTGCTTTTCTAACTTCCCAGAGGACTAGAATACAAAGTACCAGAATGTTTTAATGTTTGAAAAGCAAAATAAAGTCACAGGGTAGAAGAGTATGTGTGTGGGGGTGGGATAGGCTGAGCAATAGTGTTCTTTTGAGTCATTTTCCCTATTGAAAACTGAGATTTCTGGTCACATTAGAGCAGCATAATTGATAGCAGCTGCAGATGGAAAGGTTTGGGCATGTACCTCCCCAGGCACTAATTTCTTTGATAGTCTCAGTGGTATGTTGTGGAGTATAGAAGGCTGATATTAAGTCATAGTTTTTTGATAGAGGAGAACTGAACACATGGCCAGTTCATTTTCTTGAGGGAAATTTGCATGTAGTCCCAAGTCTCAGAATATTTTTTCCAATTCCTAGCACTTTAATATTGCATTGATTTGTCCTCAGCTTGGGTCTAATGGTCAGGAGAATCCTCTTTATCCTTTGCATTTCTTTCATTCATTCCTTGCTTCCCTGCTTTGTGGCATTTTCAAGGTAGAGAAAGCAGGTAACTCAGAAGACAGTGTGTCCTGGATGGTGCCCATCTCATATGTAAATCAACTTCATGAAACAGAGAATTACAGGTTTCATTAAAAAAATTTAAAGGTCAGGTTGGATTTAGACCTCCATTGTCAAAAGCCAATTGATCATGAATAGCAATTTGGTTTTCTTGGTTCTTCTAGATCTTTGTAATTGTATTAGTTGTAGTGATAGTAGGAATAGAAGTACTTGTAATAGTAATAACAAAATAGTGATAGTAATAATAGTAGTGATAATACCAGTAGTAGTTGTAGTAGTAATAATAGTAGCAGTAGTAGTTATAATTATAATACTATTAATCATCATTATTGTAGTGTGGAAGTAGTACTAGTACAAGTACTACTGTTAATACTACCAGTTAGTAGACTAATACTACTAGTAGTGGCACCTCCATGAAGATGACAATGAAGACAATGGTGCTGGCTATTACTACTAGCAAGGTAGCCAAGTGACTCAGTAGATGGAATGAGTCCTAGAATCAAGAAGATCCCTCTTCCTGAGTTCCATTTATTTGCTATGTGGCCTAGAACAAGTTACATAACCTGTTTGCTTCTGATTTCTCATGTGTAAAATGAACTGGAGAAGGAATATCAAAAAAGTTCCAAAAAAACTCAAATTAGGTCATGAAGAATTAGATACCACTGAAACAAGTGAACAACACTACTACTAGTTGGAATTTAAATGTTTTAAGGTTTGCAAAGTTTTGTAAATGTTATGTCATTTGGTCCTCTCAATATGATTGTTATTTTATGAGAAAAAACACTGTCTTATAATAGGTTATTTCATTTTATCTTCATAATAATTTTAAGTGTGGATGCTATTATTACCTCCATTTTATGGATAAGAAAAATGATTATAAGAAGTTAAATGACTTACCCAGAGTTACACAATTACTGAGTGTCTGAAGTGGGATTTGAACTCAACTCTTATTCACTCAGTATGCTTACTTACTGTGATGTCTAGTCCTCTCTAGTACTGGCAATAAGCATGTTCAAAGGAAAATAAAACAAACAAAATAAAAAAAAAAAACATACTTTGATGTAGACTTAGTAAAATGAAGTGACCTGAGTATTTTCAGATCAACCAACTAAAATTTCTAATTTTGTAATATATGTAAATTTTAATAGATCTTTGCATTAAGTGCCTTCTTTTAGTCATTGGAATTCATTTTAACAGTTTGTTTTTGTATAAGTAGAAATAAAAGGGTATGAAAAGGCTATTAAAATAATTACAGAAGCACAGGTCATAAATTATCTGTTGATTCAGTCTGTCAGCAAGTAAGTCAATTGCTTCAATGATAAGGCTAATCAGATATGGAACTGGCTATAAATGACTTTAGACATCTGGATTAGATATAAATCATCAGGCTGGCCAGTGGGATCCATTCTGACATTGTGTATGCTCTTCATTTGAGGCAGTATATGTCAGGAAATATTGTATTACTCAAATTATATGGATTTGCCACAATATTGCAAAGCATGATGGGATGTAACGAGCAATGTAACAGAATGGAATAATGGAAATTTAGTCTGGCTGTCTCATCAGAGGGAGATAAAGCCAAATCAAACAGAGTGTTTACTGTGGCCTGAATTCATTGGCTAAGTAAATTATTTTCAGGTTGATGTGCACATGCAAATAATCATTTAATCAACACTGCCTCTTTAGAAAAATTCTGAAGCAGGAAACTACTAAACACCCTGAAGAAGCTCAGATGACTGGACTATATATAGCTTAAGCTTCCATATTTGCATGTAAACATGTATGTGATTGTCTGGAAGAAAAAAAATCAATATTTCTTTCATAAAGAATTCCCCAAGGCCAAAAAGAAAAGTACAGGTATCTTGTTAGACTACATGTCTAGTCATTCCCAGACATGGAGTCAGCAGGATAGTACTCATGCCTGATCCAACATATCTGATTCATTCAGTAGTTCCCCTGATTGTGCAAAAATTATAATTTGGTTATAATTCAGTAAAACTAGTATAATTATGTTGCCTCTTTTAATCCATTCAGAATAGCAAACCTTTTTCAGTGTTAAACCATTCTATCTCTTGGCTTTGCCTTTTCATATTTTTTTTTCCCTTTGAACATTTGAGAATTAACTTTTCTCTTAACAAAAAAAAGTAGTTATGCTTTGAAATTATAATAATGTCTTACTTATCTGGCCTTATAGATGATTGAAAGGATCCACCTAAGTGAATTTTCCAGAGAGCAAAATTTAGCCCTTTAGACACCCAACCAAACAAAAATAAGTGCTCTGCAGGAAATCTTTCCAAAATATATTATACACATCTTTCTTTACAAACAATTTCATTTTCTACACAATGATTCAGACATAATGTTAACATAATGATATTATATTATCTGCAATGCTGAGATCTCCTTAGAGATTATTGAAGTATATAGAGATATTTGTCTCTGTAATAATGCTAAATTATTGTGTTTCATGCCATCTTCTGTCAAGTTTTTTTTGGTATTTATTTTCTGATTATCTCCTCAGTTATGAGAGTATCAGTTATTACAGTTACTTCCCACTATTTTCCCCTTTTCTGAGAACCATCCAGATTCACCACTCTATTAATTTCCTTGACATACCCCTGGCATGCTGGTATCATCCCCCATCCACTTTACAGCTCCTTTTAAAGTTTTTCTTTATCCATTAGAATTTATAAACTTCTTAACGAAAGGAACTGTCTTGTTTTCTACTTGCATTTATATCTCCAGTGTTTAGTACAGTTCCTGGAACATAGTAAATGGTTGATAAATGCTTGTTGATTTGTTGTTGACTTAATTTGCTGCTTCTGATAATCTATTGATCAGCAATCACAGTCATTTAAAAGGAACTGTATGAAAAGAATTCTATGTATACTATTATTATTATATAGATGCTTTGATAACAGAATGTGTTTTCACTTTTGTATATGTATACCAAGATATAATTTTCATAATAAAATTATATGTAATCATAATTTTATTATTATATTTATATCTGAGAATATAATTTTAAAGGAGATCTCTATTTGAAATAAGATAACTCAGATCAACTAAAAGATACAGATTCCCAGATACTATAGAAGGGGAAATTTCCTAGAAGTCTAGTGAAGTTAGCTAGGAATAGGGACATGATCCTTTTTCTATAAGTTGATTTTTTTCCTTGAGTCTTTCCCCCTTATGGATCTGAAGAGAGGTTGGAATTATCTGCCTTTTACCTCAAAGCCAGAAGCCAAGAGTGAAACCACTCTTCTTTTCTAGCTCTCACCAACTTTTTCCAATCTTCATAAAAGGCTTGGTCATTGGTCAATTAATCTCCACCAATTTCATAAAATTGACTCTTTACATTTAGAGTTACTATGTAGAAAAAAAGTAGATAGTTTATTTTAAAAGGGCTGGGATGGTTTTCCTACAGAATAAAGTTGATACTCCTTGTGAAACTATTTAGCCACTGTTTGATAGCAACTTTGAAACTACTATTTAGCATATAGGCTTTGGAGTACCGATTGGGAACAAATCTTTCTGATCTGATTCAGAAGACTTTTGAAGAATAGGATAAGAGATATATAAAACTTGATATAATGGGAGACAGCAAATATGAATCACATATGAAGCAGAGTAAAACAGATGTTCAGATATATAAAAGAAATTAATTGGAAGACAATACTTGCAACCAGTTTTATAGATAAATAGAATATGAATAAAAGAATGATCTTGAAATTTTGATATAAAACTTCCCTATATCAAAATTTCAAGACCACTCTTTTATTCATATTCTATTAAAATAATGAAGGAAAGGCTCAAGGACAGTTAGAATGATACTCAAGAAATTTTTAAAAATTACCTTTAAAGATATATTTGGAGAAAATAGAATAAGTAATAAAAGACAGGCACACTACTTGGGGCATGCTGTTTAATGTTTACAGATGACAAAAAGAAAAACTATTAAAAATTTTGGTTCTGCTTTCTCCACCAAGAATGTAATTTTTAGCCTAGAAAAAAAGAACAAATATTTTAAAGAGGAAATTGAAGATGGATGCCAAGATAGGTAAAGAAAGGTAAGAATATTAGAGGAAAAGATGTGTGGACATGATAGAGTTCAGGTCTCCAATCCTGGATGCATCACACCTCAAAATCTTGATAGAACATGAAGATAAGTTTTTGATTACTGCGTAATCAGGTAGAATGGGGAAGGCATTAAAAACACAGAAGTTGGGGAAATATATCAATTTTCAACAGGGAGATAAAGGGAAGTTCTAGAAACCAGAGACCAGAAGGTAATCAAGGAGTTATGGAAAACTTTGGGAGAATTATTAATTGATTGATTGATTTATTGATATTAGGATCCTTTTCAAAGTGAAACTTTGATCATCAGGGACTAGCATAGGTGTGCTAAAAAGTTTTGTCAGATTAGTTTCTTTAATTGTAATTATTGAATGAGTGAGCCAATGGGTTAAAATCATATGGCTTAATATAGCAAACAAACTTGTATTCTTCAACTGTCTTGCTTCCTAGACTTAGTGAACATCCCCTTAACCAAAGGGTTAAAAGAACTTAACCATCTAAATTCTGGAATTTTCAATTTGAATAGCTTTTCCCATCCCCATTGCTCTGACTGGTGAATGTCTTATATGGTCCATGGAAATCATGTGTAAATTTAGACCCTTGTGGCTCTTGCCATCTCGCTACCTTTCCAAATAAAAATAGTCCTCCCTAGCCATCATTCCTCTGTAGGGGCCATCTTTCCCTTTTAGGCTCTCTGATGGCAGAGTGTGGCTTCATTTTTTTATATATGTGTCACTTAGCATCATGATTAGCACCGCTTAATTTTTTTTCATTCCTTTTTCCTTCATCTTTAATTTCTAAATTTGAAATTGTTGCTATGAGAAATGAAATACTTATCCATCAAAAATCTGTAAAAAAAACACTATATTTTTTTTTCAGTTGTGCTTGGACACACTCTGAAAAGCAAAATGCTTCCTTTCTATACCTAACTTTATTCCAAAGTACTTTCTGACATCATATACCTGATCAATTCTTATTTGTTGAGGATTGATATAACACACCTTTTAAGGTCTATGACATGAGGCTATTATAAAAGTAAGTTCTAATCTTATTGGTTTCTAAATTCCTTTTGGAATAGGTTCTTACTGTATGTTGAAATCCAGTTTTCTTTTCATAAGAATCAATTATATGTACATTACATTCAGATATGACTGGATGGCCTCTGAGTTTTCTTCTAGCCTAGGTATTCTATAATTATATGAACATATTTAAATAGAGACTGAAAAAACACTTACTAGTAGAAAATTGGGTAGGTTTCTGAAGAAGACAGGATCATATATTCAGATCCATTTCTAAAACTCTCTATTTCTACTATTCCTAGATTTGTCTTCTGTAATTGATAAATCTTTATTATTTTAGTTTTGAGTTGTTCTGTTTTTGCTTATTTCCCAGCTTTGGATGAGCAAAATGGCCAAAAATTTCATTTTCTGATAAGCAGATTGCTAATACAGTTACTTTTTCCACTAACTCTAATGTAAGGAAATGTTTGTCAATTTATCTCCCTCTCTCCCCCCCTCTATCTATCTGTTCATCTCTCTACCTACCTACCTACATGCCTGCTTATTTTCATCTCTATGCATTTGTCTGTCTCTTTATGAAATCTATATTTTATGTAATCTATCATTAATCTAATCTTTATTATCTATTTTTGGTCTAGATTTATGATTTTTGTTATTATTCTGAGGAACTATTAGTTTGGAAAAATCCCTTCTATTATAGAATGAGAACTTCTATGCTACTCATCTTCTCAGAAAATTGCCTGGGGGGCACTGAATGGTTAAGTGACATGCTCATGGTCAGTGTATGCATATGTATATTATATACAAACACATTCTATAAGGAAAATATTTAGATAATCATCATAATTTCAAATGGATGTTTTGGTTACAAAAGTCAAAACAAAAACAGGGAAAATTTCATTTAAATATTTGTACTTGATGAATATTTAACTTTACTATTTCCTTAGAATAAGTCTAATAAGTATCACCTTTTTTCATGTCACTTTACATACAGAAAATAAAAAAGGAAGAAGTCACAAAAATGTGATTGGCAGAAGAGGAAAAGACCAAAACAGTTTCAGGATGAGTAATTTGAATTTAAAAGGAGTTGAAATTCACAAACTTTTAGATTTAGAAGATTCAGTATGATTTTTTTATTTTAACTTGTTAAGTATTTTCCCTCTTTATTTTATTTTTCTTATTGATCAAATGAGAATTTTAATATTTATATTTCTCACTTATTTACACTCAATATAACCCATTTTTATAAGAGAGCTCTCTTATGACTTAAATACCTTAGAGTCTTTTTGATGTTTTTTGTGTCCTGTTATTGATCCAGAACATCTATTTAATGGATCTCAATGAGCCTGAACTTTAATTGAATTTAAAATATAAAGCACATTTTTACTGGTTCTAAACACAGTAAATCAATGTAAGAGAACATTCTATTTTCTGTTTTGTTTTGCAACTTGTAGCATTGCCTAAGAAAAATAAATATAGATTTGTATGTCTTTCTTCCATCATTATCAAATAGATTCTTCCACAAACTTTCCTACATGCCATTGAATGATATACTTTTACATAATTGCAGTTCTGTAGATGGTTGTGCTATCTAAGTCAGGAGGAAAGACATGAGATGGGAATAGAAAGGAGAGAGAGAAAAAGAAAGAGAAAGGAAGAAAAAAGGAGAGACACATATAGAGAGAAACTCATTGACCAACACAGAGGCAGAAATAAACAAAGAGACAGAGAAACAAATAGACACATAAAAAGACAGACACTTGACCAGACACAGAGGACATACACACACAGAGAGATACACACAAAGAGACAGAGACAAAAACAAATAGACACATAAAAAGACAGACACTGAGCATTGGAGGCTTTTTTTTTTTTTTTTTTTTTTTTTTTTTTTTTGATGATTTAAGGAGTATATTTACCACTTCAATTGTTTAAAGCAAGAGTCACAATACTTTTGTGGGTTTTGTTTATTTTTACTAATAACTTGGTAGGAGTTGTCACTATTCACATTACAATAAGTAGATTAGATTTAGCTGGATCTGTACTTAGCTCCACTGCTCATGGTAGACTTTCTCTGCTGTTTCTTTCTTCATACAAATGGAAAACAGTAAATACAGTCCATTTGCTCTGCCTTTTGCCCTTTTTCTGTGAATTATGTAATAGTTTGGCTAACTTGGTAGAAAGTTACAGAGTTTGGATCCCAGGAGAGTTTCTAGTCATGTGTACCTTGTTATAACTATCAAGTCAATTGGCTTCTACAGTTAGCTAATAAAGCAAGGGTACTATGTGTCTCTCAAAGGCACTTCTCTGCCCATTCCCTGACCCCTTTCCCCCATTCAAATTAATTTCATAGAATACTGAAAAGGAATCATAATCCTTAAAAGATATTTCCTGAATTACACGTATGGATTAATTTTCAATCTATGTATAAATATTATTAGTGGATTTGAGTAAATGCTGTCATATGTTAGGACAGACTAATTTCAAAATATAATTCATACAACAAATGAAGTTTGTTTCTTCTCCTATCCTTAGTTTTTATATTATACCTGGATCTAATGAAGGTTCTTTTGTCTCTATAAAGAGCTCCTATAGCTAAAAATAATTAAACTAGCCATGTCAATTTCCAGCATTTTGGTGCATAAAATAAAAGATGGTTTATTCTACTCCTTGAATATTTCACAAATGTGGAAGCAGAAAGGGTCAATCATTAGACAGTAGTAGCTCCCAGAATCAAATTCATGTCTTGAGAACCTATTACAGGACTGAAGAATTTGGGTGGAGGTTTTTTTTTTCCCCATGTACAAAATGCTAATGGGGGAAAAGCTTTTGACCAACTTTTAAAAATTATTCTAAAATGTTTTAAAGTATAAATAGGACACTTTGGATTTGGAATCATATTCCACTTAAAATAAATTGTGCTTGTTTGGATTTTTACAAGGATTTTAATAATATCCTGAAAAAAGGGTGGGCTTCTACATGGTACAGTAGAGTGCCAGGCTGAGAGTTAAGAAAATTCATTTTTCTGAGTTTAAATCTGCTAGCTGTATGATACTGGGCATATCACTTACCTTGTTTGCCTTACTTACATATATAATGAGCTGGAAAATGAAATAACAAACCACTCCACTATCTTTGTCAAGAAAACTCCAAATGAAGTCACAAAGAATCAGATAAAACTAAAAACAATAATAATAGCAAAACACCCAAAGTTGAATGGTTATCCATTCCTTTGTTAGAGGAAAAAGATAGAAGTTTTATTTAAAAGATACCAAGTTTAACTCTCATAATAGATTTGTACCATTTGTGGACAGGGCACTCCCTGATAATGAATTGTTCTTCTTTAGAGAAAATTCTTGTAGGTCTATGTCATCAAGGCTGTATCATTAAGAAACATGACAATAACCTTATTGATTTATAGTAGTAAAGATTCCCTAATCCAACTCCTCCATTTTATAGGTGAGAAAAGGGGAACCCAGGAAATTACTTAGCCTTGGTCAATTGACTGACAAAGAAAAGATATGGGAAAAAACTTAGACATTCTGAATCCCAGTCCAATGTTTTACTCCCCTTTATTTCTGGAAATTTATGTACTTAGCTTTGTACAGTGGCAGTATTGTAGCCAAAGAGGTTTAACAGAAGTACCATTATTGCTAATTGGAAATTGATGCACTTGTGTTGCTTGAATTTATCAACCAATCAGAAAGGATTTCTTATATATCTCAAATTTTACGTCTTTTACAAAACCTTCCCTTAATGCTCTATAAGAATTGGTTTCCTAGTCAAACACATTGTTCTCAATCAGCCAATATAAAGGACATAATGTGTGTACTAAATATTATGCTAAATACTAGAAATTACAAGGAAAAATGAAATTAAAAAAAAAGTTCTGAATCATTCATTAGGCATTGTCTTTTGCTGCATGGTATTATACTCTATTTTGTCATCAACTAGGTAATAAAGTCTCTGAAGTCAGGGTCTATTTTTTTCTATTTTAGATCTCACACATTACTAAGTCAGGCAGCGAATATACATTTACAGTCAATCCTCAACTTTTGCAGGGTCAATATAGTAAAAAAATGAGTCTTGATACATCAAATCTATTGGAAAGAGTGTTGTCTGGAGACGACAGTGCGCTACATTAGGTCACCAAAATTACTAAACAATTGTAATCTTTCAGCAGAGATTGCTGAAAACATACTTTTATATATACAATTCTTTATAATAAAATATCACTTCTGATAACATGTACTTTTCCAAACATAGTAAACATGAAATTACAAAAAATGCAGTATCCAAAATAAAATTGGTAACATGAAAAACATTTTTCTCACTAGTAATTCTCTAAAGTTTTTGTGATAACTCAATAAAAAAAATAAAAAACTCTAACCATTGCAGACAATATTCTTTTTTCACAATGCATGAAATTTATATTATCTTAGATATTGTAAATAAAATACTTAAAACTAAAACTTTCTTTAACCTGAATCTTACCTTTTGCTCTATAAGATGGCAATGTGAAAGCACTGTACCATATGCTGTACTGCTGGAAATTTCTGTACTTTGGCTACACTCTGAAAACTAAGAGAGAAGTCCTTGGTCTTTAGTCCCTAATGTCAAAAGATTCAGAGACTAGGGAGGTTTCAATATCATCTCTGAGATGCTATCTTTCATGGCTGATAGGTGGCATTGGATATTGTAAGGAAGAAACCAACTTGAAATACATTCCTCCTTTTGGCAAATATAATAAATTGATTTGTTATATAAAAATAGCTACTGTAGACATTCCAGAATAAAATTGAGCTAAAACTTTCTTTTCTCACTAAGCCATATCATTGAATTTGCATGCTTATGCTTAGACCCCAAAAGATTTGCACCACTTCTTGGGGGCATAAGTGCAACACAAAACTTGAGTTTTAAAGGCAACAAAAATCAGTGAAACTACTAGGATACATATCACTTCACATTATTTTTCTCTATCATATATAGTTTCAAACATGTGCAGTTGCCAATATAAAAGTGAAAGTGAGATTACTAATAAAATCATTCAGTGTTTGAAGTCACAAAGGTTAAATAGGTGAATATTGAGAATATAAAGTACCAGCTATATGTCAGACACTCTCCCAGGTGCTGAGGATGCAAAGAAAAGTAAAAAAGATATTCCTATTCTCAAGAAATTCAGTCTAGTGAAGAAGCTTATAGTCTAATAGGAAGCCCATAGACACTCAACAAAAACCCAGTGATGGTATTGTGTCAAGTACCATATAGCTCAAATGAAAGAATAAAGCCTATGTATGGACAATATCATTTAGCTCTAAGAAAACTATAAAATTTGCTTTTTGGGGGGCCCAGGTGTTTGGCAACATCTGTGAGATCATTCTTTTCAGTTTTTTATTGAGATAGCTGCTCATATCTCAATATGGGATCACATCAATTTACCCTTAGGAATTAGAAAATCTTAGTACATAAAAACATAGAGCACTAATGTAATTAATTAATGTAATTAATGGAAGGCATTAAAACAAAACAATCAGAAATTGTAAATAAAGTTTGAAGTTTAATAAATATTAGTTTATTGGATAATAGATGTTGAGTTACAAGAGATATCAGGAACAGTTCTGAATCCTTTTATTTCCAAGTGAGAAAACTAGTGCTCAGAGATTGACTTGTACAAAGTTACAATAATATAAACTATCAGAGAAGCAGAATTTGAATACAACCCCTCTGACTCAACATCACTTTTTTTTCTCTATGGTATCATGATGCCTCTCATATTGAATTATATGAATATCATGCAAAGTGGTAAATGTCAACTATGAATTGGCAGAAAGAAAAGAGGTCATCGCTTTGATTAAGAGAAATTAAGGTCAAAAGCTATAAAGAAGTAAAATCCATTTAAGGAGACATTTGGATCATTTTTTTCAGAATCTGTAAGATGCCTCATAAACTGGCATATTCTGAAAATACATTTTCTACAATATATGCTATAATAATATGCTTAATAACAACTTGTTTCAGAATCATCTGTGGAGAATGCATTACAAATATACTTTGAGAATATGACTGTAATAATAACAATACAGTAGGTAGCTGAATCTAGCAGTAATCTGACAAATACTAATGAAAGTTTGTTAAAGCAACATTGATTTAAAGGATGCAGAAAAAAGCAAGGAAATAAAAAAAAAAGAAAGCTTGAATTTATGCAATTTATATCCATTGGAGTGTAGCTAAGCATTTATTGATAGGGATATATGAAGCACCCTTGTACTTTGTGTGTTTTAACTGGTGGGGGGAGGAATTCCTTTTCACAGTTCTTTAATATTAATATTATTTTGTCCTTTAACATGCTTTGAACACTAGAATTGCATTGTATACTCAATACAGCTGTAGGAAGACAGTGTGTATAGGTATGTTCACTGCCTGATAGACTTACAAATTAAATGAGACAGGCAAAGCACCAAAAGGCAAGGTAGAAAGGGAACATGATGATTTAATACTCAGAGACACAGAGGTGGCAGAAGGAATCTAGGGCGTATGTTTTTATTTTGCCTATTTTTCTTTTAAAACATGGATTCAGTATCATTATTGCAAATGACAGAACTAGTATTGATGGTAATGAAATGTTTGAATCTCCCATTGGTCATGGCCATAGGAATAGATGACTTTGATAGCTCCATGTAAGAGGAAAACCTTTATTTTAATTTTTTCAGGAAATCTATATTTTATTTTTTTCAAATTACATGTAAATGCTTTTTAAATTTTGTTTTTTTTTTTATTTTAGCTCCAAAGTCTCTCTCCTTTTTTTCTCCTCTCCTCATTCATTGAGAATGCAAATACTTTGATATAGATTATACATATTCAGAAATGTGAAACATATTTTCATACTAGCCATGTTGGAAAAACAAAGCTCAAAACACCAGAGTCCACCTCCCAAATGCAAAAAAGTGAAGAAATTTTAAGAAAAGTATTCTTTGATCTATATTCAGACTCCATCAGTTCTTTCTCTGGAAATTGACAGAATTTTTCATGATAACTCCCTTGGAATTGTCCTAGATCATTCCCAATAATAGCTAGGTCATTTACAATTGAACATTGAGCAATATTGCTATTTCCTGTGTATTTTGTTCTCCTGGTTCTGTTCACTTCTATTTGTATCAAATTTATATAAATCTTTCCAGGTTTTTCCTAAAAAGAATCCTGCTAATCATTTTTCATAGTACAATAGTATTCCACAACAATCAAACATCACTTGTTTTGCTATTTCCCAATTGATAAGCAGTCTCTTAATTTCCAATTTGTTAACAATACAAACAGAGCTGCTGTAAAATAATTTTGCTTAAATTGGTCCTTTGGCCTTTTCTTTTCTTTGGCCTATCCATTTAGGATACAAATTTAATAGTGCTATTGCTGAATCAAAGAATATACACAATTTTATAGCTCTTTTGACATAGTTCCAAATTGCCTTCCAGAATTGTTAAATTAGTTCACAACTCCACCAATAATGCATTAGTGTCCCAGTTTTTTTGTATTTCTTTCAACATTTGTCATTTTTCTTTTCTGTCATATTAGCTAATCTGAAAGCTGTAAAGTGGTACCTCAAAGTAGTTTTAATTTGCATTTCCCCAATCAATAGTAATTTTTCCTATGACTAGAGATAGCTTTGATTTCTAAAAGAAGAAAGTTTTGAGACACAATCAACACCCCAGAGTTTTATGAGCATCTTCTCCATCGAGAGTGAAATGTTAGGGACAATGGGGAATATGAAAATATATATAGTCCCTGCCTTCAAGTTGCAGAACAATTTAGGTGAAATCTGAAAGAAAATAGCTGTATAAAAGACTGGGGTAGGAAGAAAGACCAGAAGGAACAGAGAAAGTATCTGTGTATGCCAAGTGGGACATTTTAAAAAATGTATGTAGAAAGTAGCAATGGAAAGCCTACACTCTAAGGACAAGATGTTTAAAATTGATGAACAAGAAAAATGCAAGGATTTGAACTGGGATGAGAAGATTGGGAAAGTATTCTCATGGGGACAAGCCACTATTACCTTCCAAAGTAAAGCAGATAATCTTTACTTCTGTGTCAATCAAGCAAGTATACTGTTTAATGCTGAATTTCCAACAACTACAAGCAACTTCCAAAGTGTGTTCTATTTTATTCAGTCAGAAGTGTCTGAAGTCGATACAATCCAACAAGAACCCCTTAGGCATTCTCAGCAGGGCACACTATTTGGGATCAATTAAGGAAGAAAGGAACAAAGAGACCAAACTGGAAAGGCAAGGGGAGTACCAAGAATATCCTCCTTAAGCTTTGTGGAATTTCTGTTTTGCAAGAATTGCAGGGTGCTAAATTTGTGGCTAGTGCTGCTTACAAATATCAGGCAGCTTCCAAAGAAGCATCAGAGGAAGTTAGTAAATGGAAAGACAAGGTTGTAGCAGGACTTAGTAACATATAGGCTGATTTTGAAGCCAGGACTTTTTTTTTTTTTTTTTACCCAGTTGTGAAACCTTAAATCATTTAGTTTAAGGGCACCCAGAGTACTATACTTGAATTCTGGAAGACCTAAATTCAAATCTTATCTCTGATGCTTAATATTGTAGGATCCTAGGCAAATCTCTTAACTTCTTTCATCTTCAGTTTCCTCATCTGTAGAATGGGAACAATTGGAGCATCTATCTTCCAGGATTGTTATGAAGATCAAATTAAGTAACATATGGAAAGTGTTTTATAAAATGTATTATGTTCCATAAATTCTAGCTATATATATATATATATATATATATATATATATATATATATATATACATATACATATTCATAATAACCTTTCTAAGTATCAGAGTCTTCCTCAATAAGCAGATATGAAAGTGCTTTAGAAATATAAATTAGTGTTTTATAGTTATAAGTTGTCTTCTTTTAAGTATATTTAAGAACAGTTTTAAATTTAATTTTAGCTACACATTTCCAACTATATTTTTTATAGGACAAAAACAAGATTTAAATAAAAGGGTGGTGGGAATTATAATACCTAAGATTTACATAGTGTTTTAAATTTTCAAAGATCTTACATACTTATTGCAGTTGATCTTATCAATTGATTTCTGAAGCAAGGGCTCTTGTTATCCCAATTTTTCAAATTAGGAAATTAATTCAGTGTTGTTAATTGACTTTACCAAGCTGATAGAACTAATAAGCATCCAAAGCAATATTCAAATTCAAATCTTTCTGAACTTCCAGTCCAGTGCCTGAATCAGGCACCTCAGCTTCTCTTATGACTGATGAGAGCTTGCTCTGAAATGACTATTACTATCTTCTTAAACTCTAATCTAATGCCAAACCATAACATCAATGGATGCCCCAGTTTATAGCCAGGATATAGGGTAGAGCATGCCAGTATTAGACAGAAGCTTACGATGCACATGAAATCATATAATAAAATTTAAGATATACCCTGATACTCATCAAGAGAAATTCTGGAAAAAAAATAAAGAATCATTTGATGGTTATCCACTAGGACTAATCATGAGTAAAATTATGAAACATGTGAAGTTTATCTACAATTTTTTCAATGCTGTCCCTAATTCCTTTAGTCTATCTGCTGCTTTTCTGACAAGCATCAAGTATATTCATCTTTTTCTATAGTTATTTGAGGACCCACATTGTGATATTCCATCTATCATAGAGTATCTGTACTTCAATCTTCCTCATGAAAAAAAACAAACAAACAAAAAAACAAGACTCTGGAATTCTTTCAGGATCTGACTATTCCCAAGTGATACTTTAGGGAATAGTATTATTCAATACTCAAACAGATCTATGAGTTTAGCACTTTGGATATTCCCTCCAATGATGTCCTTCATAATCACCTATACATGCCCATCCCCCATGATTCTTATTCATGTCCTCTAATACCCAACTTCTTAAATTGTGGATCATGATCCCATACAGGGATTTACAACTGAATGTGGGGCTCACAAAATTATGATTTATTATTAATAAATGTTTCACTTAAGTACCCATTTTATATACCTATATATCTGAGGTCATATAAAAATTTCTTTGGTAAAAAGGTGTCTTGAATGGAAAATATTCAAGAAGCCCTGCTCTAATAACCGTACCTTAAGGATCCAACCAACATGCTTGTAGACTCTCATACTTTCTCATAATGTTTAGGATGGTACATTCTATTGGAACGTTCCATTGCCCTGTCATCCCTCACCCTTAACAAATGACCATATCATTTTATTTTCCTCTCAAATTTCCCTGTTGATATCTTTTACACTTTTTATTCTTTGAAGTTTATCATTGGTTATATGTTCCAATCTGCTTAAAATCATCATGCTCCATTGCTCTCTGGGAGATATTTATTTTCACTACTTAAGTGAATGATGTACTTTATGTCTTTTAGATGTTGCCTTAAAAATATAGGTTCTGTCTCTGTTTTGCTAAATCTCTCCCCATTTGTGGATTTCTGCTTCATCTTCTTCCCCCACTCTTTGCTTCCTTTGCTTCCCCCCCAACTCACACATCCCCTTTATTTATAGATTTGTAGGGTGTTATACTGTTCATGTTACAAATGTAGTGTTACTTATTTAACCCATTTATCATATGAGTAGGTTTTCAGAACCAAGGCCTTCCCCTTCTGGTGCTTCTGAGTCTATTTTTGCTCTGCAACTCATTTGTATAGCACAATTGCTATTGTGATTTTTTTCTAGCTAATTTTGCTTTTTAGGATCAAATCATAGTCAACTCTGTTCTACTCTTGCTTTTGAGCTATTGCTGATTCAAAAAATAAACAGTTTCTCCATATTGAGTTCTTTGAAATTAATCTTTGATAGTGACTCTTACATGTTTAATTTTCTATTAAGTGTGGGTTTGGTTGATAGAAAGTTCTGAAAATTTGAAGTTCGTTGACTATTCATTTTTTTCTCATTCACTATTTTGGATAATTTTGCTGGATAGGCTATTTTTGGCCACAGGCCAAAAATGATTCCAGAATCTGGGATCTTTTATTGTGGCTGTTGATAAGTCCTGTACAATTCTAATTGTAGTTCCAACTTATTTGATTTTTTTTTCCTTTCCTTTTTTTTTTCTTTTGAAAAATTTTCTCTTTGATCTGTGGGCTTCAAAATTTGCCAGTAATATTCCTATGTGTTTTCAATAAAGAATCTCTTTGAGGTGGTGAATGGTGTATTTTTCCTATTTCTACTATGTCTTCCTGTTCTTTCACTCCAGGACTATTTTCTTGTATTATTTCCTGCAATATCATATCAAGATTCTTTTTTTTTTGGGGGGGGTAATAGCTTTTATGTAGTTCAGTTATTGTTATATTTTCTCTTCTTGATCTGCTCTTCAGATCTGCTATTTATCTTTTAAGATGTTTTACATTCTGTTCTTTTTTATTCTTTATATTGTTTTGTTACTTCTTGTTCTCTTATACCTTCCCTGGGTTTCCTTTGCTTAATTTTAATTTTCAAAGAGTTATTTTTGTCTTTAAGTTTCTGTATCTCCTTTTCTAATTGATTAACTTTTTTTCATAATCTTCTTGTTTTTCTTGAATGATTTTTATTTTTTTTAAAGGTTTTCCTCAATGTCCTTCATTTGATTTTTAAAGTATTTTTTTTAGTTCTATAAATTCTCTCAGGCAGGGAACCATTTAACATTACTCTTTGGGGTAGAAGAAGCTTTTTTATTTCTCTGTTCTCCTATGAAGATGAACCCGCTCTTCCCTATTCCCACAGTAAGTTTCTATAGTTAGATTCTTTTTTCTTTGCCTGATCATTTTTTAATCCCCATTTAATTTTTTCCCAAAATTTCTTTTATTTGAAAAAAAAACAATAAGAAAAAAAGAAAACAGAAAAGCAATATAAAACAAAATGAAAGAAAAGAGAACATTATCATGTGCTCAGCAGTATATCAGGGAGGATTCAAAATATATAATAACAAATACAAATTTAAGAAAGTATGTATATATATACATATATATTAGTAGAAGAAATTATATTCATGAGTATTTACTTTTCTTTACTGTAAATTGTTCTTTTCTTCTCTGCTACCCACTGTTTTACTTTATTCCTTTTTTCCATTTCATCCCCTCTATCCCCAAGCAGGCTATATAGTTAATTTATATATATATATATACACATATATACATGCACATACATGCACACACATAGAGATGCACATATCATCCTTTCATCCTCTCCATCCCCAAACAAACACACTCATACATACACATACTCCATTACTGGAACTCAGTCTTCCCAGAAATCAACTGGAGTCAGGATCACTAAATGTCTTTATTCTTGATCTTTTATGGTCAAGGTCAGGGGGCTTAGGACTAGCAACCTCACACACACCTTCCTCCCTCAAACGCCCGGAAAGACTGACTCAGCGTCTAGTCTTAATTCCTCTTCTTCCTCCTACTCCTCCCACACACCTCACTTGCCCCTCTTTGTCCCACCAATCAAGTCAGCACAGAATAGCTGGGTTGGGTCAACCTTCAAACAAGTTAATAGGAATTGTCCAATTGGCAATTAGTCTCACGTGCTTCATTATCCAAGTGCATTGCTCAGTTCTAGCCCTTTACACTCCATATGTATACATGTTTTTCCTATCCCTGCTGACTCATTAAATTCTGCTCCATAACTTGGCTTATTATTACATAATCTCTACTCAACCAGGGATCCTTCTCTGTCTTTTTTCATCACATTTTGCTTTCCCATCCACCTATCTCTACCTCTTTATTTCTTTATAGATTTTGGAGGGTGCCCTACCCTTCATGGCCTATATGTAGCATTGCCTATTAAACCCATTCCTAATGTGAGTAGGTTTTTAGAACTTCCTCCTCCCTCTGTGTCTATTTTTTCCTCTGCATCTCATTTGTAGAACATGATTTACTTTTGAGCTTACACAATTGTTGAAGTAAATCTTAAACATAAAGCATAGATTTTCCATGTAAAAAATGAAAAGAATTTATCCATGTTTAAACAGTTTGTCTATGTTGAGTTACTTAAAACTGCTCTTTGATATTGGTTCTTATATATTAAAGTTTCTGTTAAGTTAAAGTTCTGTTAAGTTTGGATTTGGTTAAAAAAAAATATGGGTTTGGTTGATAGAAAGTCCAGAAAATCTGCAACTTCATTGAATGTCAGTTTTTTTTCTCATTCAAAATTATAGATAATTTTACTGGACATGATATTTTTGGCTGCAGACCCATTTTTTTGGCTTATCTGTAGATATGATTCCAAGACCTGCAGCCTTTTATTGTTGCTACTGATAAGTCTTATATAACTCTAATTCTAACTCAACAGATTTGAATTTTTTTTTCTTTTTCTTGGAAAAAAATTTCTCTTTGATCTGAGGATTTCATACTTTGGCAATAATATTCCTCTGTGTTTTCCACAAAGAGTCTTTTTGAGGTGGTGATTGGTGAAGTTTTTCTATTTCTACTTTCCCCTCATGTTCTATCACTCCAGAACAATTTTTTAGAATTATTTCCTGCATTATTGTGTCAAGGTTATCTTTTTGGTCACAACTTTCTGACAGTCCAATTATTCTTGTATTTTCTCTTCTTGATCTTGTTTTCCAGATCTGTTTTTTTATGAGATGTTTCACATTCTGTTCCATTTTCTCATTCTTTATAATGTTTGTTATTTCTTGATCTGTTATGGTTCACTGGCTTCCCCTTTCCTGATTCTAATTTTCAAAGAGTTATTTTCCTCTTTGAGACTCTGTACCTCCTTTTATAAATGATTAACTTTTTTCATAATCTTTTTTGTTTTTCCTGGATGATTTTAATTTTTTTCTTGAGCTTTTCCTCAATGTCTTTCATTAGATTTTTAAATTCTTTTTTGAGTTCAATAAATTTTTTCTAGTCAGGGAGCCATTTCACATTATTCTTCGGGGTAGTTTTTGTTTGTTTGTTTGTTTTTTAAATAAAGTGTTCTCCTCTGTAGATAAATCCTCACGTTCCCTGGCCTCATCATATGTTTCAATGGGGTTTCTTCTTTGCTGGTTCATTTTCTTTTAATAAGAGGTATTAATAAGAGGTGTAAGCACCTATAATTTTGAGATGGGAGGATGGTGCCTCTTGAGCTCTTCACTTTGACCAGGCATCCTAAACCAAGAGCTCCACCCTCCTGCAAGTGTCCACAGCTAGCAGTATTCTTGCCCCACTGCTTCCTCATTCACCATGTGCTGGTTCCTTCTCACTGAGGGCTTTGTCTCAGCAGCACTACAGGGCCTGACATTTCCAATCAGCTGAAGTTCACTCAGTCTTCCTGGACTCAACCCCCTCCCCCCCTTCACAAACTGTCAGGGAGGTAAAAGTCTTTGTGGTTCCTGCTGAAACTCCAGTCACACCTGGACTGGGAGGTTCCAACTTGATGTTTCTGTGGAGCTAGCCCATAGGTATTTGCACTTCAGACAGGTTAATCCCAGCCCAGTATCTTTCTTCAGATATTGTCTGATTGTATCAGGAGGGCCTCTGTTCTGCCCCAAGTCTTTTTGGTTTTTCATCAGACTATGTTCTCCCTGAGGCTTAAATTTGTTCTATTTGTGGGGAAAATGTGAAGAGTTTGAAATTAAGTGACCTTCACCATCTTCCTGCAATCCTCCTAGGTTCTACTTCTTGAGGAACCTTGATATCATTAAAAGAGCTTTGTAATTTTCTGAAAGCAATCTAGCCTTTTTCCTTCCTAATTCTGGATCCAGTGGTCCATTTGTATTATCTGCTTAGATATAGAAACTGATGGAAAACTTCCATAATCTGTCTATGCAACTAAATTTGGGAAAATAATAAAAACTGAAATTTTCATCATCTACTTTATTTTATAGATATATGCACACACACACATACACACACACACACACACACACACACACACACACACACACACACACATATATATATATATGTATATATATTTCCATGTAGATCATCTAGCCAAACACTTTTGATTATATTGCAAAAAGTACTTTGCAGTGTTCCAGGATGTAATGCAATCAGCCCAGTGCTATCCACTAACAGGATCATTTGGAGGATTTCAAGGGGATTCAAAAAGAATTACCCCCTTCTTAAACCTTATTTTTGAACTCTTCTTTCACAGTGGCAAACACTTTTGGCAAGCATGCATATCCTATTTTATACCTTAACTGATGTTTGCAATAAGGGGGATGTTGAATAAGATTACTTCATTTGTTTTTATCTTTTAAGGCATCTTCAGTATTTTAACTTATGGATGGGAGATGATTTATTGGAAGAGAATCTTTGAAGATGATATTTGGCCCTACTGAATCAACAAACAGTAAGCACAATAGGATCTTCTTTTATATAGATTTTTTGATTAACTTTGTGATGATAAACATTAAATTGACTAAAAAATATCACTTTACCCATTTCCTTCTAATACCCTTATCAAATGTTTAGATGAGTCTGATAAAGACTTTATATGGATGAGAAATACTCATATATTTTTAATATACTAATAATGTCTGAAAGGTAAAATATCTCTAGACAGACTGTTCAGAAATTTTCAAGTCACACCTCTTAAAGAATCACCTAATTGTTCTCTATTTAAGGATTCTAAATTTGAATTTCTAGCATATGCAAATGTAAACTTAGGCAGTAGCTCTCCTTTCTTCTCCCCATTAGGGAATAAATAGTAAAGAAAGGAGATAAAAGGTTGTCATTCAATTAAAATATTGGATTAAGCTAATTAAAATATATATATATATATATATATATATATATATATATATATATATATATATATATATATATATATATATATATATATATTTGCCAGGATGCCAGGACATTAATGTCTTGTGGGGGGTATACAGACAATTCAGAAAAATGAATGTACTCATTGTCCAATTCTGAAATTATATATTATGTTCTAGAGCTTTAAAAAAAATTCTTAAGACCTGATTTGAAGTCCATATGGAAGGATGAGATTGGGTACTATGTAAAAAGTAAGGCTTCATAAAGAAAGCCTTTTTCTAACTATTATGTGTGATTCAGGAGACTTGATTTTAAATCTGACTCTGGCAATTATTTTCTATGTATGACATAGATGATACTGAAACACTTTGTGCCCTTATTTCTTAATTAATATAATATCATATAAAGTTATATATTCAAGGTGCTTTGCCTTTTAAAAATACTCTGTTACCTCATTATCTACTTCACAGGGCTACTGTATGGAATGTGTATGTAAAAGGTGGAGTACTATAATTTGTAAAATTATTTACTCAAAATACCAAGATAAAAATAATATTGTGTTGAGTAGAAATACAGGTATAGATAGTTTCTGCTATTTGAAAAGAGTAGGAGAGTCTGAGAACTCTTCTACTTGGAATAAAGACTCATTGTTCTTCCAAATCTTAACTAATTCATGGAAGGAAGAATGCATTTATCTCATTCAGCTTAGTGCAGATCATTATAATCCAGTTTTTGGAGACTTGTACAATTCTATTTTATCCTGTCCAGTATGATGATATTCAGATATACTATACCTTCTCGTACCTTTTAATCCCATTAAATTTTCTAGGGACCAGAGCAGAGTCCATAAGGAAGGCAGAGCTAATAAGAAGAAATGTGGTCCAGGACAAAGAATGCTATATTTAGAATTAGAGGTCTTGGATGTGAATCTGGGGTCTTTTGCAAAGTACCTATGTGATCTTGGACCCTCTCTGGTCTTCATCTATAAAAAATGAAGAGATTGGATTAGTTATTCATTTTAAAAAGTTAAAGGGTTAAATTAGGTGGCTCTAAATCTATAATCTGATTGTAACCAAATCACAACATTTTACACAACCTATACTATGTCATACCATTATATTTAATAGATAAGGACACATCTGGATTATTCACCAGATGTGAAAAAGTTCCACTCACCTCTTTTGATTCAAAAGAAAGTCTTATGATTGATGGGGGGATTTGCTCATGCTCTCTAGGGCTTGCATAAAATGAGATGTTTAGAACTCAAAATTCTGAGCATCTGTCAGAAAGAAGAGAAAGCCTCCCAGAGAAGAAATCAGAAGTTGCTTGGATAGTGATGGTTGTGGTAATAGTATTTGAGGAGAATGCCTCAGCTTTGTTTCCTCATACCATCTGCATTGACTGGAAGAAAACAATTCTGGTACCTCGAAATCTACTTATTGTGTGGAATATATCTATAAAAAGTGGGTTATGATTATTTTAGAATTATTTACTCAAAATGCTAAAATAAAAATAATAATGTGTTGGGTAGATATACAGATATAGACAGGTTTTCTGCTATTTACTTTGAGAAGACTAGGTGAGTCTAAGAATCTCTTCTCCTTGGAGTAAGTAACGTTTACTTATTAACTTGACTTTAGTTGTGATATTCAAAGGGTCCAGAGGCGTCATATTTTTCTTTCACACTACAGAGGCATTTCTTGATGAGAAGCCAAGGACAGGCTGGATGCTATGAGGAATATAGATTCAATGTTCTATCAGGAGATTGGCCTAAAAGTTACACTATGCAATCCAGATGCCAGAAAAGGGATTTCCAGGAGCCTGCAGTTCTTTCTGCTTCATGTGTTTTCCAAGTTTGATCTCTCTTTTCTCTGGACACTGCATGTGTTTGAGGGTGAAAATTTGAGGGCTATGTTTTAGACCAAATGTTCTTGCCATACCATTTTACTAAATATCCATTTCTAAAAGCTAGGTAATATGACAAGTTGATTGATAGAAGTGATGATCATAGAAAGAAACTCATTGGTAAGAGCTTTGGGGAAAGTAGCACTAAAAAAGATGCCAGCCACTTCTTAGGGTTACTACCCCCTTGAGATCCCTGAGAGAATTGTAGCTATATTTTGGCAACCAATGTAGATAGGAATTGGAATAGTTGTCTCAGGAGAAATCCTTATGTTATACTAATATTAATTTCTCTGTCATTTGAGAGACCAGAAAGTTCAACACTTTTCCTCAGAGGTCAAACTCAAGGTTCATAGGACTCATCTGGCTTTCCTAGGAAAATTTCCTTGTTTTGTAGTCAGGGAGAGAATAGTTATATTCATCACTAAGTCAACTTTTGGTAGAGTTTTGCTATGTAGACACAGCTATGCCTAGGGACAAAATAAGTGGGGGTGAACAGGTTGAATGAGTTATTTCTGAGCAGATCAAGCTAGGCTTTGGCCTTAAAATATTTATTTTGGGCTGAGAAATTCTCTAGATAACTGTAAAAATGATTTTGGAGGATTGGAAAAGCCATTAGCCTTTTAGTTAGGAAATTTTTAATATGACATATCCAGAAGTATTTAAAGAATAAAGAGTTTATTTTCAAGGTGCAATTACTTCCTTGAACTCTTAAATCTTTTATTAAATCCTTTCTCAACCCCATCCAATCAATGAATGACCTAAGGGAAAAGAAGCAAAGGTCCTCATTGTCATCAGATTCTCAGGGACTTTTTTTTTTTTTCAAACCCCACAGTTCCTTTACTTCCATTACCATTCTATTGCATTATTATTTATTTCAACTTTAAAGAAATATTTCTGCTTTTAAATCCTTAGCCGATCAAACTTACAATGAGTTATTTTAAAACACATTCCAAATATTTTATTTCGCCCAGTTTCATGTTGACAGGTACAATAGTCCCATCTTAGCTTCTGTTCACACAAGAACACATTTTGAAACCCAATTAATAAAAGGTGGAGTTATGCAAGCTTTGCAAAGCCCAGCACCTGCTGAGCAAACTGTCAAGTGTTTGCCACGGTGCTTAGAGCTGTATTATGGTAAAATGAAAAAAAAAATAGGCATGGGAATGAAATTAAAAACCCACAATGAAAGAGTTGATTAAGGAAATTAAGCCATTTAGAACAGACCTATGCATGTGCCTCCTGGAGGAAACCTTTGGAGGCTGCTTAGGAACAGAGATGTTTAAAACATTTGTCCTCGACGGCAATGACTGCTTAATTTTGACCCACAAAGGACCCCTTTGGCAGCCATCTACATTTTTCACACCCCCTTTCATTTTTATTCATAAGTTTCCTCTTTCCCAGTGACCCTGACATAGTCAGTGCTGGGAAAGGGGCCTAGAAACAAGTGGCATAGCCTCACTTAAGCCAGAGTAAAACACTAGGGGTCTGGGACCCTACTATAGAAATATTCTCTTTGGGGATGGAGGGTAAGGGGCAGAGGCTGAGCCCTAAATCTCACTTAGACAAGCCTTTTAATTTTAATTTTGTTCTTTCTTTCTTTTTTAGTTGTTTTGTTTTGCTTTTGAGATTAGGAGATATTGGAGGGAGAGAGAAGGAAAACTGTGACTTTAATTTCTCTCCTTCATGAAATCTGATCATTTCTTTATTTTGTGTTCACCCAGTTCTTAGATACTTATTCTATTATATGGTATTTGCACAGGCAGACATATTCTTTTTCAATTCTTTTTAAATTGTTTTATTTACAGATTTTTTTTCTCCAGTTAGACACTATGTTCTTTGAAGCTAAGTCATGCATTCTTCTTTTTCTTGGCCCCAATAAATCAGGTAGTGTATTGTGTGAACTTCACTTATGCATGCTAATTAACTAAGATATTAGGTTGGGTATCCTAGTTCCTTGAGAAGTCCTAACTGATTCAATGAACCATAGAGGGGCAATGGAAGATTATTTTACAAGAATATGTGAAGTAGGAATTAGCCATACCCTGTCTTGCCTTCAATTCAGTTCCAGGAAGAAAAAAATAAAATAAAAATTTTAAAAGTTATTAATTTAAAACAATACTATTTTATATTTTAAGCTGTTTAATGACTAAAAATTGTTTTCACTCATATCCTAATAGAATAGAATAGAGATAGAGACTGAAACTGTGATTTCAGTGCTTAAGGGAAATGCTAGGAAAGGAAATGCATGCAAGTCGGAATTTTCTCTATAATTTTATATACTCTAGAGTGGCCTAGAATCTATAGGAATTAACTGAATAGCCTAATGTCTCAAAGTCAGTTAACAACCTATTACTATGTTCCAGGCACTGTACTATCCCTCACTGGGGATACAAAAAAGACAAAAAGTATAGCACCTATCCACAAGGAATTAGAAAAAAAATCACATATAAAAATTTATACATACGTCATATAAAACTTTAAATGAAAGTTAATTTCAGAGGAAAGGAACAAGCAATGGAAGAGGTGTGAAGAAGGTTAATTCCTGATGTAGATGATATGAAAACTGAGTCTTTAAAGAAGATGAGAATAGGGTGAATTCCTGGCATAAAATATAGATGCTAAGAATATAGAGATAAAAGTAAGAATCTATGTCCTCAAGGAGTTAATATTCTCCTTATTACTTACATGATTCACAAATGTTTCATTCATAAAGATTTTTGGTCCTGTTTCTCCTCAATAGCTACTACAATAGTTACTATACTCCCTAAACAAAATCAACCTAGTGCCAGATCTTCCACCAACCATATCTTGGGTTTAGTGTGGGGGTAGGGAAGGACTAAACTTTTAAGAGGACAAAAGTGACAGGAAAAAAAAAAAACTTCTTTAATACTATTTCTCTCTCTTGCCCAGCTATCTGTTCATCTCTTCATCATCCCCTCTCACTTCTTTTCTGATATATAAAATGAATAAATGACTAAAATGAATGGAAAAGATTATTAAACATATATTATATACTAGGCACTGTGATAGGCACCAGTAACATAAATCCAAAAAACAAAGACAGTATATTAAGGGCTTGCATTCTAATGTTGAAAATAACATATATAAAGGATTGACAGGCAGAGATGGGTGCTTTGGCCTAGAAAGCTATAAGGATGGTGAACAGGCCTTAGGGATATAAAATGAACCCTAAAAGTTATGATAAAAAATAAACTATCTTTTAACAAACAGGAATTTTCAGTAGTTATTTTAGAAACAATTGTCCATAGTTACATATCAATTGGTTAGAGTAAAATTTGTAGTTACCAGATTAGAAGAAAAAGATAAAGATGACAAGACACTGCATCTTATTCCTGCAGTTACAATCTGAACTGCATAAACAAACTGTTGACTTTGAAAAATAAAAAAAAATGAAATTAAAGACATGGAATCTACTATCATTTCTTTTTCAAAATAATTTTTCTTTCTTATTTTATTATTTTTTAAATATTTTTTTATTTACCAGATATATGCATGGGTAATTTTACAACATTGACAATTAGAACTTTTTGTTCTAATTTTTCCTCTCCTTCCCCCCCGCCAGATGGCAGGTTGACCAAAACATGTTAAATATGTTAAAGTATAAATTAAATACAATATATGTATACATGTCCATACAGTTGTTTTACTGTACAAAAAGAATCAGACTTTGAAATAGTATACAATTAGCCTGTGACGGAAATAAAAAAATGCAGGTAGACAAAAATAGAGGGACTGGGAATTCTATGTAGTGGTTCATATTCATCTCCCAGAGTTCTTTCACTGGGTATAGCTGGCTCAGTTCATTACTGCTCTATTGGAACTGATTTGGTTCATCTCATTGTTGAAGATGGCCATATCTTCCACACACGAATTGATCGTCATATAGTATTGTTGTTGAAGTATACAACAATCTCCTGGTCCTGCTCATTTCACTCAGCATCAGTTCATGTAAGTCTGTCCAGGCCTTTCTGAAATCATCCTGTTGGTCATTTCTTACAGAACAATAATATTCCATAATATTCATATACAACAATTTTTTCAGCCATTCTCCAATTGATGGGCATCCACTTAGTTTCCAGTTTCATGCCACTACAAAGTGGGCTGCCACAAACATTCTTGCACATACAGGTCCTTTTTCCTTCTTTAAGATCTCTTTGGAATATAAGCCCAGTAGTAATACTTCTGGGTCAAAGGGTATGCACAGTTTGATAACTTTTTGAGCATAGTTCCAAATTGCTCTCCAGAATGGCTGTATGTATTCACAATTCCACCAACAATCCCTGTTTTCCCATATGCCTACCAACATTGCACATTATCTTTCCCTGTCATTCTAGACAATCTGACAGGTGTGTAGTGGTATCTCAGAGTTGTCTTAATTTGCATTTCTCTGATTAATAATGACTTGGAGCATCTTTTCATATGGCTAGAAATAGTTTCAATTTCTTCATCTGAGAATTGTCTGTTCATATCCTTTGACCATTTATCAATTGGAGAATGGCTTGATTTCTTATACATTAGAGTCAATTCTCTATATATTTTAGAAATGAGGCCTTTACCAGAACTTTTGACTATAAAAATGTTTCCCCAGTTTTTGTTTCCCTTCTAATCTTATCTGCATTGGTTTTGTTTGTACAAAAACTTTTCAATTTGATATAATCAAAGTTTTCTACTTTGTGATCAGTAATGATCTCTAGTTCTTCTTTGGACATAAATTCATTCCTCTTCCACAGGTCTGAGAGGTAAACTATCCTATGTTTCTCTAATTTATTTATACTCTCATTCTTTATGCCTAGATCATGAACCCATTTTGATCTGTTTTTGGTGTTCAGTGTTAAGTGTGGGTCGATGCCTAGTTTCTGCCATATTAATTTCCTATTTCCCCAGCAATTTTTATCAAACATTGAGTTCTTATCCCAAAAGCTGGGGTCCTTGGGTTTGTCAAACACTAGACTATTAAAGTTATTGATTATTTTGTCCTTAGGACCTAACCTATTCCACTGATCAACTAATCTATTTCTCAGCTAATACCAAATGGTTTTGGTAACTGCTGCTTTACAATATAATTCCAGATTTGGTACAGCTAGGCCACTTTCACTTGATTTTTTTTTCATTAATTCCCTTGAAATTCTTGACTTTCCATTTTTCCACATGAACTTTGTTATCTTTCCTAGGTCAACAAAATAGTTTTCTGGGATCTGACTGGTAAAGCGCCAAACAAATAGATTAGTTTAGGTAGTATTGTCATCTTTATTATATTTGCTCACCCTATCCAAGAGCATTTAATATTTTTCCAATTGGTTAGATCAGACTTAATATTTGTGGAAAGTGTTTTGTAGTTTTGCTCATATATTTCCTGATTTTCCCTTGGCAGATAGATTCTTAAATATTTTATGCTATCGGTAGTTATTTTAAATGAAATTTCTCTTTGTAACTCTAACTGCTGGATTTTGTTAGTGACCTATAAGAATACTGATGATTTATGTGAGTTTATTTTATATCCTGCAACTTGGATAAAGGTGTGGATTATTTCTAATAGCTTTTTAGTAGAATCTCTGGGATTCTCGAAGTATATCATCATATCATCAGCAAAGAATGATAATTGGTTTCCTCATTACCTACTCTAATTCCTTTAATCTCTTTCTCCACTTTTATTGCCAAAGCTAGCATTTCTAATAAAATATTGAATAGTAATGGTGATAGTCAGCAACCTTGTTTCATTCCTGATCTTATTGGGAATGGTTGCAGTTTATCTCCATTACATATGATGCTTACGGATCGTTTTAAATAGACACTACTAATTATTTTAAGGAACAGTCCATTTATTCCTATACTCTCAAGTGTTTTTGAAAGGAATGGATGCTGGATTTTATCAAATGCTTTTTTCTGCATCTATTGAGATGATCATTTGGTTTTTGTTAATTTGGTTATTATTATGGCCACTTATACTGATAGTTTTCCTAATATTAAACCAGCCCTGCATTCCTGATATAGATCCTACTTGATCATGGATGTATTATCCTGGGGATGCTTTTCTGTAGTCTTTTTGCTAATATCTTATTTAAGATTTTAGCATCAATATTCATTAGGGAGATTGGTCCATAATTTTCTTTCTCTGTTTTCAACCTACCTGATTTAGAATATCAGTACCATGTCTGTGTCTTAAAAGGAGTTTGATAGGATTTCTTCATTCCCTATTTTTTCAAGTAGTTTATATAGCATTGGGGCTAATTGTTCTTTGAATGTTTGGTAGAATTCATATGTAAATCCATCTAGTCATGGAGATTTTTTCTTAGGCAGTTGGTTAATAGCTTGTTCTATTTCTTTTTCTGAACTTGGGACTATTTAAGCAATTTACTTCCTCCTCTGTTAATTTGGGAAGCCTATATTTTTGGAGGTAGTCATCCATTTCACTTAAGTTATCAAATTTGTTAGCATAAAGTTGGGCAAAGTAACTCATTATTTCTCTAATTTCCTCTTCATTGGTGGAAAGTTCCCCCTTTTCATTTTTAAGACTAACAATTTGATTTTCCTCTCTCCTTTCTCTAATAAGATTTATCAGGGGTTTATCTATTTTATTGTTTTTTTTTTTTTTTCATAAAACCAACTCTTAGTTTTATTGATTAGTTCAATAGTTGTTTTTTTTTTTTTACTTTCAATATTATTAATTTCTTTTTTTTTAATTTTAGAATTTCAAGTTTAGTATTTGATTGGGGGTTTTTAATTTGGTCTTTTTTCTAGCTTTTTAAATTGTAAGCCCAATTCATTGATCTTCTCTTTCTCTAGTTTATTCAAGTAAGCCTGTAAAGATATAAAATTTCTCCTTATTACTGCTTTAGCTGCATCCCACAAATTTTGGTATGATATCTCATCGTCATTATCTTGAGTGAAATTATTAATTGTGTCTATAATTTGCTGTTTCATCCAATCATTCTTTAAAATTAGATTATTTAGTATCCAATTACTTTTTGGTCTATTTATCCCTAAAATTTTGTTGAATGTAGTTTTTATTGCATCATGATCTGAAAAGAAAGCCTTTACTATTTCTGCCTTCCTGCATTTAGTTTTGAGATCTTTATGTCCTAATATATGGTCAATTTTTGTATAGGTTCCATGAACTGCTGAGAAGAAAGTACACTCTTCTCTGTCACCATTCAGTTTTCTCCAAAGATCTATCATACCTAATTTTCCTAATAATCTATTTACCTCTTTAATTTCTTTCTTATTTGTTTTGTGGTTTGATTTATCTAATTCTGATTTATCTAATATCTTCTAATCAAGGTTGAAATCTCTCCCTATTATAGTTTTGTCATCTATTTCTTCTTGCAACTCTCTTAAGATCCTATACCACGAGACTTCCGGCCAAGATGGTGGCTTGGAGGCAGACAGCTGCTTGAGCTCCTCGTTTTCTCTCAGAACTTACTTCATGATAAGCCTCAGACCTAATGCTTGACCCAGAAAGAAATCCACAAATAATGAACAAGAGAAGACATCCTTGAAAGTCGCCAGAAAAGGTCTGTGTTTGCTCCAGGGAGGGTCAATCAGACTGGGCACAGACTGAGGGCAGGCAAGCCAGAGCGAGACAGGCAGCTCACACAGCTCAGACCAGAGGGGGAGGGGTACGATCTCTGCCATTTCTGCAAAAAGCCTTTTTCCCCAATGTGGATACTCCATTTTGTTAGCAAGCCAGGAGCAGCGGAGAGGGTGTAAACACCAGAGGTGAAGATTAAAACCCAGGAAAGCCAGCGACTCTCAGAACCCGGCCACCCCCAACCCCCACCTGGACTGACTCAGCACGTTCTCAGAGCGCAGACTCAGTACAGTCATAGCTGTTCTGTTAGTGGCTCTCTGCTACCCTACCCCCAGTCTGTAGAGGAAGCCCATTAATACCATCTAGCCCCATTCCCCGCAAAACAGACCAATTGTTTTTCTTGTCAATTTGTTTTCTTCAATTCCTACTCTGACAAAATGAACAAAAAATTCAAAAGGGCTCTAACCATTGACAGCTTTTGTATGGAGAGAGAGCAGACTTCAAACACTGAGGAGACTAAAAACAGACTGTCCCCAGATGAATCCCCTAAGAGGGATATGAGCTGCTCCTCAATACAAAAGGATCTCATAGAGGAAATCAAAAAGGCTTTCACAAGAGAGGTGGAAGAGAAATGGGAAAAAGAAAGGGAAGCTTGGCAAGAGAGGCTGGAGAAGTCATCCCATGCATTCAAAGACAGAGTGGATAAAGAAATCAAATCATTGAGAAACAAGATTAGTGAGCTGGAAAAGGTAAACAACTCCAAGGAAAACAGGATTAGTGAGCTGGAAAAAGAAAACAGCTCTCTAAAAATTAAAATGGATAAAATGGAAAAAAATTCCATAGAAGATAAAAACTCAATTGGACAATTACAAAGAGATATAAAAAAAGTGAGTGAAGAAAATGCATCATTGAAAATTAGACTGGAACAAGTAGAAATGAATGACTCAAGGAGAAACCAAGAGGTAGTCAAGCAAAACCAGAAAAATGAAACAATTGAAAAGAATGTCAAGTACCTTATTAGAAACACAACAGACCCGGAAAACAGATCCAGGAGAGACAATTTGAGAATAATGTGAAGAAAAAAAGAGCTTGGACACCATTTTCGAGGAAATTATCAAAGAGAACTGCCCAGACGTTCTGGAAACAGAGGGTAAAAGAGACATTGAAAAAATTCATCGATCACCTACTGAAAGGGACCCTAAAATCAAAACGCCAAGAAATATAGTGGCCAAGTTCAAGAACCATCAGACAAAGGAAAAGATATTGGAAGCTGCTAGAAAAAAAGCAATTCAGATATGGAGGATCCACAATAAGGATAACCCAGGATTTAGTAGCATCCACATTAAAAGAACGAAGGGCCTGGAACATGATATTCTGAAAGGCTAAGGAACTTGGTATGCAGCCAAGAATAACTTACCCAGCAAGAATGAGCATCGTTTTCCAGGGAAGAAGATGGACATTTAATGAAATAAATGAATTCCATCTATTTTTGATGAAAAAACCAGACCTACATAAAAGGTTTGATCTTCAAATACAGAACTCAAAGATTTCTAAAAAGGTAAAAAGAAATCTTGAGAACTATACTTCTGCCAAAAAAAATATGTAAAGAACATATGTACAATTTGTCTTAGAAACTAGAGGTGGAAAGGAAATTATAAAAAAGGGTAAAGTGGTAGTACTACATTCATGAAGAGGCAAAGGTAACCTATTATATCTGAGAGAAAGAAAGGAGGGAGATGAACTTAGTGTGTATCGATAGACATATTCAATTTATGGTGAAACTTCTTCCACTTCACTGAAAAGTGAAAGGGAAGGAGTAAGCTAAGGGGAAGGGAATACAGAAATTTCGAGGAAAAGGGGTAAAATAAGGGGAGGAACATTAAGGTGGGGGAGGGATACTAAAAGGGAGGGCTGTGAAAAGTGAGTGGGATTCACAAGTTTAATACTTGGGGAGGGGGGTAAGAGGGAAGGAAAGGAGAAAAGCATAAGCAGGGCAAGCAATATAGAATTAGTCATTCTAACCATAAATGTGAATGGGGTAAACTCCCTCATAAAGAGGAAGCAGTTAGCAGACTGGATTAAAAGCCAGAATCCTAATATATGTTGTTTACAGGAAACACAGCTGAAACAGGGTGAGACATTCAAACTAAAAGTAAAAGGGTGGAGCAGAATCTATTATGCTTCAGGCAAAACCAAAAAAAGCAGGAGTAGCCATCCTCATCTCAGATCAAGCAAAAACAAAAATTGATCTAATTAAAAGAGATAAGGAAGGGCATTATATCCCGCTAAAGGGCAGCATCAATAATGAAGCAGTATCAATATTAAACATATATGCACCAAGTGGTGCAGCATCTAAATTCTTAAAAGAGAAATTAAGAGAGCTGCAAGAGGAAATAGATAGCAAAACTATAATAGTGGGAGATCTCAACCTTGCACTCTCAGAATTAGATAAATCAAACCACAAAATAAATAAGAAAGAAGTCAAAGAGGTAAAGAGAATACTAGAAAAGTTTGATATGATAGATCTTTGGCGAAAGCTAAATGGAGACAGAAAGGAGTATACTTTCTTCTCAGCAGTTCATGGAACCTATACAAAAATTGATCATATACTAGGGCATAAAAACCTCAAAATCAAATGCAGTAAGCCAGAAATAGTAAATCATCCTTTTCAGACCATAATGCAATCAAAATAACATTTAATAAAAAGCCAGGGGAAAATAGACCAAAAAATAATTGGAAACTAAATAACATTATACTAAAGAATGATTGGGTAAAACAGCAAATCATAGACATAATTAATAACTTCACCCAAGAAAATGACAATAATGAGACATCATACCAAAATGTGTGGGATACAGCCAAAGCAGTAATAAGGGGAAGTTTTATATCTCTACAGGCCTATTTGCATAAAATAGAGAAAGAGAGGGCCAACGAATTGGGCTTACAACTAAAATTGCTAGAAAAGGAACAAATTAAAGGCCCCCAGACAAACACAAAACTTGAAATTCAAAAAATAAAAGGTGAGATTAATAAAATTGAAAATAAAAAAAAATATTGAATTAATTAATAAAACTAAGAGTTGGTACTATGAAAAAACCAACAAAATAGAGAAACCCTTAGTAAACCTGATTAAAAAAAAGGAAAGAGAAAAAGCAAATTGTTAGCCTTGAAAATGAAAAGGATGAACTCACCACTAATGAAGAGGAAATTAGAACAATAGTTAGGAGCTACTTTGCTCAACTTTATGCAGATAAATTCGATAACTTAAATGAAATGGAAGAATACCTTCAAAAATATAGCTTGCCCAGATTAACAGATTAACAGAGGAAGAAGTAAGTGGTCTAAATAGTCCCATCTCAGAAAAAGAAATAGACCAAGCTATTAACCAACTTCCTAAGAAAACATCCCCAGGACCAGATGGATTTACATGTGAATTCTACCAAACATTTAAATAATAACTAACTCCAATGCTATGTAAACTATTTGAAAAAATAGGGATTGAAGGAGTCCTACCAAATTCTTTCTATGACACAGACATGGTACTGTTACCTAAACCAGGTAGATCGAAAACTGAGAAAGAAAACTATAGACCAATTTCCTTAATGAATATTGATGCTAAAACCTTAAATAAGATATTAGCAAATAGACTTCAGAAAATCATTCCCCAGGATAATACACTATGGGATTTATACCAGGAATGCAGGGCTGGTTTAATATTAGGAAAACTATTAGTATAATTGACCATATTAATAATCAAATTAATAAAAACCATATGATCATCTCAATAGATGTAGAAAAAGCATTTGATAAAATCCAACATCCATTCCTACTAAAAACGCTTGAGAATATAGAAATAAATGGACTATTTTTTAAAATAATACGGAGCATATATTTAAAACCTTCAGTAAATATCACATGTAATGGCGATAAACTAGAACCTTTCCCTGTAAGATCAGGAGTGAAACAAGGTTGCCCACTATCACCATTACTTTTCAATATAGTACTAGAAACTCTAGCCTTGGCAATAAGAGCCGAGAAAGAGATTCAAGGAATTAGAGTAGGAAATGAGGAAATCAAATTATCACTTTTCGCAGATGACATGATGGTATACTTAGAGAACCCCAAAGACTCTGCTAAAAAGCTATTAGAAATAATTCAGAATTTTAGCAAAGTTGCAGGATACAAAATAAATCCACATAAATCCTCAGCATTTTTATACATCACCAACACAATCCAACAGCAAGAGATACAAAAAGAAATTCCATTCAAATTAACAGTCAATAGTATAAAATATTTGGGAATATATCTACCAAAGGAGAGTCAGGAATTATATGAGCAAAATTACAAAACACTTGCCACAAAAATAAAGTCAGATTTAAATAATTGGAAAGACATTCAGTGCTCTTGGAAAGGCCGAGCGAATATAATTTAGATGACAATACTCCCTAAACTAATCTATTTATTTAGTGCTATACCAATCAGACTCCCAAGAAACTATTTTAATGACCTAGAAAAAATAACAACAGAATTCATATGGAACAACAAAAAGTCGAGAATTGTAAGGGAACTAATGAAAAAAAAGTCAGAGGAAGGTGGTCTAAATGTACCTGATTTAAAGCTATATTATAAAGCAACAGTCACCAAAACCATTTGGTATTGGCTAAGAAATAGACTAGTTGATCAGTGGCATAGGTTAGGTTCACAGGGCAAGATAGTGAATAAAAATAGCAATCTAATCTTTGACAAACCCAAAGATCCCGAATTTTGGGATAAGAAGTCATTATTTGACAACAAGCTGGGAAAACTGGAAATTAGTATGGCAGAAACTAGGCATGGACCCACATTTAACACTACATAATAAGATTAGATCAAAATGGTTCCAAGATTTAGGCATAAAGAACAAAATCATAAATAAATTAGAGGAACATGGGATGGTTTACCTCTCACACTTATGGAGGAGGAAGGAGTTTGTGTCCAAGGGAGAACTAGAGACCATTACTGATCACAAAATAGAAAATTTTGATTACACCAAATTAAAAAGTTTCTGCACAAGCAAAACTAATGCAAACAAGATTAGAAGGGAAGTAACAAATTGGGAAAACATTTTTACAGTTAAAGGTTCTGATAAAGGCCTCATCTCCAAAATATACAGAGAATTGACTTTAATTTATAAGAAATCAAGCCATTCTCCAATTGATAAATGGTCAAAGGATATGAACAATTTTCAGATGATGAAAGTGAAACTATTTCCACTCATATGAAAGAGTGTTCCAAATCACTATTGATCAGAGAAATGCAAATTAAGACAACTCTGAGATATCATTACATACCTGTCAGATTGGCTAAGATGACAAGAACAAATAATGATGAATGTTGGAGGGGCTGTGGGAAAACTGGGACACTGATGCATTGTTGGTGGTGTTTTGCAAGAATCCAACCATTCTGGAGAGCAATCTGGAATTATGTCCAAAAAGTTATCAAACTGTGCATACCATATGACCCAGCAGTGCTGCTACTGGGCTTATATCCCAAGGAAATACTAAAGAAGGGAAAGGGACCTGTATGTGCCAAAATGTTTGTGGCAGCCCTTTTCATAGTGGCTAGAAGCTGGAAGATGAATGGATGTCCATCAATTGGAGAATGGTTGGGTAAATTATGGTATATGAATGTTATGGAATATTATTGTTCTGTAGAGACTTACATCAACTGATGCTAAGTGAAATGAGCAGAACCAGAAGATCATTATACACTTCAACAATAATACTGTATGAGGATGTATTCTTATGGAAGTGGATATCTTCAACATAGAGAAGAGCTAATCCAATTCCAATTGATTACTGATGGACAGAATCAGCTACATCCAGAAAAGGAACACTGGGAAATGAGTGTAAACTGTTATTTTTACCTTCTGAATCCAATTCTTCCTGTGCAACAAGAAATTCGGTTCTACACACATATATTGTATCTAGAATATGTTGTAATATATTTAACATGTATAAGACTGTCTGCCATCTGGGGGAGGAAGGGAAAAAATCTGAACAGAAGTAAGTGCAAAGGATAATGTTGTAAAAAATTACCCATGCATATGTACTATCAAAAAAAGTTATAATTATAAAATAAAATAAAAATTAAATAAACAAAAAAATAAAATAAAAAAAAGATCCTATACCACTTGGTGCATATATTTAGTATTGATATTGCTTCATTGTCTATGCTACCCTTTAGCAAGATATAGTTTCCTTCCTTATCTCTTTTGATTAGATCAATTATTGCTTTTGCTTGATCTGAGATAAGAATGGCTACCCCTGTTTTTTTTACTTCATTTGAAGCATAATGGATTCTGCTCCAGCCTTTTATGTTTACTCTGTATCTCCCTGCTTTAAATGTGTTTCCTGTAAACAATATATTGTAGGGTTCTTACTTTTGATCCAGTCTGCTATCTACCTCCACTTAAGGAGAGAGTTCATCTCATTCACATTTACAATTAAAATGGCTAATTCTGTATTTCCTGACATCATATTATCCCCAGATTATGCTTTTTTTTCACTTGCCCCCCTGAACCACTTCCCCAGTACCAAACTTATGGGCTCCACTTGCATCATACAGCCCTCCCTCCTCCCTTTAAATCCCTTTCCCTTTCTTGTACCCTTTCCTTATTACTCTTTTCTTTTCCCCCTTTTTAATGAGGTGAGAGAGAATTTTCTGTAAAACAAATTTTCAATTATTTTCTCTTTGAGTCAATTCTGATGAGAGTAAGATTCACACAATGTTCCTCCCCTTCTCTAATTTCCCTCAGATATGATAGGTTTTCTTTGCCTCTTTGTGGGATATAGTTTCCTTCTTTTTATCTTCTCTTTCCCCTTTTTCTGACAGTATCCCCTTTCCATTTCTACTTCCCTTTTTTATGTTATATCAGTAAAATCAAATTATACTTGTCATCTTAATGTATATCTACAACAGAAATACAGTTCTCAAGAGTTCCTTTTACCTTTTTCTGCTTCTCTTGAGTCCTATGGTTGAAGATTAAATTTTTTGTTTAGATCTGTTTTTTTCCCTTAGAAATAACTGGAATTCATCTCTTTCATTAAATGTCTATCTTCTTCCATAGAAGAAAATGCTAAACTTAGCTGGGTAGTTTATTCTTTTGCCTTTTGGAATATCAGATGCCAGGCCCTTCAATCCTTTAATGTAGAGGCAGCCAGATCTTGAGTGATCCTATTGTGGCACCTTGGTATATGAATTGTTTTTTTTTTTCCTCCTGGCTGCTTGTAATATTTTTTCCTTAGTCTGTTAGTAATGAAGTTTGGCCACAATATTCCATGGAATTTTTTTTTTTATGGTCTTTTGCAGAAGGTGTTCGATCAGTTCTTTCAATGTCTATTTTACCTTCTGGTTCTATTACCTCTGGGCAGTTCTCTTTGATGATTTCCTGTAAAATTGTATCTAGACTCTTTTTTTTTTTTTCATTATAATTTTTGGGAAGTCAAATAATCCTCAGATTATCTCTCCTAGATCTGTTTTCCAAGGTCTCTTGTTTTTCCAAGTGGATATTTGACATTTTTCTCCAGTTTTTCATTTTTTTGATTTTTTTTTTTTTTTTTTTTTTGACTGATTCTTTGGTGTCTCAATGAATCATTCATTTCTATTTGTTAAGTTTTGATTTTTAATGAGTTATTTTCTTCATTAGCTTTTTAAACTTATTTTTGTATATGTCCAATTGAGTTTTTAAATGAGTTGTTTTGCCTTTTGAATTTTTTTCCATTTCACTAAATTTGTTTTAGTGAGTTATTTTCTTTTTCAATTCACAAATCCTACTTTCTTGGGAATACTTTATCTTTTCCAATTCATAGATCCTACTTTCATTTGATTTCTTTACCTTTTCCAATTCATTAATTCTGTTTCCCTGCACTTCCTGTGAATTCTTTACCTTTTTCTTTATCTTTTCCAATTCACATTTTAGGAGATTGTTATTCTCTTGCATAGATTCTCTTTCCTTTCCCCATTTTTATTCTAACTCTCTTTTGAGATTTTTAATAGTCTCTTCTAGGAGAGTGTTATTTGGGGTATTGCCTTGAGGCTGTTTTTTATTAGTCTCCTTAGGGTTGGAAACCCGCTCTCTTTCTATATAGAAGCTATCAATTGTTCTCTTGATATTTTTATTCATTTTTTAAAAGCCTTTAGGGTCTGCCTTCAGGGCAAGGAGGTTACCAGCTTCCTCTGCAGAGGAGGGATGGGTATATGGACAGTAGCTATCCTCTCAATGGGCTGCAAGGAGCAGCGGAGCTGTGGGAGTGCTTTGGGAGTGCTCTGGGAAGAGTTCCACAAGGAAGTAACTAGGCCTGGGTATCAAGGTATCACTTACACTGTAAGTGTCTTGTGAGGAGCCTTGCTGTAAGAATTAGGGACTGCCTTGGGGCTAGAGGTTAAGCAGCAAAAGTATCTCTGCCCCCCCCACCCAAATGCCAGCTTTGAGTATTAGCAGTTGCCCTATCTCTCACAGCACCGGAAGTGTCTCTGCCTGGGGAGTGCAGTAGAGCTGGGGAAATTCCACTACCCCAGGCCAAGGCCCCCACTCTGCAGAGGCCCCCCAACAAGAGCCCCTAGATGCAGAATGCTGCTGAAGAGCTATGTTATGGTCTGTGCTGAGTCACTTACAATCCTGGGTGGGCACAGCCAGATCCTGTTAGGCTCTGGCATACCTCAGAGTACCCTCTACCCTAGGTTCCAATTTCTCTGCTAGTCAACCACTCTGCGACCAAACCAAAGCAGTCAGGCTATGGCAGAGAGCTCTATGTAAACCTTCCAACCACAGAGGCCCCCACACCCCTCCTCTGATTCTATCCCTGCTTGTGTCTGTCTGTTCCCGCCACTCAGGACAAACCTTTTCTGGCAATATTCTAGATTATCTTCAGCTGGTGAGTTGTTGTACTTCCAATCTTCCTGAACCTTACAAGTCTAGCGCTATTTTTGAGGCTGCTTTTAAAAATTGGTAATAAGGGTATGAGAGGAGTTCAGAATGCCATGTGTGCCTTCTCTGCCATCTTGGCTCTGCCTACCTCAAAATAATTTTTTTAATAAACAAAAATTGATTTTCCTTCCAGTGTCTTTTACCTTTATTTAAAAATACCCACAAAGACACTGTGTAATAAATAATCCTAGTTAAGAAAAATAAATTCTCACGTCAACGCTTTCCAAAAATATGTTTCAATCTGCACTCTTATTTGTCACTTCTCTGAAAGGGGATAGCATGTTTCATTATTGTTCCTTTGGAATTATGGTTAATCATTGTGTTGATAAGACTTTGTAAGTCTTTCAAAATTGTTTTTCATTATAATATTGTTTTTTATTATTATTACAATTATAGTTCCTGCTCAGTTCATTCTTCATTAATTCAAAAAACCTCCAAGGATTCTCTAAAATTTTGCATTTGATCATATCTTATGACATAATACTATTCAATTACATCCGCATATCATAACATGTTCAGATATTACCCAGTTGATGGGTATCCTTTTAGTTTCCAGTTCTTTGCTGTCACAAAGAGATGGTATAAATATTTATGTACACTGCGTCATTTTAATCTTTTTTTTTTTAATCTCTTTAGGGTAATGCCTAGAAGTGAAATCATTGGGTCAAAGTGGTATCACTGGGTAAAAGTTTCAGACATTTTTGGTCATCATTCTGAGTTTTTTTTTTTTTTTTCCACAATGGCTAGGCAAATATACCACTTATTAGAGAAGTTTAATGCAATATAATTGCTACAGCTTGCAAGCTTAATAGAACCCAGATACTTCCAACAGCAAACATTTATTTTTTTCTAAAAGTTTATTTATTCGTTTTTTTTTTTTTTAATTTAAAAAAAAAATTTTTTATTTTTTTGAGGCTGGGGTTAATTGACTTTCCCAGGGTCACATAGCTAGGAAGTGTTAAGTGCCTGAGACCAGATTTGAACTTGGGTCCTCCTGAATTCAAGGCTGGTGCTCTATCCACTGCGCCACCTAGCTGCCCCCTATTTATTAGTTTACAACATTTACTTTTATGATATTTTGGTTTCCATTTTTTCAGCTTCCTTCCATCTTCTACCCCCTCCCCAGGAAGCCAATCAATCTGATAGAGATAATACGTGCACAATCATATTAAATATATTTTTAGTTTAGTCATGTTATAAAAGAAGAATCAGAACAAAGTTTAAAAAAAAAAACACAAGAAAGAAAAAAAACAACAAAAACGTCAAAATAGTCTACTTTGATTTGCATTGAGATGCCACAATTCTTTCTTTGCTCATGGTTACCATTTCCATTGAATCTTTTGGAATTGTTTTAGAACATAGTATTGCTGAGAAGAGCAAAGTCTATCAAAGTCTGTCATCTACAGAATCTAAGACTTTCCGCATTGATTTTCCCCCCCTAAAATCTGACTACTCATCATTTCTTATAGAAAAATAGTATTTCAATATATTCATATATCACAGTTTGTTCAGCCATTTCCCAGCTGATGGGAATCCCCTCAATTTCCAATTCTTTGCCACTACAAAGAGAGCTGCTATACACATTTTTGTAAATATGAATCATTTCCCAATTTTATGATCTTTTTAATATATAGACTTAGTAGTGGTGTTGCTGGATCAAAGAGTATTCATAGTTGTTTAGCCTTTTGGATTGTTTCAAATTGTTCTCCAAAATGGGTATATCAGTTCGCAACTCCATCAATAATGCATTAATGTTATAATTTTCCTACATCCTCTCCCAAACTTTTATTTTCTTACCAAATAAAATGTCATGGCAGTAAGGTCAATATTACTTTAGAGTTTAAGCTGATTCACAAAACTTTCTAGATGAAAATATAGGGCTTCTTGTGATCAGTATCATCTGTTAAAACAGTAGAGAGAGAGAGAGAGAGAGAGAGAGAGAGAGAGAGAGAGAGAGAGAGAGAGAGAGAGAAGCCTAGTGATAGTTGGTAAAAGATCCAGCTAAACCAGATCATCTAAAATGGCTGCCAGGTCACATGAACCAGTAAAATTTAAAATTACTCTTAAATTATCAAACCACAATTTTTATAAGCATTTGTGTACAAAATGGAATTCAAATGAAGTAACAGAAGATGTGGAGGGAATGTTTTGGGATGAATATAATAAATTTGGTTAGTCCTGAGAAGAGACTGTTGAGGGTGGTAGCCCTTTGGTATTCCTTGTTTGATCTCCAACTCCATTTGGGACTTGGACTTTGATGTGGGCAAACTAGTTTGGGCTATCTGAGCTTGGGGTTTTACAGCCCCCCATTCTAATCTGCTCAAACAGACCAAATGTCACAGCAGGGGAAGAGACTTCTGTCTCTACTCAAAAGATAACAAGAGAATCCTTATCTTATTTACATCACTGTATAAAAGAGAGAACTCGGGGATCTGCTCTTTGCAAAAATGGCCTTGTACCATGCAGCCATTTTGCCCACCGGCTCTCCGGTGTTTCCATTCTAATCAATAAAGATTGTGTTTCCATACAGCATTAAGTAGCAAATTCCTTTGCTGCCAAACTCGCCATTGGTTACTTTGGGGAAGGAAGGAGAGAGAGAAAGCAACTGACCCATCTCTGTTTAGACCACAATTTACTCCTCATCATTTACTCCTCATCAAGACCACATCAAAAATCTCTGAATTTTATTAAAAAAAAAGATAAAGTAGATAATAATTATCTGGGAGGAGGTTTCTTGGGGAGCTTCTGGAGACAGCCTTAGTTTCAGTTCTGTTCCAATAATCTCAAATGCAGCCAGGAGTTAAAATCCTGTACTGTCTCTTTCCAAATCTTCTCTCCAGATCCTTTATTTTCTTCTTCAAGTCTTGTATCCTTCACTTGGGGCTCAGCTACTTTCTGGAGGCCTTCCCCTCTCTTTGGTTCCTGAGAGCTCTTGTCCTAATGTCTCCAGCCTCTCGTCTTTCCAATCTCTCCAGCCAGCACCATGGTGGAATCTCAATTCACTGGTGACTCTGAATCTCCTAGACTCTGCCTCCGAGAATGGGCTTGTGGGAGCTCCTTAAAAGTATGCTCTCTTAAATGAGAATCTCATTCTCAGTAATTCTAGTAAATACATTACTGAACTAGAGAACTGTTAAGTACCATGCTAAATTAGATAATTATTGTCTCTATCCATTCCAGTGACTTAGCACCTTGTAAAAATCCTAACATGCTGTGATTGAAGATGTTGAGAATTCTGATTTTCATGGGTCTATAAATGAGGCGGATACAAATAAAAAAATGATGAATGTCCTTTTTTGAAGTTTCCCAAAATATATACAATAAAATTTAAGTATTCTGTAAAAGATATTCTGAGCTGAAAACCATAACAATTTCTACAAGAAGAGTAAAATATGTGCCAGAAAAATAATAAAAAATAAATTAAGAATAAAGAAGAGTATGACAATCAACAATCTTTTTAAATGAATTCCAGTGAAAGGAAGATTGCTTACTCATATTTGGAAATAAATGATAATTGGAGCCTTTTAATAAGGAAATCAATCACTTCAAAAATACACTTTGTAGTCCACATAAACAAATCTATGTCTGAAAGGTATATTGAGAAGGCTGAAGAAGTAAGTAATAGTTTAGGAACCAGTGAGTTTGATGAAAAAATTGTCAATGGTATTGTTTCACACAGTGTTGTAAAAGTCAAAAAAGAGGCTGAAACTTTATGTGTATATATATATATATATATATATATATATATATATATATATATATAGTGTAAATATAGTGTACTGAAGAAACTTGCATGTGATCTTGAAAAAGAGAAAAAAAGCCAAATGCTTCTCTCTCTCTCTCTCTCTTTTTCTCTCACTCTCTTTCTCTTATACCTATATGAACATACAAACATGCAAAGACTTGCATAATATACACAAATATAGATGTATATATGTTTATGTAACTCATATATAGGCAATTATTTATATTCACATACATATATACATATGTATATACATATGCATACTAATTCTTGAAAAACCTAAACAGTCCTATTATCTGGGAGCCATAACAACTAGAGAAAGCCAAACAGATTATTAGGTCCATCTCCCTATATTTTCAACATTTTATAAAACACAGTTATTATTTTAATTCATGCTTAGCTTTTTTATTTCATAAATGTGAGAATATATATGTATATGTATGTATATATATATATATATATATATATATATATACACATATGTAGTTAGGAAAAAGAATATAAAGTGTGTACATATATCACTAAATAAATAATTTATTATATGAATATATCCATGATTGATATACATTACAATCCATCTTTGTGTCCAAAGATTAAGATGGTTCTTGGAACATAGTAGAAGCTTATAGAGTACTTGATATTATAAAAACATATATAAAACATATAAAAACATATATATATATATGTATAAAAACAGCATATTTGAATTGCTGTGGCCAAAATATTTTATCATCTGAAGACTTTTCTTCTATCAATGAAACTCTCCAAACATGGCTATGTAATCAGAATCAGGATACTTTGTCAAAAATTCTGTACCCTGCAGTTTATTAGGATCTGCAAGAACTTATATTCCACTGGAATTGTCTTCAAGGGCTCAGGATCACCTGTAATAATAAGGCATAATTTGGACTTTATTGAACATATTTACATATAATATGAATTACTTTTCCACTATTTAATACACACACACACACACATATTTGTTTGTCAACATGGTAATTTTCCTCATGAATTAAAAATTACATTTCTTTAGTTGTAGATTGATAATAATTGTGCCAAAGAAAACAAAAAGTCAAGAGACAAATCCTTCAATTTTGATAGAAAAAAATAGCAATTTTTAGTAAAATGTTCTTTTCTGGATAATGGGGATTTTTTTCTATAGGTACTTAGTAAACATTAGTAGATAAGTTTAAAGAGGTTTGATGATGAGAAATGCCACGCACATATTAAAAAAATTGTTATGGTTACAATTCTGCCTGAAAATATAAACACATGTATGTATATATACTTTCAGCATCTTTTTTAGTTTTTTTTTGATTCTTTCAATTCTGATATGTTACTTAGATAGCATCATACATAAAGTTTTCAATATTTCTTATAAATGGACAATTATTATTAATAAATTATTTGGACAATGTTTTGAACTCTCTTAGTATATGATTTTAATTATTTTCCTTCTTTAATCTCTTTGTCATATAATATTCTTCCTTATATTAGAATAATATAAAAAGAGAGGGTGTCTTGGAAAATAATCCTACCTAGAATGACAGAGTGTATGAAAATATGCCAGCATTGCAGAATTCTAAAGCAAACTTTAAAACATTCTGTAGTGAGCATGAGAACAGATGGGTATTTATCTTTTTGGCATAAAATTTTTGAAATGAAGAGATCATATAACTATTTCAGTTGTCAACAAATGTGGAGAAGATATTGTCTTCACTGTCATCAGTTAATGCTTTTTTCCTTAAGCCAAATAATCCTAATTCCTTCATCAAGGAATGCCTGTTCTTGATTTCTAGTTAAAAACTTTCTCCATTTTTATATGTAGTTCAAGATATGAAAAAAAACACTCAAATTGTTCATGTAACCATAAATGTGAATTAGAAACCAAACACATATATATGCAATATTCATGCAGATTATAAAAGTTTTTCTTTATTTAAGAAAAATACAGACATAAAAATAAATCAAGTATGATATTTTAAAGTGTTTATTCATAATGCCTAACAAATAATAAGTACTCAATAATTCTTGTTTCATCAAGACATATTATGTATATCTCAATTTTTTTGAATTTAAAGTAAATTGGAACTGAAGAATGTTATAGCTAGGGAAAATAATACCCAGAGGTATGAAATAACTTTTTAATACACATACACATCAGTTACAGCCAAGATTATAACCTAGGTTTCATTAGCCAGTCAAGTGTTCTTCATATTACATTGTAGTTTCTAATAAATATAATTTGGTTTGCACATGTTTTTATAACAATGGTACTATGTGGTATATTTATAATATTAAGGGCGTTAAGTATTTTTCCATTTTTAGTGGGCATATTTAATGTTGCTTTTTATGTTTTGGGAAAAAGGGAGTTAACTATGCTGTTTGAGATCATAGAAATCCCATTTAAGAAATAACTCATTGATGAAATGGGACTTCAGGAGGTCTTTTACCTACTTTTATGATCCATCTTAAATAAGTCAGAATCTGATCTGAATAACTGAAAAATAAGGCAGGTAGTTCTGAATATTTGCAGATAAATTGGGAGAACAACTAACAGACAAAAATGCAGCAACTTTCCTTTTTTTTATGATGACCTATTTTCAATAGTGATGAAAGTGAACTACCACATGAAAATGCAAAACTTCAGCAACAGAGTACCTGGATGAAAAAGAGGCCATAAAAATTAAGAAACTCAGATTAGGAAAAAGTGCTAGACTTAACCAAGCATATATAGAAGAAATTAGCATTGAAGGTTAAAAAAATCTTGTCTATAAATAAATCTGTAATAAGTAATAGGATAACAAAAAAAAGAAAAATAAATAGTCCACATTTGCAGGGAGTTTACATTTAAATGGGTGTGTACAATTTTACACACACAATTTCTATGTGAATATGAAACACAAGTCAATAGGTAGAAAGAGAGATTGGTAGATAAACACAGTGCAATTTTACAAAACCCTATGACAGCTACAATTACAAAGAGCTCTTTGTTCCATAATCCTTAGTATTCTATGCATGGGCACTCTTTAAACTACACAATAGCTATTCTGTATCACAATTGATCCATTTCTATCACTGTTTGGGCAGGAATACCCACACTGCTCCCATGTTTTCAGATTAGACTTCATATAATATCATGTACTTAGAAATGTTCAAATGGATGTGAACATCAATGGGAATGAGATATAGTTTGTGTGTGTGTGTTTGTATAATATACTGCTATACACTCATAATCCCCCACCTCTACAATAAAAAGAAAGAAGCAAATTTTCCCAATTGTTCTTTTGGATCAAAATTAGTTATTAGAACTATAGTGTTTGATTACATTTTATTGTTCTTTCCATTTTTTTTTATTGTAATACACACATTGCTTTCTTGCTTTTTTCTTACTTCATCTGGTACCATTGAAATAGTATTGAATTTGGGGTGAGAAGACTCAACTTCCAATCTTGTGGTTTCAAGTTATTAGCTATGGCTACCTTAGATATATTGCTAACTTTTTTTAACCCTTAATTTCCTCCAAATAAAATGATGGTGGAAGTAGATGACATGAAGTATTCCTTCTAACTTTCAAATTTATTCTCTTATGATCTTATTATACTCTTTTGTCTTTCTATGCTTCTCTGAATATATTTATTATTTCTTATATTACTATAATATTTCAGAAATATAATTTTGTATTAACAGTGACATATATATGTGTATATATGTGTGTATATATATATGTGTGTGTGTGTGTGTGTGTGTGTGTGTGTGTGTGTGTGTGTGTGTATGTGTATATAAGAACACTTTGGGATTTCACATTAAATAAAATGTTAATACATGATGATTTCTCCCCAAGGGGAGCTTGAAAATTATTTGGTTTCTATATCTTTTCCCCTAACCATCATTCCATATTGAACATGGACAGAACTGCCTCTCAGATTTTTATGGCATCCCTTGAAAAAAGTAAAGGGTATGTATGTGTATGCATGTGTTTGTGTAAGTATATATATATATATATATATATATATATATATATATATATATATATATATATATATATATATATGTGTGTGTGTGTGTGTGTGTGTGTGTGTGTGTGTGTGTGTGTGTGTGTGTGTGTATTTTTCTTTAAGTGTTTCCATACCTAAGATCTCAGGGAAGGGAAATAACTGAGTCATTTGGCTTGAAAAGTTTTTCTTTCAGGTTTGCTTGTCTCTTTATGTCAATAGCTATTTAGTTAAGAAGCCCACAAGAAGCTAAATGTGAAATAAGTCTTTGTGGAGGTCAATGTGATAATGATTACATGGTTTTCATTTGTTAACAGTTACATTTATTGTTAACTGTAACATTTATGTTAATAGTTACAGTTAAGGATATAGTATAGGGATGAAGGGGGTTGAATATATTATGGCTTTTTTGGATTGAGATTCCTAAGAATCTACTAGGTTCTTATTACATCTTTTAATCAGGAAAAAAGGGGTCCAGTATAAAATAGAGATGTACAGATAGAGAGTACAGTAGATATATTTAGGCCTGAAGTCAGAAAGAACCATTTTCCCGAGTTCAAATCTTGCCTTCAACACTATTAGTTATGTGACCCTGGAAAAGTCACTTAATCCTGTTTGCCTTACTTCTTCATCTGTAAAATGAGCTGGAGAAGATAATAGAAAGCCACTTTAATATCTTTGCCAAGAAAACTCCAAATGAGGGTGAAGAAGACAGACATGACTTGAAACAACTGAAAAACAATAACAAAAATAACAGATGGATTTTATGTGAGCCAGAGAGAGTGACTTTATCAGCTGTTAAATGGAGGTGAATTATGGTGTTCAAAAACAATAGAAAAAGTATTTTCATAAATCTAGAAATGTCATTGTAAATATAGTGTAAATAGTATAATACCTTCTATTTTCCAGCCCTATGTTATTCTCTAGCTCCTATTCATTGAACATTAACCTGGAATAGACAAAAATGCTCTTCTGTTAAAACTAATGCATGAGGATTTAGATTTATGAAATCCACTGCATTCAAGGTTCAGTAAATAACAGTACTATTCCTGTCCAACATGTTTCATATGATCATCTGAATTAGAAGTAGAAAAGACATCTTATGTCATCTTCAGGTTTAGTGTATATTTTTCTTCTTGTTTAATTTTCTTAGTCATCAAAGCTGGCTATAGAGAGACAAGGAGAAATCATCCTCAGTTAAGAAAATATATAAAGAGAGTGATTCAGTAGACTGTAAATACAGACCTAAAGAAATAAAATACAAAACAATGTTATCTCTAAAAACGGAATTTTCTTTTTACCCCCAATTTGATTTAACTCAACAAGTATTTATTGATTGCCTGCTATGTTCTCAATATTGGTACTAGGTAAAAGTGTGTGTGTGTATGTGTTTGTGTATGTCTCTGAGTATAAAAACAAGTATAGGAAAATTAAATATGGACAGTGGTTCTGAAGAGAGAACCCTAAAACTCTGAAAAATCCTGAAAGGGGAAAACCTTCTTCAACTCTGCTTCAATGACAGCACTTTACCCAAGCACAAACAGTTTCATCTTGTTATCTGGGTGGGGATGGCTCAGTCCTGAAACCCATTGAATACAATTAAAATTCTAACCTAGCTGAAATTCAGCAAGAAGCCAACCTGGGACTCCACCCACAAGCCTTCTTCAGCTTGTAGCCAAAACCCACTATTATAAAAGAGCCAAACTAAAAAACCCTCTCTTTGCAGAGGTTCCAAACATGGCAGCTATGCCATGCTTGGCATCCCAAGGGGCCTCTCTCCACTGGAATACAGTTTCCAGTGCTCCTTCTCTTTACTCTCACCTATTTCCTTAACTAGACTAGACTTTAACCTTACTTCCAGTCCCCATAATAAACCTCTTTTTTCAATCAAGGTTTTCAGGTTTGTAAATTCCTTCACAGGGGACTCTTGCACTGCCAGAAGGGAATCCCAGAACTCCCTACTCTTGCGCCACCACTAGACCTCATTTAGACCTTATTTAACTCCCTGACCACCAGAAACCCTAATTTCATTTGGGCACCCCAAATCTTTTTTTTGCATGAGTAATATTTTTATAACACTATCCCTTGTATTCATTTTTTCCAAATTTTCCCCTTCTTCCCTCTACTGTCTCCCCTAGATGACAGGCAATCCTGTGCATATTAAATGTGTTACAGTATAACCTAGATGCAATATATGTGTGTAAATCAAATTTTCTTGTTACACGTTAAGAATTGGATTCCGAAGGTATAAGTAACCTGGTAGAAAGACAGTAGTGCTAACAGTTTACATTCAATTCCCAGTGTTCCTTCTTTTGGTATAGCTGTTTCTGTCCATCACTGATCAACTGGAAGTGAGTTGGATCTTCTTTATGTTGAAGATATCCACTTCCATCAGAATATATCTTCATACAGTATTGTTGCTGAAGTGTATAGTGATCTTCTGGTTCTGCTCACTTCACTCAGCAGCAGTTCATGTAAGTCTCTCCAAACCTCTCTGTATTCATCCTGCTGGTCATTTTTTACAGAGCAATAATATTCCATAACATTAATATACTATAATTTACCCAACCATTCTTCAATTGATGGACATCCATTCATTTTCCAGTTTTTAGCCACTACAAAAAGAGCTGCCACAACATTTTGGCACCTACAGGTCCCTTTCTCATCTTTAGTATTTCTTTGGGATATAAGCCCAGTAGTACCACTGCTGGATCAAAGAGTATGCGCAGTTTGATAACTTTTTGGGCATAGTCCCAAAATGCTCTCCAGAATGGCTGGATTCTTTCATAACTCCATCAACAATGCATCAGTGTCCCAGTTTTCCCATATCCCCTCCAACATTCATCATTATTTGTTCCTGTCATTTTAGCCAATCTGACAGATGTGTAGTGATATCTCACAGTTGTCTTAATTTGCATTTCTCTGAACAGTAGAGATTTGGAACACTCTTTCCTAGGAGTGGATATAGTTTCAATTTCATCATCTGAAAATTGTCTTTTCATATCCTTTGACCATTTATCAATTGGAGAATGTTTTGATTTCTTATAAATTAAAGTAAATTCTCTGTATATTTTGGAGATGAGGCCTTTATCAGAACCTTTAACTGTAAAAATGTTTTCCCAGTTTGTTACTTCCCTTCTAATCTTATTTGCATTAGTTTTGTTTGTACAAAAGTTTTTTAATTTGATGTAATCAAAATCTTCTATTTTGTGATCAATAATGATCTCTAGTTCTCCTTTGGTCACAAATTCCTTCCTCCTCCACAGGTCTGAGAGGTAGACTATCCTCTGTTCCTCTAATCTATTTATGATGTCATTCTTTATGCCTAAATCATGGACCCATTTTGATCTTATCTTGGTATATGGTGTTAAGTGTGGGTCCATATCTAATTTCTGCCACACTAATTTCCAGTTTTCCCAACAGTTTTTTTCAAATAAAGAATTCTTATCCCAAATGTTGGTATTTTGGGGTTTGTCAAACACTAGATTGCTATAGTTGTGCCCTAGTTTGTCCTGTGTATCTAATCTGTTCCACTGATCGAGTAGTCTATTTCTTAGCCAATACCAAATGGTTTTGGTGACTGCTGCTTTATAATATAGCTTTAGATCAGATACAGCTAGACCACCGTCATCTGACTTTTGTTTTTTTTCATTAATTCCTTTGAGATTCTCGACCTTTTATTCTTCCATATGAATTTTGTTGTTATTTTTTCTAGGTCATTAAAATAGTTTCTTGGGAGTCTGATTGGTATAGCACTATGGGTACCCCAAATCTAAACCTCATCATTTACTGATTTAAAAGAGGTCAATTAGAGGAAAAGCAAAAATCATGAATGAGCAAAATCAAGTTGACTAATGGCATTATGTTGTGGAAGGAATTACATATTTGATTCCTATTCTTCCTTCAGTATTTCCTGCTATGTCATGAAACAGTTTATAAATGTTTTCTTAATTTCTTTGAATAATTTTTTGTCTTTTTAAAACTACATTTTTATATAAAATGAAATTCAAAGAAATAGAAAGAACATAAAATAAGCAAGAACTAGAATTGAAAATCATGGATTTCGTGTAGAAGGCCTGAACTCTGGAAAAGTATACTTGAAACAAGGATACTTACAACAAGGTGTCTACTCAGTGTGATTGATGAGATAAGGGTTCTCTAATTCACATATACTTAGTACTTAGTGTGATATGGTGATGTAATGGTTCTATAGTTGGCACATGCTCAGTGTGCTATAGTGATGTAATTTTACTAACCTATTTAAGGGCTGAGAGGACTGGAGACAGAGATGTGTGAGCTGAAGCTCAGACTCTAGGCTCCAGATTCCAGACTTCAGAATCCATCCCTGATAATCCTTGTTGTGACTCTCCTGCTAAAATCAAGGCCCATCCAGAGATCCTTCAGAAAGCTAGCCCAGACATTACAATGGACAAGGAGAAATGTAGTAGATGGATAGTTCAAATCTTTATAGATTAGTAAAACAAGATAAAAAAGGAACCAGAGAGATATTCAGGTGGATATATCCTATAGTTCTGAGATATGAGTGTGGAAAAATGTGGGAAAGAGGCCAGGAATGAAATTTAAAAATTGTGAGTTATCTACATAAAGGTGAAGGTCATTGTTATAAGAGAGTATATAGGAGTATTATATATTCCAGGAAAGAATTTTGGGAAACAATCACCTTAAAAGAAATTACTAAGTTGTCAAAGAAGAATCATTTAGAAAGAGGAGAAAAGGGTCAGCTAGGTGGCGCAATGGATAGAGCACCAGCCTTGAATTCAGGAGGACCCGAGTTCAAATCTGGTCTCAGACACTTAACACTTCCTAGCTGTGTGACCCTGGGCAAGTCACTTAACCCCAACCTGGGGGAGGGGAAGAAAGAGGAGAAGAATTTTGGGAGAATATGTCTCTGAAGACAAAGAAGGAAAAATATTTAAATAAATCAACAGTAGTATATGCCTCAGAGAATAAAGATGAGGATCTAATACAAATAATTAGATTTATTGAATATAATGTCACAAGTAATCTTTTCAAGAATTGTCCTAACATGATTTTCTAAAAGGAGTCCTTTAGAGTATAAAGGAATCACAGTTTGTGACCTACTCTGACTACTTTAGTCACATAGCTAACAAGTGTAACAGCTAGGGTTGAATTTTGATTCAAAATCTAGAGCATTTTTTCTTCTTCCTTGATGCCTCTCCCTTAATGGTAAGTAAATGGAAGTCTTAGATATATACAATTTTTAAATGATTTTAGTTGTGAAAGAAAAGAGAAAAATGTGAAGGCTAAATGGATAAAGAGGAAAAGTCAATGAAGTTGAGGTTTTATTTATTTATTTTTGCTTTGTTTTTTAGGTTTAAGAAAGGGTAAACTTCTTTTGAATGTAAGGAAGTAGTGAGTGGGACATGAGATGTTGAAATGCATAATATACAAAATATGTTTTCTAGAGCAAAGTCTCATAAGTTATAGGAGGGAATGGAATCAATAGGTGAGCACAAGAATTAGTCTTATCAAAAGTATCTTCTGAGAAGGATGAGAAAGAAAAAAAAGATTGGGTAATCATATTAAAAAGTTTTAAGAGAGGGAATTGCATTAAAAGAGATCCCATGAGATAGCCTCAATAATTTTTTAGTGAAATAGGAATCCAAGCCATATGCTCTTAGCATGTACTTTATTTACTTACTTGTTGTGTGTATTATGTTTATTTACACGTATTTGAAATATTTCCAGTAAATTGTAAAATCCATGAGAAGGTAAGTCCCATATATTTTCTTTGTAATCTCCATAATGCCTAGAAAATGACTCTGTATAGCAATTCTTAAGAAATGTTGAATTTTCTGGACTGTTGGATAAATCTTATTTTGGTTAATTTCCTTGCCTTATCTAATTGTTTTTGCTATTTTCCCATATTTTGAACATTGTTATTTTGATGACAGTGTTCTAATTCACCCATGTCACTTCATTATTTCAAAGCTAAACTCTCTCCATATTTTATAGTTATTTATAAATGAATATATTCTTTCACATATGATTCTTGAATGATACAACCAATCACACAGAAGTTTAGATGAAGGTAATTTTGTCATTATAAAATTAAAGCTGGAAATGCCATTACACATCAGTTAGTTAAAGTTCTTTAAACATAATTGGCCCAAAAAAGTTCAGACATCCAGAATTATAGTAAATAGCCAAGCAAAGATTTGAATTTGAGACTAAAACCAGTGTCTTTCTATTGTAGCACAACAAATGGTATAACACTCATTTTACAGGTGATGAAAGTAAAGCTTACATATATTAAATGATTTTCCTGAAGTACATAGAATTCATTAGTAGTAGATTGAGAATCAGAACCTACAATTTCAATCTAGTATTTCCAAGGTTTCCAGTGTTCTTTTTGATAAACTATGATACTTATACTTATTTTTGCATTGGTTCTTAGAAGAAAATCTCAAATTTTTCATACTTTATCTTAATAATTTTCTGCAAACAACCTGTATCCTAGGATTAAATAAATACCTTTTCAATTTCACACATTGCTCAAAGGTAGATTTGACAGAGGCCAGTTTAGTTTGGGGTAATATTTTGCTCAAAGTCTAGCTTTTTTGCCCTTCTTCTTCTGAGAATAAAATATAAAATGGAAAATTGGGAAGAGAATGATAAAATGGAATTGGACAGTTCCTTCTAACTCAGATGTTGACAGTACTATTTCATTATATTCTTTAAAATGAATTCCTTAGAACTTTGGAGTTCAAGTCTAGTCTTATTATCTTAGCAATTTTAACTACAATGATCATTGTCAAGGTATGGAAAGTAGTTAGATAAATTATGAAATAAGTAACATACTTAGGATTTAATCATCTAAATGTCATAGTGGACAGTGTGCTATACTTGAAGTAAAAAAAAAATCTGAATTTAAATCCCCAGTGCACTTGCTCTATGATCCTAGACTAATCACTTCAGTTCTCTGGAACTTAGCTTCCTCATTTATAAAATGAAGAATTCAGTGAACTCCAAGGTTCCTTCCAGTACTCAATCTAGGATTCCAAGCTTTGACAGCTTTGGATAATCATAGGATTAGAAAGCTGGATAGGATTTCAAGGGACAAATAATTCATGAATCCTTAGCATTCCCATATCTATAATGTCCTCTAAAATATATAACTGTATAAAGATTTATAGTGAAAGAGATTTTGTTATCCTATGAGGTAGTCTCTACCATTTTTGGATAATTTTGAATATTAAGAAATTTGATTTTTAAAATATTGAGTTAAAATGCAATTGGTTCTTCTGTTAGTCCGGTTTTTTTCCCCCAATTAGGTCAAATAAAACAATTCTAATTTCTCTTCCACTTGGAAAATATTGAAATATTTTAAGATAGCTATTATGTCACTTCTTCTCCATCCTCACTAAATCCCATCTAATTCTTCTTTCTGGGCTAAAAAATCCCTAGTCAACCATGGTTAGACATAGTCCTTAAAAGTCCTTTGGTATTTGAGCAGTACTCTAATACAATGGCATTAAATTGCATTTTGTTATATACTCAATAAGGGCAGAAGCTGAGGGAATCAGAAATTTAAGAGATGGTGACCATCTTTGAGAAGCTTGTGATTTCTTTGAGGTCTATTATTTATGGAAAAATGAAAAGGCTATAAGTGATAGTTCAAAATTAAGAATTTGTTCTCAGATATGGGTTGGCAAGCTATGACCTATGGGCCAAATATGAGAATTTTCTACGAGGATTATCAGGGAATAACCCATAAATTAAATAGATCTTTTTTTGCCATTGATACAATCTTTATTTTATATTAATTTTATAATTATAATTTTTTGACAGTACATATGAATGAATAATTTTTACAACATTATCCCTTGTATTCATTTTTCCAAATTTTCCCCTTCTTCCCTCTACTACCTCCCCTAGATGACAGGCAATCCCATACATATTAAATGTGTTACAGTATAACCTAGATACAATATATGTGTGTAAATCCAATTTTCTTGTTGCACGGTAAGAATTGGATTCCAAAGGTATAAGTAACCTGGGTTGAGAGACAGTAGTGCAAACAGTTTACATTCAATTCCCAGTGTTCCTTCTCTGGGTGTAGCTGATTCTGTCCATCATTGATCAATTGGAATTGGATTAGCTCTTCTCTATGTTGAAGATATCCACTTCCATCAGAATACATCCTCATACAGTGTCATTATTGAAGTATATATGACCTCCTAGTTCTGTGCATTTCACTCAGCATCAGTAAATGTAAGTCTCTCCAAGCCTCTCTGTATTCATCCTGTTGGTCATTTCTTACAGAACAATACTATTCCATAACATTCATAGACCGTAATTTACCCAACCATTCATTCTCCAATTAATGGGCATCCGTTCATTTTCCAGTTTCTAGCCACTACAAAAAGGGCTGCCACAAACAATTTGGCACACACAGGTCCCTTTCCCTTCTTTAGTATTTCCTTGGGATATAAGCCCAGAAGTAGTATTGCTGGGTCAAAGGGTATGCACATTTTGATAACTTTTTGGGCATAATTCCAGATTGCTCTCCAGAATGGTTGGATTTTTTCACAACTCCACCAACAATGCATCAGTGTCCCAGTTTTCCCACAGCCCCTCCAACATTCATCATTATTTGTTCCTGTCATCTTAGCCAATCTGACAGGTGTGTAGTGGTATCTCAGAGTGGTCTTAATTTGCATTTCTCTGATCAATAGTGATTTGGAACACTCTTTCATACAAGTGGAAATAGTTTCACTTTCATCATCTGAAAATTGTCTGTTCATATCCTTTGACCATTTATCAATTGGAGAATGGCTTGATTTCTTATAAATTAAAGTCAATTCTCTGTATATTTTGGAGATAAGGCCTTTATCAGAACCTTTAACTGTAAAAATGTTTTCCCAATTTGTTACTTCCCTTCTAATCTTGTTTGCATTAATTTTGTTTGTACAAAAGCTTTTTAATTTGATGTAATCAAAATTTTCTATTTTGTGATCAATAATGATCTCTAGTTCTCCTTTGGTCACAAATTCCTTCCTCCTCCGGTCACAAATTCCTTCCTCCTCCACAGGTCTGAGAGGTAAATTATCTATGTTCCTCTAAGTTATTTATGATCTTGTTCTTTATGCCTAAATCTTGGACCCATTTTAATCTTATCTTAGTATGTGGTGTTAAATGTGGGTCCATGCCTAGTTTCTGCCATACTAATTTCCAGTTTTCCCAGCAGTTTTTGTCAAATAATGAATTCTTATCCCAAAAGTTGGGGTCTTTGGGTTTGTCAAATACTAGATTGCTATTTTTATTCACTATCTGGTCCTGTGAACCTAACCTATTCTACTGATCAAATAGTCTATTTCTTAGCCAATACCAAATGGTTTTGGTGACTGCTGCTTTATAATATAGGTCTAGATCAGGTAGACCACCTTCATTTGATGTTTTTTTCCATTACTTCCCTTGAAATTCTTGACCTTTTGTTCTTCCATATGAATTTTGTTGTTATTTTTTCTAGGTAATTAAAATAGTTTCTTGGGAGTCTGATCGGTCTAGCACTAAATAAATAGATTAGTTTAAAGAGTATTGTCATCTTGATTATATTCTCTTGGCCTATCCAAGAGCACTGAATGTCTTTCCAATTATTTAAATCTGACTTTATTTTTGTGGCAAGTGTTTTGTAATTTTGCTCATATAATTCCTGATTTTCCTTTGGTAGATATATTCCCAAATATTTTATACTATTATACTAGTTATACTATTTTGAATGGAATTTCTCTTTATATCTCTTGCTGTTGGATTGTGTTGGTAATGTATAAAAATGCTGAGGATTTATGTGGATTTATTTTGTATCCTGCAACTTTGCTAAAATTCTCAATTATTTCTAATAGCTTTTTAGCAGAGTCTTTGGGGTTCTCTAAGTATTTCATCATGTCATCTGCAAAGAGTGATAGTTTGATTTCCTCATTTCTTACTCTATTTCCTTGAACCTCTTTCTCAGATCTTATTGCTGAGGCTAGCATTTCTAGTACAATATTGAATAGTAATGGTGATAGTGGGCAACCTTGTTTCACTCCAGATCTTACTGGGAAAGGTTCCAGTTTATCGCCATTACATATGATGTTTACTGAAGGTTTTAAATATATGCTCCTTATTATTTTAAGGAATAGTCCATTTATTTCTATATTCTCAAGCATTTTTACTAAGAATGGATGTTGGATTTTATCAAATGCTTTTTCTGCATCTCTTGAGATGATCATATGGTTTTTATTAATTTGACTATTAATATGGTCAATTATACTAATAGTTTTCCTAATATTAAACCAACCCTGCATTCCTGGTATAAATCCCACTTGGTCATAATGCATTATCCTGGGGAATGATTTTCTGAAGTCTTTTTGCTAATATCTTATTTAAGATTTTAGCATCAATATTCATTAAGGAGATTGATCTATAGTTTTCTTTCCCAGTTTTCAATCTACCTGGTTTAGGTATCAGTACCATGTCTATGTCATAAAAGGAATTTAGTAGGACCTATTTTTTCAAATAGTTTATATAGCATTGGAGTTAGTTATTCTTTAAATGTTTGGTAGAATTCACATGTAAATCCATCTGGTCCTGGGAATTTTTTCTTAGGTAGTTGGTTAGTAGCTTGTTTTATTTCTTTTTCTGAAATGGGACTATTTAGACTATTTACTTCTTCCTTTGTTAATCTGGGCAAGCTATATTTTTGAAGGTATTCTTCCATTTCATTTAAGTTATCGAATTTATTAGCATAAAGTTGAGCAAAGTAGCTCCTAAATATTGTTCTGATTTCCTCTTCATTGTTGGTGAGTTCTCCCTTGTCATTTTTCAGACTAACTATTTGCTTTTCCTCTTTCTTTTTTTTTTAAATCAGATTTACTAAGGGCTTGTCTATTTTGTTGTTTTTTTTTTCATAGAACTAACTCTTAGTTTTATTAATTAATTCTATAGTTTTTTACTTTCAATTTTATTAATATCACCTTTTGTTTTTAGAATTTCAAGTTTTATGTTTGTTTGGGGTTTTTAAATTTGTTCATTTTCTAGCATTTTTAGTTGTAAGCCCAATTTGTTGACCTTCTCTTTCTCTATTTTATGCAAGTAAGCCTCTAGAGATATAAAACTTCCCCTTATTACTGCTTTGGGTGTATCAGACACATTTTGGTATGATGTCTCATTATTATCATTTTCTTTGCAAAGTTATTAATTGTGTCTATGATTTGCTTTTTTACCCAATCATTCTTTAGTATAAGATTATTTAGTTTCCAATTATTTTTTGGTCTATTTTCCGCTGGTTTTTTATTGAATGTAATTTTCATTGCATTGTATTCTGCAAAGGATGCATTTACTATTTCTGCCTTACTGCATTTGATTTTGAGGTTTTTATGCCCTAGTATATGATCAATTTTTGTATAGGTTCCATGAACTGCTGAGAAGAAAGTATACTCCTTTCTGTCTCCATTTAGCTTTCGCCAAAGATCTATCATATCAAACTTTTCTAGTATTCTATTTACCTCTTTGACTTCTTTCTTATTTATTTTGTGGTTTGATTTATCTAATTCTGAGAGTGCAAGGTTGAGATCTCCCACTATTATAGTTTTGCTATCTAATTCCTTTTGCAGCTCTCTTAATTTCTCTTTTAAGAATTTAGATGCTGCACCACTTGGTGCATATATGTTTAATATTGATACTGCTTCATTATTGATGCTGCCCTTTAGCGGGATATAATGCCCTTCCTTATCTCTTTTAATTAGATCAATTTTTGTTTTTGCTTGATCTGAGATGAGGATGGCTACCCCTGCTTTTTTGGCTTCACCTGAAGCATAATAGATTCTGCTCCACCCTTTTACTTTTATTTTGAATATATCACCCTGTTTCAGCTGTGTTTCCTGTAAACAACATATATTAGGATTCTGCCTTTTAATCCAGTCTGCTAACTGCTTCCTCTTTATGAGGGAGTTTACCCCATTCACATTTATGGTTAGAATGACTAATTCTATATTGCTTGCCCTGCTTATGCTTTTCTCCTTTCCTTCCCTCTTACCCCCCTCCCCAAGTATTAAACTTGTGAATCCCACTCACTTTTCACAGCCCTCCCTTTTAGTATCCCTCCCCCACCTTAATGTTCCTCCCCTTATTTTACCCCTTTTCCTCGAAATTTCTGTATTCCCTTCCCCTTAGCTTACTCCCTCCCTTTCACTTTTCAGTGAAGTGGAAGAAGTTTCACCATAAATTGAATATATGTATTGATACACACTATGTTCATCCCCCTCCTTTCTTTCTCTCAGATATAATGGGTTACCTTTGCCTCTTCATGAGATGTAGTACTACCACTTTACCCTTTTTTATGATATAATTTCCTTTCCACCTCTAGTTTCTAGGACAAATTATACATGTGTTCTTTACATATCTTGGTGGCAGAAATATAATTCTCAAGATTTCTTTTTACCTTTTTAGAAATCTCTGAGTTCTGTATTTGAAGATCAAACATTTTGTGTAGATCTAGTTTTTTCATCAAGAATAGATGGAATTCATTTATTTCATTAAATGTCCATCTTCTTCCCCAGAAAACGATGTTCATGTTTGCTGTGTAAGTTATTGTTGGCTGCATACCAAGTTCCTTAGCCTTTTGGAATATCATATTCTAGGCCCTTCATTCTTTTAATGTGGACTCTCCTAGATCCTGGGTTATCCTTACTGTGGCTCCTCTCTATCTGAATTGTTTTTTTCTAGCATCTTCCAGTATTTTTTCCTTTGTCTGATGGTTCTTGAACTTGGCCACTATATTTCTTGTCATTTTGATTTTAGGGTCCTTTTCAGTAGATGATCGATGAATTTTTTCAATGTCTATTTTACCCTCTGTTTCCAAAACATCTGGGTAGTTCTCTTTGATAATTTCCTGGAAAATAGTGTCCAGGCTCTTTTTTTCCTCACATTTTTCAGGGAGTTCGATTATTCTCAAATTGTCTCTCCTGGATCTGTTTTCCAGGTCTGTTGTCTTTCCAATAAGGTACTTTACATTCTTTTCAATTGTTTCATTTTTCTGGTTTTGCTTGACTACTTCTTGGTTTCTCCTTGAGTTATTCATTTCTACTTTTTCCATTCTAATTTTCAATGATGTATTTTCTTCCCTCACTTTTTAAATATCTTTTTGTAATTGTCCAATTGAGTTTTTATCTTCTATGGAATTTTTTTCCATTTCATCAGAGTTGTTTTCTTTTTCCAGCTCATTAATCCTCTTTTTCTTGGAGTTGTTTACCTTTTCTAATTCACTAATTTTGTTTTTCAATGATTTAATTTTTTTATCCACTCTGTCTTTCAATGCATGGGATGACTTCTCCAGACTCTCTTGCCAAGCTTCTCTTTCCTTTTCCCATTTCTCTTCTAGCTCTCTTGTGAGAGCCTTTTTGATTTCCCCGATGACAGTCTTATGTATTGAGGAGCAGATTATATCCCCCTTAGGGGATTCCTCTGAACTCAATCTACTTTTAGTCTCCTCAGTATTTGAAGTCTGCTTTCTCTCCATACAGAAGCTGTCAATGGTTAGAGCCCTTTTAAATTTTTTGTTCATTTTGTCAGAGCGGGAATTGAAGAAAACAAATTGACAAGAGAAACAATTGGTCTGTTTCTGGGGGGGGGGGGATGGAGGGATGGGGCTGGACGGTGTGTCCGGGCTTTCTTTACAGACTGGGGGAGACAGCAGAGAGGCACTTATAGGACAGTGATGGCTGAACTGAGTCTGTGCTCTATGTCTCTAAGAACATGCTGAGTCACTCTGGGTGGGGGTGGGGGTGGCTGGGTCCCTAGAGATGCTAGCTTTCCAGGGTTTTATTCTTTACCTCCATTGTTTACACCTTCTCTGCTGCTCCTGGCTTGCTGCCAAGATGGAATATCCACACTTATTTACAGGTTGTTTCACAGAAATGGAAGAGATCACACCTCTCCCCACTCCGGTCTGAGCTGTGGGGGCTGGCCGCCTCTCTCTTGCTGCTTGCCCTCAGTCTGTGCCTAGTTTGTTCATCCCCTCCCCCAAGCAAACATAGAGCTTTTCTGGTGAATTTCAAGGATGTCTTCTGTTGGTGATTATTTGTGGGTTTCTTTTCAGCTCAAGCATTAATTCCGAGGCTTGTCATGAAGTAAGTCCTGAGAGAAAACACGGAGCTCAAGCAGCTGTCTGCTTGGCCAGAAGTCAATTAGATAGATCTTAAATTAGCCCTTGGAGGAAGGGCATGATTTGTTTAGTGGCGGGAAGAGAGAATGGTATTTTAGGCTAGAGAAACAGCATGGGCCATGGAATGGAAGCAATGATTATCATGGTGTGATTAGAGAACAATAAGGAAATCAATCTAAATAAAGTATTGGTCATCAAACAAGAGATAGCTCACTGGAGTGGATTGTAAAATACTGGAGTGGAAATAAGAAGGCCCAATTCTCTTCTCAGATTTATTACTAATTATTATTGAGATCTTAGAAAATCTCTTCAAGCCCCATTTTTCTCATCCATAAAATGAGTTGATTGGGTAACGTCATTTCTTATGTCTTTTAAGAGAGAAAATTATATGAGGTAGCATAATACTAGTAGATAGGGAAGATGAGACCTGATTATGAGAAAGCTAAGGAGAAGAACTTAGAATTTCTAGGCTATAGAATATGAATAATGAACATCTATGGATATGAGTTGTATTTTAGAAAGAACAATTTGATGATAATATGTTAGATGAATTGAATTGAAAAAAGACTGATGATAGGCAGGTTAATTAGGAGGCTTTTGCAATAATATTGAATTAAAATAAGTTCATTTCTTGGGTTTAGTTAGAAGATATAAGGAACGAAGAACAAATATAAAGGAAAATAGATAGGACTTAGAAAAAGACAGGTTATAAGAGGCCAACAGAAAGAATGAGTCAAATATCATTTTAAGTTTTTGTACTTGGTGTGAGGGATGTAGAAGACCCTTACTCAGAGATCACTCAGTAGAAAGCAGAAAAGTTGTTTATTAAAATCTCCAGAGGATGAGCTGTCCCATCATGAGATAAGAAAGAGAAAGCTCATTGTAGGAGGGCTAAAGAAGTAGTAAAGATACACAGCTTTTATATGAGATTACATCACAAGTAAGAGAACATTGAGAAGGGGAGGGGGAGGCATCTAATTGGTTGTTGCTATTTGGAGAGATTGGAATGGAAGATTTCTGTTTCCCAGAAATCACTTGATTTCTGGGAAACAGAAAATTAGGCCTTCAGGCTTAATCAAGTAGATATTGGTCAAGATAATAGACTAAATATCGATAAATGTCAAATACTGATAAATGTCATCAGCTCAGGTTAAGTAAATATGTGTATAGCTGGCCAAGGCTCAAGTAAATATGGGTCTGCACATACTATACAGATCATAATGGAAACTCAGAAATAATGAAAATAAAGTATAGAAAAAGAATTTACATATTCCTGTAAGTTCTTCACATTATCTCTCTATTCCACACATTGGGAACATTTGATTCTATTAAAAGAATGTGCTGGGCAAGGTACTTAGCATGTTACACGTTTTATCTCAATTGATCCTTATAACAACCCAATTTGATGATAAGTGTTATTATTTCTTGCCATTTTACAGTTGAGGAAATTGAGGCAGACAGAAATTAAATGACTTGCCCTAGTAAACATCTGAGATCAATTTCTAACTCAGATATTCCTCACTTCTGAACTAATGTTCTATTGATTGTGCTACCCAGCTTCCTCTAGAAGGTAGAAGAAAAGATAACGGGAGAAATAGATAGACTGAAAGTGTTAGACAAAGATGATATTGGGGAGCAAGAGCCTGGAAGAGACTGGAATTAAGAGAAATGAGTCTTTATTTCTTGGCATCCTTTCTTCTTTTTATTCTAGGGTTTTTTGGGGATCATCATGAATTTACTCATAAAATGCATTCAAGTATATAAAATAAAAGTATACTATATATAGACATTATTTTCCTAGACACATTTGTATGACACTTTCAATTTAAGATTTCATTATTGTTATCTCTTGAGCTATAACTTTTCTTGTCATTAGGATAAAATATAAATTCCTTTGTTTACTTTTTAAGGCATTTCACAACTTTGCCCCTACCCTATCTTTCTAGTGTCATTATATGCTCCTTATCTAGCTAAACTGGCCTTTCCTCTTTTCTTTAAACATAATGCTCTATTTCATATTCCTTTGTTTTTATATTGACCATACCACATACCCAGTCTCTCTTCTTTTCCTCTATCTTATGCAATCCTTATCTTCCTAAGAAGCATAATTCTTCTATGTGAAGCCCTTCCTATTCCTTCAACTGCTAGTGACTTCCCTTCAAAATACCCCTGTAAAAGCTTATTTTAAGTTTATTCTATTTCTATTTGTAATATAAATGTCTTTCTTATCTATCTCAGTAGAATGTAGCCTCCTTGTTAATAAGGATTTCTTTATTCACTTTCTTTGCATCCTCATCACCTAGCACAATACCTGGTACATTTCCTAGTGCTTAGTAAAAATTTGTTGAGTGATTGATTGATTAGTACTTAGTGAAAGCTTCTTGACTTATCATTAGCTCAGATCAACTCTACTAGAAGTGAGAGCCAGGATTAGAGAAAAGAGAACTATATGAGAGATGGTTGAAGAAACTAATGACATCTTAATCACTTTTTGGTACATTTTTCCTTCCATAAATCCTCAACCTCTTCCATAGAGCTGAATTTTGATTTTTTTTTTTTGTTTTTCTTTTGTTAAATTTTCTCAAATCCACATAGAGTTCCAGCAACTTCCATTCATTTCAGGTACTCATGCCTTTCCACACTGATCAGTTCAGCACTAATCTAGAGTTCTTTCATTTCACAAGAAAGAATCAAAACTCATAGATTTTTTATTTTAAACTGATGGCATATTTCATTGAATGCATGTAGTATTTCTATTAAGCAGAAAAAAGCTATCTACAGTCAGAAAAATTATTTTCAACCACAATGTTTCCTCTTGCTTATAGAAGGGTGTTATGCTCAGATCTGGGCATTTCAGGAGAAATACAGATAGCCTGAGTTATACCAAGGGTAAGATGAACAAGATAGTGAGACTTGAAAATGTCTTCTACAAAAGCTAGTTGAAAATATGCAGTCTATGGAGCATAGAGAAAAAGAGATTTAGGTGGCATATGATGGCTGTCTTCAAATATCTGAAGGGGTACCCAAGGGAAGAAAGATTAAACATTTTCTTTTTTGGTCTGAGGTTAGAAATATATGGTAAGATCAATAGGTAGAAATTTGTCTTGTTTTATTTTTTTCTTCACTCACAACATTTCTCCTATATATTATTTTTTGCTCCTTTCATACAATTACTGTAGTGAAAGCCTACATCACTTTACATCTACATAATTTAAGACTTTCTCTTTGTTCTCTCTGATTCACATCTCTCTCATATCAATTGACCCATTACTCAGCTTTTGAACTGATATCACTAAAATTTAGATCTGACCATGTCACCTCCATTACTCATTAAACTCCTATGGGTCCCTGTTATCTCTAGGAGATAAAATATTATCTTTGTCATTTAAAGTTCTTCACAATCTGGCCACAGCCTTTTTTTCCAGTCTTTTCATATTATACTTCTTTTCTCTCAGAGAACACCACCAACTTTTACTTTTCACTGGCTGTCTTCCATGCCTGGAATGTTGTCTCTCCTCACCTCTATCTCAACTTAAACCCATCTTCTCGAAGAGACCTATTCTAGGATCCCACTGATAGTGCCTTCCTTCCCAGCTTATGTTTAATTTACAAAAAATACTTATATGAATGTCCTCTCCCCCACTAGCCACTAAACTTCTTAAAAGCAAAGTATCTTTTTGCCTTTTTTGTCCCCAAGCTTGGCAGAGGCTGGCACCTAATAAATGCCTAATAAATGCTTGTTGACTGGCTGACATAAAGAATGCACCTCCTTAGAGAAGCCTGAAAGTAGAATAGGCTATCTAAATAAGTAATGAGTTTCCTTTCATAGGAGGATGAAGCTCAAAATATCAACCTGCCTTTTACTGGGAATTTTGTACAGAACTTTCGTGTTTTCATTAACACCTATTCACATATTCAACTTTTGAGAGAACATATACATTCAGTAGGATATTGAACTAGATGACCTCTGAAATCACTTTCTACCTTGTGATTGTAGGAAAAAATCTTTTTTGCAGCTACATCTAAGGCTATACTTGCCCCCTGAGCAATGACTGAGTAAAACCTCTTTCTTATACTAATTTTTAGCTTCAAGAAAGGCTCCATGAAATAGGCAAGCAGAGGTTAAAAAAAACAAAAAAACAAACAAATAAAAAAAGCGGTACATATAACAACAGAACAGCCAGAACAACATGCTACTCTCTTTCACACCTCATTAACTCCTTCATGCCCTGGATCCTGACCTCCAAAAGGGCTGAAGGCATATGGGTGCTGAAGGTCCACATGTAGCCATCTCTGCCTGTGTTTGCCATTCTTCCTCTGCTGGCATTTTTGTCCAGCACATAACTTTTCCACACTCTTTATGATCACTTGCTACCCAGTGGGTTGGAAGACAGAAGTTTTATACCATATTTTTATAATGCATATAAACCATGCTCACTTGTATGATAACTTGTACAAAAGTTAAAGATAAAAATCAGTTTTAGAATTAGCATCTTTGAGCTCATCTAAAGTCCCACTTGAAATGCCAGATTTTTAAGTTAAAAATAATGAAGTCTAAAAGGCCAAGTTACTTATGTAAGATTTTGCCACTAGTACTTATGGTTATTTCAGTATTGAAATATTATCTATCTATTTATAAATTGCAATTTTATGTATCTCAATCTATCCAACTATTTACATATCTATTATCCATATATCTATCTCTATCTCTATCCTTTGCTTCTAATGCATTTGATAATTTTCATTTGCTTTTGACCATCCAAATTGGATATTTTTAGGTTCTTTATCTCAATTTACCAGGATAGAAAGGATCACAAAATCATAGGGTTAGAGTTTTTTTTCTTTTTTTAATTAATTTTTGTAATTATAACATATTTTGACAGTACATATGCATAGGTAAATTTTTTTTTACAACATTATCCGTTGTACTCTCTTCTGTTCCAAATTTTCCCCTCCTTCCCTCCACCCCCTCCCCTAGATGGCAGGCATTCCCATACATATTAAATATCTTATAATATATCCTAGGTACAATATATATGTGCAGAACCGAATTTTGTTGTTGTTGTTGTTGCAAAGGAAGAATTGTATTCGGAAGGTAAAAAAAATCTGGGAAGAAAAACAAACAACAAAAACCAATGCTCACAGTTTACACTCGTTTCCCAGTGTTCCTTTTCTGGGTGTAGCTGATTCTGTCCATCATTGATCAATTAGAATTGGATTAGCTCTTCTCTATGTTGAAGATATCCACTTCCATCAGAATACATCCTCATATAGTATCATTGTTGAAGTGTATAATAATCTCCTAGTTCTGCTCATTTCACTCAGCATCAGTTCATGTAAGTCTCTTCAAGCCTCTCTGTATTCATCCTGTTGGTCATTTCTTACAGAACAATACTATTCCATAACATTCATAGACCGTAATTTACCCAACCATTCATTCTCCAATTAATGGGCATCCGTTCATTTTCCAGTTTCTAGCCACTACAAAAAGGGCTGCCACAAACATTTTGGCACACACAGGTCCCTTTCCCTTCTTTAGTATTTCCTTGGGATATAAGCCCAGAAGTAGTATTGCTGGGTCAAAGGGTATGCACATTTTGATAACTTTTTGGGCATAATTCCAGATTGCTCTCCAGAATGGTTGGATTTTTTCACAACTCCACCAACAATGCATCAGTGTCCCAGTTTTCCCACAGCCCCTCCAACATTCATCATTATTTGTTCCTGTCATCTTAGCCAATCTGACAGGTGTGTAATGATATCTCAGAGTTGTTTTAATTTACATTTCTCTGATCAATAGTGATTTGGAACACTCTTTCATATGAGTGGAAATAGTTTTAATTTCATCATCTGAAAATTGTCTGTTCATATATAGGGTTAGAGTTGAAGGTATCTTAGAAGTCATGTGTGCTAACACCTTCATTTTGCACATGATAAAACTAAGGCCAAAACAAGATTAAATCCTTTAACAATTTGCTCCCAAGCCTCCTAATTCCAAATCAAGCAGTATTTTCCACTAATTTACAGATAAAGAAGAAGGTAAGCCACTCAGTGTGGAGTCAGTAAGGCCCTATGTTAAATTTTGTTCCTAACATTTAATAACTGTGTATTTCTGGACAAGTTACTTAACTTTCTACTTCTTCATTTTTAAAATAGAGATAATACCTATAATACTTACCTCCCAGTTCTTTTGGGAGAATCTTTGTCGTGTAGTCATTTTTTAGTCTTCTCCACCTCTTCATGATATTATTTGGGATTTTCTTGGCAGATTGGTTTGCCATTTCCTTCTCTAGATCATTTTACAGATGACTAAGCTGAGGAAAACAGGGTTAAAGTAACTTGCCGAGTTTCACATAGCTAGTCAGTGTCTAAATCCAGATTTGAACTCAAGAAGAGGAATCTTTCTGACTTTCTGACTATCTGCCAGATTGTGCTATTGTCAGAACCTAAGGATGCAATTTATAAATCTGTGTATATAAAGTGTTTGTTATTATTACCTTAAGTTAGGGATTGATTCTCTACACAGATTCTCTAAGAGTTTCTGATGTATTGATTGGATGAGGAGAAATGGAAAGGATGGCAGAAGCCAGCAACAGATACTAACACTGTAAATTTCCAAATTATTGACATCTATTTCATTTTCCTGCTTTCTAGTTGACATTTTTAGTAACCATTACAAACAAATCCTATTTTTTTGTGAAAGAAGATTCTGCTGTCTTCTTAGGCAACCCATTCCTTAGTTTAACTTTGCTTGTTATGAAGGTCTTCCATCAATCTAGCCTAAGTAACTAATTTTAAAAAATTGGGCAGAAAAAGGGTTGAGTTCATGCACTGTTCAAACTTGGCCTTCAGTTATCTAGATGCCTCTTTTTGTTTGTTGTTTTTTGACTGTCTTAATCTATCATGTACTCACAGGAAAAAAATTGCTTTTAACTATATTAGTTGAAATAATCCTATAAATTACGGATTAGAGTTCTTGAAAAAATATTTTTTTTCTTTTATTTGTTTATTTTATTAAGCTTCCAAGACTGAGTATCACTAGAGCTCAGCACTTTGAACTGCTCCTTGCTATTTGACTTTGCATCATACTTTTGCTTAGTTAGGGTCAGAGTTTGCAGGCATTTGTTGCCTGCTACATTGTGTGTGCTGTATTAGGATCAAAGCATTCTTTCTTGTTCTTCATCTACCTCTTCTCTCTACTGCTTGTCTGCTTTCTTCTGCAGGGGGTCAGGCTGGTTACATTTGCACGTCTCAGTGCCTAGCTCTTTTATACAAAGTTTTCTTTGTTAATCAGGAGGAGTAAATGCAAATCCCTCCTATGTACAATGAGCTTCTTTGAGAAGAAGGTGTGACAGTGATATAATGACCTGGCAAATTCTCAGACAAGGAGGATCAAAATATCTTCGTCTTATTTTCCAGAGATGGATATTCTAGAGATCAGTTTCTTGTTTATGTGAAGTGTGTGTGTGTGTGTGTGTGTGTGTGTGTGTGTGTGTGTGTATGTTCTTCTCCCCCACATGGCTTTTTCAGGAAACACTGAGTGACTATATAACAGTTGCAGGAATTTCTTCCCAGTTAGGTCTCATATTTTATATTCAAGTGTCATTGTAAGGATTTTTTTTTAATTGAAACTGCATAGATCTTTGCATAGTGTTTCAATTGCTGAACTTTAATGATTCAGCCATGATATCTCTGTCCCACTTTTACCTTGGATCTGGATATACAAGCATGCCTGCTTCAAAATCTAATTTCACCATATTCAAACTCCAAGTTCACAAAATCCAATCTTGCTCCAAACACCATACTATCCATGTTTACTTGAAAGATATTAATACATGATCAGTGAGCAATCAATCAACACTTCTAAATCAACACTTTTTCCTTCCCTCTTTTACCAAAGAGGCATCACTTGTTTTTCATAGATGTGAAACATAGGTAAAATACAAGATTATCCTTTGAAAATATACAAGGAAGAAAGGTCTCATTCCTTTTCTAGGGATTCTATCTTGCCATATTCAGTAGTTATTCAACCTAAACACAAACAAACAAAAAACTGAAGAGGGGAGAACCTCTTGTGCTTTTTATCTAATTTCTCTTCCTTTGTTGGCACAGAAGAACCAGGAGGATGGTCGCTTTGTTTGACCTCCTCTCCATGGGAATAGTAACTATAATGGGTTTAATTAACTATGTGGTATTGACGTAATTAGTTATCCCAGTGATTATACTTCTTTAATAAAAGCACTTCATTTGAGATGCATGGCTGTTGTGCATAGGCGGAGCCCTACACCTATATTTCATAACTGTCTAGACACCCGAACTATGTGCATATTTTACCACCAGCCCTTGAGAGAGAGGTTATCTTGCATGGCTTAAGATAATTGGGAACTAATGATTTTGCCCCCTGGTTTCAGACTTGCTTGCCTGCAAAGAGCAAAGGAACTGTGGGGGGAGGGAGTATAGCAGCTCATTTTGTGTAAACTGAACAGGAGGGGGAAGGGCTGTGTTTTGGAAACCATATGCTCTTAGGAACTGTTTCTCTTTAAGCTAGCAATCATAGAGACAGTAATGCCACTGGGAATTGGGGGTGTTTAATCTATGGATGGACTATATAAATACATTTAAATAAATGTACACAGTGTATACAGACATATGCTTGCATTAACACAAGTGCAGGCTGCTGTCTTCATGCTCATTAGCACCAACCCAGGATCTATTTATGGATTAAAAGTGGAAATCCCTAAATTTTGCCAGCAGGTGATGAGGAATGTCCCTTTCACAAGGAAAAGGGAACAATATAGTGAAAGAGCTAACCAGTTTAAGGGAGCCAACCAATAATTCAGAATTACCATATGAAAATGTCAATATTACAAGAAAACCTAAAGAAGATAAGAACAAAGACACAAAAAATTAGCTGGGCAAGGATCAGTGCCCCCCTCCCAAATATCATTCCTAACTCCTTTGGTTACCTTATTATTCAAACCTAGAGAACAAGAGAAGGGATAGGGAACAAGAATGGGGATCTGAGAGGGAAGGTATTGATGGGAAATAAAGAGGAAACCTTGGATGAAATATACTGTGTTAAGAAATAATGGTTTTCACACACAATTTCCAGTACAGGTAGAAAGTGTCATTTCTTTTTCCTTCTGTTTGATTGGGTCTGCATTTTCAAAGGTTTGCCTCCTTCTTTCTGTTCCCTCACAATCCTTGATCTCATAGTACTGGGCTGCAGCGTCTCAGTGTCTTTTTCCCATTCTGTCAGGAGACACAGGCAAAAATCATTGCAGGCATTTGACTGTTTCCTGCAGTCCAGGATGGAACACCATGGGTCATCATCACAGCCAAACATGTAAACAAACACCACTGGAAAACACACACACACACACACACACACACACACACACACACACACACAAGAAAAAAGTGCCTGACTTGAGGTACCTGCCAACTTGACTTGTTCCTTTGCCACAAGGGATGCTCCTGTAAAAGCCCACATCCCTCATTAAATCAATAAAATCAAGTGTCCTTTATTTTAATCCTCTCCACTATAATCCAGTAGCAAGGAGAACGGCCCAGGCTTTTTCATTTCATTGTTTCAAAACAGATCGTTGGGTTGGAATTGACAAAAGGTTCATTCCTTTACCTTTGTGAAAATGTCAGTAAAAAGGCAGGTGCTGGGCATTCAAGCTCTTTTGCTTAGTAGAAAAAAAAGAGGGGGGGGAGAAATCTGTGACAGCCTAACTGCAAGTACTGTAGCTTTCTAAGACATTTTGTTTAGCTTGATATTGTGTAGCAGTGACGAGAGAGGTAGAATCCATTGTGTGCCAGCTGCATGAATCACTGGATTGAAGTCTAACAGCCTCAGATCCTCTTTTATACAGTAAAAGGGAGATTAAAGCTGGGAGCTCATATGTCACAAAATAGAGGTACAATGCAGTTCTGGCTGGCTTCGCATACTTAGCAAGCATTTGATCCAAATTTAGCCAAAGAGAACAGGGACTGTTATCATCCAGGGAGGTGACAAATGCTCTGCTGCAATATCCAAAATTCCATTTCTATTTCCAAAATGTCATCGGTCCTTTGTCAGTTTCATTATGATTGTATCAATTTATAAGAAGAGAGCAAGTGGAACAAAAAAATCAAAGTCTTGATAGATTATTCTATATAACTCCTGGTATCCATAGCTTTGTTATTGGTATGAAGCTAGCTACTTGATGCATGTGCCCTGCTGACAACCATTGCCTCATTTGTTCAATAAGCATTTTTAAAAGTTTGCACCCTATGCTAGCTCCTGAAGAATATATAAAAGCAAAGTGAGATAGGGCCCCTGACCTTTAGGAGCTTATCTAGTTCAAGAGATAGAATAACACACAGCAAAGTAAAAGGGCAGAAAAGTATATACTTGAACACGCAAATGAGTGGAACAGCCAATGATATCAAATTTCAAAGGAGAGATGGAATAATATAAAATGGATTGGTTGGGAAAGGTCTTCATGTAGAAGATGGCAGTTCAATTGGTAAATTGGCAAACTTTGGAGACTTAATCAGAAAAGAGGAGGGTATTCCATTTGTAAACACTTAGAGCAAAAGAAGACTTAGGGAGGGATATAGTCATGTTCACTCTTGTAATTGGAAATTCTGGTACCTCAGTCAAATTTAGTTGAGTTATAAGGTGGGATATTTGGAGAAGGAAAATATATAGGAGAAGATAGAAAGGACCATCTATTATACTTTTGTATAAAGCTCTCATCTGCTTTTCTTTCCAACCACCAAGCCTTCTATGTAGCAGGAAATGAATAATGTCCCTTCCTGATTTCTAAGGAACCTTGTTTCCATACCTTTCTCCTTTCTATTTAGTGTCTCTCCAGTATCTCATTCCTTTAATGCAATGTTCTCAAATTTAAACAATTAAATCTTGTCAATCTTGAAAATGCAATCTTGCTGTCATAGTTGTCATTCTATTGTTCTGCCTTTTTATTACCAAACTTTTTGAATATGTAACCTATTTCTATCATCTGTATACTTTTGTCACTCCTTAAATCCTAGATGCCATCAGGTTATTCTACTGCAAGGTCTCTTCAAAGTCATTAATAATAACTTATTTCTTCACAAATTCACTATTTTCCCCCTTAGTCTCCATAATTCTTGCTCTCTTTCTTCATATTTCACATTGTTGAACACTGCTTGTTCTAGAAATTCTTTCTTATTCTTATTTCTTTGCTATCATGGTTCTTGTCTAATCCCTCCAACTCTTACTTTATTGTTTCATCTGTTGATTACTCTACTTTTTATATCTCTTTTTTTTTCTTTTTTTTAATTTTAATTTTATTTTATAATTATAACATTTTTTGACAGTACATATGCATGGGTAATTTTTTTACAACATTATCCCTTGCACTTACTTCTATTCAGATTTTTTTCCTTCCTCCCCCAACCCCCTCCCCCAGATGGCAAGCAGTCTTATACATGTTAAATATATTACAGTATATTCTAGATACAATATATGTGTGTAGAACCGAATTTTTTGTTACACAGGAAGAATTGGATTCAGAAGGTAAAAATAACAGTTTACATTCATTTCCCAGTGTTCCTTTTCTGGATATAGCTGGTTCATCATTAATCAATTGGAATTGGATTAGCTCTTCTCTATGTTGAAGAAATCCACTTCCATCAGCATACATCCTCATACAGTATCATTGTTGAAGTGTATAATGATCTTCTGGTTCTGCTCGTTTCACTCAGCATCAGTTGATGTAAGTCTCTCCAAGCCTCTCTGTATTTCTCCTGTGGGTCATTTCTTATAGAACAATAATATTCCATAACATTCATATACCATAGTTTACCCAACCATTCTCCAATTGATGGACATCCATTCATCTTCCAGCTTCTAGCCACTATGAAAAGGGCTGCCACAAACATTTTGGCACATACAGGTCCCTTTCCCTTCTTTAGTAGTTCCTTGGGGTATAAGCCCAGTACTAGTATGGCTGGGTCAAAGGGTATGCACATTTTGATAACTTTTTGGGCATAATTCCAGATTGCTCTCCAGAATGGTTGGATTCTTTCACAACTCCACCAACAATGCATCAGTGTCCCAGTTTTCCCACAGCCCCTCCAACATTCATCATTATTTGTTCCTGTCATCTTAGCCAATCTGACAGGTGTGTAATGATACCTCAGAGTTGTCTTAATTTGCATTTCTCTGATCAATAGTGATTTGGAACACTCTTTCATATGAGTGGAAATAGTTTCACTTTCATCATCTGAAAATTGTCTGTTCATATCCTTTGACCATTTATCAATTGGAGAATGGCTTGATTTCTTATAAATTAAAGTCAATTCTCTGTATATTTTGGAGATGAGGCCTTTATCAGAACCTTTAACTGTAAAAATGTTTTCCCAATTTGTTACTTCCCTTCTAATCTTGTTTGCATTAGTTTTGTTTGTGCAGAAACTTTTTAATTTGGTGTAATCAAAATTTTCTATTTTGTGACCAATAATGGTCTCTAGTTCTCCCTTGGACACAAACTCCTTCCTCCTCCACAAGTCTGAGAGGTAAACCATCCCATGTTCCTCCAATTTATTTATGATTTCATTCTTTATGCCTAAATCTTGGAACCATTTTGATCTAATCTTAGTACTAATTTCCAGTTTTCCCAGCAGTTGTTGTCAAATAATGAATTCTTATCCCAAAATTTGGGATCTTTGGGTTTGTCAAAGATTAGATTGCTATTTTTATTCACTATCTTGCCCTGTGAACCTAACCTATTCCACTGATCAACTAGTCTATTTCTTAGCCAATACCAAATGGTTTTGGTGACTGTTGCTTTATAATATAGCTTTAAATCAGGTACATTTAGACCACCTTCCTCTGACTTTTTTTTCATTAGTTCCCTTGCAATTCTTGACCTTTTATTCTTCCATATGAATTTTGTTGTTATTTTTTCTAGGTCATTAAAATAGTTTCTTGGGAGTCTGATTGGTATAGCACTAAATAAATAGATTAGTTTGGGGAGTATTGTCATCTTTATTATATTCGCTCGGCCTATCCAAGAACACTGAATGTCTTTCCAATTATTTAAATCTGACTTTATTTTTGTGGCAAGTGTTTTGTAATTTTGCTCATATAATTCCTGACTCTCCTTTGGTAGATATATTCCCAAATATTTTATACTATCGACTGTTATTTTGAATGGAATTTCTCTTTGTATCTCTTGCTGTTGGATTGAGTTGGTAATGTATAAAAATGCTGAGGATTTATGTGGATTTATTTTGTATCCTGCGACTTTGCTAAAATTCTGAATTATTTCTAATAGCTTTTTAGCAGAGTCTTTGGGGTTCTCTAAGTACACCATCATGTCATCTGCAAAAAGTGACAATTTTATTTCTCCATTTCCTACTCTAATTCCTTGAATCTCTTTCTCGGCTCTTATTGCCGAGGCTAGAGTTTCTAGTGCTATATTGAATAGTAATGGTGATAGTGGGCAACCTTGTTTCACTCCTGATCTTACAGGGAAAGGTTCTAGTTTATCACCATTACATATGATGTTTACTGAAGGTTTTAAATATATGCTCCTTATTATTTTAAGGAATAGTCCATTTATTCCTATACTCTCAAGCGTTTTTAGTAGGAATGGATGTTGTATTTTATCAAATGCCTTTTCTTCATCTATTGAGATGATCATATGGTTTTTATTAATTAGATTATTAATATGGTCAATTATACTAATAGTTTTCCTAATATTAAACCAGCCCTGCATTCCTGGTATAAATCCCACTTGGTCATAGTGTATTATCCTGGGGATGATTTTCTGAAGTCTATTTGCTAATATCTTATTAAAATTTTAGCATCAATATTCATTAAGGAAATTGGTCTATAGTTTTCTTTCTCAGTTTTCGATCTACCTGGTTTAGGTATCAGTACCATGTCTGTGTCATAGAAGGAATTTGGTAGGACTCCTTCAATCCCTATTTTTTCAAATAGTTTACATAGCATTGGAGTTAGTTGTTCTTTAAATGTTTGGTAGAATTCACCTGTAAATCCATCTGGTCCTGGGGACTTTTTCTTAGGAAGTTGGTTAATAGCTTGGTCTATTTCTTTTTCTGAGATGGGACTATTTAGACTACTTACTTCTTCCTCTGTTAATCTGGGCAAGCTATATTTTTGAAGGTATTCTTCCATTTCATCTAAGTTATCAAATTTATCGGCATAAAGTTGAACAAAGTAGCTCCTAACTATTGTTCTAATTTCCTCTTCATTAGTGGTGAGTTCACCCTTTTCATTTTCAAGACTATCAATTTGCTTTTTCTCTTTCCTTTTTTTTAATCAGGTTTACTAAGGGTTTGTCTATTTTGTTGTTTTTTTCATAAAACCAACTCTTACTTTTATTAATTAATTCAATAGTTTTTTTACTTTCAATTTTATTAATCTCACCTTTTATTTTTTGAATTTCAAGTTTTGTGTTTGTCTGGGGGCCTTTAATTTGTTCCTTTTCTAGCAATTTTAGTTGTAAGCCCAATTCGTTGGCCCTCTCTTTCTCTATTTTATGCAAATAGGCCTGTAGAGATATAAAACTTCCCCTTATTACTGCTTTGGCTGTATCCCACACATTTTGGTATGATGTCTCATTATTGTCATTTTCTTGGGTAAAGTTATTAATTATATCTATGATTTGCTGTTTTACCCAGTCATTCTTTAGTATAAGATTATTTAGTTTCCAATTATTTTTTGGTCTATTTTCCCCTGGCTTTTTATTAAATGTTATTTTGATCGCATTATGGTCTGAAAAGGATGCATTTACTATTTCTGCCTTACTACATTTGATTTTGAGGTTTTTATGCCCTAGTATATGATCAATTTTTGTATAGGTTCCATGAACTGCTGAGAAGAAAGTATATTCCTTTCTGTCTCCATTTAGCTTTCGCCAAAGATCTATCATATCAAACTTTTCTAGTATTCTATTTACCTCTTTGACTTCTTTCTTATTTATTTTGTGGTTTGATTTATCTAATTCTGATAGTGCAAGGTTGAGATCTCCCACTATTATAGTTTTGCTATCTAATTCCTCTTGTAGCTCTCTTAATTTCTCTTTTAAGTATTTAGATGCTGCACCACTTGGTACATATATGTTTAATATTGATACTGCTTCATTATTGATGCTGCCCTTTAGCAGGATATAATGCCCTTCCTTATCTCTTTTAATTAGATCAATTTTTGTTTTTGCTTGATCTGAGATGAGGATGGCTACTCCTGTTTTTTTGGTTTTGCCTGAGGCATAATAGATTCTGCTCCACCCTTTTACTTTTAGTTTGAAAGTCTCACCCTGTTTCAGCTGTGTTTCCTGTAAACAACATATAGTAGGATTCTGACTTTTAATCCAGTCTGCTAACTGCTTCCTCTTTATGAGGCAGTTTGCCCCATTCACATTTGTGGTTAGAAGGACTAATTCTATATTCCTTGCCATCCTATTAACCCCTGCTTATGCTTTTCCCCTTTCCTTCCCTTTTACCCTCCTATCCAGTATTAAACTGGTGAACACCACTTGCTTTTCACAGCCCTCCCTTTTTAGGATCCCTCCCCCACCTTAAAGATCCTCCCCTTATTTTACCCCTTTTCCTCGAAATTACTGTATTCCCTTCCCCTTAGCTTACTCCTTCCCTTTCACTTTTCAATGAAGTGGAAGAAGTTTCACCATAAATCGAATATGTCTATTGATACATGCTATGTTCATCTCCCTCCTTTCTTTCTCTCAGATATAATAGGTTACCTTTGCCTCTTCATGAATGTAGTACCACCACTTTACACTTATTTATGATATAATCTCCTTTCCACCTCTAGTTTCTAAGACAAATTGTACATATGTTCTTTACATATTTTTTGACAGACGTATAGTTCTCAAAATTTCTTTTTACCTTTTTAGAAATCTCTTGAGTTCTGTATTTGAAGATCAAACCTTTTATGTAGGTCTGGTTTTTTCATCAAAAATAGATGGAATTCATTTATTTCGTTAAATGTCCATCTTCTTCCCTGGAAAATGATGCTCATTCTTGCTGGGTAAGTTATTCTTGGCTGCATACCAAGTTCCTTAGCCTTTCGGAATATCATGTTCCAGGCCCTGCGTTCTTTTAATGTGGACGCTGCTAGATCCTGGGTTATCCTTATTGTGGATCCTCCATATCTGAATTGCTTTTTTCTAGTAGCTTCCAATATCTTTTCCTCTGTCTGATGGTTCTTGAACTTGGCCACTATATTTCTTGGCGTTTTGATTTTAGGGTCCCTTTCAATAGGTGATCGATGAATTTTTTCAATGTCTCTTTTACCCTCTGTTTCCAGAATGTCTGGGCAGTTCTCTTTGATAATTTCCTCGAAAATGGTGTCCAAGCTCTTTTTTTCCTCCTATTTTTCAGGGAGTCCGATTATTCTCAAATTGTCTCTCATGGATCTGTTTTCCAGGTCTGTTGTCTTTCTGGTAAGGTACTTGACATTCTTTTCAATTGTTTCATTTCTCTGGTTTTGCTTGACTACCTCTTGGTTTCTCCTTGAGTCATTCATTTCTACTTGTTCCAGTCTAATTTTCAATGATGTATTTTCTTCACTCACTTTTTTTATATCTCTTTGTAATTGTCCAATTGAGTTTTTATCTTCTATGGAATTTTTTTCCATTTTATCCATTTTATTTTTTAGAGAGCTGATTTCTTTTTCCAGCTCACTAATCCTGTTTTCCTTGGAGTTGTTTACCTTTTCCAGCTCACTAATCTTGTTTCTCAATGATTTGATTTCTTTATCCACTCTGTCTTTGAATGCATGGGATGACTTCTCCAGGATCTCTTGCAAAGCTTCCCTTTCCTTTTCCCATTTCTCTTCCAGCTCTCTTGTGAGAGCCTTTTTGATTTCCTCTATGAGGTTCTTTTGTATTGAGGAGCAGCTTATATCCCTCCCAGGGGATAGATACATCTGGGGACAGTCTGTTCCTAGTCTCCTCAGCATTTGAATTCTGCTCCCTCTCCACACAGAAGCTGTCAATGGTTAGAGCCCTTTTGAATTTTTTGTTCATTTTGTCAGAGTAGGAATCAAAGAAAACAAACTGACAAGAGAAACAATTGGTCTGTTTTGCGGGGGATGGGGCTGGATGGTATTAATGGGCTTCCTCTACAGACTGGGGGTAGGGCAGCAGAGAACCACTAACAGAACAGCAATGACTGTACTGAGTCTGCGCTCTGAGGCTCCGAGAATGCACCGAGTCAGTCCAGGTGGTGGTTGGGGGTGGCCGGGCTCCAAGAGACACTGGCTTTCTGGGGTTTTAATCTTCACCTCCAGTGTTTACCCCTCTCAGCTGTTCCTGGCTTGCTGCCAAGACGGAGCATCCACACTGGGGCAAAAGCCCTTTCCCAGAAAGGGCAGAGATCACACCCCTCCCCCTCCGGTCTGAGCTGTGTGAGCTGCCTGTCTTGCTCTGGCTGCCTGCCCTCAGTCTGCGCCCAGTCTGATTGACCCCCCCCCCCCCCCCCCCCAGCAAACACAGACCTTTTCTGGCGACTTTCAAGCATGTCTTCTCTTGGTGATTATTTGTGGATTTCTTTCTGGGTAAAGCATTAAGTCAGAGGCTTGTCATGAAGTAAGTTCTGAGAGAAAATGAGGAGCTCAAGCAGCTGTCTGCCTCCACGTTGCCATCTTGGCCGGAAGTCCTATATCTCTTAATGGTATTAATTCACAATCAGCCCTCAACTTTCTGCTCTTATCTTGCTTAACTTTTATTACTGAAGAATTTTTATTATCAAAGTTTCACATAATACTTTAAAATGGATTGATACACATCCTTTTTTCAGTATTAAATTCATGTTACTTACACAGGAGGCCTTTCCTGCTCCCTCATTCTTCATAAACCACAGCTGCTAGGACCTTTCCACTCAATGTCACTTTGCTTCTGCTTTATACATGGCTCATAGTTTGTATATATATATATGTATATATATATATATGCTTACACATATACATAAGCATAGATAAATAGATCGATAGATAGATGTATACACACATTTATATATATGTACATGATGTTTCCCCTAATATAATATAGACTTACTGAGGGCAAGATTTGATTTTTTTAAAATCTCTAGCACTCGCCACAATGCTTGGGATGTAGCATGGCATTAAAAAAACAACAACAAAGATAACAACAAAAACTTTCATTATTAATTAACTCCTAAATGTGCCTCTCTATTCTTACCCCTCACTTGAAGATAAGAATTCACCCAAATTTATATAACTATACTACAAATCAATTTATCATAGAATCTGAAATTAGAGGACAACTTTTCAATCATTTAGAACAAGATGTGCCTCAACAGGAATCTCCTCTATGACATTCTTAACAAGTATCTATCCAGTCTCTGCTTGAAGATTTTCCATGAGTTTAGAGACATTCTAAATAATTTATGTCTATTCTACTTTTAAACAACTCTAATTATTTGTTTTTTTTTTTCTTAACATCCAGTCTGATTTTCTCTCTTGAAATTTCTATCCATTTTTATAGGATAACTTTTTGAATAATATATTCCTACAATTATCATGTGATCCATAAAGCTTTTCTTCTCTAAGCTAGAAATTTCTAGTTCCTTCATACAATCTTTTTCTTATGTCATCTCTAGTCACTTCACAACTTGTTTACCCAAATTCAAATTTGGTGTCCAGAACTGAACACAATACTGGAGATATGTTCTTATCAAGGTAGAATATAATAGCCACTCTTATCCTATAGTTGATGTATTTATTAGTGTGACCCAAATTCATATTACATTTTTTTTAGTTTTTATGTTACCCTGCTCTGTTTCAGACTGAACCATTTCATTGGGCTATCAGGTCACATTGTTGACTCATAACATTGAGTTTGTTGTCCACTAACACAAACCCTTCTCTCCATTCAACTACATTTTTGTCATGTGATCTATTATCTATCCTTATTACCTCTACCCTCTACTCTTGCAATTATTTTTTTCCCCAAAACCTGAGTGCAGGCTTCAGTGTTTTTCCATATTGTATTTCATTTTACTAAATTCAATTTATTGTTCAAGCCTGATGAAATCTTTTTGAATCCTTATTTTTGTCATTCAGTGGGTTAGCTCTCCCTTATATCATCATGTCATTGGCAGATTTCATCAGCATGCCATATATGCTTTTATAGTAGTAATTAGAGAGCTGAGTAGCACAGCATTAAAGATATCCCTGGGGCCATCCACTAGAAATTTTACTCCAGGTTGACAGCAATCCAGTAATCATCATTCTTTGATTCCAATCAATCAACACATTCTGAATCTCATTTATTGCAGATAGTATAAGATAATGGAATGATGATGTCATGATCTGGAATCATTGAACCTTGGTTCAAATCCTGATTCTGTCATTTAGCAGTTATGTGATTTCTGGAAAGCTTTCTCCTTTATGAACTAATGATTACTTCTATAAAATATGTTGGACTAGATAACTTTCATGTCCTTTCCATTTCTAAACATATGAACTATTTATACAATCAAATAAATTGTTCTATCATATTAATCATATCTTTTCATCTTAGTCACAAAGATATAAGAAGCTTTGTTAAATTCCTTGCTGATATCTAACTATACAATGATATGATATTTCCTTGTTCTATAAATTAAGTAATGCTCTGAGAAAAATGAAGTACGTTTTATATGATCCGTTCTTATATGAGTTGTTTTGAACTCTACCCCTCACTGGGTTCTTATTTGTCATAGCCATAATTGTTTACTCTTCCATTTTCCTATCTCATAACCGTAGCAATTCACCAAGATTTGGCCCTCTGTTCTCTGCTCACATCTGTTTTTTTTAAAACTTTCACCAATAGAGCACTATTTCCTTATTTGATGCCACACTGCTTTGCTTCAGGCTGAACAACATTATTGAGTTCTTTCTAAATAGTCCTAAACTATATTCTTAGTATATGCTCTAGAATTTGCCAAGACTATAATTTAAAGAATCTTTGCTCTTCCACTTTTCTGAAAATTGAAGACATTTATATCTCATCTATACTCTGTTATTTATGTCTTAAATCACATTTTCCATTTTTATTTCAGTACTGATAATTGTAGTTCTTCTGGGCAGGATGACTTAAACTAATTGAGAGAGAATAGTTCTTTTGAACTCTTTCTCATTTATTTGGGGTTTCCAATTTGCATTAAATAGTATCTTCATCTATCTAGATATTATTACTCTTTAATATAGAAATTATAAGCTAAATAAGAATTAACTAGGTCTACTTGATCTCTCTCATCCATCTTAAAGGATTAAATAAATGTTTATTGAACACGTTCCATATAAAACACTGTGCTCAGTATTAGTCATCCAGGCAATAAACATTTATTAAGCATCTACTGTGTGCCAGGTACTATGCTAAATTCTGGGAATAAAAAAGGCAAAAAACAGTCCCTTAAGGAGCTTAAAAATGGAAGGAAACAACCAAATATATACAAACAAGCTACATTCAGGAAAAGTAGGAAATACTGAAAAGAAGGAAGGCACTAAAAGTAAGAGAGGTTAGGAAAGGCTTCTTCTAGAAGATGGATTTAGTTGGAACTTGAAGAAAGCCAGAAAAGAAGGGAAGTAGAGATTAGAGAATATTTTAGAATGTGGGACAAAAGAAAATGTCCAAGCCAGGAAGTAGAATATAGAAAGGTATAAGGTCTAAGATGACTGGAGGAAGATTTTGTTTATGAAGGGCTTTGCATATCACAGGCTATTGCATTTGATCCTGAGAATTACACAAACACACACACAACACACACACACACACACACACACACACACACACACACACAATGTTCTTGCTTTTCTGAAGCTTATATTCCATCACCTTCCCATTTGATCTATGGGGGAAGAAATGTCAGCTATTCAAGCTAGGCACCTGGAGGTAATTTCTGGGTGTCTAAATAAATAATAATAATAAATAACTAGTGCATGAGAAACCAGCAACTCCTTAGGATCCTAACCATCATGATTTACACAGGCAGGAGGCTACTACACACAACTGAGTAAAGGCTATATCCTTGATGAAAATGCCATGGGTCAGCAAATTTTTTTTTTGGGGGGGGGAACATTATGTGGTATGCTAATGTCTTAGTTGTTTCTAATCTGAAATACAAATCACCAGAACTATAAACCCTGTCTTCCTCCCTCCAATATTGCTAAAAGAATCCCCTTTTTTGTCCTTAGCATCATTGACAGTTTCAGCTATTCTATTTTAGCACTTCTGACAAAATTCTTATAGAATTGTGCCAATCTTTTATAGTCATCTTTAGTTATTACTTTCTTCTGTGTTATAAAAATACAAATTGGTTCAGCATTGTCTGTGCATCTATATTGGTCTCTTTAGATAATTCCCACTTTCATTTCTTATTATATATATTCAGCCTTATATTATCAGAAATTATTTTGAGAGCATACTCACAATAGTATGTAAGTAAGTAAGAGGAATACCTCTTGCTTTAACTTTTGATATATAATTTTAAATTTGGTGATTTCATCCAGAGGATAGTCTTCTATACTTTGTGAAATTTGCTACCCACAAGATTATACTCAGATTTTCCTCCATTATTTAGCAAAAATTTTAAGATGGAGTAACCATTCTTCTTTAATGGTAAGAATAGCATTTTTCCTTGAAGCTCTTCTATACGTTTTAAATAATTGAATAATTTTCATGGAAAACATAGTATTATAAACAGAGTGCTCTTCATGACATTCTGATTACATGGAACAAAATGTAATGTTCTTTGGTTCGTTTTTCTTGGGGTCTCTGGGAGCAGCCTTTGTTTCAGTCCAGTAATCACCACATGAGTAGCCAGGGGTTAAAGTCTAAATCCTTTATTGTCTCTTTCAAAGTCTTATCTCCTTTCCTGGGGCCCAGTTAGCTTTCTTAGAGGCCTATCTTACTCCTTGGTTCCGAGAGCTTGAGCTCCCCCCTATCTAGTCTGCCTTCTGAATCTCTCCAAATGAATCCTGGCTGAGGCTCCTAGCTTATATGCTCTACATTGAGTATCTATGTATCTATGTATCTATGTATCTATCTATGTATCTATGTATCTATGTATCTATCTATCTATGTATCTATCTATCTATCTATCTATCTAGATTTCTTACCTCCACACCAGATTTATGATGTTTCCTAGATTCATAATTTACTTCCTCTTTCTGGCCCAGGGATTTGGAATACACTTCTATCATGTCTGTTTATTCTGCCATTAATCCTTACTGAAATATTCTCCACCATGAAATTTTTAACAATCTTCTAATTAATTTCCCTCCTTTTTCTTCTCTTTCTCCTTTCCAGTCCATAATTGACTTATAGTCATCCAATTAGAAATCAACGAACATGTATTTATTAAATGGGTATTATTTACCACACTTTGTGCTAGGCACTAGAGATACAAAAATGAAAATAAGAAATCCCTGATTTCAAGGAGATTATGATCTATCTGGGAAGACAAAATACACATAATTGAATGTATATAAAATATAAAAAGAAATAAATGCAAGGCAAAAATGCTAAAGGAAAGGTACTAGAAGATAGAAGTGGATGGGGTAGATCAAAACTTCATGCAGAAAGTGGTATTTGAGCATAGTTTGAAGGAAGTAAAGGGTTTCTAGAAGATGGACATGATAATCAGAACTTGAACCAAGAGTTTCAACTTCCAAGAAGAGTTCTATTTTGTTCTTCATCATCTACCCTTCAATTTCTTGTTTCAGTAAGCACTCTAAATCATAGCTTTGGTTACTTTGTTTCTCTCTTTCAAAATCTTTAATAGCTCTTCACTGTCTGTAGCATATGTTCTTGCTTTCTCAGTTTGCCATTTGAGATTCTGTATAACCTGCTCCCTAGTTTTCCTTGTTGACTTTATGTCACACTATTTCCCATTATAGCAAGAAATGTCTAATTACTATCCTCCAAATTTCCTATTCTTATTACTTCTATGCAATACTTTTGCCAAAGCTTTTCTTATTTTATTCCTTCTCCCTGAAATGCCATCTTCCTTCTTTTCTGACTATCAAATGTGGAATATCCCTATAAAGTCCTTGTTAAACCATTTCTCCTAGATGACATTTCCTCTGATATCGATCTCTCTTCTTCTGAACTAACATAGCACTTATTTTCTGTGTCTTCATTCATCATTTACAAGTTTGGGATTATAAAACAACCCTTTTATAGGTAAGGCTAATTATTTTTAACCAAGAATTTAACCCATAATTTTGGCAGTTGCCAAGAAGTGAGTAAAGCTTACCTTCCTACCCCCATAACATAAACTACATGGTTAAAGACATTCTTACTTGAAAGAACATAAACATTCAACATTATTATATTATTCCTTCAGTGTCTTTGCAAATACAAAAATGAAATAAACTCTATTGAAAAAACCCACATAACAGGAAGAATATAGGTAATTAATTGATGTTTGCATGCTATAAAAAAGAAATTTCATTCTTTAGAACTTTTACATTCTTACAGTATCATTTTGAGAATAACAAATATCCAACTATGGGATAAATCTCATGAAGGTTAGATTTGTTGTTGTTTTAGTTACTTACAACTTTTTGTGCCCTATTTTGGGTTTTCTTAGCAAGGATAAAAAAGTAGTTTCCTTTTCAAGTTCATTTTACAGATGAGGAAACTGAGATAAATGGTCAAATGATTTGCTCAGGGTCATATAACAAGTTTCTTAAGCTAGGTTTCAACTCAGGAATATAAGTCTTCCAAACTCTAGGCCAGATACCCTATTTGCTATTCCACTTAAATATCTCAGAAAGTTGAATAAAAGAAAGAAAAAAAATTCTATAAATCAGAGAGTCACTAACTAAAGATTACAGATACATAGCACTGCGTTTTGGGAAAAAAAAGATTCAAAAATCAAGCTTAGGAGAGAGGTTCCTTTTAAAAAAAGGAACATATTCACTGGATAATGGAAAGAAATTGAGATGAGATTGTTTCAATTAAATCAAACATCTGGCACCTATTGCAGATTTTAAAATGATAACAGTATTTAATAGAGAAGAAAAATGTGACATTTAAAAATATATATGTTTATAAAATGGAAAAGACCTGTATAGTAGATTAGAAAAGATAGCACAATAGCTTTGTGCATACAAGAAATACATTTGAAATATAAAGATGCATATAGAACTAAAGTGAAAAAGCAGAATAAAATTTATTGTGTTGCATTTAATATGAAAAAACCTTAGAATTGTAGCCTCAAAACTTTAGATCGAGGAGAGAGGTTAGATCTTAATATATATTAGAGAACCTTAGAGTTGTAATTATGATAGTAAAAATATATTCCCTGAAGTGAGCAAAAACAATTAAATTGTTTGTCAGGACACCTTATATAGTGAAACAATATTAGTATTAAAAATAAATCAATTGGCATAACATTTAATTATTTAGAGCACAAGAAATTAAAGTGTCCCCAAACCCAAAGAGGCAAAAAATAATTCTAGGTGATTTTAATGTACTACTCCTTTTAGATCTTAACAAATACAACAGAAAGACAAAAAATTCAAGTAACATGATGTAAACTTTAGATTTACATAGTGTATGAAAAAACTACATTTGAACAGATTTATGAAAATTACTGAATGAAAAATTTAAAGATAATCATTTTAATGTATACTGATTTTTGGAGCCAATGAAATCTTTACGAAAGTTTAATAGGTGATATAGCCTAAAGAATTCATAAGTTATCACAAAATCGTAGAAATATTAAATTTGTTCTTTCATAGATCAAAGCACAATGAAAATTATTATCTTAGAAATAAGGGAGAAAAGATGAAAAGCAAGATGGAGATAAATGATATTATAAACAGTGGATCAAAGTGGATATAAAAAGTGGATAAAAGGACAAATGATAGATACAATAAATAATTACAGCACTGAGGAGGATATATTGAGACATCATGTTAAATATGTAATTGATGTAACTAAAGAAGCTATTAGAGAAAAACTTATATTTCAAACCTACTAATATTAGCAAAAGAGAAAAAGAAAAGCATAATTCTAAGACTTACAAATTAATAATTCTATAACAATACAGACCAGATATAAAAAAGTAGTAAACAAAGAGATTGATTCAAAAATGAGTTGGTGATTGACAAAAAATTACCTAACAAACCATTAAATAATTATCTAATTTAGTTGGAAAAAGAAAAAAAAAAGAGATTGCTTTTCCCTCACCAATGAGAAGCAAGAATTCACAACAAATAGAAAAGAAACAAAAGAAATTAATAGAAACTATTATATAACACATTATACCCCACCACAAGAAGTAGCCAAAATAGCCAATGGGTAGTATATAAATTAAATTAGATAAAGTATTCAAATTATAAATAAATAAATGAAGAAAGAGAGACTTTAAGAACCCATTCTTAGCAAAGGGTATTGAGCAGTTATGTGGGTAGGTTAAACATGGAGTGTTGAGTTCATAAAAGTTTTGGGATGAGGATAAGGCTGACAAGAGACTTGCAAGAGTCTATGTTAGGAATTCTCCCAGAGAATGACTTTATTCATGACTAAAATACATGGCTCCACAATCCTTGGAATATCAAAAGGTTCCTCCATCCTTAAAAAAAGGAAAAAGCTTTTCTACTAGCTTGGGAATATCAGTATCCCTTTTCTTTAATATATTCATGTATTCTGAGTCTATGCTTGTACTTGTTATGAAGCTACTTCTTTTTAGAGATCTCTTTTATGCATATCTTTAACTTTAGCTCCAGAATTGAGGGTTTATTCCAGGATCAAACTTCCACCTATTATACTTTTGATTTATATTGTAAGTACTGGTTGGTCTTGTCCTTGATCCTCTGGATTCTGCTTACTGGGATTAAGCCCTTTTGTATCTCTATAAAAATTTGTAGATAGTTTGGTTGGTATGGTATGAATAAATAAATTAATTTAGATAGAATTTTCATTTTTATTATATTAATTCTGCCTACCCATGAACAATAGATATTTTTCCAATTGTTTAGGTCTGACTTTATTGTTGTGAAGGGTGTTTTATAATTATGTTGATATATAATTTCTGTGTTTGTCTTGGCAGGTACAATCCCAAGTTTTTTAATATTGTTTACTATTATTTTAAATGGATTTTTTTCTAGCCCTTGCTGCTGGGCTTTGTTGGTAATTTATAGAAATGTAATGATTTATGTGGATTTATTTTATGTTTTGCAACTTTGCTAGAGTTGATTCAATTAGTATTTTACTTGATTCTCTAAATATGCCATCATATTATCTGCAAAAAGTGAGGGTTTTGTTTCCTCATTGCCTACTGTAATCATTTCAATTTCTTTTTCTTCTTTAATTGCTAAAATAGTGGTGATAATTGGAATCTTTGTTTCACTCCTGATCTTATTGGGAATGCTTCTAGCTTTTCCCCATTGCATATAACACTTGCTAATGATTTTAGATAGATGCTACCTATCATTTTAAGGAAATTATATTTATTTCTAGGTTCTCTAATTTTTTTAAATAGGAATGGGTGCTGTTGTTAAGGACTATGCCCAGGTGAAAGGGCAGGTCAATTCTCCAAGTGCCTTCATAGCTGTGAATCATAACACTTGAAGGAGTTGCGAAGCAGCTTTTACTAATGCAGATGTTCCTTGTGGATTGGGAATGAAATAAATCAGAGGCAAGAGGAAAGAGGAGAGAGGTCAAACAACGCAACTGCTTCTCAGTGAGAAGGTCAGAGAACGAGACTGCCTTTCAGTCTCCTTATATCATCATCATCCTCTCACATGAAGAGATCCATTCTATAGGTCTGAGTTAGACCTCCAGCAGCCACTGGCAGATGGCTCCCATATCACAATATGCTGAATTTTGTCAATAGCTTTTTTCTACAACTAATAAGATAATTTGTTAGTTTTGTTATTGATATAATCAATTATGTTGATAGTTTTTCTAATATTGAACCAGTCTTACATTCCTGATATAGATCCCTCCTGGTCATGATGTATTATTCTCATGATAAATTGCTGCAATCTCTTTACTAATAGTTTCTTTAATTTTTTGCATCAATATTCATTAAAAAAAATTGGTCCATAATTTTCCTTCTTTGCTTTGACTTTTCCATGGTTTTGTATCAATACCATATTTGTGTTATAAAAGGAATTTTGTATGACTCACTTATTTACCAATAGAAGTACTAGTATTAGTACTCATTCTGCTACTACTATTACTACTTTACTATAGTTTCTTATTGTATTTATCGATCATCACTAATTTTAATGTAAATTTCAGATTTTTCCAGAATAAAATGCAAATGTTAAGTAATCTGCCTTCTTTTCAGGCAGCCATCCTGGCTGAAATCAAGATCTCTACTATGAATATTCTTTTGATGTTGATCTATAGTTACCAATTATTCAATAGCAGAGATCTCAAGTATCAAAATTGTTGGTCACCCAAAAGACAAAAGAACAACAATTAACAAACAGTAATAGCCTGTATATTTATAGAATGGATAGAAATTATAAAGACCATATTTTACAAATGAGATGAAGTATAATAAATTGCCCAAAGTTACACAGAAATTAACTGTCATAGCCAAAACTAAACCAGATCTTATGACTTGAAATTATTGGAAACTATTGTATAATTTGTTATATCCACTCAAAATTTACAATTAAATGAATCAAATGGAATGAATCAAATAAATGGCAAAAATAGTCAATATGTAGAATAAGATCTAAATTAGACAACATATTCAAATTGTAAATAGACAAAGACTCTAAGCAATCCACTCTTAGAAAAGTAGATTGAGTAGGCATGTAGGTAGTTTAAACCTTAGTGTGCAGTTCATAAAAGTTTTGGGGTGAGGATAAGGCTAGCAGAAGATATTTAAGAGTCTGTCTTGGGAATTCTGCCAAGCAATGCCTTCATTTATAATCAGAATATGTGCTTCCCTAATTTTGGGAATAACAAAGCATATATATGATGGTAATGTCCTTATTGAGGATATTACAAATACATTAAAATATTGAAAGATGAGTTTTTCAGAATTTCCTATCAAAACTTCTGCTACTTGGGGGCAGCTAGGTGGAGCAGTGGATAGAGCATCAGCCTTGAATTCAGGAGGACCCCAGTTCAAATCTGGTCTCAGACACTTAACACTTCCTAGCTGTGTGACGTTGGGCAAGTTACTTAGCCCCAGCCTCAGGGAAAAAAAAAAAACCAACTTCTGCTACCATCAGGACCATATTAATTTTCTTATTGGAATGCTGATAGATGAAATAAAAAAGTCAATCATTAATATAAGATACAGATATTTGAAAGTTAGCAAACAAATCTATAGTAGGGTTATAGCTTTTTTCCCTAATATATAATAGAGAATATTGAGTGATAGAAATGGATAGTGACCTTTTAAATCAAGAGATCATCTAGTTCAGATCTAGGAAACAATGGAAACTGCTTATTTCATGTCATGGAGGATTGTGTAAATTTTATATGATATGAAGCAACTCCTCCAAAGAAGTTAAGGCCCAATAGACCATAAAGACTAGATCATTTATTTGGAAAAGCAGACAATCTACCTCAGTGGTTTTTCCAGTGACTAGGTGATGAATTTCCAATTCAATGTAACATATAAATATGACTTTAAGGTCCATATTCTTTATAAATAACAGTCAGCATTTCAATAACTCAGAGAGAATAAAATACCTCTTCTACTAGGAAAAAACATCTGGCAATACTCATTTTTAAGGAAATCAGAGTCCAAAACATTTTTCTCTGCTGTCACCTTTAATTTAATTAACAACTCCATTGGGAAAAAAAAACAGTGACAAGGCAGTTTCTTAGAATCTTATGAGATTCATCATAACTTGCTGTAAGTATAGTTAACCAATACATACATAGAAATAACCTGTGATGAGGCAGAAGTATGTGGCTATAGAGTTTAATGTTTTGTTTTCAGAAAGACTCTTGTTGACAAAATGGAAAGAAACATAAATATCCTATCCTATAAATAACTGGCTTGTCCATTTGCTTTAAGGACCAATCTCAATTTTTATTTTGATAACCAGACAAGAGATACTCCTGCAGCTGTTCTGCCTTTGCTTTTATGCAAACCAGGCCAAAATTATGCCATCACAAATTGAACATCTTCTTTTGTGCAGGCGTTAACAGATAGCTTGATGACCCTTCAATCATTCACTGAATCAATATAATGTGAGACTGAGTATGTTTGTGTCTGCTAATAATGTATTCATGCATGTAGCAAAGCCATTATACAAAGCATGCCAAGATACAAGATACCTCCCCCCCCACCCCTATTGGCAGCTCTTAAAACACATTAACACTTCAAATGCTCTCAGTTCTAACAATGTAAGTCCGCTTAATAAGCTTTGGTTTTATATTTGGGATGAAGAAGCTCTGAAAGGACTGCGACATGATCCATATTGTACAGTATGAATAGCATGAGATGGTGTCACATAAATGACAGAGAAAAGCAACAACAAAAACAAAAAAAAAATCACAAAGGACCCTTGTTGGAAAGGATACACCTCATTTTAAAGAGGAAATGAAATATCTCAAAGTCTGCTTTATGCTTCCCACAAAGAAAGTAGTTAAATGTTCTGTCCTTTTTCTTAAGGAATAGGTAGAAATTACTTCTGAGTTGAGCTTCTCTTTCTGAGATATCTATGTGGAGAGATCATTTTGCATTTCATTAAAAATCTTGGAAAAATTCCACTAGCAATCACAAGGCTGGAAGCAATGCTGTAAGACATTACATTTTAAAATCGACAAATTCCTTCTTGGTTCCAGTGATAGTCTAAGTTTTTGTTTTGTCCTCCCCCAAAGCTAGTCTTGACAGGGAAATTAAATCTATCATTGATCATGGTGAGCAATTGGTTCAATAATCAAAATCAAAATCAGTCAAAGATTGGTTTTGGCAGTCACAAGATAGAGCTGCTTATAGTAGAAAGATCAAGAAACAGCTTATGATGGAGAACATTTGCTCAGCTTTCTTGACTAGGAGATAATGTTCTGACTCTTTTTACAAACATTTCTATAATGAAGAACTCAGCAATTTATCTTGGAAATTAAATGAATTAATTCACCCATAATAACTGCACAAAGAGAAAGGAAAAAAAATATATATGAGTATGTGTATAAATATACATGTATAGGTATATATATATATATATGTATATATATATATATATATATATATGTGTGTGTGTGTGTGTGTGTGTGTGTGTACTTATACATATATGTATCTGTGTTTATATATTGAAAAAGAAGAGAGAGAAAGAGGAAGGGAAGGGAGGAAGAAAAAGCAGTTAAAATTATTGATGAATAGCCCTTAAATAAAGCCACAATCTTATATTTTAAAAGTATATACAGGGTACACAAATGTTCCAGAAAATCAACAAGAAAACTAGTTCATTTAGGAAGAAAGAATATAATGGTTGGTAGCAATAAGCATATCAAGTGTTGGGCAATTAAAAAATATCTAGACTTGATGTGAGGAAGAATTTACATTCAAATCCAAGCTCTGAGTAACCCCAGACAATATATTTTATTTTGCTGAAGTGGTTTCCACATTTATAAAATTGATATAGTATTTGTATTGTAAAGTGACCTATATTTCTGATTTGTAATGAGGAATGTTTGATAATCCTTGTAGTTGGTCAGATATTTCAGTTATTTTTGATTCTTTGTGACCCCATTGGAATTTTCTTGGTAGAGATACTAGAATAACTTGCCATTTACTTCTTCAGCTCATTTCATTGATGAGGAAGCCAAGGCAAACAGGGTTAAGTGACTTGCCCAGGGTCACATGGCTGGTAAGGATCTGATGTTGATATTTGATGTTGATGTTGGCTGATGTTGAATTTGCACTCAGATTTTTCTGTCTCCAGGCCTGGTGATTTGTTTCCTGGGCCACCTTAAAGATACTTAAAACACTATGTTAGTTACTTATACCACTAATATTCCTGGCATTTTGAAAAACTTGAATATCTTTTGATCAATACACTGAAACTTTTAAAGATTTAGTTACTTCATTTATAATATAAGGGTATTAATAACCATCTAGCTATTTCCTAAGATATCATAAGGATCAAATAAGACACTGCATATACTGATGATTTGAAATGTACAAAATACTATCTTAAGTGTGAAATTTTATAATAATAATTGCTATTTATATGATACTATGAAATTTTCAGAAGATTTTTATAAATTAATAAGTATATATTTATTCAACATCTTATATATGATAGACATTATAAAATATGATATTATAAAAAGATTAATACAAAGCAATTTTTTCTCTCATAGAGCTTGCTTTTAATTGGAAGCACAATATATCCCTATAAAAGTAAATTTAAAATATGGTAAAAAGAAATAGAAAATAATATAGGGTGTTGGGAAACAGGCTTATGCTAAACCTGATGAGGTTAATATGATAAATATTATTATCCCTTTGTTGTACATGGAGAGCCTGAGATCCAAAAAGATTACTTAAATTGACTACAGTCACAGCCTAAGTGCCAGAGGCAGAATTTATACACATGTCTTTATTACATTTAACATGTTTAACATGTAGTCTATGCATCATGCTGCATCTTGCCTAATAGTCCTAGATGTTCCTTTTTTGTTGGAGAAAAAAATAGTAACTGTGTGACCCAGGATTCTTATAAGCACTGATCTTGCCTCTAATCTCACTCAGCATAGCCTTCCCAACAGGCTTATTTTGCTTGTTCTATTCTGATCACCAACTTCATTCTTCCCTCCCACTTGCCTGGCATAATTCTTTCTTGACCATCTAAACATTAGTCTGGGAACATCTTGAGAACACTGACTTGTCTTTTGCCCCTCTTTCCATCTTGAGGGCTTAGCAATGCCTGGTACACAATACGACCTTAAATATTTATTAGTTTGCTGATGTTAAAGCAAATTTGGCTTTCATTTTATTTCCCATTTGTCTGGACTATCCATTGCTTTCTTTTCCCTCTATTTTTTGGTTATATGTTCTTCTAATCCATTAATCTGCTGTCCTTCAAACTAATTGTTCCCTTTCTTGAACATGGCCTTTGAGGCAAGTATTTTCTACTTGTTTAATTTTAGCTCTCAGATATAAACTGAGCAAAAGAAGTCATTGAGAAAAAAAGAGAGGGAGAGGAGCCTAAGGGTTTGGGCTTCTAGTGTCCTCTGATATTTAGGGTTTTTTTTGGCAGAAGAAATGGTATTATGTTTTCTTGGAAGACCACATAGGAGCATCTTGTTGGAAGAGACTGAAAGAATTTGTGAGGGCCTTCTTGAGCAAAGAATAAAGAATCAATTAGAGTATGCCTAATTTTCTGTTGGTAATATGAATATTTTATGGTTGTGAAATCTAGAAAGTCTTCCTAAATCCTCCATATACAAAAGATTCATTTTTCTGTTGGTAGGACCTCTATTTATTCGACAGACACAAGATTGAAAGAAACTTGAAAGTTCTTTAGTCCAAGCTAATGCCCAACTCAGGAATATCTTTAAAACAGTCCTTTTGGGTTGCCTATCCAGAGTCTGCTCGAGTGTTTTCAAGGGTGTGAAATTCATTATTTTTCTTTTTATAAAAATTCAAAAAATATGGAATACTGCATGATTTTGACTACACAAGATCATTCGTTGTCGCATTTCAATTTTAGTATATCTGTTGACAAAGCCATTAAGAAACTCACTATTTTTTCAATGTCAAAATTCACTTCTAGTATATCTGTTAGAAAATACTTCCTTAAATGGAGACACAAGTAACCATAACTTTCCTATAATTTCTATCCATTGGTCCTAGTCCTGCCCTTTAAAGCTACCCAAAATCTGTGGAACCATTCTTTTATACAATAGCCCTCAAATAGCTTGAAGTTAGATATTAAATTATTAAAACAAAGCGTGCCATAATCCACGAACCACATGCTTGCCAAAGATAGGAACCATATTAATTCAAGAATAACCAGTACTGGTTCCATTTTGAAGAGTGATTCTCCATAGCTGCTGTTATCTTCCAGAAACTTCTGTTTCAGTCTGACACTGTGCTGTTGGTATCAAACCTTATAAAATTTCAATACCCCATGAATGAGAAAAACAATTTCTCAAAAGAGTTCAGCCTATCCACAGAAGGAAAAATCAAGGGTGTAAAAAATGCCTATTGTCAAGATTGTGATAGCTGAACAACTTATGGAATTCATCCATTTTATATATATATATATTATATATGCATATACATTCATATTTATGTGAATATATTCTTGTGTATCTATGTATCTATCTTTGTATCTATTTATCTCTTTATCAGAAAGACATTACAAAAGGACAGTCAGGTGGGTCTGGAATCAAGTAAGAGAAGAGTAGATTAGATTGTTTTATATGAGCTGCAAAGTTATCTTAATGACTCCAAGCTATTTTCTCTAAAATGCACATTTAATATTTAAATATCTATATTATTTTGGTGGTTTTGTATAGTTATAAGATATACTGAATCCTGAAGTTTCTAAAATTACTGAATACTTCAAGTTTCTAAAAAGTGAAATAAAGGATTACCTGAGAGACACTGGAACATCTGGGCAAGGATGGGCAAGAACAGTCCAAAGAATAATATATAAACTTTCACAATAGTGATATAAAAGATGTAATTTGGCAAATTAATGCATGCTCAGAAAAAATGAATTGGTCACTGGTGAGACTATGTTTCAGGTAGTTCATCTGCTTCATGAGTCAGAAGAACTAAAAAAAAAATATTATTTTGCTTAGATCTTTTGATGAACTCATTAGAAGATGTGAATGAGAGTTACATAAGATAGGCAGAAATTAATAGACCTTCATAGGTTGTGATAATATAATGATGTGTTGTTTGCCAATTATACACACAATATTTTTTTTTCTTTTTTTAAATTAAAACTTTTTATTTTTCAGAACATAATGCATGGGTAATTCTTCAACATTAGCCCTTGCAAAATCCTATTTCCAATTCCCCCTTCTACCATGCCCCCCAGATATCAAGTAGTCCAATATATGTTGGTAGAACATGGTAGAAATATATGTTAAATCCAATATATGCATACATATTTATACAATTATGTGCTGCATAAGAAAAAAAGAGAAGCAAAATAAAATGCAAGCAAACAACCACAAAAAAGAGTAAAAATGCTATGTTGGGAACCACACTCAATTCCCACAATCCTCTCCCTGGATATAGATGGCTCTCTTCATCACTGAACAATTGAACTGGTCTGAATCATTTCATTGTTGAAGAGAGCCACATCCATCAGAATTGAGCATCATACAATCTGGTTGTTGCCGATACACACGCAATCTTATTTGACCCTCATAACAAACATCTGATGCAATCTGCATTATTAGAGGGAATATCCACATTGATAGCATCATGAAGATAGTGGTACATTGTAGTTTCATCTTACACATAGATATTTTATTTTCAGAGTTGAAGATTCTTATTTATCATAAAGATTTTGATACACCTTGACCTTTTCTTTGTTCTAATCTTGATTGCTTCTACTTTGGTAATATTTTTAAACATGGTAAACAGAAACGAATACAATAGTGAAAACATTGTCTGATCAAGTCAGAGTACAGAAAGATTATTTCAAGTATTTCTAGTAGCCATATCATGCTGTTGGCTTATATTAAACTAGAATCAAATTAAAAATACTCAGTCATTTTCATGTGTTACCTTGGTGAATTTATGGGAATATATGGATAAGAAGATCAAAACAGAATGGGCATAGCACCAGCCCTGAAGTCAAGAGAACCTGAGTTCATATCTAGTCTCAGACACTTAACACTTCCTAGATGTGTGAACTTGGGCAAGTCACTTAACCCCAGTTGCCTCAGAAAAAAGCAAAGCAAAACAAACAAACAAACAAAAACAGAATGGGCATGCATGGATTGATTGTTATTTGACAGAACAATAATGCTGAGATCAAGGATGAGAAGTATAATGCAGATAAATTTTGGGAAAATTCTTTTACATGACAGGCTGGCTCCTGGAGTTAGAAGATGGATCTGAATCCTAGTTCTGTCATTTAATCAGTGTGACTTTGGATAAGTATTTTTGAATTTCATTTTTTTTTGTTAATCTGCAAAGTAGGGACAATAATATTTATATTTCATTGCTTATAGAAAAATTGTCAGGAAATTACATTATAAATACTAAAGTTACATATATGTGTTTTGTTAATAGTAAATACTACCTGAATAGTTAATGTTGTGAACCCATCATTAAGATTCTATATTTATACCCATAAAACTTCATCTTATTAATTTTAACTCATTATCATAGTCCATAGTATGCTTTAATTCTATTATTTAAAATATTAAGTACTGGTTTCCTCCTTATGTCAAAAAGACAGCATCACATCACAAAAAGCCTAGAAAACTAAACTTTCAGCCAGGATGAATTAGGTTGAACTTCTTTACCCCTGAGTTCTCTATTCACTAGTGTGAAACCCAGATAGATACAAGATCACTAAATGGTATATTAAGATCCTTGTGTGCTACATATTTATTTAGAAAAAAAAATATTAACATTATCTATATTCTATTGTATCTATTTTGTTAAACATTAACAATTACATGTTAATCTAGTTGAGAAGCACTAGGGAGTATTGTAGGTCTCATAAGGCCTACTTAATGAGGGTTTGACACCTCTGCTCTGTGCTATTCAAAATTTCAAAATTATATCTGTAGTGTGCTTATATTCTCTTACCATCAATCCCAAAGTTTCTTAAATTATGGATCCAGCCCTATATAGTGTTCTGTAACTGAATGGGGGGTGAGTTGCAAAAAATTTAACAACAGTAAAGGATATCAAGTATTCTACCAAGATTATGTAAAATTAAATAAGCACATCTATCACATTAGAATGAAAATTTGCTTTCATTTTAAATAAATGGTAAAATTATATGTATGCCAAAGAAGTATTTTAAAATACATTTCTTTGTGATTTATTATTAGTGTTTATATGCCTACATACCCAGGGTCATGTAAAAGGTTCTCAGGAAGAAAGGAGTTGTGAATCGAAAAAAGTTTAAGAAGTTTTGACCCATTCTATATTCTAATGTCTCTTTGATATTTATTTATTTATTTATTTTTACCATTTCTAGTTTAAAAATTTTCCATCTTAGTGAAAAAGACCAAAGTAAGATTTGCTATTTTTTTTTTATCAACAACCATATTTAAAAAATAAGATCCAAATCAATTACAAGAAAAATGCAATTTAAAGCAACTCTGATATTCTACCTCAACCCATCAGATTATTTAAGGTGACAAAAGAACAAAATAACAACAATTGAAAGAGTTATGGGAGTGCAAAGATACTAATGTATAGTTGGTGTAACTGTCAATTGATTCAATAATTCTGGATACCTATTTGATGCTGTATCCTATAATTATATCCCTTGATTATCCCTGTTCTTTTTTTCTCACCAACTGTCATTCATTATTCTTCTATACTTAGATTGTTAGTTTTCCATAGAAGCATATACTGACCATATTCAGTGCGGTCTTTTCTACTCTTTTTGATAATATTTGTACTTTTCATTGCCTCTGTCTAGTCATGAGTCATGATCATATCCTGTCATGAATTGTATCCTGTTTTAGTTTTAGTAATACTTAAATTAATTCTTTGTTTAAGAAGACAAAACTTGTTTGTGCTGAAATCTCAAGTTTTCTCCTTTTGAATAAGGTAAATCTATCCAAAAGTATTGTCTTGTCATGGCTTCCCTGTCACCAAATCTTTATGGCAATTCTGAAGTCTAATTTATCTTCTTGCGTTTGAACCTTGAGTATCTTTTGTTTTCTGAACTTTGGGCATTTTTGTATATAGATACTTAGCATCATGTATTTTATTCTAGTTTTCAGTTGGATATTGAGCCTATGGATTTATCTATGTCACAGTGATTCTTCATTTTGGGGGAGATAGTCCTTAGATGATATAATATAAGGAGGGATATCACTTCCTTCCTCCAACCATATTAATTGATTACAATTGTAAAGCATGATGAAAATATACTCTTATTAACATTTGTTGTATTTTGTCTCTGTCCACTTTTATTGTCTGTCAACTCATTGTCCACTCTTATTGTCTGTTGACTCTTATTGTAGGCTATGGTACAGAATTCCAAATCTCTTTCTTAGACATCACATTTTTACTCAATAATTCACTTTTCAATTTTTTTGTTTTATTCTGCATCCCTTTTCTGAAATGAACAACAATGAAGAAAAAACAGTTACCTTTATAGTCTTTAGTTTCTTTCACAGTATTTCATAATTATTGGTAATATTTTGAGACACTTTATGAAAGTGTCATTTTTTTTAAAATTACCAAAAATAAGTAGTTATCATCTATATGTTTTGTGAGGTTCTCTATATCTAGTTGAACTATATCTTCTGTCATGAAGATGTGAAATAAGATTTGGCCTCAGATACTAGCTGTGTAAATCTGGTCAAATCACTTAATCTATATCTGATTTAGTTTCATCTGTAAAATGGGAATAATATTAGCACCTTATTCTCAGAATTGTTGCAAGGATAAAATGAGATAATATCTGTGAAGTACTTTGTAAACCTTAAAAGTGGGGCAGCTAGATGGTGCAATGGATAGCGTGCCAGTCCTGAAGTCAAATGTGACCTCAGACACTTAATATTTCCTAGCCGTGTGACCCTGGACAAGTCACTTAATCCCAATTGCCTCAGGGGAAAATACTACATAAATACTAGCTCTTGTGTTAGTTGGATGACTCTGATATTGATGATGGCTTAGCTATATGAACTAGGATGACAGTAGATATCTCTACCCCTGAGTAAAGAATCAAAAACCACTCTTATTTTTCTTCTTCTGGCTTCAAATAGATGACCTCTCACATATTTTATTCTGTATCAGTCTTTGTATAAAAGCATCCAGCTTCTCTTCTACAATAACTGAGAATCTATTTTTAAGTATTTACATCTTAATCCTAAGGACTTGGTTAAAATGTATACAACCACTTATTTCCACTTGATAAATTGAAAAGCTCTCTTGCATTATTTTCTTTTGTCTCTAATACTCAAAAGTGACATCTATGCCCACTTTCTCTTTAGCCTTGTATGAATTTTCTGTTTTACCAATTGGTTCTATCCTCAATCTGTTCTATGAGTTTTCTCTCAAGAATCTTTTAGCCTCATGGCTCATCATGACTGAGTAGAACTGGCATAAAATCAGGTTCTTTCTCTTTTCTTTATCCTACCATTCCCAGGATGTGTTGCTTAAAGCAAGTATCTTAATCTCTCTTTGCATCAGTTTCCATGTCTGTAAAGTAGAAATTGACTTTCTATCTATTACACAGTATTGCAGTAGGTAGAAGTAAGACATTAGTCCCTCAAAAATATTAGACATTTAGAAAATGTTGTGATAAATATATGAAGGTCAACCAAGATTTGGAATAGACTTTTAGAGATACACCACTGCCTTTAGGAGCTGCATATTTCTTGCTATGCAGGTTTCCAGACTTAATCATGAACAGATATATTCACCCAAACCAACTCTGAACAGTACAGAATATTAAAGTACACAAATCTTTTAGTTCCAGAAGTGCAGTGATGGTAAAGAGGAGTTATGAATGAGAGAGAATATTAGGAAAAAAATTCAAGTTTAATGATTTCCATGAAAAATTATTAAGATGTAGAAAAGGATATGTATGTGAGAGGACCATAAAAACCAGAATGAAAGATTTCCATGAAAAGTTGTTATGAGAGGAAAATAAATAAACATTACTCTAGCAAAACATGGCACTGGGAACCCACTTACTTTCTTTTGATTGTCACATACTTAGTTTGATTCAGCCAAAGTCCCAAATAATTTAGGAAAAGATGCTAGATAATGTGACCCCACAGGATGATATCTTTAATGATTAGAACCAAACAGTGTTGGGGATGAAAGGGACTAAGAGACAAATTGGCTGAAGTCATTTTTATATATAAGGAAAATGGGCTTTAGGGAGACATAAGGAGTCAGAAACAGAAGCAAAATATGAACTCATCTCTTGACTCCTTGTTCAGTATTTCCACATATTCTTTGCTTCTCTATATGGACCAAATTTAGGTATAGTGCCATTGTACAAAAAAGGAGCATTAACTAAGACATTACCAAGTGTGGCATATGAGTATTAATTGCTCAGTTAGGGATAGGTGAGAGGAAATGAATGCATCGTCTGAAATGTACTCCAAATTTGAAGAAAGTGGATTTCAAAAGGTTCAGAGAAAAAAATAGATGGGATCCCAAGGAATAAAATACTTCAGAAAAAGTGATCCCAGGAGGGCTGGAAGATGCTCAAGAATGAAATTCTGAAGAGACAAAGGGATATAATTTCAATGAGAAATAAAAATGGCATTTAGCTAAAGAGATCATATGTGTTTATGTATGTGTGTATGTGTATATACATGTATGTGGATATATCTGTATATTTTAGTTTGTCAAACATAAAATCAAGGTCAAATGACAGAGGATGATTAATAATGTGATAGTTGTATTAAAATAATATTATGAATACTAAATATCACCTGTCAAATGATACTAAAAAAATCATAAAAGGGATTTTAAAGCTATAATGGGAAAAAAAGAGGACCAAAAATAATATGAACTTTAGTTTGGGATGGATGGGTTGATAACTGATAACAAAAGGAAGATAATAACACTGGTATTTTTTTTAGCTACAAAGATCAAGTTTTATACTGAAAATGACAGAACACAACTCATTAATAAATAATTGATACCCCACATAAACTGAGAAAATATTTGGGGAAAAAAACTAGCTGTTTTTAATGAAGCAAAGTCCCCTGGTCCTGATGAAGGAAGAGAAAAAGAAACATTTATTAAACACCTACTATGTGTCAGATTCTATGCTAAGCACTTTCTTAGCTTATTAGCTTATTGTCTTTATGCCAGTTCTAGTCAGTCATGATGAGCCATGAGGCTAAAAGATTCTTGAAAGAAAACTCATAGAATAGATTGAGGATAGAGAAAATTGGTAAAACAAAAAATTCCTGCAAGGCTAAAGAGAAAGTGGGCATAGCTGTCACTATTGAGTATTAGAGATTATTAGCTTATTGACAAATATTATTTTATTTGATCCTCATAACTCAGAAGTAAACCTTACATTGTCCCCATTTTAAAAATGAAGAAACTTAGGACAGACAGATATTAAATAACTTGCTCAGGTTAGAAAATGTGTGAAGCTTAATTTGAACTGAAGTTTTCCTGACTTCAGGACCAGTATACCCCTGATGAACAATATTCCCAGATACTGAAAGACTTGGCAGTTGTAATGATTAAACCACTGTAACTGATATTGAAAGATTGTTTAAAACACAAAAATGTAAAATTAGAGAAGAGCAAATGTCCCTATTTTTGAAAATGGGAATAGATCTGAAACTTATAGTCTATTAAGTTTGATTTAAGTCTTAGAAAAATTCTAAAATGGATCATTAAAATACTATTAGTGACCATCTAAAAGGGGAAGCAGTGTTTTGAATGTGCTAGTAGGACTTTATATAGGTCATGCCAGACAAATTCATTTCCTATTTTGACACAGTTTTGTTGGATTTAGTCATTTTTCAATCATGTCTGACTCTTTCTGATCCCATTTGGGGTTTTCTTGACAAAGGAGCAGTTTGCCATCTCCTTCTTTGGTTCATTTTAAAGACTAAAAAGTACCTAAGGCTAGATCTTACAAAGATGAATCTTCCTGATTCCAGGAATGTCACCTACCCTAAGCCACCTAGATGTCACTTCCTTCAGTGAGGGAAATCTTGTGAACATAGGATATCTAGATTTTCCAAGAATTTTTAATAAAGCATTTCATGTTATTTTAAGTGGATTGGAGAGATTTAGGTCTCATGATAAAATATTGATATAGATTTAAAACTTGTCAGATGACAGGACTCACAGAGTAATTGTTAATTGTCCAACTTCAACATGGTAGGGGGGGTCTCCAGTGAGGTACTAAAGGGATCTGTGCTTTATATTTTTAATCAATTATTTTAAAATACTGGTATGCTCATCACATTTATAAATGACACAATACTAGGAGGGATGCTTAATAAACTGAATAATAGGGTTAAGATTCGCCAAATTATGACAGGCTAGAGCATTGGGCTGAATTTAATAAGATGGGATTATATATATATATATATATATATATATATATATATATATATATACACACACACATATATATATATATATATGTAATCTTTTTGAACACAATCTCCACAAAAAAGAAACCTCCAAAGTATTATATTAGGGAGGCATTGGTAGAATTGAATTGTTCTGAGAAAAGGTTAATGGACTGCAAGCTCATTGTGAGTCAGCAGTGTGATGTGTCAGCTGAAAAAGCTAATATGATCGTGGGCTGCATTAGGAGAAGCATAGCTTCAAGGAATAGGGATGTAATAGCCTCCACTGTAATCTGTTCTCATCAGACTTCATTTTAATGACAGTTTTTAGCTCTTAGAACTCTTGTTGAAGAACTGTACAACATACAGAGGAAGGCAATCAAGATTGTGGAGAGCTTTGAGTCCATATCACATGATGATTAGCCAAATGAACTAGGAATGTTGAAAAAAGATAAATATTGGTGGAGAATGGAATGGGAGACATGATAACTGTTTATCATTTGGCTATTTGAAGGGGTGTTGTGAAGAGATAGGATTAAACATGTTCTATTTGGTTTCAGAAGATAGAACCAGGGACAATAGATAAAAGTTACAGAGAGGCAAATTGAGGTTTGAAGTCAGCAAAAACTTCATGACAATTAAACCTGCCTAAAAATGGAATAGGTTTTCTGGGGCCTTTAAGTAAAGATTGGGCTATTATGTCAGAGATCTATATCTGAAGTATTATTTTCATGTGTGGTTTGAATCATAAGTCCATTGAAATCCCTTCCAACACTCCAGTTCTGTGATTCTTATCTTCATTTGCCTATAGGACATCTCTACTTGAGTATCTCACCAATACCCAAGCCCTACAAATTGAGAGGTAGCACAGTACTCTGAAAAGAGGGAGAGCCAGAGAGCTAAAGAATATAGGTTTCAATGCTGCTTGAAACTTTTATGACTGCAGGCAAGTCATCTAATTTTTAAAAGTTTCTTGGCTATTTTTCTTAAATTCTTAAATTTTCTTGGTACTAAATGAGAGATTGGATTAAATGGTCTCTATACCTATGTTGCTGTGTATAAAACTTTTTTTTTATTTCACTCTAAACTTGGTGATTTCTTTATCATCTCAACTGTTTTATCTGTTATAGCTAATCATTTACTATGTCTTTCCAATTCTGCTTCCACCTCTCAATCATCATTTTTCACATTGCCACCACATGATCATAGTTCCCTGTTCCATATCCTTCTCCTGCTTTCCACCATGATAACTAGTTAATGTTGCCATTTCATTCTTTTTTTTTCTCAGTCTCTTTAGTAGCTTTCTACTGCTTACCAAATTAGGTAAATCTTTAGCCCAACATTCAAGACTCTCCACAATCTGATGTAATCCTACTATTTCATTTTATCTTATTATTCTCCATCTTCTGTATATTCTGGTCAAACTGGACTGCTTTCCATTCCCTTTACACTTTTCTTCTTCTTCCAAGTATCCATATACTTATTTATAGACAATTTTCTTTTATCAGGAAAGCTTTTCTTATAAAATCATAGAAATTCAGAGTTGAAAGTTAGTTTAGTGCCAAGTCTTGTCTAACATGTAAATCAAAAAATAAAGGATTCTTATTTTGGCACTTCCCAAATTGTCATCCATCCTTTACTAGAGTGAAAAGGGAACCCACTAACTATAGAGACAACTCATTCCATTTGATACTCTAATTATAAGAATTTCTCCCTCCTTCCTCTTATCCCAAGTCCAGCATAAATCTGCTTCATGATGACTTCTGTCTATTTTCCTAATCTTACTCTTTAGGCCCAAAAAGAACAAGTCTAGTCTTTTGTCCATAAAATAGCCTCTCAAGTACTTGAAGCCAGCTATCATGTCCTCCCTCCTATAATCTTCTCTTCTCTAGGCTAAATACCCTCAGTTCCTTTCATTTATCCTTAAATGATTATCACCATAGACACTTTTCTTCAACTATCCTCCATCTTAAAATTTTTCTTTTCAGAAATGAGATATTCAGAACTAAATTAAAATGGTGCTCAAATGTCTTATGACCAGAGCATAATATAATAGGACCACTACTTCCTTATCCCTGGAAATTATAGCTTTCTTTGCAGCTTAAGACTGCATACATTTACTCCTTTCCTACAACTTTTAAATTCTGTTTCATCTTTTAAAAACTAATTTTATTGCCACTTCCCACAGGATGCCAATTTTGATCTCTCTAGTCCGTAATTATATTTTCTCCTTCCCTCCAAACTTTTGTAGTACAGTGCTTTGAGTTTTCCATTTTGAAGCTTCTATTTTATTGGGTATTTGCTATAGCTTCTGAGTAGATTCCTTGAAGACAAAGACTTTGTTTTATTTAAGTTTTGAATTTCATTTTACACTTAACGGTGTTCTGCTCAAAGTGCTATTCATTATTTGTTTAATTGAAAAGTATTTTTGAATATATGTCACGTGCAAAGTATTCAGGAGGTATTAGATATAGCCACTTCCCTGAAGCAACTAATCATTTAGTTATTCAGATAGTCATCATTATCATAATGGCTAGCATTTATATTATGTGTACTATATGCCAGGCACTGCACTAAGTGTTTTATAGTTATTTTATTTGATCCTCACAATAACACTGGAAGGTAGTTGACACTGGAAGCTACTTAAACAGAAGAGTGGTACTACAAGTGAATGAAGTTGAGAGCAATAAAATTTGAGATTTGCAAGGGATTTCAGTGAAGATTATCCACATTTTACAAGTGAGAAAACTGAGGTAGATGGCAGTAATTACTTGGCCACAGAGTAAGTGCCTCAATCTGAACTTAGGTTTTCCTTATTCCAGGTTAAATTCTGTGCCCATTGCATCACTTATCATTCTAGATACAAGCAAGACATTTGTACATATAAAGTATATATAAGGCATATACCTAGAAATATAAAACTACATATGTCAAGTGTAAAACAAATGCTTCAGCAAAAAAGTGATGTAGGAATTCCAAGGAGAGGGGACTCATGAATTACAACTCAGAGTTTGGGACCACTTTATACAGCAGCCTAGACTTCATTTCCTTGAAAAGCTTAGCACAGAGATAACTGCAGAGGAAGAGATGTGAGAACATTTCAGACTTGGGTAAAATTGGAGGAGAAAAGAATTGGTGAGAGACAGTGAACATATCTGGAATGTCGCACTTCCTTTCCCCTCATTTGAATTTCTTTCAGTTTAAATCACTTGCATTTATTGACTTAAAATAATATTCTTTGAGTGAAAGGAGAAATGTGTAACTTACACAGAGTAATTTGGAGTTCAGAAACATAGGTCACCCCTATAAAGTAGGCATGTTAGATAGTAGAGAAACAAAGAATAAAAAACCTTTCCAAAAAAACTCAGTCCCTGCAATCAAGGAGGGACTGTCAATTAAATAGTTATTTTTAGCATATTATTTTTGCTATTTCTTTTGGTTTCTTCTTTCTTGTGGTTTTTCCTTTTTGTTTTGAGTTTTTTCCTTTCACAACATGACTAATAAAGAAATATGTTTAAAATGGTTACACATATATAACCTATATCAGATTGCCTGCTATCTTGGGGAGAGGGGAGGGAAGACAAGAAGAAAAATCTAGAATTCAAAATCTTATAAAAATGAATGTTGAAATTATCTTTACATGTAATTGGGAAAATACTATTATGTGGGGAGAAAAGATTAAATAACAACAAAAAATTAAAGTTAACAAAAATACTTATTTTAAAATTATCTTTTGAATATAGGATACTGGGTTAGGCATTGGAGGAGAAACAATGAAAAGTTTAGATAAGGCACGGTCTGTTATCACGGAGTTTATAGCTTAATGGAATAAGTGTTTATAACAATATGCAAATGATAATTTAATTTGTATTTACTACATATTCAAAATATATATTTATTAATTTTTCTATATAAATATAGTATATGTAAATTTTAATAAAATTGCATGATTTAAAGGCTGCAACTTTTCTCTATAGCTTACTTTACTAAGTCACTTAAACTTTGACTTGTCCAAATGTTAAAATGGGAATGTTAAAGGTTATTACCACTGATCTACCTATAGATTGAAGAGATTTTGTCATAATTCATTACAGAATAATTAATAGGAATTTATGAAAAGTCATATTTAAAATGTTTTGGGAATATTATCTTTTTTTAGGATGTATTCCTTTTACTAGTAAGTTGAAAATTAAATTTGGCAATCATTATCATCCATATTTGTTTTCTGATGTTTCTTTAATTTCAAGAATCATATCATTGAATTTATCAAGAACTTTAAACCCTCAGGAAGCAAAGTGATAAACAAGTTTCACACACACACACACACACACACACACACACACACACACACACACACAGAGCCCCCCCACATGTAAATCATAAATAAGAGACAAGAAAAAATGACCTAGGTTAGAAAGACATTTTGGGAAAAGCAAAATCATTTCCTTAAGTTTATTCATCATCGTTTGGGGAGATAGAAAGTTAAAAAAAAGTTGGGAGCATGAATTTGTAATATCTATCTTTTTCTTTGGTTTTGTACCATGCTGTTTTTAATAGAAATAAATTAAACTAGAAATTTTTAAAAAAAACTATGAAAACACGGGTAAATTTGGTAATCCCAGGCCAACTTTGGAAGCTCTCATTTCTTTTCTTCTATAAAGCTTAAAATCTCAACCTTGGTTACTGTGGCTAAGGACTTTCTTTGTATGACTTTCAGTTTCCAGTTCTACTATTATGTTTAATTAATTTAACATCTTCAGGCATTTCCATCTAGACAAGAAAAAGAGCCAATGGTGTGAAGTCATCCTTATTTCTAACATTTCTATTGCCTATGGAGTCCTCTTTTCTTAGGAAACACTATGTTGTACAGTTGATAGTTCAGAAGGTGATTTAATCTTTTCCCCTCATTTTGAGTCAGGAAATAATTAACACAATTGAGAGGAGGAGAGCTGGGCTAGCTGGTCTGAATGAAATCTGAAACCTAGCAAAATGTGCCTCATTTCCGGTTTTTGCCTCAGCATGAAATTTCTTGAGGTTCATAGAAAAGTTCATCAAATCTTGGCAAATCTCTTGGCAAACTGGGAAGTGTCAGATTCCAAAAGAAGCCTGAAGACTTCACCTAGCTTCATATTTCATCGTAAAAATTTGAAATAGTCCAAAACAGAGAGAAATGTAGAATGCAGAAAAAGAATTTAACATCCTTGTTTGGGGAGTTTATTGGGAAAGACAGTGGACTAGAAATGATACCACATAGATAAACATATTGAAAGAGGCAGTAGTCTTAGTATAATACCACAAAGAAGCAAAATTTCACCCTGTCTCTTATTGTTCTAACATATTAATATTTTTAATGATTCTGGCTTCAAAAAACTTCGTCATTAGATCATTTCATTAAATTCTCTAAATCAAAGCCAGGAGGTGGGAAAACACTGAAACCTTTCCAGACACTTCTAAATAGTTATTTCAGAAAAAAAAATACATGGTATAATTTCCTATCACTTTTCCAAAATTATAATAATTATCCAAATATTCAAAATTTGTACAGACATCATCTAATTGATTCCTGTTACTTATCCAGTAAGGTTGGTACTGTATTATTGTCCCCATTTTACAGAAGCGGAACCTAGCTTCTTTAGGACTCTTACTGTGATAAGATATGGAAAGGAGATATATTTCCTAGTTCTAAGAGCAGTGCTAGAGTTAGAAACATAGGAAATAGCAAAATCTTGGTCCTGTCTGGACAGAAATCTGAGATGAATAAATCTTTAAGATTCTGAGCCCAGCTTAAAGTATATCTTTTATTTGCCATTGGGTTCTCTTCTCTCTAGTCCCAACTGCTTTGACCTGCTCTCTGATTGCACAGTCTGCAAAGTCAGCAAAGAGAGGTTGCAGTTACTGTTTCTCAGCTTCTTTTAAAGGGACCACGTCCTGCTGGGCTATAGAATCATTACCCAGCCTCGTGATAAAATTTCTGGCAATTTAATTAACACAAAGACATTTAGGTTGTGTCTATTGTTTTGTAATCTCCTTCGGTCTGAATACCATATAATCAAGGACATTCAACTGGAACAGAATTGGCCTCCTTTAAGGATACCCCATACAAATTCAAAGATGCAAAAGTTGTTTAATTGTGAGTTGGAAGAAGTGCATCTAGTTATACTGGACCTGATAGTCCTAATATCATCCTAGTATCTGTCTCTTTTTCCTGAATGCCTAAGATAAGTAAGGCATTGGAGAGAAAATGACATGGATTATCACCGTCTCCCCATGTACCCTTTTATATTGAAAATAATTCCAAATCCCACTTATAGACACAAAGAACAATATCTTTCTTATAAATATAGAAAAGATCATTTTTCACAAACCTGTCTTCTTTTTGATGGCACCTGTACAACATGGATAGCTATCACAGTCAGTCATGTCACCTCATAACAGAATGAATAATAATGATATGTTGCCCTTCACGATTCTTTTGGATTATTGAGCTGTCAGAAGTTGGACTTTTTCTTCTCTTCTTTTGCAAAGTAAAGAATGGAGAACGTTATCAAGATAATTTAATTGAAAATCAATTGCAAGGAGAAGGTAGGTGATGTACCAACCCTGAAGTTAGGAAGACATGAGTTCTGATTTGGTCTCAGACACTTAACACTTCCTAGTTGTGTGATGCTGAGCAAGTTGTTTAAACCCAATTGCCTCAGCAAAAAGAAAGAAAGAAAGAAAGAGAGAGAGAGAGAGAGAGAGAGAGAGAGAGAGAGAGAGAGAGAGAGAGAGAGAGAGAGAGGGAGGAGGGAAGGAGAGAAGGAGAGAAGGAGAGAGGGAAGAAGGGAGGAAGGAAGGAAGGAAGGAAGAAAGGAAGGAAGGAAGAAAGAAAGAAAGAAAGAAAGAGAGAGAGAGAGAGAGAGAGAGAGAGAGGAGGGAAGGAGAGAAGGAGAGAAGGAGAGAGGGAAGAAGGGAGGAAGGAAGGAAGGAAGAAAGGAAGGAAGGAAGAAAGAAAGAAAGAAAGAAAGAGAGAGAGAGAGAGAGAGAGAGAGAGGAGGGAAGGAGAGAAGGAGAGAAGGAGAGAGGGAAGAAGGGAGGAAGGAAGGAAGGAAGAAAGGAAGGAAGGAAGAAAGAAAGAAAGAAAGAGAAAGAAAGAAAGAAAATCAATTACAAATATTTCATGAGAATGCATGTTTTTATATAGCTCATTTAGAAAATTTCCCTACTTCATTTTTCCTTCTAACTTTGAATTATCAGTGAGTGTTTTTCCCCCACATTCATTTTCCCTTGGTTTAGATCTACTGGATTTCCTCATGTTGAAACAACATTTCAGAATTTTGGTTGATTTGCTTAAGCCAGGGGATGCCCAATGACCACATGTAGTCAATTATCATCTGCTATACATCTTATTAATGCTTTGGAGGAAGGAACCAATAAGAAGAGATGTCTTCATATAACCACATGGAATTACCATAAATGAACATTCCAATTCTAGTAGACATTTCCTGATCCTTTTCCAGTCCACAGGGCCTAGTTCCAAATGCTAGATGCTGTTAGCTGCTCTGTTCCTCCTGCAACAGGGCAAATGAATTATGGGAAATATTGCCAATAGACAAAACAAGGAGTTAGCCTTTCTATCACTTTGAAAATAACCTCTTTATATACATTCTAAATACTTTCTAAATTGGCCTTTTACTGATTGTAGAGTTTATTCAGAAGGAAGAAGAGCCAGAAAACCAACTTGGAGTTTCATAGTAGAACAACTTGATTCTCAGAAGTCTGAGACTAACTGGAGTTGTTCTTTATTTCTTTGTTCTCTTTCTCTGTTTGTCTCTGTCTCTGTCTCTGTCTGTCTCTCTGGCAAGGCAGTTGGAGTTAAGCTTCTATTCTCTATGTGACTGTCTGGCTTTGTTTCCCTAGGTTTATGTCCCTGTGAAAGTTCTTATGTATTGGACTGGGCTGCAAATTATTTGTTCTTTAAAACATTGTTTATAATATACCAAAAAGAAGGTCAGTGATAATATTCTGTCAAAATCACTAACCACTAGTCTTGAAAATCCTACAACTTCTGAGGTGGTGATATTGGTAAAAGCACTGGGCCTAGAGTCAATCAGGACTGACTCAGATATTTCCTAACTGCCTGAACAAATTATGTAAATATATAATGTAATATATATATATATATATATACACATATGTATATGTGTATATATAATATATATACTAAATATAAGTATTATTATATTTATTATAAGAACTATAAATATATAAGTATTTATAATATTTTAATTAATAATAAATAAATAATAAAATATAAAATTATAAGTACTATAAGTATAATAGTATATAGATATACTAAATATAAGTACTATTATATTTATTATAAGTACTATAAGTATATAAGTACTTATAATAAATATAATAGTACTTATATTTAGTATATCTATGTATACTATATTTTTCTTTGCCTATATAAGATTGCTCTACTGAGCCTCCCTAGGACTCATAACTACAGAAGAAGATAAAGTATTAGGAACTAGCTATAGATAATTCTGGATAAGTGCCTTAACCTTTCTGTGCCTCAGTTTCCTCATGTATAAAATGAAGAGTTCTAAAATGATGATCTCTCAGATTCCATCTAACTTTAAATTTAAGAACCTCTGATTCTTTTTAAGTTGCTCACTGCTAAAACAATGAGGAATGACTTAACAAAAATAGGGGCTGAAGGATGGAGCCAAGATCACACAGTAAAGGTGGTAATTCACCTAAGATCTTCAAAATTCTTCTCTAAAATATTAAAATTATGCCTCAACATGAATTCTGAAGTTGCATAACCAACAAAAGAACAAGGTAAAATAATTTTCCAGTTTAATGTTGGCAGGGAAGGTCTGTTTCACTGGGGTGAGAATGGAGCAAATTCTAGGACAGGTTATGTCTCAACAAGTCAGCAGTAGCAGATTTTAGAGGTACATAAATCAGTGGAAGCAGCATTGGTGGCTGTTTCTGGAGGTCTCAATCCACAAATGATAAGGAAATTGAACAGTTGGGTAGGAGTTTAGAGGGAATCCTTTGCTGACCCTGGTTGCAGGGCTTTGTGGCATTGCCCCTTCCTATTTTGAGGTTACAATTCCAGAATGAGAATGGCAGCAGGAACTGAGACCCTGATCACAGTTTTAGGACAGAAAAAAAGTGCTTGTGGCTGGTCATAGACCAGAGCACAGGAAAGAAGATCAGGGACCACATCTTTTTATGTCATGCCACCTTGGAAGAATTAAAACCTTAAAAACATTAAGAAATAGCTCTGAAAACAGTAGCCAAAAAATTGAAACTTGGAACTCCAGGAACAGAATTCAACTTTAACATAAGTTAAAAGTTAAGAAATAGGCCAGAAAAATGAACATAAAACAACAAAAAGAACCTGAACAAAAATAGTTATGATAACAGAAAAGATCAACATACAACTCAGAAGAACATACTATCAGAATTACATGCAAGGCTTCTAAGAAAGATGTAAACTGGCCTCACATCACAAAAGAATTATTAGAAGAGCTCAAACATGGAACTTTTCTCAATTATGCAGAGAAAAAATGGAGGAAAAATGAGAATGATAAAAGAAAATCATGAGAAAGAGTCAACAATTTAATAAAGGAGGTACAAAAAAATAACTGAAGAAAACACCTTAAAAGCATAACAGGCCAAATGGCAAAAGAGGCACAAAAATCCGCAAAAAAGCACTTTTAAAAATTGGCCAAATGGAAAGGTAAATATGAAAGCTTATTATTAAGCAAACTCCTTAGAAAAGTAAAATTGGTCAAATGAAAGCTAATAATTGCATGAGACATCAAGAAATAGCAAAATTAAAATAATGAAAAGGCAAGAAAATTTGAAATATTTCATTGAAAAAATAATTGACCTGAAAAATAGATTGAGCAGGAGATAGTTTAAAGATTATAGGACTACTTAAATTCTATGATCAAAAAAAGAGTCTAGACATCATATTTCAAGAAGTCATGAAGGAAAACTGCCCTGATATCCTAGAACTAGAAGTTAAAACAAAAATTTAAAAACCAACCAATCACTTCCTGAAAGAGATCTCAAAATAAATACCCAGGAATACTAAAGCCAATTTTAAATCTTCCAAATCAAAGATAAAATACTACCAGCAACTATAGTCAGGATAAGGCAAGATTTAGTAGCTTGTAATATTAAAGAATCAGAGGATGTAGAATGTGTTATTTTAGAAGCCAAAGGAGTTAAGATTACAACCATGAATCACCTAACTATCAAAATTAGTATAATTCTCTAGGGGAAAAATTAACATGTAATAAAATAGATGGATTACAAGTATCCCTGAAGAAAGACAGAACTGAATACAAAATTTGACTTTCAAATATAGGATTCAAGAGAAACATGAAAAGGTAATCATGAAAAAGAAACCATAAGGAACTCAATAAAGTTAAATTGTATATATTCTACATGGAAAGATGATATTTATGGTTTTTAAGAAACATCATTATTATGTCATTTACAAAAAATATACATTGACAAAAAGAACAGGTATAAGTTGAGTATGATGGAATGTTATCCAAAAAATTTAAATTAAGGGGTGAAAAAGAAGGATGCTCTAAGAGAATGGTGAAGGAAGAGATAGAATGGGGTATATTATCTCACATAAAAGAGTCATTAAAGAACTTTTATAGTGGGGGTGAAGATGGGGGATAGAGAACAATGGTTAAACTTTACTTACATTACAATGGCTCAAAGAGGTAATAATGTATCCATTCATTTGGGTGTAGAAATATGTCTTAAACTGTACGGAAGTAGAAGGAGAGGGAGATTAAAGAAGATATAGCTAATAGATGGGAGAATGCATTAAAGCAGGCAGTAGTAAGAAGCAAAAGACTTTGGAGGGGGGACAGGATGAAAAGAGAGAAGGATAAATAAAGAGGAAAGATAGATTGGAAGAAAATGCACTGTTAGTAATCATAACTGTCAATGTGAATGGGAAAAATATACCTAAAAAATGCAAATGCTTGGCAGAGTGTATTAGATGATACAGACATAAGGGATGACACCATAAGCAAATTAGGATAGAATGGAATAATTTTTCTGTCAGATGTATGAATAAGGGAAGAACTTAATAATATAATAATATTATAATAATATAATAATAATAATCAAAAGACAGAGAGAGTCATGAGATATAGAATGGATAATTTTGATTACATTAAATTAAAAACTTTTTGCATAGACAAAACCAATGCAACAAAGATCAAAAGGAAAGTAGGAAACTGGGGAAACTTTTTTATAATAAAATTCTCTGAAGGATTCATTTCTCACATAAAGAGAGAATTGAGTTAACTTTATGATTCAAGTAATTCACCAATTGATACATTGTCAAATAATATGAAGAGCAGCTAGATGATGTTGTGGATAGCACACTGGCCTGGAGTCAGTAAGACCTCCTCCTGAGCTGAAAATTATTTAAAGGCACACTTAATAGGTGTGTGACCTTGAAGAAATTATCTAACCCTGCTTACCTTAATGTGTTTCCTCATATATAAAATGAGCTGGAAAACTCTTTCAGCTTTGCTAAGAAAATCCCAAATAAAGTCACAGAGTTGGATATGATTGAAAAATGACTGAATAACAACAGTTTTCAGATGAAGAGCCTATTTTTATAGTCATATAAATGCTTAAAAATGCTATTGACTAGAGAAATACAAATCAAAACAGTTCTGAATTAGACCACCTTACATCCGTCAGATTGACTGATATGACAAAAAAAGGAAAAATAACGAATGTTGGAGGATATTGGGAAAATTGCAACACTGTATTGTTTGTGGAATTGAGAATTGATATAACCACTCTGGAGAGCATATTGGAACTTTTTGAATAGAAAATTAAGCATACACTTTGATTCAGCAATAGCACTCTTGGATCTACATCTTAAAGATATATTTTTTAAAAAGGACACTATATAGGTATGCACACACACACACATATATATATATATATATATATGTATATATATATATATAATGTACACATACATATATACATATATACATACACATTCATACAAAAATATTTGTAGCAACTCTTTTTGTAGTGGCAAGGTACTTGAAACGGAGGAAATGCACATCAATTGGGGCATAGCTAAGCATGTTGTAGTATATTATTTTGATGGAACATTATTATGACATAAGAAATTTTGAGCATTATGCTTTCAGAAAAATCTGAAAAGATTTATCTGAACATAATGTAAAGTGAAGTAGACAGAACTAAAAGAACATTGTATACAATAACAGCAATGTTGTATGATGATCAGTTGTGAATGACCTAGATATTCTCTACAATATAATGATTGAAGTCAAGTCCTGAGTAGCTTATGATGAAAAAATATTTTTCACTTACAAAGAAGAAAATGATGAAATCTGAATGCTGAATGAAGGATAGTTATTTTTTCCTAAACTTTCTTTTTCTTTTTTTTTAAATCTGTGTTTCTTCACAAAATGAGTAATATGGAAATATGTTTTGCATGACTGCTTATGTATAATACATTTCAATTTGCTTGCTTTCTCAATGAATTATCTCTCCTGAAATTATTTTTTAGATTACTTATTTTTCCAATGAGGTATTTCACATTGTTTTCTATTTTTTCATTCTTTTTTTTTATTTCTTGACTTCTTATAAAGTCATTAGCTTCCATTTGATCAATTTTAATTTTTAAGGAATTATTTTCCTTTGTGAGTTTTTATAACTACTTTCCCATTTGGCCAATTTTGCATCACTCTCATTTCTTTCCCCAATTTTCCCTCTTATCTCTCTTATTTGATTTTCAAAATGTCTTTTGAGTTCTTCCATAGCTTAAAACCAATTCTTAGTTTATTTAGAGGCTTTGGATTTAGGAGTTTTGATATTGTTATCTTCTTTGTGTGTGTTTTGATCTTCCTTGTCACTATAGCAACTTTCTATGGTGAGAATATTTCTTTTTTTGTTCATTTTGCTAGCCAATTACTTGGCTTTTAAAGAAGGTATTGGCTTCCAGGGTGAAGGGTTATTATCCTAAGCTTCAGGGGGTTTGTATATCCTTTAAGGAACCTATAACTTATTTCTTTCAAAATGTTATCATCACATGCACTCTTTTCTGTTTTGAATCTGTCAAGGGGTTCTTAGCTCTACTGTGCCTATAAATTCTGGTGTGTGAAAGCAACAGAGTTGTTTCTCAGTGCTCATAAATAGACCAGTTCTACCCCTTTACCTTCCATGTACTGCAGCCTCAGGAAGCTGCTGCTGCTGACTCTGCCATGCCCTGTTTTTGTTGTCGTTGTTGTTGTTTTCCCAAAATTTCTTGCTGACATTTTGAGTCACTTTAGGTGTCTCTGGGCTGAGAGGTCTATAATCTGCAGATGCTGATTCAGAGATCCCAGGCCCACTTCTGGTTTTCTGGCATCAGGACTGGGGTTGGGACTATGCTATTATGGCTTGCCTTGAGACCATGCTGGACTCCCACTCTAGTGCAACAGACCTTTCCTGTTGAGCTTCCAAGTTATCTTTGGCTGAAAATTGATGCAGTTGGTCTTTTTGTGGGTTCTAACACTCAAAAAACTTAGAGTAATTATTTAAAAGAATCTGGAGTTTGGAGGAGAGCTTGGGCAAGTCCCTGCCTTTAGTACACCATCTTGGTTCCTGTTTATCTTTTCAATAAAGGATAAGGGGAAGGAGGGATAGAAGGAAGTTAAGAAATTGGAACTCAAAATTTAAATAAATTAAATTTTTTTACATATAGTTGAAAAAATATTGGGAAAAAATCCAAAACAAACAAAAGAGAGAACAAGGAGTTGTACAATGAAGTTGATGGCAGGTATATTTAGAATTAACTGAAAGAAAAAAAATACTGAGGAGAGTTAGTCTGAATTTATTATGGTTGGAGGTAGTATAATCAGACATTGTAGCAGTATATATTTTTTAAAAGGCTGGGTAATTTTATGATCAATAACAATGTTTGGAGTCATATGTATGTTAAGATAGGGAAATCAAATGTCATGCTTCACAGCATAAGGTTGTTGCTGCAGGTGTCTTGAAAGACTGTTTTCATTTCATGTGTCATTATAAATTGAACCAGATATATTACCATTTTATTTTCACCTTTATATGAAACATGAGAAAATTGGTCATTTGCAAGTGACATTGGAATTGGATAATTTCATCAGGATGATGATTTTTCTCAAGTTATTTCTTATTATTAGTACACTAAAACGTTTATGTGTGTTCATCCATGTATGTAGGAAATTTTTGGCAAAAAAAGGTCAAACAAGAAGGTAAAATCTCTTAAATGGTAGAAATTTGATATATTTTTTCGACCTTATTAACCTGAAAATGTATGGCCCTGGTATATCACTATATCTCTGCTTGAATTATTATTTATATGATAATCAAAAACACCTAAATTCAATCTGTCTCCATTTCCTAATGTGCAAAAGTTATGACTAACAGTGGAATGTTTAAAGGATTTGCTTCAAATTAATTTGTAAAAGACTGAAAACCTTATGTCAAATATTAGACAGATATTAGACAGATACCAGATTAAATTCAATAGCATATCGTTCTGCTCTATATCCCACTTCATTACAGGGATATATAGCAGAACTTAGCATTATTCTTTCCATTTAAAGAGTTTATCCTAAATGATCTAATTTATTGATATCTTTCATTGGTGGGACCATAAGAATTACATTTTATCATCAGTACACTGTTGAGAGGTAAGTGCTATTAATATCTCACTTTTGCATGAGGAAACTGAAACAACCAGGAGTTTGACTGGTATTTTCCTTGTATGTCATAGAATTCTGGTTAAAAATAATAAATAAGAAATAACCTAGGGTGATTTCTAGAATTTTTTTATTCTTGTTTGATTATTAATCTTATTGATTAAATTTGCTTAGGAAATGGTAATGATAGCTGCCAAAGATTTTGCACATTTTTCACTATCAATATCTTGTCATACGGGTCCGAGTAGAGTGTCATCAGTTATTCTTTATTATTTTCTCATATTTTTACCATTATTTTAATTTGTTTTTATGTGAATTTTGGCTCTAAAATGTTGATGATCTGATTGTATATAGATAGCTGATCTTACTATGTCTCAACGTAACCAGCCACCTGTTTTTAAAATATAATTTATTCAAATTAGAATATTATTTGGTGTTCACTATGAGCATGTCCCAACTCTCTTCCTGAAGAACATATTCATGTTGTATAACTGTGAGGTTTCTTTATATTTATTAAGATGATAAGTTTTTAAATTTCTTATTTTTGACCTATTTCCTTAGGATAGCTGGCGCTCTGGCAGGGGTCGGGCAGGCGGGGCTATTTTCCCCCTCCTCGAGCTCCTGCCCTTCCTCCAGGGAGGGTGGCGATCTTTAACTTGAAAATTTTTTTTTATTTAAATCACTTTTATTAACTCTGTAGAGGGCTGAAACCTCAAAAAGGTATGCTTGAATTAGACAACTAAGCACTTAAGGCTAATTACCTATTTGATGTAAGATAATGATTCTATTAGCATATATTTTAATAAATGGCTCTTCTCATCGTTGGTGCTTGCTGAATGTTTGGTGTTAAGATAATCATAGGCAAGGATTGGAGGGCAGAGGGAGAGAGGCCAGAGGCACTTGGCAGCATGGTGAGGAGGAGAGAGACTGGTGACTCTGAATTCCAGGACCCAGGAGACATCTTTGGCAAGCCTTGTGGCAGTTTGCCTGCCTCCTTCACTTCTCCCCTTAAAGACCAAAGACTTTTATTTATCCTAACTCTGGCTGATCCTGAGGTCCTCCAGAGAGCTAGCCTGTACTCTACAAATTCCTTCATGTGCCATTATAAGGAAAGTTTATGCATCATTATATGGCTGTAATTTTTTTGTCTTCATTTTCTTTCAGAATTTAATAGACTACATTCAGTTTTTTTGAGGAGAATATCCACTTTTTTGGTCACTGAAAAGGTATCTTACTCTCAGTATCTTGCTCTCAGTGTACCAGGAGTGAAAAAATTTTGGAAAGATTATAGAAAACTTATTTTTTAATGCCCTATACCTTGTTCTCACACCTCTGCTATAATCAATGAAGAAGTGGAAGAAAACCATGAAGAATTGAGTGCCATTTTTCATTTTTCCATCTTTTTATTTCTCTTAATGCAATCTGATTGTCTTTACTGTTTTTGATTGACACAGTGACTTTTGATTTGCATTCCACTAGAAATTTACAGATTCTGACACTTTACAAAGTGCATTCTCAAGTGATCTTTAAAATATTTCTGTGAAGGAAACAGGAAAGTTATCATTATCCACTTTAAAAATGAGAAAAACTTAGGCTTAAAGAGTTTTTAGTCTTATCAATTACCACACGGAACACGTGTAAGAATGAGAATTTGGGACTTTTTGACTTTATGACATTTTATTTTTTTTTTTATTATATATATATATATATATATATATATATATATATATTTTATAATATTATCCCTTGTATTCATTTTTCCAAATTACCCCCCCTCCCTCTATTCCCTCCCCCCGACGACAGGCAATACCATACATTTTACATGTGTTACAATATAGTCTAGGTACAATACATGTGTGCGAATATCATTTTCTTGTTGCACAATAAACATTAGAATCCGAAGGTACATGCAACCTGGGCAGACAGATATTAGTGCTAACAATTTTCATTCCCCTCCCAGTGTTTCTTCTCTGGGTGTAGCTACCCCTGTCCATCATTGATCAACTGGAAGTGAGTTGGATCTTCTTTATGTTGAAGATTTCCACTTCCATCAGAATACATCCTCATACAGTATTGTTGAAGTGTACAGTGATCTTCTGGTTCTGCTCATTTCACTCAGCATCAGTTGATTTAAGTCTCTCCAGGCCTCTCTATATTCCTCCTGCTGGTCATTTCTTACCGAGCAATAATATTCCATAACCTTCATATACCACAATTTACCCAACCATTCTCCAACTGATGGACATCCATTCATCTTCCAATTTCTAGCTACAACAAAAAGAGCTGCCACAAACATTTTGGAATTTCTCTTTGTATCTCCTGCTGTTGCATTTTGTTAGTGATATATAAAAATGCCGAGGATTTATGTGGATTTATTTTGTATCCTGCCACTTTGCTGAAATTTTGAATTATTTCTAGTAGCTTTTTAGCAGAGTCTTTGGGGTTCTCTAAGTATACCATCATGTCATCTGCAAAAAGTGATAGTTTAATTTCCTCATTTCCTACTCTAATTCCTTGAATCTCTTTCTCGGCTCTTATTGCCGAGGCTAGCGTTTCTAGTACTATATTGAATAGTAATGGTGATAGTGGGCAACCTTGTTTCACTCCTGATCTTACTGGGAAAGGTTGCAGTTTATTTCTATTGCATATTATGCTTACTGACGGTCTTAAATATATACTCCTGATTATTCTAAGGAATAATCCATTTATTCCTATACTCTCAAGAGTTTTTAGTAGGAATGGATGTTGGATTTTGTCAAATGCTTTTTCTGCATCTATTGAGATGATCATATGGTTCTTATTAATTTGATTATTAATATGGTCAATTATATTAATAGTTTTCCTAATATTAAACCAGCCCTGCATTCCTGGAATAAATCCTACTTGATCATAGTGTATTATCTTGGAGATGATTTTCTGAAGTCTTTTTGCTAATATCTTATTTAAGATTTTAGCATCAATATTCATTAAGGAGATTGGTCTATAATTTTCTTTCTCAGTTTTCGATCTACCGGGTTTAGGTATCAGTACCATGTCTGTGTCATAAAAGGAGTTTGGTAGGACTCCTTCATCCCCTATTTTTTCAAATAATTTATATAACATTGGGGCTAATTGTTCTTTAAATGTTTGGTAGAATTCACATGTGAATCCATCTGGCCCTGGGGATTTTTTCCTGGGGAGTTGATTAATAGCTTGTTCTATTTCTTTTTCTGAAATGGGACTATTTAAGCAATTTATCTCCTCCTCTGTTAATCTAGGGAGCCCATATTTTTGGAGAAAGTCATCCATTTCACTTAAGTTATCAAATTTATTGGCATAAAGTTGGGCAAAGTAACTCCTTATTATTTCTCTAATTTCCTCTTCATTGGTGGAAAGATCCCCCTTTTCATTTGTAAGGCTATCAATTTGATTTTCCTCTTTCTTTTTTTTGATCAAATTTACCAAAGGTTTATCTATTTTATTGGCTTTTTCATAAAACCAACTCTTGGTTTTATTTATTAATTCAATAGTTTTTTTACTTTCAATTTTATTGATTTCTCCTTTTAATTTTTGTATTTCGAGTTTAATTTTTGGTTGGGGGTTTATAATTTGGTCTTTTTCTAGCCTTTTAAGTTGTAAGCCCAATTCGTTAATCTTCTCTTTCTCAATTTTCTTCAAATAAGCCTCTAAAGATATAAAATTTCCCCTTATTACTGCTTTAGCTGCATCCCAAAGATTTTGATATGATGTCTCATCATTATCATTATCTTGGGTGAAATTGTTAATTGTTTCTATAATTTGCTCTTTCACCCAGTCATTCTTTAAGATGAGATTATTCAGTTTCCAATTACTTTTTGGTCTATTTACCCCTAACTTTTTACTGAATGTAGCTTTTATTGCATTGTGATCTGAGAAGAAGGCATTTATTACTTCTGCCTTCCTACATTTAATTTTGAGATCTTTATGTCCTAATATATGGTCAATTTTTGTATAGGATCCATGAACTGCTGAGAAGAAAGTATCTTCCTTCCTATTGCCATTCAGTTTTCTCCAAAGGTCTATCATACCTAGTTTTTCTAATGTTCTATTTACTTTTTTAATTTCTTTCTTGTTTGTTTTGTGGTTTGATTTGTCTAAATCTGAGAGTGCAAGGTTGAGATCTCCCACTATTATAGTTTTAGTGTCTATTTCTTCTTGCAGTTCTCTTAACTTTTCCTTTAGAAAGTTAGATGCTATACCACTTGGTGCATATATGTTTAGTATTGATATGGCTTCATTATTTATGCTACCTTTCAGTAGGATATAGTTTCCTTCCTTATCTTTTTTAACGAGATCTACTTCTGCTTTTGCTTGATCTGAGATAAGGATAGCTACCCCTGCTTTTTTGGCTTTACCTGAAGCATAATAGGCTCTGTTCCAACCTTTTACCTTTACTCTATATGTATCTCCCTGCTTTAAGTGTGTTTCCTGTAGACAACATATTGTAGGGTTCTGCTTTTTGATCCAATCTGCTATCCGTCTCCGTTTGATGGGATCGTTCATCCCATTTACATTTACAGTTAAAATTACTAATTCTGTGTTTCCTGCCATCGTATTATCCCCAGATTATACTTTTTTCCCTTGACCCCCCTGATCCCCCTCCCCGATATTTAATTTACAGACCCCCCTTGTGACACGCAACCCTCCCTCTTTTTTTTTTTTTTAATAGGATCCCTCCCCCCTCCCTCCAAGTCCCTTCACTTATTCTCCTTTTCCTTTCCCCTTTTCCTCTCCCCCCTTTTAATGAGGTGAGAGAAAATTCTCTGAAAAACAAATATGTTAATTATTTACTCTTTGAGCCTCTTCTGATGAGAGTAAGATTCACACAATGATTCTCCCCCTCACTAAGTTCCCTCAGATATGGTGTATTTTCTATGTCTCTTCCTGGGATGTAGTTTCCCTCTTTTTATCACTCCTTCCCCTTTTTCTGAACCGACCTCCTTCCCTTTACCACACCCCCCTTTTTTTCTTTTATATCAGTAAAATCAAATTATCCTTGAGTATTTTTTATATACCCACAACAGAGTTACAGTTCTCAAGGGTTCTGTGTACCTTTTTCTGTTTCTCTTCAGTCTTGTGGATGTAGATCAAATTTTTTGTTTAAGTCTGGTTTTTTTCTTAGAAACATATAGAATTCCTCTGTTTCATTGAATGACCATCTTCTTCCATGGAAAAAGATGCTAAACTTAGCTGGGTAGTTTATTCTTGGTTGCAGTCCTTGATCTTTTGCCTTTCGGAATATCAGGTTCCAGGCCCTTCTATCTTTTAATGTGGAGGCAGCCAGATCTTGGGTGACCCTTATTGTGGCACCTTGGTATTTAAATTGTTTTTTTCTAGCTGCTTGCAGGATTTTCTCCTTTGTGTGGTAATTCTGCAGCTTAGCCACAATATTCCGTGGTGTTCTTTTTTTAGGGTCTATTTCAGAAGGAGTTCGATGAATTCTTTCCACATCTACTTTCCCTTCTGTTTCTATTATCTCTGGACAGTTCTCTTTGATAATTTCCTGTAAAATAGAATCTAGGCTCTTTTTTTGGTCATAGTTTTCTGGAAGTCCAATAATCCGCAGATTATCTCTCCTAGATCTATTTTCCAGGTCTATAGATTTTCCCAGTAAGTATTTGACGTTGTTCTCCAGCTTCTCATTTTTTTTGTTTTGTTTGACTGATTCTTGGGTTCTCTGTGAATCATTCATTTCTATTTGTTCCATCCTGACTTTTAAGGAGTTATTTTCTTCTTTCACAGTTTTTAGTTCTTTTTGTAAATGCCCAATTTCGTTTTTAAATGAATTATTTTGCTCTATTGAATTTTTTTCCATTTCCCTAATTTTTTTTTTGAGAATTATTTTCTTTTTCCAATTCAGAAATTCTATTTTCTTGAGACTTTTTTATCTTTTCCAATTCAGAAATCCTACTTTCCTGTGTTTTTTTAACCTTTTCTAATTCACTAATTTTGTTTCCCTGCATGTCCTGTGAATTCTTTATTTTTTCCAACTCCAATTTCAGGACGTTGTTGTTCTCTATCATAACTTCCCTTTCTTTTCCCCATTTTTCTTCGATCTCCCTCAATTTTTTAAGAGCTTCTTCTAGGAGAGAGTTATGTGATGGGGGGCAGGAATCGTTCCCCTTTAGGTTGTTGTCTATTGATTCTCTGTTGTCAACTTCCTCTGGGTTGGATACCCGCTCTTTCTCTGTATAGAAGGAATCTATGGTTTTTCTAGCTTTTTTGCTCATACTTAAAAAAATCTTTTGGGGTCTGTCTCTGGGGTAGGAAATTATTTACTTCTTTACCAGCTTCCTCCCAGACCGGATGGATGTAGCGGCTCCTGAGCCTGAGCTAAGAGAGAGCTCTGGGAGAGAGTTCCCCACCCCCTCCCTGGAAGTGCCTCAGAGGTGATTAGCACTGCTGTGCTTCGAGGGCGTAGAATAGTGAAGACAGCTCGAAGCCCAGCCTATGTGTCCGGGTGGGGAGTGGATGTCTGCAGCAGGTGACGTGAGAAGCCCCTGCGCTCAAACTGGAAGTGTCTGCCAGAAACCGTGGTCCCTAGTTCAAAGGTTCCGCTTCTCTGGGACTTCCTGGAGCTGAGTTCCACTCCCTCCAGCTAAGCTAGGCAGTGTGTGTTGCCTTGGGCCGTATCCACCCACTTGTCAATCTCTTAACTATTCTCAGGTGGTAGCTGAGGCCACACCCCCTGGTGCCGAGTCTACCGAGCCACCCCCAGGGTCCGGGGAAAATCCAATCTGAGTTTTAAGATATTTTGGCTTTCTCCTCTGAACTGCCAAATAATTAGCAGAGAAGAGCTAACAGCCTGTGCCAGATTCCTTTACCTCAGTGGTTTCTCTGATCCCAGAGCCCTTCCCAGCGCAATGGGCGCAGTGTGCCCCTACCCCACCGTCTGTGCTGGTCTTTCTTATTCCTCCCCTGAGAACTGACCTTTCCTGTTGAAACTCCAGATTCTCTTCAGCTGGTAAGTCGTGCTTCCAGTCCTTGTGGTATCTATCAGTCCTGAGCTAATTTTGAGACTTAATTTATCTAATTGGTTGTGAGGGAGTGAGGACGTTCACTGAGTCGTGTGTTTCTTCTCCGCCATCTTGGCTCCGCCCCCCACTTTATGACATTTTAAAAATAAAAACTTGGAAAGCCAAGATGGTGAAGAGTAGACAGGTATTCATCTGAGCTCTTCTTGGCATCCATCAGATCAACATTAAATCAAGCCTCTGAACTGGTTTTGGAGTGACAGAACCCACAAATATTTGGAATATAGCAAATTTCCAGCAAAATATATTTTGAAAGAACTTCAGAAAAGGTCTGTTTTAAACAGGCATGGGGGAGGTGGCTGAGCACAAGCACAGTGTAGGGATCCAGGGTGATATGACCTCTGAGTATGGGGGAATTTACCAGGAAGTGCTTAGCCAAAATACAGCAGTGTTAGCATTCCCCTCATTTAGAAACCAATGGATAAGAAGATTAGCTGTGAGACATCTGGTGCAAATACAAAAGGTGAATAGTGAGGCTCTGAACCCCAGAATAATGTGGGACTAAACTATGCCCACCCAGTGCAGGAAGGAAGTTAGCAGCACTGGCCCAGGGCAGCCACTGTCACCTATAGAGAAAGTTTAGGACAATCTCCTCTTTGCCCTAAGAACAGACCTCAACCTTTAAAAAATGAGCAAAAAAGCAAAAATAACTCTGAACATAGATAGGTTTTATGGAGAAATAGAAGAAACAGACCTCAAAATCTAAGGCCACTAAAGGAAAATCATCTCCAGATGAAGCTCCAAAGGGTGATATGAGTTGATTGCTATCTCAGAAGACTTTCTTGGAAGAATGAAAAAAAGGATCTTAAAAGAGAGGTAGGGGGCAGCTAGATGGCACAGTGGATAGAGCTCCTGCACTGAAGTCAGGAGGACCTGAGTTCAAATCTGACCTCAGATGCTTAACATTTCCTAGATGTGTGACTCTGGGCAAGTCACTTAATCCAAATTGCATCAATTAAAGAGAGAGATAGAAACAAAGACAGAGAGAGAAAGTTAGAAGAAAAATCGGGAGAAAGAAAAAATAAGAACATTGTAGAAGAGTTTGGAAAAGAAAATATAGAGATTATCTAAAGAAAACTTTCAAAATAGATTTAATGAAATGGAAAAAGCATGTAACTCATAAAATAGATTTGACAAAATGGAAAAAAAGGAAAAAATTCCTTGAAAAACAGAATTTGTGAAATGGGGAAAAAAATCCATTGAATAAAACAACTTATTTAAAAATTCAATTGACCATATGCAAAAGGAGCTTTAAAAAGCTATCTGAATAAAAATAAAAACTTGGACTTATGATTTCATAGGTTTAGAGAACTTTGTGAGGGATTAAATCCCACTATCAGTGCAGATTGATATTTACTCTACAACTTCTATTCTCAGTTGCTTGGACATTAAGAGGTTAATTCACTTGTGCAGGATCACACAACCATTATGAGACAAAGAAAAGACACCAGGGGACATTTTCACAAGCTATGCTGCTTCACCAGTTCGGAATGAACAAATTCTGTGTTAGTGAATTTGCTTATGAGTGCTTTGAGTTATCATAAACAGAATGCATTACTAGTAGAACAACATTTTATCACTTCCATGTGTGAATCATTTTGTCATGCTTACCAAATGCCATCATTAGCTTTCTTTGCCTTAGTTTCCCCCATTGCAGAAAGAAATAAGTCTTATTTTCCATCTGCCTTAGTGTGATATTGTGGGGCTTAGTGAGATAATGTCTGAGGGTTCTTTGGGAGGAAGGTAACCTAGGAAGAAGAGTTGTTATTTCTGAAGCCCTCCTAACTCCAGCTGGCTTAAAGACTAGGAATCCCAAGGCAATGCTGTAATAGTAACAATAATGTTTCACAGTTACAGTACATTTCATGTGAGGAGCTCCAAAGACATAATAAACATTTATTCATTAAACCTGAACACACCCAGGAGATAGGTTAAATGTTATGATATCTCTTTATGTCAAAGTAAACTAAAGCAAAGGAAAAGCAACTTGTTCAAGGTCAGATAGTAAACTTGTTGCAGAACTGTGGCATAGGTTGGCACACAGCTTACTAGCTACTTCATTCCATTTTATACATATTTATTAAGCATCCACTATGTGCCAGGCACTGTTTTAGATAGAGATAAAAGTGGAAAATTCTCTGCTTTTATCAAATATAAATGTTATAGCAGGGATATGTCAGTAACAGAAAAAGTGGAATATAGAATAGGAACTGAGGAGGGCAAAGAATAAAGAACAATAGAAATATATAAGGAAGGAATGGAAACTAAAAGTTTAGGGGAGAGAATGGGATCAGGGAAAACTCTCTGTGGAATATAGGATTATGATGCAGTGTCTAGAGTTATTATACTTGGTTTTAGAAAACTCTGAATTCAAATCCTGCTTCACACACTTATCAGTTATGAGATCTTGGGAAAGGCTCTAATGTTCTCTTAGGTTTAGTTTTCTCATTTCTATAATGGGGGAACAATATTATGTCTTATTTTATAGGATTGTGATGAATAAATGAGAAAAAGTATATAAAGCACTTTGCAAACATAAAATTGGTCAGTTATTATCATAATTATCTAGGTCATAAAAGATAGGAATTATGAAGGCCAGTGTTGCAGAGGGAACTTTTTTGGTTTAGATGTTGCAGTTTTTTTTTTTTTTTCAGACTCTTTATGATTCATTTGAGGTTTTATTGGTAGATACTAGAATGGTTTGTTATTTATTTCTCCAGCTTTTTTTATAGATGAAGAAACAGAGGTACATTTCAATTATTTGGGATAGCTAATATAAATGCATGACAACAGAAGACAATATATTTTCTATTCTACATCACAGAATACTTTTTCATTTTGCTTTTTCACTGGAAATGTGAATTAGAATCAGTTAGAATCGGGAAGACGTGTTTTCAATATATGGTTTGGTTAATTATTATGTCATCTTGGGCAAGTAATTTAACCTCTTAGACTCAGTATGGTCATACTAAAAACAGGGAAAAGTATAGTATCTACCTTCATTATTGGGGCAAAATTTCTCTATGTTAACATCTTGTTTCAAGTATACTTTCAAGTATACATCTCCAGAGAGCTGGCTATCTACAGGAAATAATCTTAGAAAATTGCCCTGAAGTGATAGAACATGAGGTACAAGTAAAAATAGAAAAAAATCGGCCAATCACCAACTTAAAGAAATCCTTTGTGGAAAACACACAATAATATTATTGACAAATTTCAAAATTCCCATATCAAAGAGAAAATTTTGTAAGAAACAAGAAAAAATATCCAAATATGCTGGAGCTACAAATGTAATTGTAAAAGATTCATCAGCAGTTACAATAGCAGACCACAGGTTCTGGAATCATATCTGCAGAAAAGTAATCAAAAGAGGTAGGCCAGCAACCAAAAAATCATATACAGCAAAATTATTTATAATTTTGAATGCAAAAAGTGAACATTCAATGAATTTGCAGATTTTCAGGACTTTCTATCAACAAAAACCTAATTTAAAAGAAAATTGACATGTAAGAATCAATATAAAGGATCAATTTTAAGGAACTTAACATGAACAAACTTTTTAAACATGGACAAATTATTTATGTTTTTTAAATATATGTATATTATACATTTAAGATTTACATCAAAGGGGAGCAGAGTAAAGGTGTCAGAACGAAGATGTGTCTATATTTGCCCTCCTGTGAGTTTCCCTCACACCAGATTAAGCCTCTGAACTGGTTTTGGAATGATAGACCTCACAAATATTTTGAGTACAACAAATTTCCAGAAGGAGATTATTTGGAAAAGCTTCAGAAAATATCTGTTTCAATCCGACAGAGGGAGAAGCTGCTGAACCCATACAACAATGTAGGAAGCATGAGGCAAGGAGCTGGGGTGGGAGCCAGGGTGTTCTGGCATCCTCACACTGGGGAATCTATTGCAAGGCTCTTAGGCTACTCTGTCCTGGTTACAAGCCAGTGGATGAGCAAATTAGCTGTAAGAAACTCAAAGCAAATACAAAAGACAAATTGAGAATACCTGAACCCCAGAATGTGGGATCTGGTCATGTCTACACACCACCAGAAGTCAGTTAACAACACTAGCCCCAAGACCAACTAAAGTGGCTGTTACCCCTTTGGCTTAAGAGCAGACCTTAACCTTTAAAAAACTGAGAAAAAAAAAAAAAAACAAAACAAAACAAAACAAAAAATCCCAAAACAAAACAAAACAAAAAAAACCAAAACAAAACAAAACCAAAAAATCTCTGACCATAGACAGCTTTTATGGAGGAGAACATATTTTACACCCTGAGAATCCTAAAGGCAAATAAAATCCAGATGAAGCCCCAAAGAGTGATTTAAGTTGGTCTCATTTCAAAAAAACTCTCTTGGCAGAATTATAAAAGGATCTTAAAGAGTTAGAAGAAAAATGGAAAGGGGAAATAAGAACTTTGCAAGAAGGTATTCTTAAAAATATATTTGATAAAATGGAAAAGGCAAATAACTCCTTACAAAATAGATTTGACAAAATGAAAAAAACATATAGCTCCTTACAAAATACATATGAAAAAGAAACCAATTCATTGAAAAACATAATTTGTGAATTGGAAAAAATGCAATGAACAAAATTCCTCAATTAGCCAAATGCAAAATGAGATAAAATAGCTAATTTAAGAAAATAACTCACTAAAACTTATAATTACACAAAGGAACATGTGTAACTCAATAAGACTTCAAGAATCAGTCAAACAAAACAAACAAACAAAAAGAAAAAAATAGGAGAAAATGTAAAATATCTTATTGGAAAAACAGCTGACGTGGAAAGTAGATATAGGAGAGACAGTGTAAGAGTTAATAGACTTCCTAAAAACCATGATTAAAAAAAGAGCCTAGACATCATCTTTCAGGAAATCATCAAGGAAAACTGAACTGAAACTAAGGCTGCCTCCAGAAGCTCCCCAAGAAAACCTGCCCCCAAGAGAACGATTACAATTTAGAGAGAAACAGAACATTTACATTTTGGCACCCAATGTGGGGCTCTAGAAATCGTAGTATATTTTGTCACCCCAATTTGGGTGCTCAAGAAAGCACACTATATTTGGTGCCCAAGTGAGGGTCTGGACATGAAGCCCTACACTCAGCAAGTAGCTCAATTGACAGGATTGGTGAGATCAGTGGAGAGGTTCCCCAGACCTGCTCATCCCCAGGCAACAGATGGAGCCCAAGGAGGCTGTGACTTCTGTTATTCTCATGACTCCCCATTCAGGAACCAGTAACCTTCTGGGATGTGGCTATGGACTTACCAGCGAGGAGTGGAGGTTTCTGGAGCCTGCCCAGAGTGTCCTGCAAAGGAATGTGATGCTGGAGAACAACCAGAACCTGCTCTCTGTGGGGATTCCTGTTCCAGACTGGATCTGATCTCTGTGTTGGAGAAGCAAGAAGGAGCCTCGAGTCCCAAGAGAAGAGACTCCAGTGGGTCTCATCAAGATTTACTTACTGTACATCAGAGAATTCACATTGGAGAGAAACCATTCCTTTGTAAGGAATGTGAGAAAGGTTTTAGTTGGAGGAACGCTCTCACTGTTCATCAGAGAGTTCATATTGGAGAGAAACCATTTGTATGTAAGGAATGTGGGAAAGGTTTTAGTTAGGGGAACACTCACTATTTATCAGAGAGTTCATACTGGAGAGAAACTCTTTCTATGTAATAAATGTGAAAAAGCCTTCAGCCTTTGAGGATACTTTACTGAACATCAGAGAACTTACACTGGAGAGAAACCCTTTCTGTGTAAGCAATGTGGGAAATGTTATAAGCAGAGGAACAATCTCACTATTTACCAGAGAGTTCACACTGAAGAGAAGCCCTTTGTATGTAATGAATGTGGAAAAACCTTCAGCAATCTAAGATGCCTTACTGAGCATCAGTATATCAGAGAACTCACACTGGATAGAAATCATTTGTATGTAAGGAATGTGGGAAAGGTTTTAGTCAGACACCATCTCACTTATCATCAGAGAGTTCATACTGGAGAGAAATCCTTTGTATGTAATGAGTGTGGGAAAAGCTTTAGTAGGAGATCTAGCCTTATTACTCTTCACAAAAGTCATACTAAAGAGAAACAATTTGTTGAAATAGAGAGATTTCAGACAAGGACCATCCCTTCACTGCCACCAGAGAATTTATATGATTCTGGCAGCTCAGTAGGAGAAACATTTATCCTTTCTAAAATAATTCATTGTGGCTCTTTTTGGTTAACCACCTGCACTTCTCAACCTGGGCTTTTTTCTTCCCCTCCAAATCCAACACATGAAAAAACTGATGTTGTATGTATTGTTTCATACTCAGCCCACCATATTTGTAAAGAAGAGGGGATGGAGTACCATGGTCTTCCCTCAGAATTTGATTTGGTTTTTATAACTTCTTTAGTCTGATTTCTAATGTATTAATGTATTTCAAAAATGTAATTGATGTATTAATGTATTGATGTATTCAATAAATGATATTCTATGCATTATTTTTTTACATTTTATTAGTATATATTTTGGGCAATAATTTATCTTATTGGTACCTACTTTAGCTCAATGTCAGAAATTTTGGAATATTGTTGCAAATTTTACATAATATTACTATGTACATAGTAAGAAAGTAGAAGAAAAGCAAGGGATACAGGAATTATAGAGGAGAAGGGGAAGAATTCCAGGCATAAGGGACTGCCAGTGAAAATCCCCTGAGGATTTTGTTCCTGGTGGTTGGGAGAGTGTAACATGTAACAAGAACAAGAAGGTAGGGAAAGAGTTAAGTCATGAAAAGCTTTGAAAGCCAGAGGATTTTGTTTTTGATCTTGGACTTCATAGAGAGTTAATGGATTTTATTGAGTATAAGGGTAACATGGACTGGAGTTGTGAATTTTCTTGACTGTATCTGTTACCTTCATATCTATCTTATTAATATTATACTTTGAGTTTGTGTCCACTGTCTCCCATACCTCCCTAAATATTTTTTGTGTATTTTTTCAAGACTATGGATCTAGTTTTGAGGACAATACTATAGAACTCTAGTTTTTGTTGTACAATTTAAGCAAATAGTTTTGCTAAAAAAATTAATCAAGCCTACTGGATGAATTTCAAGGTAAAACCTGCCAGCAATGGCTAATTAATAATTGTAATAAGAATAGTCCCCTGAATTTTGTAAGTCATCAGAGTCACCTTTTTGAGACCTGTAATAATATGGATTGGGGGGAATAAATCCCAAATGACTATTTGTGATATTTTGATAATTTTGTAAATGTTGTGTTTCTTTGAGTTTATATACTTTGTTTTCAAATGTGATAAGCAGTATGAGAATTCATTTCATCTGTGACCTGAGATTATATTGACTATTGATGATAGTGGAAGATCAGATCCACAATGATATTTGATATGGGCTGTATTTGTGTATATATTAGATAATTAAAGACGTAGTCATTGTCAGTTGAAACAAATTAATTATGTTCATCTCATTTTATTGATTTTTATTTGAATTAAATTTTCATTGGAAAAAGGGATATAATTATGTAATAGTTGTAGCCAAAAAGCAATTGGGAAGAGTTTTGGTGGGAATTAGTAATTATACAAATTGTACAATTATACAAAGAAAAAATAAATATGAAGTCTATTGTAGACGTATTGCAAAGGTTAAGAGTTAGAAGGTGGGATGACAAAAATAGGTAATTTGCTTTATTAATATGGAGAGTGGGTGAATGGGAGTGATCATTATTAATTTTGAAGATAGTTATTTCGGTTATATTTTGAGCATTGAAGCCAGATTGAAAATAATTAAGAGTGGAAGCATTGAACACAGATACCTCTTTGTAAGATTTTGGTGATAAAAGAAAGAATGATATTTAATGGTAGTTGGAGGAGATGGCAAAATTGGATGAAGATTTTTAATGATGAGGGAAACCAGTCATGTTTTAGATTATGGGGAGGGAACGAGTGATAAAAGAGAGATTGAAGATGAGAGGGAATTATTAAGTGATATCAGGAAATATAAGAGTACATTTGGATCCAGGAGAGATCAGAGACTTGAGAATATTAAATAAAGAATGAGAAAGAAGAATAGTTTTAATAGTTTTGAAATATAGAAAGGGAGACAATACCTAACAGAGCATAATTGCATTAAGTTCTCAGGTATTTGCCTCTGAATCCTTTTGCAACTCTCTGTACTTGAATTTATAAATTGGATTTGAATTAGATTAATATTTAATTTGGGTCTTGAGGGGACTTTAGAAGCCCTCCTGTCTAATCAACTCATTTAAGGGTGAAGAAACTTAAGGATCTGAAAGTTTAAGTGACTTTTCTGGCTCATTACAATCTTTAGCAATCTTTAGCATCATGGGTGTGATTTGAATCCAGTTTATTCTTAACTCCAGAGGCAGTGTGCTTTCCCACTCTGCTATGCTGAGTTACTGCTTTTATGGCTCATTCCAGCTTTGATCCAATAATGTCTTAAGCAAGTTGTTCAAAATTATATAAATGATTATTGTCAAAGTAGGGACTAGAATATAAGGACTCTTAGCCCCTCAGCTAGTGTGTTTTATAGTAAAAGACTTAGGTCTGAGTAATGATCTTTAGAACACAGCTTGTGGATAGCCATTAAAAGTATGAAGCCTCAAGCAACTTATCTCGGTGAATGCAAAACTACTTTACAATAATCTAAAGCAATCTTATAGAGTATGAGTTATTGTCAGAGTAGGTATATTACAGTTATGCAGTTTTATAACTTAATATAGCTAAATAGAGTTTGCTTATTAATCAAGTAATAGCTAGCTCCAATTCTACTTTCTACTTCTAAGATTCCCACCCCCTTTTTATTCTTTTGCTTCTTTCATCATTTCAAAGCAAGGCTCTTTCTTTTTAGTTTGTATGATCACTGAGGAAACAACCATTTTTTCCTGGTTTTCCCAAGTCTTCTTATGGACTCTATTCTAAAAAAGTACTTGTAACTGCCAAATCTTCCCAAATGGGTAATGTGTTTTAGATTCTCCTAGAAACTTGTTATCAAGTTTCTCTTCTCCATTTTTCTCATGCTTTCTCTAATGAATCCTCCTGCCTCACTCATATAGTTCTTTCTATGATCTGATATATTTTTAAGACTTATACCTTGCCTTTTTCCAAAGGTATTTGATACAGCTTACAAAATTCATCACAATGACCTAGTTTCTCCAAAAGTTTCCTCTTTTTACTTCACAGTTCCACCACAATGACTTCCCTCTAAAACCCCATATATTTCTTTGTTACATTAGGTGCCTTCCCCTGCCTTTGTTCTCCAGCATCCTCAGGAAGCATGGGGATCATCTTCTCTAGGTATATATTTCTTGACTTTCTTATATTTTTAGCTCAAGCTTTAGTTTTTTAAAAGTCCTGTTTATATTGAACAGATAGATAAATATATAGCCAATAAATAGTCAGCTAGGTGTCATAGGAAATAGAGCACTGGATCTGTAGTGAAGAAGACCTGAGTTAAATTTTGGCCTCGGGCATTTCATAGATGTATCATCTTGGGAAAAATCATTTCACTTTTGTTTAGTCCAATATAGGTGCTTATAAATACTCATCTCAGGTAGCTAGGATGTACAGCACATAGAGTTCTGGACATGGAATCAGGAAATCTGATTAACTTCAGACACCTCCTTCAGATACTTAAATTCTGCCTGTTCCAGTTTTCTTAACTGTAAATTAAGAATGATAATAGCATCTACTTCACTAGTTTTCTGTTTCTGTAATCTTTTAATATGAGGAGGACTACTAGATACAATGATAAAAAACACAAAGAACATGTTTATATGGGCAAAGTGAAGAGGAGAAAGGAGAAATTTTTCTGGATAATTTAGGCTACCTCATCAATGCATGCATTCTTGCATTTGACTAATACCTCTTACTCACCTGCCACACTAAGATGATATGAAGATTAATGCATTGTTATTTGCACAATGCTTTGAGATCATCCAATGAAAGAAGCAGTAAAAACATGAATGGTATTTAATCATGTCATTTTTTGTAATAAGGATAACGAGAGTGGCAATTACAGGAAAAGACAGTATATAATTGATATATTTCATAAAACACCAAGAGACCTTCAGCTGCTATTGTTTTTATTTTCTGTTATTGGAAAGATGTGGATTTTTGGAAATTGTCATTATAAATTTTTATAAAGTAATATTAGCATTTAAAATTATATATATATATATATATATATATATATATATATATATATAATGTTAACATTTAAAAGAACAACAACATTGAGAAACTGAGCTGTAACTGGCATAGGGAGAATGGTCTTTACTCTAGGATAATAGAATATTTTTCTTGTGAGAAAAAAATATACCAAGCACTGTGTCTGCCCTCAGCCTTTGCAGCTTCCACTATTATGATGCTACTATCACCATTCTGAGGATCACCCTGAAACTCTTGCCCAAATCTACCTAAATTTTCATGATTGTGATGGGTAGACTGCCTTATTCCAGCACAATAGCAGCTTGGATACTCTCTTCAGTGTGATACCCCTTTGGCTATTTTTTTTTGCTATTAGCACATAGAAAATACTTAATAAATGTTTATTTATTGACTGATTTATTGAAGAGATATTCAGGTACCATTAAAAATGTTCCCTAAAGATATTCAGGGGGTACATTTTTGCCCTGGTGTCCAACTTCCTTGAGATATGCAGAAACTGATTGGAAGCTACATTTGCAAATGTGTGTTCATGAGCAAATATCTGAGGAATTATGTGAAACTTGCCTTATACGTGCTTGTGGGAGTCTTCTCACAAAAATACTACTGTGCAAACTACAGTGAAACTGCTAGTATTGTGGAAGGAGTTCTTTAGCTCCAGGTTGTATCTCTGGCTTTGCCATTTTCTTGCTATAATACCTTGGGCAAGTCACTTAACAGAAAATAGAGGCAATGATAGCTGAAAGCCTCTTGGTGTTTTCTGGAATATATCAATTATATGTTCTCTCTGGCTCTAAAATTCTATGATTCTCAATTGACTTCATAGGTAACCAACAAAAGGAAAACAAGCCTTTTTGTGTGACAGCAAACTGAGTTTCATTGGACAGAAATTGGGGGCTGCGAGTAAAATTCAATCTGGAAATGGTATACATTTAACAACTTTATCCGTTCTACTTTATAGCTTGCCATTGGGCATAGACGTTTTATGACTTGTAACCATTTAATGTGTCCTGCTGAGTTCCCCCCTCCTTCAGGTTCCCTTTCTCTTTGCTGAAACTGTTTGTACTGTAAGTGATGGGTATTTTTGGTTGAGGTCAAAGGAAACTACAATCCACACCAGGGTAGCAATGTGTCTGATGTGCAAATCCATGGAGGGAAACATCTCTTTTCCATCTTTCTTCTCTTTTCTATCCTTGTGGGGAACTGAGGAATGAAAAACAATTATGCACCTTGTACCATGGAGACAGCAAGTACAGAAAATAAACAGTGACTGATGAAGGGAAGTGGTTTTATTACAGGGTAAAAAAGGAGTATTATCAATAACAGCAATAATGGAGAAAAATGGTAATGAATAATTAAATATAATAAAGTCATGATAACAATAAAGTGCAATGAATAATGCAATTCTATTTGTAATAATATGACTCGGTTCATCTTGATGAAGTGGCGTCTCTTTAGGCTATTTCCAATGGGCAGAGGTGTAAACACCAGTCTGGCTGTACATTTTTCTTAACTCAGAGCATTTCTGGGAGATCTGCAAATGGGCAAACCTGCTTCCCTTTTCCTCAGAATTATCCTCTAATTTCATATTCTTCAGAATAGAGAGAGTATACATACATGTTCCCTCCATCCCCTTCCAAGCTTGTCTCTAACCCCAGATTAGTGCTGGCAATACAATTGAACCCTCAGGAATGTTTTTGTTGTGAAAAGTGCCAAGTAGTCAGGTGATCTAATGCTGGCAATCCCCAGGGTATTCAAGTACCTTCTTTCCCTTCAACCCCCCTTTTGCAGAAATTTACTGGAGCAATAAATCTAGTGCAATCATGGAGAAAAATTAAAGCAGGGGATCTCTAGAAAGAGGTGTGTGTGTGTGTGTGTGGGGGGGTTGTAACAGGGAACAAAACTTCAACAGAAACTCAGGAACAGAAAAGAAATGCTTCCTTTGCTTGACCAGTGTCCTGTTGCTTTCCGTCTTAGGGTTTTGTTTTGTTTTGTTTTTTGTTTATTTATTTATTTTAAAGCAACTCTTCCTCGCCCCATAAGAAACTTGAGCATTACAACTGGTGAAATCAGTGTCAAGGAGTTAAAGTGGCTTGGAAAGGTCCGATTGCCCAACAAAATGTGTTAGAAACTCTAAATTGGTTATCTGACTCTCAGAGACACACAAAGGTTGCCTGGTAAATGATATCTGCTCTAAAAGCTAACAATAAGGCACAGTGAATCATACCCCCTCCTCTCAAAACCATGTGTGTCATTCTGGAGCTGAAAAGAATGGAAACTTCTGAGACCTCAGAGCATCTCATAAAAGAGACCTTTAGGGTTTTTTTCTCTTGACAGATTTTGTGCACTTGACTGTTATTAACCCAACAAAAGGGTGCACACAATTATTACCAAAGTGGCAACCTCTGACAGTTCATGTTTCAATCTATTATTCAAGATGAAGGGGTTGAGGGAAGTGGATCTTAATTTTTCATGTTAGCTCAGATTGACTGGGAAAAGATTTAGCCCTAAGGGGTCAATAAATAGCTGAACAAATGCAAAATAAGAAGTATGTTAGATGCTCTAGCAATGGTACCCAATTTTAAATTCCTGAATCTATGCTGATATTTCACTCCTGGGAGGATTTAGACTAACCTCAGGTGCAAATTGGTCAGTAAGAAATATAATGTAAAACAACATTGTAGTACCATTTGATGAATATGGTTTGGTTAGGACAAAACTTTCCAGTCAACAAAAGAGTACTGAAATGTGATATTTTAATGACTAGCTAAATGACAGATGATAGAGAAATGCAATGAGCATTTATTAAACACATATAGAAAAAAGGACTCTGTGGAGCTTTAGGCTAGGCTAACTCTAGTCTAAACTGTGAAGGAAGACTCCATCTCTAGCATATAAAGTTTTTATCCTTTCTGTGCTGTTTCTTTAAGTCCTAAGTACCACTAATCTAGTCACAATAGGGTTGTACTTTCTAAGTCATGTTATATTTACCCAGCATATATATGTGTCCCTCCCCCAAATTCAAACATTGAACCTGGATCTCATTGCTCCATACTTGGACTTCAAAATCCCAATTCTTTCAGAGTTATATAGTGAGGTTAAAAACAAAGAAAACTTCAAACAATTATGAAGTACCTATTATGTGATAGGCATTGTGCTAAAGTCTTTTAAAATATTATCTCTTTTTATCTTCACAAAAATCCTGGATCTTAGGTGCTATTATCACTCTTTCCATTAGGGAAACTGAGACAGAGTTATTTATCCAAGGAGTCATAACTATTAAGTAACTGACACCAGATTTGAACTCAATTCATCTTGTCTTTAGGCCCAGAACTCTCCTATGCCAAGAAGTTATCTTTAAGTAACATATATGAAGTAGTCATATTTTCAAAGGGTGTGTGTGGACATGTTAAAAAAAACATATAGCAAACTAATTTATCCATCTTTGACATATTCAAAGAGGAAGAAAGAAGATGAAGTCAGTAATTAGAATAATACTGATGATAATTAATGTTTATAAAGCACTTTTATGTAAAATGTTTTACATTGATCATGTTGTTGGAACCTCATTGCAACCCTCTAAGATAAGAGTGCTTGTTATCCCCATTTAAGGATGAAGTAGCTGAGGCTTGGGATAGTTAGGTGAGTTGCCCAGGCTCATAGTGCAGGATTCAACAAATTCTTCCTAACTTTAAATTCAGTGAAGGCACATTGCTGCTTTGGAATGGGTTCATCTAATGAGTGGTCTCTCTGATAGAATAATTAGAAGTGAGTTAGGGCTTCTTGATGACCTTCTATAGGTGACAGCTATTCTATTGCCATGACTTTGGGAATGATAGTTTCTTGATATAGATTGTAGAAACTTATAATCATGGGGGAAGCAGATAAATAACACAGTGAATATTTTTGAAGTCAGTCAGGAAAACCTAAATTTAAATCTAACTCTGGATACTGTATGACTCTGAGCAAGTCACTTATTTTTTCTCTGTCTCAGTTTCCTCAACTATAAAATTAGAATATCCCAGAGATGTTGTGAAGAGCGAATAAGATAATATTTATAAAGCGCTTAGCAGAATACCTGGCACATCGTAAACTCTTAATAAATGCTCGTGTCCTTCCTTCACAGAATGTTAGTGTTAGACAATTACCTAGTGATTCTTCTTTATTTCTCGCATTTTCCAAATGAAGACATTAAAATCTTGAAAGGTAAAAGGACTTACTCAAAGTCATCATACAGGTTAGTGGCAGAGATGGAAGCAGAACTGAAGTCTCAATAATTTGCAAATAATTTTTGGGATTCAGTAAGATAATAACGAGTCAGGAAGGAGCATGTATTCTTCTATATAGCTTTTTCTTTGCCTCATTATGACACTGGAATAGAGTCTTGTATGAGTTGGCTTGGGAGAACCAATAATCCATTATTATTGCTCCTGAAGAGAGATTATAATGTCAGACCACTGATGTTGTAAACAGTGTTGATGAATTTTTGGCTGCAGATGTGTTTACACATTACAAAGTGAAGTGGATAGATATGCCAATTACTGGTTCATTTGATAAATGTAGACAGTCAAGCTGGATAATTTGGGCCAAATTTGGTCTCACTTTTGAGGCTGCAATAAATGTAACAACTTTTTCAGTAACAGGATGGATTTCATTAATAATAATGGGCATCATTTCTATAATGTTAATTTTTGAATTATGTAATAATATAGAATTATATATATATATTATATTAATATATTTTCTTATATAACATAATGGTATATATATATATATATGTATATATATATATATATATATATACAAAGAGCTTTGTCAGTCAATAATAATGTTTATATAATGCATTAAAGTTTGCAAAATGTTTTATATATGTTATTTCATTTTTTCTTCCTAACAATCCGATGAGGTAGGCATTGTTTCCTTCATTTCACAGATAAGGAATCTGAGGCTCAGAGAAGTTAAGTGATGGTCCCAGAGTCACACAGATAGTTAGGATTTGAACTGAGGTTTTCTTGACTCCAAGTTCAGCATTCTATCATCAGCATGATACTAACAAGGAATTATTAAGCATTGACTTTGTGACTATGTGGGAATATGAAAACAAATACAGGACAATCTCTGCCCTGAAAAAGCTCACATTCTTTCAGCAGTGATAGCTTTAAAAGCACTACATTATCTAATTGGATTCTCACAACCTCCCTTTGAGTTAGATATGATTATAAATCCCACTTTAGAGACGAGCAAACAGGTTCAGCAAGAAAATAGTGACTTGATCAGGATCCCACAATTACTAAGGCATGATTCAGATAGAGTTGTTTCCCAATTCTTTGCTTTATCACCATCGCTTTGCCTCATAATAACCACACAGATGATATTAATCTCTGCTCACTCTTCTAATTTATTGATTAGAAATAATAGATTATTATTTCTTAATTAGGCAGACTTTATACAACCTAAAATAGGATTATTTTTGAAACTTGTTAGTCCTAGCATAACTTTTATATACTGCCTCTGGAATAAATAGTGACTTGCTCACTAGCTGGCAACCCTACAGTCAGTTTTACAGAAAAAGGAACACAGTTTAGAAGCTTGTAATGAGGGAGGCTGATGTGAATTTCCATCTTTCCCCCTCCTCATTTGCCTGCAGGCTGTTAAAGTCACACAGAGAGAGATCCATACTCCTATGCATTTGGAACTTTTTCCCTATCACTGCCCTGGGTACTAACAGCAGGCGAGCTCTGACTAGACTCCAGTTTTATGGCCGATCTGGGAGAGGCTTTGTTTCCCATTCTTGCTGTAGTTATCCCTTGGTGAAGCTCAGGCTTAACTCTCTCCCACTTAGGGAAAACACTAGGCTGATTTCAATGATTCCTATACCCTTTCTCCTTTTTTGGGTGGAGTGAGAGATGCTGCCCATGGAGGATTAAGATCTATAATAACAAAACAGAAACCCTCACGTTTAAACAAAGTTAGATTTATAGTGGAATTTATGGAGATTATTTACGGCTGGTAACACATGTGTATGAATGTTTTTGCAGTTACAAGTGCAAAAAGACTAAAAAGCTATCAGAAACATTGAGCCAAAAAAAAAAGACACCTCCCCCCCCAAACAACACCTGAAAAGCTATTTACTATTTCCAATTGGCCCTTTTTTTTTTTTTTTTTTTTTTTTTTTTTTTTTTTTTTTTTGGCTGCCTCTGCTGCTATTGCTGTGGATGCTGGTTAGGAACAAAGCCATAACCTGCTATGAACTCTACTCTAACACATCTGGAATACTATTTACTCTGCAGATAAAGTAAAGTCACTTGAGTTTTCATTATCATACAGGGTCATAGATATAGTGGAGTAGTAGAGGACATCTGTGCCCTCTGGACAAAGTCTCCCCTCTCCATCTGAATTACTGAGGAGATGGTGAGGGAGACACTAACTAGCAATTCAATTTAATTTAACTCACATTTGAGGATTTGGTAGCTCTGCTACTGCTTCTGAATTTCCCTAGCAGCAGTTTAAGCTTTGCAACATCAAAATACTGCCCTAGCTTTTATTTTTGTTGAAGACAGAAAGTGCCTTACTAATGGATGGTTGAACTTTCAAGTAGCATTAGACTGGTCAGGATAATAATCAATTAAAAGCTTGGCTAGTTGGCTTCATGTTCATTGATAGCTCAACTAGTTAAGGACATGGGTAAGAAAAAGGAAAGCATTGTATCTTTCCTCTACACATTCTATGTAGCAAGATATTATGATATAGTTTGTCATAGAGTATTGGGCTTTGAGTCAGAAGAATATAGTTATGATGCTGACTCTGTCCTGTATTTATTGGGGATCCTTGAAAATGGCATGGGTATCTTTTTTCCTGGGTCTAACTTCCTCATCTGCAAAAATATTATATTAACCTAGATGATCTGTAAGGTTCAATCCAGATCTAATAATCTATCATTTTATAAGCATTCCTGTTATTACATAGTCTATTATTACAGTTCTCAATTTGACATAAAAGGAGAGTGAGTACCTTAGAGCTTAGCTTTTTAAACTGTGGTTCATATAACTAAATTTGGGGATCACAAAATTATGATCTATTATAAGTATATATTTTATTTGTCTATCTATTTTATATACTTACATACTTGTGTTCATGTAAAATATAAGAAGCCCTGCTTTAGAGTATGTCCAATAGCTTTCTGGAGGCACCAAAAAACCACTTCTCTGTAGCATTTTTTAAAATCACTTCAATACTTGTACCATTTTGATGACTCTCTGAACCATCCATTTATTCATTTTTTTATTCACCAACTTTATTGCTTTGTTATGCCACAGTTCTCTTTTATTGTCCTGACTTAGTTTAATTAATTATCCTGACTCAGTTTCCCTAAATTGTTCTGCTCAATCCTGCAAACCCCCCTTTTAATCAGAATATTTGATAAAGATAAAAGATTTTATATTTTAGAATATCAGAATAACTTCCCATACCAAGCTATTAGGATATCAGATGTCTTATCAAAATGTCTTTCCTCATCTCTGGGGTGCCTCCTCCCATCTCCGATGGCTCATCCCACCCTGTCAGAGTCCCGTTTCCACTCTCAGCACCCTACACTCCCCCTGCCTCGATCTACCTCCTGTGTCTGAGCTACATGTATATATGTCATTGAAAACTTACATTGTTTGCTGGATTCTTGGAGACGATAGTCTCATTCAGCCCTGGGACCAAACTGTGGATCCATTTGCTCCCAATAAATCTCTTCCTTTCAAATAAATTATTAAATACTCTTTAATCTCTAGCTTGCCTCAATTTCTCTGGCATTACAATTTGAGTCATAGAACAGAATAATATCTAGTTTTAGAGTCAGGAAGAATGAGGTTTAGATCCCACCTCTATCCCAAACTGATGTGATCTTGGACAACTCTCTAAAACTATAAGTTGCTGAGAATTTCCTTAGCTGCATTAGCAGAGGGATTTCTCCATAGCAGGGTAATCACAATTTTGGTGCTATTCTAAGATAGACTCCTTTGTAAATGGACTCCAGGAAATTTCCACAATCACAGAATTTCAGAGTTCAAAGAGACATCATTGGTCATCATTACTAGCTAACATGGGTTATTCAATCCATACCAGAAATAGAAACCCCATACTACCTCATGATTTTACAGTCATTATCTTCTGCTTAAAGACCCTCAATAAGAAGGAGATCATTATTTCCTGAAGCAAATCATTTCACTTTTAGAAAGCTTTAATTGTTAGAAAGTTGGATTTGTTTAAACTTCCTAACACTCAACTTAAGTTTGTCATAAGCGATCTGTCTAGCTCCTGTTTTTTCCCTCTGGTGATGAGTACTTCTTATCCATTTGTCTTCATTATATCTTGATTACTGAGGCAGATACTTCCATCAGCCACACTAACTTGTTGGATTCCTCAGTTGCTATTTGGCTCCAACTGCCAGTAAACGACCAATGGGATATCTGGATCTCTTGAATTCACAAAGTGGACGTCTGGGTACAATTATCTAAGAATCTTACACTTACTCCTAAGATCAGGAAAAGCAAACACAAAAGAAAATCACCTCTTTCTCAGGCATAGGCTTGCTTAAGCTGGACATATACTGGTAGTTGCCAGTTAGACAGATGAGAGACTAAACAACTGTTCTTACCACCACCTGGCTCTTGGGAGACAAATATGCAGCCCACTCCCTCACTTCAAAGCCAAGTAGGTAGAAGGGAAGGATGAATAGAGGAAAGAAAGAAAAAAAGATTTGAAAGTCAAAGAGACAGAAAAAAAGATAGATTCGGAGGAAGAAATAGGCAAGAGGCAGAAAGAGACAATGACAAAGAGAGAGAAATAATGGATTGAGCACTCCTTTCACACACACACACACACACACACACACACACACACACACACACACACTTATTTCTGACTCAGCAATCTCCAACTCACAAGTTCATTTGGCTGTGTAGATAATTAGAGATCCCTTTATCATCCCGCAGGGGAAAATTATGAGTCATCTCGACCAGAAATATGTTCACCTCGAGAATCCACATGGTATATCAGGGTATATCTTTACATGATCCATGGGCAGTCTTCCTCCATTACAAAGGCAATTCAAGGAGGAAAGAGATAGGTAAAAGGAGAAACAAAGAGTCAAAAGGGAGAGGAAGATGGAGAGTAAAAGGGAGAGGGAGATAAGCAGAAAGGAGAGGAAAAAGGGAGAAAGGGAAAATGAGGGAGGGAAAGGAAGCAGCCTTCATAAAATGCTTTGTAAACTGAAATTCCCCATCACAGCTGTATCTTTCATCTGGGTCAGGCTGATGAATTTCTCTTCTATTTCTTCTGTCCAGAAGAAGTGTTGTATAATTCAAGGACAAAGTTGTTTCTCTTTCTCCCTGCATTCATGTTTACACAAAACTACTTGTGTGAGAAATGTCAAAGATATGCTGCATGCAAAACAAAACTCTCCTCAATGTGGCTTAAGGCAGATTAAGATGTATTTTAGAAATATTTAACAAGATAAAATAAAGTATAGATAATGTTAATGTGTGATTTTCTAACTCTATAAGTTGTAATGGAACAGGGAATAGATTGTTAGGTGGATATATTTTCTATAAAAGAAACAAGAAGGGTTGTTTATTGTAACTCAGATATGTATAAACAGGTTTCACACAAGGCAAATTGGTCAGAACTTTAGAGGAAAGACACTAAGACTCAGTAGGACCAGGAACAATTTCTTTTAATAGTGAAGCTTCAGCTGAGACATTAAAGAAGTTAGGAGGCAGAGATGATGTAGGGGAGAATTCCAAGCTTGGAGGGTATCAAGTCTTTGTAATAACTTCAAGGTTAAATTTTCTCTCTTGTTAATTTTAGCTTGTTCAAACTGTGCATTTGTGTTTAGATATTTGAGACCACAGATTTTAACTACTAGTTCATTTTCTTCAGTTTTATTTCCTATGAATTTCTATGTGTCTCAATTGCTATTTGCTTTCTTGCATTCTAAGTACTCTCGATGGTATCTAGCTTGGTAATTATATAGTTTTCTCCCTTCATCCTTTTCAGCTGAAGTCCCTTTTTATTTGATTTGCAAGGCACAAGGGAAATGCATTATTATAAGACTTTCTTAAGTACCTTACATTCCTAGTTAGGAGACAGTATTATTATTATTATTATTATTATTATTTAATGATGATGTTGATGATATTAATAATAACCACATATATATATATCACTTTCAGATTTGCAAAGCACTTTACATATTATTACATTTGAGCCTCACAATAACCCAGTGGGGTAGATGCTATTATAACCCCTATTTTATAAATGGGGAAAATGAGAAGTTAAATGACTTTCCAAGGGTAATACAGCTAGTTAGTGACTGAGGCAGGATTTGAAATAATTTCTTTCTACTCCAAGTCTGGTAGTCTAACTATTGAATCAACTAACTGTCTCTAATTCCCCTATCATGACTTTTAAATCCTAGACCCCAAATCCAAAATCCATTTTTAGGCACCAACTTCCAAGCTAATTCAAATTTATTTTTTTTCTCTTTTTTTGTTGCCATCAATGGAAAGTAACAATAAAACACCACCTGTGTTCCTATATTCTTTTGTTCTTACCTAAGATTTTGGAAATATTTTCTAGAATTCTTCTGGTAGTATCAATTGGGCCCAATAGAAGTGGGTGACAGTCAATCATTTTTACCAGTCTTGGATGATTTTCTTTTGTGTCTTAATGTGTCCTAAGAAGACAATAGACCTCTTTAATTATTTTTAATTTTTTGTCTAAGTATCCCCAAGTAGTGAGTCACTGACTGATTTTCTCTTCTTCTAATCATTCCTGGATGATTTCTCAATTGGCAGCTTCTAGATATCATTTCATCATTCATTGGAGGTCAGGCAGCCTCCTTCTCAATAAACAAATGCATCAATGAAGAAAAAAGCATTTCTTCAATGTGAAACACTGTATTAAGTGGATGTAGAGCCATAGGGAGTTTAATGATACAAATAGAACAATAATCATATATAATATGGGTTTGTATGTGTGTGTGTATGTGTGTGTATGTGTGTGTGTGTGTGTGTGTGTATTACTGAGGCAATTGGGGCTAAGTGATTTGCCCAGAATCACACAACCAGGAAGTGTTAAGTGTCTTGGCTATATTTGAACTCAGGTCCTCCTGACTTCAGGGCTGATGCTCTATCCACTTCACCACCTAGCTGCCCATATAGTTCTTTATGTATATTATTTCATCTAATCTTTACCGTATGTCTGCAAAATAAGTGCTATTATTATATCTATTATAATACTATTATTATTTTACAAATTAAAAAACAAGATGAATGAAGTTAGGTGATTTGACTAGCATCACATATAAAAAGCACAATGAAGTGAGATTTGAACTCGAATATTGCTGACTTAATTTCTAGTACTTTACCCATAACATCAAGCAAAAGCAGAACAATTTGGATCCTCAGGGAGCTTAACTTCTAATAGAAACAAAATATATTTAAGAGAGTGGGGAACACAAGTTGTTCAGAAAGTGACAGGATGGAGCCATAGGAAAATAAATTGACATTCTCTTTCTATAGTATTGATTGTACTGTTTTGATTACTGTTTTCAAAATAGAAGATGGGAAGTTCAATGCATGTGTGTGTGTATGTGTGCATATGTGTGTGAAACATCCACAGTGTCAAGGAGGAAGAAAAGGAGAGGGATGGAATGAATGGTTGTATGGAATGTGAAGAATGGTCTGGGGTCTGACAGCAGATACAAATGGGTCATGTGCATCTGTGCTGGTTGACTCATCAATGAGGACAGCATGACCTTAGATGGAAGTAGCTACTTCCTCTTTGGGAAGAATCCCAAATTGATTTTTTTTTTTTTGGCTTCAAATTTGCAGTGGTCTTCATTCCCTCTCCCCTTCTTTCTCAATGTGACATTCTTTTACACTTCTACCAGCTGACATGGATCAGGTTTCTCTTTAGCCTTTTCAGATTCTTTTTCTATTTCCTCCCTCTCCCTCACATTAAAGGTTTTTTTTTTTTTTTTTTTTTTTTTTTTGTAAAGAACACAATTGTTCCTAATAATGTGGAATGTGGAAAGACTTTACTTGAGCCCTTTCATCCTTTGTTTTCCTCCAGAAATGATGGATTAATTCAAGGATATATTTATTAGATCTCATTCTCTTATCTTTGGATTTGCTGACATTTGAAGAGACTTTACTACCTAGTGGCAATAGCAAAATAGGTCTTTGGGGACTAGGAAGGAAACAATTGATTCTGAATGTGTGAAATCAGGTTACAAAACTTGATGTTTGAGAGCAGGTATGTGATCATCAGCTACAGATTGAAGGATGTGTAGCTAATGTGGTCAGGAAAAGATCAAGATATTTCTCCATCAGAATAACTATAAGCCAGAAAAGTCCTAGGGGAAGACCCGAGCACGGAAGTCATATGTTTAGTCAGTTGTTGAAACGAAATTATGTGACTTTCCTCAAGTTCCTTGTACTGTATGCTGCTCAAGGGCTCAATGACTTGGCACTTCTTGATATTTCATTGCATTTGATTGCTTCAACACTCTTCAGGATTAAACTGCACATTGCAGAAGCATTATGGTCTCTGGGGGAATATCATTTTTGAACAGCGATGTCTTTGGCCCTTCTTTGTAATAGTCTTTTCCCCAGTCTCAAACTATTACCTTGTGAAAATATTAACAGTTTACCCATTGACTTCTATCTTTAACCTCAATTAAATCTAGGCGCAAGAGCCAATCAGTTTGGCAGGTGAAAGCAGCTACTCTCTATTCATATACTACCTTTTCCTCCCATAGCAGCATATACCAAGAATTCTAAGAGTGCTTCCTGTGAGATGGTCTGTTAGGAATATAGTTATAACCAGCCATAAACCTTAATTTGGGAAATCTGTAATACCAATCTCTGTGAAGACAGTATATATTTTCTGGCCACAATACCCACTCTAGTGTGGCTGTACTATATTTGGAGATGATCCAAGGAATTATATTTATAAAATAGGTGAGTAGAGTGAGCCTTCTCTTATAGGAAGGAAACAAGAAACACCAGGGAGAAAAGCATGTGTGTATCTGTATGCATTATTAGGCTTATTCAATGTCAGAACTATAAATAGATCAACTATTCCTCTAGTACAGGGAGCTGTGAACTTAAAAATTACGATAGTTATATTTTAATATTTGTTTCTTTTACAATTATATGTATTTTATTTTAAAACATTATTGTGAAGAGGGTTCCATAACACAATATTTAAGGATCCCTCAAAGGGTAATGATTATAGACTCTGTGCCCAGCATAAAAATAAAGTGCTATGGGAATATAAATAATAATATAGCATAACCCTATCTTCCAGTCAGCCTTTATCTCAATTGAGGACATAAGACTAATAGAGATAAATCAATTCAAAAACAATTAAGTGCTAAACTGTGAAGTTCCCAAAAGGAGCATGGAGAAAGGGAAGATAAACTGGGAGTAGTTAGTTAGAGAAGACTCTATGGAGGAGGGATTTGAGTTGGCTTGTACAGAATAATAGGATTTAAGTAAATCCAAAGAGAAGGAAGGACATCCCAATTGGAGGAAGTAGCATAAGCAAAGGCACATCTTTTCCTTTGAACTGGAATGGGACTTGGGTTCCTTCTTGCTGGTAGTGCTGAAGTTATTGCTGTTACTAGTCTTTTGTCTCTGAGGGATAGATAAAATCAGACCATAATATTGTCACATTACAATGAGCCAATTTTATACATGCTCATTTCTTTTGTAATAATATTGAAGGGTAAAACCAATCAGAATGTCAAAACCTGTAGTGGAAAAATACATAAAAATAGAGGGAAGGGAGGGTTTGGGGCCACATTGCAGAAAAAATGGCACCTCAGGAGGGCAAAGCTCAGAGTCTTGGATAATTTTACTTCAGTGGAAGACAACTTCAGTTGTCAAGTGAGGAAACAAGTTCCTGCTTCCTGCTTAAAACTAAAAAAGTACAAAAAGCTAGAGGTTAACGTTTCCAACTTACTCCTTAACCATTTAAACATAAACTAGGTTGTTTTCTTTCTTGGAAGTACTTGAGGCAAAAGTTTTTTATCTATCCTTTTAAAAATTTAGCTAGTCCCTCACTCTAATCTCTTTATTTACTTAATAAAAATAATACTTCATATTATTCAGCCTTTTAAAAACTGATTATTTATTATATTTTGCTACGGACCTTATTAAGGTAGATCAGGACACTTTCCAATATATGCCAAATATTTAGACTGTGCAGCATTGACAAGAAGGAAGGTTAAAATTTCTGAGGATTCTACTGGATAGTTTCTTTTCCACCAAAAATAATATTGTTCCTTATTTATATTTTAAGCTTATATAGCTTCTTCTCTCTAGGGAGCTTAAGGTAAAGTTGACAAATATTAATACTCCTCCTTTTATCTATAAGTATTCTTTGGTTCGGTTAAGGGGGGGAGTTGATAGAAATTTTCTGCTTTATTTCCCTTGTCAAAGTTCAAACTATATACTCTTCTCATTTTTTCTTTGAAAGAGGGGGAGGTGTTTGTGTATGTGTTTGTATGTGTGTGAGAGAGACAGAGACATAGAGACACACACACGAAGAAACAGAGACAGAGAGACAACAAGACAGACACAGACAGACAAAAAGGCAGAGACAGAGAGAAGCAGAGAAAGAGATGCTAGAGATGCTTTAGTGGATCATTTTAGACTTTGAACAACCAGTGTGGATACTGTTGTCATTAAAACAAAATTTAATGGAAGAGAGCTTTTTGGTGAGAAAGGCAATGGTATGTAGAAGATCTTAAAAACTGCTTTAGGTGATTGAAAAAAGCCACTGTGAAGATTCTCTTTAGTCAAAACAAGTGGGTCACTTAATTTTTCCAAGTGAATGCCCTTGATGAGGAACTTGAGTTGCTATTTTGCTAGCCAGAGCAGTCTCATTATAGGAGATGCTGGCCCTGTCTATGAAATGTTTACTTTGTAACTAACCCCTTAGGCAGTAGAGAGAACTATTTACTATTCCTTCTCATTTTCTTCTGTTTTCTCTCTTAATTAAAGAAATCACTGTTGAACTTCAACAACCTTGCTAAGGAAAAAAAAATAAGAAAAGAGAAAAAGAGGCTCCAGAAATCACCAGTCTGAGTTTTTTTGTTAATTTCTCTGAGTTATTCCCCTACACTCTTTCCCCCCAAAACAGAAATGTGAAACATAGAGGTGTTTCAGATCTCTCTCTATCTCTCTGTCTGTATGTCTATCTTTCTGTGTGTGTATGTATAAGCACAAGCTCAGTGGGAACAGTAAAGGCAATTGCACCCTGCAAGTATCCTTGAATGAACAACACATCCTTCAGTCCAAGCTCCTTGACTAACTCCTTTCCTAGGATGACAATACTTGGCAATGTCAGACATATGTAGGAAGGGGCTTTAAAGCATAGTCTGAGGTTGACCACTTTGCCAAGAGGTGGAGCCCAGTGGTGCATTTTTAGAGGTTTCTTTTTATTAGACAGTGATTTACCAAAAATGAAAGAAATCTAGTCATGATAACCAGCCCAATAAGAACAGAATAAAGAATTTACAGGAGATTATTGACAAAGATTTAAATTTCACTTTGAGTAAGATTTCATTTTATTTTGATAAAGAAGCAGTACATGAAAAAAAGCAATTTTTATTTCTAGGGGATATTTTACAATGCTCCCCATTATACATATGTATGTGTGTGTAGCAAGAGTAGAGGCACATCAGTGAACTGCATAATGTACTACATTCGTTGATAATCAAACCAAAACTCTACCTCCTAAATCTTTTTTCCATTTTGGATTCTATGGCAATCAGGGGAGGGGGAGTATATTCTGATATTTTCTCATAATTAAATAGAAATGTACTATCTTTCTAATTAGTTCTGCACTCTCTCATCAACTTATTCAATAAAAGAGAAACCACTTTTCACACAACTTTTTGCTTAATTCTTACTCAATATCAAATCCCCTATTCATTAGTTTTAAATAAACACGTATTTCTAGTTACAAAATTTATTAAGACTTTAACATAAATTACAAAGATATAATGAAACATTTAAAAAAATTTCCATGGTGAAAAATAAAGATTATAGCCAGGATGACTTCTGTCTGTGAATTGAAACTCCTGACTTCTTACTTATTTAAACACAGTCCTACTATTCAGCTCCCTTAGGGTGACAGTCAAAAATGTCAAAATTTCTTTTCAAGTTATCTTTTCCATGGCATATTCTCCCTTCCCTTCTTTCCCTTCCCTTTCCTCTCCTCCCCTCCCCTCCCTTTTTCTCCTCTCCCCTCCATTCCCCTCCTCTCCCCTCTCTTCCCTTCCCCACTCCCCCTACCACTTCTTTTTTTTCAATATTTTTATCCACTAAATCAGCTGTATGGAGAATTCAGGTTTAAGAGGTAGATTATTTCATTATTTGTAGTTATAATCCTAGCACTTAGGTAATGTGTTTGCTGTAGGCATTTAATACTTGAAATCAATGTATATGTGTGTGGATATATATATTCTATTTTAATAATATTTGGGGATGAAGTATCTTTTACATCTGTTTCACAGATGCTGAAAATAAATATTAAGAATTTAAATGAATTGTCCAATTTAATTTGGCAAGTAGTGGTAGAATGTGAACTAGAATTCACTTCCCCTGACTTGTCTGCTATGAACTTTTCATTATTCTCACCCTCTTAACTCCCCAATGGTTCTAGTAAGTATTGTTTGCTGGGCAAAGAGTGTGTTCTCAGATATGTAGTAGCTTTAATGTTTCTTATTTAAATTATTATCATTATTTATGGAGGCCTTGCTTTGGAATTTCTAGTGTTAAGAAATAGTGGGTAAACCACAAACATGTGAGAGATATGACTTAGAGAATTATCCACATTTGGATTTATCTTCACTGAAATCTAAACCTCTCAGGTCTTGAATTTGGCTGGACATCTTGTAAAACTGGAATTTCTTGGAATTTCTCCAGTACTCTTTGGACTATAAATGTAAACACCAGGATAAACACAAACTGCCTCTCTTATAATATTCTATTGCTTTTAATGCTGTCTGAATAGGAATTAACGGCTAACCTGTCTTTTCTAAAATTGACAAATTTGTCTTAGTTCAATTCTTGGCCTAAATTAAAATGCAATGAATATTTTTGGAATGGTTTCCCTTCACTATCTAAGCAAACTATGGCACTAACAAAAAAATGACACTGGCCAAAGCAACATGGAAAATTATCATGACTCAGTTCCCAATGCAATTCAACTCATTTCAACAAACATTTATTCCATTTCTCTACAAATGGAGATCCTCCATGTTGAGGTTCAGTTTTATGTAGGTTTTTTTTTATCTCCTCCAGATGAATCACTGAAATGTATTTGGTTTTCGGATACTTGCCTCTTGCCTTGTTCAAAACACAGGCAAGGAAAAAAGGAAAAACCACAAACGAATGCTTTGATAGATTTAAGAGGGATAGCTTATGTTTCTCATGGAAATATCATAAAATATAGTTCAGGAATAGACACAGACATACACAACTCTTTTTTTCTTATTTATAGATGGATTTTGGACTATCAAAAATTATAAAACTAAGCTTTTCATTATTAAGCTAATAATAATAATAATTTTTACTTTTATGATTCTTTAAGTTTTTCAGAGCATCCATAATGCTTCATATGCATTTTCCATTTGATCCTTACAACAACTCTGTGAACAAGATATTATTATTATCTTTACTTTATAGATGAGAAAACTATGACATAATAGGATACACATTGGTCCCAAGATCACAGGGCTACCAAGTATCTTAAGCATAATTTGAACCTAGATTTTCCTGTTTCAAATTTAATGCTCCTCTCATGCTCTTTCTCTTAGTGTGATAAGTTATATTTTGTAATTTAAGGGGATATATTTTCGTGATATTCAGAATCAAAAGAGAAACATCAGACCAATTAGATATTTTGTGGACTATGTGTTATTACCAGTGTTGTTATATACTTCATCAAGATGGAGTATGGCCCTTCCATAATTTCTCATTTGGTTCAATTTTTACCCAAAATTTTACATTTGTATTCCATAAAGATATTACTAAATGTGATGAAGTCTTCATCCTTTTTGCCTAGTATCAGATCTCTGAGATAAAGTGTAAAACATGGACTGTCAACTTTGTATTTTATTCTAACTCACCAATTTACTTTCCTTTATACTCAAGAATGTTTTGCACTCAAGAATGTCTTTGAAGAAACTTTCTGTACCTGTCAATTAGATGTAATTCAGAGACAACTATTGTTAATATGCTGTAGCATATTTATACTTCCCATTTGTCTTTCCATTGACTTCAGATTATTCATAATTTTTTTTATTCTTCTGACAGTGGTGTATTCCATGACTTGTACAATGCTCATAGAATATAGCATTGTACATCTTAAGGCATAGAATCAATAGAATTCCTCCCAAAAGTCACAGCTCCATGCAGATGCAACTTATCTCCTTATTTGTATATGATGTCAGAGAACAAAAGATCTAGAAGTTCATTAAAAATTGAAAAGATTCAAGATAGGAACTGATGACAGAAGATGCATGCTATCCTAAACAATGGACCAACAATAAATTAATCCATTGGCAGATTCATTTATAAGATAAAGAAAAATTTCAAATTCCTCTCAGTTCTATTTTTTTTCCCATTTTGCTTTTTCAATGGCAGCAACAGAAAGGGCTAAAAAGGGTAGGGGAACCTATTTTTCCTTCACAATATATTTTATTAATTTTATTAAATACTCAGTCAAAAGTTAAAAAAAAATGTTCACTTAAAAAATTGGATTTGAAATTCTCTTCCTTACCTTTCCCTTCCTTGAAAAAGTAAGAAATTTGATACATATAAAACCATGTAAAACATATTTCTATGTTAGTTGTGTTTCAAAAGAAAACATACAATAAAAACTTCAAGAAAAATAAAGTAAAAAAAAATGTTTTGGTCTGCATTCAGTGTCCATGAATTCTTTCTCTGAAGGTAGATAGCAGTTTTCAGTACAAGTATTTCAGCATTATCTTGGATCATTGTATGGATAAGAATAGCCAAGTAATTCACATCTGATAATTGTACTATATTGGTATTATTATGCATACTATTTTTCAGATTCAGCTCACTTAATTTAATGTGAATTCATATAAGTTTTCCCAGGTTTTTTTAAATGAATACTGCTCATCATTTCTTAAAGCATAATAGTATTCCATCAAAAGCATATACTATAATTTCTTTAACCACTTAATGATAGACATTCCCCATTATTTCCAATTCTTTGCTGCCAAAAAAAAGAGTTGCTACACATATTTTTGAACATGTAAGTCCTTTTCTTTTTCCTTTGATCTCTTTGAAAAAGAGATATAGCAATCTTATTGAAAGGGTATGCACAATCTTATGATCGTTTGGGAATAATTTTAAATTGTTCTCCAGAGTCAGTTCATGATTCTACTAACGGTGTCTTAATTTTCCACATCACTACATTTGACATTTTCTCTTTCTGTCATATTACCCAATCTGTTAGGTGATACCACAGAATTGTTTTAATGTTCATTTGTCTAATAGTGATTGAAAGCATTTTTCTCATGTGACTACAGATAGTTTTGGTTTCTTTTTTAAACTGTGTGTTCATATTCTTTGATAATTTATCCATTGGGGAATAACTTGTATTGTTATACATTTCACTTAGTTCTCTATATCATTGAGAAATAATGTCTTTATCAGGGAAATATTGCAATTTCCTCCCCCTAAGTTTCTTGCTTTCCTTCTAATTTTGGCTGCACTGGTTTTGTTTTGTAAAATAATTTAATATAATATAAATTATCCATTTTACAACTTGTCTTTTTCTTTGTCCTTTTATTTGATTATAATTTCTTCTCTTATCCATACATATGACAATTATAATTTCTCATGCTATTCTAATTTACTTACATACTTATGTTTAAAATGTGTGCCCATTTGACATTACCTTGGTGTACAGTGTGGTGTGTTGGTCTATGTCTAGCTTCTGTCAAAATGTTTTCTAATTTTACCAGAAATTTTTGTAAAAGAATGAATTTTCTTGTACCTAATGTATTCTACTGATCTAAGCACTCAATTTCTCATCTAGTTTCAGATAGTTTTCATCATTATCACTTTGTAATACATTTTAACATATTCTAAGATTATGTAATTTTCCTTCATATTTTTTCATGAATTCCCTTAATGTCCTGGACCTTTTCCATATAAATTTTGTTGTTTTTTTTCCCTAGCTATATGAAATATTTTTGGTAATTTTATTGGAGTGGCACTAAGTAAAGTAATTTAGGTAGAATTATCATTTTTCTTATTTAAGTTGGTCTATTCATGAGCAATTTATATTTCTCCAATTATTTATATCTGATTTTATGTGAAAAAATATTTTGTAATTGTGTTTACATAGTTCCTGGGTTTGTCTCAGCAGATAGACTCTCAAGTATTTTATGCTGTCTTTCTTTATTTTAAATGGAGTTTTTCTTTTTATCTCATTCTCCTCTATTTTTCTATTAACAAATAGAAATACTGGTAATTTATTTTATATCCTGCAACTTTGCTGAATTTTTAAATCATTTCAACTCATTTTCTACTTGATTCTCTAGGATTATTTAAGTATGCCATCAGCTTAGTTGCAAAGAGTGATATTTTTATTTCCTAATTGCCTGTACCAATTTCTTTTATTTATTTTTATTTTCTTATTCCTATATCTAGAATTTCTAATATAATATTGAATAATAGTGGTAAAAATGGACTTCCTTGCTTCACTTCCCATCTCTTAATTTTTTTTTAGGGGAAAGCTTCAAGCTTATCCCCATTACAGATGATGCTTATTGATGGTTTTAGATAGAAACTACTTATAATTTTAAGGAAAGCTCCATTTATTCCTGTGCTTTCTAGAGTTTTAATAGGAATAAGTATGTATTTTGCCAAAACCTTTTCTGTATTTTGAGTTAATCATTACTTTTTAAATATTTGCTATTGATACGGTCAGTTTTGCTGACAGCTTTCCTAATACTGAACTAGCCCTTCCCTCTAGATATAAATCCCACTTGGGTTATAATGTCTGATCTTTGTCATATATTGTAAATTCCTTGTTAATGTCTTATTTAAAATGTTTTACATTAATATTCATTGGGGAAATTTGCCTATAGATTTCTTTCTCTGTTTTAGCTCTTCCTGGTTTTGGTATCAATGACTTTTTTTTTTTTCAAATAGAAATTTGATTGAACTCCTTTATTGCTTATTTTCCCCAAACATATTTATAGAATTGTAGCTAATTGTTATTTAAATATTTTGTAGAATTCACTTGTGAATGTATTTGGGGATTTTTTTTTTCTTAGAGAGTTCATTGATGGTTTTATTCAATTTTTTTTCTAAGATGGAGTATTCTATTTCCTCTTCTGTTAATCTATGCAATTTATATTTGCATTAATATGTATCCATTTCACTTAGATTGTTAGATTCATTGGCATGTAATTGATGACAATAATTCTTAATAATTGCTTTAATGTCATCTTTGTGTGGTTATTTCACCTTTTTCATTTTGATACTGGTAATTTGTTTTTCTTTTTCTTAAATCAAATTTGCCAAGGCTTGTCAATTTTATTGTCCCTCTCTCATAAAAAGAGTTTCCAGTTTTATTTATTATCTACAATGTTTTGTTATTTTCAATTTTATTAACCTCTCCTTTGATTTTTAGGATGTCTAATTTAATGTTTAACAGAGCATTTTTAATCTGTTCTTTTTCTAGTTTTTTTACATTGCATGCCAATTTATTGACTTGCCCTTTCTCTATATTATTGATATAAGAATTCAGACATAAAATTTCCCCTCAATAATATTTCAGCTGCATCCCAAAAATTTTGTCATCATTCTATTTCATGAAATTATTGATTTTTTTCTATGATTTGTTCTTTGACCCATTAATCATAGGATTACTTAGTTTTTAATTAATTTCTAACCTGACTTTCCACTTTCTTTTATGGAATATAATTTTAATTGTATTATGATGTGAAAAAGATGAATTTAATATTTATACTTTTTTTTGCTTTTGATTGTGAAGTTTTTATGTACTAATTCATGGTCAGTTTTTGTGTTGATATCATGTAAAATGAGAAAATTTTATTCTTTTCTTCTGTTTTCATTCAGTTTTCTCTGGAGGCCTATCTTATGTACTTTTTAAATTTAATTATAGCTTTTTAATTTTAAAAATACATGCAAAGATAGTTTTTAACATTCACCTTTGCAAAATCCTGTGTTCCAAGTTTTTCTTCATTCCTTCTTTCTATCTGCTCTCTTAGACAGCAAGCAATCCAATATATGTTATAATTCCACATTTATTATGCTGAAAAAGAAAAATCAGATCAAAAAGAGAAAAAATTAGAAAGAAAGAAAGAAAGAAAGAAAGAAAGAAAGAAAGAAAGAAAGAAAGAAAGAAAGAAAGAAAGAAAGAAAGAAAGCAAACAACAACAAAAAGTACAAATACTATGTTATAATCCATATTCAGTCCCAACAGTCTTCTTTCTAGATGAAGATGACTGTCTCCATCGTTAGTCCATTGGAATTGGCCTGAATCAACTCTTTGTTGAAAAGAGGAAAGTCTGTCAGGGTTGATTATCTCATAATTCTTTTGCCACTGTGTACAATGTTTGCTTGGTTCTATTCACTTCATTTAGCTTCAGTTCATGAAAGCCTCTCCAGGTCTTTTTGAAATCATCTTGCTGATCATTTTTTGCAGGATAATAATATTCCATAACATACATATATTATAACTTATTCAGCCATTCAGCAAATGATCTAGTTCTTTGTCACTACAAAAAGGGCTGCTACTAACATTTTAACACGTATGGGCCCTTTTCCCTTTTTCATGATCTTTTTGGGATATAGATCCAGTAGATACACTGCTGAATTAAAGGATATGCACATTTTGATAGTCCTTTGGGTATCATATCTAAATTTTTAAAAGATTTTATTTCTCTCTTTGACTTTTCATTTATTTATGATTAAATGTATGTAGTTCTAAGAAGAAAATGTTGAGGTACCCTACTGGCATAGTTTTACTGTCTATTTTCTTTTATAATTAATTTGTCTTTTCCTTTATGAATTTGGATGCTGTGTCACTTGGTGCATATACTTTGATATTGATATTATTTCTTGTCTTTGGTATTTTTAGCAAAATATATTTTACTTTCTTATCTCTTTTAATTTTTGTTTGTTTTTGCTTTGTCTGAGATGATGTTTACTAAGCATGATTTTTTTTCTTCAGATGAAGCATAACAAATTTTGTTCCCACCCTTTATTTTTACTCTCCATGTATTTATTTTAAGTGTGTGTGTGTGTGTGTGTGTGTGTGTGTGTGTATACAAAATATTGTTGAATTCTGGTTTCTAATTCATTCTGATATTTGCTTCCATTTTATGGGTAAGTCCATCCTATTCAAATTCACAATTATGACTATTAACTGTGTATTTCCTGACATCCTATTTCCCTCACCCAATCCCCAATTTATCCTTTTCTCATTCTTCTTTTACCTTGCTCCTTATCAGGAACTGTATGTTTTCCTTCTCTCCACTGACTCCCTTAATCCTCCCTCCTTTCCACCAGTCTTCTTGTATTTCTTAATCTGTCCCCTACTGTTTCTCTGTAGGGTAAAATAGATTTCTACTTCCAACTGTGTTGTTATTTCCTCTTTGAGGTGGTTTCAATGAGAATAAGATTCAAGCATTGCCAACCACATCCTACATTTTTCCCTCCACTGAAAAAATGTTTTCTTTTATGTCTCTTTTACATGAAATAATTCACCTAATTTTTCCTCTCCTTTACCTTTTCTCTAAGCACATCACTCTTTCTCACCTTTAATTTTACCTTTTTGAAATCATCCCATTATAGTCAATTCAGACTCATAATCTTTGTCTATTCATATTTATTCTAACTGTCCTAATAATAAGAAAGTTCTTAGGAATTCCTTTTATCATCTTCCTATATGAAAATTGTAAACAGTTTAACCTTATTGAGTTCCTTATGATTACCCTTTCATCTTTATCTTTTTATGCTTCTCTTGATTCTTACATTAAAAAGTCAAACTTTCTAGTTAGCCTTAGTCACTGAGAGTGTCAAAAAAACTTAAAAGAAAATTATTTCATTAAACATCCACTTTTCCCACTGAAGAATTACATTCAGTTTTGCTAATTAGGTCATTCTTGGTTATAATCCTAGCTCTTTTGTCTTCCAGAAAATTTTCTAAACTGTTAACTTTTGGGTAATCCTGACAGTTTTCTCAATATTTGAGTTGTTTATTTCAGGCTGCTTGCAAAAATTTCTCTTTGACATGGGAGTTCTGAAATCTGATTATAATATTCCTAGGGGTTTTTATTTTGTTATCTCTTTCAGTGAGTCAAAGAACAAATCATAGAAATAATCAATAATATCATTAAAGAGAATGGCAACAAGACAACATGCCAAAATTTATGAGATGCAGCCAAGGCAATCCTGAGGGGAAAACTAATTTCTCTAAATTCTTACATCAACAATATTGAGAAAGAGCAGATCAGAGAATAAGGCATGTAATGTTAAAAAACAACCTAGAAAAAAGAACAAATAAAAAATCCCCAATTGAGCACAAAATTGGAAATCCTAAAGATCAAAGGTGAGATTAAAAATATTGAAAGCAAAAAAATGAACTCATCAATAAAACTAAAAGCTGGTTTTATAAAAAAAAACAACAAAAAAACAAAAAAACAACCCAACAAAATAAGATAGATGAGCTATTTGGCTAATTTGATTAAGACAAATAAAGTAGAAAACCAAATATCCAGGATCAAAAATGAAAAGCGTGAAATCGACACCAATGAAGAAGAAATTAAATAAATCATTAGGAAATATTTTGCCCAATTATATGTCAATAAATGTGACAATCCAAGTGAAACCAATGAATATTTATAAAAATACAAATTACTCATATTAACAGATCAGGTGCCTAAATAATTCCATTTTAGAAATAGAAATTGAACAAGCCTTTAAGGAAGTCCCTAAGAAACAATCTCCAAGGCCAGATACATTCATAAATGAATTCTCACAAACATTTAAAGAATAATTAATTTCAATACATTATGAACGATGGGAAAATAGGCCAAGAAGGAGTTATATCAAACTCCTTTTATGACATAAGCAAAGAAGAGCTAAAACAGAAAAAGAAAATCATTTCGCTAATGAATATCAATGCAAAAACTTTGAACAAAATACTAATAATTCCATTACAGTAATGTATCATGAAGATTATATACTATGACCAGATGGGATTTGTACCAGGAAGACAGATTAGGTGCAATATTAGGAAAACTATCAATAGAGTTGCTTATAATATTAAAAAACCCAATAAAATCATATGATTATCTCAACAGATAATGAAAATATTTTTTTATAAAACACATTCAATTTTATTAAAAACATTAGAGAGAACAGGAATATAGGAAATATTTCTTAACAGAATAAGCAGTATGTATCTAACATGAACAGCAAGCATTATTTGTAAGGGGGATAAGTTAAAAGCCTCCCAGTAATACCAGAGGTGAAGCAAGGATGCCTATTATTACTTATTCAATATAGTATTAGAAATGTTAGCTATAGCAATAAAAGAAGAAAAAGAAATGGAAGGAATTAGAATAAGCAATGGGGAAAGAAAACTATCATTCTTTACAGTTGCTGTGATGGTATGCTTAGAGAACCTTAGGTAATCAACTAAAAAAACCCTTTGAAATAAACAATAATTTTAGCAAAGTTGAATGATGTAAGATAAACTCACATCAGTCATCAGCATTTCTAAATATTGCCAACAAAGCACAGCAGTGAGAAATGTAAAGAGAAATTCCATTTAGATAAATGTAAACAATGTAAAACATGTGGGAGTCTATATGCCAAGACAAATCCAGGAATTAAATGAACATTATTACAAAATTCTTTTCATACACATAAAATATCAGAGCTAAACAATTGAAAAAAATATCAGTTGTTCATGGATAGGCTGAGTAAAAATAATAAAAATGTCAATTCTAAGTAAATTAAGTTACTTATTTAGTGCCATAACAATAAAATTAACAAAAAAGTTATTTTACAGACCTAGAAAAAATAACAAAATTCATCTGAAAGAACAAAAAGTGAAGAATACTAAGGAAATTTGTGAAAAAAATACAAAAGAAGATGGCCTGGCTATATCAGATCTTAAACCATATTATAAAGCAATAATCATCAAGACTATCTGGTGCTGGTTTAGAAATACCATGGTGATCAGTGGGATACGTTAAATTCATAAGACACAAGATATTTGTATATGATCATAGTAACCTGATGTTTGATAAACCCAGAGATCCCAACCTTTGGGATAACAATTCATCATTTGACAAAAAATGCTAAGAAAACTGGAAAACAATAGGACTCAGATAAGGTATAACCCAACATCTCATAGCCTAAAGGGTGATTTCATAAGCAAATTAGAAGAGCAAGGAATAATCTACTCAACACATCTATGGAGAAGAATTCATGACCAAACAATAGATAGAGAGCATTTCAAAAGGTAAAATAGATAATTTTGATTATATTAAATGAAAAAACTTTTGCAGAAACAAAACCAATACAATCATGATTAGAAGGAAACCAGGAAGCTGAGAAACAATCTTTTTTTTTTTTTTTCTGAAACATTTGGGGTAAGCAACTTGCCCAGGGTCACACAGGTAGGAAGTATTAAGATAGGAAGATCAGATTTGAACTCAGGTCCTACTGACTTCAGAGCTGGTGCTTTTTCTACTGCACCACCTAGCTGCCCCTAAGAAACAATCTTTACTGCAAGTGTTTTTGATAACAGTCACATTTCTCAAATACATAGAAAACAGAGTAAAATTTATAAGAGTACAAGGCATTTCCCAATTGATAAATGACAAAAAGAATAAGAACAGGTAATTTTCAAATGAAAAAACAACCTATCTCTACGCATATTAAGAATTATTTTAAACCACTTTTGATTGGAGAAATGCAAATTAAAATAACTTGGAGGTATTACCTCACACCTATTAAATTCAGTAATATGACAAAAAATGATAAATGTTGGAGAGAATATGGAAAAATTGGGACTCTAATGCACTGTTGGTGGAATTGTGAACTGATCCTATCATTTTCAAGAGCAAATTAGAATTATACCGATGGGCCAATCAAAGTCTGTGTACCATTTGATCTAGAATAACCACTATTTAATCTATATCCAAAGACAACATAAAAAAGGGAGAAGGATGTACACATGCAAAAAATATAGTCCTTTCATGGTGGCAAAATCTTTGAAATTATAGGTATGCTTATTAATTGGGGAATGGCTGAACAAACTGTTATGTGAATATAATTGAATACTATTGTGCAGTAAGAAATGAACAGACAGCTTTCAGAAAAAACCTGAAAAGCTTTTATGAATTGGTACAAAGTGAAATGAGCAGAACCAGAAATACAATCTATACAATATCAGCAACATTGTGTAATGATGAATTTTGAAAGAGTCAGATCTTCTCAGCCACACAATGATCCAAAACAAGGAAAATACTATTCACATCCAGATAAAGAATGGATGCATTCTGAATGCAGATTGAAGCATACTTCCCCCCTTATTTTGATTTTCCCCCTTTTGATCTGTTTCTTCTTTCACAATTGTGATAGCACAACTTTTATCATATTGCTCACCTTTTTCAGAAAAGAGGGAAGATGGAGGAGAAAAAGTTGGAATTTAGAATCTTGTATAAGTGAATGCTAAAAATCATCTTAATGTACAATTATGGAAAATACTATTTAAAAATTGGGCTCTGCCTCTAGGGTGAAGGGGACAGTACTCTCAGCTTCATGATTTTTGAACTTCTATTTACATAACTGGTTCTGGGAATTTGTAATATTTTGGGGCTTTCAAAGTGATATGATCTAAGAAGAGTTATAATCCTGCTTTCCTAGTCTGTACTCTGGTCTTTATTCAAGAATGGGCAATATATTCCAGTACTCCTTTTGGCCTTAGAACATCTGCAAGGGCAAGTTCTATTTTCTTCCTTGGAATTGTGATCAGAGTCCTGTTCCTTTCAGGCTACCAGTAATTATACCACTTTTTTACTCTGGAACTATGCCACTTTTTCACTCTGGAACTATGTTTGGATTTCTATTCTCCTGAGCTCATCAGTGTTAGAACTCCTTTCTCCCTTGGAACTGCAACTCAGAACTCTGCATAGGTAAAATAAAAGGGTCCTGAACTGAATTCCAGCAATGGTTTCCTGTATTCTCTTTCTGATCATTTATTTGACTCCCTTACCATTTTTGTGCTAAAAGCTCTCATACTGCTGCTACAGCTACTATAGCTGCTTCCAAGACCTACTGCTTGAATTATTGTAATGCGGACTGAGTTTCTCTGTGTGTTCAACTACCCTGCTTGTGTAAAAGACCTTTATTGCTGACCTTCTATGTTGTCCTAGCCAGGAGACTTGTTTCATCCTGACTCTGACTCAGATGACAAAATTTGAATAGAATTATTATTTTAAAGTTGTTTGGAAGGGAAGATGTTGGGAGAGTCCAGATGAACTCACACCTGTACTCCAACATGTTGACTCCACCTCTCAGTCATTTCCAGTTGTCCAATTTTAAAATTACAATCATCAATTTAACATTCCATTTTAGGCTCATATATCACACATGAACTATTTCAGTTGTCTCCATCCAGGCTTTCTCCTTTCTAATCCATCCTTCATATGACTGACAACATCTTTCTAAAACATCAATATGAGTATTTTTTTCTTATCAAATATCTATGGGTTTTTATCATCTCTATGTTAAAATACAACCTCCTATTTTTTTATTTAAAGTGCAGAAAGGTTTAGAATTATTAAATTTTCTTTTTAAAAAATAATTCCTGAAATGTAATTCAGTCCCACCCTCACATTTGCATTTATTAGCCTGTCTTTAATAGGCTCTTCATCTAGTACATGACATAATCTATGTATTTTTTAATCTATTTTGTTTCTTTTAGTGTGGAAATTCAGACTAATTTAATTTTCTGTGTAAGGCTATACTATGAATTTTTCTGTGGATATTTAGTGTCGTATCCAAGGGCATGATAATGTATATAATTAACATAATAATATCTGCAAATAAGAGCTTTTGGATAATCACACTATTACTAGGCTGATAAATTTGTAGATATTTTGAAGGCAAAAAAAATCTATCAGATCTTGTCTAGTGTTTTGACAAATAATCCTTTGTGCTTGCTTAGAAAGAATAAAATTTTCAAGAGACTGTGAAAATAAAGTACTTCTTCTGGCTGTGCAGAAACTACCATAGTTTAAAAGAGACCTATGACAAAAGTATCTTTAATTCTAATCCTTGGCTCTTGTCACCATAACACATTGTTTTGTTAGTTTCCATTAAGTACTCATATTCTGTGGATTTCAAATATTTCTTTATTTTAAAAAAAGATCTATTTCACATAAATAGTTCAAGATAAAAATATATCAATTTTGGAACTCATTTTATTCATATGGAAATAGTTAGAAAGTAATGATTTTCTCATTAATTATGTGGAGATGAATATTGATAATTAATAAAATTGTGTCTATTTAGAATATTGAGATATTTGAAAAAAATACACTTATTTGTCATCTTGTATTAGTTTTATAAATAACCTTAATCACCCAAAATGTTTTTCTTTCTAAGATAGAATGTTAACAGGAACCTCCAGAGTGAGGGGAGGGCTAAACTATCAACAGCTACTAGTAATTTCATCAACAAGAAAACACCACTTCACATACATAGTCCATATTCTTTCAGAACTTGAAATCTAAGACAAACATACTGAAGCAGGCACATGTGGTTGTACTGAAAATAGAGTTAAACCAGTACATGAAATATGTATGATGCCTTTAATCAGCTCTGTATTCCATTAGCTAAAGGAATGGTATTGACTTCACAATGACATTTCGACTATTATATCTGGTTTCTAAATGAACAAATTTGCAATCTTAACAGAATTTAATGTCTTTGAAGGTGGAAACAAGATCTTATGCTTTCCTGGTAGGCCATATATAATTTAATTATTATAGACTATGTATGCAGTAGGTGCTTAATCAGTCACAGTTGTTGATAATATTAGGGGGCATAAAAATAAAAAGAGCATGATTTTTGTTTTAAGGAACTTTAGATCTATTTGAGAAAGAAGAGAAACATATATGCGACACAATCTAACAGTTGATGGTAAAACTGTGTGGCACCAACTTTTGAGAGCAACAATATTAGTATCTTAATGGGGGCAAAGCATTTGATCCCCATGGTCAGAGTACAGCTTCTGGCAATGATCCTGATAATTTAAACAGCTTTTATAGTATCCTCATGCTTTCTATTGACATATAAAATCAAGGCATCCTATATCAAAGATCAAGGGACTCTGATGGGCAGAGCTTATTGGAATTTAACAAATAATATTCAGTATAATATTGTATAATTTAATATTATTATATATTGTATAACATGCATTATTTTATATATTATATGTCATATATAATCTAATAAAAATTTAAATTCTACTATATTTCTATTTTTTGGCTTGCATGACTTTAGGCAAATATTTAAAATTTTCTGTACTTTGGATTCCTGATATTTTATTTGAGGAAATTGGACTGGATAAGAAATGTCAAACCTAGCACCAGTAGCCCATACCTGTTTGGCCCACAATATTCCTGAGATTAGCCTGAACAAGACTAAAATATAATTAGGAAACATTTAAAAATATAAATAAAATATAATAAAATTCAGGTGCATTTAATATACTGTTTTTAAGTCAATGCATGACCCATATGGATCCTTATTATAGTTTCCTGATCCCCTTTTCTATGTAAGTTTGATATAGCCAGAGAAGATATTTTCTAGGGTCTCTGTGACCCCTATGTCTATCAACCTATGAAAGAGAAATTTAAAAGAAGTGAAAAATCAATGTAGACTGAATGACAGAAAAGTGATACGCAAGGTTGGGGGTAGGATGTTGGTATCCTAAGATGAACATCAAAGAATCAAATTGAGGTAAAATTAAAAATATAAAAAATTTCTCAGGCAGAAATGTAAAGGGTTTCAGCATCAGATGCTACATCTATTTTCGGAAATACATCATTCAGAAATTACTGCTTGAGTTAAACATCTTTCAGTGTGTCCAATTTAAAAGATAATAGATCAAGGTAGCAGGGTAGGGGTTGTGCACTTTGGGAGTGCAGCTGCTTCCAGGGAATTAAGAAGAAATCAACTGAAGAGACACCCAGAAGCTTGGGGAGAGCAGCTGTGACACAGGTAGGAATAGCTAGAGATAGGGAAGGAAAAAGAGAAGGCAGAACGTATTTGATTTTTGATGTTTGAAGCTCTGAGGTCTGAAGGAAGAAGTTACATTATCTGCTTCTTTGAAACTAGAAGATAGATGACTAAACAGAAAACATCTCTGTCATCTTCAAACACAGCTATGACTTGAAATGAACTTTTTCGGTTTCATGATTGGAACGTCTTAAAAATTGCATGAAGACATGAGTCACCTATTGCAGTGAGTCTGTGAGGAGGCAGAAGTCATATGTGTGGGTGATTGCAAACTGATTTATTTCCTTTATTATTTACCTTGCTTTGTGACTTGATTGAAAGTATATCATAAGCATGAAGTAGCTGTTTATGAGATATAGATTTGCAAAGTATTTTTGAAATGCTAGTAGTATTTGGGATACTAGTATTAATAACCCAAACAACATTCTAACATGTAAATTGATGAGAAGTTATAGAACCAAATGATAGAGATAGGAACAACTATGGTCACAATATAGTATGATGATGTCTGACTAGAGAAGATAATAAAAGTTGAGGAGTGGTAGGAAGTAGCCTTGATATACTTGCAGTCAGGATGATCTGAATTCGAATATTTCCTCAGACATTTGCTAACTGTGTAATCCAGAGCAAATCACTTATTCTTTTAGGTATGATTTCCTCATTTATAAAGTGAAGGTAATAATAGTAACTTTTTCACTATGTTGTTTTAAGGATCAAATAATACAACATATGTTTGTAATCCTTAAAATTTCTTTATAAAAGATATTAATAACAGTACTAACACTAATAATAATAGTATGGGTACTGCAGACCAGATTTTGGAAGCCCATGGAAAGCAGGACTTTATCCTTTGCACACTGGAGTCAATAAATATAAAGAGTTAGTTATTATCAATTTGCTTCATACTGAACAAACTAACTGAAAGTGCCAAAATATTTATATTGTATTTATTATCAAAGAGTTTTTGACTCAATTATGTAATCCTTGCCTACTCATATACATATATAAAAGGAACCCCAAAACATGGAAAACACTAGAGCATTTGATGTTTTCATGGAAAACTGTTGTCTTCTAAAAACATACCCTCAACATGATCATGTCAAGAACAATTGATATAAAGCGTGACATCTTCCAAGCAGATAGTTTAAGTAAGTCTTTTAAAATACAGGCCAACCTTAATTCCATTATCATCCCTCTTTAACACAAGAATGCTTCCCAATTAGATATAGTATTATATCAAAACATTTTATTAATTCACACACACACACATGTGCACACACACATATATGATATCAAAGTGTATGACTCCACAGAGAAATATATTAAATTATTTCTCCAGCTCATGAAGCATTTCTCTAATACTATCAAGATGTCATTTCAACTCAATAAATGTAAATTTCTTAATGTATATCAAGGAAAAATAGAAACTCCAGGCTTAATAAATGTTTATTGATTGATTAATTGATTGATTCATGCAGAAGTCAATTGAACCAATGGATTAAGGTGATACAGACAAATACTTTCATTTCCTTTAGGCAATATATATTAAACATAAAGCTCTCAAAGAGCCATGGCTCTATATGCCAAGAAATATACTGGCATCATAAAGTAAAGCTCAATGGGAAAAACATTAAAAAATTAATATTTAATGATTCCATTCTTAACATATACTTTCATAACTGTTAAATGTATCATAACAAGTTAGGAAAGTATCCTAACAGAAATGTTTGCTATGTTAATGAACACAGAGTCTTTTTTCATTCTAACATGGTTACGGAAAGATGAGCATTTTCTTTTCAAAAATGGGACAGAAGTTTGGTAAATATTCTTAAAGCACATGATAAGTAGTTTAAAAATTACTGAAATATTTTTGGAGCAAAGAGACATCATTGCAGCGACCAATAGCAAAAACTGACATTAGATTGGTGCTCTTTAATTTGCTGAATGCAACTGAAAAGGCATTTTTCCTACAAATGGAAATTGTCAAATGATTAGGACCTAGAAATGGAATCTGAAGGCTCTCCATAAGTAACTTCCATATAAATTCAACACACACACACATATATATGTATATATATATATATATATATATGCATACATATATATATATACATATTTAATATCAAGTAAATAATTGAGTCAGAAAGATTTTTTTTAAAGAAATGGAAGGTATTATGATGGAAATCTAAGACTGTCATCACAACCAGCAATTACATGTGGATGGTTAATATACCAATCCAATCAGTATAAAAATGGTAAGAATTTATAAAAACTATAAAAATTTAGCACTTGCTGAATACATAATAAGAAATGATGTAATAGGTGAAATTACTGAGCAGAAGCTGACAATGTTTCCTTAATAAATAGACACGAATACAAACCTCAAAATATCTTTGAAAATTCAACAGATAAATTATTTGATCTGGACTACCATCTCAGAACTATTCCCATAATTACCTGGACTTAAAAACTCAAGAAAATAAGTTTAATAGATGTTATGCCACAGCATTTACAAATTACAAATAAGAAGGGGCTTTCCAGTAGATAGCAAGCAGTAAAAATCAAAATCATGTGAGGACAGGGTTGTATAAATAGATATTTATAAGACCACTGAAGGCACAATGTCAAAAATGAGCAGAATGACAGGAAATATGTGCATAGAAACACACACATGATATACATACACACTTACATCTATATTCATAAATCTGGATCATAATGCATCCCCATATAATTCACAAACATCTTAAATACATACTTAATAGATATAGATAGGTTTAGATATTTAGTTATATCATCCTATTCTCACATAGTTTTGATTTCTTCTGCTTGGTTTCTATATTTTAAAAGCTATTCATTCCACATATTTTGGAGATATTATAGTATAATTTTTAAAGATGTTTTAAAGTCAAACAAATGTGAAGTAAATATCCATCCATACATCTATCCATCTATCCATCTATCTGTCTGTGTCTGTCTGTCTTTCTGTCTGTCTGCCTATCATCAGCTTTGTCATTCTGTTTGATATCATAACTGGGCTGAAGAAACATTTAGGGGATATAAATTAGAGAAAGTGAAGTTTATTCCCAATGTTTTTATATATTAATATAAGCATTTATTTTGAGCACAATATAATATAATAATGTCAGAATAATATTTGCCTTAGAACTTGTTCTTTCTGAATTAATTTAACAAAGTTGATAATGATATTAATAATAACAATTTTATATAGCACTTTAAGGTTTACAAAGTGTTTTATTTTATATTATCTGAGGATCATAACTAGTTTGTCAAATTGGTAGTACCTCTATCATCTCCATTGCAAGAGTTCAAATGACTTATCCAAGATTATAGTTATTAAATGTTAAGCATTATATTTAAACACAGTTGCAACATTGCTGCTGTGTCATTGGTTGATCAATAGATGATTATTTTAGTGTAAAATTTAATTGAAGGCAATATCAAAATGATGGTAAGACTGAATCACAAGAAGGGGGGGTCAATGTTAAACATGTAGCTTTGAGATTTATCTGTATAATAAATTCTTATTGATTGATTGCTTTGAATGGCTGACATGTGCTATTGTCTTTCCTGTGAGAAAATTAGTCAAGATAAAACAACATCTATGCCATTTCTAGTCACATAATAGTCCTTTCATTATGTTAAAATTAATTAACTTCTAATCCAGAGGTCACTGAAGCTTTTTTCAAGAATTTTAGTTCATTGGCAGATGATATAATTCTTATGTATAGGCTTAGATAGGAGAATGAGATAAAATAAACTAAATATATAATGATAGTTTATAACTTCACAAATGAGAATTTGTGAAAATTATTAAAATATTGAGTACAAAAGAATGAGCAAAGAATAGATGATTACCACTAAGAATCATTGTGATTAATGGTTAAAAACAATATTATTATCAACAAAATACATAGACAGGAATCATAATATTTTTCTCCACTCATAGATACTGTTTTTTCTACTAAAAGTAATGATCTTTAGAATTTTTTAGCATATAGCCATCTCAAAATCAACATGTCTAAAACAGGAATCATTATCAAATGAGATAATAAAAGTAAATAATATTTGTTGCAAGTCAATAAATTAATAAGTATTTTTTAAACATCTACACCATGTGCCAGGTATCATATGAAGGACTGAGGATTTAAAAAATCAGTAATAAAACAAAACAAATAACAGTGTCCAAAGACTTCACTTTTTAACAGTGAAGGAAAAGAATACATATTTATTAAGCATCTACTATGTTCTAAGCACTGTTCTAAGTCCTTTTTTACATATTGTTTCATTTAATATTCAGTACACTGTGATACAGTAATACTATTTTGTTCATTTTGTAGTTGAAGAAACTAAGGCAGACAGTTGATACATGACTTTCCCAGGGTTATAAAACTATTGTATGTATTCATACAATGCATGTATTGTATTGTATGATGAGAAGGGAGAACATTCTAAGTAAATATTAAGTCATTATATTAATGTTGGCCTTTATTATTATCATTGCTATCTTTTTTGAAAAATACTTCTCTCTTTCAAATGTCCCCATTTCACAGTCCTTGTAGTCAGTCACCTTGTATATGTGGAGCCATCTTTTGACTTCTCAATTCAATCCTTTTCTAAATCTTTTCAGGTCTTCTGCCTCAATGTCTTTTGTATCTGCCATTTTATTTTTTATTTTCAGTGGCCACTGACCTAATTTAGTTCCTTGTCACCTTTTGCCTGAACTATTGCAATAGTCCCTTCATTGCACTCCCAGAGTCAACTATACCTCTTTGCACTTTATTCTCCATAAAACTGACAAATTTCCTAAATCATAGAGAGAAGTAATCACATTATTTCCCTACAGAATAAAAATCCACTATCTGTTATAAAACTTCTAGGGGCAAATACAAATGCTCTTGTTTGATATTTAAAGTCCTTTACAATCTATTTTTTAACCTCATTTACCAGTCTTTGAAAGTCACTTTTTCTTCACAAACCTCATATTCAAGCCAAAATACTTTCTTTGATGTTACTCCTACATCTCATGTCTCTATACCTCTTTGTACTGTTTAGACATTGTTTAAGTCTTCACTTCTACCTCACAGAAGTGCTCAACTTCCATATGATTCATTTCCTTCTAGTAGCTAGTTCTCTCTCTCTCTCTCTCTCTCTCTCTCTCTCTCTCTCTCTCTCTCTCTCTCTCTCTCTCTCTCCTTTTCCTCTCCCTCTCCATTTTTCCATATGTATACATGTATATGCATGTATGACACACCCAAATATGTGTATATATACATGTATAATGAAAGAATGAGTGAGAGAGAGAGATATTTTTTTCTGTATCTCTATTGTTTACATGTATGGACATTTGTTTCACAGGGCACAAATTCCTTAAGGTTAAGCCATATTTTTCAATTTTTCATTTTGTATTCCTATCATTTTAGCACAGTGTCTAGAACATAGAAGGTGCTTAATAAATGCTTGAATACTGAGGCATATAAAGTAAAGATGATCAATAGATAATATGAAATCCACGTGAGGACTTGTAATATAGCACCTTGCTATCCTTATTTGGTTCAAGTTACTAGACTAGGAAAAATAATCTCCCAGACTATTGTAGCAACCTAAATATATGACTATCAGACCTCTATTTTTTTCAGACCTCTATTTTTTAAGAAAAAAAATCAAAACTCTCTTTGTTATCTTTGAAAAACTGTGGCAAATAAGAAAGCTACTCTAGATCTGTGGAGGCACAATCTTAGTCTTGATGTTCAAAAAGAATATAAAAGCATAGTCTTCAATCACATGATAGTGAGTTGACTTCAAATTCCAAAAAAAATTACTAAGGAATGGTTTATAAAAACTTGGAAAGAGAAGTAAAAATCATTAATAACTAGCATGGGTTAATTGAAAAGTCATGTCAAACTAAACTCATTTTCTTTTTTGATTCCTTTACTAAATTGACACATTAAGGAAATCCAATCAGTATACATGCTTAGATATCAGGAAGACATTTGAGAAAATGTTTCGTGATATAGTTGTGGATAAAAGATTGAGAGATGTGACCTTGATGATTTTTTTCTTTTACTATTAACTGATTCAGAAGTGGTTAAATCACAGGACCAATACAGTGGTTATTGTTGTCAACTTGGTCTCTAGAGGAATATCCTAGGACACTCATCTCTGTTGTTCAACAGAGGATCACAATTTAGGATCACAGATCTAGACTTCTCTGTTATTCCTTTTCAAGGCTTGACAGCACTAGAATTCTAATTTTTAGGTTCAAGTCAAGCAGAAGCAAATAGCAGCTTTCTGTTAACATTCTGTACTCCTACATTCTCTATAATATTCTTTTCTTTGTCTTGAAGTAAATTTAAAAAATGGGTTTCACAAGAGAGAAAACTCAGATGTTAACTAACTAATGATTCCTATTTCTTTTTCTCTATCCCATAATTAGATTTTTAATTCAGCAAAGAACTTTTTATGTTACTCAACTGAAAGGTCAAAGTTATAACCTTTCCCAAGACAGTTTACCTGAAACCTTTGGAAATGTTTAATTATTTATATCTCCATCCTTAAGTCTGGCCATATCTGCAGTGGTTAGTCATATCTACAATTTGAAAATGTAGCTCTTAATAGCAGCTTTTTAAAATTACAACTTAAACATGTAAATTAAAAATGTTCACACCTTTTTTGTTTTATTCCTTTGTAATTTTCCCTAAGTGTCTGTTGATTTATAATAGTTGATTTTTCAAGTTGAACTATTTCTAGTCATATCAAAAGGTGCTCTAAATCACTACTGATCAGAGAAATGCAAATGAAGACAACTCTGAGATATCACTACGCACATCTCAGTTTGGCTAAGATGACAAGAAAAGATAATGACGAATGTTGGAGGGGGATTATGGGAAAACTGGAACAATAATACATTGTTGGTGGAATTGTGAATGGATCCAACCATTCTGGAGAGCAATTTGTAACTATGCTCAACAAGTTATCAAACTGTGCATACTCTTTTATTCAGCAGTGTTTCTATTGTGCTTATATTCCAAAGAGATCTTAAAGGAGGAAAAGAAACCTACATGTGCAAAAATGTTTGTGGCAACCCTTGTTGTAAGTGGCAAGAAACTGGAAAATGAATGGATGCCCATCAATTGGAGAATGACTGAAAAAGTTATTGTATAGATTGTTATGGAATATTATTGTTCTGTAAGAAAGGACAAACAGTATGATTTCAGAGATTTCAGAGAGATTTGCATGAACTCATGCAAAGTGAAGTGAGTAGAACCAGGAGATCATTATACACAGCAACAACAAGATTATATGATAATCAGTTCTGATGGACATGGCTCTCTTCAACAATGAGATGATTCAAACCAATTCCAATTGTTCAATGATGAAGAGAGCCATCTACACCCAGAGAGAGAACTGTGGGAACTGATTGTGGATCACAACATGTCATTTTCACTCTTTTTGTTGTTTGGTTGCATTTTGTTTTCCTTCTTTTTTTCCTTTTTTTTTTAACTGGTTTGATTTGAATTATCTTCTGCAGCACGACAATTGTATAAATATGTATGCAATTATTGGATTTAACATATATTTCTACCATGTTTAACATATATTGGACTATTTGCCATCTAGAGGAGGGCATGGTGGAAGAGGTGGGAGAATTGGAACACAAGATTTTGCAAGGGTAAATGTTAAAGAATTGTCCATGCATGTGTTTGAAAAATAAAAAAAAAAGCTTTAATGAAAAAAAAAAAGATTATTCAAGTTGTTCTCTCATCTCTGCTTTGATAACTGTCTTTCTGACTCTTCTTTGCCATTACCATTGGGGAAGCAATATTACTTGCCTTCTCTATGAATCTGCAAAAAAAAAAAAAAAAAAGAAAAAAGAAAAAAAGAAAAAGAAAAAAGAAATGCCTGAGTATATGTGGCTAACTTAAGTACCTTTTTTGATTTCTTTATTGCTTTGTTCCTTTGCTGTTCCAAAGTCTTCCCTTGACTTTAGACATCCTGATTCTAAAATGCTAAATTTATTTGCATTAATTAAGAAGATAACAATCTTAGATGTCTACACTGGACACAACACTATTCTAAAGTGCTACAGAAGGGGAGACTTCCAGCCAAGATAGCAGCGTGGAGGCAGAGAGTTGCTTGAGCTCCGTGTTTTCTTTCAGGACTTACTTCATGACAAGCCTCAGAGTTACTGCTTGACTGGAAAAGAAACCCACAAATAATCACCAACAGAAGATATCATTGAAATTCGCTAGAGAAGGTCTGTGTTTGCTCTGGGAAGGGTTGAACAGACTGGGCCCAGACTGAGGGCAGGCAGCAAGAACAAGACACAGCAAAGTAAGAGATTAATATAATTGACCATACTAATAATCAAATTAATAAAAACCATATGATCATCTCAATAGATGCAGAAAAAGCATTTGATAAAATCCAACATCCATTCCTACTAAAAACGCTTGAGAGTATAGGAATAAATGGACTATTCCTTAAAATAATGACAAGCATATATTTAATACCATCAGTAAACATCATATGTAATGGCGATAAACTAGAACCTTTCCCTGTAAGATCAGGAGTTAAACAAGGTTGCCCACTATCACCATTACTATTCAATATAGCACTAGACACTCTAGCCTCGGCAATAAGAGCCGAGAAAGAGATTCAAGGAATTAGAATAGGAAATGAGCAAATCAAATAATCACTCTTTGCAGATGACATGATGGTATACTTAGAGAACCCCAAAGACTCTGCTAAAAAGCTATTAGAAATAATTCAGAATTTTAGCAAAGTCGCAGGATACAAAATAAATCCACATAAATCCTCAGCATTTTTATCCATTACCAACAGAATCCAAGAGCAAGAGATACAAAGAGAAATTCCATTCAAAATAACGGTCGATAGTATAAAATATTTGGGAATATATCTACCAAAGGAGAGTCAGGAATTATATGAGCAAAACTACAAAACACTTGCCACAAAAATAAAGTCAGATTTAAATAATTGGAAAGACATTCAATGCTCTTGAATAGGCCAAGCGAATATAATTAAGATGACAATACTCCCTAAACTAATCTATTTATTTAGTGCTATACCAATAAGACTCCCAAGAAACTATTTTAATGGCCTAGAAAAAATAACAACAGAATTCATATGGAACAACAAAAGGTCGAGAATTTCAAGGGAAGTAATAAAAAAAAATAAATGAAGGTGGTCTAGCTGTACCTGATCTAGAACTATATTATAAAGCAACAGTCATCAAAACCATTTGGTATTGGCTAAGAAATAGACTAGTTGATCAGTGGAATAGGTTAGGTTCACAGGGCAAGATAGTGAATAAAAATACCAATCTAGTGTTTGATAAACCCAAACATCCCAACTTTTGGGATAAGAATTCATTATTTGACAAAAACTGCTGGGAAACCTGGAAATTAGTATGGCAGAAACTAGGCATGGACCCACATTTAACACCACATACTAAGATAAGATCAAAATGGGTCCAAGATATATGCATAAAGAACAAGCTCATAAATAAATTAGAGGAACATAGGATAGTTTACCTCTCAGACTTGTGGAGGAGGAAGGAATTTGTGTCCAAAGGAGAACAAGAGATCATTATAGATCACAAAATAGAAAATTTTGATTACATCAAATTAAAAAGTTTTTGCACATACAAAACTAATGCAAACAAGATTAGAAGGGAAGTAACAAATTGGGAAAACATTTTCACAGTTAAAGGTTCTGATAAAGGCCTCATCTCCAAAATATACAGAGAATTTACTTTAATTTATAAGAAATCAAGCCATTCTCCAATTGATAAATGGTCAAGGGATATGAACAGACAATTCTCAGATGATGAAATTGAAACTATTTCCACTCATATGAAAGAGTGTTCCAAATCACTACTGATGAGAGAAATGCAAATTAAGACAACTCTGAGATACCACTACACACCTGTCAGATTGGCTAAGATGACAGGAACAAATAATGATGAATGTTGGAGGGGCTGTGGGAAAACTGGGACACTGATGCATTGTTGGTGGAATTGTAAAAGAATCCAACCATTCTGGAGAGCAATCTGGAATTATGCCCAAAAAGTTATCAAAATGTGCATACCCTTTGACCTAGCGGTGCTACTACTGGGCTTATATCCCAAGGAAATACTAAAGAAGGGAAAGGGACCTGTATGGGCCAAAATGTTTGTAGCAGCCCTTTTTGTAGTGGCTAGAAACTGGAAAATGAACAGATGCCCATTAATTGTAGAATGGTTGGGTAAATTATGGTCTATGGATGTTATGGAATATTATTTTTCTATAAGAAATGACCAACAGGAGGAATACAGAGAGGCTTGGAGAGACTTACATGAACTGATGCTGAGTGAAACGAGCAGAACTAGGAGATAATTATACACTTCAACAATGATACTGTATGAGGATGTATTCTGATGGAAGTAGATATCTTCAACATAGAGAAGAGCTAATCCAATTCCAGTTGATCAATGATGGACAGAATCAGCTTACACCCAAAAAAGGAACATTGAGAAATGAGTGTAAACTGTGAGCATTTTTTGTTTGTTTGTTTTTCTTCCCAGATTATTTTTACCTTCCGAATACAATTCTTCCTTTGCAACAACAACAGCAACAAAATTCGGTTCTGCACATATATATTGCACCTAGGATATAATATAAGATATTTAATATGTATGGGAATGCCTGCCATCTAGGGGAGGGGGTGGAGGGAAGGAGGGGAAAATTCTGAACAGATGTGAGTACAAGGGATAATGGTGTAAAAAAAAATTACCTATGCATATGTACTGTCAAAAAATGTTATAATTATAAAATTAATTAAAAAACATTTTTCAATTATAAAAAAAAAAAAAAAACATAAAATAAAGTGCTACAGAAGGAACCTAGAGAGGGTAAATGTACTATCACCCACATCCAAAGAATTAAATACATGAAACTACATATCTATAAGAACAAATTAATTGAATAGACTCAAAGAGTGGTAAGTAAACAGAGAGGCTCTGAGGAACTTGGCTTTGAACTAGATCCTGAAAACTTTGATTATCAAGGCTTCTTAGAGAGCTGGAAGGAAGGGGAGACAGATTGACTGTAGGTGGAGAAGGAGACAGAGAGACAGAGAGGGACTGAGGCAGATGCAGAGACAAAGACACACATACACACAGAAACACACAGAGATACAGAGAGATAGCAACAGAGAAATGATGACAGAGATACACAGAGAGAGACACACACAGACACACAGAGATACAAAAAAGAGGCAGAAATACACACAGAGACAGAAAGAGAAACAAAGGAGAAAACACTTTCAAAGGGATAGTTAGATTTCTTTAGATAAAAAGTAAACTATAGAAAATTTGATGAGAAATGAGAGAAGAAAAGTTTTTATTTTGTTTTGGGGAGTAGGAAAGAAGAAATGGGAGATGGGTTAAGGCTGGGGCTTTCTATCTTATTTTTTTTCTTTTTGTTAATGCTAAAAATAATTTCTACAGATATATCTTATTACCTGTTTATATTTCTCTCTTTTCTAGCCTTATTTAGGCTGTATATTTTGCAACGAAATTTGCTGAATGTTGTACTTTTGTACAAAATTTGGTTTTGTTATATTCAGATCGTTGAGTTCCAATGCAATAAAAACACACCCCCTACCTCCCATAAAGCTTTACCAAAAATTGGAAAGGGGGAAGGGAAAATATCGCCAGTGAGGAAATAATGTAAATGGGAAACAACATGTACTTGTGTTTTAGGGCAGGTTTTAATTGATAAATATGGTACATGGGAAATCTTTACAAGAGGGTTTCACTGTATAGGGAAGTCTCTTTATGCCATTCCTGTGAGTTCTTTTACATCTGGATAAATATCTCTTTAAGTAGTAAATTGTATATATCTCTATCTTACTGAAACATTACAAAAAAGTTTTCTCATGTGACTTATTTTCCTTGTTCGGTTTGAATTATTTGGAACCACAAATGACCTGACTGAGCTGTAGTCCTGTCAGGACTCACTTTTCCTCAAATGGCTTTTCTGGGAACCACAGGCTTTTCAGAATGGCGATGTAGTGGGGGAGGGGAAAATAATTGAAAGCTTGGAAACATGAGGAAACCTCAGAATTTGTAAGCAATTCATAGCACCCTTGAGGGGGAAGGGCAATGGAGATGACAAGAAAGAGAAAAACAAGGTAAATCCTTTCTAGTATTCCTCCTTCAAAACAAAACAAACTCAAAAAAAAAGTTCATTAAATTATCATCTTTCAAAATAAACATAGAAGTCTTCAGTTTTTAATCAGAATAAATGGCAATGCCACTAAGATTTCTGTTTCTTTTTGCCTTCCTTTATTCAAATTATGAGGTGATCTTACATCTGGCAAGTACATCTGGCAAGAGAATGCTTATGATTCTTTTGCAGGGACTTTTAATAGGAAATATCAACATGTTTGACAGCTTTTAAGGGTGATGGGCCCTTTTATGACATGGAGACAGCCAGTTTGTTTTTTGTTCTTAGTTTAGTACCAAAATGACTAAGCTATTTAACTTGTTTCACCTCCACCCCTGCCAGTATACTTTCTAGTACATAGTTTTGCTCTTTCAATTTTGGTGTTGATTTAGCTATCAATTTCTGAAAGATCACTAAATATTTTATGCCCCATACATTATTAAATTTCTTTTAGGTTTTATAGATTTTGGATATAAGACATGCTACCTTATTTTCATGTATATATATATAATATATGCACATATACATATACACATATATGTATATATATTTTAAACAATTACTTAAAAACAAAACCATGAAACATATAGTGACAATCAGCAACTTGGAAGACTATTCTAATATTAGAAATAATGGTAATATTGATGCTGAAAATGACAATGATGAAGTATTATATAATGCTTTATGGTTTCCAAAGTACTTTTCAGAGATATGAAACCTCAGAGATCTCTTCATCCACTATTCTAAATTTATAGATGGCAAAATTGAGACCCAATATGATTAAGCTTTTTTTTCTACAAGATCACAGCTATTGATCTTGTTAGTAATAGAACAAACACTCAAATCTAGGTCTTCTTAATTCCTTTTAACTTTCTAACTCCATATCTGCTCTTTCTCTTACAATCAGAGCCAAAAACTGTAACCAGTGGCCCCAAACACCAGCCATCTCTTTTTGTATACCTAAGAGCTAAAAAGGCTTTTTTATATATTTAAATACAATAACATTTTATTTTAAATGTTGAAAGGGAACCAAACTTTATTTAAAATGTAATGAAACCATTATTGTTTTTGCTACCCATGCAAAGATTAGCTGTTAGATTTAGCCCTCAAGCCATAGTTATTACACTATACTTGAATACTTTAATCTAGCAAATAGAATAGAATAGAAAGAACACCAAATTTGAACATAGAAACTCAGTTTTTTTATTCTGCTATTTATTACCTGTGTGACATACAAAGTCTTTAATTTCAATTGAGAACCTCTATTGATTTTTGTAGGCCTAAATCTATGGTCTTATGAACTAACAAGGTACTCCATTAGCCCCAGGAAATAAATCATACTTGTTACTTTTGCTTTCACAGGCCATTTCTTCAAAGAATCTTAGCATTGGATGGGACTTTAGAGATAATTTCAAATAATTCAGAAATTATCTTTTTTAACATTAATGACAGGTGTTCATTGTAGTACTTGCTTGAACATTTCTAGCATTTGTGTGCTCACAGCTTTATGAAAGAACATTTTTTTTGATACCTTTAAATTTCTAAGCCAAGAATTGACTTTATATTCTAAGTGAATAAGCATTTCTTTGTTTGATTTGGAGATTAAAGAAATAGACACATTGACTCAGAAAGGACCTAGGAGATCATCCAATCTAACTTTATGTTTTGCATCAAGGAAACAGCATTTCAAAGAGTTTTAATGACCTATGCCAAGTTAATTGTATCACAGACTTAGAGTTCAATAAGTCTTTCAGACATTATCAAACCCTTTATTATATGAATGAGCAAATTTAAGCTTAAGAAGGGAATCAGCTTCCCTAAGGTCACACATGTATATGTGACAAAGGTAAGCTTTGGATTCAGGTCTTTTGATTCTCTATCCACCAATCTTTTTACTGTACCATGCTACTTTTCATGCAGCTAATATTAGGGCCAGAACTCAAACTCAAATATTCTTACTCTGGGTTCAGCAATTATTCTATTTCATCATTCTACCTCTTACAAGATGAATCTTTTGCTCTCAAGGATTTTATTATCTAACAGAGGGGTTATGACAAATTGGAAATCTTTATACTAACCCATTATATTTTACAAGTAATTGCTATTTCACCAGACTATAGTTTTCCATAAATCAATCTTCTCCTTATTAAAAAATAGGACAATATTTACCCATCTTTAGTTTTCCCTATCTTACTATCTGATTTCTTAAAGGTTATTGTCTCCATAATCATGTCTGAAAATCCTTTCAGTAATCTTACATTATTTGTCTATATCTCATGTATTGAATTCAACAGGCTTTCTTAACATATCCTACTTCTCTTGGCTTTAGCAAAGCAGCAAATAATAATGGATATAATGGATATAATGCTAGTCTTAAAGCCAGGAAGACATTATTACAAATCTTGCCTTAACCTCTTACTATAATTTTTGATCTTATACAAGTTGCTTTTTCAAACTCCTCATCTGTAAGTGAGAGAGTTTTTATTTCATAGACTAGGTGGTCCCTTCTGGGTCTAAATCTTGATCTTTTCTTTGTTTAACCTTCCAGTTCAGAAGCCCATATCCTTCTATAATGAAGACAAGAGAAATTAGTTTTGAATATATCTATCCTCTCACTGCCTTCTTTTACTTTATAGGATTTTCAAATAGGAATAATGATGACAATGATGATGATAATAATTATAATAATTTATAGATTACTTTAACGTTTGCAAAGTACTTTACTTACACTATCTCTTTTGTTTCTCACAAAAAAAAAAACAACAACTTGTGAGCTAGATATTTGTATTATTCTCACTTTTACAGGTAAGTAAACTGAAACACAAAGAAATTTAGTGACTTGCCCAAATTTTCCTGTACATTAAGTACCTAGCTGTCTAATTTCCATGCTTAGAAGAGCACTTTTCATTAGAGACTGGGTTTTTATTTCTGGATTACCTTTTATTGCTTTAAATCTTCATTTTGGAGTACTAATTGAGAATTACTGAATAATGTGATTGTGAGAATTTATTTTTTCTTCTCAAATAATTCCATTTTAAAATATTAACCTCATGTTGCTATAATAACCAGAGATAAGAACCTCCTCATCTGGTCATTTAACAATATAGTCAGTCCCTTTGCCATGACTTCTGGATTTCTAGAATTCTAAGGTCATGAGAACTTTTAAAAATTCTCTGTTTTAGAATTTGACAAATACCAAATAAGGTGAGAACATTCATACATATAATGGGATAGGAAAAGAGAATTATATAGGCAGATGCAAGTCTCTATTATGTATGATTTGTTTTTCTCTTTCAAAAATCTTCTTGGTCATGACTCTTTCTGAATTTTCTGTTCTCCTTTTTTATTATTTAAGAAATGCTTCATTAATCTTCTTTTCTGTTTCCTTTGTTAAAATGTTGATTTAACCATGTCTAGCCACTATCTCATTTCCACCTCTACATCTCCGTTAAAAGATAAGCAAATATTGTAACAAATATCCATGTCAAGCAAAACAAATGTCCATATTGAACATGCCAGAAAAAGTACATTCTATTTTGCATTTGTTTCACTCCTGGAACCATGTTTGATTGTAGCATTGATCAAAATTCTTAAATCTTTCAAAGTTATGTTCTTTACAATTTTATTATATAAATGTTTTTAGTTCCATTTTCTTCAATTTATATCAATTCATACAAGTCTCCCCAGGTTTCTTTAAAATGATCCCTTCCATCACTTTTTGCTGCAAAATAATATTTTTACCTTCAAATTTATATCCAAATGACTTGTTCAGACATTCTCTAATTGAAAGACAAACTCCTTTTGTTGCCAGAACTTTACTACAAATATGTTTATAGATATAATTCCATTTTCTTTAATTTTGGGGGGGTATTGATTTTGCAATGGTTTTCCTGAGTTGATATTAATGAACTGCTTAGTGAATTTTGGAGTAGTGTATTTACATATTGCTTTATAGAATGGTAGACCAATTGACAACTTCACCAACAATATGCTAATGTATTTGTTTTCTATCTGTCCATTCATAATTATTATATTCTAATTTTGTTATTTTTGCTAATATAATGGAGACAAAGTGAAACTTAATATTAGCTTTAAGTCTAATTTCTCTATTAGTGATGTGGAGAATTACAGAAAATATGATTTTAATAGCATAGCTACCTTCCTCTGAAAAATATTCCTATCTGTGGTCATTTATTTATAGGGGAATAAATCTTTTTCTTATGAACTTAATTCAGTTCATTATATATCCTGGATATCAAAATATTTTCAGCGTAATGTTCTACAGAGACTTCCACCACCCCATTTACCTCCATTTACCATTTCCCTTGTAATTTTTGTGATATTGTCATTATTTGTTAAAAAGGTTTTATTTTCTGTATTCTATATAATCATTTTTTATTTTGATTATGTTTGGTTTATTCTTTTATTCATTTAATTTATTTTCAGTGATATTCTCCATCTTTTGTATTATACTAAAAACTCCCAAATCATAAATGAAAAATATATTTTTTTCTAAATGAAAAAATATATTTTTCTTCACTTCTCATATTTTCTTATGTTGTGATCTTTTACATTGGAATCATATACTGATTTTTGTCATACCTTAGAATATAGGGGGGGTTTTGAGCTAAACCTAATTTTTGCTTGACTAGCTTCATTTTTCTCATAAAATTTTGTCAACTCATGATCTTTACCCTAATTCTTTGAGTTTATCAAGCCCTATACCTCTAGGTTGATTTACTTTTTTAATATTGCAAACTTAACGTCTTCAACTAATTTATTTCTCTGGGTTTTTATTCAGTATCAAAATAATATTCATGGTTATTAATTTGTAGTATAATTTGAAATATGATACTGCTGGACCTGCTTCTTTCCTTAACATCTCCTTGATCTTCTGTACCTTTAGAGGGATTTTGTTATTATTTTCCAACTTTTTGAAATAAACTATTGATAGTTTAATTACTATAAGTATATAGATTCTGATAGCATCATCATTTTTATTCAAATGGAAGAACCCAACCATGAAAAAAATATATTTCACCATTTATGTAGGTCTGTCTTTCATTAAAGACTATTTTGTAGTTATATTCATATAGTTCTTTTGGGTTCCTTGGTAGATAGATTCTTAAATGTTTTATAGATATCATAACCAATTAAATTAATTTTTCATTCTTTTCTTACTGGATTTTGTTGGAAAAACAGGTAAATAGTGATGAAATATGAATTTAGTTTATATCCTGCAACTTTCCTAAAGTTGTTAGTTATTTCAAACAAGTTTTGGTTGACTTTTTTGGATTCTTTACCCAGATAATCAAAATATTTGTAAAATGTGATACATTTTGCTCTTTGAATAAAGTTTATTCCCCTTCAATTCCTTCTTTTTAAAAATATTATTGCTATGACTAGCTTTTATAAAACCATATTAAATGGCAGTGGTAGATGGTAAATGTCTTTGCTTTACCTCTTGTAATATATTTAGACTTTCTCCATTATTTATAATGTTAACTCTTTTTTTAAAAAAGATATTACTTACCATAAAAATATTTATTTCTTCATATTTTTGTTTGTTTTTTTAACTAAGAAGAATGTGTTTTTTATCAAACATGTTTTCAATATCTATTAAAATAATCACATGGCTTTCATTGATCTTATTAAAATGGTTTGTTATGTTTCTAGTTTCCTTAATATTGAACCAATCCTGAATTTTTTTTGTATACAACCATATTGGTTATATTAAATACTATGTTTAAAAAAAGTTGCTTATTTTCTTTGCCAATATTCATTTAAATTTTTTTTCATTAATGTTTATTAGGGAAGGATAGTGTTCTGTAGTTTTCTTTCTTTGCTTTGTCTCATTGGCTTATGTAATATTCTTCTCTAAAGTGTAATGTTCTCTTGGAGCAGGTTTCTTGGGGGTTTTCTAGGGGCAGCCTTCCTTTCAGTTCAGTGTAGTCACAAGTGCAGCCAGGGATTAAAATCCATATCCTTTACTGTCTTTTTCCAAATCTTATCTCTTTCACTTGGGGCTCAGCTAGTTTTCTGGAGGCCTTCCACATCTTGGTTTCAGTGTTCTCCATGGGATAGCCTGCCACCACTTCTTAGAACACCTTCATTCTGCCCAACTGCCTTCTCTGGCTTGTGAATCTCCTGGAGTCAATCCATGTTGAGGCTCCTAGTTTATATATGCTCCCTTAAAGGTGTGAATCTTGTGGAACTCTAGTAAGTATTAAGTACATTACTGAACTAGAGAACTGTTAAGTACCATGCTAAATTAGATAATTATTGTATCTATCAATTCCAGTGACTTAGTACCTTATAAGAATTCTAATAGGTTTATGTATAAAAATGTTATCTATATTATAGAAAGGATCTTCAATGATCCTTACTTTTCCTAGTTCTACAATGCCATTTATTCAAAATGGGATGTTTGAGAGGATTCACTTATACATGTTTTGCTTCTTCCTATAAAAATTTTGGATGTTCACTTATTTTTTTTATTTTTACTTTATGATATCTTATTATCTGTATAATCTTTTATTATCCTAACCTGTAATTATTCATCAAAATCATTTAAGTCATCTTTTTTATTATTATGTAATTCAGCAAAATGATTTCTGATAATTTCATCTTTCATTATCTCCTTTTAAATTTTAATGTATAAAATGTTGTTTCTCTTAAAGAAGCTATTTTGTTAGCATTTTTAAAATAGCACCTATTTTTATTTATGAAGTCTATTTCCCTCATTTTGTTAATCTTTTTGTAAATTTTAGTAATGTCTCATTTGGTATTTAGCTGGTTTTTTATTGATTGATTTTAATTTTTCATTGAATTTTCAATTTATTGATCTGTTCTTTCTCTCTTTTGTTAAAAATTTTTAGAGACATAAAATGTCCATTGAGTAGTCAATAGCTTTATACCTCTAAAGTTTTGGGTTGTTGCTTCCTCTTATTAACTTTATTTCTTAATTACAATTTGCTTTCCATAATGGTTATATCAAGCCACAGCTCCACCAGAATGTATTAGTGTTATTTTTTTTTATCTTTACAACCCCTCCAACATTATTATCCCTGCATTTTGCCATCTTTTCCAATTTTCAGAATAAAAAGAGAAACCTTGGATTTTTTTAAATTTAAAATTCTGTTATTTTAATTATTTGGAGCATTGTTTAATGTAGTTGCTAACATTTTGGATTTCTTTTGAGAACCATTTGTTTATGTCCTCTGACCACTTCCCTACTGGCAAATGGCTTTTGGTATTACTCATTTCCTTTACCTGTCTATATGTCTTTGATATGAAAGATTGTTTTATGAGGTGATTTCCCCCAGTCAACAACTTCCCTTCTTGTCCTAGATATGTTAATTCTACTTGTGCAAAAAGCATTTCAATTTTATTTAATCAACTTTATTTTCATTTTATTTTTTATTGCTTCTATCTTTCAATTGCTTACTAATTCCTTTTTTCCCTCTAGTTCTGAAAGGTATATGATTTACTTCAATTCTATGTCATGATTCTCCATATTCAAGTCACATTTCCATTTTGAATGCTTTATGGAATGTGTTGTAAGATATTGCCTTATGCTTAACTTGTCCCCAGCTGCTTTCCAGTTTTTCCAGCAGTTAACAAATGGGAATATCTTTCCTAGGTCATTTATCCCTCCTACTTTATCAAACATTGGATTATTTTTAGTTTGATTATTTATAATTATTCATTATTTAATCAGTCCTTTTGATCTGTTTGTTATTTTAAGCATTTCTGAATGATTTTTTGTTATTTTAACTTTATAATGCAATTTCAGATCTAGAAGTATCATTTCTACTTTTTCTTATTTCCAATGATTTTTTAAGATTATTTGTTCCTTCAAATGATTTTAAAATGATTTTTATTAAGTTAGATGCAGTTGACACATTCTTTGACTCAGGAAATCCTGAATTCAAATATAGCTTCAAATACTTAGTGGCTATATGACTCTGGAGAAGTTATCTGACCATTATCTGCTTTAGTTCATTTACCTGTTATATGTAGATAAAATAACACCTATTTCCAAGGATTGATGTTAGGATCAAATAAGCATATATTCATAAGGCAATCTTTTGTTAATTTATAAAGATTTTTAAAAGTTCCCCATAAAGATCCATATAAATACTAGCTATATTAATAATCATTATTATTTTAAAAGTATGCCTTTTGTAGTTGTGCTGCTATACTATTTAACTGGCAATATAACTTTGGGGATATTCCAATTTTAATTATATTGGTATAGCATTGCTGAAAGCATTGAACATTCTTTTTCTATTTCAATTGATATATTATTTTGGAAAGTGTCATAATTGAATTCATAGAAATATTTGTGTCCATTAGTAGATTGATTTCAAAAAAATTCATGCATTTTAGAGTCACTTTGGATTGGACTTCCTTTCTTTAGTTTTCTCCTATGTTTCATTATTTTACACTGCATTTTGTAAATTATTTTATAGGTTACAGATTTGCTACAGTTATTGTCTCAGTTATTTTGCATTTCCTTGCATTTTTATAAGTCTGGAAAAATAGTGAAGATGGAAACTTATTTGCTTTATTCTCTTATTTATTGGGAAGGCTTCTATTATATTCCCACAGTATGCATGCATATGTATGTGTGTATATGTATACTTTTTGTCAATTGAGCAATAACATTAACAATAATTTGTAACAGTATGCATAGTTCTTTAAGTTGGTTGGGAGGGGAAAAGAGGAGGGCAGAGTGATAATGGTGGAGAAGAGGAGGGACTTGCCTGAGTACTTTCAAATTCTCTTGCAATTAACTTTAAGTAACATCTTAAAACAAATGTTGAAGTGGCAGAACCCACAACTTAGAAAGTCAGCAGGAATTGTACTGGAGTGAGAGTGGACTGTGAGTTGTGCCAGTACAACAAACAACCTAGTGGCAGATCTTAGGAACTACTGAATCAATGGAAGCAGTGACTGCTTCTGGAAATCTCAGTTCAAAGACAGTAAGGGGGTAAGACAACTGATCAGAAAATTACAGGGTTCCCTTTTCTGCAAGGATCTGTTACATTATCAGTATTCAAATCTGAGTCACAATCCTGAGTAGTTCACCAGACTTTATAGCTCCAGAGAATCTGGAATTCTATGACAGTTCCAGGACTGAAAAAGAGAATTTGGATCTGGATACAGAATAGAGAACAGACCAGGAGAGTAGTAACTATACCTTTCCTTAGATCATATTATTTTTGAAGAACTGAAAGTTTATATAACCTTATTTCTAGATGCATAGAAATCCTGAAGTTTATGATAGGTTCCCCTCCATCCAAGGAGCAGAGCCCAACTTTAACATGAAGAAAAATGCAGGAAAATCGACAAATAACAATAAAAATATCCTGCCAAAGAAACATATTCTAATGACAGGGAGTCATACATACTCAGAAGAAAACAAAACTGTTGAAACTATTCTATACAGATCCTCAAAGAAAAATATAAATTAGTTTTATCCACCAAAAGATTTCCTGAAATCCAAAAAACAAAATAAGAGATGTTGAAGAAAAAGTAATAAAGAAAATGACAGTGATACAAGAAACTCAAGCACAAAAATACTGAAGAAAATAGCATAAAAACCAGGATAGGCCAAATGACAAAAGAGGCACTGAAACCCAGTGAAGAAAACACCAAAGACAGAAATGGCCAAATGAAAAAAAAATACAAAAATTTACTGAAAGTAAGAAGTCCTTAAAACGTTGGATTATCCACATGGAAAAGGAAGTAGAAAAAAAACTTACTGAAGAAAATTCCTTGAAAATTAGAATTGGGCACCTGGAAGTTAATAATTTCATGAGACATTAAGAAGCAATAAAACAAAATCCAAAAAATGAAAAACATTTGAAGAAAATGTGAAATATGTCATTAGAAAAATAACTAACCTGGAAAACAATTTTAGGAGAAAAAATTTTAAAATTATTGGGCTACCTGAAAGACATGTTTAAAGAAGAGACTAAAACTATCATCCTTCAAAAAATTATCAAGTATAACTTCCCTGATATTCTAGCACCAAAGGTCAAAATAGAAATTGAAAAAAAAATCCACTAGTTACCTCCTTAAAGATATCCCAAAATGAAAATTCCCAGAAATATTGAAGCCAAATTCTGAAATTCCTGGGAAAAGGCAAACATATTGCTAATAGCCAGAAAGAGATAATTCAAATATCATAATATTTTAATTACAGTCAGGATAACACAAGATTTAGCAGCTTTTATGTTAAAGGATCAGAAGGTGTGTAATATAACATCCTAGAAGGCAAAGGAGCTACATTTACAATCAAGAATTATTGAGTACAATCTTCTGGGGGGAGGGGTGAGGAAACAAATATTCAATGAAATAGAGGAATTTCAAAATTCCTAATTAAAAGATCAGAACTGAATAGAAAATCTGACTTTCAAATATAAAAACATAAAAGAAGCATAAAGAGCATAAGAAAGAGAAATCTTAAGGGATTTAATGAGGTTTACATTGCTACATGGAAAGATTATTTTTGTAACTCCTAAATATTTATCATTATTAGGAAAGTCCACAAATATGAATTGAATATGATGAGTGTGTTAAAAAAAAGATTAAAGGGTGAGAAAAAGGAATGTACAGGTAAAAGGAAAAAGATAGAATGTGATTAATTATCTCACATAAAAAAGATATGAAAGAACTTTTACAGTGGTGGTGGCATTGGGGTATTATTCTTATTCTTATTCTTAACTGAATTTGCTCAAATAGGGAATAACAAACACACTCAAAATTGAACAACTATCTTGCTATCTTACTCTACTGGTAATTAAAAGAGAAAGTGGATAAGAAAATGGGAGGCAGTAATCAGACGCAAAACACATATGAGGATGGACAGAGTGAATGCAGAAAGAGTAGAATAAATGGGTGGAAAAAAGAATTGATAATAGTAACCATAATCAATAATAATAATAATTGGGAGAAAATTTATAGCAAGGTTCTCTGATGATCTCATTTCATAAATAGAGAAATGAGTTAATTTTTTAAAAAATTTAAGGGCAATTCCCCAATTGACAAATGATGAAAACTATATGATATAATTTTTATTTTCTCCAGTTACATATAAAAATAATTTTTACATTTTTTAAAACTTTGAGTTTCAAATTCCCTCCCTTCCTCCCCATCCCCATCCTACTCCTATTAAGAAAGCACATGTGAAGTTATGCAAAACATTCCCATAAAAGTTATGTTATGAAGGAAAACATAGGCTTCTTCCTTCCCCCAAAAAAAGCCCTCAAGGAAAAAAAAAAAAAAGAAAAGAAAAAAGTATGCTTCATTCTGTATTTAGACACAATCAGGTTTTTTTTTTTTGGTTTTTTTTGTTTTTGTTTTTGTTATTTTTGTTTTTTTGGGGTCTGCATATAGATAGTATTTTTTTTTTTTATCATAAGTCCTTCAGAGTAGTCATGGATCATTATACTGCTGAGAATACCAAACTCGTTCACAGTTGATCATCCCACAACATTGTTGTTATTTTGTATACAGTACATTTCACTTTGCTTGAGTTCATGTAGGACTTTCCAGATTTTTCTGACAGCATGCTGCTCAGTATTTTTAAAGGATATTTAAATTTTTTCAATAGTGTTTTATTTTTCCAAATACATGAAAATATAGTTTTCAACATTCATTTTTGTAAACCTTTGCATTCCCGATCTTTTTTCTCTCCCTCCTTTACTTCTCCCTTCCTCAAAATGTCAAGTAATAATAAAGGCTAAATCTGTGCAATTCTTTTAAACTTATTTCCATATTTATCAAATTGTGCAAGAAAAATCAAGCCACAAGGGAAAAATGAGAAAAAAAACAAACAAAAATAGTGAACAAATTGTGCTATGATTCATAATTAGTCTCCATAGTTCTCTCTGGATGGGAATGGCATTTTCAATCCCAAATCTAATGGGATTTTCTTGAATCACTGAATTGTGATTACATTTGATCTTCCCATAATCTTATTTTTATTATGTACAATGTTCTTTTGGTTTCAGTCACTTAATTCAGAAGCAGTTCTTGGTTCTGCTCATTTCACTTAGTATCAGTTCATGCTAATCCTCCCAAGCTTTTCTGAAGTCAACCTACTCATCATTTCTTACAAAACTATAATATTCCATTCCATTGATATTCAGACATTATCCCAGTGATGAAAGGATATTAAGGCAGTTTTCAGACTAAGTAATCAAAGCTATTGATAATCATATGAAAAAATGTTCTCAATCACTATTGATTAGAAAAATGCAAATTAAAATAGCTCTGAGGTACACCTGTACACTTCTGCTTAGTTATTGTGACAAAGAAAATAACAAATATTAGAGGAGATGGGAGAAATTGAGACACTAAAGCAATATTGGTGGAGTTTTGAGCTGATTTAACAATTTTGTGGATTGATTAGGATCTGTGCCCCAAAGTCTATAAAGCCTTGTATATTGTTTGAGTCATCAATACTACTACTAAGTCTATATGTAAAAGAAATAAAAAACCCAAAAAGAAAAAAGAAAAAGGATATAGGTACAAAATAGTTATAGCAGCTCTCTAAGTGATGACAAATAATTGAAAATTAAAGTGATACTCATCAGTTGGCAAATGGCTGAACAAATTGTGTTATATGATTGTGATGGAATACTATTTTGCTATAGGAAATGATGAGCAAGATGATTTCAGAAAAATCTGGAAATACATAACTGAAGCAAAATGAAATAAACAGATCCAGGAGAATACTGTACAATACTAATAGTAACATTGCATGATTATCAGTTTCTAATAATTTAGCTATTCTCAGCAAAATTCCGAAGGATTTATGATGAAAAATACTATCCATTTCCAGAGAAAGAATTAATGGTATCTGAATGCAGATTGAATTATATTTTTACTGTGTTTTGTCTTCTTTTGCTTTTGCCTCTGTCTTCTTTTATAATTTGACTAATATGGAAATGTTTTGCATGAACACATGTTAAGAAATATTTATTGAAAAGCTCAAAAAGATCAGCCTTACACATATACAGAGTAAATGATTGCCTCTGGGGTATGATTTGCTGATAGTAGATTTTTTATAGCTATTTGGAAAATGTTTCATTAAATAATTTTGGGGGCATCTGCTTCAATATATTTACTCTTTTCATGCTACTAAACCCTGATATTATTTTTATTAATGACATATTCCATTGGTAAAGCATTGCCCTCTTCTGGGCACTCTTTTTTTTTAATGTGACGAAACCTGGGGAAAATAACATATGACATTAAAAAATAACAATAACAAGCTTTGATTCAAGTACTTTTTATTCCTCCTTGACACAAAGGATAATACAAGAATTAATGGAAAAAATTAGTGTACTGGTCAAATACAGAAAAGAGGTGAAAAGGAAGCATAAAGGAAAGGCAGGGAGATTAAGAAAAAACTTTATATGCTACAATTGTATTTTGAAAAGAATTTGTTACTTCAGGGCTATCAGGAACTATTATATATTGTACCACATAGTATCCAAAAAAAGTTTTCCCATAAGAATGAGACTACAGTAAGTAGTGTCATCTCAAATTTCCTATTGGAATAATAGGATAAGTAGAATCATCTCAATTTTTCTATCAGTGTGGGGAGAAGAGCATTGGCTATATCTTTAACTGTTTCTCAGTATGCATAAAGCTAGAGTTCATAATGTGACTATCTATTCTCCCCTCGAGCAAAGTTTAGTTCTAGTTGGAATGGAGAATTTTCAGGGACAATATAGAGTACAAGCTAATTTCCTTTTGTTCCCTAGTAGGGCATACAATTAGCATCTTCTGCAGATGAAGTCAAAAATAGAGCTCATTAAGTTTCTCTTTTGCCACTTTGTCATTAAGTCTCTCCTTTGGGTCATATTTTTCTCTGAGATTTACAGCCACTGCTTCTATTGACCTCCATAAGCAGGAACTGTCCCTGCACTGCTGAGTTTTCAGAAACCTTGCTACCCAGAGTTGTTAAATGAGTTGAATACCAAAACCTATGATTGCCTTTGCCTGAAGCTTTATATTCAGAGAAAGTTAGAACATAGTTTGGGAAAACACGCATACATACAATGTCAATTGTTCTTTCAAGTATTAGAAGATAGGCTTTGGATTTAAAGAATGGTATCCTGATGAAAAGTGACTTCTCAGTGTTTTTTTTTTTTTTTTTTTTTTTAATGAGACAGTGTGTCCTGGTACACATAAGACATCATCCTGGATTAACTAAAATATTAACTTTGTAATTAAGCATTTAAATCATAATTTCAATTAAACTTGCTTTCCCCCCCATTTTTTTTTTGGAAAATTCAGCCTGTGAAAGTTTTAAGAACAGTTTTATGTTATTTATATTACATTTTATTGAAGATATATTTTCACAAACATTTCATTCGAGATTTGATTCTTATTCATTTCTCAATAGTTTTTTTTTTTTTTACTTAAGAAAAGTTATTAGAAAAAAAGAAAAGTTCTCAGGTATCAAATATGTGATTTAGAGACCCTCTGAATTTTAAAGACAATGAAAAAGAAATCGATGGGAAGGATGATACTATCATTCTCATTTGAAACTGGGCTATTGGATCACAAATTCTCATAGTCATCACCTAAAAAGAATTATCTTATGCTTAGAGATAAAAGGAGCTACTGATATGACATTATTCAATTCAACAAGCATTTATTAAACACCTACTATATTTCAGGAATTATTATGTGCTGGAGATAGAAAGAAAAAAATGAAAACATTCCCTTACCCTGCAGGAGTTTATATTCTACTGATTATGATTATGATTATGAATGAGTTGGATATATATATATATATATATATATATATATATATATATATATATATATATATATATATATATACAGAAATGGAGGTCTTTTTTTATATGGCTTTTTATTTACCAGATATTTGCATGGGTAATTTTACAGCAGGGATCCTCAAACTACAGTCCACAGGCCAGATGTGCTCCACTGAGGACATTTATGTGGCCCACTGGGTTATGGCAAAATGAGACCAGAAGTGACGTTCGATCTAAACTCCTGTTAGCAACGCACACTTCCAGCACTGGGTTGAGAAGACACAGACAGAGTGTGAGGTGAGTTCCTAGATCGAGGTGTATGGTGTGGGGAAGGGAGAGAGATGCAGAAGACAGAGAACTGATGGCCTGCGGCCTTTTAAAGTAACAGAAGCCACCACAACAGACAGGCACGAGGGATGTATAGTGCATGCTGCTCATGTCACGGCCACTGCAGGGGGAATATATGGGCTGTGTCTGGTGCGCAGGTATAGTAACAGTTAGTACTACAAGTCCCAGCTTGACTCTATCATTGTCATTATGCTGTAATAACAATGTAATGGCTTCCTCTCTAGTGCATGTTGCAGTACTGACTGCTATGGTTGCCCAGAGTGAGGTTCCTGGTACCAGGCCATGGCCCTGTATCCATAGTGACCTCATGTCTGGCTGTTGTGGTCATCAGTTTTATCATTGTGTGTATATTCTGTAGTTTCATAAAGAGATGGAATATTGCTAACATATATCCTCACCTTATAATCACTGGAGGTCTGATCTTAGTGCTCCCCTCACTTATCCTGAGTATGAGGGGGTACAGAGCTGATGTACTGTTTCATCGCCTCCAGATTTTTAAGGTCCCTATACACTTGTGCAGCTTCAAGTCACATGATGACCTCCCCTGGATCCCCAATGTACAATTTGTCACTGAAGCTCATTCTGCACATACAATATATAGCACAGTTATATACATATTTGCACAGTCTTGCCTGTGATTATGATAAATTATGAGTGCAGCACATATGATCATGCAATGCTGGATCATGAGAATTGATCCCAGGATCCAGAGGAAGCCAGGGCATTTGGGAGGGCTGCCTGAGTGGTGACTTGCGTGCAGTGAAGATCTAAAGCAGTGAAGAGGCAGCTTGGAGGAAGTTGGGCATTGAAGTCTATGTCTCTGTGTGGGCAAAGTTATTGCTGGTATATTGTTTTTGTAGTGCTGTACATATATATATATATATATATATATATATATATATATATATATATATATATATATATATATATATATATATATATATATATATATATATATATATATGTATGTATGTTTTTTACTAATAGCAATTTGGAATCCCTTAGAAATAATGATGTCAAGAAAAAGAAAAATTGACTTGGAGTGTAGGATATTCAAAGAATAGTGGACTTATGATTACTTTTTCATGCAGTACAAGGAAAGAGCTGTATGTCTGATATGCCAGAATATAGTGTCTGCGTTCAAAGAATATAATTTGCGTTGACACTCTGAAACTCAACCTAAAGATAAATATGATTGTTTGGTTGGAGAAAAGATAAAATATTAAAACTGAAAAATACATTGACAACTCGGCAAAATATTTTTGTGAAGCAGAAGCAGCTAAATATTTCATCACTGTGAGCAAGTTTTCGAGTAGCCAAGCTAATAGAACGCACTGGCAGACCATTTATGGAGGGAGAATTTGTTAAAGAATGCCTTCTTTCTGTTGCCAAAGAGATGTGTCCAGAGAAGGCCGATTTATTTAGTACAGTGAGTCTTTCAGGACTGACAATTGCACAGAGGATTGAAGAAATGGGAGACAATCTGCATCAGCATTTGCAAAACTCCACAAAAAAAAAATCATATTTTTCCTTGGCACTTGATGAAAGCAATGATGTTTGTGATTCTGCACAACTTCTAATTTTTATTTGTGGGACGAATGATTATTTTGAAGTCATAGAAGAACTTGCTGCACTGCAAAGCATCAAAGGAACAATTATAGGAGAGGATATCTATGAAAAGGTTTGCCAAACTATGAATGGTTTAGAGCTGGACTGGGCTAAACTAGCCAGTGTGACAACTGATGGTGCCCCTAGCATGGTGGGGTCTAAGAAAGGAGTAATTGCTCGCATTAACCAAGAGATGGACAGACATAACCATTCTCATCCAATAGCCATACACTGCCTCATCCACCAACAAGCACTGTGTAGTAAATCACTGAAGTGAGACTCTGTTATGAAAATTGTGGTATCTTGTGTTAACTTCATTAGAGCTAATGCAATAAATCAGTTTCAGGAATTTCTGTCTGAGCTAAATGATGAGTATGAAGATGTTCTATATTACACAGAAGTCTATTGGCTGAGTTGAGGGAGGGTTTTGAAACATTTCTATGACTTACTTCCACAGATTACAACTTTTCTGCTTTCAAAAAACAAAGAAGTACCAGAGCTCAGTGATGCAAAATGGAAATGGCACCTTGCCTTTCTGACAGATGTAACAGAGCTACTCAACAATTTCAATACTCAACTTCAAGGAAAGGGGAAGTTCATCTGTGATATGCAAAGCATTTGAAGTAAAATTAGGCCTACTCATCAAACAAGTGAAGGAGGAAAACTTCTGCCATCTCCCCACGACTCAAAATCTGTTGGAAGAAAACTTGCTGATTGCATTCTCAAACAAAACATGTAGTGGATTCATTGGAAAAATTGCAAAAGGAGTTCCAATTTAGATTTAAAGAGCTTCATCTCTATGAACAGGATATACAGCTTTTCTGCAACCCATTTTTTATTGACATTGAAAGTGTGGATACAATTTACCAAATGGAACTGGCTGAACTGCAGAATTGTCACTCTTTGAAAGACACATTCAAGTCAAGCAGCCTTCATAATTTCTGTGTATCTCTCCCCTCTGAGACATATCCTCATCTCAGGAACTATGCACTCAAAATGGTAACCATCTTTGGCAGCACTTATGTCTGTGAACAGACTTTTTCTAGAATGAAACATTTGAAATCTCCAACCAGATCAAGACTAATAGATGCACACTTGCATCACTTGTTATGACTAGCAGTGACAAATATGGAACCAGACATTGACCATCTCATTAGCTAAAAACAGGCCCATAGTTCCTATTGAAATACTGGTTAAGTTTGTTATTTAACTTTACTTTATTTTAAATATTGTATTTGTTCCTGTTATGTTTCTTCACTTCAAAATAAGATATATGCAGTGTGCATAGGAATTTGTTCATAGTTTTTGTTTTTACTATAGTCTGGCCCTCCAATAGTCTGAGGGACAGTGGACTGGCCCCCTGTTTAAAAAGTTTGAGGACCACTGTTTTATGTATTGGCAATTGCCAAATCTTTTGTTCCATTTTTTCCCCTCTTCCTCCCCACCCCCTCCCACTGATAGCAGGTTGACCAATACATGTTAAATATGTTAAAGTATAAATTAAATGCAATATATGTTCACAAAGAATCAGACTTTGAAATAGTGTACAATTAGCTTGTGAAGGAAACCAAAAATGCAGGCAGACAAGAATAGAGGGATTGGGAATTCTATGACTAGTTCATAGTCATCTCCCAAAGTTCTTTTGCCGGTTATAGCTTGTTCAATTCATTACTGTTCTATGGGAACTGATTTGGTTCATTTCATTGTTGAAGATGGCCATATCCATCAGATTGATCATCATATAGCATTGTTATTGAAGTATATAATGATATCCTGGTCCTACTCATTTCATTCAGCATCAGTTCATGTAAGTCTCTCTAGGCCTTTCTGAAATCATCCTGTTGGTCATTTCTTAGAGAACAATAATATTCCATAATATTCATATACCACAATTTATTCAGTTGCGAATTTGAATTATTTTGCTTTAAAACATTTCTTTCTTGTTTCATCCCTGATCTTATTGGGAATGATTCTAAGTTGTCCCTATTACACATGAATCTTGCTGATATTTTAAATTGATGTTATTGATCATTTTAAAGAAGAGTCCATTGATTCTTATATCTTTAGTGTTTTTTAATAGAATGGGTGTCGTATTTTATCAAATACTTTTTTCTGCATCTATTGAGATAATCATTGGTTTTTGTTAGTTTGGTTATTGATATAGTGAATTCTGCTAATAGTTTTCCTAATATTAACCTATTTATTTGGTGCCATACCAATCAAATGCCCAAGGAATTATTTTACAAATCTAGAAAAAATAATAACAGAATTCATCTGAAAGAACAAAAGGTCAAGAACTTCAAGGGAATTAATGAAAAACATGCCAATGAAGGTGGCTTAGCTGTGCCAGACCTAAAACTATATTGTAAAGCAGCAGTCATCAAAATCATTTGTTACTGGATAAGAAATAGTATAATCTATCAATGGAATAGGTTAGGGTCACAGGATAAACCAAAGACTCCAGCTTTTGGGATAAGAACTCACTATTTGACAAAAACTGCTGGGAAAATTTGAATCTAGTATGGCAGAAACTGGGCATTGATCCACACCTAACACCATATGACAAGATAAGGTCGAAATGTTTTCATGATTTGGACATAAAGAGTAATAATATAAGCTAAGAAAATTAGAAGAACATAAGATAGTTTATTTCTCAGATCTGTGGAGAAGGAAGGAATTTGTGACCAAAGAAGAACTGGAACTCATTATTGAACACCAAATAATCTTGATTATATTAAGTTAAAAAGTTTTTGTAAAACAAAAAAAAAATACAGATAAGATTAGAAGGGAAGCAATGAATTGGGAAAATATTTTTACATTTAAGAGTTCTGATAAAGGTCTCATTTCTAAAATATATACAAATTGGACTCAAATTTATAAGGATTCAAGCCATTCTCCAATTAATGAATGGTCAAAGGAAAAGAACAATTTTCAGATGAAAAAATTAAAACCAAAGTGCTCTGAATCACTCTTGATCAGAGAAATGCAAATGAAGACAACTCTGAGATGCCATTATACACATCTCAGATTAGCTAAGATGACAAGAAAATGTAATGACAAATGTTGGAGGGGATATGGGAAAACTGGGACAATAATACATTGTTGGTGGAACTGTGAAATGTATCCAACCATTCTGGAGAGCAATTTGGAACTCTCAAAAAGTTATCAAACTGTACATACTCTTTGACCCATCAGTGTTTCTACTGGGCTTATATTCCAAAGAGATCTTAAAAGAGGAAAAGAAACCCACATGTGCAAAAATGTTTGTGGCAGCCCTTGTTGTAGTGGCTAGAAACTGGAAAATGAATGGAATGAATGGATGCCCATCAGTTGGAGAATGACTGAATAAGTTATGGTATATGATTGTTATGAAATATTATTTTTCAGCAAGAAATAACCAACAGTATGATTTCAGAGAACTGGAGAGACTTACATGAACTGATGCAAAGTGAAGTGAATAGAACCAGGAGGTCATTATACACAGCAACAAGAAGATTATATGATGATCAATTCTGATGGACATGACTCTCTTCAACAATGAAATGATTCAAACTAGTTCCAATTGTTCAATGATGAAGAGAGCCATCTGCACCCAGAGAGAGAGAACAGTGGGAACTGAGTGTGGATCACATGTCATTTTCACTCTTTTTGTTGTTTGCTTGCATTTTGTTTTGCTTCTTTTTTTTCCTTTTTTTAACTGGTTTGATTTGATTTTTCTTCTGCAGCTTGATAATTGTATAAATATATATGCAAATATTGCATTTAATGTATATTTCTAACATGTTTAACATATATTGAACTATTTGCCATCTAGGGAAGGGCATGGGAAAAGAGGTGGCGCAATTGGAACACAAGATTTTGCAAGGGCTAATGTTAAAGAATTGTCCATGCTTATGTTCTGAAAAATAAAAAGCTTTAATAAAAAATATATTTTTCAAGTTGTCCTCTTATCTCTGCTTTGATAAGACTTACAAGAACTGATGCAAAGTGAAATAAGTATAACCAAGAGATCATTATACACAGCAACAACAAGATTATACAATGATCAATTCTGATGGTTGTGGCTCTCTTCAACAATGAGATGATTCAAATCAATTCCAATTGCTCAATGATGAAGAAAGCCATCTACACCCAGAGAGAGAACTGTGGGAACTGAGTGTTGATCACAACATGTCATTTTCACTTTTTGTTGTTGTTTGCTTGCATTTTGTTTTATTTCTCACCTTTTTTTCTTTTTGATCTGATTTTTCTAATGCAGCAAGATTATTGTATAAATATGTATGCATGTAGTAGATTTAACATATATTTTAACATGTTTAACATATTTTGGATTTCTTGCCATCTAGGGGAGAGGGTGGGGGAAAGGATGGGAATATTTGGAACAAAGGCTTTGTATGGGTCAACATTGAAAAATTATCCTTGCATATGTTTTGAAAATAAAGTGTAAATTAAAAAACAAAATAGAGATAACAAAAAATATTAAATTTTTTGATGAATTGGCTCAAAAAATATATTTCTTCCATTACTCTCAACCAACTTGAAAACCATTGTAGTTTAGATCATCATTATCTCCATTCTAGAGTATTTAAATAACCTCCTATTTGATCTTCTTGCCTCCAGTCTTTATTTGATCTGAAGATATTAATTCTTTACTTAAAAACCTCCAGTGGATTCTGATTCCTTTGAGGATCACACACAACCTTCTCTGTTGACATTTAAAACCTGGCTCTAACAAAGCTTTCCAACATTAATTCCTTGTATACACTCTGCAGTACAGCCAAGTTAGCCCTTTTGTAATTTTTCACGCATATCTCCATGCCTCTTCAATGATTTTCCACCCTTCCTCAAATAAACAAATTTTCAAATCCATCTCAGAATCTCAAATATCCTTTTAAATTTAACTCCATCACATTGTTCTTGAGGCTTTTCTTGATTCTTTCCTTCTCTGGTTGTATTGGCATCAATACATTGCATTTATCTTGTCTTACTGAATGAAGTTATCTAGGTCCTGTCAAGTTAAAGTAGAGTAATGGACTGAATTCTGCTGGAAATAAGAATTATATATCCTATAGTAGTAGTGAATAGAGTTCAGAACTTGGAATCAGGAAGACCTAGCTATAAATGCTCCCTCAAACACTGTCTGACATTGGGTAAATCATTTTGTTTCTCTGAACCTTATTTTCTTTATAGAATGAGAATATATATCTCACAAATTTATTGTGACAATCAAGAGGATAGGATAGTGGTGGTGATGTCATTTCTAAATCTTAAAGTAGTATATAAATTATAAATGTTAGCTACCATCATCATCATCTTTATTATTTTTATTACTGTCATCAACTGATAACCAATTTCATGGCCTGAGTCAATTTCATTACAGCTTCTAATAGTGAAGTTTAGAACTGTACAAGTTCTAAAAGCCCTGATAATATGTGATTTCCTGGGTTTTTCTTAACATTTCAGGAGAATGTTCAGAAGGCCAAGGCAGAACTACATCCTTAGTCTTACATATCCATCTCTACCCAGTATTAATCTGGGGGGAAATTATTTATTTTTTTACTCATTTGTTTATTATTTATTTTTCATTCTCTCCTTCACTTCCATTTGAGCTCTTAATTTTAGCAACTTTTTTTCTTGAATTTAAAATTTGATGTTTCAATGTGTATGATATTTCTTATATACATAACTTGCCATGCTTCAATAATAGTAGCTGATGTTGGAATTTTTTTTTACTTTATGCAAAGTGCTTTGTGTGTATTATCTCAATTGAGCTACACAACAATCCTGAGAGGGAAAAATAATTAGACACTCAGTTGTACAGTTGATGAACTGCAGTTCAAATAGTGACTTGCAGAGTCACACAATTGTTGTTAACTCCAAATCAGCACTCTGAATCTTGTCAGTGGCAGACATATAGCTGGTAATAGATTGGATATTGGATTTGGAATTAAGAAGATCTGAATTCAAATTTCAGCTTGGCTACCATGTGGACTTACTAACTTTTCTCTATCACTTTTCTCATCTTTAAAATGAGAATGGATTATAAAGCCTCTCAAGCTTCTTTTGCCTTTCCTTCTAGTGTGAAAAACATACATAGATTATGTGACCATTGTGGAGTAAATTCTGTGTAAGGGAGTAGGAGAATAGATTTTTTGTTTTAGAGTAATCAACACTCAAATTGACCAGTGGCCTGGTAACAAAATCTAAGCATACAGGCTACATTGTTTGGCTTAGATCTAGGACCAATTGACTATTTCTACTGTGTTTTATTTTTACTGATGCTGGTCCTTTGTTTTGTATAAGCTTTGTGAAACCTTTTCAGCTTGGGAAAAAGTTCCTCTTTCCTCTATCCTATCCCAAACTCTAATGACTTTGTACTTAAATCCAGTAAGAAGAGTGAGGGCTGGGACTAATCTTTATTATTTTTAGCTTTCATACAGCATTTAATGTGGATCAAAATTACAATGTAAATTACCAAGTCCGAGAAAATAGAACAATATTCTGTAATTTCCTCTTCTGAAGTAACTTGAACTTCATAATGTTCACAAATGATCACATCTGGGTTTTGATAAGAGGAAGAACATTATATTCAATAACCACAATTACCAGAAATCAGTAGTATATGGATATATATCAGCAGTATATGGAGTATATGGAATATATTCCCCCAAAATAAGTAGATCCATATTTTATTTTTATCACAATTCTCCTGACAAGATACATCTCTCATAAAGTCAAACAGAAGGCTGGAAATTACTGTGGGAATTTAGGCAATGTATCTGACAAATTTGTTTAATTTCAAATTAAGCCCTTGATATTCTTACAATCGTCCAAGTATAGTAATTCTGGCAGTCATTTTCCTCCCTCCCTCCTTTCCTTTCTTCCTTCCTTCTTTTTTCTTTTTTTTTTCTATATAATGATAAGACCCAATAGATGGTACAGTGGAGAGAGCATTGGTTTTAAATCTAGAAAGAATTGGGTTTAAATCCTACCTTTAAGAAATACTAATTTGGTGACATTGGGCAAATTTTCTCAGTGTCCTAGGGAGATTTCTGCCTCTAATTTGTAGAGAAGCATGATATTTGCATTGGTAGAAAAGTTCTTCATCTAGTAGTTCTGCATTACCAACACAATCTGAGATTCAATCTCTATTCATTTATGTGCAACATAAAGATATATACTTTGGGATAATCTATTATCTTTTATTTTTACTGTTGTTATTCAATAATATAGGAAGAATGGAAAATGATCAAACTTATCTGTGATAAAACTGCTCCCCCATATTGTTTCTTTCAAGGCTGGAGATTGTCCATAAGTTTAAATTAAAAATAATAACTTTTATTTAGCTATTGTTTTATATTGTTTCTTTATAACCTTATTTCAGATCCAGAATTTCAAGTAACTTAATTTTCTGAAGGCAAGAGTACAAACCTTAGACAGGCAAAGTTTCAGGAAAACTGGACCAGATATAGTTCCTTCTATATTTTATAAGCTTTACCCAAAAGTTAATAAAATTCATTTTTAAGATTTCATAGTTTTCTTCTTTGAATTATATGCTAAATCTTTCATCTCAGCACACACCCTAACTATATTAATCTTTGGCTTGTGGAATTTTCATCCTTTTAGTAAAAACTTTATTGAACTAAATATTTTCAAGGGATTCCATGGACCATATCAGAAATTAATGTACCCCTTTAAATGATAAATTTTTATGTCAGTATAGGGACCAGAATCCTACTTCTTAATATACATATAGAAAGAGGTTTTACAAAACTTCAATCCATCTTTAAATAAATACAGTTTCATTTCAGAATAAATGTTTTGAAGTTTAAAAACAAACATCACAGACCCTTAGAACAGCATAACCCCCCCCCCCCTTGCTAACAAACTGGCGCAATGATTGATGATGTCTCTGTGGGATTGTGCCTTGAAACAATAATCAGTGAGCATAATCACAAATATTGGGGACATCTTTCTTTTACTTACTCAATAAATCTTCACAAGACTAAGAATGGGGAAATAAAGACAAAAATAAAGACAAGGTGCAAAAGTTGATAGGAAAACTGAATAAGATAGTCAGGGATGAATCAAAATATAATCAATTTCAAATTAATTTATTATGGAAAGCTGTCTAGAAAAAAATGACTTAAATTCAAAAGCAGGTTCATTATAGATTGGTGAACTATAATGATCATGCATAGATTTTATTTAATGTCTTTGAAGGTGGAAACAAGATCTTATGCTTTCCTGGTAGGCCATATATAATTTAATTATTATAGACTATGTATGCAGTAGGTGCTTAATCAGTCACAGTTGTTGATAATATTAGGGGGCATAAAAATAAAAAGAGCATGATTTTTGTTTTAAGGAACTTTAGATCTATTTGAGAAAGAAGAGAAACATATATGCGACACAATCTAACAGTTGATGGTAAAACTGTGTGGCACCAACTTTTGAGAGCAACAATATTAGTATCTTAATGGGGGCAAAGCATTTGATCCCCATGGTCAGAGTACAGCTTCTGGCAATGATCCTGATAATTTAAACAGCTTTTATAGTATCCTCATGCTTTCTATTGACATATAAAATCAAGGCATCCTATATCAAAGATCAAGGGACTCTGATGGGCAGAGCTTATTGGAATTTAACAAATAATATTCAGTATAATATTGTATAATTTAATATTATTATATATTGTATAACATGCATTATTTTATATATTATATGTCATATATAATCTAATAAAAATTTAAATTCTACTATATTTCTATTTTTTGGCTTGCATGACTTTAGGCAAATATTTAAAATTTTCTGTACTTTGGATTCCTGATATTTTATTTGAGGAAATTGGACTGGATAAGAAATGTCAAACCTAGCACCAGTAGCCCATACCTGTTTGGCCCACAATATTCCTGAGATTAGCCTGAACAAGACTAAAATATAATTAGGAAACATTTAAAAATATAAATAAAATATAATAAAATTCAGGTGCATTTAATATACTGTTTTTAAGTCAATGCATGACCCATATGGATCCTTATTATAGTTTCCTGATCCCCTTTTCTATGTAAGTTTGATATAGCCAGAGAAGATATTTTCTAGGGTCTCTGTGACCCCTATGTCTATCAACCTATGAAAGAGAAATTTAAAAGAAGTGAAAAATCAATGTAGACTGAATGACAGAAAAGTGATACGCAAGGTTGGGGGTAGGATGTTGGTATCCTAAGATGAACATCAAAGAATCAAATTGAGGTAAAATTAAAAATATAAAAAATTTCTCAGGCAGAAATGTAAAGGGTTTCAGCATCAGATGCTACATCTATTTTCGGAAATACATCATTCAGAAATTACTGCTTGAGTTAAACATCTTTCAGTGTGTCCAATTTAAAAGATAATAGATCAAGGTAGCAGGGTAGGGGTTGTGCACTTTGGGAGTGCAGCTGCTTCCAGGGAATTAAGAAGAAATCAACTGAAGAGACACCCAGAAGCTTGGGGAGAGCAGCTGTGACACAGGTAGGAATAGCTAGAGATAGGGAAGGAAAAAGAGAAGGCAGAACGTATTTGATTTTTGATGTTTGAAGCTCTGAGGTCTGAAGGAAGAAGTTACATTATCTGCTTCTTTGAAACTAGAAGATAGATGACTAAACAGAAAACATCTCTGTCATCTTCAAACACAGCTATGACTTGAAATGAACTTTTTCGGTTTCATGATTGGAATGTCTTAAAAATTGCATGAAGACATGAGTCACCTATTGCAGTGAGTCTGTGAGGAGGCAGAAGTCATATGTGTGGGTGATTGCAAACTGATTTATTTCCTTTATTATTTACCTTGCTTTGTGACTTGATTGAAAGTATATCATAAGCATGAAGTAGCTGTTTATGAGATATAGATTTGCAAAGTATTTTTGAAATGCTAGTAGTATTTGGGATACTAGTATTAATAACCCAAACAACATTCTAACATGTAAATTGATGAGAAGTTATAGAACCAAATGATAGAGATAGGAACAACTATGGTCACAATATAGTATGATGATGTCTGACTAGAGAAGATAATAAAAGTTGAGGAGTGGTAGGAAGTAGCCTTGATATACTTGCAGTCAGGATGATCTGAATTCGAATATTTCCTCAGACATTTGCTAACTGTGTAATCCAGAGCAAATCACTTATTCTTTTAGGTATGATTTCCTCATTTATAAAGTGAAGGTAATAATAGTAACTTTTTCACTATGTTGTTTTAAGGATCAAATAATACAACATATGTTTGTAATCCTTAAAATTTCTTTATAAAAGATATTAATAACAGTACTAACACTAATAATAATAGTATGGGTACTGCAGACCAGATTTTGGAAGCCCATGGAAAGCAGGACTTTATCCTTTGCACACTGGAGTCAATAAATATAAAGAGTTAGTTATTATCAATTTGCTTCATACTGAACAAACTAACTGAAAGTGCCAAAATATTTATATTGTATTTATTATCAAAGAGTTTTTGACTCAATTATGTAATCCTTGCCTACTCATATACATATATAAAAGGAACCCCAAAACATGGAAAACACTAGAGCATTTGATGTTTTCATGGAAAACTGTTGTCTTCTAAAAACATACCCTCAACATGATCATGTCAAGAACAATTGATATAAAGCGTGACATCTTCCAAGCAGATAGTTTAAGTAAGTCTTTTAAAATACAGGCCAACCTTAATTCCATTATCATCCCTCTTTAACACAAGAATGCTTCCCAATTAGATATAGTATTATATCAAAACATTTTATTAATTCACACACACACACATGTGCACACACACATATATGATATCAAAGTGTATGACTCCACAGAGAAATATATTAAATTATTTCTCCAGCTCATGAAGCATTTCTCTAATACTATCAAGATGTCATTTCAACTCAATAAATGTAAATTTCTTAATGTATATCAAGGAAAAATAGAAACTCCAGGCTTAATAAATGTTTATTGATTGATTAATTGATTGATTCATGCAGAAGTCAATTGAACCAATGGATTAAGGTGATACAGACAAATACTTTCATTTCCTTTAGGCAATATATATTAAACATAAAGCTCTCAAAGAGCCATGGCTCTATATGCCAAGAAATATACTGGCATCATAAAGTAAAGCTCAATGGGAAAAACATTAAAAAATTAATATTTAATGATTCCATTCTTAACATATACTTTCATAACTGTTAAATGTATCATAACAAGTTAGGAAAGTATCCTAACAGAAATGTTTGCTATGTTAATGAACACAGAGTCTTTTTTCATTCTAACATGGTTACGGAAAGATGAGCATTTTCTTTTCAAAAATGGGACAGAAGTTTGGTAAATATTCTTAAAGCACATGATAAGTAGTTTAAAAATTACTGAAATATTTTTGGAGCAAAGAGACATCATTGCAGCGACCAATAGCAAAAACTGACATTAGATTGGTGCTCTTTAATTTGCTGAATGCAACTGAAAAGGCATTTTTCCTACAAATGGAAATTGTCAAATGATTAGGACCTAGAAATGGAATCTGAAGGCTCTCCATAAGTAACTTCCATATAAATTCAACACACACACACATATATATGTATATATATATATATATATATGCATACATATATATATATATACATATTTAATATCAAGTAAATAATTGAGTCAGAAAGATTTTTTTTAAAGAAATGGAAGGTATTATGATGGAAATCTAAGACTGTCATCACAACCAGCAATTACATGTGGATGGTTAATATACCAATCCAATCAGTATAAAAATGGTAAGAATTTATAAAAACTATAAAAATTTAGCACTTGCTGAATACATAATAAGAAATGATGTAATAGGTGAAATTACTGAGCAGAAGCTGACAATGTTTCCTTAATAAATAGACACGAATACAAACCTCAAAATATCTTTGAAAATTCAACAGATAAATTATTTGATCTGGACTACCATCTCAGAACTATTCCCATAATTACCTGGACTTAAAAACTCAAGAAAATAAGTTTAATAGATGTTATGCCACAGCATTTACAAATTACAAATAAGAAGGGGCTTTCCAGTAGATAGCAAGCAGTAAAAATCAAAATCATGTGAGGACAGGGTTGTATAAATAGATATTTATAAGACCACTGAAGGCACAATGTCAAAAATGAGCAGAATGACAGGAAATATGTGCATAGAAACACACACATGATATACATACACACTTACATCTATATTCATAAATCTGGATCATAATGCATCCCCATATAATTCACAAACATCTTAAATACATACTTAATAGATATAGATAGGTTTAGATATTTAGTTATATCATCCTATTCTCACATAGTTTTGATTTCTTCTGCTTGGTTTCTATATTTTAAAAGCTATTCATTCCACATATTTTGGAGATATTATAGTATAATTTTTAAAGATGTTTTAAAGTCAAACAAATGTGAAGTAAATATCCATCCATACATCTATCCATCTATCCATCTATCTGTCTGTGTCTGTCTGTCTTTCTGTCTGTCTGCCTATCATCAGCTTTGTCATTCTGTTTGATATCATAACTGGGCTGAAGAAACATTTAGGGGATATAAATTAGAGAAAGTGAAGTTTATTCCCAATGTTTTTATATATTAATATAAGCATTTATTTTGAGCACAATATAATATAATAATGTCAGAATAATATTTGCCTTAGAACTTGTTCTTTCTGAATTAATTTAACAAAGTTGATAATGATATTAATAATAACAATTTTATATAGCACTTTAAGGTTTACAAAGTGTTTTATTTTATATTATCTGAGGATCATAACTAGTTTGTCAAATTGGTAGTACCTCTATCATCTCCATTGCAAGAGTTCAAATGACTTATCCAAGATTATAGTTATTAAATGTTAAGCATTATATTTAAACACAGTTGCAACATTGCTGCTGTGTCATTGGTTGATCAATAGATGATTATTTTAGTGTAAAATTTAATTGAAGGCAATATCAAAATGATGGTAAGACTGAATCACAAGAAGGGGGGGTCAATGTTAAACATGTAGCTTTGAGATTTATCTGTATAATAAATTCTTATTGATTGATTGCTTTGAATGGCTGACATGTGCTATTGTCTTTCCTGTGAGAAAATTAGTCAAGATAAAACAACATCTATGCCATTTCTAGTCACATAATAGTCCTTTCATTATGTTAAAATTAATTAACTTCTAATCCAGAGGTCACTGAAGCTTTTTTCAAGAATTTTAGTTCATTGGCAGATGATATAATTCTTATGTATAGGCTTAGATAGGAGAATGAGATAAAATAAACTAAATATATAATGATAGTTTATAACTTCACAAATGAGAATTTGTGAAAATTATTAAAATATTGAGTACAAAAGAATGAGCAAAGAATAGATGATTACCACTAAGAATCATTGTGATTAATGGTTAAAAACAATATTATTATCAACAAAATACATAGACAGGAATCATAATATTTTTCTCCACTCATAGATACTGTTTTTTCTACTAAAAGTAATGATCTTTAGAATTTTTTAGCATATAGCCATCTCAAAATCAACATGTCTAAAACAGGAATCATTATCAAATGAGATAATAAAAGTAAATAATATTTGTTGCAAGTCAATAAATTAATAAGTATTTTTTAAACATCTACACCATGTGCCAGGTATCATATGAAGGACTGAGGATTTAAAAAATCAGTAATAAAACAAAACAAATAACAGTGTCCAAAGACTTCACTTTTTAACAGTGAAGGAAAAGAATACATATTTATTAAGCATCTACTATGTTCTAAGCACTGTTCTAAGTCCTTTTTTACATATTGTTTCATTTAATATTCAGTACACTGTGATACAGTAATACTATTTTGTTCATTTTGTAGTTGAAGAAACTAAGGCAGACAGTTGATACATGACTTTCCCAGGGTTATAAAACTATTGTATGTATTCATACAATGCATGTATTGTATTGTATGATGAGAAGGGAGAACATTCTAAGTAAATATTAAGTCATTATATTAATGTTGGCCTTTATTATTATCATTGCTATCTTTTTTGAAAAATACTTCTCTCTTTCAAATGTCCCCATTTCACAGTCCTTGTAGTCAGTCACCTTGTATATGTGGAGCCATCTTTTGACTTCTCAATTCAATCCTTTTCTAAATCTTTTCAGGTCTTCTGCCTCAATGTCTTTTGTATCTGCCATTTTATTTTTTATTTTCAGTGGCCACTGACCTAATTTAGTTCCTTGTCACCTTTTGCCTGAACTATTGCAATAGTCCCTTCATTGCACTCCCAGAGTCAACTATACCTCTTTGCACTTTATTCTCCATAAAACTGACAAATTTCCTAAATCATAGAGAGAAGTAATCACATTATTTCCCTACAGAATAAAAATCCACTATCTGTTATAAAACTTCTAGGGGCAAATACAAATGCTCTTGTTTGATATTTAAAGTCCTTTACAATCTATTTTTTAACCTCATTTACCAGTCTTTGAAAGTCACTTTTCTTCACAAACCTCATATTCAAGCCAAAATACTTTCTTGATGTTACTCCTACATCTCATGTCTCTATACCTTTGTACTGTTTAGACATTGTTTAAGTCTTCACTTCTACCTCACAGAGTGCTCAACTTCCATATGATTCATTTCCTTCTAGTAGCTAGTTCTCTCTCTCTCTCTCTCTCTCTCTCTCTCTCTCTCTCTCTCTCTCTCTCTCTCTCTCTCTCTCCTTTTCCTCTCCCTCTCCATTTTTCCATATGTATACATGTATATGCATGTATGACACACCCAAATATGTGTATATATACATGTATAATGAAAGAATGAGTGAGAGAGAGAGATATTTTTTTCTGTATCTCTATTGTTTACATGTATGGACATTTGTTTCACAGGGCACAAATTCCTTAAGGTTAAGCCATATTTTTCAATTTTTCATTTTGTATTCCTATCATTTTAGCACAGTGTCTAGAACATAGAAGGTGCTTAATAAATGCTTGAATACTGAGGCATATAAAGTAAAGATGATCAATAGATAATATGAAATCCACGTGAGGACTTGTAATATAGCACCTTGCTATCCTTATTTGGTTCAAGTTACTAGACTAGGAAAAATAATCTCCCAGACTATTGTAGCAACCTAAATATATGACTATCAGACCTCTATTTTTTTCAGACCTCTATTTTTTAAGAAAAAAAATCAAAACTCTCTTTGTTATCTTTGAAAAACTGTGGCAAATAAGAAAGCTACTCTAGATCTGTGGAGGCACAATCTTAGTCTTGATGTTCAAAAAGAATATAAAAGCATAGTCTTCAATCACATGATAGTGAGTTGACTTCAAATTCCAAAAAAAATTACTAAGGAATGGTTTATAAAAACTTGGAAAGAGAAGTAAAAATCATTAATAACTAGCATGGGTTAATTGAAAAGTCATGTCAAACTAAACTCATTTTCTTTTTTGATTCCTTTACTAAATTGACACATTAAGGAAATCCAATCAGTATACATGCTTAGATATCAGGAAGACATTTGAGAAAATGTTTCGTGATATAGTTGTGGATAAAAGATTGAGAGATGTGACCTTGATGATTTTTTTCTTTTACTATTAACTGATTCAGAAGTGGTTAAATCACAGGACCAATACAGTGGTTATTGTTGTCAACTTGGTCTCTAGAGGAATATCCTAGGACACTCATCTCTGTTGTTCAACAGAGGATCACAATTTAGGATCACAGATCTAGACTTCTCTGTTATTCCTTTTCAAGGCTTGACAGCACTAGAATTCTAATTTTAGGTTCAAGTCAAGCAGAAGCAAATAGCAGCTTTCTGTTAACATTCTGTACTCCTACATTCTCTATAATATTCTTTTCTTTGTCTTGAAGTAAATTTAAAAAATGGGTTTCACAAGAGAGAAAACTCAGATGTTAACTAACTAATGATTCCTATTTCTTTTTCTCTATCCCATAATTAGATTTTTAATTCAGCAAAGAACTTTTTATGTTACTCAACTGAAAGGTCAAAGTTATAACCTTTCCCAAGACAGTTTACCTGAAACCTTTGGAAATGTTTAATTATTTATATCTCCATCCTTAAGTCTGGCCATATCTGCAGTGGTTAGTCATATCTACAATTTGAAAATGTAGCTCTTAATAGCAGCTTTTTAAAATTACAACTTAAACATGTAAATTAAAAATGTTCACACCTTTTTTGTTTTATTCCTTTGTAATTTTCCCTAAGTGTCTGTTGATTTATAATAGTTGATTTTTCAAGTTGAACTATTTCTAGTCATATCAAAAGGTGCTCTAAATCACTACTGATCAGAGAAATGCAAATGAAGACAACTCTGAGATATCACTACGCACATCTCAGTTTGGCTAAGATGACAAGAAAAGATAATGACGAATGTTGGAGGGGATTATGGGAAAACTGGAACAATAATACATTGTTGGTGGAATTGTGAATGGATCCAACCATTCTGGAGAGCAATTTGTAACTATGCTCAACAAGTTATCAAACTGTGCATACTCTTTTATTCAGCAGTGTTTCTATTGTGCTTATATTCCAAAGAGATCTTAAAGGAGGAAAAGAAACCTACATGTGCAAAAATGTTTGTGGCAACCCTTGTTGTAGTGGCAAGAAACTGGAAAATGAATGGATGCCCATCAATTGGAGAATGACTGAAAAAGTTATTGTATAGATTGTTATGGAATATTATTGTTCTGTAAGAAAGGACAAACAGTATGATTTCAGAGATTTCAGAGAGATTTGCATGAACTCATGCAAAGTGAAGTGAGTAGAACCAGGAGATCATTATACACAGCAACAACAAGATTATATGATAATCAGTTCTGATGGACATGGCTCTCTTCAACAATGAGATGATTCAAACCAATTCCAATTGTTCAATGATGAAGAGAGCCATCTACACCCAGAGAGAGAACTGTGGGAACTGATTGTGGATCACAACATGTCATTTTCACTCTTTTTGTTGTTTGGTTGCATTTTGTTTTCCTTCTTTTTTTCCTTTTTTTTTTAACTGGTTTGATTTGAATTATCTTCTGCAGCACGACAATTGTATAAATATGTATGCAATTATTGGATTTAACATATATTTCTACCATGTTTAACATATATTGGACTATTTGCCATCTAGAGGAGGGCATGGTGGAAGAGGTGGGAGAATTGGAACACAAGATTTTGCAAGGGTAAATGTTAAAGAATTGTCCATGCATGTGTTTGAAAAATAAAAAAAAAAGCTTTAATGAAAAAAAAAAAGATTATTCAAGTTGTTCTCTCATCTCTGCTTTGATAACTGTCTTTCTGACTCTTCTTTGCCATTACCATTGGGGAAGCAATATTACTTGCCTTCTCTATGAATCTGCAAAAAAAAAAAAAAAAAAGAAAAAAGAAAAAAAGAAAAAGAAAAAAGAAATGCCTGAGTATATGTGGCTAACTTAAGTACCTTTTTTGATTTCTTTATTGCTTTGTTCCTTTGCTGTTCCAAAGTCTTCCCTTGACTTTAGACATCCTGATTCTAAAATGCTAAATTTATTTGCATTAATTAAGAAGATAACAATCTTAGATGTCTACACTGGACACAACACTATTCTAAAGTGCTACAGAAGGGGAGACTTCCAGCCAAGATAGCAGCGTGGAGGCAGAGAGTTGCTTGAGCTCCGTGTTTTCTTTCAGGACTTACTTCATGACAAGCCTCAGAGTTACTGCTTGACTGGAAAAGAAACCCACAAATAATCACCAACAGAAGATATCATTGAAATTCGCTAGAGAAGGTCTGTGTTTGCTCTGGGAAGGGTTGAACAGACTGGGCCCAGACTGAGGGCAGGCAGCAAGAACAAGACACAGCAAAGTAAGAGATTAATATAATTGACCATACTAATAATCAAATTAATAAAAACCATATGATCATCTCAATAGATGCAGAAAAAGCATTTGATAAAATCCAACATCCATTCCTACTAAAAACGCTTGAGAGTATAGGAATAAATGGACTATTCCTTAAAATAATGACAAGCATATATTTAATACCATCAGTAAACATCATATGTAATGGCGATAAACTAGAACCTTTCCCTGTAAGATCAGGAGTTAAACAAGGTTGCCCACTATCACCATTACTATTCAATATAGCACTAGACACTCTAGCCTCGGCAATAAGAGCCGAGAAAGAGATTCAAGGAATTAGAATAGGAAATGAGCAAATCAAATAATCACTCTTTGCAGATGACATGATGGTATACTTAGAGAACCCCAAAGACTCTGCTAAAAAGCTATTAGAAATAATTCAGAATTTTAGCAAAGTCGCAGGATACAAAATAAATCCGCATAAATCCTCAGCATTTTTATCCATTACCAACAGAATCCAAGAGCAAGAGATACAAAGAGAAATTCCATTCAAAATAACGGTCGATAGTATAAAATATTTGGGAATATATCTACCAAAGGAGAGTCAGGAATTATATGAGCAAAACTACAAAACACTTGCCACAAAAATAAAGTCAGATTTAAATAATTGGAAAGACATTCAATGCTCTTGAATAGGCCAAGCGAATATAATTAAGATGACAATACTCCCTAAACTAATCTATTTATTTAGTGCTATACCAATAAGACTCCCAAGAAACTATTTTAATGGCCTAGAAAAAATAACAACAGAATTCATATGGAACAACAAAAGGTCGAGAATTTCAAGGGAAGTAATAAAAAAAAATAAATGAAGGTGGTCTAGCTGTACCTGATCTAGAACTATATTATAAAGCAACAGTCATCAAAACCATTTGGTATTGGCTAAGAAATAGACTAGTTGATCAGTGGAATAGGTTAGGTTCACAGGGCAAGATAGTGAATAAAAATACCAATCTAGTGTTTGATAAACCCAAACATCCCAACTTTTGGGATAAGAATTCATTATTTGACAAAAACTGCTGGGAAACCTGGAAATTAGTATGGCAGAAACTAGGCATGGACCCACATTTAACACCACATACTAAGATAAGATCAAAATGGGTCCAAGATATATGCATAAAGAACAAGCTCATAAATAAATTAGAGGAACATAGGATAGTTTACCTCTCAGACTTGTGGAGGAGGAAGGAATTTGTGTCCAAAGGAGAACAAGAGATCATTATAGATCACAAAATAGAAAATTTTGATTACATCAAATTAAAAAGTTTTTGCACATACAAAACTAATGCAAACAAGATTAGAAGGGAAGTAACAAATTGGGAAAACATTTTCACAGTTAAAGGTTCTGATAAAGGCCTCATCTCCAAAATATACAGAGAATTTACTTTAATTTATAAGAAATCAAGCCATTCTCCAATTGATAAATGGTCAAGGGATATGAACAGACAATTCTCAGATGATGAAATTGAAACTATTTCCACTCATATGAAAGAGTGTTCCAAATCACTACTGATGAGAGAAATGCAAATTAAGACAACTCTGAGATACCACTACACACCTGTCAGATTGGCTAAGATGACAGGAACAAATAATGATGAATGTTGGAGGGGCTGTGGGAAAACTGGGACACTGATGCATTGTTGGTGGAATTGTAAAAGAATCCAACCATTCTGGAGAGCAATCTGGAATTATGCCCAAAAAGTTATCAAAATGTGCATACCCTTTGACCTAGCGGTGCTACTACTGGGCTTATATCCCAAGGAAATACTAAAGAAGGGAAAGGGACCTGTATGGGCCAAAATGTTTGTAGCAGCCCTTTTTGTAGTGGCTAGAAACTGGAAAATGAACAGATGCCCATTAATTGTAGAATGGTTGGGTAAATTATGGTCTATGGATGTTATGGAATATTATTTTTCTATAAGAAATGACCAACAGGAGGAATACAGAGAGGCTTGGAGAGACTTACATGAACTGATGCTGAGTGAAACGAGCAGAACTAGGAGATAATTATACACTTCAACAATGATACTGTATGAGGATGTATTCTGATGGAAGTAGATATCTTCAACATAGAGAAGAGCTAATCCAATTCCAGTTGATCAATGATGGACAGAATCAGCTTACACCCAAAAAAGGAACATTGAGAAATGAGTGTAAACTGTGAGCATTTTTTGTTTGTTTGTTTTTCTTCCCAGATTATTTTTACCTTCCGAATACAATTCTTCCTTTGCAACAACAACAGCAACAAAATTCGGTTCTGCACATATATATTGCACCTAGGATATAATATAAGATATTTAATATGTATGGGAATGCCTGCCATCTAGGGGAGGGGGTGGAGGGAAGGAGGGGAAAATTCTGAACAGATGTGAGTACAAGGGATAATGGTGTAAAAAAAAATTACCTATGCATATGTACTGTCAAAAAATGTTATAATTATAAAATTAATTAAAAAACATTTTTCAATTATAAAAAAAAAAAAAAAACATAAAATAAAGTGCTACAGAAGGAACCTAGAGAGGGTAAATGTACTATCACCCACATCCAAAGAATTAAATACATGAAACTACATATCTATAAGAACAAATTAATTGAATAGACTCAAAGAGTGGTAAGTAAACAGAGAGGCTCTGAGGAACTTGGCTTTGAACTAGATCCTGAAAACTTTGATTATCAAGGCTTCTTAGAGAGCTGGAAGGAAGGGGAGACAGATTGACTGTAGGTGGAGAAGGAGACAGAGAGACAGAGAGGGACTGAGGCAGATGCAGAGACAAAGACACACATACACACAGAAACACACAGAGATACAGAGAGATAGCAACAGAGAAATGATGACAGAGATACACAGAGAGAGACACACACAGACACACAGAGATACAAAAAAGAGGCAGAAATACACACAGAGACAGAAAGAGAAACAAAGGAGAAAACACTTTCAAAGGGATAGTTAGATTTCTTTAGATAAAAAGTAAACTATAGAAAATTTGATGAGAAATGAGAGAAGAAAAGTTTTTATTTTGTTTTGGGGAGTAGGAAAGAAGAAATGGGAGATGGGTTAAGGCTGGGGCTTTCTATCTTATTTTTTTTCTTTTTGTTAATGCTAAAAATAATTTCTACAGATATATCTTATTACCTGTTTATATTTCTCTCTTTTCTAGCCTTATTTAGGCTGTATATTTTGCAACGAAATTTGCTGAATGTTGTACTTTTGTACAAAATTTGGTTTTGTTATATTCAGATCGTTGAGTTCCAATGCAATAAAAACACACCCCCTACCTCCCATAAAGCTTTACCAAAAATTGGAAAGGGGGAAGGGAAAATATCGCCAGTGAGGAAATAATGTAAATGGGAAACAACATGTACTTGTGTTTTAGGGCAGGTTTTAATTGATAAATATGGTACATGGGAAATCTTTACAAGAGGGTTTCACTGTATAGGGAAGTCTCTTTATGCCATTCCTGTGAGTTCTTTTACATCTGGATAAATATCTCTTTAAGTAGTAAATTGTATATATCTCTATCTTACTGAAACATTACAAAAAAGTTTTCTCATGTGACTTATTTTCCTTGTTCGGTTTGAATTATTTGGAACCACAAATGACCTGACTGAGCTGTAGTCCTGTCAGGACTCACTTTTCCTCAAATGGCTTTTCTGGGAACCACAGGCTTTTCAGAATGGCGATGTAGTGGGGGAGGGGAAAATAATTGAAAGCTTGGAAACATGAGGAAACCTCAGAATTTGTAAGCAATTCATAGCACCCTTGAGGGGGAAGGGCAATGGAGATGACAAGAAAGAGAAAAACAAGGTAAATCCTTTCTAGTATTCCTCCTTCAAAACAAAACAAACTCAAAAAAAAAGTTCATTAAATTATCATCTTTCAAAATAAACATAGAAGTCTTCAGTTTTTAATCAGAATAAATGGCAATGCCACTAAGATTTCTGTTTCTTTTTGCCTTCCTTTATTCAAATTATGAGGTGATCTTACATCTGGCAAGTACATCTGGCAAGAGAATGCTTATGATTCTTTTGCAGGGACTTTTAATAGGAAATATCAACATGTTTGACAGCTTTTAAGGGTGATGGGCCCTTTTATGACATGGAGACAGCCAGTTTGTTTTTTGTTCTTAGTTTAGTACCAAAATGACTAAGCTATTTAACTTGTTTCACCTCCACCCCTGCCAGTATACTTTCTAGTACATAGTTTTGCTCTTTCAATTTTGGTGTTGATTTAGCTATCAATTTCTGAAAGATCACTAAATATTTTATGCCCCATACATTATTAAATTTCTTTTAGGTTTTATAGATTTTGGATATAAGACATGCTACCTTATTTTCATGTATATATATATAATATATGCACATATACATATACACATATATGTATATATATTTTAAACAATTACTTAAAAACAAAACCATGAAACATATAGTGACAATCAGCAACTTGGAAGACTATTCTAATATTAGAAATAATGGTAATATTGATGCTGAAAATGACAATGATGAAGTATTATATAATGCTTTATGGTTTCCAAAGTACTTTTCAGAGATATGAAACCTCAGAGATCTCTTCATCCACTATTCTAAATTTATAGATGGCAAAATTGAGACCCAATATGATTAAGCTTTTTTTTCTACAAGATCACAGCTATTGATCTTGTTAGTAATAGAACAAACACTCAAATCTAGGTCTTCTTAATTCCTTTTAACTTTCTAACTCCATATCTGCTCTTTCTCTTACAATCAGAGCCAAAAACTGTAACCAGTGGCCCCAAACACCAGCCATCTCTTTTTGTATACCTAAGAGCTAAAAAGGCTTTTTTATATATTTAAATACAATAACATTTTATTTTAAATGTTGAAAGGGAACCAAACTTTATTTAAAATGTAATGAAACCATTATTGTTTTTGCTACCCATGCAAAGATTAGCTGTTAGATTTAGCCCTCAAGCCATAGTTATTACACTATACTTGAATACTTTAATCTAGCAAATAGAATAGAATAGAAAGAACACCAAATTTGAACATAGAAACTCAGTTTTTTTATTCTGCTATTTATTACCTGTGTGACATACAAAGTCTTTAATTTCAATTGAGAACCTCTATTGATTTTTGTAGGCCTAAATCTATGGTCTTATGAACTAACAAGGTACTCCATTAGCCCCAGGAAATAAATCATACTTGTTACTTTTGCTTTCACAGGCCATTTCTTCAAAGAATCTTAGCATTGGATGGGACTTTAGAGATAATTTCAAATAATTCAGAAATTATCTTTTTTAACATTAATGACAGGTGTTCATTGTAGTACTTGCTTGAACATTTCTAGCATTTGTGTGCTCACAGCTTTATGAAAGAACATTTTTTTTGATACCTTTAAATTTCTAAGCCAAGAATTGACTTTATATTCTAAGTGAATAAGCATTTCTTTGTTTGATTTGGAGATTAAAGAAATAGACACATTGACTCAGAAAGGACCTAGGAGATCATCCAATCTAACTTTATGTTTTGCATCAAGGAAACAGCATTTCAAAGAGTTTTAATGACCTATGCCAAGTTAATTGTATCACAGACTTAGAGTTCAATAAGTCTTTCAGACATTATCAAACCCTTTATTATATGAATGAGCAAATTTAAGCTTAAGAAGGGAATCAGCTTCCCTAAGGTCACACATGTATATGTGACAAAGGTAAGCTTTGGATTCAGGTCTTTTGATTCTCTATCCACCAATCTTTTTACTGTACCATGCTACTTTTCATGCAGCTAATATTAGGGCCAGAACTCAAACTCAAATATTCTTACTCTGGGTTCAGCAATTATTCTATTTCATCATTCTACCTCTTACAAGATGAATCTTTTGCTCTCAAGGATTTTATTATCTAACAGAGGGGTTATGACAAATTGGAAATCTTTATACTAACCCATTATATTTTACAAGTAATTGCTATTTCACCAGACTATAGTTTTCCATAAATCAATCTTCTCCTTATTAAAAAATAGGACAATATTTACCCATCTTTAGTTTTCCCTATCTTACTATCTGATTTCTTAAAGGTTATTGTCTCCATAATCATGTCTGAAAATCCTTTCAGTAATCTTACATTATTTGTCTATATCTCATGTATTGAATTCAACAGGCTTTCTTAACATATCCTACTTCTCTTGGCTTTAGCAAAGCAGCAAATAATAATGGATATAATGGATATAATGCTAGTCTTAAAGCCAGGAAGACATTATTACAAATCTTGCCTTAACCTCTTACTATAATTTTTGATCTTATACAAGTTGCTTTTTCAAACTCCTCATCTGTAAGTGAGAGAGTTTTTATTTCATAGACTAGGTGGTCCCTTCTGGGTCTAAATCTTGATCTTTTCTTTGTTTAACCTTCCAGTTCAGAAGCCCATATCCTTCTATAATGAAGACAAGAGAAATTAGTTTTGAATATATCTATCCTCTCACTGCCTTCTTTTACTTTATAGGATTTTCAAATAGGAATAATGATGACAATGATGATGATAATAATTATAATAATTTATAGATTACTTTAACGTTTGCAAAGTACTTTACTTACACTATCTCTTTTGTTTCTCACAAAAAAAAAAACAACAACTTGTGAGCTAGATATTTGTATTATTCTCACTTTTACAGGTAAGTAAACTGAAACACAAAGAAATTTAGTGACTTGCCCAAATTTTCCTGTACATTAAGTACCTAGCTGTCTAATTTCCATGCTTAGAAGAGCACTTTTCATTAGAGACTGGGTTTTTATTTCTGGATTACCTTTTATTGCTTTAAATCTTCATTTTGGAGTACTAATTGAGAATTACTGAATAATGTGATTGTGAGAATTTATTTTTTCTTCTCAAATAATTCCATTTTAAAATATTAACCTCATGTTGCTATAATAACCAGAGATAAGAACCTCCTCATCTGGTCATTTAACAATATAGTCAGTCCCTTTGCCATGACTTCTGGATTTCTAGAATTCTAAGGTCATGAGAACTTTTAAAAATTCTCTGTTTTAGAATTTGACAAATACCAAATAAGGTGAGAACATTCATACATATAATGGGATAGGAAAAGAGAATTATATAGGCAGATGCAAGTCTCTATTATGTATGATTTGTTTTTCTCTTTCAAAAATCTTCTTGGTCATGACTCTTTCTGAATTTTCTGTTCTCCTTTTTTATTATTTAAGAAATGCTTCATTAATCTTCTTTTCTGTTTCCTTTGTTAAAATGTTGATTTAACCATGTCTAGCCACTATCTCATTTCCACCTCTACATCTCCGTTAAAAGATAAGCAAATATTGTAACAAATATCCATGTCAAGCAAAACAAATGTCCATATTGAACATGCCAGAAAAAGTACATTCTATTTTGCATTTGTTTCACTCCTGGAACCATGTTTGATTGTAGCATTGATCAAAATTCTTAAATCTTTCAAAGTTATGTTCTTTACAATTTTATTATATAAATGTTTTTAGTTCCATTTTCTTCAATTTATATCAATTCATACAAGTCTCCCCAGGTTTCTTTAAAATGATCCCTTCCATCACTTTTTGCTGCAAAATAATATTTTTACCTTCAAATTTATATCCAAATGACTTGTTCAGACATTCTCTAATTGAAAGACAAACTCCTTTTGTTGCCAGAACTTTACTACAAATATGTTTATAGATATAATTCCATTTTCTTTAATTTTGGGGGGGTATTGATTTTGCAATGGTTTTCCTGAGTTGATATTAATGAACTGCTTAGTGAATTTTGGAGTAGTGTATTTACATATTGCTTTATAGAATGGTAGACCAATTGACAACTTCACCAACAATATGCTAATGTATTTGTTTTCTATCTGTCCATTCATAATTATTATATTCTAATTTTGTTATTTTTGCTAATATAATGGAGACAAAGTGAAACTTAATATTAGCTTTAAGTCTAATTTCTCTATTAGTGATGTGGAGAATTACAGAAAATATGATTTTAATAGCATAGCTACCTTCCTCTGAAAAATATTCCTATCTGTGGTCATTTATTTATAGGGGAATAAATCTTTTTCTTATGAACTTAATTCAGTTCATTATATATCCTGGATATCAAAATATTTTCAGCGTAATGTTCTACAGAGACTTCCACCACCCCATTTACCTCCATTTACCATTTCCCTTGTAATTTTTGTGATATTGTCATTATTTGTTAAAAAGGTTTTATTTTCTGTATTCTATATAATCATTTTTTATTTTGATTATGTTTGGTTTATTCTTTTATTCATTTAATTTATTTTCAGTGATATTCTCCATCTTTTGTATTATACTAAAAACTCCCAAATCATAAATGAAAAATATATTTTTTTCTAAATGAAAAAATATATTTTTCTTCACTTCTCATATTTTCTTATGTTGTGATCTTTTACATTGGAATCATATACTGATTTTTGTCATACCTTAGAATATAGGGGGGGTTTTGAGCTAAACCTAATTTTTGCTTGACTAGCTTCATTTTTCTCATAAAATTTTGTCAACTCATGATCTTTACCCTAATTCTTTGAGTTTATCAAGCCCTATACCTCTAGGTTGATTTACTTTTTTAATATTGCAAACTTAACGTCTTCAACTAATTTATTTCTCTGGGTTTTTATTCAGTATCAAAATAATATTCATGGTTATTAATTTGTAGTATAATTTGAAATATGATACTGCTGGACCTGCTTCTTTCCTTAACATCTCCTTGATCTTCTGTACCTTTAGAGGGATTTTGTTATTATTTTCCAACTTTTTGAAATAAACTATTGATAGTTTAATTACTATAAGTATATAGATTCTGATAGCATCATCATTTTTATTCAAATGGAAGAACCCAACCATGAAAAAAATATATTTCACCATTTATGTAGGTCTGTCTTTCATTAAAGACTATTTTGTAGTTATATTCATATAGTTCTTTTGGGTTCCTTGGTAGATAGATTCTTAAATGTTTTATAGATATCATAACCAATTAAATTAATTTTTCATTCTTTTCTTACTGGATTTTGTTGGAAAAACAGGTAAATAGTGATGAAATATGAATTTAGTTTATATCCTGCAACTTTCCTAAAGTTGTTAGTTATTTCAAACAAGTTTTGGTTGACTTTTTTGGATTCTTTACCCAGATAATCAAAATATTTGTAAAATGTGATACATTTTGCTCTTTGAATAAAGTTTATTCCCCTTCAATTCCTTCTTTTTAAAAATATTATTGCTATGACTAGCTTTTATAAAACCATATTAAATGGCAGTGGTAGATGGTAAATGTCTTTGCTTTACCTCTTGTAATATATTTAGACTTTCTCCATTATTTATAATGTTAACTCTTTTTTTAAAAAAGATATTACTTACCATAAAAATATTTATTTCTTCATATTTTTGTTTGTTTTTTTAACTAAGAAGAATGTGTTTTTTATCAAACATGTTTTCAATATCTATTAAAATAATCACATGGCTTTCATTGATCTTATTAAAATGGTTTGTTATGTTTCTAGTTTCCTTAATATTGAACCAATCCTGAATTTTTTTTGTATACAACCATATTGGTTATATTAAATACTATGTTTAAAAAAAGTTGCTTATTTTCTTTGCCAATATTCATTTAAATTTTTTTTCATTAATGTTTATTAGGGAAGGATAGTGTTCTGTAGTTTTCTTTCTTTGCTTTGTCTCATTGGCTTATGTAATATTCTTCTCTAAAGTGTAATGTTCTCTTGGAGCAGGTTTCTTGGGGGTTTTCTAGGGGCAGCCTTCCTTTCAGTTCAGTGTAGTCACAAGTGCAGCCAGGGATTAAAATCCATATCCTTTACTGTCTTTTTCCAAATCTTATCTCTTTCACTTGGGGCTCAGCTAGTTTTCTGGAGGCCTTCCACATCTTGGTTTCAGTGTTCTCCATGGGATAGCCTGCCACCACTTCTTAGAACACCTTCATTCTGCCCAACTGCCTTCTCTGGCTTGTGAATCTCCTGGAGTCAATCCATGTTGAGGCTCCTAGTTTATATATGCTCCCTTAAAGGTGTGAATCTTGTGGAACTCTAGTAAGTATTAAGTACATTACTGAACTAGAGAACTGTTAAGTACCATGCTAAATTAGATAATTATTGTATCTATCAATTCCAGTGACTTAGTACCTTATAAGAATTCTAATAGGTTTATGTATAAAAATGTTATCTATATTATAGAAAGGATCTTCAATGATCCTTACTTTTCCTAGTTCTACAATGCCATTTATTCAAAATGGGATGTTTGAGAGGATTCACTTATACATGTTTTGCTTCTTCCTATAAAAATTTTGGATGTTCACTTATTTTTTTTATTTTTACTTTATGATATCTTATTATCTGTATAATCTTTTATTATCCTAACCTGTAATTATTCATCAAAATCATTTAAGTCATCTTTTTTATTATTATGTAATTCAGCAAAATGATTTCTGATAATTTCATCTTTCATTATCTCCTTTTAAATTTTAATGTATAAAATGTTGTTTCTCTTAAAGAAGCTATTTTGTTAGCATTTTTAAAATAGCACCTATTTTTATTTATGAAGTCTATTTCCCTCATTTTGTTACTCTTTTTGTAAATTTTAGTAATGTCTCATTTGGTATTTAGCTGGTTTTTTATTGATTGATTTTAATTTTTCATTGAATTTTCAATTTATTGATCTGTTCTTTCTCTCTTTTGTTAAAAATTTTTAGAGACATAAAATGTCCATTGAGTAGTCAATAGCTTTATACCTCTAAAGTTTTGGGTTGTTGCTTCCTCTTATTAACTTTATTTCTTAATTACAATTTGCTTTCCATAATGGTTATATCAAGCCACAGCTCCACCAGAATGTATTAGTGTTATTTTTTTTTATCTTTACAACCCCTCCAACATTATTATCCCTGCATTTTGCCATCTTTTCCAATTTTCAGAATAAAAAGAGAAACCTTGGATTTTTTTAAATTTAAAATTCTGTTATTTTAATTATTTGGAGCATTGTTTAATGTAGTTGCTAACATTTTGGATTTCTTTTGAGAACCATTTGTTTATGTCCTCTGACCACTTCCCTACTGGCAAATGGCTTTTGGTATTACTCATTTCCTTTACCTGTCTATATGTCTTTGATATGAAAGATTGTTTTATGAGGTGATTTCCCCCAGTCAACAACTTCCCTTCTTGTCCTAGATATGTTAATTCTACTTGTGCAAAAAGCATTTCAATTTTATTTAATCAACTTTATTTTCATTTTATTTTTTATTGCTTCTATCTTTCAATTGCTTACTAATTCCTTTTTTCCCTCTAGTTCTGAAAGGTATATGATTTACTTCAATTCTATGTCATGATTCTCCATATTCAAGTCACATTTCCATTTTGAATGCTTTATGGAATGTGTTGTAAGATATTGCCTTATGCTTAACTTGTCCCCAGCTGCTTTCCAGTTTTTCCAGCAGTTAACAAATGGGAATATCTTTCCTAGGTCATTTATCCCTCCTACTTTATCAAACATTGGATTATTTTTAGTTTGATTATTTATAATTATTCATTATTTAATCAGTCCTTTTGATCTGTTTGTTATTTTAAGCATTTCTGAATGATTTTTTGTTATTTTAACTTTATAATGCAATTTCAGATCTAGAAGTATCATTTCTACTTTTTCTTATTTCCAATGATTTTTTAAGATTATTTGTTCCTTCAAATGATTTTAAAATGATTTTTATTAAGTTAGATGCAGTTGACACATTCTTTGACTCAGGAAATCCTGAATTCAAATATAGCTTCAAATACTTAGTGGCTATATGACTCTGGAGAAGTTATCTGACCATTATCTGCTTTAGTTCATTTACCTGTTATATGTAGATAAAATAACACCTATTTCCAAGGATTGATGTTAGGATCAAATAAGCATATATTCATAAGGCAATCTTTTGTTAATTTATAAAGATTTTTAAAAGTTCCCCATAAAGATCCATATAAATACTAGCTATATTAATAATCATTATTATTTTAAAAGTATGCCTTTTGTAGTTGTGCTGCTATACTATTTAACTGGCAATATAACTTTGGGGATATTCCAATTTTAATTATATTGGTATAGCATTGCTGAAAGCATTGAACATTCTTTTTCTATTTCAATTGATATATTATTTTGGAAAGTGTCATAATTGAATTCATAGAAATATTTGTGTCCATTAGTAGATTGATTTCAAAAAAATTCATGCATTTTAGAGTCACTTTGGATTGGACTTCCTTTCTTTAGTTTTCTCCTATGTTTCATTATTTTACACTGCATTTTGTAAATTATTTTATAGGTTACAGATTTGCTACAGTTATTGTCTCAGTTATTTTGCATTTCCTTGCATTTTTATAAGTCTGGAAAAATAGTGAAGATGGAAACTTATTTGCTTTATTCTCTTATTTATTGGGAAGGCTTCTATTATATTCCCACAGTATGCATGCATATGTATGTGTGTATATGTATACTTTTTGTCAATTGAGCAATAACATTAACAATAATTTGTAACAGTATGCATAGTTCTTTAAGTTGGTTGGGAGGGGAAAAGAGGAGGGCAGAGTGATAATGGTGGAGAAGAGGAGGGACTTGCCTGAGTACTTTCAAATTCTCTTGCAATTAACTTTAAGTAACATCTTAAAACAAATGTTGAAGTGGCAGAACCCACAACTTAGAAAGTCAGCAGGAATTGTACTGGAGTGAGAGTGGACTGTGAGTTGTGCCAGTACAACAAACAACCTAGTGGCAGATCTTAGGAACTACTGAATCAATGGAAGCAGTGACTGCTTCTGGAAATCTCAGTTCAAAGACAGTAAGGGGGTAAGACAACTGATCAGAAAATTACAGGGTTCCCTTTTCTGCAAGGATCTGTTACATTATCAGTATTCAAATCTGAGTCACAATCCTGAGTAGTTCACCAGACTTTATAGCTCCAGAGAATCTGGAATTCTATGACAGTTCCAGGACTGAAAAAGAGAATTTGGATCTGGATACAGAATAGAGAACAGACCAGGAGAGTAGTAACTATACCTTTCCTTAGATCATATTATTTTTGAAGAACTGAAAGTTTATATAACCTTATTTCTAGATGCATAGAAATCCTGAAGTTTATGATAGGTTCCCCTCCATCCAAGGAGCAGAGCCCAACTTTAACATGAAGAAAAATGCAGGAAAATCGACAAATAACAATAAAAATATCCTGCCAAAGAAACATATTCTAATGACAGGGAGTCATACATACTCAGAAGAAAACAAAACTGTTGAAACTATTCTATACAGATCCTCAAAGAAAAATATAAATTAGTTTTATCCACCAAAAGATTTCCTGAAATCCAAAAAACAAAATAAGAGATGTTGAAGAAAAAGTAATAAAGAAAATGACAGTGATACAAGAAACTCAAGCACAAAAATACTGAAGAAAATAGCATAAAAACCAGGATAGGCCAAATGACAAAAGAGGCACTGAAACCCAGTGAAGAAAACACCAAAGACAGAAATGGCCAAATGAAAAAAAAATACAAAAATTTACTGAAAGTAAGAAGTCCTTAAAACGTTGGATTATCCACATGGAAAAGGAAGTAGAAAAAAAACTTACTGAAGAAAATTCCTTGAAAATTAGAATTGGGCACCTGGAAGTTAATAATTTCATGAGACATTAAGAAGCAATAAAACAAAATCCAAAAAATGAAAAACATTTGAAGAAAATGTGAAATATGTCATTAGAAAAATAACTAACCTGGAAAACAATTTTAGGAGAAAAAATTTTAAAATTATTGGGCTACCTGAAAGACATGTTTAAAGAAGAGACTAAAACTATCATCCTTCAAAAAATTATCAAGTATAACTTCCCTGATATTCTAGCACCAAAGGTCAAAATAGAAATTGAAAAAAAAATCCACTAGTTACCTCCTTAAAGATATCCCAAAATGAAAATTCCCAGAAATATTGAAGCCAAATTCTGAAATTCCTGGGAAAAGGCAAACATATTGCTAATAGCCAGAAAGAGATAATTCAAATATCATAATATTTTAATTACAGTCAGGATAACACAAGATTTAGCAGCTTTTATGTTAAAGGATCAGAAGGTGTGTAATATAACATCCTAGAAGGCAAAGGAGCTACATTTACAATCAAGAATTATTGAGTACAATCTTCTGGGGGGAGGGGTGAGGAAACAAATATTCAATGAAATAGAGGAATTTCAAAATTCCTAATTAAAAGATCAGAACTGAATAGAAAATCTGACTTTCAAATATAAAAACATAAAAGAAGCATAAAGAGCATAAGAAAGAGAAATCTTAAGGGATTTAATGAGGTTTACATTGCTACATGGAAAGATTATTTTTGTAACTCCTAAATATTTATCATTATTAGGAAAGTCCACAAATATGAATTGAATATGATGAGTGTGTTAAAAAAAAGATTAAAGGGTGAGAAAAAGGAATGTACAGGTAAAAGGAAAAAGATAGAATGTGATTAATTATCTCACATAAAAAAGATATGAAAGAACTTTTACAGTGGTGGTGGCATTGGGGTATTATTCTTATTCTTATTCTTAACTGAATTTGCTCAAATAGGGAATAACAAACACACTCAAAATTGAACAACTATCTTGCTATCTTACTCTACTGGTAATTAAAAGAGAAAGTGGATAAGAAAATGGGAGGCAGTAATCAGACGCAAAACACATATGAGGATGGACAGAGTGAATGCAGAAAGAGTAGAATAAATGGGTGGAAAAAAGAATTGATAATAGTAACCATAATCAATAATAATAATAATTGGGAGAAAATTTATAGCAAGGTTCTCTGATGATCTCATTTCATAAATAGAGAAATGAGTTAATTTTTTAAAAAATTTAAGGGCAATTCCCCAATTGACAAATGATGAAAACTATATGATATAATTTTTATTTTCTCCAGTTACATATAAAAATAATTTTTACATTTTTTAAAACTTTGAGTTTCAAATTCCCTCCCTTCCTCCCCATCCCCATCCTACTCCTATTAAGAAAGCACATGTGAAGTTATGCAAAACATTCCCATAAAAGTTATGTTATGAAGGAAAACATAGGCTTCTTCCTTCCCCCAAAAAAAGCCCTCAAGGAAAAAAAAAAAAAAGAAAAGAAAAAAGTATGCTTCATTCTGTATTTAGACACAATCAGGTTTTTTTTTTTTGGTTTTTTTTGTTTTTGTTTTTGTTATTTTTGTTTTTTTGGGGTCTGCATATAGATAGTATTTTTTTTTTTTATCATAAGTCCTTCAGAGTAGTCATGGATCATTATACTGCTGAGAATACCAAACTCGTTCACAGTTGATCATCCCACAACATTGTTGTTATTTTGTATACAGTACATTTCACTTTGCTTGAGTTCATGTAGGACTTTCCAGATTTTTCTGACAGCATGCTGCTCAGTATTTTTAAAGGATATTTAAATTTTTTCAATAGTGTTTTATTTTTCCAAATACATGAAAATATAGTTTTCAACATTCATTTTTGTAAACCTTTGCATTCCCGATCTTTTTTCTCTCCCTCCTTTACTTCTCCCTTCCTCAAAATGTCAAGTAATAATAAAGGCTAAATCTGTGCAATTCTTTTAAACTTATTTCCATATTTATCAAATTGTGCAAGAAAAATCAAGCCACAAGGGAAAAATGAGAAAAAAAACAAACAAAAATAGTGAACAAATTGTGCTATGATTCATAATTAGTCTCCATAGTTCTCTCTGGATGGGAATGGCATTTTCAATCCCAAATCTAATGGGATTTTCTTGAATCACTGAATTGTGATTACATTTGATCTTCCCATAATCTTATTTTTATTATGTACAATGTTCTTTTGGTTTCAGTCACTTAATTCAGAAGCAGTTCTTGGTTCTGCTCATTTCACTTAGTATCAGTTCATGCTAATCCTCCCAAGCTTTTCTGAAGTCAACCTACTCATCATTTCTTACAAAACTATAATATTCCATTCCATTGATATTCAGACATTATCCCAGTGATGAAAGGATATTAAGGCAGTTTTCAGACTAAGTAATCAAAGCTATTGATAATCATATGAAAAAATGTTCTCAATCACTATTGATTAGAAAAATGCAAATTAAAATAGCTCTGAGGTACACCTGTACACTTCTGCTTAGTTATTGTGACAAAGAAAATAACAAATATTAGAGGAGATGGGAGAAATTGAGACACTAAAGCAATATTGGTGGAGTTTTGAGCTGATTTAACAATTTTGTGGATTGATTAGGATCTGTGCCCCAAAGTCTATAAAGCCTTGTATATTGTTTGAGTCATCAATACTACTACTAAGTCTATATGTAAAAGAAATAAAAAACCCAAAAAGAAAAAAGAAAAAGGATATAGGTACAAAATAGTTATAGCAGCTCTCTAAGTGATGACAAATAATTGAAAATTAAAGTGATACTCATCAGTTGGCAAATGGCTGAACAAATTGTGTTATATGATTGTGATGGAATACTATTTTGCTATAGGAAATGATGAGCAAGATGATTTCAGAAAAATCTGGAAATACATAACTGAAGCAAAATGAAATAAACAGATCCAGGAGAATACTGTACAATACTAATAGTAACATTGCATGATTATCAGTTTCTAATAATTTAGCTATTCTCAGCAAAATTCCGAAGGATTTATGATGAAAAATACTATCCATTTCCAGAGAAAGAATTAATGGTATCTGAATGCAGATTGAATTATATTTTTACTGTGTTTTGTCTTCTTTTGCTTTTGCCTCTGTCTTCTTTTATAATTTGACTAATATGGAAATGTTTTGCATGAACACATGTTAAGAAATATTTATTGAAAAGCTCAAAAAGATCAGCCTTACACATATACAGAGTAAATGATTGCCTCTGGGGTATGATTTGCTGATAGTAGATTTTTTATAGCTATTTGGAAAATGTTTCATTAAATAATTTTGGGGGCATCTGCTTCAATATATTTACTCTTTTCATGCTACTAAACCCTGATATTATTTTTATTAATGACATATTCCATTGGTAAAGCATTGCCCTCTTCTGGGCACTCTTTTTTTTTAATGTGACGAAACCTGGGGAAAATAACATATGACATTAAAAAATAACAATAACAAGCTTTGATTCAAGTACTTTTTATTCCTCCTTGACACAAAGGATAATACAAGAATTAATGGAAAAAATTAGTGTACTGGTCAAATACAGAAAAGAGGTGAAAAGGAAGCATAAAGGAAAGGCAGGGAGATTAAGAAAAAACTTTATATGCTACAATTGTATTTTGAAAAGAATTTGTTACTTCAGGGCTATCAGGAACTATTATATATTGTACCACATAGTATCCAAAAAAAGTTTTCCCATAAGAATGAGACTACAGTAAGTAGTGTCATCTCAAATTTCCTATTGGAATAATAGGATAAGTAGAATCATCTCAATTTTTCTATCAGTGTGGGGAGAAGAGCATTGGCTATATCTTTAACTGTTTCTCAGTATGCATAAAGCTAGAGTTCATAATGTGACTATCTATTCTCCCCTCGAGCAAAGTTTAGTTCTAGTTGGAATGGAGAATTTTCAGGGACAATATAGAGTACAAGCTAATTTCCTTTTGTTCCCTAGTAGGGCATACAATTAGCATCTTCTGCAGATGAAGTCAAAAATAGAGCTCATTAAGTTTCTCTTTTGCCACTTTGTCATTAAGTCTCTCCTTTGGGTCATATTTTTCTCTGAGATTTACAGCCACTGCTTCTATTGACCTCCATAAGCAGGAACTGTCCCTGCACTGCTGAGTTTTCAGAAACCTTGCTACCCAGAGTTGTTAAATGAGTTGAATACCAAAACCTATGATTGCCTTTGCCTGAAGCTTTATATTCAGAGAAAGTTAGAACATAGTTTGGGAAAACACGCATACATACAATGTCAATTGTTCTTTCAAGTATTAGAAGATAGGCTTTGGATTTAAAGAATGGTATCCTGATGAAAAGTGACTTCTCAGTGTTTTTTTTTTTTTTTTTTTTTTTAATGAGACAGTGTGTCCTGGTACACATAAGACATCATCCTGGATTAACTAAAATATTAACTTTGTAATTAAGCATTTAAATCATAATTTCAATTAAACTTGCTTTCCCCCCCATTTTTTTTTTGGAAAATTCAGCCTGTGAAAGTTTTAAGAACAGTTTTATGTTATTTATATTACATTTTATTGAAGATATATTTTCACAAACATTTCATTCGAGATTTGATTCTTATTCATTTCTCAATAGTTTTTTTTTTTTTTACTTAAGAAAAGTTATTAGAAAAAAAGAAAAGTTCTCAGGTATCAAATATGTGATTTAGAGACCCTCTGAATTTTAAAGACAATGAAAAAGAAATCGATGGGAAGGATGATACTATCATTCTCATTTGAAACTGGGCTATTGGATCACAAATTCTCATAGTCATCACCTAAAAAGAATTATCTTATGCTTAGAGATAAAAGGAGCTACTGATATGACATTATTCAATTCAACAAGCATTTATTAAACACCTACTATATTTCAGGAATTATTATGTGCTGGAGATAGAAAGAAAAAAATGAAAACATTCCCTTACCCTGCAGGAGTTTATATTCTACTGATTATGATTATGATTATGAATGAGTTGGATATATATATATATATATATATATATATATATATATATATATATATATATATATTTACAGAAATGGAGGTCTTTTTTTATATGGCTTTTTATTTACCAGATATTTGCATGGGTAATTTTACAGCAGGGATCCTCAAACTACAGTCCACAGGCCAGATGTGCTCCACTGAGGACATTTATGTGGCCCACTGGGTTATGGCAAAATGAGACCAGAAGTGACGTTCGATCTAAACTCCTGTTAGCAACGCACACTTCCAGCACTGGGTTGAGAAGACACAGACAGAGTGTGAGGTGAGTTCCTAGATCGAGGTGTATGGTGTGGGGAAGGGAGAGAGATGCAGAAGACAGAGAACTGATGGCCTGCGGCCTTTTAAAGTAACAGAAGCCACCACAACAGACAGGCACGAGGGATGTATAGTGCATGCTGCTCATGTCACGGCCACTGCAGGGGGAATATATGGGCTGTGTCTGGTGCGCAGGTATAGTAACAGTTAGTACTACAAGTCCCAGCTTGACTCTATCATTGTCATTATGCTGTAATAACAATGTAATGGCTTCCTCTCTAGTGCATGTTGCAGTACTGACTGCTATGGTTGCCCAGAGTGAGGTTCCTGGTACCAGGCCATGGCCCTGTATCCATAGTGACCTCATGTCTGGCTGTTGTGGTCATCAGTTTTATCATTGTGTGTATATTCTGTAGTTTCATAAAGAGATGGAATATTGCTAACATATATCCTCACCTTATAATCACTGGAGGTCTGATCTTAGTGCTCCCCTCACTTATCCTGAGTATGAGGGGGTACAGAGCTGATGTACTGTTTCATCGCCTCCAGATTTTTAAGGTCCCTATACACTTGTGCAGCTTCAAGTCACATGATGACCTCCCCTGGATCCCCAATGTACAATTTGTCACTGAAGCTCATTCTGCACATACAATATATAGCACAGTTATATACATATTTGCACAGTCTTGCCTGTGATTATGATAAATTATGAGTGCAGCACATATGATCATGCAATGCTGGATCATGAGAATTGATCCCAGGATCCAGAGGAAGCCAGGGCATTTGGGAGGGCTGCCTGAGTGGTGACTTGCGTGCAGTGAAGATCTAAAGCAGTGAAGAGGCAGCTTGGAGGAAGTTGGGCATTGAAGTCTATGTCTCTGTGTGGGCAAAGTTATTGCTGGTATATTGTTTTTGTAGTGCTGTACATATATATATATATATATATATATATATATATATATATATATATATATATATATATATATATGTATGTATGTTTTTTACTAATAGCAATTTGGAATCCCTTAGAAATAATGATGTCAAGAAAAAGAAAAATTGACTTGGAGTGTAGGATATTCAAAGAATAGTGGACTTATGATTACTTTTTCATGCAGTACAAGGAAAGAGCTGTATGTCTGATATGCCAGAATATAGTGTCTGAGTTCAAAGAATATAATTTGCGTTGACACTCTGAAACTCAACCTAAAGATAAATATGATTGTTTGGTTGGAGAAAAGATAAAATATTAAAACTGAAAAATACATTGACAACTCGGCAAAATATTTTTGTGAAGCAGAAGCAGCTAAATATTTCATCACTGTGAGCAAGTTTTCGAGTAGCCAAGCTAATAGAACGCACTGGCAGACCATTTATGGAGGGAGAATTTGTTAAAGAATGCCTTCTTTCTGTTGCCAAAGAGATGTGTCCAGAGAAGGCCGATTTATTTAGTACAGTGAGTCTTTCAGGACTGACAATTGCACAGAGGATTGAAGAAATGGGAGACAATCTGCATCAGCATTTGCAAAACTCCACAAAAAAAAAATCATATTTTTCCTTGGCACTTGATGAAAGCAATGATGTTTGTGATTCTGCACAACTTCTAATTTTTATTTGTGGGACGAATGATTATTTTGAAGTCATAGAAGAACTTGCTGCACTGCAAAGCATCAAAGGAACAATTATAGGAGAGGATATCTATGAAAAGGTTTGCCAAACTATGAATGGTTTAGAGCTGGACTGGGCTAAACTAGCCAGTGTGACAACTGATGGTGCCCCTAGCATGGTGGGGTCTAAGAAAGGAGTAATTGCTCGCATTAACCAAGAGATGGACAGACATAACCATTCTCATCCAATAGCCATACACTGCCTCATCCACCAACAAGCACTGTGTAGTAAATCACTGAAGTGAGACTCTGTTATGAAAATTGTGGTATCTTGTGTTAACTTCATTAGAGCTAATGCAATAAATCAGTTTCAGGAATTTCTGTCTGAGCTAAATGATGAGTATGAAGATGTTCTATATTACACAGAAGTCTATTGGCTGAGTTGAGGGAGGGTTTTGAAACATTTCTATGACTTACTTCCACAGATTACAACTTTTCTGCTTTCAAAAAACAAAGAAGTACCAGAGCTCAGTGATGCAAAATGGAAATGGCACCTTGCCTTTCTGACAGATGTAACAGAGCTACTCAACAATTTCAATACTCAACTTCAAGGAAAGGGGAAGTTCATCTGTGATATGCAAAGCATTTGAAGTAAAATTAGGCCTACTCATCAAACAAGTGAAGGAGGAAAACTTCTGCCATCTCCCCACGACTCAAAATCTGTTGGAAGAAAACTTGCTGATTGCATTCTCAAACAAAACATGTAGTGGATTCATTGGAAAAATTGCAAAAGGAGTTCCAATTTAGATTTAAAGAGCTTCATCTCTATGAACAGGATATACAGCTTTTCTGCAACCCATTTTTTATTGACATTGAAAGTGTGGATACAATTTACCAAATGGAACTGGCTGAACTGCAGAATTGTCACTCTTTGAAAGACACATTCAAGTCAAGCAGCCTTCATAATTTCTGTGTATCTCTCCCCTCTGAGACATATCCTCATCTCAGGAACTATGCACTCAAAATGGTAACCATCTTTGGCAGCACTTATGTCTGTGAACAGACTTTTTCTAGAATGAAACATTTGAAATCTCCAACCAGATCAAGACTAATAGATGCACACTTGCATCACTTGTTATGACTAGCAGTGACAAATATGGAACCAGACATTGACCATCTCATTAGCTAAAAACAGGCCCATAGTTCCTATTGAAATACTGGTTAAGTTTGTTATTTAACTTTACTTTATTTTAAATATTGTATTTGTTCCTGTTATGTTTCTTCACTTCAAAATAAGATATATGCAGTGTGCATAGGAATTTGTTCATAGTTTTTGTTTTTACTATAGTCTGGCCCTCCAATAGTCTGAGGGACAGTGGACTGGCCCCCTGTTTAAAAAGTTTGAGGACCACTGTTTTATGTATTGGCAATTGCCAAATCTTTTGTTCCATTTTTTCCCCTCTTCCTCCCCACCCCCTCCCACTGATAGCAGGTTGACCAATACATGTTAAATATGTTAAAGTATAAATTAAATGCAATATATGTTCACAAAGAATCAGACTTTGAAATAGTGTACAATTAGCTTGTGAAGGAAACCAAAAATGCAGGCAGACAAGAATAGAGGGATTGGGAATTCTATGACTAGTTCATAGTCATCTCCCAAAGTTCTTTTGCCGGTTATAGCTTGTTCAATTCATTACTGTTCTATGGGAACTGATTTGGTTCATTTCATTGTTGAAGATGGCCATATCCATCAGATTGATCATCATATAGCATTGTTATTGAAGTATATAATGATATCCTGGTCCTACTCATTTCATTCAGCATCAGTTCATGTAAGTCTCTCTAGGCCTTTCTGAAATCATCCTGTTGGTCATTTCTTAGAGAACAATAATATTCCATAATATTCATATACCACAATTTATTCAGTTGCGAATTTGAATTATTTTGCTTTAAAACATTTCTTTCTTGTTTCATCCCTGATCTTATTGGGAATGATTCTAAGTTGTCCCTATTACACATGAATCTTGCTGATATTTTAAATTGATGTTATTGATCATTTTAAAGAAGAGTCCATTGATTCTTATATCTTTAGTGTTTTTTAATAGAATGGGTGTCGTATTTTATCAAATACTTTTTTCTGCATCTATTGAGATAATCATTGGTTTTTGTTAGTTTGGTTATTGATATAGTGAATTCTGCTAATAGTTTTCCTAATATTAACCTATTTATTTGGTGCCATACCAATCAAATGCCCAAGGAATTATTTTACAAATCTAGAAAAAATAATAACAGAATTCATCTGAAAGAACAAAAGGTCAAGAACTTCAAGGGAATTAATGAAAAACATGCCAATGAAGGTGGCTTAGCTGTGCCAGACCTAAAACTATATTGTAAAGCAGCAGTCATCAAAATCATTTGTTACTGGATAAGAAATAGTATAATCTATCAATGGAATAGGTTAGGGTCACAGGATAAACCAAAGACTCCAGCTTTTGGGATAAGAACTCACTATTTGACAAAAACTGCTGGGAAAATTTGAATCTAGTATGGCAGAAACTGGGCATTGATCCACACCTAACACCATATGACAAGATAAGGTCGAAATGTTTTCATGATTTGGACATAAAGAGTAATAATATAAGCTAAGAAAATTAGAAGAACATAAGATAGTTTATTTCTCAGATCTGTGGAGAAGGAAGGAATTTGTGACCAAAGAAGAACTGGAACTCATTATTGAACACCAAATAATCTTGATTATATTAAGTTAAAAAGTTTTTGTAAAACAAAAAAAAAATACAGATAAGATTAGAAGGGAAGCAATGAATTGGGAAAATATTTTTACATTTAAGAGTTCTGATAAAGGTCTCATTTCTAAAATATATACAAATTGGACTCAAATTTATAAGGATTCAAGCCATTCTCCAATTAATGAATGGTCAAAGGAAAAGAACAATTTTCAGATGAAAAAATTAAAACCAAAGTGCTCTGAATCACTCTTGATCAGAGAAATGCAAATGAAGACAACTCTGAGATGCCATTATACACATCTCAGATTAGCTAAGATGACAAGAAAATGTAATGACAAATGTTGGAGGGGATATGGGAAAACTGGGACAATAATACATTGTTGGTGGAACTGTGAAATGTATCCAACCATTCTGGAGAGCAATTTGGAACTCTCAAAAAGTTATCAAACTGTACATACTCTTTGACCCATCAGTGTTTCTACTGGGCTTATATTCCAAAGAGATCTTAAAAGAGGAAAAGAAACCCACATGTGCAAAAATGTTTGTGGCAGCCCTTGTTGTAGTGGCTAGAAACTGGAAAATGAATGGAATGAATGGATGCCCATCAGTTGGAGAATGACTGAATAAGTTATGGTATATGATTGTTATGAAATATTATTTTTCAGCAAGAAATAACCAACAGTATGATTTCAGAGAACTGGAGAGACTTACATGAACTGATGCAAAGTGAAGTGAATAGAACCAGGAGGTCATTATACACAGCAACAAGAAGATTATATGATGATCAATTCTGATGGACATGACTCTCTTCAACAATGAAATGATTCAAACTAGTTCCAATTGTTCAATGATGAAGAGAGCCATCTGCACCCAGAGAGAGAGAACAGTGGGAACTGAGTGTGGATCACATGTCATTTTCACTCTTTTTGTTGTTTGCTTGCATTTTGTTTTGCTTCTTTTTTTTCCTTTTTTTAACTGGTTTGATTTGATTTTTCTTCTGCAGCTTGATAATTGTATAAATATATATGCAAATATTGCATTTAATGTATATTTCTAACATGTTTAACATATATTGAACTATTTGCCATCTAGGGAAGGGCATGGGAAAAGAGGTGGCGCAATTGGAACACAAGATTTTGCAAGGGCTAATGTTAAAGAATTGTCCATGCTTATGTTCTGAAAAATAAAAAGCTTTAATAAAAAATATATTTTTCAAGTTGTCCTCTTATCTCTGCTTTGATAAGACTTACAAGAACTGATGCAAAGTGAAATAAGTATAACCAAGAGATCATTATACACAGCAACAACAAGATTATACAATGATCAATTCTGATGGTTGTGGCTCTCTTCAACAATGAGATGATTCAAATCAATTCCAATTGCTCAATGATGAAGAAAGCCATCTACACCCAGAGAGAGAACTGTGGGAACTGAGTGTTGATCACAACATGTCATTTTCACTTTTTGTTGTTGTTTGCTTGCATTTTGTTTTATTTCTCACCTTTTTTTCTTTTTGATCTGATTTTTCTAATGCAGCAAGATTATTGTATAAATATGTATGCATGTAGTAGATTTAACATATATTTTAACATGTTTAACATATTTTGGATTTCTTGCCATCTAGGGGAGAGGGTGGGGGAAAGGATGGGAATATTTGGAACAAAGGCTTTGTATGGGTCAACATTGAAAAATTATCCTTGCATATGTTTTGAAAATAAAGTGTAAATTAAAAAACAAAATAGAGATAACAAAAAATATTAAATTTTTTGATGAATTGGCTCAAAAAATATATTTCTTCCATTACTCTCAACCAACTTGAAAACCATTGTAGTTTAGATCATCATTATCTCCATTCTAGAGTATTTAAATAACCTCCTATTTGATCTTCTTGCCTCCAGTCTTTATTTGATCTGAAGATATTAATTCTTTACTTAAAAACCTCCAGTGGATTCTGATTCCTTTGAGGATCACACACAACCTTCTCTGTTGACATTTAAAACCTGGCTCTAACAAAGCTTTCCAACATTAATTCCTTGTATACACTCTGCAGTACAGCCAAGTTAGCCCTTTTGTAATTTTTCACGCATATCTCCATGCCTCTTCAATGATTTTCCACCCTTCCTCAAATAAACAAATTTTCAAATCCATCTCAGAATCTCAAATATCCTTTTAAATTTAACTCCATCACATTGTTCTTGAGGCTTTTCTTGATTCTTTCCTTCTCTGGTTGTATTGGCATCAATACATTGCATTTATCTTGTCTTACTGAATGAAGTTATCTAGGTCCTGTCAAGTTAAAGTAGAGTAATGGACTGAATTCTGCTGGAAATAAGAATTATATATCCTATAGTAGTAGTGAATAGAGTTCAGAACTTGGAATCAGGAAGACCTAGCTATAAATGCTCCCTCAAACACTGTCTGACATTGGGTAAATCATTTTGTTTCTCTGAACCTTATTTTCTTTATAGAATGAGAATATATATCTCACAAATTTATTGTGACAATCAAGAGGATAGGATAGTGGTGGTGATGTCATTTCTAAATCTTAAAGTAGTATATAAATTATAAATGTTAGCTACCATCATCATCATCTTTATTATTTTTATTACTGTCATCAACTGATAACCAATTTCATGGCCTGAGTCAATTTCATTACAGCTTCTAATAGTGAAGTTTAGAACTGTACAAGTTCTAAAAGCCCTGATAATATGTGATTTCCTGGGTTTTTCTTAACATTTCAGGAGAATGTTCAGAAGGCCAAGGCAGAACTACATCCTTAGTCTTACATATCCATCTCTACCCAGTATTAATCTGGGGGGAAATTATTTATTTTTTTACTCATTTGTTTATTATTTATTTTTCATTCTCTCCTTCACTTCCATTTGAGCTCTTAATTTTAGCAACTTTTTTTCTTGAATTTAAAATTTGATGTTTCAATGTGTATGATATTTCTTATATACATAACTTGCCATGCTTCAATAATAGTAGCTGATGTTGGAATTTTTTTTTACTTTATGCAAAGTGCTTTGTGTGTATTATCTCAATTGAGCTACACAACAATCCTGAGAGGGAAAAATAATTAGACACTCAGTTGTACAGTTGATGAACTGCAGTTCAAATAGTGACTTGCAGAGTCACACAATTGTTGTTAACTCCAAATCAGCACTCTGAATCTTGTCAGTGGCAGACATATAGCTGGTAATAGATTGGATATTGGATTTGGAATTAAGAAGATCTGAATTCAAATTTCAGCTTGGCTACCATGTGGACTTACTAACTTTTCTCTATCACTTTTCTCATCTTTAAAATGAGAATGGATTATAAAGCCTCTCAAGCTTCTTTTGCCTTTCCTTCTAGTGTGAAAAACATACATAGATTATGTGACCATTGTGGAGTAAATTCTGTGTAAGGGAGTAGGAGAATAGATTTTTTGTTTTAGAGTAATCAACACTCAAATTGACCAGTGGCCTGGTAACAAAATCTAAGCATACAGGCTACATTGTTTGGCTTAGATCTAGGACCAATTGACTATTTCTACTGTGTTTTATTTTTACTGATGCTGGTCCTTTGTTTTGTATAAGCTTTGTGAAACCTTTTCAGCTTGGGAAAAAGTTCCTCTTTCCTCTATCCTATCCCAAACTCTAATGACTTTGTACTTAAATCCAGTAAGAAGAGTGAGGGCTGGGACTAATCTTTATTATTTTTAGCTTTCATACAGCATTTAATGTGGATCAAAATTACAATGTAAATTACCAAGTCCGAGAAAATAGAACAATATTCTGTAATTTCCTCTTCTGAAGTAACTTGAACTTCATAATGTTCACAAATGATCACATCTGGGTTTTGATAAGAGGAAGAACATTATATTCAATAACCACAATTACCAGAAATCAGTAGTATATGGATATATATCAGCAGTATATGGAGTATATGGAATATATTCCCCCAAAATAAGTAGATCCATATTTTATTTTTATCACAATTCTCCTGACAAGATACATCTCTCATAAAGTCAAACAGAAGGCTGGAAATTACTGTGGGAATTTAGGCAATGTATCTGACAAATTTGTTTAATTTCAAATTAAGCCCTTGATATTCTTACAATCGTCCAAGTATAGTAATTCTGGCAGTCATTTTCCTCCCTCCCTCCTTTCCTTTCTTCCTTCCTTCTTTTTTCTTTTTTTTTTCTATATAATGATAAGACCCAATAGATGGTACAGTGGAGAGAGCATTGGTTTTAAATCTAGAAAGAATTGGGTTTAAATCCTACCTTTAAGAAATACTAATTTGGTGACATTGGGCAAATTTTCTCAGTGTCCTAGGGAGATTTCTGCCTCTAATTTGTAGAGAAGCATGATATTTGCATTGGTAGAAAAGTTCTTCATCTAGTAGTTCTGCATTACCAACACAATCTGAGATTCAATCTCTATTCATTTATGTGCAACATAAAGATATATACTTTGGGATAATCTATTATCTTTTATTTTTACTGTTGTTATTCAATAATATAGGAAGAATGGAAAATGATCAAACTTATCTGTGATAAAACTGCTCCCCCATATTGTTTCTTTCAAGGCTGGAGATTGTCCATAAGTTTAAATTAAAAATAATAACTTTTATTTAGCTATTGTTTTATATTGTTTCTTTATAACCTTATTTCAGATCCAGAATTTCAAGTAACTTAATTTTCTGAAGGCAAGAGTACAAACCTTAGACAGGCAAAGTTTCAGGAAAACTGGACCAGATATAGTTCCTTCTATATTTTATAAGCTTTACCCAAAAGTTAATAAAATTCATTTTTAAGATTTCATAGTTTTCTTCTTTGAATTATATGCTAAATCTTTCATCTCAGCACACACCCTAACTATATTAATCTTTGGCTTGTGGAATTTTCATCCTTTTAGTAAAAACTTTATTGAACTAAATATTTTCAAGGGATTCCATGGACCATATCAGAAATTAATGTACCCCTTTAAATGATAAATTTTTATGTCAGTATAGGGACCAGAATCCTACTTCTTAATATACATATAGAAAGAGGTTTTACAAAACTTCAATCCATCTTTAAATAAATACAGTTTCATTTCAGAATAAATGTTTTGAAGTTTAAAAACAAACATCACAGACCCTTAGAACAGCATAACCCCCCCCCCCCTTGCTAACAAACTGGCGCAATGATTGATGATGTCTCTGTGGGATTGTGCCTTGAAACAATAATCAGTGAGCATAATCACAAATATTGGGGACATCTTTCTTTTACTTACTCAATAAATCTTCACAAGACTAAGAATGGGGAAATAAAGACAAAAATAAAGACAAGGTGCAAAAGTTGATAGGAAAACTGAATAAGATAGTCAGGGATGAATCAAAATATAATCAATTTCAAATTAATTTATTATGGAAAGCTGTCTAGAAAAAATGACTTAAATTCAAAAGCAGGTTCATTATAGATTGGTGAACTATAATGATCATGCATAGATTTTCTAAAAAGTATGAAGGAACTTGGTAGGGAGTACACTTTACCAACACTCAGTTTTTCTCAGGTACTTAAAGATTATAAGGCTCGTTACCCAGATATTAGAGAGTTCAAATAAGATCAAAGAAAAGCTACCATTACTTCATAAAATGTGGATTCTAGCACTGACACAAAATCTTAATTTAGGAAGTTAGACTGGAAAAAGAGGAAAGAAAAGAAAACACCAGGCATAAAAATATTAAGCAACAAAGACTGCTCAAAATACAAATCTAGGAAATAATTATCATCATCCAAAAGACTTAAGGAAAATTAAAAAAATTTGATACAAAATCCACCAAAATTCCTAGAAAATAAATAAAGAAAGAACATATACTAGAAATGAGAGCTCCTGATCAGAGATTCTTAATTTGGGGTCAATGAAGTGTTTTTTAAGTACACATTTTTGAGAGGCCATGGTCAAGAGGGTGGAGAGTAGACAGGTCTTTATCTGAGGTCTTCCTGGCATCCCTCAGATCAGTACCAGATCAAGCCTCAGAATTGGTTTGGGGGGCAAAACCCACAAATATTTGGAGTGTAACAAATTTACAGCAGAAGATATTTTGGAAGAACTACAGAAAAGATCTGTTTCAATTGGGTGGGGAAGGGAGAGGATGGTGGCTGAGCTCAGCGACCCAGGATGGTGTGGCATTCTGGGCTAGGGAATCTACAAAGAGGCTCTTAGCCAAATTCAACTGTATTGGCTAATTTGTCCCTGGTTTAGAAGCCAGTGAATCAGGAGATTAGGTATGAGATATCCAATGCACATACAAAAGGTAAATAGTGAGCTTCTGCACTCCAGAATAATGGGGGATTTGGTCACACCCACCAAACACAGTTAGGAAGTCAGGAACACCAGCCCAGGGAAGTGAGAACCTGCTATTGCTGGTAAAGGAAGCTTGAGTCAATCTCTCCTTTATCCTAAGAGCAGACCTCAACTTTTAAAAAATGAAGAAAAATTTAAAAATAATTCAGACCAGAAGTAGCTTTCATGGAGACAGAGAATATACTTCAAACCCTGAGGACACTAAAGATAAATCGTCTCCAGAGGAAGCCCCAAAAAGTGATATGAGTTGGTTCCCATCTCACAAGACTATCTTAGCAGAAATCAAAAAAGTATTTTTAAAAAGAATTAGAAAAATGGGAGAAAGGAAATGATAACTTTTCAAGAGAGTTTAGAAAGGAAACAGAAATTATCTGAAAAAATTCTGAGAAAAATAGATTTAGTGAAATGGAAAAATCATATAATTCCTTACAAATTAGGTCTGGTTAAATGGAAAAGCATATAACTCCTTATAAAATATATTTGAAAAAGAAACCAATTCATTGAAAAACAGAATTTGTGAAATGGAAAAAAAAAATCCAATGAACAAAGTTCCTTATTTAAAAGTTCAATTAGCCAAATGCAAAAGGAGATAAAAAAGCTAAGTGAAGAAAATCACAAAAAAAAAATTAGAAAAGAACAACAGACTCAATGACACTTTAAAATCAGTCAAACAAAACCAAAAAAAAGTAAAAATAGAAGAAAATGTAAAACAATTGACCTAGAAAATAGATACAGGAGTGACAATGTAAGAATTATTGGACTACCTAAAAATCATGATTTAAAAAAAAAAAAAAAAAAAAAAGCCTAGACACCATCTTTCAAGAAATCAAGTAAAATTGCTCTGATGTCCTAAAACCAGAGAGTAAAATGGCTTTTGAAAGAATTCACCAATAACCTCCTAAAAGAGAACCCAAAATAAATACTTCAAGAAACATCATAGCTAAATTTCAGGATGATCAAATCAAGGAGAAAATATTGCAAGAAACCAAAAAGAAACAATTCAAATATCAGGGAGCCTTAGTCAGGATTATGCAGGATCACATTAAAGCTTGGAAAGGCCTGGAATCTCATATTCTGAAGGGCGAAGGAACTTGGAATGCATCAAAGAATCAACTACCCAGCAAAATTAAGCATTATCTTTTAGATAAAAACATGTATTTTGAAGGAAATAGGTGAATTTCATTTATTTCTGATGAAAAGACCAGAGTTGAATAGAAAATTTGGTCTTCAAATACAGAACTCAAGAGAAGCATAAAAAGGTAAAATGGAAAGAAAAAATAACTTTCTTTTAAAGGTTCAAATATCTATTTCCCTATTTGGAAGATACCTATTTTTTTAACTCTTAAGATCTGTATCTCTGTTATAGCTATGCTTAGAGAGTGCAGGTATAGTTTGATTTTATTGTAAAGACTTAAAAAAGAAACTGGATGTAGAAAGGGGATTCTACTGGATTAAGAGGAAAGTGAAATTTTAATGGAGTGAACTACATCTTATGAAGAAGCAAAAAAAGACCTATTACAGTTGAAGGAAGGAAGGGAGGGGGATGAGCATTGTGTGAATCTTACTCTCATCAGATTTGGCTCAGGGAGAGAATATCAGACACATTTAGCTTCAAAGAGAAATTTCTCATCCTATAGGGAAGTACGAGAGGAAATGGGAAAGGAAAGAGGGAGGCTAGTAGAAGGGAAAACTGAAGTAGAAGGGAAAAGATATAAAAAGGGGGAGGGTTACAAAAGGGAAGGGCTGTTTGAGAGAGGTGGTGATCAGTGACAAAATACTGGGGAGGAGGGAAAGGGGGAAAGAAGAGAAAAATAAACTGGGGACAGAGTTAATAATTTTATCTGTGAATGTGAATGGGATCATAAAACAGAAGAAAATAACAGAATGGATTAAAAGCCAGAATCCTACAATTTGTTGTTTATAAGAAAATCATTTAAAACAGAGTGATATATTTAAAGTAAAGATAAAAGGTGGAGCAGAATCTATTATACTGCAGCTGAGGTAAAAATGCAGGGGTAGCAATCCTGATATCAGATCAAGCAAAAGCAAAAATAGATCTAATTAAGAGATAAAGAAGGAAACTATATCCTACTTAAAGGTACCATAGATAATGAAGTAATATAAATACAAAAAAAATATGCATCAAGTGGTATAGCATCTGAGTTCCTAGAAGATACATTGAGATAGCTATAAGAAAAAAATAGATAGCAAAACCATACTAGTAGGAAATCTCAATCTTGTTCTCTCAGAATTAGATAATCTAACCATAAAATAAATAAGAAGGAAGTTAAGGAGGTAAATAAAATTCTAGAAAAGTTAGGTATCATAAACCTTTATAGAAAATTGAATTAAGACAGAAAGGAATATACTTTTTTCTCAACAGTACCCAGTAATAATATAAAAATTGACCATGTATTAGGAAATAAAAAACCTCAAAATCAAAGGCAGAAAGGCAGAAATATTAAATGCATCTTTTTCAGATCATGATGCAATAAAAATCACAAATAATAAATAATATTTCTATTTTCTATTAGCCTCTCCCTTTCCTTTTTTCTTTTCCCTTCCCCTGCCCTATGGTGAGACAAGTTTCTTTGTGAAATCAAACATGTTTAATATTCCCTCTTTGAGCCAAATCTGATGAAAATAGACCAAAAATTAATTGGAATTTAAATATTCAAATCCTAAAGAGTAAATGATGAAACCACAATCATAAACACAGTCAATAATTTCATACAAGAGAATGGCATAATGAGATAACATATTATAATTTATGGGATGCAGCCAAAGCAGTTCTTAGGGGAAGTTTTATATCTCCAGATGCTTACCTGCATAAAATAAAAAGAAAATCAATGAATTTGGCATGCAACTAAAAAAAGCTAAAAAAAAACCTCAACAAACTAAAAACTCTCAATTAGATACTGAATTTGAAATTATGAAAATAAAAGGGAAGATTAATAAAATTGAATGTAACAAAACTATTGAATTAAAAAACAAAGCTGAGTTGATTTTATGGAAAAAAAAACACAAAATAGCTAAATCTTTAATTAATTTGATTAGAAAAAGGAAAGAGGAAAATCCAATTGTTAATCTCAAAAACGAAAAGGGATAACTTTCCACCATGAAGAGAAAATTAGAGCAATAATTAGGAGTTATTTTGTCCAATTTTATGTCAATAAATTTGATGACCTAAGTGAAATTGAGAAATACCTACAAAATGTAGATTGCCTAGATTAACAGAAGAGGAAGTAAATTATTTAAATAGTACCATTTTAGAAAAAGAAATAGAACAAGCTATTAATCAACTCTCTCACTAAGAAAAAATCTCCAGGATCAGATAGATTTACATGTGAATTCTACCAGACATTTAAAGAAAAATTAATTACAATATTATGTAAACTATTTGGAAAAATAGGGAAAGAAGGAGTTCTACCAAATTCCTTTTATGAACCAGATATGGTGCTGATACTTAAAACAGGTAGGGTCAAAATAGAGAAAAAATATTATAGACCAATTTCACCAGTGAATATTGATTCAAAAATCTTAAATAAAATATTAGCATTAATATTACCTTCATTCAATTTTCTCCAAAGATCTCTCATATCTAATTTTTCTAATATTCTGTTTACCTTCTTAACCTTTTTCTTATTTATTTTGTGGTTCAATTTACTTAGTTCTGAGAGAGCAAGGTTGAGATCCCCCACTATTATAGTTTTGCTGTCTATTTCTTCTTGCAGTGATATGTTTTGTATTGATATTATTTCATTATCTATGGTACCTATTAACAAAAAATATAGTTTCCTTCCTTATCTCTTTTAATTAGATCAGTTTTTTATATGAAATCAGGATTGCTACCCTTGATTTTTTTTTTACTTCACCTAAAGCATAATAGCTTCTGTTCCAGTCTTTACTCTGTATGTATCCTTTACTCTGTATGTATCACTTTGCTTTAAATATATTTCTTGTAAGCATCATGTTGTAAGATTTTGGCTTTTAATCCAGTCTCCTCTCCACTTCTGTTTTATAGGAGAGTTCACCCCATTCATATTCCCAATTAAAATGACTAATTCTGTATTTTCGACCATTTTATTTACCCAAAATTATGCTTTTCTCTTTCCTTTCCCCCTTTCCCTCCTTCCCAGTATTTTCTGACCACCACTTCCCTCAAGTAGTCCTCTCCCTTTATAGCCCCTTCCCCTTTCTTATACTTTTCCCCTACTATTTTGTATTTTCTCTTCTATTAGCCTCCCCTTTTCCTTTCCTTTCCTTAGAAGGTGAGCCAAGTTTCTTTGTGAAACCAAATATGTATATTATTCTCTCTTTGAGCTAAATCTGACAAGAGTAAGATTCACACAATGTTTATCACCCTCCCTTCCTTCCATCAATTATAATAGTTCTTCTTTTGCCTCTTCATGAGATGTAATTTCCCTATTTTACCTCCATTTTCTAATTTTCCAGTATAATACCATTTCCACTTCTAGTTTCTTTTTTATATTATCACAGTAAAATAAAATTATATCTGCACTGTCTACTTTATGCTCTTAATGGATATGTAGTTTTCAAGAATTCTTTCCTTTTTTACTTTTTTATGCTTGAGTTCTATATTTGGAGGTCAACTTTTTTCTTCAGCTCTGCTCTTTTCATCATGAATTAAATTCCCCTGTATTTTCTAATGTCCATCTTCTTCCCTAAAAGAAAATGCTCAAGGTAGCTGGATAGTTTATTCTTGCCTACAGTCCAAGTTCCTTTGCCTTTTGGAATATCAGATTCTAGGCCCTTCAGTCTTTTAAAGTGGAAGCTGCTAGGTCAAGGCTAATCCTGATTGTGCCTCCTCTGTATTTGAATTGTTTCTTTCTAGCTGCTTGTAATATTTTTCTTTGGTCTGATAGTTTTGGAATTTAGCCACGATATTCCTTGGAGTTTCCATTTTGGGGTGTTTTTCATAAAGTGATTGGTGAATTCTTTCAATAGTTATTTTATCTTCTGATTTTAGGACATCAGGGCAGTTTTCCTTGATGATTTCCTGAAAGATAATTGTCTAAGCCCCTTTTTTTTTTCATCATGCTTTTTAGGCAGTCCAATAATCCTTAGATTGTCTCACCTAGATATATTTCCCAAATCAATTGTTTTCCAAGGAGTTATTTGTAGATTTCTCCTGGGAGGTTTTCTGGAGTAGGGTGCTGGTATGTGCTGCCTGCACTCAGCATCTGTGTTCAGCCTGCACTAGGCCTGTTTCCCTTCCCTGCCCCTCCCATGCCTTATTGAAACAGACCTTTTCTGGAGATCTTTGAAATTATCTTCTACTGGTAATTTCTTATATTACCAATATTCATGGGTTCCAAAGCAAGTTCAGAGGCTGATTTGCTGTTAGTTTGAGGGTTTGAGGGTTATGGAGAGAGCTCAGAAAAATATATCTCTTCTTTGCCATCTTGGCTATACTTCCCAACACTTTTAAAATATATAAATATATGGAACAAATTTGTAACTTCATATGAAATGCTCTTTTTATTCTCCTTTGTACTTTGTATCTTTTGGGGGGAGTTCATTAAATTCAAAATAAAATTAAAATGAAGACAATGAGTTTTGTATCAGCAGTTAATATAAAATAAGCTTGATCTTAAGAAAATTACCATTTTGCAAGGGTCATTGTTGAAAAATTACCCATGCATATGTTTTGTAAATAAAAAGCTTTAATAAAAAAATAATAAAAAAGAAAACTGCCATTCCCTTAAGGACCTATTATAAAGAGACAATAATACAAACACAGTAATTAGGAAAGATAAGTTGCTCAGGCATTATACCCATTTTATAGATAAAGAAATTAAATTTCAGTGTAAACAGATATTGATACAAAGAAATCTCTCAATGTAAGTGCTTTTGAATTATTCCCCTCTCTTTCCTTTCCATTTCTCCCCATCCTAACATTTTCCTTGTTTTCCTTTTCTATTTCATTTTCCTCCAATGTGCCTCAATTTCTTTTGTTTCTAGTGGGACTTTTTAATGGATCTTTATTTTCTTTCTTTAATGTTTATTCTTTTACTGCAAGACTTCAATCAATGCAGGTCTATTTACATCCATATTTTAACTTTTAGCATTACAAATTAAATCCCAGTCTTCATTTATTTTCTCAAAATAAAAAAAAAAACATTTAATTTAATCTTGTCTATCTATTTTCTTCTTGTTCTAACATTTTTATTTCTTTTTCCTAGCTTTGTGTTTGTTTATGGGGCTAGATTGGTGTCTTTTTTACACTCAAAAGATTACTTGTTTTTCTTCTTCAGTTTTCTAGTTGATTCTCATATCTTTATTATTTATAAATTAATTTCTCTATTCAAAACTAAAAAACTGTTTTGTATAAACAATATGAGTAAAATTTTTTTCTTATTTATTTTTTCTTTTTTATTAATTTTATAATTATAATTTTTTGACAGTACATATGCATGGGTAATTTTTTAAACAACATTATCCCTTATATTCATTTTTCCAAATTTTTCCCTCCCTCCCTCTACTCCTTCCCCTAGATGACAGGCAATCCCATTCATATTAAATGTGTTACAGTATATCCTAGATACAATATATGTGTGTAAAACCAAATTTCTTGTTGCATGATAAGAATTGGATTCCAAAGGTATAAGTAACCTGGGTAGAAAGACAATAGTGCAAACATTTTACACTCAATTCCCAATGTTCCTTCTCTGGATGTAGCTGTTTCGGTCCATCATTGATCAACTGGAACTGAATTAGACCTTCTTTATGTTGAAGATATCCACTTCAATCAGAATATATCTTCATACAGTATCGTTGTTGAGTGTATAGTTGTCTCCTCATTCTATTCATTTCACTCAGCATCAGTTCATGTAAGTCTCTCCAAGCCTCTCTGTATTCATCCTGCTGGTCATTTCTTACAGAGCAATAATATTCCATAACATTCATATACCATAATTTACCCAACCATTCTCCAATTCATGGGCATCCATTCATTTTCTAGCCACTACAAAAAGAACTGCCACAAACATTTTGGCACATACAGGTCCCTTTCCCTTCTTTAGTATTTCTTTGGGATATAAGCCCAGTAGTAGCACTGCTGGATCAAAGAGTATACACAGTTTGATAACTTTTGGGGCATAGTTCCAAATTGCTCTCCAGAATGTCTGGATTCTTTCACAACTCCACCAACAATGCATCAGTATCCCAGTTTTCCCACATCCCCTCCAACATTCATCATTATTTTTTTTTCTGTCATCTTAGCCAATCTGACAAGTGTGTAGTGGTATCTATGAGTAAAATTTTAATAAATATTTTTCTATGTTTCAGATATTGTGCTGAACACTAAGGATACATATGCAGAAAGCAAAATAGTCAGTCCTTAAGAAATTCACATCCTGATAGAGAATGACAACACTTGTAGAAAAGAAGTGGGCATTGTAAGATTTTTTGGTCTAGGAAATAGGATGGTAAGTAGAAGAAATAACAGACACATACTTCCTAGAAATGATGATTTGAGTATGATTTCCAGAGTGAGAGTTGGAAAGGGGTATAGATAATAGTCCCACATTACAATGCTATGACTAAAATAAAGCCAGTGTGTAATACTATGGATATGGGGTCCCTGCATAGGGGACAATTTCAAGCAGCAATTCTGTAGTACTTATGGAAAATCAATTCCTGGCTCTTAGAATTATAGCTCTACAATTTGGAACTATGTTCAAAAAGTTATCAAACTGAGCATACATTTTGACCCAGCAGTGTTTTTATTAGGCCTATATCCCAAAGAGATCTTAAGGGAAGAAAAGGAACCCACATATGCAAGAATGTTTGTGGCAGTCCTTTTTGTAGTGGCAAGAAACTGGAAATTTAGTGAATACCCATCAGTTGGAGAATGGCTGAATAAATTATGGTATATGAATGCTATGGAATATTATTGTTCTGTACAAAATTATCAGGAGGATGATTTTAGAAAGGCCTGGTGAGACTTACATGAACTAATGCTAAGTGAAATGAGCAGAGCCAGGAGATCATTATATACAACAATATCAATATCATATGACAATCAATTCTAATGAATGCTACTCTTTTCAATAATGAGATCATTGATTCCAGTTCCAATAATCTTGTGATGAAGAGAGCCATCTACACCCAGAGAGAGGACTCTGGTAACTGAATGTGGATCACTATATAACGTTCTCATTCTTTGTTGTTGTTTGCTTGCATTTTGTTTTCCTATTCACTTTTTTTTAAATCTGATTTTTCTTGTGCAGCAAAATAAATTGTATAAATATGTTTATACATATTGTATTTAACATATATTTTAACATGTTTAACATATTGCTTGCCATCTAGGGGAGGGGATATGAGGAAAGAGGAGAAATCTGAAACATAAGGCTATGAAAGGTCAAATTGGTCAAATTATCCATGCATATGTTTTGAAAATAAAAAGGCTTTATATTAAAAAAGAAAAAAAAAGAAATATAGCTGTAGCATTGAAAAGGTCCTCAGAGACTATTCTGAATATCTCATTTTATAATTTAGGAATCTGAGACCAAGGGAAGGAAAGTGAATTGGCCAAGGTCAATAGTTATTAAAGGCAGGATTTGAATCCAGATCTTCAGGCTCTAGATCAGTTGATTTCCACTGTTATTCTTTGTAAGGTATAGGTTGAATTACAGATCTTCTGAGGTTCCTTTTGGTTCTGAGCTTTTGTGATTGTGTATTACTCCAACTCCAGTATATCATAGTTTGCTTTCCTGTTATATATCCAATATATTGTTTTAATGTACAATCTAAGAATGTTTAGATCTCAGCGTTATCACAATAATATGATTCCCTTTTTTATTATACACATAATAATATGATTCCTTTTTTTATTATACATATAACAATCTCTTTCCTTTCTGCCCCTCTCTCCCATAACATATATTTATGCAGAGATAAGGTGAGGAATTTTTAAAAAGTATGTCAATATTCATTGTTTTCAAACAATAATAGTTAATGCTCCAATATGTTGGGGAAACTTAGTAGTGTATCTGAATTTAAGCAATAACAGTTGCTGATATGTAAATATAGGTTTGTCTTTGTGAATACTTTTGTTATTAACAAGTACTTATCATTGTGAAAAAATGCAATGGTGAAAAGTGATCTGGATCATTCCGTGTGGGAAACATATTGATTAATAGATCAGTAGGCATTTGGCCAGAAGTGTTAATGATGTATCATAGGAATCAGTATTCTGTTACCTGTTATTCTCTCCTTTGATTTGTAATGATTTCATTAAATAGTATCTATTATACCTAAAATATATTTTGATCTACCAGTTATTTGGAATTAAATTACAATCCTTTCTTCAAATAACCTTTACTGATTACAGTTGTTATTATAATATTTCTAGTGAAGGATATTGTAGTATTCTGGTTGGTTTTCTGGAGGTCTCTGGAGCAGCCTTTATTTCAGCAGAATAATCACCATGAGACTAGCGGGGAGTTAAAGTCCAAATTCTTTATTATTTCCTTCAAAGTCTAACTTCCTTGCCTGGGGCTTCAGCTAGCTTTCTGAGTCCTCCAGAATGTGTCTTGGTTTCTGTAGGGGAGGCAGGAGGACCACCATGACAATCTCTGTCTTGAAGTCTGTCTCAGTCTGAGAACTTGTGCTCCAGTCTCCAGCCCTCTGTCTTCTCCCAGTCTGTTCTGGTCCCCCTCCAAGTTTATTGGGATAAGAATCAAATGAAATTATGTACACATAAAGCATTTTGAAAAATCAAGAGCATTTCCTAAATGGTAGCAATTCCTGTTATTTAAAAAAAAAGTTAGAAAATTAGATTCCACAATAGTTTACTTATAAATGATTTTATAGAGGCAGTATGACATATTGAATAAAATATTGATCTCAAATTTTCTTCTTCCGTTCCTTTTCAGATATGAGGAAACTAAGGCAAACAGGGTTAAGTGATTTGCCTAGGGTCACATAACTAATACATGTCTGAAATTAGATTTGAATTTAGAAAGATGAGTCTTCCTGAATCCATATACAGACACTATCAACTGTGCTACCTAACTGCCTCCAATGACCGTTTGAAAATATCTTGACTTCTTGGTACCTCAAGAAGTTCCCCATGATTATCTCCAAATCATGTACAGATTAGTGACTAGAGCTCCCATAATGGAGTTCCCTAAACTAATTTTCATGAAATCATACAATTTACTGTTCAAAGTGTTTAAACTTTGTAAAGCTTCTTTCACCAAACAATTTCAGAAAAGAGAGAGACCATTAAGTATTGCTGAGGTATTCTCCTTTTCTTTTTGCTGAGGCAATTGAGGTTTAGTGACTTGGGGAGGATCACATAGGTAGGAAGTGTTAAGTATCTGAGATCAGATTTAAATTCAAGTCCTCCTGACTTCAGGGCTGGTGTTCTATCCACTGCACCACCCAGCTGCTCTGAGCTTTCTCATTTTACAGATGAGGATGGTTTGGCTCAAGAAACAAATGACTTTTTCAGGGGCACACAATCAATGTCAAGACAGCCTTACACCCAAATGTGTGTCACACCAAGCTCTTTCCACTACACTACAATTCTCTACATTGGATTTTAAAAACAAATGCACAAGTGAAGTCAGTTTTTCTTTCCTTCCTTGTATTCCAAGAAGAGAATAGAATATAAAAAATTTTGAATAAAAAACCCAACAATGATTTTCCATGATTTGTACTGTACTCTACAATGTGTAATGAAGAGGCCCGTTGGCAAATTTGTGTGTTTATTATAATCACATAGAGGTCAATATCCTTCCATTCTTCTTCTCTAGCCTCCATGCCTCTTAAATAAAAACCGTTAATCACTAGCACTTTCTGGATGATGTGATGACAGCTGTTACCAAAATGTTCCTATTCTCTATAAATTCATTCTCTTAGATGTGAAAACAAAGCTGTGAAACAAAGCAGAGATAGCCCTTGTGACGGAGAGAAAGAAGGGTGGCAAGAATGAACTAATTATCCAAGGAAAAACCAAGAGCCAAGCCACATTTCCCGGATTCCAAAAGAAGTGATTGAGAAGAGAAGGGTATCAGGGAGGAGAAATAGGGGTTGGGGGAGGGGAAGAAAAGAGAGAATTTTCTCCTCCCCCCTTCTCTCTTCCTTTTAAAGGAAAAAGAGCAGCCAGCAAAAACTAGATGAAGATCAACATGGGGTGAGGGTGGAGGGGCTAGCAACTGCTGAGATAGTCAATAGACAGATTGTTCATCACACATTGCCAGAAGATTAGCTGAGCAAATGGACAGACAATGCTGATTAGAGACTTGAAATGCATCAGTTCTTACAGAGGGGAACAAAGGCAGACCAGATTCCTGCCATACAGCTTAGCTAAAGCAATGGAGCCCAGCTAGGCTTAACACAATATTTAGATTTGAGAAATGGTGGCAACATGTAGATTTGTTTATATTCACTTAATTATACTTCTCCCTGAGATAGCCCCAAGAGATACATATCTTATTTCTATCAAAGTTCCAAGGTTAGAAGCTATAGTCATACCTTAGCATACTTCTATCTCACAGGAACTGGGTAATTCAGAAAACTGAATCTGATAAAGAAAATACCATTGAACTACCATATTTTATGTCTTTTCCCCTATACCATGCAAATAAAGGTGATTGTGTTAAACTACTGTATTTTAACCTATTTTTATATTTATCTGAAGAAAGATTTTCTCAATTACAGACTATGGTATAACTTAGAGGACAGTTTTGCATGTTTTTAAAGTAATATAATAGTTTTTAGTCTTTTGGCAGCATTTTCTTTGAAAAGCTCATGTGCTATTTACATTCCATAATGTTTTCATTTCTATCTCAACATTAAATCATACTAGTCCTACTTCAATTTCTTAAAAATAAAGCTTTTCATTATTTATATTTGCATTATTTTCCATAAAATTTGGGGGTCAATCAATCTTTAGGCAACTAAAATTATCATATGATAGTAAAATTTTGCTAATGATCACTCTCTCTCCCAATATCCCCTCTCTTTTACCCCCCCCCAACTCCCTTTCCCATATCTCATTCTGCTACTAATTTCTTTCAGGATGAGATAGATTATTATGTCCATATTGAGTATATATGTTATTACTTATTTTAGCCAATTCTGATGAGAATAAAGTTCTCTCACTCACTCACCCTCTCTTCTCCTTCTTCCCCTCCACTGTAAAAGCTTTTTCTTCCCTTTTTTAATGACATATAATTTTCACCATTTCACTTCTCCCTTCCCTTTCTTCCAGTACATTCCTCTCTCACCCTTTAATTTCATCATTAAAAAAGATATTATTCATTCATATTCAACTCACACCCATGCCCTCTGTCTATATATATATTTCTTTTAAATGTCATAATAATTGGAACATTTTAATGAGTTGCAAGTATCATCTTCCTATGGAGCAATGTAAATGGATAAATATTATTAATTCCATTATGATATTACTTTACTGATTACCTCCTTATACTTCTCCAGAGTCCTAACTTGAAAATCAAATTTGCCATTCATTTTTAGTCTTTTTATTCATAAATACTTGAAAATCCTGTTTCATTAAATGACTATCTTTTCCTCTGAAGAATTATATTCAGTTTTGTTGACTATGTGATTCTTAGTTGCAATCCTAACTCAATTGCATTCTAGAATATCATTTTACAAGCCTTCTGGTCCTTCATTGTAGAAGCTGCTAGATTTTGTGTTACTCTAACTAAAACTCTACTATGTTTGATTGTTTCTTTCTGAAAGATTACAATATTTTCTCCTTGACCAGAGTTCTGGAATTTGGCTATAATATTCCTGGGATTTTTTATTTTGGGATATCTTCAGGAGGTGATTGTTAGATTCTTTCAATTTCTACTTTACCCTTTGGTTCTAAAATATCAAGAAAGTTTTCTTGATAATTTCTTGAAAGATGATGTGCAGGCTCTTTTTTTTTGGTCATGACATTCAGGTAGACCAATAATTTTTAAATTATCTCTCTTGAATATATTTTCCAGGTCAGTTGTTTTTCCACTGACATATTTCATTTTTTTTCTATTTTTTTCATTTTTTGATTTTGTTTTATTGTATGTTGATTTCACTTAAAGTCCATTTGCTCAATTTTATTTTTAAGTGAGCTTTCCTATTTCCTTTCTCAATTGGTTAATTTTTTTAAGGCATTCTTCTCCTCACTAGCAGTTTTAAAAATTTCCTTTTTGCACCTCTTCAAATTCTTTCCCTAATTTTTCCTCTATTTCTCATAGTTGATTTTCAAACTCCTATTTGAGCTCTTTACTGGTCAGAGCTCAATTCTTATTTTTCTTAGAGCCTTTGGATGTAGGAGCTTTGACTTTGTTACTATGTTCTGACTGCGTATTTTGAGCTTTTTGAGCTTTCTTGTCACTATTATAACTTTCAATGGTCAGAAACATTTTTGTTTTTGTTTTCTGCTCATTTTCCTAACCTATTACTAGGCTTTTAACTCTTTGTTAAAGTAGGGCTCTGTTTCCAGGTTGGAGGGTGCACTGTCCTAAGCTTTAGGGATTTTGTGCAACTGTTTTCAAAAATCCTTCTAGGAATCTGACCACAAGCTTTCTTTTTTACCTGGAGTTGTTAGTTGTGTCCACATTCCACTGTAGTGTAGGGTCTAGTGTGCTGGCCCAGGCTGGGACTCAGATGACTGCTGATGAGGGCTACACTGGGACTATACAACCAGACTTCCACCCTGTTGCCACAGACCCTCTCCACTGACCATCGGAGACCTCTCTGGTGTCTCTGGGCTGAAAGGTTCAGAAGGCTCCAGTACTGCTGCTGATTCAGAAGTTTCATCTCACTAATGCTGGGGTGTATGCAGGATCTGGGGCCGAGGCCAGGCCTATGGTGGGATTACATTCATTCCCACTATAGTTTCACAGATCTTTCAGCTACTGTTTGGTGGTTCTGAGTTTAGAAGTCTAGAAGTCACCAGTACTGCCATTGATTCAGAAGTCAGGTAGTCTAAGGCTAAGGCTGGTTCTGGGGCTGCATTTTCTCCCACATTTTCTGCTGAACTTCTAAGTTGCCTTCAGCTGGAATATACTCTACTCCATATTTTTGAGTGTTCTGATGCTCTAAAATTTGTTGTCATTATTTAAAGGAATTTGAAGCAGTTTGGAGGAGAGTCTGGGCAAGTTCCCTCCTTTACTCATCTTAGCTCTGTCTCCTTCATCGCAGTTTTGAAGCCTCAAAGAGACTGAGGTATTTATTAGGGATAGGTGTATAGGTAAGGGGATCATTGAGGTAATATAATTAATCTCATGGGAGAAAAAGTTATTAGGAAAAGGTAAAGGTGAGGGTAAAATTCAGGGTTGAGAACAGAGGAGATAGTTTGAATAGAATGGAGTTTGATAGAGAATCACTTAGAGAAGAATAAAAAGACCCACGTCCATTTAAGGTTAGAAACAAGAATAATTAATGAATCTAAATTACGTTATTTTATAATTTGTTTTTGTAGCATTTAGAAGCTTGAGAGTAAAACAGATAGTGGGGTTTCTTAGTGGGAAGGAGCTGTATTACAAAATAGAGAATTGGCAGAGTTCAAAAATCACAGGGCCTAGGGATCAGGGGATCAAGGATAAAATATAATGTCTTTTGGGGGGGAAAAGATTTACTTTTGTTTTGGCACAATGAGAACTTCCAAACAAATATTTAAATATTCCCTTAATGAAGCTTATTTCCTGGAGGAATTTTCCTCAAAAAATGTCCTCAATTTATAAGATCATTAAAAAATGAAATGTGTCCTTTAATTTTGACAATCTCACAATATCAATTATTGTATTTGAGTTAAATTTTGTTTCTAAAACTCCATATTGACATTATTTGCAATTTTATATTCATGCATTTTGTTCTTTTGACTCTTTTCTTATTCTATATCACTTCTGTATATTCCCATGTACAAATATGATTTTTATTATAGTAATATGGCATTATGTCCATATACCATAAGTTGTTCATCCATTTCCCAATTGTATTCTAGCCTTTTATTATAAAAAATAATTCTGTTATGAAGTTTTTGTAAATATAGGCTCTTTCTTCAATAAAATTTTTGGAAGATAGTTCCAGATTAGATTTTTTTTTTCATAATGATTGAACCAATTTATAGCAAATATAGAGAGGAAATAATGTGTGTCATTGCATATACCATAAAGAAATGCATTTCCCTTTTTTAAAAAAGCACCTTTGTTAGCTCAATTGGTATATTTGAAACATGTATATTTTATTTAGCATTTCTCATTCTATTTGTGGTTTTGAACATCTCTACAAAAGACAGTTTGTTGACAGATTACATTTCCTCTTTTGAAAACTTCACAACTTTTGAAGACTTTTTTTGTGCATTGAGGAATGGTTGATTCCTGCTATTGTGTATTTTTAGAAATAACCCTGCATAAATTTTAGATCTCTGACTTTTATTACAGATATTTAATGCAAATAATTCTACTCACTTGTTCTCTTTCTCCTTATTCCAGTTACAATGATGTTATTTACGAAATGGTTTTAAAATTTTATTTCAGTCAGTGTTCACTTTGTATTTTATGAATTAATATTCCTTGCATGGTTATGAAATTTAACCCTATCCATAATTTTTATTTTTATTATAATTTTTATTATGTGACTTTATATTTGTTCAATTTATCCATTTTAAGTCTATCATATTATTAAGTGTATTGTGGTGATTAAGGTCTATTTAAAAATATGTTTTTCTATTTCCCCAGTAGTTCTTATTGAATAAGGAATCTTTTCAAAGTAATTTATGCTCTTTGGTTATTAAATGCTGTCAAGTGTTTCTATACTTTATTTATGAAATCTTTCCCACAAAACAAGATATCCATCTTCCTCCCCCAAAAAACCCTTCTCCCAGTAATCTATGTTATTTTATGTTGAATGCTGGATGATTAAAAAAAATTAAATTTCTTCTTTAACTTGTTTCTTCCAATGTTCTCCTTTTTGTTTTTAAGAAAGATCAAATATTATTGATGAATACTGTTTAATTATATGTATTTGAAGTCTGATAGATTTAATTTCTATTTTTTATGATTTCTCTTGAAATTCTAAATATTTTGCTTCTCCAAAAGCATTTTGTATTATTTTGTCTTGTTATATTACATATCATATATTACATATATATTATATTCTTTCATTATTGGCATAGCAATCAATCTATAAATTAAAATATTTTAACAATATATATTATATTGGTATGGCCTAATTCTGAGCACTAAATAGCTCTCTGATCATCACACTTTATATATGTAAAGTGTTATGTCATTGTATCTATATAAATTTCCATTTACATTGGTACTAATATACCAATATTTTATGAATAAATATTTTGTGAATATGCTGAAAGACATTTTTCTTATTACTATTTATTTCAGGGTTTTTTAGTGCTATATAAAAAAATGCTGATGATCTTAAAATGTTATTTTATATGCATCCTGTAGAGGGCCAGAGCTCTGAAAAAGTGTACTTGAATCTAGATCAGCATGGTGCTTATACTTAAACATCTATTCAAGGTGAGATAATGGTTCTCTATAGTTATATAATGGTTGTGTGTGCCCAGTATGTTGTAGTGATGTAATCGTACTGAGGGATTTAAGGAAGTTTCAGACACAGAAGGCTCTGTCAGCCACAGCTCTCAGCCACAGACACAAAAGAAGCAGCCATATTCCAGATTCTAGACTCCATCTTTGACCAGCCATGTGGTAGCTCTCCTGCCTCCTTCACTCCCCCACTAAGATTAAGGACTCAGGCTGATCCCAAGGTCCTCCACAGAGCTAGTCTAGACTTTATAGCATGCACTTTATGGAAGGTGCTATCACCTCAGTATATTTATTTATTGAATCTATGGTATTTTCTGTATATAACGTCACACGTGCAATCTGAAAATAAGTTTAATTTTGTCTTCTCCTTTCTGATATTTACATACTTAATTTTGTTTTCTTGTTATTGCTAAAGTTAGCATTTCTAGAACTATATTAATAGTTGGAACTTTTTCATTAAATTATACTTACACACACACACACACTTCTTTATTTCTCTGAATCAATGTTGTTTCTTGTTATTGTTGAATTTTTACTTCAGGAAGCATTGGGTATATAGTAAAATACTTTTATTGTGTTCAGAAAAAAATAACTTGATTTCCTTTGTTATAAATAATATATGGGAGGTGGAGTCAAGATGGCAGAGAAGGCACACACAACTTTTTAAGCTCCTCTCATATCCTCATTACTAATTTTTAAAATCAGTCTCAAAAATAGTGCTTGACTGGTTAAATTCACAAAGATTGGGCGTACAACAATTTACCAGTGGAAGCTAATCTAGAAGATTGCCAGAAAAGGTTTGTCCTGAGTGGAGGGAGTAGGCCAGTGCAAGCAGGGAGGTAGGAGAGATTAGCAAATAGAGCAGACTGGGAGTGAGGGTTGTCGCCATGGCTGAAAAAATTATAAGGTGGACTCTACCATAGATTGGCAACTCTGCTTTGGTTGCAAAGCAGTAGACCACCAGAGAAATTAAAGCCAAAGGTAAAGGGTACTCTAAAAAAATGCCAGAACCTAACAGGATCTAGTTATACCCACCCAAAACCAGAAGTGAGTAACTCAACAGAGAATACAACACAGTTGTGCAACAACATTCTGCAGCACCGGCCTTTCACCAGGCCATCACAAATCTTCACAGCAGTGGGGCAAAGCTCAGGGCAGCCTTTAATCTTCACAGTGGGAGGCTCGGCCTGGCACAATAGAATTTCCACAGCACAACTGTCCTCCCCAGGGCAGAGACACTTTCAGTGCAGTGAGGTATAGGGCAATTGCTATTACCCAAAGTGGCTTTTGTGGGGGGGCAGTGACACTGTCTCTGCTCAGCTTCTAGACCTAAGGCAGTTGCTAATCCTCACAGCAGGGCTTCTTTCAGGGCACTTCCACAGCTTGAGAGCAAGAGACCCAGGCTTTAGTCAGAGTCACTTCCGGTGTGGAGATTTCCCAGAATGCTACTGCAGCTGGGCCTCTCTTTGCAGCCCTTTGCAGGACAGCTATTGTCCATATATCTATCCCTGTTTGCAGAGGAAGCTGGTAACCTCCTTGCCCTGAAGTCAGACCCTAAAGGCTTTAAAAAATGGGTTAAAAAAAATAAAAATGACCATCAATAGCAGGGAGATATATACAGAAAGAGAACAGGTTTTCAACCCCAAGGAGACTAATAACAGACAGTTTCCATGATTTAACTATGGCAAAGTTATGTAATGATTGTTACTAATATCTTTTTGAGAAAGTCATAAAGGTTATGGGGTTGACTTGAAATCAATTCTTTGGAGGTTCGATTCCTTCCTTTCTCCCCAAAGGGGGAATGTAACCTGGTCCCCATCACATAAGGCTCTCATAGAAGAATAGAAGGAACTATTAAAAAATATTAAAAGACAGCTAGGAAAAAAATGGGGAAAGGAAGGAGAAGCTAGGCAAGAGAGTAACAACTTTCTGAAATGTGAATTGGAAAAGGTAAAGAACTCCCAGGAAGTGTAGGAAAACAGAATTTGTGAATTGGAAAAGGTAAAGAATTACCAGGAAAGTAGGATTTGTGAATTGGAAAAAGAAAATAACTCAGGAAATAAATAAATGAAAATTAGTGAAATGGAAAAAAATTCCACAGAGCAAAATAACTCATTTAAAAACTCAATTGGACATATACAAAAAGAAGTTTAAAAAGCTAATGAAAAAATAACTCATTAAAATTAGAACTGAACAAATAGAAATGAATGATTCATTGAGATATCAAGAATCAATCAGTAAAGCAAAACCAAAAAAAAAAAAAAATGAAAAATTAGAAAAAATGTTAAATATCTACTTGGAAAAACAGTAGACCTGGAAGATAGATCTAGGAGAGATAATCTGAGGATTATTGGACTTCTTGAAAACTATGATGAAAAAAAAGAGCCTAGATACCATTTTACAGGAAATCAACAAAGCGAACTGCCCAGATGTAATAGAACCAGACGCTAAAATAGGCATTGAAAGAATTCATTGAACACCTTTTGAAAAAGACCCTAAAATAAAAACTCCAAGGGATATTGTGGCTAAATTTCAGAACTATCAGACTAAGGAAAAAATATTACAAGCAGCCAGAAAAAAAAACAGTTCAAATACTGAGGAGCCACAATAAAGATCACTCAAGATCTAGCTGCTTCCACATTAAAAGATGGAAGGGCCTAGAATCCCATATTCCAAAAGGCAAAAGAACTTGGAATGCATCCAAGAATAAATCACCCAGATAAGCTAAGCATTTTCTTGCAGGGAAGAAGATGGACATTTAATGAAACAGATGAATTGCATTTGTTTCTAAGGAAAAAATCAGAACTTAACAAAAATTTTGATCTCCAATCATAGGACTCAAGAGAAGCAGAAAAAGGTAAAAAGAACTCTTGAAAACTGTATTTCTGTTATGGATATACATAAAGAGTACATGTATAATTTGATTTTACTAATATAACATAAAAAAGGCAAGTAGAAATGGAAAGGGAATAGCATCAGAAAAAGGGAAAACAGGAACTACAACTACATCCCACAAAGAGGCAAAGGAAACTTATCATATCTGAGGGAATTTAGAGAGGGGGAGAAACATTGTGTGAATCTTTCATCAGAGTTGGCTCAAAGAGAAAATAATTGACCTATTTGGTTTATAGAGAAACTTCTCTCACCTCATTAAAAAGTGGGAGAGGAAAAGGGAAAAGGAAAAGAGTAATAAAGGAAAGGTACAAGAAAAGGGAAGGGTTTCAAAGGGGGTGGGAGGAATTCTAAAGAGGGAGAGATGTGTGAGACAAGTGGTAGCCATAAGTTTAATACTGGGAAAGGGAGTAAGGGGGGGCAAGAAAAAGAAAAGCATAATCTGGGGATAATAAGAGGACAGGAAATATAGAATTAGTAATTTTAACCATAAATGTGAATGGGATGAACTCTCCCATAAGTGGAGGTGGATAGCAGACTGTATCAAAAGTCAGAACCCTACAATATATTGTTTACAGGAAACACATTTAAAGCAGGGAGATACATACAGAGTAAAGGTAAAAGGCTGAAGTAGAATTTATTGTGCTTCAGGTAAAGTAAAAAAATCAGGGGTAGCCATCCTTATCTCAGATCAAGCAAAAGCAAAAATTGATCTAATTGAAAGAGATAAGGAAGGAAACTATATCTTGCCAAAGGGTAGCATAGACAATGAAGCAATATCAATACAAACATATATGTACCAAGTGGTATACCATCTAACTTCCTAAAGAAGAAGTTAAGACAGTTGCAAGAAGAAATAGACAGCAAAACTATAATGAGAGATCTCAACCTTGCACTCTCATTATTAGATAAATGAAACCACAAAACAAATAAGAAAGAAATTAAAGAGGTAAATAGAAAATTAGAAAAAATAGGCATGATTGATCTTTGAAGAAATCTTAATAATGACAGAAAGGAGTTACACTTTCTTCTCAGCAGTTCATGGAATCTATACAAAAATTGACTATATATTAGGTCATAAAGACCTCAAAATTAAATGCAGGAAAGCAGAATTAGTAAATGCTTTCTTTTTAGCTCATGATGCAATAAAAACTACATTCAACAAAAAGTTAGGGGTAAATAGACCAAAAAGTAATTGGAAACTCACCTTAAAGAATGAATGGGTGGAACAGCAAATTATTGACACAATTAATAAATTCACCCAAGATAATGACAACAATGAGACATCATACCAAAATTTGTGTTATGCAGCCAAAGTGGTAATAAGGGAAAATTTGATATCTTTAGAGGCTTACTTGAATAAAATAGAGAAAGAGAAGATCAATGAATTGGGCTTGTGTTGGGTTCTTACAAAGTGCTAAAGAGATAATGAGATATTGGGTTTTTACTAAGTGCTAAGTCGGTACTTGACAGTTTTCTAGTTCTGGCCTTTCCTGGTAGTTTGACTTGTGAATTCCTGGGGAAGAGCTTGAGTGTTTGGGAGGAGCAAGCTCATTGGTTGAAGTGGTTCCTCCCAGAATGTTAGGATTACCAGGTGAGAACTCAGGTTGTCTGGACAGTGACAAGGTGAGAACTCAGGTTGTCTGGACAGTGACAAGGTGAGAATTCAGGTTGACTTGACAGTTCTCTGGCTCAGACCTTTGGTTTGGGCCTTTAAAGGGAGTTTACACCTTATGAATTCTAGGAGGAGCAAGCTCATTGGTTGAAGTAATGTTTCCCAGAAGCCCTTTCATTATATAAAAGAAGGGCAGCATTGGGTCTGAGAGATCGACTCTGGGATAAAGTCTTGATGCCAGGCAGGCTGAAAGGAGACCAGTCTGATTTGAGAAAGGACAAGAGTTGGAGGAGATTCAGAGATCCCAAGAAACCTGCACACAGAGGAAAAAATTTTACAGATCTCCAACCAGAGAAGGATTATAATTGAGCAGATGACCAGACCCTCACAATTCTAGAGCATTACAGGCTTGCAACTTAAAAAAGCTAGAATAAGATCAAATTAAAAACCCCCAATAAAATACTAAACTTGAAATTCCAAAATTAAAAGGAGAAATTAATAATATTGAAAGTAAAAAAAAAAAACTATTGAATTAATAAATAAAACTAAGAGTTGGTTTTATGAAAAAACCAATAAAATAGATAAACCTTTGGTAAATCTGATTAGAAAAAAGGAAAGAGGAAAATCAAATTGTTAGTCTTAAAAATGAAAAGGGAGAACTTTCCACCAATGAAAAGGAAATTAGAGCAATATTAAGGAGTTACTTTGCCCAACTTTATACCAATAAATTTGATAATCTAAGTGAAATGGATGACTACCTCCAAAAATATAGGCCTCCCAGATTTAACAGAGGAAGAAGTAAATTATTTAAATAGTCCCATTTCAGTAAAAGAAATTGAACAGACTATTAATCAACTCCCTAAAAAAAATGCCCTGGACCAGATGGATTTATATGTGAATTCTACCAAATATTTAAAGAACAATTAGCCCCAATGCTATATAAACTATTTGAAAAAAAATTAGGGAATGAAGGAGTCCTTCCAATTTCCTTTTATGACACTGACATGATACTGATACCTAAACCAGATAGGTTGAAAACAGAGAAAGAAAATTATAAACCAATCTCCATAATGAATACAGAAAATCATCCCCAGGATAATACACCATTATATTTTACTTACCTAGAAAAAATAACAAAATTCATATGGAAGAAAAAAAGGTCAAGAATTTCAAGGCAACTGGGGGCGCGGTGCACTGTGGGATTGAGGACCTCAAGATGGACAGTCGGGATGTTGCAGGAAAAGCCAACAGGTGGTTTGAAATTGCACCACCAAAATCTGGAAAGATGAACATGAATATTCTCCATCAAGAGGAACTTATTGCTCAGAAGAAGCGGGAAATTGAGGCCAAAATGGAGCAACAAGCCAAGCAGAGTCATGTGGCCACTCCCCAGCCCCCACCACCAAGAGAAATTGCAAGTGCACCAAATGCTGCTTCTGTCTCTAACAAGTTTGCCAATTATGGTAGCTTCCTGCAGCAGTTTCTGAAGCTGCAGAAGGAAAGATCCTGTACAGATGCTTCTCCAAGTTCTGCCTGTGCTCCCTCCAATGACTCTACCTCAAGTACTGGGGAAAAACCAATTTTGATTGGAAAGAGACCCAGCCTGGGAGTAAGCAGCCCTCTCAATCAAGTAAAAAACTACTCTCATGCCAAGCAGAGCCCTGTGGCTAATCGCCTGAGTGTCTTCCATTCTCCAGATGATGATGACGAGGAAGATTATGAGCAGTGGTTGGAAATTAAAATTTTACCCCCAGAGGTTGCAGAGACCCGGAAAGTGGTAGAGAAATTGGCCAGGTTTGTGGCAGAAGGAGGCCCTGAATTAGAAAAGGTTGCTATGGAAGACTACAAAGATAACCCTGCATTTTCATTTTTGCATGATAAGAACAGCAGAGAATTCCTGTACTACAGAAAGAAAGTGGCAGAGATGAAAAAGGAAAACCAGAATGCCCAGACACCATCTTCTCAGAAAGTTTCACCCCCAGAGGATGAAGAGACCAAGACTTTTGCTGAGAAGCTGGCCAGGTTTATAGCTGATGGGGGTCCAGAAGTGGAAACAATTGCCTTGCAGAACAACAGGGAAAACCATGCATTCAGGTTTTTATATGAGCCAAATAGCAAAGGATATAAATACTACCGACAGAAACTGGAGGAGTTCCGGAAAGCCAAGGCGAGCTCCGTAGGTACAAGCCCCACACCTGATCTTGGTCTGAAACGGAAGACACCTCCGAAGCCTCTTCTTCCTCTTCATCTATGTCCCCTTCGTCCTCCTCCACCACCACCACCATTTCCACCACTCTAGCTCCTGGCAAGGCAGTGGCTGCAACTACAACCAAGAAGAAAAGGAAGAGTAGATGGGGACCAGAAGAGGAGAAGATTGAACTGCCTCCTCCTGAAATGGTCCAGCAGGATGTGGATGCTTCCCCTTCCCCTCTATCAGTTCAGGACCTTAAAGGGCTTGCTTATGAGAAAGGAAAACCTGTTGGCCTTGTCGGGGTGACAGAACTCTCTGATGCCCAGAAAAAACAGCTGAAAGAACAGCAGGAGATGCAGCAGATGTATGACATGATTATGAAGCACAAGCGGGCCATGCAGGACATGCAGCTTATGTGGGAGAAAGCAGTCCAGCAACACCAGCATGACTATGATAGTGATGAGGAGGTAGACAATGAGCTGGGAACATGGGAGCACCAGCTGCGTCGCATGGAGATGGACGAGACAAGAGAATGGGCAGAGCAGTTGACTAAAATGGGCAGAGGAAAGCACTTCATTGGTGATTTCTTGCCCCCTGATGAGCTGGAGAAGTTCATGGAGACATTCAAGGCATTAAAGGAGGGTCGTGAGCCAGACTACTCAGAGTACAAAGAATTCAAGTTGACTGTGGAGAATATTGGTTACCAAATGTTGGGGAAGATGGGCTGGAAGGAAGGTGAAGGCCTTGGCTCAGAAGGGCAGGGGATCAAAAACCCAGTTAACAAGGGTACAACGGCAGTGGATGGAGCTGGATTTGGCATTGACCGGCCTGCTGAGCTCTCTAAAGAAGATGATGAGTATGAAGCATTCCGTAAAAGAATGATGTTGGCCTACAGATTCCGACCTAATCCGCTGAACAATCCCAGAAGACCTTACTACTATTTCCCCCCCCCAAAAAAAAAAAAAGTATTTTCAGTACAAATGTAATTTTACTGTGAAATGTTACAGAACTGCATTATTCCCACCCCCATACCCTGTCTTTTTTTTCTTTGTTGCAAATATTGTAAAATGTATTAAAAGTCACAGTACTCTCCTTCAAAAAAAAAAAAAAAAGAATTTCAAGGCAACTAATGGGAAAAAAAAAAAACAAATGAAGGTGGCCTAGCTGTACCTGATCTAAAAGCATATTATAAAGCATCAGTCACCAAAACCATTTGATATTGGCTAAGAAATGGACCAGTTGGTCAATAGAATAGGTTATGTTTAGATGACAAAATAGTTAATAACTATAGCAATCTAGTGTTTGACAAAACCAAAGATCCCAGATTTCGGGATAAGATTTTACTATTTGACAAAAACTGCTGGGAAAATTAGAAACTAGTATGGCAGACACTAGGCATTGATCCATACTTGACATTCATACACCAATATAAGGTCAAAATGGGTTCATGATGTAGGCATAAAGAATGAGATTATAAATAAATTAGAAAAACATAGAATAGTTTACCTCTCAGACCTATGGAGGAAGGAATTTGTGACCAAAGAAGAACTAGATATCATTATTGATCACAAAATAGAAATTTTTGATTATAGTAAGTTAAAAAGTTTTTGTACAAACAAAACTAATATAGACAAGATTAGAAGGGAAGCAATAAATTGGAAAAAACATTTTTACTATGAAAGGTTCTGATAAAGGCTTCATTTACAAAATATATAGAGAACTGACTCAAATTTATAAGAAATTAAGCCATTCTCCAATTGATATATGATCAAAGGATATAAAGAGACAATTTTCGGATGAAGAAATTGAAACTATTTCTAGTCCATAATGATCATTATTGATCAGATAAATGCAAATTAAGACAACTCTGAGATACCAATACACACCTGTCAGATTGGCTAATGATGGAAGGGATGTGGAAAAACTGGGACATTCATACATTGTTCATAGAATTGTGAACAGATCCAACCATTTTGGAAAGCAATTTGGAACCTTGCTCAAAAAATTATCAAACTGTGTATACCCTTTTATCCAGCAGTGTTACTACCGGGCTTATATCCCAGAGATCTTAAAGAAGGGAAAGGGATGTGAATGTGCAAAAATGTTTGTAGCAGCCCCTTTTTTTAAATAGTGACTAGAAACTGGAAATTGAATGGATGCCCATCAATTGGAGAATGGCTGAATAAATTGTGGTATGTGAATGTTATGGAATATTATTGTTCTGTAAGAAATGATCAGCAGGATGATTTCAGAAAGGCTTGGAGAGGCCTACATGAACTGATCTTAAATGAAATGAGTAGAACCAGGAGATCAGTACACACTTCAACAACAATACTATATGATAATCAGTTCTGATGGATGTGGCTCTCTTCAAAACCAGTTCCAATTGTCCAGTAATGAAGAAAATCAGGTACACCCAAAGAACTATGGGAAATGGTTGAAGACCACAACATAGCATTTCCACTTTTTCTGTTATTGTTTGCTTGCATTTTTGTTTTCCATCTCTAATATTTTCCCTTCTTTATAGATCTGATTTTTCTTGTGCAGCAAGATAACTGTATAAATATGTATACATATATTGTATTTAACATATAATTTAATATATCTAACATGTATTAGACTACCTGCCATCTAAGGGAGGGTGTGGGGAAAAGGAGGGGAAAAGTTGGAACAGAAGGTTTTGCAAGGTCAGTGTTGAAAAATTACCCATTCATGTTTTGTAAATAAAAAGTTATAATTAAAGAATTACAGATATAATTTTCTAATCTAGGGATGTAAACAGTTTTATATATATAATTTTTCCCTTGTTTCCTTTCCATGCTTCTCTTGAGCTCTGTGTTTGTAGATTAAATTTCCTGTTTAGTTCTGTTTTTTTTTCCCCAATAAAAATACCTGAAAGTCTCTTACATCATTGAAGATTCATCTTTTTGCCTGAATGATGAGGCTGAGTCTCACTGGGTATTTAATTCTTACTTGTAAACCCAGGTCCTTTGCCTTCCCTCTGATCCTTTATTGTAGAATCTGCCAGATCCTGGATAATCCTGACTATTGCTCTTTATTATTTGAATTGTTTTGGTCTGGCAGATTGCAGTATTCTTTCATTGAGATTATAGTTTTAGAGTTTCTGAACAATGTTCCTTGGGCTTTTCTTTGTGGGATCTTTTTGTAGATGTGATAGAACTATCTTTCCATAAGTATTTTCCTCTCTGTTTCTAAATTATTGGGGCAATTTTCTTAAATGACCTCTTGTAGAATGTTATCTAGGCTCTTTTTTTGGCCATGGCTTTCAAGTAGGCCAATAATTTTTAAATTATCTTTTCTGGATCTATTTTGCAGGTTGGCTATTTTGCCAATGAGATATTTCACATTTCCTTCCATTGTTTTTCATTCTTTTTAGTTTGTTTGATTTTTTTCTTGCTGTCTCACAAAGCTTCCATTTGTGATTTTCTACAGTTACATTTTCTATCTCTTTTTCCATTTAGTTTATTCTATTTTTTAAGTAGTTGTTTTCTTCAGACAATTTTTCCTTCCTTTTCCAAACTATTGACTTTCTCATGCATACCTCTTATTTCTTTTCTCATTTTTTCTTCTATTTCTCTTATTTGCCTTTTGAAGACTTTTATGAGTATTTCCAAGTAGCCCCATTAGGCATGAGACCAAAGAGATTTCTTCTCTTCTGAGTTTGTGTTTTGGTCTGTTCTGTCACAAAATTTATTATTTAAGAAGTTTTTTTTTTCCTTATATATTTTCCATCTTACCAAATTTGTTGTTTAAGGAGTTGTTTTTTTTTTTTTTTGGTCAATTTCTGTTTCCTTTTCTAAACTGTTAGCTCTTTCCCACAACCTTTCATATTTCTGTTGCATAGCACTTTTTTTCTTTTCCCCATTTTTATTCTTTCTCACTTTTAAGGTCTTTTTTTCAACTCTTCCAAGAAAGCCTTTTGAGCTGGAGACCAGTTCATATCTCCCTTTGAGATTTCACTATTCTCTTCTGGATTCTTCCCTGTTTCCAAAGTAGATTTCTATGCTCTGGCCTCTTTTTGCTTTTTGGTTCATTTTAAAAAGTTGAGCTTTGTTCCTAGTGCACAGGGGAAATTTTCTCAAGCTATTTTGTAAGGATACAGCAGCCTCTTACTGCTTATGTTGGGTTGGAACTGGAACTGGGATTGGTGGTGCTGCAGGCTTTCCCATTGTACTTGGTGAACCTGGCCAAGTCCTGACTCTTATTTTGGGATTTGGAGGTTCATAATTTGCTTTTTGTAGTTGCATTGGAGAGCTCACAGCTGGTCTGCTGATCCATTGGCTTTCTGAAGGGCAGAATAATCAATGCTGTTGCATTTGTCTGAGAGCTTCCAACTAAATCTATGTCAGTCCTCTCCATCCCAGGCCATCCTGCACCAGGCCTCTCTGTGCTGTGCCTATTCTGGGCCATGTTCCCTTTGCCCAATGAGACAGACCTTTCCTGAAGTCCTTCCAAGATATCTTAAGCTGGAAAATTATTACACTATGAATGTTTATGAGTTCAGTCACTCAAAATTCCATTCAGAGGCTTGATCTAGTGTTGATTATGAGGGAAGTTGGGAAGAGTTCAAGCAATGTCCTTCTTATTCTCTACCATCTTGGTCCCACCCTCTATAAATCAAAGGTAAATTTCAATAAGCTTTTGAAATTGTTTTTTTTTTCCTATGATTCAATTACTCTTTCTTTTGGGTTAATATTTTGCATTATATAGGATTAAATTGTAACTCTTACTTCATTTCTGAATCTCTCCCTCCTCTATAAGAATCTCCTTCTCCCTCATGAGTCCACAAAACTCTATAGCTGCTCCCTTTTTTTCCTCTTGAGTTTGACAGATTATATGATCCATGATTTTTAACCTACTATTTCAAAAAGGCTCTTGGGATGCTTCCAGAGAGTTACCTCAATAAGTCAGTATCTAAACTTGCTTTCCCATGAGATATACAATACTGCCCTAAGACCAGAGTGATCTTGAGTTCTATGAGGGGAATTTGGGGGAGTGAAAATACCAGAAGTAATTCACTAATGAGATGAATTTCAGTTACTTATTTTCTATCTGAATTAAAATGTGGAGACTTCTTTTCCCCCTTTCTTTCTTTTTTCTTAGTTCAATACTGCTATGATTAGACTAAAACTCCTGGGTGTTTTTGAAATGAATTACCCTTAGACTATGTCCCTTCCTTCTTGTATTTGCTTAGATGATTTTTTTGAACCTTAAATGTCAGATTTTATTTTTATTTCAAATTAATTATTCTCATTTTAGACTTTTCCTATCATTTTATCCTATTAATTTCTTCTTTGAAAAATATTGAAATGTGTTTTCTATCTTCTTCTTCAGCTCACTTTACAGATGAGGAAACTGAAGCAAATAGGATTTAGTGACACCAAAATTTATATAGATATTATATGTTTAAGGCTAGATTTGAACTTATAAAAATAGGTATTCCTGACCCCAGACTGGGAATTCTATCCATTGTGCCACTAAACTTCTCTCTACCTAGGATACTAATTGTGGCTAATATAAAGCGAAAAAGTAACTTGGATATTAAGCTGGAAACACAATTTAATAATAGGAGAGAAGATAAGAGCAAATCTTTTTCAATAGTGAAAAGATAAAACTTCAATCCAACCCTTGTCTAACTTAACCAAAACTTCAAAATGAGTAGCATGTGAATTCAAAATAGACCCCTTCTTCTTTAGCCAAGCACACTTATTTAAGGGCTACCTCTTCTTTCCTAGCTTTGACTATTTCCTTTCATCATAAGTCTTACTATAATGCTCAGCCCAGGTAATGAATAGCCAGGTCCATCTTTTTTTCTCATAGTCAAGAAAAAATATTCTTATTCATATTTTTCTACTCCATTTCCCAAGTTAAAATATATTGATGGAGCTGAAAAAATATTTCTGGGAAGAATGGAACAAAAATGAATTAAATCTATTTTCATGGCTTCAAATTTTCTCTAAGTATTTTTGATACATTAAAACTTTCATACTTCATATTTGATAAGGAAAATAATTCTAGAATTGAAAATTTTCACAGAATTCTTGTTTACATTCTGCATAATTCTTAGATTCTGTGAAACAATTTGGGAAATGATGATCTAATAATTTATTTTATTTTACCAAAGAAGGAGATAAAATCAAGAGAGGTAGGATGATTTATCCACTTTTCCACAAAAAGTACTTGGACTAATATCTATTAGAATCCAGGACCTGAGGTTCTACTCACATTACTCTGCTCATTAATCAATTCATCAACAACAATTATTAAATGTATCTTCTTTCCTTGATCTCAATTGGGATAGGCACTGGGAATACACAAATACAAACATAAGGCACTCCTTGTCCCCAAGTAACTTGTATTTTATTAGTGTTCTATTAACAATTAAGTAAATATAGGAGAGACACAAAAGAAAGGTGTTTGATGGATTTTTTTTTGGGGGGGGGAGTTGTGGTATATTACCATTTGGGAATAGCAAAGGAGATTAATTACCTAATTTTCCTGAACATTGATTATTTTCACTCCTATATCTTTTTCATTGCTCATATTCTTATATTATTTCTTAGAACACTCTCCCTTCCTTTGTTTCTGTCTATTCTTTTATAATCTAACTCAAGTCCAATTTGTTTTCTGGTGACTTCAAATCATGTTGTTCTCTTTATTTTCTAAATCAATTAGTATACTTTGTCTATATTAAATCATTCTTTTTTTAAAATATCATCTTATTTTATAATTGATTATGTTATATAGTTTAACATTTAAATGTTTGTCTTATTCATAAATTACTTCAAGTATATGTATATGTATGTGTACATATGTGTAAATATACAATGCATACACACATATATGTATATATATAATTATCTTTTCCACTAAAGGTTAAGCTTCTTGTAAACTGTGTGAAGTCTTGTACAATATAGAATTTAGTACATTGCTGGGAATATATGTAAAAAAAAGTAGAATCATAGGAAAATAAATCTAGAAAGGAAAGGGAACTTAAAGGTCATATAGTACAATTTTCTCATTTTCCAGATGAAAAATTTGAGGCCCAGAGAAGTTAAGTGACGTTGAGCCCAAGTCTTCTGATTCTCCAATCAGGATTCTTTCTCTGAATCACAAAATTTTAAAAATGAATACAACTTCAACAGTTATTTAGTCCAACCTATGCCCCTAAAGCAATCCCCATTATAATTTTCTCAAGAATGATCGGGTCTTTACTCAAAGTCCTCAAATAGAAGTCAATCCAATTCTTCCAAAACCACAATCTAGCTTTGTTAGAATTTTTTTCTCAGATTAAGCCTCAATTTCCCACACTGAAACTTCCATCCATTGCTCCTTGTTCCATTTTGTAGGGCTAAGAACATATGTATAATTCTTCTTTGAAATAATGGCACTTTAAATACAAAAATACAATGATCATGTCCCCACTTAATGTTCTTTTCTTCAGCTTAAATATCCCCAGTACTTTCAACAAATTCTTTTATAATATTACTTATGACCCATGATCTTGCTGTCTTCCTCTGGGCACTCTTCTGCTTATCAAGGTCCTTTAAAAACCTTTGTGTCCAGAGCTGAACTCAGGATGTGGTCTGACCAGGGCAGAGTACAGAAGTACTTTGACCTTTTTATTCCTGGAAGCTTTGTGTCTCTTAATAGAGCCCAAGATTACACTAGTTCTTCTGGCTGCCACATCCTACTGCTGACTCATAATGAACTTGAAATTCATACCACAATGTTCTTCTGCTGGTAAAGTCTAGCTCTTTCAGTCTAGAAAAGATCAGGAAGCAGGTCTAAACAAAAGCAGCTTCTAAACTCCTAGTTAAGATTTCTGTGTACCTAAAATATAGAAGATACTGCATTTTTACTGCATTTTATTTGTTTATATGTGTATATACACCTATGTACACACGTGTATATATATACATATTTATATATGTATATATATATATTCATGTAATATAACTACTTCATATTCCAATATAGGACTGGATCTTGAATCTTCATCACTAGAATAATTCTGTATCCTCTATATGAAAATGTCTGTATTCCTTTCATTTAAAACTATGAGTTGTAGTAGTAGGAGGTAATTATTCTGAGTGAAAATACATTATTGCAAAATATTTATTAGACTGGTATACGTTTTGGTGACTAATAGAGTCCCTTAACTTAATTTCCACAAACTCAATTTTTTCTTATAACTCCCTCTAATGATCTCTTGAAATTGTGCATTTTGTTCTATCTTAAGCTACATAGCATTTAATATACATCAGGTTTACTCTGGACTTAGATTATATTTTATGTGCCTTATGATAAGAATTAGTCTTCAATTTAAGACCTATGTGTCACAATGATTGGACATTTATCTTGAGAAAAGGAGAGAACTGGTTACTTCATTGTGAATGATTTCATTAAAAGGGCATATTACCTAATAACTAGATTAAAAAAAAGAACAAAAACATCACCAACAAAATTCTAAAGTTCTTTTAATAGCTGTACTAGCTAAGGAAATTTCCGTACAACCAGATAATGTAGAGATCCTGGGAAGAGTAAAAATTGTAAATGCTGCATATAGATGTACATATATGTGTGTGTATACATAAAAACACATATATATACATATATATGTATATATATATATATATATATACATATATAAACACACACATACATGTGTGTGTGTTTAAAGAAACTGACAGGATTGAATTGGAGATCTGGAAGAGACCTTACTGATTATCCAATATAATTATTTTCTTTATATTTGATAAAATTAAGATTTAGAAAAGTAAAGTGATTGTGTCAAAGTTCTTCAGCAAGTGAGTGCTGAAGATTAAAGCCTTTCTTTTGGTGTACTACTCATCCTCCTGTATCCATTCTTTTGCTGTAGTTAAATGCTGTAGCATATAAAAATTGTTAATGAATTAATGTTTTAAAAGAACTTTAGGCTTGTATAATAAATTCTACACAGAAACTTTCAACTTAACTAGTTCTTAGAAGTTTATCTACATCATTGGTCTGCATCAATTGGTTTTAATAAACTTACGAACATTTACTATTTGATGCTGATTAAGGAAAAGGGATTTTTGCATTTTAATCTGCAAATGTTACCAGGCAATAACAGCTTTAGCTAGATTAGATTGGGCTAATTTTATAGACAATGGGATTTATGGATGAATTCAAGTGTTATTGATCTCAGTAATTATAATTATATATTTTTTATTCCTATCTATCCTTCAAAGTTCAGATCAAATGCCCCTTTCTCTACAAAACCTTCCTTGATCCCTGAGCTGGTTGAATTTATCTCATGTCAAACTTTTAGTATGTTGTACAGCTCTTAGATACTTCTTTAATCTTCATAATTTAATTGGTAACATAATCATTTTTATATGTGCCCTATTCCCTCTAGTATGGGGAATGCAACTTTAAAAAATAGCTTTATATTTTTTCCACTAACCAGAACAGTGATTTGCATAGTGTAGGTGATCTTTGTTGAGCTAATAATGTACAAAAGTAGACTAATGGTAAATATAAACCCAAAGTAATATGGCTATTAAGGAAGGGATAGCCACTACAAAGTAGAATGGAATAAAGCAATGTTAGCAAATTAAATGTTTTTCCAAGACACAAGAAAATTTGTCCCTTGATAAATTTAACAAAAGAGTGAAATGTATACTTAATATTCCACTAAAGATTAACAACCTAAAATATGTGTGCCTAAGAATAAGTATGTGCTGATAGTGGAGCTGAAACCAAATATTGACAATATGAATATAAATATCATTGATCATCAGGGCCTGGGGTACTTTTGTTTGTACCAGTTCTATATCTTTCTTTTATTTTAATTTAAAATTTTCTTTAAAAACTTGTAAACTTTAAAAAAAAGATAATGAACATTTCTATATAGAAAATATACTAATAAAGATTGTCCGTGAAATTGTGAGTCTCTTACAGAGCTTGTTTTTCCTTATAAGCATTTAATAAATTCAAAACTATCTTCCTTGTTTGTTTTTCCTTCAGGATTTTATTTTGTACTCCTATGCTCCTTTAAAGGTATGTCAATTGCCCCTTTTTCTTTTTTAATTTTAGACACTCTATTCTTTCCTCTTATTAGGAGAATTTAAAAATAAGTGTGTCAAATATCCATAATAAAAGAAATCCTGTGTTGGCATCTCCAAAAAATATATGTCTCACTCTGCATTTTTTCTTTGTCACTTCTCCATCAGAAGGTACATAGGATGCCTCAAAATTAGTCCTCTGAAATCTTGATTGGTTATTGTATTAATCAAGTTCTTAAGTCTTTTGAAATTGTTTTTCTTTACAATATTGTTATTGAATAAAAATATTCATAGTTTTGCTGGTTCTGCTTTCTTAACTCTTTATCAGATCATTCAAATCTTCCCAAGTTTATTTTTTATTAGTTGTTACAGTGCAATATTCTATTACACTCATAATTATATTATGTTCTGCCAATTGTTGGGTACCATTTTAGTTTCTAGTTTCTGTATAACAAAAAGTTGCTATAAATACTTTGTACATACCCATCCTTTTCCTTTTTCTTTAATCTCTTTGGAGTAGAGGTCAAGTAGTATCACTGTGGCAGAAGGATTATAGACATTAATGATTTGTTGGGAGCATGATTCCAAATTGTTTTCTAAAATGGTCATATCAATATGCAACTCTACCAAGAATTCTTTGGTAAACTAACTCAATATCTTGATTATCCTTTCAGGAAGACATAGGTTTAAATATTGTTTCTGATACATACTTACTATTGGACCACAGGTAAATTGTTTAATTTCTCCATCTAAGCAAATATTTGAACTAACTTAAAAGTATTACATTAGTGAAGGAAAAGAATTCACCTTTGTAAAGACCCAGGCAAATATTTTACATGATAGGATATTTGATAGATTTACATATATTTAATCAAAAACTTCTAAAGCACACCAATAATGGCATTATGAAATTACCTTATAATCAATAGGTTTGATAACTATTTTAATCTCAGGTAAAGAAAACCACACCCTAATGACAATTTAACATGTGCCCATAGTGCTCGAGAATTTATCCAGATTTTAAAAAAAATACCACCTGCTAAAGTAATACTTGACTCTCTAATGCTTGCTGAACAAATACTCTTTTCTTCCTTTGAACTATTTTCATTTCTGTCTCAATTCATAAAATGCAAAATTGATGACACCTATATACTACATATCATATGTTAAAAGTATATCTTAATGAAAGTTACCTCAACTAAAAAATGCAGACAATGGCCAGGGGCTTGGAAGCAGGTAGCCTTATCAATTTCAATAGAGCCATATTTTCTCAAATTTTAAAAGCTAATCAGGTTTAGCCTATTCTATTTGGATGAAGGAATAACAGACTCTCAAGATGAGTTGTTTTCCTGTGATGGCCATAATGAGGCTGTGTACTGAATAGATCTTTTCTGGGGCAGAAAATCTTTAATAATATTTTATTTGGAACATTTTTATATTTTATTTCTTATGGGGAAATGTAGTGGCAGTTGTCTACTCTGTTATGTGGGAGAATAACCACTGGGTATCATTCTTGAACCTGTTAGTTTGCTCCCTGGGGCTTCATTGAATACAAGGAAAAACACTAGCCTACAGCCATCCTGCCCCGGGCAGTAAAGTTGTCAGATCTCATAAGCTAAGCAAAGTATTTGGGTCTGGCCAGGACTTGGAGAGGAGACCTCAAAAGGAAAAAAAAAAAGTCTGTGGAACACACATCTGTTGTTCACCAGATGGCAGCTGTTATTTCATCTCCTGTGGAACTTTTCCCTATAATTCTTGTTGCATTTCTTCTACTGCAGTGTTTATGAGTTTAAAGAAAGGGAAAAAACCGAAGCAAAATATTTTGGAAAAAAACTAAAGTGAATGTAACATTAAAATGGAGACTTTCACAGTGTCTTAGCTCAGGATGTGCTGAGTTAAGGTTCCCACAGCAATCCTATAAACTATGCAGTATGCAGTACAATTGGAGCACTCATTATATAATCATTAAACCCTGGGTAATGTTACATACTGTTAAGCAGATAAAGGGCATACAATAATGGAAGGGAACTGCACTTTTTCATCTAATCTAAAATGTACAGAGTATATTGTATTACTTCAGAAAAATGCATGATCATGGGGTAAAAATATACTCATGAAATGCTCACATACAAACCAAGACTTCAGGGTTCTCATAAAAAGAAATTATTTTCTTCATCTTTATTGAGAGGTCTTTACATTAATTTAGCATTTGTGTGTGTTTTTATGGTAATTATGTATTTTGGAAAACCCAGATGTCTTTAATGTACTTATTAAAAAAGGTATTTAGTGTCATAGTGCTAATTGGCATTAGTGGCATGGCTATGGTGGACCATCATTGTCTTTTGCTTCTAAAAAAATGAGACTGCTGACCATACTATTACCTAGTCATTTAAACGTTGTCACAGAGGCTAATTTGTGGCCAATAGTTGTATCCACATTGATTGGACATAAAATTTGTCCTTTGGGTTGTGACTGCAGATGCTGTTTTTAAGACTTGATGGTGTTTGAGCCTGGGGAAACAATTTGTGACATTTGTGAGCAAACTCAGCTGGTCAATTTCTGACTGCTGAAATACTCCATAATCTATGATTTGACAATCTATATTCATTAAATGTACTTTATGGGAAGTATTGAGCTATATAAAAATAGTACTTCCCTTCAGGAGCTCATAATAATTAGCTAATGATGGTAATATTATATTTGTTACAAGAACTACATCATGTAAAGGGAGAAAATATAAGCTGGCAATTTATTAAGAGGGAAAGACAATAAGTTCCTAGCATCTTTGCTCTAGTAAAAAAAGACACAAAATCAAGAGAACTCAAATAAGTCCCTCAATGTCTATGGTCCTGTATTGGTGTGACTCCCTTTCCCTATCTTGTGTCTCTTCCCTGCCCTCCCCCCCAGTGCCAACGTTTAAAGAGGACATAGAAAAGAATTTTATTCCATCAAGTCATGAATGACTTTCCTATTACTATTGTGTTATAATGTGTCTTTCATGACAAATTTAGTACCATTGTGTTGACATGAGTACGCCTTTGATGAAGATTTTAGAAGAGCTTCTGCTAGTCTGGGTGTTTTATCAGTCAGTTAACAAGCAAACAAGCATTTATTAAGTACTTAATGTATATAAGGCACTATGTTAATTATCAAGGGCTTTTCTACCTATCCACTTCTATTGTATCTCTGTATATCAAATATATATATATATATTTATATATATATATATTAATATTATATGTAAACATTTCATAGATGTGTGCAAAACAACGAGTTGTATATGAGGCAAGGTGTAAACAGAATAGGTAGAAGATAGTTTCTATGGAGAAGATATTAGCATTTGAGGGCGATTGGTAGGAAAAGATCTAAATGATTTGAGATTTGATCTGAGTTTTGAAAGAAAAAAAAAAAAAAACAATTAGAAAAGCTAGGAAGTGGAGGAAAAGTGAGAAAATCCCAACCATGAAGAACTGCCTTTTCAAAGGCCTGGAGATCAGAGACTGAATTTTTTGCAAGAACATAGTCTAATGTTGCTGAAGGTGGAGTACTAAGAGGCAAATACAGTAAATAAGACTTAAAAGACAGGAAAAGGCCAGGTTATGAAGGGTTTTAGCTGCCAAACAGGATTTTATAGATCTGTGCATTAGAAAAATCATTTTGTCAACTTTAGTGGAGAATAGATTGGATTGGGGAGAGATTTGATACAGAGAGATTTATTAGAAGGCTCTTGAAATAGTCCTAGGAAAAGTGATGCAGGACTCTACATTCTATTTTTCTTTTCTTTTGTGTCTACATTTCTTGAGAAGGCCACCAACAATTAGTCTTCACTTCCTTTTCTGTTACTCTTTTTTTTACCTTTTTCAAGCATAGATTATGATCTCATCATTAGATCAAACTGCTTTAAAATTTCCAATGAAGTCTTAAAACTTAAATTTAATGAACTTTTCTATTGAGCATAATCATCTAATATTTTCTTCTATCTACCTTTTTATGATATTACTCTTCCCTGGTTCTCCTACATTTTCTAAATACTCCTCAGTTCTTCTTAGATGGATCTTCATATAGATTATGTCAACTAATGTTGATGTCCCTCAAAGCTCTTCTCCTTTGACTGTACTTTTCTTGATAATCTTATCATCTCACATGGATTCAGCACAAATCTATATGCAGATTATTTTCAGATCCATTTATATGCCCCTATATTCACTCCAGATTTCCAGTCTCTTATCTATCTACAACTGTCTATTGGACATTTTGAACTACAATCACATGGATATCTTAAAGTTAGTGTATCTAAAACTGAACTCATATTTTGCCTGAAACCTTCCTTTCTTCCTAACTTTCTTTTACTTTTACATCTTCCTAGGCATCTAAATTCACAATGTAGATACTATCCTGAGTCTTTACTCTCACTCACTACCTAATTTCTGCTGATACTGCACAATGTTTAAATCATGATCCATGCTAAGAACAAACAACCTAGTAAAATTACCATATTCTGAAGGGGAAGAAAATGTTTCCCAATGAATTATATTGATCACCCTCAAATATAAAATACCCCTTCTGACATTGAAATCATTTCATTATCAGACTTCTGCCTACCTTTTCAGTCTTCTTGTATCTTACTCCCTTAATATTCCTTTTGATCTAATGACAATGACCTTCTTGCAAAAGACATTCCATCTATTGATTCTGGGAATTTTTCTGGTTATCCTCCATTCTTGGAGCTTTCTCTCTCCACCCCCCCTCATCTCTGACTTCCTACTTCTCTAACTGTTTGATGTCCTAGCTAAAATTTAGTTTCTAAAAGAACCTTTCTCAACCCCCTATTATATGAATATCTTCCCTCTGCTGAATATCATCAACTTACCTCATATACAATTTATTTGCCTATAACTATTTCAATATTGTCTCCCCATTAGACTGTGAGATCCTTGAGAGCATGAACTGTCTCTTATTATTCTTTGTATTCCTAGCATTGATCATGATGCATGATCATCTAAAACATTTATGTTTTAGGCCCTCAAACATTTTTTTTTAAAAACTTAAAAAATTAAAAAAAAAACTTCTCAGTTCTTCCTTATTTTCCTTTTTACTTTTAGTCATAAAAAAAATAGTCATCTTGTGGCTTCCCTATTCGTTGGTCTACTTGGGTGGTAGATGAATTTATTTTCAAGATTAAATTTGAAAAAAAAATGGAGTGTTCCAACACATTTGAGTCTCATGAGGATACTAGAACTACCAGTGAATAGCCATTTAGATTCAATCTAAAAAAGATTGTGGCTCAATATTTAAATCATGATCAATGCAAAGAACAACTTAGTAAAAAGTATTATATTCTGAAAGAGAAGAAAATGCTACCCATTGAATTTTTGGTTTGGGAGAGGCAAAAGTTACATGAGATGTGTGCAGAAGAAGAAAACGGACTTAAATGCAAATCAAGAATAGGAAAATGTGGGTAGAGATAAAGTAAAAAAAGAGGAGAAAAGAAAGTTGAGAGAAAAACAAAGTTTCAATTGCATAGAATGCATCATTACATAAAATAAAGTTTTCTTTCAGGAATGAAAACTACAGCTGACCTTTTGATTTCTTTGTGTAAGGGAAATTCCCCTTAGATTCACTGTCTTTATATTATATGTGATTAGCATCTCAGATAGAATTATAGTTTTATTATTGACAATAGAAGTACATCTTTTTCCATTTATCACATATTAACATAGTGTCTCATAGCATAAACATCTAACTATTTTTTAACAACTGGAGCTATGCACATTAATTTTGCTGAATGATCTAAACATATACAACTTAATGCTGTTTTTTAACAAGAGAAATTCCCTTTGAATGTTATGAGAAATACTTGTTTATTTGAAGTACCCTTAGGCTTCTTGCTAACACATTGATTGTTACCTGCTGTGGGCTTTGGCTTAATTATTTCTATTTATTAATTTGCATTTATCTTAGTTGTCACAATCAACTCCATTTCCAGAATGGAGCAGGAAAAAGAGGGAGTGACTAGACAGAAAAAAATCTCACATATTAATACAATTCTTTCATGTTAGACTTAGACATAACAAGTACTTAAAGAACATTTGAGAAAGGTATTAATAAAAAGAAGTAGAAAATTATGTGTAAATATACATATAAACTGGCAATATATAGTACCTTAGAAATTCACAAAGATTTAGACTTATCTATTGAGGTGAAACACAGAAAAATGGTGTCTCAAATTGGGGGAAAGAAAAAAGTTAAGTATTATATGGCCTTTTAATACTTTTTAATTGATTTTCCACTTAGTTTTAATTAGTTTCTGTTTTTAACATACTGTTTTTATTAAACTACTTCATAATTAACATAAAATTTCCAAAATGCCTGGAAACATTTACTTAGCTGGTAACTGTTATAAAAGAAGCTTAAAAATATAAACATTTCATTTGGTTTGACATAGATAAAGTTGATTTTTGGCCATGAAAAATCTTTTATTACATTGTGTTATTTTTAGTTTGAAGTAAAATGTAGTACAATGTGCATTTAATGTTGTTGGTGTTAACTGTGATTTTTAGTTGTTAACAAATTTATAGCTGAATGGTTTGAATGACCTCAATCAGGGCTCCCTTTTGATTGCTACGCTTCCTTATGCCTGTAAAATTGGGGTCACCCTTTAGACAAATTAAGCCCTTTCCTGTCTTAACTTGAATTATGTCTTTGCTTCACTTCAGTCAATTCAATGTATCTTGTGATTGACTTTTTGGAAATCAATATCTGTAGGGTTAACAAATGATTTATGCCACTTATGCTATTTCAATGACCCTCAATATATTTCCTGTAAGATATATAATAGGATTAGAAGGTACTTGTTGAATCCTCTAGGTCTAGCTTCTTTTTTAGAAAGGGAAAGCACTGCCTTTAAAAAAATTAGCTGAATATTACCAGAGAATAGGACAAAAAGAACAAACTCAGTGAATTGTTCTTTGGATCTTCTTCTAGGCTTATAAACTATTCTTTATATCTGTAACAAAGATCTTTCATTTTAGCTTGAATTAAACCTCAATTTATATTATAAGCCCAGAGATAGAACTACTTATAATTATATTTCATCTTTGTATTGCTTTTCATACTTTTTATACTTTTTTTTCAGTTGGTTAATCATTGAAAGCATCTATCTAGAAAACAGAAGAAATTTCCAAGCTCTACTACTATTTGGCCCCAAACATTTCCTGGCTTATTTGGTTTCTTTATATCAAGAGATGATAAGTCAGGATCTAACCCCAAGGGGGAGTGACTCATTGAGAGCCAATCAGGTTTTCAGAAATGAAAAGATCCCTTTCCAGTTGGCAAAAATTAAGTATTTTAAAAATAGATTTTGAAGAAATGTTTTGCAGACTCAAACTGTCATTGCACCTGTAAACATTGATTCATTCCTTCCCAAAACATGTATTTGCTTTTCTGTATGTGAAATAAAGATAGCCTTTTTTTGTCAACTTAAACTAATTCTTCCATTTCTCTAAATATTTAGAAAAAATCATCTACATATTGTAACTCCAATATATTTATTTCTAATAAATTTTCACTAAAAATATGGCTAGCCAAAGACATTGATCTTATTTTTCCAGTGTTAAAATTGAGCTATCAGAACATATCAAATTCATTTTCTGTATAAAGATAATTGATGACATCACTTCTCTATTCAAAACATTTCTTTTTTGTTTTTTTACCATTGCCTGCCAAATAAATGCTACTTCCTAATCTGGAATCTAAATCAAAAGAAATGGGGGAGAGGGTTTGCTCCAGACACGGGTGCAGATCGTACAGTTATTAGAGGTGCCAACTGGCCCGGTCACTGGCCAAAGATTAAAGCAGACACCTATATGTCTGGGGTGGGAGGATCAATAGCAGCAGAAGTTAGTGCTAGGCCTTTGAGATGGGTATTTGAAGGAGAAACAGGAGCTTTTACTCCTTTTGTGGTTGAAAAAATCCCCATCAATCTGTGGGGAAGAGACATTTTACAGCAGATAGGATTACAAATAAGCACTTCGGCTTTTTAGGCAGGGCTGCTGTTGAAGGCCTACCTGCACTTTCACCAGTTCCTATTCAGTGGAAGACTGATTCACCAGTGTGGGTAGAACAGTGGCCCTTAAGAAGTGATAAAATTCAGGCCTTATTAGACATAGTGCAAGAACAACTTGACCAAGGACACTTGCGGCCTTCTCTAAGTCCTTGGAATTCCCCAGTATTTGTGGTGAAAAAGAAATCTGGAAAATGGAGGATGATAACTGATCTAAGAAGAGTAAATGAACAGATGGAAACTATGGGAACTCTTCAGCCTGGACTTCCATCTCCTACTCAGTTGCCAAGAGAATGGCCTCTATGGGTTATAGACATTAAGGATTGTTTCTATTCTATTCCTCTAGATAAGGAGGATATGAAAAGATTTGCTTTTTCAGTGCCTAGTGTTAATTTGGCCGAGCCTTATAAAAGATATGAATGGACAGTTTTGCCACAGGGAATGAAAAACAGCCCTACTATGTGCCAAATGTATGTTGCAGCTGCTCTTGCTCCAGTAAGAAAAGCCTTTCCAAAAGTAATATTGTTACATTATATGGATGATATTTTGGGATGTGCACCTGAGGAACAAATGTTAGAGGCATGTCTACAAAGGACCATGGAAACATTAAAGTACTACAAACTGCATATAGCTACAGAAAAAATTCAAAGACATGCTCCTTTTCAATATTTAGGATATGAAGTATATCCTAAGACACTCACAGTACAAAAGCTTTCTTTAAGAACAGAGAAGTTGAACACCTTAAATGACTTTCAAAAATTAATAGGAGATATCCAATGGATGCGTCCAGTGTTAGGCTTAACTACCAATCAACTACAACCTCTATATGACATTTTAAGGGGAGACAGTGCTTTAAATTCACCATGCCAGCTTACAAAAGAAGCACAAAAGGCTTTGAGAGAAGTTGAACTGGCTTTATCCAATGTGGTTGAAAGAGTCACTCAAAAACCCTTGGAAATATCAGTTTTTGCTACAAAAGAGGCACCCACAGCAGTCCTTCATCAAGGAGACAGAGTGATTGAGTGGGTGAACCTCCCAGCACAACCAGAACAAAGCCTTACACCTTACCCAGTGCTTGTGGCTAGGATTTTATTAAAGGCTATTAAGAGAGTAACACAATTATCTGGAATAAGTCCTGAAAAAATATACACATTCTATACTAATGCACAAATTAATGTACGCTGTGAGACCATCTCAGAATGGCAAATTTTATTGGCCACCGCTCCAAATTTTGCACATGGATCTCCATTAAAGATTACCCGGCTACTACATAATTGGCGATGGATTTTTGAAGAAAAGGTTTCTAAGGTTCCTCTTAAAGGACCAACAATCTTTACAGATGCCTCCAAAGAAAATATTTGTGCCATATACTCTCATGATTTAACCATAAAGAGAGTAATCAGGACTCCTTTTCAATCCACTCAACAGAATGAATTATTTGCTATCATGCTAGCTCTTACTTATTATCCAGGAGACGTAAATATAATTACTGATTCAGCCTATTCAGTAGGTGTAGTACAAAGAATTGCCACAGCCCAAATAAAATTTGCAGCCTTCAATATTTATCAGCTCTTTAAGGAACTTCAAGAGCAAGTGAGAAAACATCCAGGCAAGATTTATATCTTGCATGTCCACTCACATAGTGGACTTCCAGGTCCCATTTTTGATGGAAATTCAAAGGCAGATAGCCTTCTAACCATGTTAGCCAGTAGTCCTTTATTTCAGGAAGCACAAGAATCTCATTCTAAATATCATCAGGCTGCTCGAGCTTTACGTTTACAATTTGGAATCACAAGAGAGGAAGCTAGGAGCATAGTAAAAAGCTGTACAGCTTGTCTTCCTTTCCATGCTCCTACACTCCCTCCAGGGAAGAATCCTCGTGGTTTGAGACCCAATGAAATCTGGCAAATGGATGTGACCCATTATAAATCTTTTGGTCGTCTATCTTTTATTCATGTTGTGGTAGACACCTTTTCAGGATTCACATTTGCAATGCCAGCAGCAAAAGAGACAGCCCGAGTGGTCACTGAATTCCTTATACAAGCTTTTGCAATTATGGGTGTGCCACAAGCAATAAAAACAGACAATGGACCTGCATATACATCCAAACATTTTACACACTTTTGTGCACAGTATAAGATTTTACATACCACGGGCATACCCTTTAATCCTCAAGGGCAGGCAATAGTAGAGAGAAGAAACAGAGATATTAAGACACTCCTCCAAAAACAAAAGAAAGGGGGAGCCACAGGTAGCCCTAGGGAACTTCTAAATTTAGTTCTCTATACCATTAATTTTCTAATTTTTGACAAAGATGCACTGGCTCCGGCAGACAGGTTTTATAACCCACCAGAAGGGCAGTGTCCAGTGCGAGCATCTCCACTGTCCTTAGATAATCGCCAGGTGATGTGGAGAGATCCAGAAAGTGGTGAATGGAAGGGACCAGATAGGTTAACTGCCTTGGGGAGAGGGTTTGCTTGTATTTCTTCAGCAGGAGAAGGAATCAGATGGGTGCCAACGAGTCATATTCGCCTTGTCCATCAGAGAGAGACAGAAAAAGAGAAAGACCTCAAAATAAAGGAGAAGATCTAAGAAACATCTGACACTGAAAGAGCATGGATAATAAGAAGACTGTTAAAGAACTTTAAAAACCAGCAGGAATCATTGGACTTCCTCACACAAGATGAGACTAATGGACAATGGACTTATGGACATTTATAAATTTTCAATTTATTATTATTTGATTATGTTATTTGTCATATACTTCTAGCATGTATTATGTTACTATGTTACTATGTGCTTATGTAATTTATGTAATTATGTGTAATACTTCCCATATTGATGGATTTATGTTTCAAGATCATGACTGTCCTATGTTTTAAATCAAAAGAAAGGGGGAGATGTTAGGATTACTAGGTGAGAACTCAGGTTGTCTGGACAATGACAAGGTGAGAATTCAGGTTGTCTGGACAATTACAAGGTGAGAACTCAGGATGACTTGATAGAAGGAGCAAGCTCATTGGCTGAAGTGGTTCTTCCCAGAAGCCCTTGCATTATCCCACGCCCATTCTCTGGGAGGATAAAAGAGACAGCATTGGGCCCAGAGAGCAGATCGGCCTAGAGAAGGATAAGAGCTGGAGGAGATTCAGAGCCAGGATTCAAGAAGAAGACTCTGCATTGCATCAGGCTTGACGGGGCTCTCTGCAGGAAGGGAAGTCACTTCTCTGGACAAGAGTTAACAGCAACTGCCTGGAGACAACGGTTCGTTACAGGAAGAAGAATCTGTTGGAGAGATTTGAGTAGACACAGCAGATCTCTTCCCAGAGAGTGATCCGGCAGCTTCTGGAGACGACAGCTCGCTACAATATTCAAGGATCCTTCTTCCCCCCCACCCCCACTATCCCCTGCCTTATTTTATGCTATTCCTCTCTCTATGCATCATGTTCCAACTGGTCTAGTCTACTTAGTCATAGACCAAGAGCCAGAAGAGAAAATTATTGCCCAATTCTCTCATTTGAATTATAAGAAAGCTGAGCTCAAGAGCCTATGTCTTATCACATAGATCACATAGTACATAAGTAGCTGGACCAGAATTCAAACCTATGTCCTCTGACTATGAATCCATGTTGTTTGCTCTTTAATTTTTTTCTTCTTACCTTTGCTTATCCACATTCAATACTTTCCTGGCTCTTGTCTTGGTTCACTCAACTTCCTTTTTTGGATCCATTTTCTTTGAAATCTTTCAACCATTCAGCAATAAATTTGTTAATAATAAAAATCACAGTTAATACCAACAACATTAAATGCACATTGAGCTACATTTTACTTCAGATTAAAAGAATTCAGCTGATATATCAGCTCCCCCATTAGCACAGATGAGCTTTTTTCTTCAGGCAGTGCCTAGTTCACTGTGCTTGCTTAACAATAACAACTAGTATTTATATAGTGCCTATTGTGTACCAGGCATTGTGCTAAAAACTTTACAAATAAGATCTTTTTTGATTCTCATAATAATCTTGAAGAGTAGGTACTATTTGTCTCTACTTTACATATGAGGAAAAAGGTAAACAGAAGTCAAATACTTTTTTATCTTTTTTTTTATCCTTACTATGCAGAGAAAAAAATAGAACTACATATCCTTTTAGGGATATTGAAGTAGCTCAATGCATAAGGAACTTAGAGTCAGGAAGACTCCTCTTCCTAAGTTCAAATTTAGTACTGGGCAAGTCACTTAACACTGTTTACCTCACTTTCCTCATTTGTAAAATGAGTTGGAGAAGAAAATGGCAAAGTGCTCCAGTATATTTGCCAAGAAAACAAATGGTATCACACAATCAAAAACAACCAAATAACAACATATGGCCTTTTACTAGGCTCAAGGTCACATAGCCAAAAAGTATTTGAAGCTGGAATAGGAATCAGTTTTTTTCTGATTCAGTGTTCTGTGTTCTATCTACTATGCCATTTAGCTGTGATAATTAATCCTATATTCTATTATTGATTATTGTCAAAGACATTTATAATATTGAATATTTATTTTTGTGCTATGTTCCCATTAAAAAATAAATTATCCCAATTTTGTATTATTTGACATGTGATAGTTGTCAAAATATATTATGAAAAACATACTAAGAATTTTCTAGAAGCAATGGAAAAAATCCTTTGATCTCATTTATCAAGGAATTTATTAATGTTTGATTTGTTTTCCCCAGTATCTAGTACAGTGATTTGTATGTAACAGGTACTTAATAAACATTTATTGGATTGAATTCTCCTTGCTAAACTGTATTCTTCTTGAGACAGGAATCATGCTCATTTTTTTTCATATCTTACTGTGAAGAGAAAAAAAAAAACTATATAGTCTTTTAGGAGATTTAAGTAGCTCAATGGATAGAACTCTGAGACTAGAGTCAGGAAGACTCATCTTCCTGAGTTCAAATGTAGCCTCAGATATTCACTAGAAACCTTCACAAATTAGGTTAGAATTGTTGTCTTTAGATGGACAATGTTTTTAATGAAAGAATAAAACCTAGGGATAAGAAGGGAAATGATTAGACAGACATGAGAACAAAATTTCTCAGTGATATTACATATACACACATCTCTTGTTGCAATGAAGATTTAAATATGCATATACATATTTATTAATTTAAATCCATAAATTTAATATGAATATTTTAATATTAATTTTAAAATTCATTTAATTAAATTTAAATGAATATATTTAACATGAATAAATTTATTCATGTTAATATGCTTTGACCAGGTCAAGTTGAAATTTCAATTCTACAACTTTGTTGCTGTACTACCTTATGTGGTCTTGCTACAAGAATGCCTACTTCTTCTGTATTTGCTACATATTTCTGAGAGATATTCACCTTGTAAGTTATTTTCTCTATGCTGGATACATTTATCTGTGGAATTGCTCTCTAGCCAAGAAAGCATATTTGATGAAACTTCCAAAAAAGGAACAAAGACGTGGCTAAAAATTATCTAGGGATAGGCAGTTTATTAATCATTTGGAAACAGCATCCACTCCCCCTATCTATTTTCTGCAAACATTTAGAAATAGTTTGCATCTAAAATAGGATTTCATTACCTTATTTAGTTAAGGTTAATCTTACATACACATGTGTACAAGTTCAAATTCTGCTTCAGATTCTTAATAGTCATGTCAGTATTTAGGATGCAGATAGACTTTGAAAACCAGATTAATAGATGTTACAACTATGAAAGAAAATAGTTGGGTTACATAATAAAAGTGAAAGACAACTAATAAAGAATGCATTTGCTCAGCAAATTTCTGTGTGATGTCAAGACCATATGATTAGTGCTCCCAGAATTTTGGGTATTACTCTGTTCCCTGCCCCAGTGATCTCAGGAGAAGTCAAGAAAGAAACAAAGATGTGTATTACTGAAAGAGATATCTATATTGATGAGATTAAAGATTCATTTAAGTATTTGAACAAAAGCATAGTCCTGCTTTATTTATTCTTCCCTAGTCACACCACGTTTGAGGGATTTTGTTCAATTTTCTTTTTCTTTTTCTTTTTCTTTTTTTTCTTTTTTTTTTTTTTTTTCCCTGAGGCTGGGGTTAAGTGACTTGCCCAGGGTCACACAGCTAGGAAGTGTTAAGTGTCTGAGATCAGATTTGAACTTGGGTCTTCCTGAATTCAGGGCTGGTGCTCTATCCACTGTGCCACCTATCTGCCCCTCAATTTTTAAAATTACAATATATAAGTGATTTTATAAGCTCAGCAGCATCAATGAGATGGCAAGCAAAATGGTGAAAGACTGATCAAGTTCATGCCAAATGATAATTGTCTGACTGACCTAGCATATTTAGTATAGAAAAAAAAAAAAGAATTCTTGTAGGAAGCACAATGCTAGTAGGAAGTACAAAGTGGACAACATATATGTCTTCAAGTTCATGTAAAATTGTGTCATGGAAGAATTAAACTAACAAAAGCTTTATTTACAGACCTGGAGGAGATGATTATCACTAGGCTACCAAATGATGAAATTTTTTTGGTCATGGTAACCTAGGAAGACCATTGATAAGGAGAGTATTTTTCAAACAATATGTAGCAACACATTTTATTAAACCAACAATTCATTGGTACTTTCCTCAAGATTTTGTTAAAAAAAAATCTATGCAGATAATTTTCTTAGCTTGGATTTTATTCAAATAAAATTAAGATTTTATTATACTTTATAGCAAGTTTTAGACATATAATAAAATAACATGAAGATATTGACTGATAAAATAGTTTCATTTTCCCATTTATAACTTATTGAAATATTAATCATACTCTCACTGTGATTGCTAGCCTTGTTTTTCAGAGCTAGGTTTTTCAAAATATGTTGCCTTTTTTGATACTGCTACTTATAATTCTTTTTCAACCACTAATTGAGATTGGTATTTTATCTTTAAAAGAGTTTCAGCAGAGATCTTTATTTTAATCAAATTGATTATGAATCCCGAAAGTAAATAAAGTGGGTCATGATTTCTAAATCCAGATTTTTAAAACTGGTTTCCACTGTATTTCTCCTACTTAAGCCTTCTCAACTACACCAATACATTTTCTCTTCAAACCAGCTATATACTTAACCATAAAGGATATTACTGTACTTTAAATAGAAATAACATAATTTTACAACCTTTAAATCTTTTGAAAACATCAAAGGATTTTTTTTTTTGTCATTCATTTTTTAAAGTTGCATTTTGGAAACCTGTTTTGTATATTGCTTTGAACAACACAAATTACCTTGAAAAATAAGCTTATTATATCACTTTTAACTTCCATAAAAATACTATCTTTGAATTTCATAGTTTACATTTAAATTCAGCAAGCAGTATGATGACTTAGCCCAACAAATAGTGATGGTAGGAGAACCTGCCTGCTTTGAGGTTTAACATAGGTAGGTTCACATTTGATTTCCTTTGCACATATAATATTAAATAATCACTCAATTCATTTTTATTTGTGAATTTCAATCTTAGAATTACTTTTGTTGATTTTGATTTGAATTTTTATTTTTATTGTTTATTGATATGGGAGTCATTTTTAGAAATATTCAATAATGTTGATGACTAATTCATGCCCCCTTACCCAAGGATCTTGCTTGCAAGTTAAAATTTGGAAAATTTTCCTACAACAGTATACATTTCCAACTTAATGACTAAAGAGATCCTCTCAAAAACTCTGTGAAGTAGTTGCTAGTTGCTACTATTATCCCCATTTTACTGAGGCAGAGATAGATGAAGTGACTTGACTCAAATCACAGAGCTATTGAATGTTTGAGGCAGGATTCAAACTCAGGTTTTCCTGACTTCAATTCTAGCAGTGATATGCTACCCACTCTGTGGGGGTATAGTGGGGAGGTGGGGGGATGACAAGCAATCTTTTATTTGGTAAAATATTCTAGTTCTGAGAAATAAACTTTTGCTTCTTGAACTGAAGTATCAGAGCTTTGATAAATTGAAAAGAAATTACTGAATGATAAAAAATAAATGACTTCAGGGAGAACATCCCTTAAATGCAGACATACAGAGAACAGAGTACCCATTTCAGTATGGTTCTGTTGCTTAAGGAGAAAGAATTAAATTTTCTATGTTTATGGGTAAATTTAAATTCATATAAATTTAGAATAGTAAGCTCTTTAAATAAAAAATGTAGAGAATGTTTGTGCATTGTAGATGAGGTAATTAAACTGACTATACTCTAAAAATTACTGAGATAGAAAATGTGAAGATTCTAAGCCAACCTGCTTTCAGTTTCAGCAAGGAATTTCAGAAATAAATGAAATCTATTGGCCAGTGTGATTGTGTTGTTTTAGGACACAATAAGTGTTCAGCAGAGAAGTTTGAGGAGGACCAGGGAAAGATTCATAGCAGTCATCTATATGAATGGAATACCACTTCTTATTTCTCAAATATCTAGTCCTTTTTAACTACCATCAAGCCATCCTCCATACTGTTTTGTAATAGACATGTACCAACAAAATTACCTAGGGTTAGAGAATAAAATTAGGAATATTATCAGTGACTGAATTCATTTAAATACACACATATAAATACATATGAATAAGATTAGGTTATTTTAAAAAGTTGCTCCATTAATAACTTTTTGATACACTAGAATGAATGAGGTTATAAAAGTAAGAAGGAAAGTCAAGATCAGTTTTAAGTGGCTAGGGTATAAGGCACTGTCAGGAGTTTTTGAGGAAAGAGTACGCTGGTATTCAGGAAGAACATAAGTATACTTGGAACTGAGTTCAAACAAGATTTAGAATTGAAGACATCTAAGGTCCTTTTTTTCTCTAACTCTTTGATTTTATCACCCTATGGAAACTGTTAAATCAGGATGTTTTGGAAAAATATCTACACCAGGTCATTTGCACACTGCTACTCTGGACACTGCAAGAGCCACATAATAATAATATAGTGTGAGTTCTTCTAATGCTCCCTGGAGGCACCAGAATTTATAGGCATGTGTTGAATAAAGGGAACATAACCATAATGCTAATTAAACATACACATAAAATGGTAATACTGGGTATAGAGAAGCATATGTGGGTCAAGATTATGATATTCATAAAAATGAGAAATACTATTTTTAATATTTCAAAAAAATTATGTCTAAAAATAGGAAGGAAATGTTGTTTGACTCACATAGTCTCAATACTAGATTGTGCTTTGTATTTTTTTATTAAAGCTTTTTGATTTTCAAAAGATATGCATGGATAATTTTTCAACATTAACCCTTGCAAAACCTTGTGTTCCAATTTTCCCTCTCCTCTCCCCTCTTTCCCCCAGATAGCAAGTAATCCCATATATGTTAAACTTGGTAAAAATAAATGTTAATTCCAATATATGCATACATATTTAAACAATTATCTTGATGCACAAGAAAAATCAAAAAGGGAAAAATGAGAAAAAATAAAATGCAAGCAAACAAAAACAAAAAGAATGAAAATGCTATGTTTTATCTACACTCAATTTCCACAGTCCTCTCTCTAGGTGAAGATGGCTCTCTTTATCACAAGATCATTGGAACTTGCCTGGATCATCTCATTTTTGAAAGAACCATATCCATCAGAAGTGATCACCATATAATTTTGTTGCCATGCACAATGATCTCCTGGTTCCACTTATTTCAGTTAGCACCAGTTCATGTAAGCATCCCTAGGCCTCTCTGAAATCATCCTGCAGATCATTTCTTATAGAATAATAATATTCACTAACATTCATATACTATAACTTATTCAGCCATGCTACAACTCATGGGCATCCACTTGATTTCCAGTTTCTTGACACTACACGAAGGGGTGCCAAGATGTGTGCTTTTTAAAAAAAATAGCCAAAACAGAATCCTACAAGAAGAATGAGCAAAACAGAAAAAAAAAAGTTTAGAAAATTAACTCAAATAATGGGAATAGTGGAAGGAAGTGGAAATAATGGAAAATATTTCATCTTGAGGAACAAAAAAGAAGTGAGGACATGAAAAATAATATGAAAAGAGATATTTAGGAACAGGAAAGGCACAAATTATTTTTATTAGTTAAAGTACAAGAGGAAATTATATTAACTATAATATAATTATATTAATTATAATATAAAATTCTGATAAAATATTAGTGATCACTTTACACATCTTTTTTTTAAATAAAACTTGCTCTTTTTTATTTTATTTTTTGTTATTTTTTTATTTTCAAAGCATATGCATGGATATTTTTTTTCTTTTTTGTTATATAGCTTTTAATGTACAAGATATAAGCATGGGTAATTTTTCAGCATTGAAAGTTGCAAAACCTTCTGTTCCAACTTTTCCCCTCCTTCCCCCCACCCCTTCTCCCAGATGGCAAGTTGACTAATACATGTTAAATATGTTAAAGTATAAGTCAAATACAATATATGTATACATGTCCATACCATTATTTTGCTGTACAAAAAGAATGAGACTTTGAAATAGTGTACAATTAGGCTATGAAGGAAATAAAAAATGCAGGTGGACAGAAATACAGGGATTGGGAATTCTATAGAGTGGTTCATAGTCATCTCCCAGAGTTCTTTCACTGGGTATAGCTGGTTCAATTCATTACTGTTCTATTAGAACTGATTTGGTTCATCTCTTGTTGAAGATGGCCATATCCTTCAGAATTGATCATCATATAGTATTGTTGTTGAACTATATAATGATTTCCTAGTCCTACTCATTTCACTCAGCATCAGTTCATGGAAGTCACTCCAGGCCTTTCTGAAATCATCCTGCCCATTATTTCTTACGGAGCAATAATATTCCATAATATTCAAATACCACAATATATTCAGCCATTCTCCAATTGTTGGGCATCCACTTAGTTTCCAGTTTTTGGCCACTACAAAGAGGACTGCCACAAACATTCTTGCACATACAAGTCCCTTTCCTGTCTTTAATATCTCTTTGGATATAAGCCCAGTAGTAACACTATGGATCAAAGAGTATGCACAGTTTGATAACTTTTTGAGCATAATTCCAAATTGCTCTCCAGAATAGTTGGATCCGTTAACAACTCCAGCAACAATGCATCAATGTCCCAGTTTTCCCCACATCCTCTCCTACATTTTTCATTACCTTTTCCTGTCATCTTAGCCAATCTGTCAGGTGTGTAGTGGGTGTCTCAGAGTTGTGTTAATTTGCATTGCTATGATCAGTAGTGATTTGGAACACCCTTTCATATGAGTAGAAATAGTTTCAATTTCATCATCTGAAAATTGTATGTTCATAACCTTTGACCATTTATCAATTGGAGAATGGTTTGAATTTCATCATCTGAAAATTGTATATTCATAACCTTTGACCATTTATCAATTGGAGAATGGTTTGATTTCTTATAAATTAGAGTCAATTTTCTATATACTTTGGAAATGAGGCCTTTATCAGAACCTTTGACTGTGAAAATGTTTTTCCAATTTATTGCTTCCCTTCTAATCTTGTCTGCATTAGTTTTGTTTGTACAAAAACTTTTCAATTTGATATAATCAAAATTTTCTATTTTGTGACCAATAATGATCTTTAGTTTTTCTTTGGTCAAAAATTCCTTTCTCTTCCACAGGTCTGAGAGGTTAACTATCCTATGTTCTTCTAATTTCTTTATAATCTCATTCTTTATGCCTAGGTCTTGAACTCATTTTGACCTTATTTTGGTGTAGGATGTTAAGTGTGGGTCAATGTCTAGTTTCTGCCATACTAATTTCCACTTTTCCCAGCAATTTTTGTCAAACAGTGAGTTCTTATCCCAAAAGCTGGGGTCTTTGGATTTGTCAAACATTAGATTATTAAATGTATTAACTATTTTGTCCTTTGAACTTAACCTATTCCACTGATCAACTAGTCTATTTCTTAGCAAATACCAAATGGTTTTGGTAACCACTTCTTTATAATAATTTTAGATCTGGTACAGCTAGGCCACCTTCATTTAATTTTTTTCATTAATTCCCTTGAAATTCCTGACCTTTCCTTTTTCCATATGAACTTTGTTATTTTTTTCTAGGTCATTAAAATAGTTTTTGGGGAGTCTGATTGATGTAGCGCTAAATAAATAGATTAGTTTAGGTAGCATTGTCATCTTGATTATATTTGCTCGCCCTATCCAAAATCATTTAAGATTTTTCCAATTGGTTAAATCTAACTTTATTTGTGTAGAAAGTGTTTTGTAGTTTCTTGATTTTCCCTTGGCAGACAGATTCCTAAATATGTTATAATATCGGAATTTACTTTAAATGGAATTTCTTTTTGTAACTCTAAATGTTGGATTTTGTTAGTGATATATAAGAATGCTGATGACTTATGTGGGTTTATATGGTATTCTGCAACTTTGCTAAACATATGGATTATTTCTAATAGTTTTTTAGTAGAATCTCTGGGATTCTCTAAGTATACCATCATATCATCAGCAAAGAGTGACAATTTGGTTTCCTCATTACCTACTCTAATTCCTTTAATCTCTTTATCAACTCTTATTTCCAAAGCTGGCATTTCTAATAGAATATTAAATAGTCATGGTGATAGTGGGCAACCTTGTTTCACTCCTGATCTTAATGGGAATGGCTCCAGTTTATCCCCATTACAAATGATGCTTACTGGTGGTTTTAAATAGATGTTAATGATTATTTTCAGGAAAAGTCCATTTATTCCTATACTCTCAAATGTTTTTAATAAAAATGGATGTTGGATTTTATCAAATGCTTTTTTCTGCATCTATGGAAATGATCATATGGTTTTTCTTAATTTGGTTATTAATATGGTCAATTATACTGATAGTTTTCCTAATATTGAACCAGCTCTGCATTCCTGGTATAAATCCAATTTGATCATGGTGTATTATCCTGTGGATGATTTTCTGTAGTCTTTTTGCTAATATCTTATTTAAAAATTTAGTATCAATATTCATTAGGGAGATTGGTCTATAATTTTCTTTCTCTGTTTTCAACCTACCTGGTTTAGATATCCGTATCATGTCAGTGTCTTAAAAGGAATTTGGTAGGACTCCTTCATTCCCTATTTTTTTTCAGTTTCTATAGCATTGGGGTTAATTGTTCTTTAAATGTTTGGTAGGATTCACATGTAAATCCATCTGGTCCTGGGGATTTTTCCTTGGGGAGTTGATTAATAGCTTGTTCTATTTCTTTTTCTGAAATGGGACTATTTAAGCAATTTACTTCCTCCTCTTTTAATCTGGGAAGCCTATGTTTTTTGGAGGTAATCATTCATTTTACCTAGGTTATCAAATTTATTGGCATAAAGTTGGCCAAAGTAACTCCTTATTATTGCTCTACTTTCTTCTTCATTGTTCTCTCTTTTCATTTTTAAGACTAACAATTTGATTTTCCTCTTTCCCTTTTCTTTCAGATTGACCAAATATCAATTTTATTGTTTTTTCATAAAACCAACTCTTAGTTTTACTTATTAATTCAATAGTTTTTTTACTTTCAATATTATTAATTTTCCTTTTAATTTTAGAATTTCAAGTTTAATATTTGATTGGGGTTTTTTAAATTTGGTCTTTTTCTAGCTTTTTAAGTTGTAAGCCCAATTCATTGATCTTCTCTTTATTTTATTCAAATAAGCCTCTGATATAAAATTTCTCCTTATAACCACTTTGGCTGCATCCCACAAATTTTGGTATGATGTCTCATCATTATCATTATCTTGAATGAAATTATTAATTGTGTCTATAATTTGCTGTTTCACCCAATCATTCTTTAAGATGAGATTATTTAGTTTAGAATTGCTTTTTGGTCTATTTACCCCTAACTTTTTGTTGAATGTAGTTTTTATTGCATCATGATCTGAAAAGAAAGCATTTACTATTTCTGCCTTCCTGCATTTAATTTTGAGGTCTTTATGTACTAATACATGGTCAGTTTTTGTATAGGTTCCATATACTGCTGAGAAGATAGTATACTCCTTTCTGTCACCATTCAGTTTTCTCCAAAGATCTATCATACCTAATTTTTCTAATATTCTATTTATCTCCTTAATTTCTTTCTATATTGTTTTATGGTTTGATTTATCTAATTTTGAGAATGAAAGGTTCAGATCTCCCACTATTATAGTTTTGCTGTCTATTTCTTCTTCTAACCCTCTTAACTTCTCCTTTAGGAAGTTTGATGCTATAAAACTTGGGGCATATATGTTTAGTTTTGATATTGCTTCATTGTCTATGATACCCTTTAGCAAGATATAGTTTCCTTCCTTATTTCTTTCAGTTAGATCAAATTTTGCTTTTCCTTGATCTGAGATAAGGATGGCTACCCCTGCTTTTTTTACTTCACCTGAAGCATAATAGATTCTGCTCCCCTTTTACCTTTACTCTGTATGTATCTCCATGCTTTAAATGTGTTTCCTTAAATAGCATATTGTAGGGTTATGACTTTTGATCCAGTCTGCTATCCATCTCCACTTTATGAGAGAGTTCATTCCATTCACATTTATGGTTAAAATTACTAATTCTATATTTCCTGCCATCTTATTATCCCCAGGTTATGCTTTTCTTTTTCTTTTTTTCTTTCCCCCTTTCCCAGTATTAAATTTAGGGCACCATTTGCATCATTCAATTCTCCCTCTTTAGGATCCCTCCCACGCCCTTTGAATCCCTTCCCCTTTCTTGTATCCTTTCCGTATTATGCTTTTCCTTTTCCCTTGTCCTCTTCCACTTTTTAATGAGGTGAGAGAAGTTTTTCTGTAAAGCATATATGTCAATTTTTTTTTCTTTGAGCCCACTCTGATGAGAGTAAGATTCACACAATGTTCCTCCCCCTCTCTAAATTCCCTCAGATATGCCTCTTTGTGGGATATAGTTTCCCTCTTTTTATTTCCCCTTTTCCCTTTTTCTGACACTATTACCTTTCCATTTCTACTTTCCTTTTTTATATCAGTAAAATTAAATTATACATGTGGTCTTTATGTATATCCACAACAGAAATACAGTTCTGAAGAGTTCCTTTTACCTTTTTCTGCTTCTCTTGAGTCCCATGGTTGGAGATCAAATTGTTTGTTTAGATCTGGTTTTTTCCTTAAAAACAAATGGAATTCATCCGTTTCATTAAATGTCCATCTCTTTCTATGGAAGAAAATGCTCAGCTTAGCTGTGTAGTTTATTCTTGGCTGCATTCTAAGTTCTTTTGTCTTTTGGAATATCAGATTCCAGTCCCTTCGATCCTTTAATGTGGAGGCAGCCAGATCTTGAGTGGTCCTTATTGTGGCACCTCGGTATTCATTTTTTTTTTTCTGGCTGCTTGTAATATTTTTTTACTTAATCTGATAGTTTTGAAATTTGGCCACAGTATTACTTGAAGTTTTCATATTAGGGTCTTTTTCAGAAGGTGTTTGGTGAATTCTTTCTTTTTTTAAAAAAAATATAATTATTAAATAATACTAAATAATAATTATAATTATAATTTTTTGACAGTATATATGTATGAGTAATTTTTTATAACATTATCCCTTGTATTCATTTTTCCAAATTTTCCCCTCTCTCCCTCTACTCTCTCCCCTAGATGACAGGCAATCCCATACATTTTACATGTGTTACAGTATAACCTAGATACAATATATGTGTGTAAATCCAATTTTTTTGTTGCACATTAAGTATTAGATTCCGAAGGTATAAGTAACCTGGGTAGATAGACAGTAGCGCTAACAATTTACATTCACTTCCCAGTGTTCCCTCTCTGGGTGTATTTGTTTCTGTCCATCATTGATCAACTGGAAGTGAGTTGGATCTTCTTTAATCCACTTCCATCAGAATTCATCTTCATACAGCATTGTTGTTGAAGTGTACAGAGATCTTCTGGTTCTGTTCATTTCACTCAGCATCAGTTCATGTAAGTCTCTCCAAACCTTTCTGAATTCATCCTGCTGGTCATTTCTTACAGAGCAATAATATTCCATAACCTTCATATACCATAATTTACCCAACCATTCTCCAATTGATGGACATCCATTCATCTTCCAATTTCTAGCCACTATGAAAAGGGCTGCCACAAACATTTTGGTACATACAGGTCCCTTTCCCCTCTTTAGTATTTCTTTGGGATATATGCCCAGTAGTACCACTGCTGGATCAAAGGGTATGCAAAGTTTGATAATTTTTTGGGCAGTGTTCCAAATTGCTCTCCAGAATGGCCGGATTCTTTCACAACTCCACCAACAATGTCCCAGTTTTCCCACATCCCCTCCAACCTGATGAATTCTTTCAATTCCTATTTTACCTTCTGAATCTATTACATCTGGGTAGTTCTTTTTGTTGATTTCCTATAAAATAGTATCTAGGCTCTTTTTTTTCATCATAATTTTTGGGAAGTCCAATAATCCTCAGATCTTCTCTCCTACATCTATCTTCTAGATCTGTTGTTTTTCCAAATAGATATTTAACATTTTTTCCTAATTTTTCATTTTTTTTTTGTTTTTACTTGACTGATTCTTGTTGTCTCAATGAATCATTCATTTCTATTTGTTCAGTTCTGATTTTTAATGAGTTATTTTCTTCATTAGCTTTTTAAACTTTTTTTTTTATATGACCAATTGAGTTTTTAAATGAGTTGTTTTGCTCTATGGAATTTTTTTCCATTTCACTATTTTTTTTTTTACTGAGTTATTTTCTTTTTCCAATTCACAAATCTTACTTTCTTGGGAATTCTTTATCTTTTCCATTTAACAAATCCTACTTTCCTGGGAGTTCTTTACCTTTTCCAATTCACAAATTCTGTTTCCCTGTACTTCCTGGGAGTTATTTACCTTTTCCAATTCACATTTCAAGAAGTTGTTACTCTCTTGCCTAGCTTCTCTTTACTTTCCCCATTTTTCTTCTAGCTCTCTTTTAATATTTTTAATAGTCTCTTCTAAGAGAGCCTTTTGTAATGGAGACCAGGTTAGATCCCCCTTTGGGATATTATTGTCTGGAGACTGTCTGCTATTAGTCTCCTCAGGGTTGAAAACCTGCTCTCTTTTTGTATAGAAGCTATCGATTGTCCTTTAGATTTTTTTACTCATTTTTTTAAAGCCTGTAGGGTCTGCCTTCAGGACAAGGAGGTTAACAGCTCCTTCTGTAGCACAGAAATAGGTGTATGGACAGTATCTATCCTACCAAGGGCTGCAAAGAGCTGTAAGGTATGGGAGTGCTCTGGGAAAAAGTTCCTCACTGGACATGACTGGGCCTGGGTAGCATGGGTTGAGCTATTGAAATGCCCTGTGAAGAACCAGCTGTTCGGATTAGCAACTGCCCTGGGACTAGATGCTGAGCAGTGGACATGCCACTACTCTAAGCCAAAGCCTGCTGTGGGGCTGTGGGTATTAGCAGTTGCCAGCAAATAGCTCCATAGGACATTAGAAGTGTCTCTGCCCTGGGAAGCGTGGTCAAGCTGTGGAAGTTCTATTGCTCTTGGCCAAGTCCCTCACTGTGCATATTAGAGGCTGCTCTGGGCTGTGCCCCCCTGCAGTGCAGATTTGTGATTGCCCCCCAGCCCTTTCTGCAGAATGCATCTGCACAGCTGTGCTATGACCTATGCTGAGTCACTTCCAGTTTTGTGTGGGTATAGCCAGATCTTGTTAGGTTCTGGCATTTTTTAGAGTACCCTCTACCTTTGGTTTTAATTTCTCTGTTGGTCTACTGCTTTGTAAGCAAAGCAGAGCAGTCAACCTATGACAGAGTTGTCTTTGTAAATTTTCTAACCATGGAGGCCACCTCTGCCTGGTCTGCTCAATATGCTAGCCTCTAATTCTCTCCCTGTTTGAGCTGGTCTGTTCCTGCCACTCAGGACAAACCTTTTCTGATGATCTTCCATATTATCTTTGGCTGGTAAGTTGTTGCACTTCCAATCTTCGTCAGTTTTACCAGTCAATTGCTATTTTTGAGGCTGAATTTAATAATTGGTAGTGAGGATATGAGAGAACTCAGAAAGTCGAGTGTGCCTTCTCTGCCACCCCTACATGGACCACTTTTCACATCTTAATTTATAAAAAGGCAAGAAATTAACTAGGTTGCCAAGACAGGTTTGTGGAATGGTTTTGAGAAAATATATATGACTAAAACAGTTAAAACAATCAATAACTAATAGAGGAACAACTGTAACAATCCTATCATAACATGAGGGAATAGACTAAGAGATTCTAGAATTTCCCTCCTTTAATTCAGATTAATAGTATATTCAAAAACTATACAAATGGTTTCATCATACTATTGAATCTGCTTAGTAAGAAGAAAGAACAAATTGGAAATAGTTTAAAAAAAAAACAGATTTTGACTATGTCCACCGTGTTGATAAAACACTTTTAAATATACATATATACACATATTATATTATATATATAATATATATATATATTATATACATATATGTATGTATGTAGATATGTAGATATATATAATATATATATATATTATATACATATATGTATGTATGTAGATATGTAGATATATATGTATGTAGATATATATATATGTATGTATATATATACACACATATATATACACATATATATATATGTGTATATATATATATGTATATATATATATATAGTATAGGAGACTTCCTGGCCATCCTCCTTATCACTTTGTTTATGCTTTGACCATTTTTATTTGCATTTTCCTTCCTTTGGAACTTTGGACTCAGCCTCTTGGACCTTGTGCCTTTGTATCTGATAGTTGAACTTTTGCCTTAATTTATAGGTGCCCAGGTGTTCCACTTTCCTTCTTAGCTATCTCTGATGTTTAATTCACATTTTCCCACTCCTTTATTCACAACATTTCTTTATCTGTTGTCTTCCATGATTAGAATAGATGTTCCTTGAGGAAAGGTTTGTCTTGCTTTCTTGCTGTGTCCCCAGCACTTAGATTAATGCCTAGTACTTGGTAGCTATTTCATAAATGATTTATCTATATATAGAAGGTATTTCCTTATTGCTGATAAAAATTTATTATTCACTAAATTGAGCACAGTGATTATTTTAATGGATCTCAAAATATTTTACCTAACTTTCATTATTTAACAAATTATTATTATTAACACTTCAAATTGAAGCTTCCTTAAAGTCATAATATCACAGAAGCTCAGGATTTGAAAAATATCTTAGGGATCATCAAATTTGCACTTGCATCAATCTCAAGTAGTACAATTTCCTTAATTTATAAAGGAGGAGCATGAATCTAAGGAAGAAGAATATATTCATATATATTTTATATATAATGATATGTATGTGTTATCTCCCCCCCAGCAAAATGTAATCTCCTTGAGGAAAGGACCTAGTCCTTTGTTTTCTTTTTCTTTTTCAACACCTGTCACAGTATCAGGTGAATTGTACAAACTTTAATAAGTACTTATTGATTTAATTAATATTAGTTTAATCCTAGGTTTTCTGTTCAGAATCCAGAAATGTTTCAGACTCTTTCTTATCTCAGCATTAGATTGTCAGCTGTATCTTGCAGATGAGAAAAAGAGAAATGCCAATCTCAAAATCACAAAGAAGGAAAGTGGAACACCTGGGCACCTATAAATTAAGGCAAAAGTTCAACTATCAGATACAAAGGCACAAGGTCCAAGAGGCTGTTTGGATTAAAAAAAAAGAAAAAAACTTCAGGGGACTTGTTCTTGGATGACCACTCACTTATGCTGGTCTAGCAATGCCCTGCAATATAATTCAAGTTAATATTTTGCACTCTCCACCAAAATGTAATGAAATCTTCTTCCTTTCTACTCTCATTTCTTTTCCAGTGCCCTTTCCCCCCACCTCCAATTTCCCTTAGTCTGTGGCCAGGATGTCAGCACTCCTGTATTGGTAACTGAAATGTCCCAGGGTGTTTATCACTGTCATATTGTGATTGTCTGTTTATAATAGCAATACTTTGTTTCATCTTTCTTACATAGGCATAGAAATGAAACAGTATGTCAAGAAATCCAGTTTGCCTTTATTCTAAAGAATGTGTTGTCTCTTTAGGGAACAATGAAACACAATAAGGAGCTTTTTTTTTTAAACTTTCAGTTTGTGATTATGCAGAAATCTGGCCCAATGAAGCACACTGGATCATTTCTTTTGTTTCCAGCACTGCAATGGTTAATTATTCTGTGGTTTTTCTAGGAAGACAACAATGAAAATGCTCTCACCATTGCATCACTACCTAAAACCAAACTGACAGATCACACTCCTCAGCTGAAACAGATGGTTGCTTATGGGGCTGACAATGCTAATGTAAACTGTAGAGGCTTTCATTTGGTAGTGTGGCTCCTAAGAGGTGAAAAAGAACACTTTCCTTCAGGGAAAAAAGAAAAAGGAAAAGATGAAAAGAAATGCAGCATGCTGCTGCCTCCTCTACACACCACCATCTAGTCTCCAACATAGAGACTTATGTAGGGACTGAAATGTAGGCCTGTGCCTTGGCAGAAGCACAAAGAAAAATGAGCTTAGCAAAACTGAGAGTGGACAGTGAACAGAGAGAAATGATACTACTTCCAGCTCTGCTTTTGAATTCTGACTGACAATCTTTTTTTAGACATTTATTTAAAAAAAATAACCAGCAAAGCCTTGGAAATATATTGAAAGTTATAAAAGCAGAATCTACTATTCAAAGATTTGGGAATGGAAGTGGGATTTATTAAAGAAACACCTTTTTAAAAAGCTTGGCTGTGTCATAGTTGAGCAAAGGTCAAATAACTGACCATATATTGTTTCACAGGATCATACATTTAGACCTGGAAGTGACTTTAGAAATACTCATTTTACTTACCAATAAGGAAAATGAGGCTCAAAAAGTTATAATTGTCCTCAGATCATACTTATAAATAGTATATTTACTATTAATATAATAATAGTATATTATAAATAGTAGAGGAAAAACTGAACTTAGCTCATATGAATTTAAATTAAGTGTTCTATGAATTATACCATGAGATGCATATTTTGACAGGATGAGAATGTTTGAGAGATAAGTTGGCACAAAGATCAGAGCACAGGCTTTAATGCTTGCCCTCAGTAGACACAAGGTGTGTGACCCTGTACAATACAATTGATTTTGCAGTGTTCCAGAAAACTCTCCAAATGTCAGAATGATATCCATATATAATCCTAGCTCCTGAAGAGGCTGAAGTGGTGGATCATTTGAACTCAAGATTTCTAAACTGGAGTGGGCAAAAAAAAAAGTCTCTATTATTTCTGGCAATAATATGGTAAGGCCCTTGGACCTAGAAGTGGGGACCATCATGATTCCTAAAAAGGGTAATTAGGTAGAAAATAGAGTACATCAAAGCTTCATGTCCAAAAGTGATAGGGTTGATCAAGTGAGTGGTTGCAGTGCTTCTTGCATGGGTGAGATAGAAACGAAGTCTCAAAAAAATAAAAACAAAACAAAACAAACCTATGACCCAAATAATTGGCTAAATAAAATAAAAACCTGTTGATTTAAGAAATTTCCACTCTGCTGTAATATGAAAGCACAGATCTCAACTAAACAAAACACACACACACACACACACACACACACACACACACACATACACACACCTTCAGGTACCCTGAATGATGGATTTAGGAGGCCCAGAATTCCTACATATTAACACAATAGAATTAGAAAAATTATTAATGTTTTTGAACCTCAGTTTTTCCATTTGGAATATAGGATTGATACTTTTCAAATATGAGTATTTGAAAAGATAAAAGGGGATAATATATTTAAAGTGTGGAATAGAAATAATACTTAAACTACTGGGGATTGATAAGATCTTTAGAAGAGAGGGTATATAAAAAAGATAAAGATCTCCGAATGGAGCCCATGGCAGGGCACCCCACATATGGGGTTGGTGAAATCAATGAAAATCTAGCCAAAAAAAAAAAAAAAAAAAGCCTGGGCAAGGAAATAGTAGTAAAGAGAGGAGGACAACGAGCAAGCCAAGGAAGAAAAGGCCGTCCAATAAGGCAGTCATTAGAGTCAACAGTCTACAGAAGAATCAGGAGAATAAAAATTGAAAAAAAAAGACCACTATATTATGTAACTATTGGGATTATTAGAAACATGGAAGAAAACAGTACTAGTTTAATAATAAGATCAGAGTATAGTGGCATCAAGAGTGTAGATAGAGGATGAGTAACAAAAAAGACAACCATTTTCTCAGAGACAGTAGTAGACCAATAGAAACTGTAGAAAGGCCTTGAAATAAAGAGCTGAGGAAAAGAAATTAATAGTTGATAGCCCCTAACTTATTATTAAGTGGAAGTCTAGGATATAAAGAGGAGGGAGGGAGAAAAGCATTAGAGATCTAGGGAGAGAAGCATTAGAGACCTAAGGAACAGCAAAGTTTTAGAAGAGCTAATAAGGGCATGAAATTCTTATTGACACTTACCTTTTCTGAATTGGAGAAGAACAGTCAAATTTAGGACATGATTCAAAACCTAACCCTATAATAAATGGTAGAAGAACAAGGGTGAAGGAGAGTATAGGCTAGAGACCAATGTATAGTTGAATAAGGATTAAGATTTAAAAAATAGAAAAAAAACTAAAGAAAAGAATATGAGGATAGTACATGAAATGAAAGGGAAGAATATAGTAACTACTGGTTATAGTAAGGACAAAGAAAAAGCTAGAGAGGAATGAGGGAGAGGCAGATATGGAAGGATAATTATGATCTGAGGCAGGATCAAGGATAAAAAAAGTTATACATTATGTCAAGATATAGGACATGATTGTCATTGTTGCTGTAATAAAATAGAATGAAATTATATATTTGGGAAGTTGAGGATATCCACAAATTGGGATGTTAGAGTGTTAGAAGGAATAGTAGAATAGATGGATGACATTGATCAAAGGAGCTGATGGTACAATGGATTTGGAGAATTTGCATTCAAATCTCATCTCTGTGTATCTTTTGACAATCTCCATGGATCTTCATTTCCTCAATTGTAAAATAAGGGGCATAGATTAGATAGACTCTGAGATTCTCCTCCATTCTACATTAATTATCTGAAAATCCTATATGTTATTCCCATATGTGTGTGTGCATGAATGTGTAGTTATGATAGTATTGCATCATTAATGAATTATTGTTACCTCTTTCTGCTCAGTCTCTTATGCATTTATTTTATTTTCATTCTCCTCTCATCTATATAAAAAACCTTTCTTCTACATTCACTATCTAGTTTTCAGATTTATTACTTTAGCATTTTATTTAATATCTCTCCTGGATCATTATTTTCCCTTTTGATGTTCCTTATCTGCTATTTACCCAGAAGGTTCTGTTAGTCTACAATGGTTTATCTATCTTCAATAAATATTTCAATACTTCTTCCCATGCTTTCTTTCCCACTCCCATCTTTTTCCATCCCCATGCCTAGTTACACATCTCTAATATCACTAGCAACTCTCTGTTGCTGCTCAGGTGCTACCATCTACTCACCAGGCCAACATATCAAAAGGTGCTTAACAACTTACTCTTTTAAAAATGCTATAGATGTTTTCTCTTCCCAATTTTTTTTTGTATTATACTATTACTTCTTGGTTGCTATTGACAGCACCTTTATTGTTTCTAACTCCTAACTTGATTATCTTTGTTGTTTGTCCTTCATTATTGAAAAGGACCAATGACATCACAATTGTGAAGTATTGATTTGATATGAATTGCGCAAAATCATCAGCCTCATTCTGTCCTTCAGAGTCATCAAAGTCCAGTGGCAAGACTACTAATTTGATGATGGTAGATGGATGGTTGACAGCTCTTCTTTCCTTCCTTTCTTGTTATTTGAAGACATTTGTCAAATAGTATTGCTGAATTATATGATGTATACTATTTTACAGATGTCCTTTTCCTCAGTACACATCTTCATAATTTGATAATTGTCTTATTCTGTCTTTAATACCTTCTTCGGTTAGATTCACCAATTTCTAATGTCTTCCTTTGTGTAATCTTTTTTAATAACTTTTAACAATAGGTTTTAACAACAAGAGTGAGAAAATTGTTTTCTCCAGGGTTTAGAGAAGGATGTAAAGGGATGTAGAGAAGAATGATGTTTCCTTCCATTTAATTTCCATTTTGATGAAGGTGTCATTTGTATATAGGTTTGGTATGAATTCAGAGATTGCTGTCAATAGACAAAGTATGACTATCACGAACTTCTCAGGATATGGAGGTTCTATCCTTCCTGCTTAAAGTGAGAGTCATATCAGGTTCAATAATTCCATTGCCCTCTTGATTATTTTCTCTAGTAGATGAAAACTCTTAGGAGGAAATATAACTGATGATCTTCACATGCCTGACATCCTTTAATCACTTATTAACCACTGGGTATAAAAAAGTGGGAGTGGGCTTATTGCTTTGCTTATCTTCAAAGGATAAAACTGGGATCAATGCATGGAATTTTCAAGAAGGAATATTTCAGCTCAAAATAAGGAAGAACTCACTTAAAATTAGTAGAATAATGATAAATTGAATTGGTTGACTCATACATTGTGAAATTTCCTGTCACTGGAGAGATAAGATTGAAAAGAGTCAAGATAACTATTTGGGGGACATGGGACAGGCAAGTCAGCTGTATTAAAGTAGCAAGGCATATGAAATAAGAGATGGGTGGCATCCAGGCCAGTCAGATTATCACCATATTTATCACCATCTCCCCTCAGATCCTGATGGAAACAATTCAGGAACTTGAATTCAAGAATCATGGGAATAGTAATGCTTCTAATCTAATGCCTTGAATATCATCTTGGGAAGCAAACTCTATGGAGATGCAGCCTAGAAATTGCTCTTGCAGTATTGTTTTCGTATGTAATAAAAATTCAAGAAAGAAAGTTCTTGCCACTAAAGTCTTAGTTAAATAGCTCAACGTCAGAAACTGATAAGGCTTTATCAGTGGAAATAATATTAGGGAAGATCCATTACCATCTACTCTACTATTTCACCTTTTGGTCCATAGAAGACTTTCATTTAGAATCTTTCATATGTTTCTCTCTTGTTAGAATGTGAACTCTTTGAGGGCAACAGTCTTTTTAATTTTGTATTTGTATCCCCAGCTCTTAGAGAATGAATTGCATAGAGTAAATACTTAATAAATGTTTCATCCATCTCTTCCCACCCTGTAGCACTTATCAATAAAATATGCAAGGCTAGAACAAATTTACTCTCCAGAACTAATCAGCATTGCTTGTCTTTAGTAGGTTTATATCTGGAAAAGGGAGCTATTGAATATTTTGAAATGTAAACATTACCTCTTAACTTCTCTAAACTATTTTTCAATAGTGTGTGTATGTATGCATTTATTGTAGTCTTCTCTCTCCATGAAAACCTTGCCTTAGACATATTAACCCAAAGCATATTTATCTGTCTGGACTGACTCAAAAGGACACTCTTGGTTTGGAGGCTGCAGGCTAGATGAGTTGGCCTCCAGAATACTGTTGTTCTGTGAATATATGGTATATTCATTCATTCTCTCTCTCTCTCTCTCTCTCTCTCTCTCTCTCTCTCTCTCTCTCTCTCTCTCTCTCTCTCTCTCTGTATATATATATATATATATATATATATATATATATATATCTTTCATTTATCCTCAGCAACTTAGTATTTCAGACATTGGAATACAGATCCATTGTGACACTCTAGGATTGGCAAATGATAACAAAAGTAAAAGTTCTTGGTAAATAGCTCCTGTTATCCTCAGCTCTCTAAAATGCTTTGCTAATATTAATTTATTAACTCTAATGGGCATCTCCTTTTTCAAAAGCCATCTTTCATTTGAATACAGGACTATACTAGGAGCATTGGACATCATAAATGGCTTCTCAAAACACCCATAAAGAACCTTACTCCTACTTTGCTGACAAAAAAAGTAAGGCAGAAGTGTATTCTATTTTCTCAGGATTCTCATTTCTATAGATAGCTAATCTAGTTTGAATTTTTAAGAAATCATTAAAATGAATTTTATGGGTCATGAGATTACATCAGATGACTGAACAATGAAGCTTAAAATCTCAGAAGAATTTGATTCAAATAATTGAGCTATGAAAATTCAAGTGTCAGCACACAACTTATTTTTAGTAGAAAAACAAACTAGAATCTTTAATTTCTAAGTCACCAAATTAATACTAACAATTAATTTGTTTATTAAATTCTTCATAAAAGTTTTTCTGCAGTGTTTCCTCATAGTATATAAGTCAAGAATCTGGAATCCCTAATGCTATCCCTGATGCACAAACACTGGAAGACCAAACAGGAAAGGCTTCAATATCTGAGCATTTAATCATGGACCTATTTTTATTTCTGTTTCCTAATCGTTATTTGTTCTTGTCCAATATAACCAACCATTTTTATGAAAACTATTTTTGTGGACATTTCCATCCATGCTATTGAGAAGAGATATGCTATATATCCTATTGTTAGTCTATTTAGTAGTGGAACAATTTTCAATCATTTATTCTGTGTACTTTGTTTCATTTACATTATTTGTAGCCATTAAGTATATCATTTTTTTCTTTTCTCCTCTCATTACCCTATATTTGTACATGTCTTTCCATGTTCCCCTAAAGTCCTTATGCATGATGCTTTAAGTTGCAATGGTATTCAAATTTCTACATCACAATTTTAGTATATTACAAGTTCAGCCATTCCCTAATTGATAGATTTTTTGCTTCCAATTTATGGCTACTACAAAAAAAGTGCTGCTAAGAATACTTAGTTATATGTGGGGCTTTGCTTTCTGTCATTGATGACCTTGGTGGCATATGCCCAGGACTGGATTTGCTGAGTCAAAAGATCTCTAAACAATTTAGTAACTTTTCTCTCGTAAATCCAAATTGATTTGTCAGGACACACATCTGTAAAAACAATGTATTAATGTGACTCTCTTTCTACAGACTATCTAACACCAAATCTTCATATTTAATCATCTTTGCCAACTTGGTCATTATAAGGTGATATTTCAGAATTGTTCCAGTTTCCGATTCTTATTGTTAGTTTTCTGAATATTTTTATGAGAGTGGATTAGTGAAATTCTTTGAAAACAGTTTATTCATATCTTCTTAGCAAAATTATTTACTTGCTCTTAGTCTTGTAAATTTGTATTAATTCCCTAAGATATTATATATCTATCAGAGGTGCTTGATATGAAGTCCTCTGCCCACCAATTTTGTTTTTCTGCCACTACTAATTGTAGGCAGTTAGGTGATATTAGTGGATAACAATCTGGACATGGAATTAGGAAGACTTAAGTGTGAATCTGGCTTCAGATATTTGCTAGCTCTGTGACCCTGAGAAAGTAATTTCATCTGTCTGTACTTTAATTTCCTCTTCTTTAATATGAGGTGGGTGAAGACTTAATGGCCTTTAAGGTCCTTTCTAAATCTCTGATCCTGTGATCCTATTTATGTTTTCTTATTGACATTGTACAAAAGCTTACATTTTAAAAATATAATTAGAAACATCTATTTTAACTAGTGAAAATAAAGGTAGCCTTGTGAAAGGTATTTCCTTTCTATTCTACATTGCTTTTAGGCAATGCCTTTTAAGATTTAGACTACTTAAAATTTTGGATCTCAGTGTGGTATAAATAGATTTAGACTACTTAAAATTTTAGATCTCAGTGTGGATCTCTCAAGAGAGTTGATTGTTAAATATACAAAGTAAGAATTTATACCTTAGACATTGGTAACTAGTACAAATTACAGCCTGATATATATATATATATATATATATATATATATATTTTTTTTTTTTTTCTTCAATGTCCTGACTTAAGGTAATGGAAAAATATTAACAATGAAGATTAAACTTAAAAGCATGTAATGAATATTTTTTTCTCAGAAATTTTGTTTACCAGCTCATTTACCAGCATAACACTGGGCACATTGTATAAAGTAAAATCTAAATGCATAATTTCCTCAGAAATTCTTAGCAAATGAAGACTTTTTTCTACTTTTTCTCTGTTTTAGGCTTTTTTTGAACTTTGAGTTCATATATTTATTTCTATCTGGTACCAAGTAAGTTTTATATTTACTCTTTTATAATATAGTTTTAGATATAATTATTCAGATAATATTTTAATTCTTGTTTTCAAAGTACATATAAAACCAAATTTTTTAAAATTTTGAGTTGCAAATTCTTTCCCTTTCTCCTTCCTTTTCTCCCAGTAAAAGAAAGCATTTTGATGTAGATGATACCTATGCATTCATGCAAAATGTATTTTTATATTAGTCATGTTGCAAAGGAAAATAAACTAAGAAAAATAAAATTTTTAAAAGTTGTAGTTTGATCAGCTTTGATCAGGCTCTATATCAGTTCTTTCTATGGAGGTGGATAGCACTTTTTCATCATTTGTCTTGGAATGCTCTTGGGTCATTTTGCTGAGGATAGCCAAGTCACTAACAGGTGATCATTGTACAATATTCCTTGTACTGAGTTGGATGTTCTTCTGGTTCTGTTTCCTTCATTTCATATAGCACAATAGTATTCCATCACAATCATATACCACAACTTGTTCAAAAAAGTCTTGTGTAGTCAATGAAGCAGAAATAGATTTTTTTAGCCTGTTAATTCCCTTGTTTTTTCCATAATCCAGTGAAAGTTAGCAGTTTGGTCTTTAGTTCCTCTATCTATTTGAAAACCATCCTGTTGTTCTTAATTCTTGGTTCACATATTGCTGAAATGCACCTTGCAGAATCTTTAGCATAACCTTGATGCCATGTGAAAAGGGCACAATTATAATATAATTTGACTATTCCTTGCATTACACTTCTTCAGGATTGGTACATAAACTGCTATTTTCCAATACAGTGGCCACATTGATCCTTCAAAATTTGTTAGTATATTGAATACAATACTAATAATATGATCTTTTAGTGTTTTAAATAGCTTATTTGGAATTCCATCACCACCACTAGCTTTATGTTAGTGATGTTTCCTAAGTCCCACTTGACTATTCTCTAGGATGTCTGACTCTAGATCAATAAATCACATTGTCATGGTTATTGGTGATACAATCTTTCTTGTATAATTCTTTTGTGTATTCTTTCCACCTCTTCTTAAAGAGCTTATACTTAGTCTCTATCATTTTTGTCTTTCATAATGTCCATTTTTTGCATGAAACATTCGCTTGAATCTTTTTAGCTGCCTGCAATATTTTTTTTTCTTGACAGGATCACTGGAATTTGACTGTAATATTCCTGGGAATTTTCATTTTAGCATCTCTTTCAATAGATGATAATTTGTGGGAAAATATCAGGCCAGTTTTCTTTGATAATTTATTGAAAGAATATGTCTAGGATCTTTTTTTTTTTGAATCATGGCTTTCAGGTCGTTCAATAATTCTTAAGTTATCTCTCCTTAGTCTATTTTCTTGGAGAGCTGCTTTTCCAATGAGATAATTCACATTTTTACATACTTTCATTTCTAATTTTTTACAAATGATTGTCTTCTATAAGTTTTGATATATCTATTTCCATTTCTCCAATTCTACTTTTAAGGACTTTTTGGGCAGATTTTGGTACTTTTTTTTTTTTTACCATTTGACCTATCCTGTTTTTAAGGTTGTTTTTCAGTTGTTTTTCAGTGTTTGTTATATCTTCTTTACCAAGTGTTTGATTTGTCTTTAGTGAATTTTTGTATATCTTTTCTTCCACCTGATCAATTCTGCTTTATAAGTAGTTTTCTTCAGTGGATTTTTTTTTGCCTCTTTTACCATGTTGTTAATTTTCTTTCCATAATTTTTTTTTGCATTGCTCATTTCTGTCCTCAATTTCTCCTTTACTTCTCTTATTTGATTTTTAAAAACTTCTTCCTAATCAAGCCATTCTCCAATTGATAAGTGGTCAAAGGATATGAACAGATAATTTTCAGATGATGAAACTGAAACTGTTTCCACTCATATGAAAGTGTGTTCCAAATCACTATTGATCAGAGAAATGCAAATTAAGACAACTCTGAGATACCACTACACACCTGTCAGATTGGCTAAAATGACAGGAACAAATAATCTGAATCTTGGAGGGGATGTGGGAAAACTGGGACACTGATGCATTGTTGGTGGAGTTGTGAAAGAATCCAACCATTCTGGAGAGCAATCTGGAATTATGCCCAAAAAGTTATCAAAATGTGCATACCCTTTGATCCAGCAGTGCTACTACTGGGCTTATATCCCAAGGAAATACTAAAGAAGGGAAAGGGACCTGTATGTGCCAAAATGTTTGTGGCAGCTCTTTTTGTAGTGGCTAGAAACTGGAAAATGAATGGATGTCCATCAGTTGGAGAATGGTTGGGTAAATTATGGTATATGAAGGTTATGGAATATTATTGCTCTGTAAGAAATGACCAACAGGAGGAATACAGAGAGGCTTGGAGAGATTTACATGATAATTTAAAAAAGGCAAATTTATTTCAGAATTAGAATAAAAATTTGGAAATCTTAATTTCTTATTCTAATATTATAAGACTGAGGGAAAACAATCTCTTCTTTCTTCACTCTCTTCCTCTATTTCCTTCTTTCATTCTTTCCTATCTTCCTCTTTTCCTCTTTTCTTTCTTCTCTTTTGCTCCTTCTCTATACATCTTCTCTTTATTCCCTTCTCCCCCCTCCTTCTACTGCCAATGAAATGTGGTTATTTAGGAATTCTTCTGAAATTGTGAGTTCTAAAATTCTCTTACCATTAAATAAAAGTTATCATGCCATTGAAAGATGGAAGAATAAGGACTGTGATTTTTTTTTGTAATGAGACTTACATTTCTTCTTTTTTCACATCTGAGGCCCTGGTGAGATACTTTAATGCAAAGTATGAACATTCTCATATTCAAAAATCACCATGCTAATATTGAGTGAATATTGTATGTAAAATACAAATCAGTTTTAGTTATAAAAAATTTGTATATCCATTAAAATATTGGATTTTTTTCCTCTTGCGTGAGGGAAAAAAACAACAATATTATGGATTAAAGACACCACAAAAGAGCTTGAACTGTCAACTTTTGCATACAGTAAACACTCAGTAAATGCATTTGATATAATTCATTCATTCATCGAATTAATCTTTTTGATTTTATAGATTCCATTTTTACTTGCAGATGTAGAAAGTGCAATATTTCTGTGGTCAGTCTTCCAAATCAAAATATTTATTTACAAAATCACTATTTACATCCAGATACCCCTTTTGTAGTTTTGAAAATAGTGATTTGTGTTTTATTTTTCTTTTTATATGTGATTTTATAGTGGTAGTAGTGAAGATCAGGTAACAAACATTTTAATTTTATTTCAGAAAAAAGCATCAAGCCTAGAGTTAAAAAAAATAGAAAAAGAAAGAAAAGAAAATATGTCTATTCTATCACAGGTACAATTTTATTGGGTACTGTTCCTTTAGTATCATCTCCCCTTTCTGTAATTATTGTACCTGTATTTTCCCTATCCTTCCTTTTGTTACCCAAGTACTTATAGCTCTTCACATTTAATCTTATCTCCTTTACTTATTTCTTTCCCTTCAGATTGATGGCTCCTTTCATCATTCTTGTGCCTGGCGTATTGGCGTCACATACCCAAGAAAAATCTCTTTGGTGCTTACTTTTTAAGGAAAGGAGAATCCTCTGATTATGTTTTAATACCTCTGTCCTACAAATCACTCTTTAAAATATCAAAAAATTCAGATTGGGGTTGAAATTTTTATTTCATGCAATTGAGAAATTAAAACATCTGATTAATTTGAGCCTGGACTGGAGAACAAATAAATGATCTTTTGTATACTGCCACAGTATTGTATTAAATGGCTTTTAAATTAATACTGCTGGCTAACATTGCAGCAAATGGATTTTGCTTTGGGGGTGAAAATTGTGAAATTCATTCTCTTGTACTGATTACTAATTATCATCATCTTTGTCCCTCAAATAAATTTAGTTCTGAGACCATTAGACTTTATTGTGTTCTAAAAATGACTTATAAAATTCATCTCCTTAGAAAATATGTGAGAAGCATTTCGTTTCATTCACATTGGAAAGTATTTTTACCTGAACACATATAGTTTATATTCTCTGCTATTCATATATATATTCATATATGTACTTGCATAGCTAGGGAAAGCGAAAAGATTTTCTGGAGTATAGAGGTATAACATGAAAGTAACTTCTCATTTCTGTTCTGCTCAGAGCTCCTCCTTTATTTTTGTTTTGAGCAAGGTCTAGTTTAGAAAGTGTTACTAATGCAGTCTTATATATGCCTTTTTACAGAAGTGATTCTTTTAATGACATAATGACATCAAACTTTTAAAACTTCTAAAAATTTAAACTCTCTGGTGGAGAGCTAGATTTTATCCCCCAAATTATTTTACATATCGTTGATTCTCAATTCATTGGGAAACCCAGAAGGATGTTCCTGAGATCCCCATGTCTCATTACCAATCTATTGCTTTTCCCTTTTGCTTTTTCAAATACACATACATGTATCAACGGGCATACACACACACACACACACACACACACACACACACACACACACACACAGTTTGTGCAGCAAGCAGCTGCCATGGATTTGGAATTTTGTTCCTTCTTCCATCTGCCCTTTGTGTAAAGAAATTCTGCTTGAATAATTACTTGTCTGTCCCCTTTGCTCATTCCCAACATCATCATTCTTCAACCTTCTGTTTCCAATTAGTTCTTATCTCAAATGGCTTATTGGCATCAATCTGTTCTCAGCATCACCAAAGTGCATACAACTACCCCCTGGACTATGGGGGACTCCAGATAAGGTGTAGACTTGCCAATCACTCCTCTGCAGTCTCCACAGTTTTTCTTTTCTGAGGTAACTTGAGATCAGAGGTAGTTCTGAGATGTCATTGATATAACACACTTTGGGGGCAAAATGACATGCATGAGCATTGCAGGGGCTGTGGAAAGCCTGTGAAAATAGCCATTGTTGGACATCTGGTGTCAGAAAGGGGTTTTCAAAACAAGTGTACAACATTAAATCATAGTGTAGATGACTTCGTGGCAGCTGTCTGCTGCAGGAGAGGGTATATTGAGACATTTGTGAATGGATGCACTTTCATGCTGACAAGGCATTTTGTTGATGCACTCTTGGGCCAGAGGAACACGGGTGAGAGTGGACAAAGAAGATCAGCATTTCAAACAACTTAACATGATTTAATTGATACAGAGAAGATTAAGCCTGGTTTACTTAGATCAGGTGGTTAAAGAAAGGAGGGAATGAGCCCAAGGTCACAGGTTGGATACCCATATGGACCACTTAGCTTTTTGTTTTACTCTAGTGCATGCAGTTTTATAAATATGTGTTGTGTGACACAAGGGGAAATAGTAAGAAGAATATGAATGACTCAGTTAAAAATGATAGAAATAATATTAGGAGGGATGAAGGTAGTTTAAAGTATATACTGCATTTGACTAATTTTGGATCAATATGTTTATTTTAGTACAAAAATTTGATATTTTACAATCTAATGTTGGGAAGGACACATAAAAATAATTGTGCTTTAAGGGAATGTTTTATTACTCAGACTTTTGGTAAGAAGAGTAGTGAATTGCAACATTATTATTGCTACTGTTTTTGGTGGAAGAATGTGCATAGTCTTTATTTAGTAGTTATAGGGTTCTAATTGGTGAAAGCCATAGTAAGGTAGGGCAGGGGATGGTTGAAAGTCATAAAATTTTGATATTTATTTGATATTTAATGCTTTTTTAATACAAAAACTGTGATATGTTCTCTCTCAGCAAATTCATATAGCTTTTTGGAAGAATTTACATTTAAATTAATTTTATTTTGATGTTTTTAAACCAAATGTGTTTTTACTCATACTTGTTAAATCTTAGGCAAATCACTTAAATATAATGGACCTTAATTACCTTCACCTGTAAAATAAGGGAGTTAGATTCATTGGCCTTTGATTTCTCTTCTAGTTCTTGTCTACTTCAATAGACCTTCAATGCAAAAACAGAGGTAGAAATTATAGAGTAATGGATTTTTGGATAATTGTAGAGTAAGCTGAAAGCTTGCTCTCTAAACTCTATCCTCTTTTACTAAATAAACTAGATGAAATGAATGTGTCAAATGATATGTGCAGCATATTCCTTCCAAATATAAAATTGTTTTAGAGGAATTGTAAAATAAATATATATAAATTGGATAAAAAAAACAACTCATCAAATTTATCAAAAATATTCTTCCAAAACAAAACAAAGAAAAACAACTTTGTGCTTAAACTCTTTGTAAAGCACCATTCCTATAAGACACCTGCAGCTTTATGGGATGTTATTTCACATTTCAGGCTTGGCTTGCCAAGAGTGGGAAGTGGGCTGATTGTATGAAGTGGTGGTGCATTTAGTAAGTCATTGTTAACTCACTTGCACAGAGAACATCAATGACTTTTTCTCACAACAGCAGCTAATAAAAGACTTTTTTGTAATACTGGCTTTTTTTTTTAAAGCTAAAGTTAAAATAAAATTGATTGTAACAAAAGAAAATGCAAAAAAGATCTTCAGGAGATTTATTTAGAAAAAAATCCTCAGTGTAAGTTTAATCAAAAACCTGCCAAAATTAAATTTTATTAAATCCTTTGTGAGGTAAACTAAGCCAGAGGATCACAAATGTAGAAGTGGAAGGGACATTGCTTGGAAGTACATCAAGTCTAATCTTCTTATTTTATAGATGAGGAAACTGAAGCTAAGAAAATTTAAGTGATGTACTCAGTATTACTAGATGCCTAAACATCTGAGGCAGGATTTACTCAGGCCTTCTTCCTGATTCTATGGCCAGCCATTATTCTATAAATTCTACTTAACTGATCCTTTGATACCTATTTCAAGTAAACCTCTACAGAAGAAAAAAAAAAACATACATAGAACATATAAGAAGAGCTTCCTTCTATTACACCCATTCTTCTGATTTCTTTAGATATTCCCAAGAAAGTACAAATAGAACTGAAATAATCTATGTTTGTTTTCTTGGGAAAAAACGTCCCTTGAAGGAACAAGTCTTGAGTGATAGAAATCAACTATATTCAAAAGATCGTTCAAAATTATGGCTAATGGTCTTGTGAAAAGAAGGCAAAAATCAATTCTTAAAAGAGTCCATATAGAACCTTTCACTTTTTCTCTTAGAGAAGGTTATATGTGTATATTTTTAAGCACAATTTTCCTTTCTTAGGAACCCTTAGAAAGTCATTTAAATGAGCAAACCAAGAAGTGTCAACAAAACGTACAAATATGTGTGTTTATATGGAAGAGATCAGCTAAATGGTGCAATAGGATGTTGAGTATGGAAGCAGGAAGACTCATTTTTTTGAGTTCAAATCTGGCCTTAAACATTTTCGAATTTCCTCACCTGTAAAATGAGTTGGAGAATGAAATGGAAAGCCACTACAGTATCTTTCTCAAGAAAACCCTAAATGGAGTCATGAAGAGTCAGGAATGTTTGAAATAACTAAATATGTAATATGGGCTCTTATGAACTGACATATATCTTATTTGAGATAAGTTATAACTGTATTTTTATTCATAATTGGAACTGCCCTTCCTGTTAAAATAAGAACATGTCAACATTCACCAAATACCAAATATTTATAGCAAATATACAATATGTAAAACATTGGAGACATTGTAAATACCTAGACCCTTCTCTCCAAGAGGTTACAATCTAATGTTGGGAAGGACACATAAAAATAATTGTGCTTTAAGGGAATGTTTTATTACTCAGACTTTTGGTAAGAAGAGTAGTGAATTGCAACATTGTTATTGCTACTGTTTTTGGTAGAAGAAGAATGTGCATAGTCTTTATTTAGTAGTTATAGGGTTCTAATTGGTGAAAGCCATAGTAAGGTAGGGCAGGGGATGGTTGAAAGTCATAGCAAGGGTGGGGTGCAAAAGTCATCACAAGAACAAAGTGTCTAGCAAATAACCTTGTATGTATCTGGGAATGTACTGATACCAACCAGAATATAGTCTTGAGGATCTGAAAATCTAATCACCTGTACTGGCCTTATACCTAGATTCTAAAGTTAGGCCACAAACTGAGCAGTAAATCAAGACTCTAGTCAAAATAGTACTATTGTACTGAATGATCCTCTTAAGCTTTTCCTCCCTTTATTGATTTCTGTAATTACTATGGGATTTTGCAGGCCTGAATAGTCTGACCACCACCCCAGACTGCATGGTGGGGATTGAAGATCCACTGAAATGTCTGGGCACTACCCAAATAGCCTCTATGTGACTAACCTACATGATTATTAAATTACTTATATAATCATAATGGAGCTTCCAACTTCTTTCAATATCAATTTGCCTCTTTGGTAGAGGGGTGTCCCTCGATTTGGGGGAAGCTCTAAATTCCCTTGGGAGAAGAATTCCAGAATCTACAATGGTACTGTGATAGTGTCCTCTGAATTATTACATGGAAAATAAAGGTGGTTGAAAATATTTCAAACTTATTATTAAAATATTATTATTGTCATATAATAAAAAGTATTGAGAATAATTCAAAAGAATCAAGGTCAAGATGGGACAAAAACAGGAATACTTTAGTCATCCCATGTGTTTGAGAAAATGCTGTTCTCTTACATTTTTGGAGAGTCAACTATGTAGCAAGGTAATAGCTAATATTGTAAAATATAGAAACATAAGGCTTGTAACATTCTCTTTGTGTGTATATGTCTCTCTATGTGTATGTACACATACACATAAAAACAGAAAGATATAATACATATATATTATATGTATATATAGCTGAGAAAATTTCACATTTTTTCAGACTTCCAAGAAACAATTGAGGTATAGGCAATGAATGGACCCACTCATTGCAGTTAAAAAAAAAAAAAGTTCACTGAGTCTCTTTACTGCTTTATAATGCAGATGATGTGGAAGGAAAACTTAGCTTATTTAAAATAGTTAAAATCATTTCCCCCTATTCAACAGGGTAGACTAAAGAGAATTTTAAAATGTTCAGATATTAGTACACAGAATCAAACTGCTGAAGCAAGTTTAATTGGCTGACAATTTAAGCTACCAACATTGCTGTGCCTCCCAAGTGTCTCCAGGATTGTTCCACTAATGTTTTATTTAAAATATATATATACATATTCACTTCACATTGTTTTATTTAAATGATTACTACACACACACACACACACACACACACACACACACACACACACACACACACATATATATATATATATATATATATATATATATATATATATATATATAGTTTCAGTGTTCTCCACAAGACAGCCTGCCACCACTTCTCTGTCTTCCTTCTTTCTTTCTGTCTTGTGAATCTCCTTGACTGAATCCTGACTCTGAATCTCCCAAAGTCCCCTTGAAGTCCTCCTGACTCTGAATCTCCCGAAGTCCTCTCACTGTCTTCCCAAAGTCCTCTCTGGTCCTGAGAACTTCTTGCTTATATGCTGCACACCAATCATTACATCACTAGGAAACCATTATTTGCTGTAGGATTAAATCAATGCTAAATTAGATTTAACCATTGTCTCCTCAATTCCACTCAGTACCTTGTTTCAAGTTCTGACCCATAACATCTACTTGTAGGGTCAGATCAGTCATGCTAAATTAGATAATTATTGTCTCTATCCATTCCAGTGACTTAGCACCTTGTAAAAATACTAACATGTAGGATTTAATACTTGATATGAATCTTGAAAGGATTTTAAGAGATGAAAAAAATGAGCAATGACAAAGAGGTAAGAGTGATAAGTCTGTCTAAAGTGAATGAAGAAGACAATTTGGCTGCAATGTTGAATACATGAGGAAAATAATAAGAATTATATATGAGAAAATATGTTGAAGTCAGATTGTGAACATTGATGGTGATCATAAAGAAACAGAAAAGTTAAGAAGAGAAGGAGAAAATGTGTTTTAGGGAAAATGAATTATGTTTAGGATATGCTGAATCTAAAATGTCTGTTGACCATATAGGGTGAGATATGCATCAGGCGTGATCCAGGACTAGCACCTAGGAAAGTAGAGTTTTAGTTGTAAAGTGATGATAAATAATGCCAAGAGAGCTGATGAGATCATGTTTATAGAGACTTTGGAGAGAACAAAGAGAACCCAAAGTAGAGCTCCTGTTACACTCATGTTTAGAAGATTATGATATAATTACTATTACAACTATTACTACTACTACTACCACCAATAACAACTAATAAATAATAATAATAATAATAAACAGTTGTATGCCTAAAAAAAGAACTTATGGCATAAAGTCATGAAAAAATGGAGAAAAACTCAGTATATTAGAAAAGATAGTGATCAAAAGCATCAAATGCTGGAGAAGGGTAAAAAGGATGAAAACTGAGAAAAGACCATTAGAATTTTTTTGTAGCCATGGAGAGGTCAGACTTGAACTCTGCTCTTCCTGACTTAAGATCCAGTGCTGGATCCACTGCACCATCTCACTGCTACCTAACTTGATTAATATGAATTTCCATAATGTAAAATTCAATTTAGTAAAAAATATATGATAACAATTAGCATTTAATGTGAGCTGGAATTTAACTAATGTGATATATGTGAAGTAATTGAAGTTTGCAATATGCCATTAGGTTGTCAGTCTACATTTGTCAATCATCATGTGTAGATGTGATGGGTTGTCATGTACCCTATTACCAATGGCTGTTTTAAAATTCTTTGTTAAATGCCCCTGATACTTTTGTCCTTGCAAAATTTTTCTATTTTGTTAAAAGTAGACAAAAAGATGGAGACACTAGTTGAACATCATGAACACAACCATAGTAATTATAAAATAGGAAAATATGTTTGAATGTCTGAATATATGGTGCAAAATATTCTAAAACAGGTAAAATAAAAGAAAGGCAAATTTTCATCAAGTCTTTGTGGTGTGCATATAATTGCAAGAAGTAGAGGTATTAACAGTGATAGAAATGGAGCATGTCTTATTTGCATAGAAAACTGCAATCAAAAACACATTCCTTTTAGCAGAAGAGCCATTTAGAAAAAAACTCCAAGTTTGTTTCTTTAAGAAGGTGAAAAAAAAATTGAAATGAAATAGATTATGAAGAAATTTTTGCTGAAAAAAAATGGTCAATTCTATCACTTTACATTCAAGTTCATTACTTAATGTTAAAATTATTGGAAAGTCAACCAGTGCAGATGAGGATGTTTTGAGAAAATATTGATTTTTAGAAAATCATCCAAAAAACCTACTAGAAATAATTCATACCTTTAATAAAATTGCAGGATATAAAATAAACCCACACAAATCATCAACATTTCTATATATTACTGGTGAAGCCCATCAGCAAGAGATAGAGAAATGCCACTTTAAATTATTGTAGACAAAATAAAATACTTGGAAGTCCACCTGTCAAGACAAACCCAAGAACTATATGAACAACTTAAAAAACACTTCTCACATGTAAATAATTTTACATGGCTGGGCTGAGCTAATATAATAAAAATGACAATTCTGCCTAAATCAGTCTACTTGGTCAGTGCTATACCAAACTACCAAAACATTAATTTATAGAACTAGAAAAAATTAAAATAAATTCATCTAGAAGAACAAAAGGTCAAGAATATCAAGGGAATTAATGAAAAAATACAAAGGATGGTAGCTTAGTAGTATCAAAATTAAAAACATTTTAAAGTAGTAGGCATCAAAACCTTTTGGTACTGGCTAAAAAATAGAGTGGTGGATAAGTGGAACAGATTACATACATATGATACAATAAGCAAGGCCTATAACAAACTAGTATTTGATAAACCCCCAAACTCTAGTTTCTGTAATAAGAACTCACTATTTGACAAAAAAATTATAGGAAAACTGGACAATAATATGCGAGAAACTGGGCATAGACCTATTTCTCAAATCCCATATCAAAAGAAGATCAAAATGGATACATGATTTGGGCATAAAGGATAAACAAGAAATAAGTTATCTATCAGATCTTTGGAGAATGGAGGAATTTGACTAAAGAAGAAATAGAGAACATTATAAAAGGCAAAATGGACAATTTTGATTATAGTAAATTAAAAAACAAACAAAAACAAGATTAAAATGAAAGTACAAAGCTGTGGAAAAAAATCTTTACAGCCAGTATGTCTGATAAAGGTCTCATTTCTAAAATGTATAAAGAACTGCTTCAAATTTATAAGAATACAAGTCAGTATATCAATAAGTAAACTAACAAAAACATACAATTATCATAATATATGCAGAAAAAGCATTTGACACAATCCAACATTCATTTCTATTAAAAGCACTAGAGAATATATAGATAAATGGATTTTTCCTTAACAATCAGTAGCATCTATTTAAAACCATCAGCAAGCATCATATGTAATGGGGATAAACTGGAACCATTTCCAATAAAATCAAGGGTGAAATAAGGTTGCCCACTATCACAATTACTATTCAATATTGTACTATTCAATATTTCTAGCTTTGGCAATAAAAGAAGAAAAAGGGAAACTAGAAACTGAATGGATGCCTATCAGTTGGAAAATGACTGCATAAGTTATGGTATATTAATGTTATGGAATATTATTGTTCTATAAGAAATGACCAACAGGATAATTTCAGAGAGGCCTGGAGAGACTTACATGAACTGATGCTAAGTGAAATGAGCAGAACCAGGAGATCATTATACATGGCAAAAACAAGATTATATGATGATCAATCTGATGGACATGGGTCTCTTCAACAATGACATGATTCAAACCAGTTCCAATTGTTCAGTGATGAAGAGAGCCATCTATACCTAGAGAAAGAACTGTAGGAACAGTGTGGTTTATAACAAAACATTTTCACTCTTTTTGTTGTTATTTACTTTCAAAATTAAGCAAAGTATGAAACAGAAAGATACATGTTCAACCTAAAGAATAAATTAGCATCAAAGAGTTTGTCCTGTTTAAATTATAAATAGAGTTCTTATCAGCAATGAAGCTGTTAAAATGTTTGTGTTCATTAATGACATAATTAAGGTATCAAATCCTGGAACACACAATTATATGAAATAGATTGGTTTAACCTTCTATAATGATATAAAAAAGAATGAAAAATTCATATTACCCAGTTTGTGACATAGAAATTGATGGGAATCCCCCAAACACATTTAGCTCTTGGGCAAATATTTCATTTGGTCTTAGAATTAAGTTGAAGAAAATGTGAATGACTGGCATTTTGAAATTTGCCATGATAACTATTACAAACATGCATTTTTTAACAACCAATTATATTAGGCAACTTCAAATCATGGAATGTGATCTAAGAATCAATGAGATGATAATAAATAGCAGCATGTATATCTAGCACTTTGCCAGTTCTATAATGCTATGCAAAAGTCAGTGATTATTTTTGTCATTATTTGTAATGTCCTTCTCTAAATTGTAATGTTCTCTGAGAGCAGGTTTCTTGGGGAGCTTCTGGAGGCAGCCTTAGTTTCAGTTCAATTTAATAATCACCTCAAAATAAGCCAGGAGTTAAAATCCAAATCCTTTATTATTTCCTTCAAAGTCTTGAATCTTTGCCTGGGGCCTGGTTAGCTTTAATAGAAGCTTATCTCTCTCCTTGGTTCTGAGAGCTCTTGCCACTAGTCCTTTGTCTCTGCCAGGTTCAGCCTCTTGTCTTCCCAATGTCTCCAGCCGACACAAATGTGGAAGTTGGAATGAATCTGACTCTGCCTCCAAAAGAGTGGACTTATGGGCTTCTGTCCTCTGACTTGTGAATCTCCTTAAGTCAATCCTAGTTGAGGCTCCTAGCTTATCTATGCTCTCTAAAGGTGTGAACTCTAGTGTGTGAACTCTCTTAAAGGTGTGAATTCTAAAGATGTGAACTAAGTACATAAGCATTGTCTCCATCAATTCCAATGACTTAGCACCTTGTTTCAAGTTCTGGCCCATAACAATTATTATTATTATTATTATTATTATTATTATTATTATTATTATTATTATTATTATTATTGCTGTGGCAATTGGGGTTAAGTAACTTGCCCAGGGTCACACAGCTAAAAAGTATTAAGTGGCTGAGGTCACATTTGAACTCAGGTCCTCCTGACTTCAGAGCTAGTGCTCTATTGACTGTGCCACCTAGCTACCCCATTTTTTTGTCATTATTAAAAACAATTAAAATTCATGACATTCAAATTACAATGTAAAGGTTTGTGGTAAGCCTAAGTAGACTAAAACTAAGATGAGAAGTAGAATTAAAAGCATTGTCATATATGGTTAGAAGTTAGATTCAATTGTACAAAAAAAGTTTTTGAGGAAATAAGGAGTGTTATATTGGTACTAAAGAGATAAATGAACTAGAAGAAAGCCTCCAACATTGTTGGTAGAACTTCTACATAAAATTTATTGCAAGGAATTGATGAGAATCACATAGAATGAGAAATGGAGATAGAGTATGGAGGGAAGGAGAATATATTAAATGTTTTAAAATTTTGAAATTTCTTGGAAAGAAAATATTTTAGCAAGTAAAAGAATTTTGTTATTGTCTTTTTCTTTGTGGCATAAACCCAGTAGTAAGATTTCTGAATCAAAGTATATGATTAATATTGTTATATTTGTTGTACAATTCCAAATTTATATCTGGAATAAATCAATTCATAGCTCCATCAATGGTATTTCAAAGTTCTTCTAATGTTAACTATTATCACTCTTGGCAACTTTGTTGTTTGTCCTACAGATGCACAAATATATTTCAAATGATCCCTAGATAATAAAAATACAATTTTAATTATGTTCCTAAAATTAAAGACCAATGATAATGAAATTCTACTGTTTATCTTGGTTTGACTTATAGAAGACTTTAACTCCTAACAAATATAGAGGAAGAGAGAGAAAATGAAGGCTAGTCCTATGAGTTTCTTCTGAGCTTGCCAGAAGAGTAATTTTTCAACCCTTTCTACAGAGATACTGAGATGCTCTTATGATCCCCATTGCTTTATTCTTGGAAGAGGAGAAAACATTTTCTCTTGTGATTAATTAGAAATGAAAAGAGAGCCTGGGTAACAATAAAGACCTCAGAAGACTTGCACAAAGTTCCTTCCTCTCATTTTTACCAGGCAAGTCAGATCTCATGTTCCTACTCATGTAACTTCTTTCTAAGATAAAAGAATGCTCCCTCAGTTTCTCTAGAAGATGAAATAAAAATATCTAATTTATGTTACAAGGTATACCAGAGAAAGAAGTCACTATGAATCAAGAAAGGCTTACACCATTAATTTCCAGAAAAACTGCCCTCTCAGCCTAGCCCATATGATTTGTTGTCAAAAGGGTCATGGCAATATTATCATAAATAGAAAGCTGTGCCTTTAATTTGTCCATGTTAGAATTATAGATATATAGGATAGGTATACATATAATGTGAAGGACAGAGCATCCTTTTCATAGATTATTAATAGTTAATGATAATATTATCAAGGATGACTGACCTGAGGATACCTCCTAACATTGCTTTATTTTCTAAAGGATGAAAATTTTTTATAAACAAATTGTACTTAGAAATTTTACCTTTCTAATTTTCATACTATAAGTAAACAAATATATTCTTGCTACAACTGGGAGAAACTACTAGAAATATATTCAAACTTCAGAGTCCAATTATTTTAACCTTCCTCCCATTTAAGAAAAAAAAAAATCAGCTACTTCATTGATTTTACTACAGCATAGTCAAATCAACTTACCTGTTGTTGTTTTTCATGGTTCAATGTGCAAGAATGAGCAATGATTTCCTTCATCAACCATCCAGCTGAAAATTGTTTTGCTTATTAGTCAGTATAATTGTTCTTCTGCCAAAACATAACATATCAGCATGGAAGAATTTATTGCCTAATTTCACCTTATCCATCTTTCCTTTTCAAATATTGATGCATAAAAACATTAGCATGTGATGTGGTATAGAATAGAAAGAACATAATGTTACTATGAATTTTGGGTTACCCAGGAGAGTGAGCTGTGGTCTCATTTAGAAGCAGTATCTTCCCAAAAGGGGTCAGTCTGAACAGTAAGATACATGTTTATTGGGAGGAATGAATTAGGATTTAGAACTAGGTAAAGTGTCCAATGAAAGTAAAGGAGTTAACCATCCATTAGGATAAATTCACTGCAGAGTGTGTTAGATTAGGTCATTGACTTGCTATTCTTTTTGTTGTTCTATTGCCTAGAGTGTACACTTATGAATGTCAAGCTATACAGGCACATGGTAGTTAGTCCCATTGTAGTAGTTTAGTCTACAAGCCAACTCATCCCTTTTATTTTTCACTGCATCCTTTTTGCTCCTATAATTTGGACTATCTTGTAGTTGGTGAATATTCAATCTTTTCCACCTCCTCACTTTTTTCCTTAAGGCCTTTGCTTAGAATATTCTCTACTATCACTTTTGCTTATGAAAATCATGTCCAGTATTTCAAACTAATTTTTAAAAATTTTGAAAATCAATTTTCTGTTCTTCCTTCCCCATCAAGAAAACAACAATTTATAAGGCCCTTGTTACAGTTAGGTATACTCAAGCAAAATAAATTCCTACATTGGTCAAGTCCTAAAATTACATATCTCATTTGCTTCCTGAGATCATTATCTCTTTATCAGGAATAGGGTGGTTTATCCTGCTCATCTATTTTACATGCTATCACTATATTGCTACTCCTTGTCAGCCAAGAAATAATTGATTCCCTACTCTGAATGTATTTTGTAATACTAATAAAATACTTATTATATACTGTGTTGCTGATAGCCATCTATTTTCTTTCTCCTATTAAACTAAAAAATCTTTGAGGACAAAGGTCATGTCTTGTCAATAATAGTTTACACAAACTGATTGACTTTAGGCAAGTTGCCTAAGATTCCTCTTAGGGAAATCCTAGTTTTTTTTATCTATCACATAAAAGGATATTATGAGATGAATTCTAAATTTTCTTTAGGCTTAATCTATGATCTCTATCAACAATTCATGAATTATATAGTGCTTTATATGTTTTGCATATATTATTTGATTGACACAAAATTCCTGCAGATAGGTAGTAAATTTTTAAATTCCACAATGGAGTTTTTATGATGCTTTATCAAAAATGTTTGTTAAAACAAATGTAATAAGTGATTTGTATTAAAGTTATACAAGGTTAATTTGCCAAATACATTTTCCTTTCTTCCTTCCTTCCTTCCATTCTTCTTTTCTTTCTTCCTGCATGCCTTTCTCTTCCTTTCATCTTGCTTTTGTCTAATAAAATATAATAATAATGGTTACTGCCCTTAGAGACCATAAAGGTACGGTTAATCAACCAGCTCTTTGCTTCTCTCCCCACTCTTCTTTTCCATAAGCATAGTAGAGATAGTAGAGAACAATCTAAGCAAAGACCTTAAGGAAAAAAGTGAAGAGGTGGAAAAGATTGAATATTAAGCAAGTACAAGATAGTCCAAATTATAGGAGCAAAAAGGATGCAGTGAAAAATAAAAGGGATGAGTTGGCTTGTAGACTAAACTACTACAGTGGGACCAGATATCATGTGCCTATGTAGCCTGGCATTCATAAGTGTACTCTCAACATTGCTAACTTTTATCTAAGGGTGGGAGTTTCCATATCCACGCCAATTAATATAATTACAGGAAGCCTAGAAAACTGTATTGAATCAATCAATCAATAAAACCAGGTGGAAATTAAATGTGGAAATTAGGTATGGAAAAGTCCCTAAGCTATTTCAGAGAAATAAAATACTCTCACTACTGGATTAAGATAGATGGCCCACACAGAAAATATTTTGAGATTTTCAGAATCAGAAATACTTCTTTGCCTAGGTATCTCAGCAATTCAATTTTACACTGCCCATTCTAGGAGACCAGTGGTAAAGGACTCTTGAGAGTAAATTGTCCTTGGTGAGGACAGAATCAAGTTTTTCTATTTCCTCCCACCATTGACCAGGTAATAACTTTATGATACTCATAATATAAGAAAATCTAGAGTTCTTATCAGCACCAATTATAGTGGAGGGAGAAGTCAAACTTTATCTCAGAGATCAATTCTACTATAACACATTCAATCATCACACCACTAGCACAGATACAAATATCATTCCTACTTCCTAAGCTTTAAGTATTGCTTATTTCATCTAGTATAAAAAGCAAATTCTTCTACTCTACATATAACCCCCTTCAAAATCTAGCTTTAGAAAACCTTTCCTGATTTCTTTTCTATTATAAATCCCCTCCTCTCTTGGAGGATCCCCCATCCTCTCCCCTTCACTGCTCTGCTGTTCCTACAACCAGAGGGTCTTTAACTCTTCCCACATTCCAGCCCCAGCTGGATGAGTTTCAGAACTTGGGAACCAAGGATACTTGGTGTGGGGCTCCACTGCCCCTGCTACCTCTGCAGCCTGCCCCTCCTCCAATTGCCAGTTGAAATTATGAAATATGAATTTATGTAAAACAAGAACTCTATGTAGTTCCCTTGATGCATTGAACATTCTAGCTGACCCTGACTCCTTGATGTACCCTTACATTACATTTCTTCTCTAGACTCCATGTCCAGTGCAAGCTATCTAAAACTTGTATGTTCTCTTTAATCACTTCAATTCTTGGAATTTCTAGCTTTCTTCTAGGTTCATTGCAAAGTTTTCTCAAATCCCTTCTCCAAGAGTTGGTGCTATCTCACTTCCAAAGTACTCAGTGCATAATTTGCATATGCATTGTGTTTATTTGTTTGCTTAGATATTGTTTCCTCCCAGTAAAATGATAGTTATTTAATGTAACGTGCTCTCCTGGCAGTTACAATTACTAGTCTGTCCTAGACCCACCAGAGTACCTTTGACCACTGTCCTTTGCAGTGTGAGCTCTACCCGGCTCTCCTCCTCTGAGGCCTTCAAAGGTCTCTGGCCACAATCTCTTGAATCTATAGCTTAATAACCGGTAGCGCACTCAAGAACAGCCACGTGTAATCTTAAAAGCCTTTATTATACCTACTCACATAATGCCCTGACTGATGCCCTGACTTGTTGGTTCCCAAGTGAACACCTGGTCAGAAGACCCATGTGTTCACTACCAAAACCCTTACCTCTTTTGGCTATCCATCTTGGCTTGGCCACCCAGGCTAGGGAGCCAAGGTGAAGAATGCCAGGTTAAAGAGGACCGCCTGCTGCCTGCAGTGGGCTTACATAGGGCCTGTGAGGTCACACACACAGCCAATCAGCGAGAGAGTCACCCATTACGAAGCTATCTCAATATGGCCAGGATCCCGCCCAAGGGCAGTCCTAATATCCACAGAAATTACTTCTGGGTCTCAATGATGCGCTGTGGTGCAGCCTATTTAAAGGCTCCTTACAACTTAAGGCAGGAATTTTATCATTTTATCTTGGTATCGCCAATACCCAGTCTTGACCTTCTACTAGGTCTTTAATAAATATTTGTTGAATTGAATTATTTTTAGGTTAGTTCAGTAGAATTGATTTCAGTATCTTTTCTCAAATCCACTTACTTTGTCTTTAGTTCCCTGTCTCATTAATTGATCTCAACAGTATGAAATTCAGCAAGGAGTTTTCTGTCACAATGATGTCTGGGTTTAAAAAAAAAAAAAAGCCCTCAAATATTCATTTTTTAGAAGTGAACCTAGGGGTACATGATTTCACATAAGTATGTTTAATTGTACAAAATTTTGATTATTGGGAAATAAAAATATCTCATTAGAAAGCTGAACCATAAAAAATCATTAGAAAGCTAACTGGTGTCTAAGGAATCCTATTAGTTATTATTTTTAAAGTTTTTAAGAATAAACAAAGCTTTATGCTCTTTCTATGAGCTATTACTGGTCAAGTTCCTATATCATTTCTGTCTTGTCTTGCCATCACTAATAATGCCTGTGTATAAGGTAAGATGTTTTGTATGACAAGACATCAGGGGGTCCAGTAGGAGCTGGTGTTAGTCATGATTCTACTTTTTTTATGATTTGTAAAAAGAGAGAAAAAAGCACAGTAATTAAATTTACAGATGATTCTAAATTGGGAAGTGTTAAGAACATCAGTAAGTACATATATATAAAAAGGTTAGAAATATGTGAAAGAAATAGCAAAATTATATTTAACTTATAAAATTTCAGCTAATATCTCAAAGGATTATTGATCAAAATCCTCACTCTTCATGGAAAGAAAAAGAGATATGATAGTTTCTATTTAATGGTATATGTGGATGAAAATATAAATCTATACACAATGATAAATTTCTTTTTCACTTAAATCCATTGTATTTTATAGGACTATCATATTAAATTTAAAAGAAATATTATGGCTTATTATATTTCTCTTTATTGGTAATTGTGTTCTATTATATTTCTAAAATAAGATAGAAGATGGATAGGTCAGTTTTCACTATGCTCCATGTGAAATACTTTTTTTTTTGAGTAATCCAAATGATATTAATTTCTGCAAGTTATTTTTTAATTGCAAAAACACATAACTACATTGTTTACAACTCCCAAATATTAGTATTCTCTTTATTTTATATTGGTTCCTCTCCTCTTCTTTCTGTAGTTTTGTGAGACATAGAAGATAAGAATATTAGATTTGGGGAGTTCTGGAGGTAGAGCCAAGATGGCAGAATAAAGTCAGGAAGCTGCTTGAGCTCTCCTAGTTTCCCTTGAAAAATACATGAAACCAAGCTTCTGACCAGAATCTGATGGAATGAAACTACTCCCCAGCTCAAGGTAGACTGAAAAAAACTTCAAGAAAAGTCATTCTCACTGGGGTGAAAAGATTGATCAACCTAGGTCAGATAGATGCTGGGAAAGCTGGTGAGAGGTCTTAATCACTGCAAATAAGATCCTCTGTCATGACTCAGTAGAGAAGCAAATAGGGGGGCAACTGCCAGTCCTAGATCAGAAGACAAACTCAGTGAAACCAGAATGTTTCCTGAAAAGAGCAGGTAAAATTATGCCCTCTAAGGGGCTTTTATGCTCAAAGCTGAACAGAAAGCTTAGGATAGCAACCCCTAGACTCCAGGAGCAGAGCTTCACCATAAAACTAAAAATAGAGGAAATACGCTTCTCCCCAAAAAAGGAAAGAAAATGAGGAAGAAACAAAAAAGAATTTTCACCATAAAAAGCTACTATGGTGACAGAGCAGACCAACATATAAACTCAGATGAGGACAGAATGTATACAAAAGAAATCTCAAAAAGTGAGATAAATTGGTCTCAAACCCAAAAAGACTTTTTGGAAACATTCATAAAAGACTTTGAAAGGAAATAAGAGAGGTAGAAGAAAAAAATGAGAAAAGAAATGGAGTTACGCATGAGAAAGTCAACAGTTTGGCAAAGGAAAGGAAAAAAAAAAATCTGAAATAGACAACTCCTTAAAAAGGAGAACAAACCAAATGGAAAAAGATACAAAAAATAATTGAAGAAAATCACACATTAAAAAGTAGAACAGGACAAATGAAACCTAATAACTTTGTGAGACAATAAAAATCAATCAGAACAAACTAAAAAAAAAAATGGAAGAAAATATAAAATATTTCATTGGCAAAACAGTTGACCTGAAAAATATATCCAGAAGAGACACATTTAAAAATAATTGGCTTACTTGAAGGGCATGACCAAAAAAAGAATCTAGCTAGCATTCTACAAGAGATTATTAAGGAAAATTGACTCGATATTTTAGAAACAGAGGGGGAAATTCTCATGGAAAGAATCCATCCATACTCTTTGCAAAGAAATCCCACAAGGAAAACCTCAAGGAACATTGTTGCAAAACTCCAAAAGTATAATCTCAAAGAAAAATATTGTAGCTACCAGAAAAAAAAGAAAAAACAACAACAACAACAACAACAAAAAAAAAAAAAAAAAAAAAAAAAAAAAAAAAAAAAAAAAAACAGTTCAGATATCAAGAAGTAACAGTGAGGATTACCCAAAATCTGGCAACTTCTACAATAAAGGATCAGAGGGCTGGAATACCATATTCCGGGAAGGCAAAGGACCTGGGATCACAACCAGAATTAACTACCTATTGAGAATCAATATTATCTTTCAAGGGAGAAGAGGGATCTTCAATGAAGTAAGAGACTTTTAATTATTTCTATTGGAAAAACCAGAACTAAACAGGAAATTTAATCTACAAACATAAAATTCAAGAGAAGCAAGGAAAGGTAAACAGGGGGAAAACACACACACACACACACACACACACACACACACATATATATATATTTAAAGGTTAAACTGTTTACATCAGTAAAACATTATCTGTAATTCTTGCAAACTGTATCTGACAGTGGGGCAGACAATGGGGGGCTTCATATAGACTGAGGGTGTGGTTGTGAATAAACAATGTAATGACACCAAAGAAAAAGACAATAAGAAGTGGGAAATAGTCTCTACTAGAAAAAGAGGAAAAGGAAGGTATAATAGAATAATTAGTTCACATGAAGAAGTGCAAAAGACCTATCAGGGGTTCTCAAACTACAGCCTGTGGCCAGATGCAGCCCACTGAGGACATTTATGTGGTCCGCTGGGTTATGACAAATGAACTGAGGGGCAGAGAATGTTTTTTATTTTACTATAGTCTGGCCCTCCAACAGTCTGAGGGACAGTTAACTGGCCCCCTATTTTAAAATTTTGAGGACCACTGATTGTCCTATTACAATAGAGGGAAAGGGGAAAGGAAATGAGCATTGTGTGAAACTTGATCTCATCAGTTTTGGCTTTAAGAGAAATAACTAAATCATTCAGCTGGGTATAGAAATTTATCAAACCCTATAAAGAGGTAAGCAGAGAAAGAAGAAAAGAAAAGGGAAGGACAGGATAGAAGGGAGGGCAGAAACACTAGGGGCCAAGGTAAGAGAAAGGAGGTTCCTTTTGATAGAAAATAAGGTTGTAAGAGGAGTGGGTTAAGAAAACACTAGTAAGATAAGGGAGGAGGGAAGATAGAAGATAAGATAGTGAGTAGGGTGGGTAAAAAAAATACCTCTAAGAACAGTGTGGAAAGAGAGAATAAAAGTATATACAGTGAAGAAAATAGGATGGAGGGAAAAACAGAGCTGGTAATCATAAAAGTTAATGTGAATGGGATGAACTCTTCCATAAAATGGAAGCAAATATCAGAGAGGATTAAAAAACAGAATCCTATAATATATTGTTTGCAAGAAACACACTTGACACAGATAGACACATACAGAGTAAAGGTAAAAGGTTGGAACAAAAATTTTTTCCCCAATATAGGGATAGATATGTATATAACTATCTTGCTGGACAAGAAAAATCAGATTAAAAAAAAAAAGAAAGAATAAAAATAAAATTCAAGCAAATTATAACAAAAAGAGTGAAAATGCTATGTTTTAATTCATCTGCATTTCCTAGAGTCCTCTCTTTGGGTATAGATGGCTCTCATCATTACAAGATAATTGGAACTGTCCTGACTCATCTCATTATTGAAAAGAGCCATGTTCATCAGAATTGATCATCATATAAATGGTCAAAGGATATATATGAACAGACAATTTTCAAATGATGAAATTAAAATCATTTATATATAGTTATATGAAAACATTCTCTAAATTAATAATTTTTAGAGAAATGAAAATTAAAACAACTTTAAGTAACCACCTTATACCTCTCAGATTGGCTAAGATGACAGGAAAAGATAATGATGAATGTTGGAAGGTATATGGGAAAACTGGGACACTAATAAAGTGATGGTGGAGTTGTAAAATGATCCAATCAAAGGGCTATAAGATTATGCACACTCTTTGACCCAGCAGTGCCATTACTAGGCCTACATCCCAAGGAAATTATGAAAGAGTGAAAAGGACCCACATGTGCAAAAATATTTGTAGCAGCTCTCTGTGTGGTAACAAAGAGTTGGAAAAGGAGTGGATGACCATCAGTTGGGGAATGGCTGAATAAGTTATGGTACATGAAAGTAATGGAATATTATTGTTCTATTAAAAATTATGAACAAGCTGATAACAGAAAGGCCTAAAATTTTTTCATGAACTGATGCTGAGTGAAACAAGCAGAACCAGAGCAATAACAACAACAACAAAAAATGTGTAATGATAAACCATATAAAACTTGGTTCTTCTCAATAGTGATCCAAAACAATCCCAATAGACTTTGGAAAGAAAATGCCATGTGCATCCAGAAAAAGAATTAAGGAGACTGAATGTAAATGTAAATAAACATGCTATGTTTCTTTCTTTTTCCTGTTTTTTTAATTTATCCCATAGTTTTTCCCTTTTGCTCTAATTTTTCTCTCCCAACATAATTTATAAAGCAATATATATTAAAAATAAATAAATTTTTAAAAAAAGATACTTATGCTCTTGGGCCTGTCCCCTTCCCACTTAAATTGTTTTTTCATCTGTAAAATGGGAATAATAACACCTGCATGTTTTATTTTTTAAGAAATACGAGTTTTGATGAACTGATGCTGAGTGAAATGAGCAGAACCAGGAGATCATTATACAATTCAACAATGATACTGTATGAGGATGTATTCTGATGGAAATGGTTATCTTCAACAAAGAGAAGATCTAATTCGGTTCTAATTGATGGACAGAATCAACTACCCCAGAGAAGGAACACTGGGAAATGAGTGTAAACTGTTTGCATTTTTGTTTTTCTTCCCAGGTTATTTTTACCTTCTGAATTCAATTCTTTCTGTGCAACAAGAAATTTGGTTCTGCACACATATATTGTATCTAGGATATACTATAACACATTTAACATGTATGGGACTGCTTGCCATTTAGGGTAAGGGGTGGAGGGAAGGAGGGAAAATTCAGAGTAGAAGTGAGTGCAAGGGATAATGTTGTAAAAAATTACCCATGCATATGTACTGTCAAAAAAAAAAGTTATAAAATTAATATAAATAAATAAATAAACATTAAAAAAAAAAAAAAAAAGAAAGAAAGAAAAGAAAAGAAATACTAGTTTTGGAGTCAGAAAGACCTGGATTCAAGTTCTATCTCTGACACTAGCAGAATGGTCTTGGGCTAGTTATATAACCTCTTATTATCAAGTACTCTGATTTATCTACTAAATGATGGATAGATAGCTCTTTCACAATGAAGGCTATGGCAATCAAATCATGGATACTTTACAATTAGTATACTAAAGCTTTGAGACACTGAATTCCAGGTATAAAAATGTCATTAAATTATGTTTTTCTAAGCTTTTCTGTTTCTTTAATTTTTGAACTATGTGATAAAATATATTTTTTAAAAATTACATTTCCTTTCAATTTAAATTTAATCTTGCATTTCAACTCAACTTAAATTTTGTAGGCTTTTAATTTCATGGAACATTCAAACAAAATTAATTTTTTATTTCTTTTCTAATAAACATACAAACTGTTTATAGTATTTTAGGAAAAGTCCCAAACTAAAGAACTCCACCAGCTATATCAGAAGGACCACAAAACATTGCCTGATGAGATCTAGTAAGAGTGAAATGGGTCCATTCTATACTATTGATTATCTATTATGGACATTTATTAAATATCTATTTATCAGTAAATACTTAGCTAGAATGTGGTGAGCCACTATAACAAGTTATATACAAATGAGCTTCCCATGAGACTTTACAACAAGATATTTGATTAGTTATACAAAGAAATATTTAAATATATAAACATAGTATTAAAAAGTTGCTAAGGCTGTGTTGTTAATTTTACACTTACAATTCCTCAATAAGTTCATTTAACAATGGGAATCATTACATTTTTATGTGAATAGGTAAATTTATTGAAACACAATGTAATTGAAAATCCAAGATCATTCTTATACATCATGGAAAAAAAGGAAAAAATTACCTTTCTATTTATAATCTTGAATAGTTAAGGAATTTTCACTGTAAAGAAACAAGGTCATAGTATCAAAACTATATAAATCTCCTGTGGGGTTGACTATATAGGGAGAGACTTAGAGAACCATGTATGTTTTATATAAATTATGTTTTTTTTTATTATATACAAATTGTTATCAACAAAATGCAAGAGCATAGCTATATTTATTTAAAGCTATTTACCTTATAGGATTTTAAAGTATTTTGTGGTTTTGGGGTTTTTTTTTTTGGCAAATCTTTTTCTTCCAAAATGTCCATTTTTTTGTGATATAATCTTCATTTATTGATGGAATTTGTTTAGGATTTTTGTTGTTATAATTTCCTGGATGTCATTCATATTGAATCTATTATCATGATTTTGCCTTAGAAGAATCTCATTTAATAATCTCATAGAGAGAGATGCTTAATCAATATTACTGAATAGTTAGCTTGATGGAGTACTGACTTTTTTTACATATGTTCTGTTTAAGACTTGTAATTAATCCTCATGGATAGATGAGGTCTGTACTGACACAGAGCTCACAAATTATATTATTGTGGATCTCAGAAAATTCAAGAACATATTGAATAGTCCTTTGTTAAATAATAATAAACATTAAACAATAATCAAAGTTTATAAAAATGTTGCTGTCCACGATTTGAAATAAGGCTTTTGTTTTTGAGACTTAAGTTAGTCCTTAAATTAATCCAAAAATATCTTGTTTTTCTTATTTATGCCAAATCAATCTATTTTTAGATAATCAGCAAGAGTTAGTAGGTGTAACAGCTGACCAGTCAGGCTTCCCTATTCTATTTGCATCTCTGAGGCCCCTGAGGACAGAAAAGAGTCTTTTAATTGGTGATTCAACTTTAGTAGAAACATGTTTTTTAGGAAATGAGGCCTAAACTGTTGTCTTCACACCAGGCACACCAGCTCCTGTTGCCATGGAAATCTCCTATAGCATGTGAGATCCAATGATGTGGAAAACAAGATGGCTTCCTCATTTGTTTAACCTTAAAAAAGTTGCAGATATTAACAAGTCATTACAAAACTCAATATTTTCCAGCTCTTTGACCTATATAAAGATATCATGGAAAATTCCCATTTGATTGTCAAAAGAATGACCTCTCTGGCTACAATTGTTTCCAAATTTCTAAAACTAAATACAGTTTTCAAATGTAAAGAAGAGTATTTTCTTTTAGATTCAAAAAAGGTGCCTTCCCATTGAGCTGTCTCTAGGAACAGATCAAGTTTCTGTATATATATATATATATATATATATATATATATATATATATATATATATATATATATATATATATATATATATATATATATGATTTTTGTTTATTTTGGAATAGTGTTACGGCTATGAAATAACACATGGTATATGCAGGCTTTGTGTGTTAAGAATTAGCAGCCTAAACAGTCTCTCTAGGCTTGTAAAGGAGAAATAGTACACAGCACTGTTTTGAAGAATAATGCTGATTTTTGAAGATGGAATTACAGTTAGGGGTTATGGGAGGTTAATAAAAAATCAGGGAAGTGTAGAAAAGACTGATTTTAGTCACCTAAAATCAGCCCGTGTCCTTAGTTCTGATCACAGCTGCCTCTTTCCCACTCAGTTCAGAAATATGCATGCTGAAAAAATCTTGGTTCCCTAGTTATTAAATAATTGGATTTCTTAATTTACCAATACCATTCAATCACCACACACCTCATGAGACTGAATTGTGCAAACTAGTAAAGTATTTTTGTAAGTAATGAGAGGTAGAGGGTAGGATTAAGATACAAGTGATTTGCAGTTAATGAGATCTTTGTTTACTTTAATCCCTTCCTTTGTTACATAATACTTAAGCACACAGAAAGGAAAACTAGTTTTTTTTTTTTCTTTTCTTTTTCACATATAGCACTATATACATAGACATATATAAATTATCATGAATTTATAAAGAAGATATTATGTTACCATTGTCCTCTGTGCAAAGCAAAATATTGAATCAATATTTTGTTGCTTGTTTCCTTTTCTAGGAAAACAGTGGGTTTAAAAAAAAAAAAAAAAGTTTCTTTTTTCCACTAGTAAACCATTCCCAAGACTATCTCTACACATTGTAGTATTTTACACTGGCATTAAACCTTGGGTTATCAAATTAAGAGAAGGAAATTTGACATTTGTATTTAGAATTTCTTTTAGATTTGATTTTTAACATCTATTTCATCTATTTCATTCAGTCCTTGAAGATTTTATTCATTTAATTTGTAGGTTTGTCAGAGTTTGGTGTTTTTGTTTTTTGTTTTTTGTTTTTTTTTCCCCCTAATGAATATCTTGCAGAGAACCAAAGCCTTAATATAGCAATTTTTAGCAGAATGTCTTCATTGGATGATACATATAAAAAGGAATCTTGATTGAGTATGATTTTGATTTTTTGCCAGCTCTCCCCATATCCTAGTAATATCAGTCCTCCAATTGACTTGAATCTTCTTTTAGCTGTAGTTACAACATCCTTTTTTTATGTGGATGAAAGGCTAAGTGATACTTTGGCTCAGCTAAAATTTTTACCACTGTATTGATGATTGTGCTATTACTGTTGTAACACTAACAAGCTTAGAGGATGCAGATAGAAACAAATAGAATGCTGAAATTGTCATAGATCTGACCTCTTTATTTTAACAAGTACTATTATGTACCTATTAACAATGTTACATTACAGCATGTTAATTTTTTCCATTTTTCAAATTCACTCAGTGTCTAGTTGATATAGCATGACTCTGAATGCTCTAGAATTTAGATACCGGAACCCACTTCAATACATTTAAATTGTAAATTTAATAATAAGGTAATAATGTAAAATTTAATTTAAAGCAATTATTCTATATTTTAAAGATTACTCTCTTTCTTATGATTTTTTTTTCTATTTTATATGAGAAGTTTGATGAGAAGTCAGAATGCATCTAGAATAATCTGTTTAGTACTAGAGGTCATTTTTAGGAAAAGACATTGAATAACTGGCATATGTGAGGAAGAGTCACCAGAAGACCAAAGGGTTTGAAGATTATGCTATATAATGATCAACTCAAAACTTGGGAATGTTTAGCTTTTGCAAAATATGTCTAAATGGGAACTTGATAACTACCTTGAGATATCAAAAGTTATGTCCTGTGGCAAATTTTTTTCTTCTCAGTACCAGGGCCCATAAGTTATATCAATGAATAGAAGAAAAAAGGAAATATTTATATTTGATCTAAAGGGAAAAAAAACACTAACAATTTGATCTGTTCAGAAGTCAAATATATTAACTCAAAAGAAAGCAGGTTCCCCCTCACTAAAGGCTATCATACAGAAACTGGCTGATCAAATTTCTGGGATATTATATTGGGGATTTCTGCTTAGCTATTGGTTAGATTAGGGGATATTTTAGTTCCCTAATCACTCAAATATTACATGAATCTTGGAAAATGCTAAAACTCATTATTTGTTGATTTACATATTAAATTGTCTTATTAGTGAATTTAGGTTGGAAGCAAACATTTTGGTATTTTAGAGATAGAAGAGACTATAGGAATTACTTAGCTCAGTTCTCTCATTTTATCAATATAGCAACAAGTCCAAAGAGATAAATAAAGAATATATTTAGAGAATACAAACTAGTTTCTATCAAATCAATCCCCATTTATTAAACACCACAACATATCAAGAACTGGGTTAAGTGTTGGGGATACAAGAAGGGTAAAATAAATTTCTGCCTTCAAGGAATTTAGAATCTAATTTCATGATGGGAAGACATTAATAAATGAGGGAAATCAGAAAAGGCCTCTTAAAGGAGGGAATATATAAGTTGATTCATGAAAGGAGCTAGTAATTCTAAGAAGTAGAAGTGAGGAGACAGAACATCCAAAGCCTAGATAATAGTCTATGCAAAGGCAGAAATGTTACATGGGATGTCAACAATGGGAGATAGCATGTAAACCAAGTTGTTTAGAATGTAGATTGGGCAAGGAGAATGATAATGACAATGACTGATGATGAGGAGGATAATAATGATAATGATAACTATGTGACAGGTATGTGCTAAGTGCTTTCCAATTATGCCTCATTTGAGCTTCAAAACCCTGGGAGGTAGGTGCTGTTATTATTCTCATTTTATAGTTGAGAAAATTAACTTAAATAGAGGTTAAGTGATTTCCTCAAGGTCTTATAAATAGTAAGTATTTGAGGCCAGATTTGAACACAAATCTTCTTGACTCCAGACCCAGTAGTCTCTCCACTACATTACCTAGAAAAATGTGTAATCAGTCTAATGTAGAAAGTTGAAGTTAGGTGGTTAAAAAGTCAAATGGAAAATTTTATGTTTTATCCTAAGGGCAAAAGGGAGCCACTATGGCTTGTGGAGCAGAGGAGCCACATGGTTAGGCCTGTTTATTAGGAATACTACTTGGGCTGCCTATAGAGAATGAATTGAAAGAGAGAAAGGCTAGATTTAGAGAGATAACTTAATGAAGCTTTTGTAATAATCTAGACTGGAGATAATAAAGATATGAAATAGGATGGCTATAAAAAGAGAGGATTGTGAAGTTTAGTGTTTCTCTGTTGTTCAAATGCAAGTTCTACTACAATATAAAGATAACAGCATTTAAAATTGCACCATCTTTTGAACTAGCATCTAATATTTTGGACATTCCAAATGTAGGTACCCTCTGGAAAAATATAGTTTAGAACTCAGATTTCTTGACTCCTAGTCTACAGCTGTTTGAAATTTGTTATTACATCTCTGGCGGTATCTTTGGTAGCAATATATTTCTCTTTTCATAAATATTAAAAAGATAAGCTTATCTCTATATATCTGCTTCTTTCCTCCATTTGTTATCTTTTCAAAGGCTTTAGTACTTAAGAATGAAGTGTTTTAGGAAAGAATAGCTTCATTTTGGGTTCTACTATCTTTTGTTCTAAAAAATGCCAAAGCTCTTAGGAGAGATATTCTTTCTTGACAGTGCATTGTTATCAGTCAATAAACATTTATCAATCATCTACTATCTATGAGGCATTCAATTAAATATGGGGATATAAAGATACACAAGAGATAATCCCTGATCTGGAGGAGGTTCACAATATAAAAAAGGAGATAACATGGAGACACTAAGTACAAAAAAAAAATCATATAATGGATTAATAGGAAGTAAGGAACTGAGGGAAAGCACCAGAATTAAGAGAGATTGTGAAAGTCTTCCCATGGTAGGTGCGATTTAAACTGGGATTTGCCTGAGGCCACGGAAGGCAGGAGAAAGGAGAGCATTTCAGGCTTGAGGGGCAGTAAATGAAAATGCTTAGTGAGAGAAGATGTTATATGTTGTGTTATATGCTGCATAGCATCAAGGAGGTCAGAATATTAAAATATTAAAACTATTATTTATGTATGAGAGATAATAGCATTTTACTCCAGTTTTTCTTTAGTACTCCTCCTACTCCCAATTATAATCTCATTGTTCTGTGCCTATGAAACCAGGACAGTATACTAGTGACAAAACAGAATCTCTTCTATTTGAATTGTCTTAAGTTTCTGAAGATCACCTGGCAGGAGAAGGTACCAGACACTGAGGTCCTTTCTCAAACTAAACTGCCAAGCACTCCAATTCTACTACAGAGAGCACAATTCTGTTGAGCTAGCTACATTGTTCAAATACAAAATGTACATTTGTGGGGGGAAAAAAAAAAAATATATATATATATATATATATATATATATACATATATATATATATATATATATATATATTATCTTATGGAGAGCTCACACAGAACAAGTGTTCACAAGGTGGTCAGAAAAAGCTCTACAAATATACTCTCAAGGTATTGCTTAAGAAGTTTAGAATTGATTGTATGACATGAGAGACACTGGCACAGGACCATTTATCATGGCATGCCCTCATCAGACTAGGTGCTGTGCTCTATGAGCAAAACAGAAATGAATTAGCTTCAACAAAATGTGAGATGTGCAAAATTAGAGAAGCTACTCCAAATGGTTTTATGGACTATTTGTGCCTGGCCTGTGCCTCGGCTCTTATTAGTCCAATCAGCCACAGTTGGACACATTGCATTTCAATTCTGATAAAGTGATGTCATTGTGATCCTCTGCAAGAAAGAAGGACAACAACTAATCAACAACCAACCAACTCCCAATTATGTACGTTTTCTAAAGGTACATTTTGCAAATATCTTGTATTTATACATACTTCATTTTTCCTACTACATTCTTTCCTAGTTCTCTTCAAGAGAGCCATCTAATATTTTGTTTTTTAAGAGGAAGAAAGACAAAAGCTCTTCAGTGCTAATGAACATATCCAAGAATTCTGGCATATAAGCACTATTGTACACTCATGGTCCCCTAACCTTGGAAAAAAGAGAAGTCTTTTTACATATTATTTTGGCTAATATGATTATGCAGCATTTTTATTTTATTATTGTTGTTTTTGTTCTTTACTTTATATTTATTGTATATATTGTTTTCCTGATTCCACTTGACTTTGTATCATCTTAGTCTCACAAATCTTAAACATGCAGAATTCTTTAGAGTGAAATAGACAAGGAATAAAAAAAAAAAAAACCTTCAAGGATGAAAATAAGTAAAATTGCCAGAAGACAACTAAGTGGAATGAAAAGAAAGACAGGTAATATAAGAATACAGGTGGCTGGAATGAAACAGGGGTATGATGTAAGAGGAACTTAAAGATAATTGTTTACAGGCAGAAAGATAAGTGTTCACAGAAACATATGGATTTGAATGTTGAAAAGACACTTCAAAACTCAGAGAAGTCATTTTTCACTCAAAGTTACCTGTAGGAGCCTTAAACACAGGAAAAATCATGCTGGGCATAGGGTAATGAAACACAGTGACTTTTGCCCTAGCATTTGCCATCTCTACTATGGGGGGGTGTCAGTTTAAGTAATTTCTATCAAATGGCCTCATTACTGTCATCTCCACCTATAGTTTATTTTAGGATTTAGGAGAAGGAGCTGCACAGGAGGCAGAAAAAGTTTCTTGAATCTTTTTGCTGAACTCACTTGTCATGATGTTTAAAAAACAAAAAAAACAAACAAAAAACCCCACCAAAACAACTTTTTTATGTATGGTTAACCATTTTTTAGAAAGTCACTATATCTTTCATCTGCTTCAGTTTCTCTAAGTCCTATAGAAAATCTTTATCTTCATATTGTTGTGGTGTGTTTTACCTTTTGTCTTAATTCCCTATGGGTAAGTTAAATTTTTTTTTGAATGTATGTTAGAATAATTAGCTGAATGTCTTTCTGAATTATTAGTTGTAGCTGAGGGAAAGCAGGAAGAAAATACAAATTTTATTCCATTTTCCTTTGAACCTATGAGTTAGTAGTGAGGTTTTTTTTTTTTGTTTTTGTTTTTTTTGGTAAGCAACTGGTTTTCCCTGCAGTGAAGAAAATGAATTATGCTCACAACTGTTAGAAGTTACCTTGTTGCATCAGAATCTAGTGGGGGAAGGAATCATTCTTCTCTGAATAATCAGGGAGGCCCACTTTTTGCAGATAACAGCTAAAGATGAAAATTGTGTGAATTAGTTGAGTTGGAAAGGGGGGGAAATGAAACACTTACAATACTCTGAGGAGATGAGATGGTATCAGTACAGCTACTATTTAAAACCAGGTCAAATATATCACTGCTTGTAGAATCCTGTTTCTGTCAGATGGTATCAATAAGTTATTTCTCCGATCAGGTACATATGAAACAACTAATTTTTCATGATTCTCCCCATTAAAATCCCTTTATTTCACCCTGTGCTCCTGATTCCTTCATGAAGAAGAAATGTTATATCCCTTTAAAAAGCATCTATAATTCCACTTTAAATTTCATGATGCTCACAGATTCGTAGTGTGACTGTTGACTCAGCTACACCTGAATGAAACATCTACCTCCTTGTCTAATTAAAGAGTTGAATGGCATCAAATCAAATTGGAGACAATGACTCAGTTTATGGCACAGGGGAGTAGAAGTTAACCCACACAAAGTAAGTAAACCATACCACTAGGTTCCTAGATGTCAATTCAGAATAGGGTATTTTTCAAACCTGCTAGTTTCATTTGAGTGCGTCACTGAAATGGATATTCTTCATAAAACCATGAGGATATATATATATATGTATATATATATATGTGCATATATATATATATATACAAAAAACAAACAAAAAAAAAAAAAAACAACTTTTAAAGAATCCTTGGGGAAGACATTTCATTAGTGCTTTTTTTCATATCATCTAGCTAGTGGTTTTTAATATGTCCAAATTGTCTCTCTCTCAATTTTTTTTCTCCTAAGACTTTAAGACTTATAGAAAGAAGTTAAGATCTGGGAGAGTTCCTAGAGATCATCTAGTCCAATCCTTTCATTTGCTGCTATGGAAATTACTTGTAGCTCTACAAGTCTGCTCTGAACTGTACCACCTGCATCTAGGTATAAGTGGGGTACATGAAATTCATGTACATGGAATGAAATTTTAGTGCACAATTTTTAAAAAGTGATATAAATGGGTGTAACTGACAGTAATAGGATAAAAATCAGAAAAGAAAGAAGATGAAGCCTGATTCAATGGCAAGAGTTTTGAAATTATCTTTAAGGAATCTGTAAATTGCCTTTGGCAATGTGGTGAAGTTTATGGATCTTTTAATAGAAAAATGTTTTTAAATGCATAAAATATATAGGATTACAAAGGAAACAACTTTATTCCAATAGTCAGCAAAATTTACTCATTTATATATGTCTGTGCATATATGTGTATGTTTAAAATGTACCCCATGTTCCTCAGGTTAAGACCCCTTGCTCTATGGGGAAATGGTAGAAACAAAGGTGAACCATAATAGAACATGACTTCTTGGCTTTGGGGTAAGATTATGCCTAGTATGTACTGTAAAACTGTCAAGGTTGGGTCTATGATTAGCCTAGTTTATAGTTTCTGACACAAGTCCTAAGAAAAATGTTGTCATGTAAGAATATTAACATCAAAGGCTAGGAATGGACTTTTGCCAACTCCTAACTTATTTGTTTATGGAATACTATGGTTATGCTATCTATGATTTTGTTGAAAAAAATTTAATCTATGTATATTTTTACCCTATATGAACTTTTGGTAAAACAATTCCCTAAATTTACTATTTGTAGTGACCAGAATTTCTTACTGATAAATGCAGGAAAAATTTATTTTACATTCCTGCAAGAATGAGTGCCTAGGGTAGTAGACACACCTTTGAAACTCCAAAGGCAGTATTTTATTTCCTATCCAGAAGCACAAGTTCCTCCTCAAATTCTCCATTAATTAAATGTTACAGAAGTTAACCAACACAAATCTCCACCCCTTTTTACATAGCCCCTATACCCAAGGAACTTCCCTTGTAGAAGGGAAAATAACAGGGGAAAGTGAGAGGAAAAGAACAAAAGACTTTTTTCAAATCTTAGCCCACTACATCTGATTAAAAAGCCCAGTCCCTGTCCCCAGGAACTTACATTCCTACATTCTTTTCAGGGTGATAACCTCTACTCTTGATTATTTTTTGATGTCTTGAGGGTTTCAATTTTTTAATTTAAGTTTCATTCTTCTAACTTAATTTTTATTCCTCTGGAAATCAAATAAGTGCCCATCCATTTCTCCCAAGTTTTCTCAAGCTTCACTGACTCTTCCTTAATTTTAGAATCCTAAAGTTTGATGACCTAGTCTGTATTAACCTTCTCCATATATTTCATAGTTTCATGGACTTCAATCAAATAAATGAGTTCATCTTTCTAAGTTAAAATCCTTAATCTCTATTATTTCATTCTTATTATAGCAACTCCTTATTCCTTTTTAAAATTTTAACCTCAGAAAGGATTCTGGGAAGATGGTGGAGTACCTCAGGAAACTTTTAACTCACCAAATTTCCTTCACATAAAAATACAGAATATTGCTCCAGAGCAGCAGAAATAAACACAGAGTAAAGCAATAGATCTAATAAAACTTGAGAAGACCCCAGGAAAAACCCAAACTTTAGGGGCAGAGGTTTGGCTGGAGTGAAGAGCAAACAGGCTAACTCTACAGAATCAACAAACAACCCTTGGGGGCAGCTGGGTTGAGTGGCTGCCTCAGGTTTAGAAACTTTCATCACTTAGACATCGTGTGGGAGTTGACAGCTGAATATTTGTTGTTTGTCCTTCTTTCAGCTTTTTTAAGCTAAGGATTTACAGGCAATTATCCATTCAATGATTGTGGCTAAGTAAGAAAGAAAGGAGGTAAAGAAAAGTCTTTTTTTACCTAGTCAAAAAAAAATGTTGAATAAGAGAGGAGAAGATTCTCAGGGTTTCTGGTGGAGTAAGGTCCACTGCAGAAGGACCTGTCCTGACCAGACATGTTCCCCTGCTGTGAGTAGAGTGAGGAGTTAGCAGGAACCTGGTGAATGCAGTATTGTAGGGCAGTATTGTGAGTCCTTATTGGAGGGCAGAGTGACTGGTTTGAGTTCTGGGGCAGAGAAGACAGCTCTAGTTTGCAGCCACCAGAAGGACTTCTGAAGTAAAATCAACATATGGCTGAGGTCCCTAGCAGTGGCTTAGAAGTAGATAGGACTGCCTGAGGTTGGGACAGATCTCAGAAAATAAAAGAAGGGTATGATTTGTGATAGCTTGTTCCATGTTAGAAAGGCTTTGAGTACGATCCTCAAAACAGAATACAACTATTTTTCAGGACAAGCTTAAATTTGGGGACATATCTTAGATGGATGGACACTTATGTGATGATGTGCTCATTTTTCAGCAATTATTACTCAGGAAAAAAAAAAGATTATCCTTCATCTGGAGGTAGATAAGTCACTTACTGTATAGAGTGCTGGGTCTGAAGTCAGGAAGACTCAAGCAAGAATTAATTTTTAAAATCACATGGAGAAGAATAGTGTAAAATCAAAATCATCATTGCTTGATAAAATAGCAAAAAGAAATAGAAAGAAATGATTGGGAGGGGAGAGACAGACAAACACACAGAAAGAGACAGAGAGAATCACGGAGAACATCTGTTAAGCATATGCTGTGTGCCAAACACTCTATTAAGGATCGGAAATACAAATAAAACCAAAAAGATAATTTCTATTTTTTGGAGAAATTTGTATTCTAATGGAGGAAAATAATATAGAAAAAGAAAATGAAAAGGGAGGGAAAGTGGAAAAGAAGGCAGAGGAGGAGAGGTAGTCTGATGCATCATGGCCCAGGTTTGACAAGAACATATTGACTGTAGTATATCTTTCCTCAAATGTTTGAAGAAAACATCAATTGGAGAAAAGGTGGAGGAATTGAAAACAATAGAAGAAGGTCACTGAAGCAGAAGTTAAATGGTAATCCAGGTCACTATAAACTATCTAGATTTCAAGAAAGAAATGAAAGTTAAAGCAAAATTTGGAGAAATTAGAATAATCCCAAATGCACTTGAGTATAAAACTGGAAAGAGGAAAACAACTATATGAAAGATGAAAATGATTTTTAAATAATTAACTCTTTCCTTCATCAAGAACTATTAAGCTACTATCTTTAGGCTTTAAAACATTAATTTGCTTATTAAGTAGAAATGGTATTAAAACATATTACAAACACATACACAAAGATAGAAAAACTAGAAGCATTAGGACTGGATGAAGTGTACATAAAAGAGAATAATATTGGAGGTTCTGATGCAATTTTCACAGTATGGAAGGATTTATTATCACAAGGCATCTTGAGGTATAGCTACAAAAGGCAAGGGAGCAGGAATATCACATTATAGTATCATTCAAAAGGGGAGATTCAAGGAACATTCTTAACTCTAGAACCACATACTTCTTCTCATCATCACCTATAAACTGGTGAAATTAATATAGGACTATCCAGTTTCCCGTATTCCTTTCTCCTGTAGGAATATATACCTGTGTCAAAGGCATTATTGAGAAATATTATAAGAAAAATAGGCAAGTTTTTACAAACAACATTCCACTGTAGACCTTACATTTACAATTACACAATTAACTGAAACTATATATAGAGAATATTAGAGCTCATGATAATTACTGTTAATTGAATATTAAACAATAATAAAAAAACAAATAATCAAATCACTATTGATCAGAGAAATGCAAATTAAGACAACTCTGAGGTATCATTACACACCTGTCAGATTGGCTAAGATGACAGGAACAAATAACGATGAATGTTGGAGGGGCTGTGGGAAAACTGGGACACTGATGCATTGTTGGTGGAGTTGTGAAAGAATCCAACCATTCTGGAGAGCAATCTGGAATTATGCCCAAAAAGTTATCAAAATGTGCATACCCTTTGACCCAGCCATACTACTACTGGGCTTATACCCCAAGGAACTACTAGAGAAGGGAAAGGGTCCTGTATGTGCCAAAATGTTTGTGGCAGCCCTTTTCATAGTGGCTAGAAGCTGGAAGATGAATGGATGTCCATCAATTGGAGAATGGTTGGGTAAACTATGGTATATGAATGTTATGGAATATTATTGCTCTATAAGAAATGACCAACAGGAGAAATACAGAGAGGCTTGGAGAGACTTACATCAACTGATGCTGAGTGAAACGAGCAGAACCAGAAGATCATTATACACTTCAACAATGATACTGTACGAGGATGTATGCTGATGGAAGTGGATTTCTTCAACATAGAGAAGAGCTAATCCAATTCCAATTGATTAATGATGGACAGAACCAGCTACATCCAGAAAAGGAACACTGGGAAATGAATATAAACTGTTATTTTTACCTTCTGAATCCAATTCTTCCTGTGCAACAAAAAATTCGGTTCTACACACATATATTGTATCTAAATTATACTGTAATATATTTAACATATATAAGACTGCTTGCCATCTGGGGGAGGGGGTTGGGGGAGGAAGGGAAAAAATCTGAATAGAAGTAAGTGCAAGGGATAATGTTGTAAAAAATTACCCATGCATATGTACTGTCAAAAAATGTTATAATTATAAAATAAAATTAAAAATTAAAAAAAAAAAAGAATCAAAGAGAGGAGAGACAAGAATAAATTGGTTTTTCTCCCATTCATATCTGTGGATCTTTTCCCTCAGTTGGTCTAGCAGTCAATTAGCATTTATTAAGTTCCTCCTATGTGTCAGATATTGTGCTAAGCACTATGACTTGTCCATCTCCTTTTTCAATCCTATATTCTCTTGAGAATATCATTTGTGGGGCTATCAAACTGTGCAGATCCTTTGATCCAGCAGGATATCTAGTGACCCTGTATCTCAAAGAGATCATAAAAGAAGAAATGCAAAGTGCGAAAATGTTTGTGGCAGCCCTTTTTGTAGGAAAACTGAATGGATATATTATCAGTTGGGGAATGGCTGGATAAGTTATAGAATATGAATGTCATAGAATGTTATTGTTCTATAAAAAAAATGATCAGCAGGATGATTTCAGAAAGGCCTGGCGAGGCACTGATGCTGAGTGAAGTGAGTAGAACCAAAATTGTGCACAGCAACAGCAAGATGATACACTGATCAATTCTGATGGATGTGGCTCTTTTCAACAGCAAGGTGATTCAGGACAATTTCAATTGTTTTGTGATGGAGAGAGCCATCTGTATTCAGAAAGAGAATTGTGGGGACTAAGTGTGGATCACAGCACAGCATTTTCGCTTTTTTTGTTGTTGATTTTTTTTCCTTTTTGATCTGATTTTTCTTTTATAGCATCATAATTATGGAAATATGTGTAGAAGAATTGCACATGTTTAACATACATTGTTTACTTGCCATCTAGGGGAGTGAGTGGAGAGAAGGAAGGGAGAAAAAAATTGGAACACAAGACTTTACAAGAGTGAATGTTAAAAAGTTATGCTTATGTTTTGAAAATAAAAAACAACTTTAAAAAAAAAAAACAAATAATTTAATAGAACAAAAGACTTCCTTAAAGACAAGATATTATGTCAATATTATATGAGTTCCTGAAAGATTTGATAAGAGAAATACCTTTGATTACTATAAATAGAAGAAGAGACATAAAGAAGAACACACATACCAAAGATAATACTACTTCTTAGAGAAGATAGAGTGCAAAGTTCAAATTTAAAAGGTATTCCTTATAGATGATGAAATTCTATAAATAATCTGATTTGTGGGTGACATGCTAATTAAAGAAAAAACATAACAGAGCCTCCTAAATGAGATTCAGAATCACTTTAGTAAGTCTGATATAATTATCAAAAAAGAACATGGGAAAAATCCACTACTAAAGTAGATGAAGAAAACTTAGGATTTGGAATTGACAGAACAACCTATAAAATTTGTCTATCAGCATAAATATTTTTATAGATAAACCACAAATGGACAATAAGTAGATTCCAGAAGTGAGGAGTAGGCTTGATTGCCTTTAGAAAACTGTAAAGTTCTTATGACTACAAGCTTCTCCTTGAAGCAAAATTGATTTTGAATATCAATATTATGTTAATATCATAGAATATTATAGTCTATGGTGAATTAAAATTGAGGCTCACTCAAAAGGTATTGAAGATGGGACATTACAAACAAGGTGATTACACAGGGGGAGCAGTATTAAAAATATTATTGAGGAGATGTTATGACCCCAAAAGCAGATATATCACATTATGGTATGTGAGGCAAAAAGTTCCACTGCTATGGTAATCTGAAGTGACATTCAGAAAGAATCCAAAATCCAAAACTCTCTATGATTATTGCTTATTGAAGGACAGGGTCCAGAATCTCTCAAAAAAAGATGCATGGATGATTTGTGATCTTTCTCATTGGGCAGTGTACACATATCAATGAAATCAATAATTTGATTTTGAAAATGAGTTGTAATAAAAAGGCAAAAAGACAGCAAGGCTTCAAGAATGTTCCAGACAGGGGAAGAACTGGGAATTTTAGTATGTTATCATGGACTGTGCTAGAGTTGAGGAAAACTGGTGAAATTAGGAGGATTATCCAGTTTTAGGAATCCAGTGGTTCTCAAAACTAATTAATGGTAAAGCTTAAAATCTAATAAGTGAGAGATTTTAAGGAAGTGATACTAATGAATATGAACATTAAAATATGCTTTCATATTAGGGTATCCCTTTGTATATTTATATTTTTAATTTTTAAGGATTATTGGGTGACTTTTTTTCCAAAGAATTTGTTGTTAGAACTAGAAATTGGTCAGACAACTAGAGTTATGCCCTGTTCTTTTTTAAGACAAGGGAAGAAGCGTAATGATTACTACAAAGTTCTTATATTCTTTCAGCTGGGTCATATCATGGTTTTAACCAAAATTATAATTATACCTCCTGTTTTGTTTTCAATACCCTTCTTGATTATAATAAAATTTTGTTGATTATTTTGGTTGTAGAAACATCAGATTGTGAATAGTTTGAGAATCATTTAACTAGGATTCCTGATTATCTCTCAAATAAAATGTTATATTTCATATTTTTATTGGTAAATTTTATTTTAATAGACAAACAGAAACAAAAAAATCAAATATATTTTCTCAAAATACTAAGCAAAAACAAAGCATAAAAAGGATTATACCGACTGATATCTCATGTTACTAGAAACATTTACAATAATTTATTTGTTCCAAAGAAAGAAAGGTCTGAATGTTTTAAATTTAATAATATAGCACCAGTTTAGCCAAGTATATTTAAACTGAGATTTGCAGCCATTTATTTTTTACCTTTTACTTAGTTAAAATGCAATGTGCCTAAATGGTACAGTGAATAGAATGCTGGACTTGAACTAAAGAAGGACTGAGTTCACCATCACATATTTACTAGTTTGCTGTGTGATTCTGGGAAAACCATTTAACTTTGATCTGTCTCAGTGCCCTCATCTGTAAAATGAGATAGCTAATAAGACTTCCTATCTCCTAAGATTGTTGTGAGGATAAGATAAAGTACTTTGCCAAACCCAAAGCATTTTAGAACTATGTAAATTTAAGTTATTATTTTCTCACATCTATTTTTAGATCCATCACTTTACTTGTCTTTTATTTTTTTATTTTTTTTTAAATTTTATTCATTTTTCCAAATTATCCCCTGCCTCCCTCCCTCCACTCCCTTCCCCCGATGGCAGGTAATCCCATACATTTTACATGTGTTACAATATAACCTAGATACAATATATGTGTGTAAATACCTTTTTCTTGTTGCACATTAATTATTAGCTTCCGAAGGTATAAGTAACCTGGGTAGATAGACAGTAGTGCTAACAATTTACATTTACTTCCCAGTGTTCCTTCTCTGGGTATAGTTATTTCTGTCCATCATTGATCAACTGGAAGTGAGGTGGATCTTCTTTATGTTGAAGATTTCCACTTCCATCAGAATACATCCTCATACAGTATTGTTGTTGAAGTGTATAGTGATCTTCTGGTTCTGCTCATTTCACTCAGCAACAGTTGATTAAAGTCTCTCCAAGCCTCTCTGTATTCCTCCTGCTGGTCATTTCTTACAGAGCAAATATTCCATAACCTTCATATACCACAATTTACCCAACCATTCTCCAATTGATGGACATCCATTCAACTTCCAGTTTCTAGCTACAACAAAAAGAGCTGCCACAAACATTTTGGCACATAAAGGTCCCTTCCACTCTTTAGTATTTCTTTGGGATATAATCCCAATAACAGCAATGCTGGGTCAAAGGGTATGCACAGTTTGATAACTTTTTGGGCATAGTTCCAAATTGCTCTCCAGAATGGCTGGATTCTTTCGCAACTCCACCAACAATGTATCAGTGTCCCAGTTTTCCCACATCCCCTCCAACATTCATCATTATTTGTTCCTGTCATATTAGCCAATCTGACAGGTGTATAGTGGTATCTCAGAGTTGTCTTAATTTGCATTTCTCTGATCAGTAGTGATTTGGAACACTTTTCCATGAGTGGAAATAGTTTCAATTTCATCATCTGAGAATTGTCTGTTCATATCCCTTGACCATTTATCAATTGGAGAATGGTTTGGTTTCCTATAAATCAGGGTCAGTTCCCTATATATTTTGGAAATGAGACCTTTGTCAGAATCTTTACTTTTAAAAATATTTTCCCAATTTGTTACTTCCCTTCTAATCTTGTTTGCATTAGTATTGTTTGTACAGAAATTTTTAGTTTGATGTAATCAAACTCTTCTATTTTGTGATCAATAATGATCTCTAATTCTCCTCTGGTCATAAATTCCTTCCTCCTCCACAGGTCTGAGAGGTAGACTATTCTCTGTTCCTCTAATCTATTTATTATCTCATTCTTTATGCCTAAATCATGGACCCATTTTGATCTTATCTTGGTATATGGTGTTAAGTGTGGGTCCATATCTAATTTCTGCCATACTAATTTCCAGTTTTCCCAACAGTTTCTTCCGAATAATGAATTTTTGTCCCTAATGTTGGTATCTTTGGATTTGTCAAAGATTAGATTGCTATAGATGTACCCTTTTTTGTCCTTTGTATCTAATCTGTTCCACTGATCTACCGTTCTATTTCTTAACCAGTACCAAATGTTTTTGGTGACTGCTGCTATATAATATAGCTTTAGATCAGGTACACTTAGACCACCTTCCTCTGACTTTTTTTTCATTAGTTCCCTTGCAATTCTCGACCTTTTATTCTTCCATATGAATTTTGTTGTTATTTTTTCTAGGTCATTAAAATAGTTTCTTGGGAGTCTGATTGGTATAGCACTAAATAAATAGATTAGTTTGCGGGGTATTGTCATCTTTATTATATTCGCTCGGCCTATCCAAGAGCACTGAATGTCTTTCCAATTATTTAGATCTGACTTTATTTTTGTGGCAAGTGTTTTGTAATTTTTCTCATATAATTCCTGACTATTCTGTGGTAGATGAATTCCCAAATACTTTATACTCTCAACATTTGTTTGGAATGGAATTTCTCTTTGTATCTCTTGCTGTTGCATTTTATTGGTGATATATAAGAATGCTGAGGATTTATGTGGATTTATTTTGTATCCTGCCACTTTGCTAAAATTCTGAATTATTTCTAATAGCTTTTTAGCAGAGTCTTTGGGGTTCTCTAAGTATACCATCATGTCATCTGCAAAGAGTGATAGTTTGATTTCCTCATTTCCTACTCTAATTCCTTGAATCTCTTTCTCGGCTCTTATTGCCGAGGCTAGCGTTTCTAGTACTATATTGAATAGTAATGGTGATAGTGGGCAACCTTGTTTCACTCCTGATCTTACTGGGAAAGGTTGCAGTTTATTTCTATTGCATATTATGCTTACTGAAGGTCTTAAATATATGCTCCTGATTATTCTAAGGAATAATCCATTTATTCCTATACTCTCAAGAGTTTTTAGTAGGAATGGATGTTGGATTTTGTCAAATGCTTTTTATGCATCTATTGAGATGATCATATGGTTTTTATTAATTTGATTATTAATATGGTCAATTATACTAATAGTTTTCCTAATATTAAACCAGCCCTGCATTCCTGGTATGAATCCTACTTGATCATAGTGTATTATCCTGGGGATGATTTTCTGAAGTCTTTTTGCTAATATCTTATTTAAGATTTTAGCATCAATATTCATTAAGGAAATTGGTCTATAATTTTCTTTCTCAGTTTTCAATCGACCTGGTTTAGGTATCAGTACCATGTCTGTGTCATAAAAGGAGTTTGGTAGGACTCCTTCATTCCCTATTTTTTCAAATATTTTATATAGCATTGGGGCTAATTGTTCTTTAAATGTTTGGTAGAATTCACATGTAAATCCATCTGGTCCAGGGGATTTTTTCCTGGGGAGTTGATTAATAGCTTGTTCTATTTCTTTTTCTGAAATGGGACTATTTAAGCAATTTATTTCCTCCTCTGTTAATCTAGGAAGCCTATATTTTTGGAGGAAGTCATCCATTTCACTTATCAAATTTATTGGCATAAAGTTGGGCAAAGTAACTCCTTATTATTTCTCTAATTTCCTCTTCATTGGTGGAAAGATCCCCCTTTTCATTTGTAAGACAAACAATTTGATTTTCCTCTTTCTTTTTTCTGATCAGATTTACCAAAGGTTTTATCTATTTTATCTATTTTATTGGCTTTTTCATAAAACCAACTCTTGGTTTTATTTATTAATTCAATAGTTTTTTTTTACATTCAATATTATTGATTTCTCCTTTTAACTTTTGTATTTCAAGTTTAATTTTTGGTTGGGGGTTTTTAATTTGGTCTTTTTCTAGCCTTTTAAGTTGCAAGCCCAATTCGTTAATCTTCTATTTCTCTATTTTCTTCAAAAAAGCCTCTAAAGATATAAAATTTCCCCTTATTACTGCTTTAGCTGCATCCCACAGATTTTGGTATGATGTCTCATCATTGTCATTATCTTGGGTGAAATTATTAATTGTTTCTATAATTTGCTCTTTCACCCAGTCATTCTTTAAGATGAGATTATTCAGTTTCCAATTACTTTTTGGTCTATTTATCCCTAACTTTTTACTGAATGTAGCTTTTATTGTATTGTGGTCTGAGAAGAAGGCATTTATTATTTCTGCCTTCCTACATTTAATTTTGAGATCTTTATGTCCTAATATATTGTCTATTTTTGTATAGGATCCATGAACTGCTGAGAAGAAAGTATATTCCTTTCTATTGCCATTCAGTTTTCTCCAAAGGTCTATCATACCTAGTTTTTCTAATATTCTATTTACTTTTTTAATTTCTTTCTTGTTTGTTTTGTGGTTTGATTTGTCTAAATCTGAGAGTGCAAGGTTGAGATCTCCCACTATTATGGTTTTACTGTCTATTTCTTCTTGCAACTCTCTTAACTTTTCCTTTAGAAAGATAGATGCTATACTACTTGGTGCATATATGTTTAGTATCGATATGGCTTCATTATTTATGCTACCTTTCAGCAGGATATAGTTTCCTTCCTTATCTCTTTTAATTAGATCAACTTCTGCTTTTGATTGATCTGAGATAAGGATAGCTACCCCTGCTTTTTTGGCTTTACCTGAAGCATAATAGATTCTAATCCAACCTTTTACCTTTACTCTATATGTATCTCCCTGCTTTAAGTGTGTTTCCTGTAAACAACATATTGTAGGGTTCTGATTTTTGATCCAGTCTGCTATCCATCTCCGTTTGATGGGATCGTTCATCCCATTTACATTTACAGTTAAAATTACTAATTCTGTATTTCCTGCCATCATATTTTCCCCAGATTATGCTTTTTCCCTTGACCCCCCTGAACCCCTTCCCCAATATTTAATTTATAGACCCCACTTGTGACGCACAGCCCTCCCTTTTTTTTTTAGTATCCCTCCCCCCTCCCTCCACGTCCCTTCCCTTATTCTCCTTTTCCTTTTCCCTTTTCCTCTCCCCCCTTTTAATGAGGTGAGAGAGAATTCTCTGAAAAACAAATATGACAATTATTTACTCTTTGAGCCTCTTCTGATGAGAGTAAAATTTACACAATGATTCGCCCCCTCTCTAAATTCCCTCAGATATGGTGTATTTTCAATGCCTCTTCCTGGGATGTAGTTTCCCTCTTTTTATCACACCCTCCCCTTTTTCTGATACTACCCCCTTCCCTTTACTACACCCCCTCCTTTTTTTTTTTCTTTTATATCAGTAAAATCAAATTATCCATGCGTACTTTCTATATACCCACAACAGAGTTACAGTTCTCAAGGATTCTGTGTACCTTTTTCTGTTTCTCTTCAGTCTTGTGGATATAGATCAAATGTTTTGTTTAAGTCTGTTTTTTTTCTTAGAAACATATGAAATTCCTCTATTCCATTGAATGACCATCTTCTTCCATGGAAAAAGATGCTAAACTTAGCTGGGTAGTTGCAATCCTTGATCTTTTGCCTTTCAGAATAACAGGTTCCAGGCCCTTCTATCTTTTAATGTGGAGGTAGCCAGATCTTGTGTGACCCTTATTGTGGCACCTTGGTATTTAAATTGTTTTTTTCTAGCTGCTTGCAGGATTTTCTCCTTTGTGTGGTAATTCTGCAGCTTAGCTACAATATTCCATGGTGTTCTTTTTTTAGGGTCTATTTCAGAAAGAGTTCGATGAATTCTTTCAACATCTACTTTCCCCTCTGTTTCTGTTATCTCTGGACAGTTCTCTTTGATAATTTCCTGTAAAATAGAATCTAGGCTCTTTTTTTGGTCATAGTTTTCTGGAAGTCCATGATCCGCAGATTATCTCTCCTAGATCTATTTTCCAGGTCTATAGATTTTCCCAGTAAGTATTTGACATTGTTCTCCAACTTCTCATTTTTTTTTTTTGTTTTGTTTGACTGATTCTTGAGTTCTCTGTGAATCATTCATTTCTATTTGTTCCATCCTGACTTTTAAGGAATTATTTTCTTCTTTCATAGTTTTTAGTTCTTTTTGTAAATGCCCAATTTCGTTTTTAAATGAATTATTTTGCTCTATTGAATTTTTTTCCATTTCAATAATTTTTTTTTTGAGAATTATTTTCTTTTTCCAATTCAGAAATCTTATTTTCTTGGGACTTTTTTATCTTCTCCAATTCAGAAATCCTATTTTCCTGTGATTTTTTTACCTTTTCTAATTCACTCATTTTGTTTCCCTGCATCTCCTGTGAATTCTTTATTTTTTCCAACTCCAATTTCAGGATGTTGTTATTCTCTATCATAGCTTGCCTTTCCTTTCCCCATTTTTCTTCAAACTCTCTTAACTTTTTAATAGTCTCTTCATGGAGAGAGTTATGTGATAGGGGGCAGGAATTGTTCCCCTTTAGGTTGTTATCTGCTGACTCTCTGCTGTTAACTTCCTTGGGGTTGGATACCCGCTCTTTCTCTGTGTAGAAGGAATCTATGGTTTTTTTGGGCTTCTTGCTCATACTTAAAAAATCTTTTGGGGTCTGTCCCTGGGGTAGGAAATTATTTATTTACTTCTTTACCAGCTTCCTCCCAGACCGGATGGATGCAGCGGCTCCTGCGCCTGAGCTAAGATAGAGCTCTGGGAGAGAGTTCCCCACCCCCTCCCTGGAAATGCCTCAGAGGTGACCAGCACTGCTGTGCCCCGAGGGCGCTGTGTTTTAGCGGCTTCCCTGAGGTTGAGACTGAACAGCAAAGGCGACTCAAAGCCTAGCCTATGAGTCCCGGTGGGGCGTGGATGTCTGCAGCAGGTGATGTGAAAAGCCCCTGCGCTCAAACTGGGAAGTGTCTGCTAGAAACCACAGTCCCTAGTTCAAAGGTTCTGCTTTTCTGGGACTTCCGTTCCACAGCCTCCAGCTGAGCCAGGTACTATGAGTTACCACCCCGCCCACTCTTCAATCTCTTAACTACCCCGAGGCAAAAGCCTGGATTGCCTATATCCTGGTGCCGAGATCTGCTGAGTCACCCCTGGGATCCGGGAAGATCCAATCTAGTTTTAAATTTTAAAGTGGCTTATATGTCTCCTCTGATCTCCTGTTTTATAAGCAGAGAAGAGCTAACAGCCTGTGCCAGATTCTTTTATGTCAGTGGATTCTCTGATCCCAGAGCCCTCCCCAGCGCGACCGGCGCAGTGTGCCACTACCCCACCATCTGCGCTGGCCTCTCTTCCTCCCCTGGGAGCTGACCTTTCCTGCTGAAACTCCAGATTCTCTTCAGCTGGTAAGTCGTGCTTCCAGTCCTTGTGGATTCTATCAGTCCAACACTATTTCTCAGGCTGATTAAATCTAGTTGGTTGTGAGGGAAGAAAGGAGCTTACACAGTGCTGTGTATCTTCTCCGCCATCTTGGCTCCGCCCCACTTTACATGTCTTTTAATACTTCTTCCTATTTGTGATTTCCCAATCATTAGGCTTATACTTTGTTTTCAACTTTAGGATGTCACTTAATTCTGTAAATATTTTTGTACCTATAAGCCCTTTTTTTTTTTTCTGGCAATAAATTCTTAGTGGCTAAATTGAATAATGAGATCACTAAGCCAAAGGATATGAATAATACCACAACCCTTCTTGAATAATTCTATATTATTTTTCAAAATAGACCAATTGACAGTACTACCAGCATTGAATTAATAGGCCTATTTCCCCACATCTTTGTCAACATTAAATGTTTCTTCTTATTATCACTGAATTTCATGGATGTAAAATAATACTTATAGCTTTTTAAGGTATATTTCTTTTACAATTAACAATTTTGAACTGTTTTCAGATGTTTGTTGGTAGTTTGTGTATCTATTTATATATTTTGAGTACTTATCATTGAGAATTTAACTGAAGTCATGTATTAGTCTAGTTAGGATTTGAACTCAAGTCCTCTAATTCAGAATCTAAAACATTTTTTCCTATGCCACATTGTTTCTTTGGGAATAGCTTTTGCCTTCAAGATACAAAGACCTTCCCCTCACTAGCCTAGCTAGGAACAATTTAATGTCATGTCTTCTAATCTTGAGATTTTGTTGGTAATTTTAATTAGATTAAACCTACTACAGAGTCCTGGGGAACCACAGGACTTTTAGCTTCTCATATCTGAAAAAATATGTTTTTATTTCTATTCTTTTTTCCTCTCTCAAATTCAGTTCACATATATTCAAAATAAAGTTTCCTTCAACCCCACAGTTTCTATACTAACTGATGTTTTTTGGTATATAAATTTGAAAGGTTTTGTGAAAATCACAGTAGATCGCATGAATTGATTATTTTTTAATCACATGTGCATTTGCAATTGAGCCCTAGAAGAAACATATATATTTAATCTAATTTTTATTTTACATGAAGAAACAAGCACTAAATATCAGAATTGGGATTTGAATCTAGACCCTCTGTCTCCAGATTCATTACCTTTTTTAAAGAACCAAGCTTTAACAGACAACATTTTCCCTTATGGAAATCATATCCTCTTCCTTTCCCTTAATGAGATTCCATTTCCTTATCATGCTTTAAAAGATAATATGTATTTCCTTGAATTCTTAGGCTGCAGAATGTATAATTCACAAAACAAAACTGCAACTATTACTTTTTTTTCTTTTTGATTTTTTTGATCTTTCAATTCTAATTTTGGTACAATCAATTATTATTTTTTATTATTATTATAATTTTTACGATGAAAACACTATACAAAATGACATAGCTATTTAAAAAATATGCAGGAGTTATGCAGGCAGAATCAGGAAATTACAAAGGAATGTAGAAATTGAACAATTTCTTAGCAGTCCGAATACTACAGGCCACTTTTGACAGGAAAAAGAAGACATTGATGATAAATGAGTATGCAAAATACCAGAATCAACTCTTGATTATCTGCATACCTGATGAATTTTGCTTCCAATTTCTTATTGCCCTAATTAAGTGAAGTAAATAGTAAAGTCATTTGGAAACTACTTCCTCTCTTTCGTTTAATTTTATTCTCCCATGGTGCTCACAGTTCAATAACAAGTACTAAAACCTTTTAAACCAAAATACTTAATTCTCTATTTTCAGGAAGGCTTGAACTATAAATATAATACAATTAAGGTAACCAAGCAATGGTTGGTTCTTTTCTCTAATCTGAAGGGTCTACTATCCATCTCTAGGGTAGAGAAGTGATTAGAGGGAGAATTTGAGAAACAAAAAGATAAAGTATTCAATTTGCTAGTTCTTTATCATTCTGGGCTTCATAGGGTATTTGGCCTTATTTTGCCTAAGTTGTTATGGATTCTGAAAAATAATCATCAATATTAAATCATTATCAATATTAAAATAGATAGGAATAAGAAATAGACCCATGATTTCCTTAATATAAGAAACTATTTAGATATGTAAGCTTCTTCCACAATTCAGATTGGTATCTTCTCTATGATTTACAGATTTCATGAATTACCTTGAGCACTAATAGATTATAAAAAGAGAAGAAAGAGGATAAGCATTTGTTAAATGTCTATTAAGTACCAAGCATTGGGCTAAAGGCTTTTCATAAATTTTATCTCATTTTATCCTTAAAATAACTCCATGAGGTAAATATTATTATCCCTACCTTTTACAATTAAAAAAAATTGAGGCATACAGTATTTAAGTGATTTGCCTAAAGTTCATATAGTTAGTATGTCTGATACTGGATTTAGACTTCAGCCTTCCTTACTTTGGCCCCAGTGTACTAGCCACTATACCACCTAAATGTCTCCCAGTGTCATAAGATGTACTTGAATCCAGGCTTTCTAGTTCTGAGATCATGTCTTTACCAATTATACCACACTGTCTCTCTTAATATTAAAATATTATTCTTACAAAGTTATTAAATTAACCTTTAGATTTTTTTCATAATGTTACATTTACATATGACTTTTAGTTTTTGGTTTCCTTTTTTTGGCATCTTATTTTTGGTTTCCTATAGATCAATCAGATTTTCCACTTACTGTCACATTTTGAGGTAATAATGGTAATGATGATAAATAAAAAAATCATATAATTTATAATATAATTATATAAGTTTAGAGAACATAGATTAAAACTACAAATGACCTTAAAAGGCAAATTCCTCATTCATTCAGAATTTCATTACTACAACTCTGTGAAGTTGGCAAGACATGCTATTTCTTCAATTTTACAAGTTGGTTAATTGAAGTTTAGGAGAATTTAAGTTATTTACTTAATGTTATAGAAAGGAGTGCAGTAAGGAACAGAACTCATTTTACCTTACCATCAAGATTGGGGGGTTGGGTAGGGACTTAAATATTTTGTCTTCTCAACTCTTTTATTTTATTTTTCTAAATAGTACAAGAGAAATAAGGACTTGACCTTTCTAAAGAGTTAGGTTGTATTACTTTCTGAGTAGAGAGCGTGGTCATAAGTGAAAGAATTAGTAACAGCTGGGTCAGACACAGAGCTCATATGTGCTTCCTTTTAAAAAAAAGAAATTAAGAGTACACTATAGACCAAGAGTTTAGAGAGTAAAGTTGAGTTGGTTTACTACTACCATCTAGCAGAGCATTAGGGTTTCTTTGATTAGGATGTCCATCTGCAATAGATTTTAAAAGCATTTAAAAGGATTGAGCCCTGAAGCTCAAGCCTTTGGGGAATGTGAAGAAGTTACTCAAAATCACATTATTTCAGAATTAGAAGGAACATCAGAGGTCATTCCCTGAGTAACATCTCTAATTCATGGTCTTCCACTTTTTTGCTTTAAAAGTATTTTTTTTTAAATGGGAAAATTCCTTGCCTCCATAGAAATTAATTCTATTTTTGGATACCATTAATTAATAAAAAAAATTCAAATCTAAATATTCCTACAACATCTGCCTCTTATTTTTTGTTTTCTCCCATGGAACCAAACAACATCATGACAAACTTTCAAATATTGGAAGACAACTATAGAATTCATTCTAAGTCTTCTCTTGGCTAGGATTTTGTTCAGTCCTTCTACATCTGAACCTGAAGTCTTTCACTTGCCTTTCTTTAGATACTTAGGAATTTATCATTGTTTTAAAAATATGGCACCCAGAACTGATTACATGATATTTAAAATGTGCAGTGACTAGGCCAGAGTAGAACCTCTGCCATCAATCCAAGCTACTATTCCTCCCTTAATAAAGTCCAAGTTTCAGTTGCCATATTTGGCTGCTACTGACATTCAGAACCTGTTATCTACTACAGTTCAGCTTTTTATTTTTTTTTAAATCATGCTTTTTTATGTGTACTAACAAAGCTGCTTTTTTGAATGAGAGCATAAGACATTATGTTTATCTATATTACATTTTATCATATTAGATTTAATTCAGGATTCCAGCCTGTCAAGATCTTTTTTATCCTGTTATCAGACACATTAATTATCCTTTTAGCTTTTTGGCATCTTCAAATTTGATAAGCTTACTAACTGTGCATTTAAGTTACTGATAAAATATTGGATATCTCAGAACCAAGCATGGTTCCCTGAGTTGTCTAAAGTCCTCCTTCCCAAATGACATCAAAGTTTTCATGTGAATATTTATTCTATTCTGAATCTCTCAAACTGGAATATGGTCTAATCATCTATCCATCTTTTAAAAAAATTGTGAGACATTTTATCCTTTTTTCATTTAAAAGCAAGTAAGCAATATGTACAATTAAGTAGTTTCTTAATCTACCAGACCAGTAATTCTGTCAAATTATACTAAATCATAGCAGTTGATACAGGATGAAGCTGTCTGGTCAGAGATCAACACGAATCTCTTTTGAATCCTGAAAGCCTGGAGAGTCAGGGAAAAGTATAAGTTTTCTCCTTAGATGCTTAAAGGGAAATAGGAGCCCAAGAGAACTGTTGGATTAACCATTGCTATAAATTTTTCCTATATTCTTTAGCCAGTGGCTCCAGAGACCTGTTCTATATTCATTGTTTTACCCTAGTCTACAATACAGCTTAATAGCTTTTTCAAGGATTTCCTCAGATCTTTGGTCTAAGGAATATATCTCCCCAACTTTTTCCCAGCAAAAAGTATCAACAATAAATAATGTTCATGCGCAATATTTTAGGTGCTATTCTAGACAATAGTCTAGAATGCCCTCAAGGACCTTAAAGTCTAACCTAAATAGCTATTGCATGAACACAGATATACATATATAGACACACACACACATATACATAATTGCTTATGTAGCTAGATAATACAAGGCGATTTGGGGGATCAGGAAAGATATTAGCAGCTGGAGGATCTGGAAGATGGGATTTGAGCTGAATCTTTTAGGAAATTAATAAGAGATGAGAAGATAGGACATTCCTAGCTAAAGGAAATAGCTCATGAAAAATCAAGGCAGATATTCTGTGTACCATAAATGAAGAAGAGCAAGATGATCAATTTGGTTAGACTAAAATGTGTGTGGAAAGAAGTAATAAGCAATTGTGATGGAAAGGTAGATTGAAGCCAGATATAGAAGATTTTAAATACCCAACAGAGGAGTTTATATTTGATCTTTTAGGTAATAGGACGCCCCTGGAGTTTACTGAATAAGGGTCAGATTTGCTCTTTAAGAAAATTACTTTAATAGCTGTTGCAAAGGATGGATTAGAGAGGGGAGAGACAAAAGTCTAGGAGAACAAGTAGGTTATTGCAGTAATTTAGAGACGCTTCATGATAATGGCCTATATTAACCATCTCTTCCCTTTAATGCTTAACACCTTGTAGGACTTGAGAAGAAAGTGAATCTAGTGACTGTACACAGCCCTTCCTCACTGAAATCCAATTAATTTGCATGCTGTGGTATCACCTTCCTTATGCCACGATTTTCTTTGAGAACAACAATAACGCCTTGGACCTCAGATTGGCAACTGAATTTCTCTATATACATATATATGTATATATAAAATGTGTATATACATGCATGCATGTGCATATCTACATATATATACTATGTGATCTGTATTTCCAAATAATTGGCTTCCTTTGTAATCTCATGTGTTTTTTTTTTAACAACATTTTTCTCAAGATTTAATGACACAAAGAAGTTAAGAATTCCTGTTTCATATTCAGTTTAATTTGAAATTTCATTACAAGTATGGATGAAATGAAAATAAGCTACCTCTTGATATCATTTGCATATGCTAGTTGCCATGGTGGGAGAAAAAACAACAATAAAATAATACCACTTTGGTCAAACTAGAAAATGATGAGTTGTCTGATTTTAGGTACATATATGATATTCAGGTGAAATATGTAAATTTCATTCCAGGAGCCAAGATTTTCAAGTTTATTAAGACCTGCCAAAACTTGAATTCTCTTGGCATAGCTTTTGAGAATCCAGGGTCACATCCATGCTGTGTAAGGCATTGGAATAGGACCTAAGTGGAGGTTCAATAAATATTTGTCGATATGTGATAGTGTTCTGAGTAGCAGAAGCATCCTAATGTATTTAACACATATGTACTATCAGTTGAATATAATCTGAGACAGAGTATAAGTCAGAGGTAGTAAAAATGATCAGAGGCCATCCCTAAATGGGAACAAGATAATAAACTCATGTTTGGAGAAGGACAAATAAAAATTAAGTTAGTGGCAAGGTAATCAAAATTGGTACTGATTCAATTTTAAAGACAATATAACTTAGGGTGCTTTTCAAGCTCTAATTATATTAATCTAATCTTATTTTTTCTAAGTAGAAAATTAAATTTACTTTATATTATTTTCTAAAAAAACAAATTGTTTTTTTTTTTTATTTTAAAAAGAAAACAAACAAATGAGTATTTGGATCACATAGCACATCCCTGCTTTTCCATAACTGAAGGGAGACTTACCTATGTCATTCTAACAATATACCATTAATTGCCTAGTGGTAACAGTAGCTGGTGAAGAAGAAAAAATATCAGGGAGGAATTGACAAGTATTCCCAGAACTTTCACTTAAACTGCCACTCCTTTTAAGTGACAAAAATGTCACAGGCACAGATAATCAAACAGAAAAGATCAATGTGACCTGAAGGCATCAGGGAAGTTTTGTAAATATCTTCACACTACCATTTTGATACTCCCCCCCAACTGGGTTTCTTGTTTTACTTTCTTATATTTTATCTGCTTTCTTCTTGATCTTGTCATCTGTCTGCTTGTACAAATTTACTCCAGCAGTTTGTTTCTACTTTCTCCCTGCTTTACTCCCCACCTTTGCTTGGTTGTCCCAGTTTAATCTTGCTGTTCTAACACTTTATTATTTCCCCATTGCTTTAGCCCTTGCTTCTGCTCATCTGCTGATTCATTGTTTTTCAGGTCAGGTTCTAGACCTCTCTGAGAAACCTAGTATAAGCAAGCTTTGTTTTAATAAAATGCCTGTGGATTTTATAACCCAAGGAAAAATGAAAAGTAAGAAAGAATCTGAGAATTCCAAAGCAGTGTTGATCCTAAAGTCAATGCCTATCACTTAATCTTTATGATTGAATGAAAAGATTTTTAATGTAATTTTATTTTTAAAATTTTAAAATTCTATTTTTATTTAAAATTATTTATTACTAAAATATCTATTGTATATATCACTTCTATATGTATATATGACATGATATTGATATATGATATATGTGTAAAATGCATGTATATATGTATATACACATATCCACCCATGTACAAAACATAATATGTGCATATACATGAATGCATACATATATACATACAGACACATATCTATACATGTATCTTATGTTCTTTCCCTATTTTCTAAAGAGGAAGGAACTTTGCTTCTGTGGAAACTTTTCTCACAAATATTTACACAATCAAACATTCCTTTGATGAATTGCCAGTATCTTTTGACAAGTGTTAGAGGGTTAGGAGAGAGACACATAATTCAGCATTGAAACCATAAACAGTACTTCAATGTAAGTTTCCTGGTACATTTCACTGGAAATAGCCAGGTTGAACAAATTTTGTGAAGTGACAAGGCCCAGAGCAAAGACTGACTAGAGAAGAGTTGCAAATTGATATCGAAAGCACATTGCTCTTGTTCAGTGTGCACACTGTTTATATAAATATCAGCAATGCACATTTTTAATCTAGTGAAAATTTGGCAATATCACTTTCTAGCAGAGCATTCAAAATGACTTTAAATAAACAGAGCCAGCAGCCAGGAAATGCAAACGGAAGGCAAATTTACAGCAGTAGGCAATAGCTACCAAACTGCTCTTATCCTTGGTTATAGTTAAATAATTTCCTCTTCACTACATTAAATGTTTTAAAATCATAATTTGTGTGTGGATGTGTGCTTTTTTTATCCTAGTATAATTATTCCTTCTGGCCACTCTGGGTGTTTAATCCTGTAAACAGATCCAGGTTCTCCCCAGATTATTAGCAGATAGTTTGTATGCCATTAAATGGTCTTCTCACTGATGATAGAGCCAAAGCTGAAGCTCTAAATGGCTCCCAGTGTCCCTCTACAAATGAGTGATGAGACACACATTGCTAATGTAAGTTAACACTAGAGCTTTTCATCATAAGGTTCCTGCAAACATTTAAATGTCTTCACCTAATTCTCCAGACTAGTTTTATAACACAATCTGTCAGAATAGTTTATCCCAATATTTCAATCGCTGCCTATTGTGCTGTTGATATGCTTTTGCTTATTACATATGTTGGAAATATGGGTAGAGACTAGACTTGTGACTTCATTGGTTTAGGGAATTCCTGGATGAAAAAAAACTTTTACCTACTTACGGTGATCCTTTCTTTTCAACTTCTTAGAATTTCAGAGAATTCCTATAGGAAATTTCCTAGCATCACACAAGTAGTCACATAAAATCAGAGCCTAAATTTTCCTCTATTTGAGACATACTTTTTATTCATGATGCCAAGCTACAGTCTACTACATACATTATCTGAAAGAAAATGACTATTTGTTCATTTACCTTGCTTTAGTTTGTGCTAATTCATTGTACTTCTTAAAAATTAATAAAATGAAGGAGGTTCATACAATATAGAAACAGTGACTAAGGGATATGATGATAAGAAAGTAAATTTCATCTTCTCATGACATTTCAGAACTAAGGTCCAGTTCAATTGATCTTGTTGGCACTATTTCATCCACAGAGCCAATGGATGGAGATTAAATCTGGAATCAGTAAGACATCTTCAAATTGGACCATAGACAACTAACTGTGTGAGTGGGTAAGTCAACTAACCTCTAACTGACTCAAATTCCTCATTTATAAAATGGGAATTATAATAGTACCTACTTTCTAGGTTGTCATGACGATCAAATGAAATAATATTTGTAAAGCACTTGACACAGTGTCTGACATAATAAGTGCTTAAAAATGCAGGTCTTTTCTTCACATTTATTCTTTTAGAAAGCCACATTTTATAGCTTACAGTCCTCTACTAAACAAAAACAAAGCCTATGGCACAATTATTTGCTTTCAAATATAGAAAAATATCTTGAACTTGGTAGAAAACTAAATAAATATGTATTCAATGAATGAGATCATTCATTTACCACTTATGAATATTATATACATTAGCAGAGAAATTTCTTTTATCACATTTCATCCACCCAGTTATCCATAAAAATGCTATTCTATGAGCTATAAGGTTCATCATTCATTGATTGGATAAACATTCAATATATGTGTCTACTATATAAAATATTATATAAAAAGTATAGAAGATAGCATAAAAATAGAACTGACAAGACTTAGTAAATACTTGTATTTGAGAAATTGTCATTTAATCACTTTTTTTTTCCAATTTTTTTGTGATTCCTTTTAGGTTTTTGTTTGTTTGTTTGTTTTTTATTTTTTATTTTTTGGCAAAGATAATGAAAGGGTTTGCCATTTTCTTCTCCAGCTAATTTTAAAAGTGAAAAAACTGAGGTAAATAGGACTAAGTGACTTTCCCAGGGTTACACATCTGAAGCCTGACTTGAACTTAGGAAGATAAATGTTCTGGACTCCAATCTATAGACTATATCCACTGAGCCACTTAGAGACCCCACTAAGATCCCTAATAAATACTAAATAAGTGTTTGTTGACATGGTTATAGAGATAAGTGGAGTGGCAGAAGAATATGGTATCCTGAAAGCTAAGGTTGGTGATAATCAGTAGGGGAAGGTAGTCAACAGTGAAAAAGACTTTATAGTGGTCATTGACCATTTAAAGTGGCCATTTGAGGCTTAGGAATTCATCACTTACTTTAGAGGAAGCAGTTTCAATAGAATGGGAAAGGGAATAAAAGTTACTAAAGGGTTAAAGAAAGAGTAGATAATGGAAAATAACATTAGCTCACATTTATATAATGCTTTAGGGTTTGCAAAGTGTTCTACATACATTATCACATTTAAGGATGGTGAAGGTAAATCTGTAGTCAACATTTCCCAGTAGTTTAGCATAGAAGCAGAAGAGACATAGAGCTTGAATAGAAGATGTATTGAAAGAATCGAAGACAGCTTAATTAAAGGAAGAAATCTTTGAATCAAGTTTCTCTCATAAAGGTCTATTATAATATATATATATATATATATATATATGTATATATATATATATATATATATATATATGTATATACATATGTGCACATATATATTTAAGTATATACATATATATACATACACATACATACATACATGTATACATACATGTAGAACTGGTTTACATACTTGTGAGCAGAATCATTCCAATTTTTAAAAAAAAGAAACAAAAGCTCTTACCCATCATGTAATAAAAAGAGAAATACAAATTTAAAAAAATGTTGATGCTTCACTTCATATACATAGGACTGGCAAATTGAGCAAAAAAAATGTTGGAAAGAACATGAGACAAAAGGCATACCAATCCATTTTTTAATCTCTCATCTATCTGTTTTATTCATTTATGAATATTGGTCTAGCCACTATGGAAAGCAATTTGGAATTATATTAAAAAATAAACCAATGATACATATTACTTTTCCTAATGATACTAGAATTTTTTGCTATCCAAATAAATAAATAATAAATAAATAAAGAGGGGAAGACCATCCTTTTCTTTATCAGAGAAATTGAAACCAAGACATGGTACCTATCATTTGGGAAAAAAAATGAATAAATTGTATATAAATGTAATGAAATGTTATGCAATAGGAAAAAAGGAAAGGTATGGATTAAGGGAAAACTGGGAAGGCTTGAATTAATTGATGTAAAGTGAAGGAAAAAGAACCAAGCAAACAATTTTTACAATTACCATACCATGGGGCAGGATGTGGTGCATCACCCTCCTGAAATCAGGAGGACCTGGGTTCAAATATGACCCCAGACACTTAATACTTCCTAGCTAGGTGACTCTGGGCAAGTCACTTAATCCCAATTGCCTTAGCAAAACAAACATACATAAAAAATTACCACACCATATAAAGAAAAACAAATTTAAAAGACTTAATAACTCTGATCAATAAAATGATCCACCTTTACTCAGGTGAACCAATTATAAAATGTTTCTTACCTTTTGAAGGCAGATGATGAGCTCAAGGTATATGTGACATAAATATTTAGCCAAGGTCCATGTATGGGTTTGTTTAGTTTCACTATTCTTATTGATTGTACAGGACAGGTTTTTATTTTTAATTTTGGGAGAGGGGAAGTATCATTGGAATTAAAGTAATACCAATAAAAATAAAAGGCATCCCTCAAGATTTTTTAAAAAGATACATAAAAGAGCTAAAAGAGGTTTAAAAAGAAACATAGGTTAAATAGGGTAGCTTTAGAGGCAATGTGCTGAATTTATTGCATAATATAAAGAAAATAAAAAATCTAAACTGTGCAATATAATGTGCAATCCTTTTTCCATTCTTTTTTTCTAATGATATCATGTTTGCTCATATTTATAAACCTCACATTATCCTCCTCTTCCCAAAAGGACGAGAAATAAAAAGGCTATATATATATATTTTCTCTTTATCTGTGAATATTTATCTTTTTAATTATTGAATAAACCTGGGCATGTTTGGAGACTTATGTCTACTTAGTAAGGAAGAAGGTGCTGAAAATTCATGAGAAAAATGGGGTGACAAATACTAGAGGTACTTTCAGGGAATAGAATTAAGGCATGTATACAGATACAATTAACATTCCTATGGAAAGTAAGTGATGTATGGAAACTAGATGATAATGCAGAAGGATTCTGAGAGAAAAAATAACAGAGCAACAGGTGCCTAAATTTCTTACTTAATATAAACTTCTTGAGAACTAGAACTGGTTTTCTTTCTATTGTATCCTCCAAACTATAGCAGAGTGACTTACATATTATAGATGTTTAATAAATGTTTGGATTGGAATTTTTGAATCTTTCACATGCTCTATAAAGCACTTAACCACTGTTTAATAAATGTTAGCTTTAAGTTTGATTTCTAAAAAAGTACATGTATAAAACTATTTACTTATAGATATGTCAAATTAGGAAAAATACAAAACATTTCCAGATGGTAATTCTGCTTTCATACTTTTAGAAATCAAGTGAATTTAGTTCACAGAGATATTGAAATTAGTCTTGCTTATATTTTTCAGTCAAACATAGCCTTACATTTCAATATGCTGGCAGAATGTTGTCAAATTTAAGATAATTTTAAGCACTTAGACATTCTTATGTTTATCATTATCTTTCTAAGCTTCACCTACTAGCCTATTAAAATAAAACCTCATATTTTGGCTTAAACTACTTCAATATATTCTATTTTATATGTGAAACTAGTCTAGGAATTTATCTTCTTCATTATTTGTTAATAAAATGTTTGTTTTAATCTACCCAATTGTTTCTTTGAAGTCCTATACTAATTTATGGTACCTGTGATATTGCGTGTGTGTGTGTGTGTGTGTGTCTGTCTGTCTGTCTGTCTCTAAATCTCTATCTATTTTACTGGGCAAAGGTTTCACATTATCTTGTATACAACATACATGAACTACCTATTTTGTTTCCCAGATCAGTCCTAAAAGATTTTCAGACAACAATTTGAAAAGTAATGATAAGTGAATCGAGCCAAAATGGCAGAATAAAGGGATTCACCCAAGTTCTCCTCCAAACTCTTCCAAAAACATTTGAATAATGAGTCTAAACAAATTTCAGAGCATTAGAATCCACAAAAAAAAAAAAAAAAAAAAAAAAAAAACAGAGTGGAACATTTTTCCAACTAAAAACAGCTCAGAAAGTCAACAGGAAAAGATCTGTTTTACTAGGTTGGTACTAGAGCACAGTCATATCCCAGACTGAGCCAGCATGGCCCAAGCCCCAGCAAACCAGCAGTGATTTGTGGGACCACTGAATAAAAAGTGATTGTGGAACAGCAGTGGACGCAATAATGGTTGCTTGCAAATGTCTCAGCCCCCTGGAAATTGGGTCTCTGAATGTGTAGCAGTGAAAACAGTCTTCAGATCCCTCAGCCCACAATGGCCAAGGACAAGTTGTCAGGAATGGTTTGATACATTAGGGTATGAGGGGAGTTGTAAAAGGCAGGAACTCGATTTAATCCTACAATAAAATGTTAACTCAGTGGAATTGATAAGACAATGGTGAGTTTAGCATGGTGATTAATAGTTTCCTAGTTCAGTATGATTGATTTAATCTTACAACAAGGAGTAAACTCAGTGGAATTAAGATAATGATTCTCTACTTACATGTACTTAGTACTTAATATAGTTCTACAAGTTAACACCTATTCTACAAATTTGATATCTACAATGATGTACATATAATAGAATATATAGGAGCTAAGAGATCTGGGAGGGAAACAGACTCAAAGATAAAGACCATTGTGGTGGCTCTCCTGCCTCCTGCATCCCTCCACTGAAACTAAGGTTGGTCCAAAGGCCCTCCAGAAATCTAACCAGAACATTACATATTGGAACCCAATCATGGACTAAGGATCTACATTCTACTGACAAGATGATGAGTTTAGTGGAGAAGTTCCCCCCCGCAATCCAAGAAATAGGGTGAGTACAAAAATAAACAAGCAGGAAACTTTGTTAAAGGCTAAACTAGTCTTTCAATTGAAATGGGACAAATGCTTAGAAAAGAGCATTCCTCACCCTTTTAGTTAGGTTAATAAAAAAACAAGGTTTGATTGTAAGTTAGGAGTAGATTGGTGAACTCTTAGAAACATTAGAATGCAAGTGCCCTTGGTTCTCCAAGGAAGAAGAATTAGAGGCAGATAAATGTAAATTAGTAGAACAACTAAATAAATATTACAATGATAATGGTGCTGATTCAATTCCTAAAGAAACATTCTATACCCCTGAGCTATTCTTCTCAAGTAACCTTTCATGAGTGGAGGAAGAAGGAGGAAGGGAAAGGGCAGTGACATAATCAGCACCACTTCATGAAGCAGCTTTATATTGCCCCTCTCACAAGATTACAAAAGGCAATAGTTAAAGCTAAAACAGGACAGGATATAACTAATTTAAGAATAGAAGCACAGCCTGTTATTCAAGAATTTGATTCTTCAAGTCAATAAAGGAAAAGATACACTTCTTTTTGAAGTGGTCTGGAAATTTGTAATATAACACTGTTTTTTGCCTGGGGCTCTGGAGCTGGGCCCCGCCTCTTGTTTCCTTGATATAGAGTCAATCTACATGCTGAGGCCCAATGGAAGCTTTTGTTGCATTTTGGACACAGGGGTTTTGGTCTTGTTCTCCCACCTTGTCCTCTCCCTCTATCTCTAAGCCAACACTGAGCTTTCAGATGCTTTACTTTATCACATTGAAAGCACTGATAAGTCTTTCTGGAAGTCCCTTGCCAAGAGGGACCCCATCTTCCCATGTTCTGCATCAATGCCTGGGTATAAAAGGCACAGTGTCTTATGATCTCCTGTAAAGGAGCATCCTTGTGTAGTCCTAATATAATTCTCCTACAAAGATTTCTCTAGCATTTACTCTAACAAGTTATCTTATAATTTCTGTTGCTATATTTTCACCATTAGTTCATATGACAACTGTCTGCAGATGTCCTACAAAATCAGCAAAGGGTTCATTTGGACCTTGGGCTATTTTTGTGAAGGCTTCCCCTCTATCTTGTTTTCCTGGGAGGGTGCCCCATGCTTTGATAGCATCAGCAGCAAGTTGCTTATATGCTGTCAAAGGGTAATTAATCTGTGTTAAAGTGTCTGCATAATAACCTATACCTGCTAGTTGATCAAAGATGATTTTCATATTAACTCCAGTTTGCCTATTTCAATGGTCTTGTGTTCTACATAGTTCATTGTACTCCAAAAGCCACAAGTTTTGTTCAGATTCTAAACATGTCTTTGCTATAGATTTCCAATAATTAGGGGTTAAAATTTCATAAGTCAAATTCTCTAATACCATCTTAACATAAGATGATGTAATTAATAGGGATCTGCTATGGTAATAAGGACTCCCCCTAAACTTTAACATCTGATGTTTTGAAGTTTAAGTGAATTCATACAGAAAATGGAACAAGGAAAGGCTTGAGAAAGTCAACCAGATCTATGTCTAAAAGAATTCCACGTTTATTAGTTGAGTCTTTTGATGGTCAGAACTGAGAAACTTCTGGACTAGAGAGCTCTCTCTGTTCTAAGGTAGCATTGATTAGTTATATATATAGTTATATTAGTTATATGTAGTTATATGTAGTTATAGTAGTTAAATACCTTAGGAATCCTTTCCCTTCCCTCTGTCTCTTCCTTTCTCCCTCCTTCCCTCCTTTCTTTGACAGTTTACTACAATAGATTTTGGGCAGTGGAAAATCTAACCCAAGTAATTAGTGGCATGATGATGAAGCTATTGGCTTGAAAGTCTATTCCAGTTGCCTGAGGATGATACTGGAGACAAAAAAAAAAAAAAAAAAAAAAAAGAACAGATAAAGCTTAGATTTCTTCATGGTGATGCAAATTCTTTAAAAAAAACAACAACACTGTAATAGTGCCTATATGATATCAAAACAATTAGTCATTTCAGTGTATATTGAATATACTGAATATTGAATATTAGTATATTATAATATATGTATGTATGTGTGTGTGTGTGTGTGTGTGTGTGTGTGTGTGTATTGTCTCTATCTCAATATGGCTTCCTATGAGTACTTTGCTTCTTAATAATGTGTGTGTATATATATATATATATATATGTGTGTGTGTGTGTGTGTGTGTGTGTGTGTGTAATAGAGACAACTTATGAAGTGTTCCCTGGGGAGAAGGTTCTGTTTCTATTTATATATGATATTGGTATTATGGCTTTCATGTCCAGATTGGTGATAGAATTCTTCTCTTCAACCTTTGCTTTTCTCATAAAGGCATAAATGTTATTGTTCAGTTCACTGGACTCTATAATATTTCTGATGGTTGCTGATATGCCTTATAAGGAACTGTATGTGAAGTGAAATATTAGCAAAATTTCTCAATTGTCCTAACACCAAAAGGGGAGAGCCTTTGATTATTAAATCTTGTACTCTTTAGGCTTCAAAGCATATAAGTCAGGCCTTTGGTTACCACCCAGGCTCAGATACAGATCTTTTATCACTCATCTCGTAATAGACTATTCTAGGTGAAGGGGAATAGAATGATCAAATTTCTTCTGTTCAAGGCCCACCTTGTGTGTAACTTGTTTGTAAGTTCACAATCCCTTTAGGAGGCTTGCAGCTCCAGAAATCCAGTGGTGGTTTGGTTGCTAGTTCTAAGTATGTGTCCACTCAGGCTGTATTATTATAGACATTGTATTATTGGATTATAGACAGAAAGTTTAAAAAAACAAAACTAAGCAAAACATGATTGTAAGAGTCCTCAGAGAAAGGCTTTTGAATACTGCATTTAAAGTCCTTCCAGGGCTGTAGCCTGTTTTGGTCTATACTCAAAAAAGGCAGATTTTTATGCATTTCAGTAAATTGAATACCAAAGTAGTAACTATAAGTTCACTGGAACTGAAAGAATTTGGTAAATTTGGGGATTGTGTTTTGATTTCTTGGAAGGCAAGTATCAATAGATTATTCCAGATGTGTCAGAATCATTTGGGCTATTCCCAACCACTCTTCCCCAGAATTTGACTGATCATGTTAGACCTTTGATTTTCTTAAAGTTGTTTTCCCACCTCTAATCCTTTATGAAGGACATCATACATAGGGCTTCAAATATTATAGTTTCCTTTTGCCAAATTAACATTATGTCATTTGTGTAGTGCTATACATCAGTGCCCTCATGAAGGGAAGCCTCATTCAAGTTTCTGCTTGCCAGATTATGGAAACTGAGGGAGAGTTCAGGTAGTCCTTTAGAAAGATATTGAATGTATCTTGATCTCTTTCCTAAATGAAAATAAATTGCTCCTGACAAATCTCATTTCCCAAAAAACACACCAACCAAAAGATTGACAACAATATACCACTTACCCTAGACTTGCACTAGATGATCTACCACAATAATGGTCAGGATTAGTTGCAAAGAAAGATATGATAACTTGTCTAGCAACATTATATGTTTACAGGTGCCGTCTGCCTTTCTCACAGGTTTTTAGTAAGATAACTTATCATAATGAAGTGATCTGGTCTCTTTTGTTTCCATCATTGGAGAGGGAATTATGTCCTCCAATTAAAAAAAAGATCCTGGCAACTGATATTGTTTGTGTTAACTACATGTTATATCTCCTATTTCTATTTTCTATTCTATATTCTACATTCCATATTCTATATTCTATTTGGCACTACCCCATCATCAGGGAGGTTGTTGAAAGGGCCTGTTCTGAACTTACTCTCAAATGATCATAATATCTATTTTTACAACATACTCCCTCTGAGTAGCCACCAAAAATTTAATCATTTAATCATATAATCCTCCAGGTTTGCTTCAATATTTCTCTCTCAACTTCTTTCCATACAATTTGAACCATACAACCTAACTTCAACTAATGGCAAGTATTTGTAAAGCTCTTTTAAGGTTTGTAGATAGTGTACACATTATGTCATTTGATTCTTATAATAGTCCTCTGAAGTTAAGAGCTTTTATTTCCATTTTACTGATGAGGAAACCAAAAGAGTTTAAGTGACTCATTCTAGATTAGTGTCTAAGTCAGGTCTTCCTAATTCCACTTCTAACATTCCTTTTATCAAACCACCAGGTAAAAGGCAGCCTTTACTTCACAGAAAATAACAAAAGCAGCAAAGTACTCATAGGAAGCCATATTGAGATAGAGGCAACATATGAAGTGCTCATTAGGCAGAAGGCAGTAGGCAGCTGGGGAAGGCCAAGTGGTTCACAAGGTCTAGCACTCTTACCCAATGTGCCATTTAGCTATGCCAGTTATAGTCTGGAACTTATTCAGCTTATGTATTCCTTCTTAGTCTGTTTCCAGATCACTGTCTATGTCTTGCTACTTATGGTTTGTCTCATGTCTTCTTTTTTGTCTCTATACTCTCTTTCCATAGCTTCATCAGCTTCATAGATTCAATTTTCATCTTTATACAAATGACTTACAAATGTATGTATCCAATTCTAGAACCTCTCAAATCTAGTCCCACATCATTGGCTCTTCTCAAATTCACCATGCTTCAAATAGGGCTCATTATCTTTAAATCTATCCTCTCTAAGCTATGGAATTATGCCCAAAGAGTTATAAAACTGTCTATATCATTTGATCCAACCATACACTGTTGAGTTTGATTCCTAAGATGATTAGAAAAAAAAAAAGGAAAAGGACCTATATGTTCTAAAATCCTTATATCAGCTCTCTTTGTTATAGCAAAGAACTAGAAATTGTGGGGATGTCCCTCAGTTGGGGAATGGTTGAATAAGTAATTATATAAGATCATGAATATTACTGTGCTATAAAAAATAATGAGCTCAATGATTAAAAAACCTTGCATGGAATAATCAAGAAGAAAACAAGCAGAACCAAGAGAATACTCTACCCAGTAACAGCAATATTGTTTTAAGAACAATTGTGAGCAACCAAGTCATTTTGACTATTATAAATACCCAAATTAACTATAAAGGACTTCTGAAGGAAGAAGCTATCTGTATCTAAAGAAAGAAATGATAAATAGAAATATGTGAAGTATGGTTTTACCTCTGTGTATGTACAGATACCTATTTGTGTCTAATGATAGCTATCTCTAGGATGGGGGAAAATTACAGGATAACTATTATGTATTCAAAAGGAAAAGCAAGTAGTATATAATAGATTTGCAATATCATATACAAATCTTTTTTGCTGTTTTATTTTGTTATGGAAATACTTGTTCAGAATTAAAACAAAAAAGAAAACAAATCTCATTTTCTACCTTACTTCTGTTAGGTATAGTTCTGTTAGGGGTAGTTCTTGTTGAATGAATGAAGACAGGTTTTTAAGCAACATAAATATATTCAGATACACAATAGTTATGATAAGTGAGGGCTAGGTGAGGAATTATTGACCGGAATGCAGAATATGTTTATTTGACAGTTTATCAGAGAATGTCTAATAGAAATGAGCTAACAATTTGAATGGAAAGATAATTGATGGAAAATAGGAAGGTTATTGATTCACATAGCTTGAGCAAAAGCTCAGAGTTGAAAATGTGATGATCAATGTGATCTTTAGTATGTTTTTACCAAAAATAAAAATAAAAATAAAATCTTAGTATCTAAATATTATTGACCTTGCCTTTTTCATTCTGAAATTGCAAAAATATGCTTTTAAGAAAAATTTACTTTACCATATTCACTGTCATTCTCTACTTCCATACTTGAGGGTTTGAGATAAAGCCTCAAACATACTTTGGTTATCTTTCATCTGAATTATTGAAACTTACTTGTAGTTATTCTTGGCTTTTCGGTTTTTCCCCCACTTCTTTCAAAAAGATAGCTATAGCTTCATCACAGTCTTAACTTTGAGAAGACCTTTTATTCCACTTAGCCTTTTCCCACTTTCTTCCATTTAAATAAAAAATCCTTATTGTTGATTAACAAATGGTATAATATCTCAAAGATATTTCAAAAGAGCTTATATTTCTTTCTTTCTTTCTTTTTCTTGGCTAAGGCAATTGGGGTTAATTGACTTGTCCATGTCACACAGTTAGGACATGTTAAGTGTCCTGAGATCAGATTGAACTCAGGTCATTCTCACTTCAGGGCTGGTGCTCTATCCACTGTGCCACCTAGTTGCCCCCCTTATATTTCTAAAAGAGATAACTTTGTCCTTCAGATAAGAAAATATATTTAAAAGGTATCTGAATAAGAATAATATAGAAAAGAAACAAATATTCATAGGCCCATTGCTTTGCACTGGAGTAAAACAGAGTAAGGGAAGGAAAGGAAAGGTCTTCACTTCTCAGTGATTTAGTTCATGTTGTCTATTTTATGGGTGAATTGGGATCTTTAGCCTGGATGTAGTAGATAAGAGTAACCAAAAATAATGCAATAGAAAAAGGGGTGGGGAAAAAAAAGAGGCCAGGCTTTCCAGTTTTAGAGAAGGCAGTCTTTACAAATGGCAGTCAATGGATGCTAATTCCACCTACATAGGACTCCATGTTCAACAATCTGGATAATCTGCAAAGACTCCTCAAGAGCGCTTTTATGTTGGGCAAACCAGGCATATATAGCTATGTCTCAATTACATAAGTATGTATGTCTGTATATGTATACATATGTAAATACATACACACAAAATAAACACAAGAGAATTTTTGAAGATGTTTGAGGAGGGGTCTGGAGGTACTAGCAGTTGTAGGAATCACCAAAAATATTCATGGAAATTTACAAAATACATTTTGAGGGGAACTTTGACAGAAGCAATAGTAACTTCTGCAACTAGAAAAGGTTCCACCAAAGGCGAGGGTTTTGTTTGTTTGTTTTGCCCTGCTGTAAACTTATGGAGTTATAGAAACAGTTACTGGCTCAGTGGAGAGAACGCTGGGGCTGGAATTAAGAAGTTATTTTTCAGTTGAGTCTGATTTTTTGTGACCTCTTCTCCAGATTTTTTTACAAATGAGGAAACTGAGGCAAATGGGGTTAAGTGACTTGTCTAGAGTTATAGAGCTATTAATTGTCTGAGGCCATATTTGAACTCAGGAAGATTAGTCTTAGTATTCTAACCACTGCACCACTTAGCTTTCCCAGAGTCAGAGAGATTTGAATTCATATCCTGTATCAAATACATACTTGCCATGTCATCCTGGACAAATAACAACCTCTATTTGCCTTAATCTACTAGAAAAGAAAATGGAAAAAATTTGCTAAGAAAACTCCATAAAGACATTGGCAAGCAATGAGTTCACTCAGAATTGGGCATAACTGAATAGTAAATATCCTATTATGCAGAATGATAATAACAAATACAACTATTGATGGACATGAGTTCTATGGAGATTCTGTTTTGGAAGTTTTATTCAAGGAAAAGTCATAGGAGAATGAGGAGAAAAGAGGATTGAAAATTGGGCTTCTCCTATTTTTAGGGCAAGAATTAAGTTGAAACAACCTCATTAGTGGAGTAAATTTGCTCTTGTCACTTTCCCCTTCCTCCAGCTCTAAAGAAAGAGTCTTCACCTGGTCTATTGAGACTCTTCAAAGTTAGACAGCTAATCAGAGATTTTTACAGGTTTAAAAGAAATAAACAAACAAACACTTGGTTAAATGTTCTAAGTTTATCTCAGATTAATCACTTTGCCATCCTGAATCCTTGTGAGACCTGATTGGCTAAGTAGGGTACATCTCAGAGAAGAAAAATTGGGGAATTGCTTAAAGAGTTTCTCTTCTAATTTCTTGCTTGAGTTCTCATATGAGGTTTCCAAGTATTTGTAAAATATAACTTAGCTCTCTAGAGAGTTTTTTTTCTTTAATACAAAATAGTGGATTCAAATAATAATATTTATCTAAACAGTGCTCTTGTGCCTATCTTGCTAAATATGTCCCTTTCTTCCATTTGAGGAATAAGAACAGAGGGGGGAAAGATTGTCCTGGTTGGGAAAATACTCTTAAAGATTGCTGTCTCCAACTGTGCTCTTTTGCTCTGTCTGTTATGGCCCATTAGATAAACATGGTGTGCCACAGTCACTCAATTGTTGATATATATGGTAACACTGATAACACACTCTTAAGTTTAGGAGGAAGTTGGTGTGTCATTCCTTGGGGGCACATGTTTTGTGAAAGTGATTGTTTCTTTCCTCTCTAAAAAGTTAGTAAGGCCACTCAAACTAAGACCTCTCTGAATTTACAGGATTTCTTTTTGTTCTTTTCTGGATCATTTCTGTTGTTCTTTTGGGGGTTCTAAGTCCACATTCCTCTTTTGCATTACTCCCTGAGGCAACCAGGGCTAACGGAGGAGAAATTTAAGCTTAAACTTTTCCCAGTTTACCCTTCAGGGTACAATTAGTGTAATGAGGAGGAAGGAGGAGTCTCTTATCTCGGGTAATAACTATCACAACCTGTCAGGAGTTTTCATGTGTAACCTGAAAATGTATCTTTTTTTCTTTTTTAAACTTTCAAACCTATAACTTTTCTTCTTTACAGCACAGATTTAGATATATTTTCATCAAACTGAAGAAATTGCACAGAAAAAGGCATATCTTTAGCTACTGTGGGATGCCTGTGAGGGTCTGGCTAAATTCTCTGCTTCTGAGTGATGGGGTTTCTAATACTTCTCTTGGGAGATGATTCCATTTTCTAATAGTTCTTATTGTGAGGAAGTTTTTCCTGATAGGCTTAAGGTTCCTTTCCTCAACTGATCCCATTAAGGATAATTATCCCCACCCAATTCCTCTTTCTGTTGCTTGTTTACACTGATCTAGCAGTTGTAGGCAGCTATCATGTCCTCAGTTGTCATGCAGCCAGGATATATTTAGCTCCTTTAACCTTTCCTTATAAACTGCTCTTTCAGTTTCCCTAATTAATATGTGGATAGAGTGGGAATGATGTGTACCTCCGGTCTTAAATAAATTCTCCACAGAGAATTTATGGAAAGACATGGATAAGAACTATCAACATTAAGAGATGTGGATAGGTTGTGATCCTAACTGTGGTTGAAATATTCATATGGATTTATTGAAATGACAAAATAAATATATCTATGAAGGAGAGCTGTTAACTAATGTGACTTTTAATTTCTCACAGAGAACTGTCTTTAGAATCAGGAAGACTTGTATTCAGTTATCTCCATAGATAACTTCTAGCTTCGTGATTTTGAGAGTCACTTAACCTACTGCCTTTTCATTTTTCATTTCCTTATATATAAAATATGCATAATAGTATTTATTTTATAGAATTGTTGTGAGGATCAAATGAGATAATTTATGTAGAGCTTTATAAATCATGAAGTATTATTATTGTTATTCATTACTATTTACCCCTATTTCTTCATCTGAATATGTTTCCTAAGCATGATTTCTAAAATATAAACATATTGGTATTTCTGGGGAAAAGGATTCTAAGGCATTTAAAAGCATTCCTCCTCATTAAGAGAATAGATGAAGAGAAGTGAATGACCACTTACTAGATATGTTAATAGAACAAAATATTTTTAGCTATAGAGTTGATAGAAGTATTGTTATTCAGTTGTTTCAGTCATGTTTAATTCTTTGTGATTTTGTTTGGGATTTTCTTGGCAAAGATGCTGGATTTGTTGTTTCCTTTTTCAGCTCATCTTACAGATGGGAAAACTGAGGCAAACCATGTTGAGTGATTTGCCCAGGGTCACACAGCTAGTAAGTGTCCCTGTCATATGGTGCTCTATCCACTGAATCACCTAGTATTGACATACATTCGAATGCAGAATCTTAAAACTTCCATAATTTGTGTGTATATGAAAGACTCAAAGCACAATTCAATTCAATTCAACAAGTATTAAGCGTCTAAATAATTGAGATGTCAGGTTCTTTGCTAGACTCTAAAGATACAAAGACAACAATCAAACAGTCCTTACCTTCAGAAAACATAGGTATCTGCTCACGTCAATCAGAGAATTATTTATTTTTCTGAAACATGGTCTTCCTTGAAGGTCAAAGAAGAGTAGTTGTGTTCCCTTTCCTTTAGGGAAAAGCACTCTTGGTTATTTGTCCATTCACTGATTGGTGAGGTGAATCAGTAGTAAGTAGCCAAATGGAATCTTGGGCAGTAGCTAAGCAGGGGAATTCTCTCAGAGTATGAGAGATGTTTATTTCCATAATTATAGGCACTACTGAGCCAAAGTCCCTGGAAAAGAAAATAAATAGTTCTAGCTAGAACTGCATTAGAGGTTATATAGTTTTACTGAGTAGGGGGTGCCTCTTTATTGAAAAATAAAAATTTTGATAACCAATTGTAGGAAAAAAAAATCTCTTTAGATAGTATTATATAACAAATCTCTTCCAATTATACAAGAAATTTAGCAATAAAATTTAATTATTTTTGGATGACTTCTAACTGCTCAGAATAGTATCTTCCTATTTTTCTCTTGCCTTCCCCCTGACACAATCTCTCTCTTTTCCTTCTGGCTATTTCTCCTAAATAATAAGATCTGAAAAAAAAGTCATTCTCATATTATCTTTCTCATTAATGTCCTTCCCCTCTCCTTTCTTATCTTCTGTTTCTCTGTTGTTGCTCAATTGGATATATTTATGACTTAGATCCACTATTACTATCATTCAATTGTATAGCTTTTGTTACAGATGAAAAACTTCCTTCTGAGGTAGAGAGCCTAATATGTTAAGAGGGACTCTGGGGAGAGTTTCTTTATGTAGCCATGACTATAAACTAAAATGGACAGTGAATCTGGGCTAACTATATAGTGTTTTGTGGTAGTTGTGATTTATTAACCAGAGAATAGTTTTAAAATCTGGATTTTTGATTGCTTTATTTTTGTTTAGTCTTTTCAGTTATGTCTGACTTATTCAGATATTATGATAGTTTGCCATTTCCTTCTCCAGCTCATTTTTTTTTTTCACAGATGAGGAAACTGAGGCAAATAGCATTAAATGACTAGCCCAGGGTTAGTTAGCTAGTAAGCATTTGAAGCTGGATTGAAATCAAGAAAACAAGTCTTCTGTCTGACTTAAGGGCCAGCATTTTATCCAGTGAGCCACCTTGCTGTCCCAGTGTTTATTCAGCCAAAATATAAATCTGATCATAAGAAAGTACTTATAAAATTCTACTCAATAGACTTAAAGGAATTTGAGCTGTTATTTATTTTTTTCTTTTTAAAATATACTCAAAGATTAAGGCTAAAAACTAAATTGGAGAATTCTGTAATGAGATTTGTATAGAAACAGAAACAAAATGAGATTTTGTTTCCCTTCTGAGAATTTGAGAAGCATTGTGGTAGAGTGAAAAGAACAGGGGTCTGGCAGATTGGCTAGATTCCAGTCCTGGCTCCTCTGCTAAGTAGATGTGTGACTGAGAAAGTTAGTTAACCTTTCTGGGATTCACTTTGTTTATCTGTTAAATGAAAGATTTGGGCCACATAATTTTTTAGTTTTATATATAGATCATTTCTTTCTATCGATATAGATATGTGTGTATGAAAAAGTGTGTGTGTGTGTGTGAATGTGTGTGTGTGTGTGTGTGTGTGTGTGTGTGTGTGTGTGTGTCTAATCTCTCCTAAATGTTTCAGAATATCTATTAGAATGTGTGTTAGAAGACTTCCTTTAGTTATTTTTTTGGAAGTTTTGTTGATATATTGTGTTTTTGTACACTAAATATTTACAAATTACTACTATTTCATGAGAGGTCTCTGTAACAAAGTAAAACAATTAAGTAAAATGAATATTACAGGACCTCATTTGAAAGTACTTATAAAATTTCCCATCTATAGCACCTCCACCTGTGTAATTAAAAAAATAATAATAATTAGCAACAATAATTTTTTCCTTCTTTTTATCCCTACCCTACTAAACAAGAAGAAAAGCAAACAACAATAGCACATTTCTTATAAAAGTATGCATAATCAAGCAAAATAAATTGTATCAGTGGCTATAACCCAAAATTTAAATGTCTCATTCCATACTCCACATTTCTCACCTATCTGTAGTGAAGTACATGTTTCTTCATTGATCCTCTGGAATTAGGAATGGTTACTGTATTTATTAGAGCTCAGACAAGTTTCAAAGTCAAACAAACAGGGTTGTTATTGTATAAATTGTCCTCCAAATTCCTTGATTTTATTTTTCAGTAACATAAAATTGTCCTTAAAATTATCATTATATATATCATTATAATATGGATGTTATCATATAAATTTTTCTTCTAGTTGTACTCACTTTTCTTAGCTTCAGCTCATGTCTTCCCAAGTTTCTTTGAAATCATCTGTTTTCTCATTTCTTACAGTACCATAATACTATATCACATTCTTATATTGCTATTTATTCAATCATTTCTCAATTATTAAACATCCTCTTATTTTCTAGTGGTTTTTGCCCCATAAAAAGAACTATAATGTATATTTAATTATTTGAGCATTTTGTTGATGTCAATACAACACTTGGCCTTTTGTCTGTTTTCCTTCACGCTTAATACCATACTAAATGGAACCTATATCTTTACTATTTGTACTTGTGTTTTTTTGTCTCCTGTGTCACTTCTCTAATCATTAATCAAATTATTTACATTTATTATCCACTCCCCATTGCTTTGGGATCACAGGTAACTTTCTTTTGGTATACGTGCATGTGTAAATATACATTAAACATCTACTCATGTACATGTTATATAGCATATGTATGTACCTATATACCTCATATAGGTTTATACATATACATATACACATATATAACATAAACACACCCATATATGTATATATAATATATATCTATATATCTATCTATAGCTATTTATCTATCTTTCTAACTATCTGCTGATGGATTAAGCCATTCTTATGGGTGTGTCCATCCAAATTTGTGTTAAAATATGGGAAATATCCATTAGATTTTTTAAATCTAGATGTCCAGTCTCTATCTTTGCATGAGTTTTGAGGGATCTCAATTAGAAGGTCCTCTAGTATTCTGGAGTGACAAAAAGTGCATAACTGTAGTCACTAAAAATGTATTAAACACCTCTGGGAGAGGAAGACCCTCAGGGTTTCTGGCCAGACAAGATTTCTTTCATTCTGAATCAATCAGGATCCAAACAATGATCAGCTGGGCTTGACCTCTGATCTATTGTTGACCAGTTAATGAGAGTTGGAGTAATCATGTTTAATCATGATCCTTAAGAAAGAAGTCTAGCCTGCAAGATATCTTGGGTGAGCTCAGTGATCAAAATAAATAAATAATGAATGAAATTTAAAAAAAAAAAATTTAAGAGTATCTGCAGTCAAGGGTATAATATCCTATGTGGGCAATAGTAGGGAGGGAAGGAAAGGAGGAAGGGAAGAAAAGGAAGGAAGAGAAGGAAGAAAAGGAAGGAAGAGAAGGAAGAAAAGGAAGGAAGGAAAGGAGGAAGGGAAGAAAAGGAGGAAGGGAAGAAAAGGAAGGAAGAGAAGGAAGAAAAGGAAGGAAGAGAAGGAAGAAAAGGAAGGAAGGAAAGGAAGAAAAGGAAGGAAGGAAAGGAAGGAAAGGAAGGAAAGAGGGAGGGAGGTACAAAGGTGAGCAGAAGAGAAGGGCTGAGAAGGGGAGGGAGTGAAAATAGGGAGGGAGGAAGAAACCCAATCTGTATCTGGTCACTGGACCCAGATGGCTCTGGAGGAGAAAGTGAAGCAGATGACTTTGTACAACTCCACCTTCACTTAAATCCAATTCATTTGCATGTCATGACTTCACCTCTTTGATATCCTAATTCTCTTGGAGAATGAATGACAAACAACTACTGTGATTACAAATGCTAATTGTTGGTAATACAAAAGGAGGTAAAAGATAATCCTTGCCCTTAAGGAGCTCACAGGCCAATGGAAGTAAGATTAAGAGGAATTAGGGGAGGTTTGTGGAGAAGGTGAGATCGGATCCCTAAAAGAGAATATTCTAAGTATAAGGGACAGCCAGAAAAATTCTTGAAACTTTAAAGTGTAAAAGCAAGGATGTCAGTGTCAATGGATTGAAGAATATCTGGTGGGGAATAGGGTATAAAAAGACTTGAAAAGAAGATGAGGTTTAGGTTACATTGAATGTCAAATAGGATTTTGTATTTATTCTTAGAGGCAATAGGGAACCATTGGAGTTTGTTAAGTAAGGTATTGACATGGGAGGACAAAGAATTTAGAAAAGAAAAATCACTGGAGCAGCTAGGTGGCCCAGTGGATAAAGTACCAGCCCTGAAGTCAGGAGAACCTGAGTTCAAATCTGTTCTCAGACACTTAACACTTCCTAGCTGTGTGACCCTGGGCAAGTCATTTAATCCCAATTACCTCAAGAGGAAAAAAGATCTATCTGTCTGTCTATCTATCTATCTATCTATAAAGAAAGAGAGAATGAATCACTCATACCTACATAAAAATCCCACTTTTATTTTGGCTCTTTTCAGGGCATCCTCCATTAAAATGGGAAACCTTTGATAAGGAAGTTTTATGCCTCTTTTGTGTCTCTTTTTCTATTGCTACTCAATGATCAATTAACAAAATTGCCTTTGTAATTAGATAGTGGCATCTTGTATGTATGTTTTTAAAAGACAAGGGACACATACCTTGATGCAATAATCATCAGTCAAAAATCAATATACATTTATTATAATTTTTAAAAATTTCAAAGTATTAAGTACTGGAGAAAACAGACAAAATGAAATGGCCCTACCTTCAGAAAGCTTACATTTTATAAGAGAGACTATATATATATAAAGTTGTATACTCTTTAGACACAGACATCTTTTCCTATACTATTAGTATATGTTATATATGTATATATACATATATATGTATGTGTATGTAATATATATATCAAATATTATGCTTTATACTAGGGTATCCTCCCTCTACCGTCTCCCTTCACCTCAAGTTCTGGGAATTTTAATTAAACCAATACTACTGTAGTACATGCCAATAATTAAATTAATTTATATATAGCTTGATAATTATAGAATTTTTTGTATCCTCAGTCCCATTTTCTACAACTATACTATTAACATCAGGGATGTAGAAAGGAGATGGATACAACTAAGGATTATGTCATATTTCATAGCCCCCAAATTCATTACTGTTTTCCCCAAATACTGGTGATGAGTCTTTGTTAACATTAATAAAGCCAGGCCTTATATAACTTGTAACTGTGTCCTTCTACATAGAAATAATGTTAAAGAATACAGGTTATCTTCATGCTACAATAAGACAATTGACAGTTGTAATACAAATAACAATAAGACAGTTTTAATACAAATGCCATTAACCTTATAATGTTTTTTTCCAACATCTATTCGACTTTGAAGATAATATGAAAAGATTTTAGACATTCTAAAACTATCTCAGTAATTCAGGTTATTAGAAAATAATCAAATCATGTTTACATATACTATTGAGTCAGTTGCAATGATCATCAACTCAATTTCATGTTTCTTAAGTAGTTTAAAAAGAGGTATGATACAATTAAATTTTTATTTTACTCACTTAACTTATTTTTAGCTTTGAGTGATCAATAGTGTTTGATCTATTTGGAAAAGTAGACATAGCCTTTGGATTATAGAAGGTATTGATCTCTTCAGTGAAAAGATTCTATATAATATAAGAATATTAATATTCTCATTTTAAAAATCATACAATTGATTTACAAGACATGTGGGAAAAAGAAGAGGAAATGCAACAAAGCAGTTCATATAATATATCCCTTGAAATCACATTCTTATCCCTACATTGCCATTCTAACTTCTTTAATCAGTTTTCATGACACAAATGTCAGCTGACATATTCTTAATGTGATGCACCTTATTCCCACAACACAGGATTGAGATGGAAAATAGCTAGAAAATGACAAGCAGAGCAGCCTCTTCTTAGCCCAGCATGGTAACATAGTTGAGATCAGTTGTTCTTCAAAGCTCAGCTTTCTATTGGCATTATCTCATTGTGTCTCCAGGCATGTTTGAATTCTATTGGGCCAATTATTAAAGTACTTTGGTAGAACCAGAAAATTTTTCTTTGATGACATGGTAGAAACAAAAAGAATTTTCAAAACAGTTATGTCACTGAAGAGTATATAAAGCATGGAGTGTATGTGCTTTGGGACTATGTATTTATTGCTTTTATATTTTTCCTTCATTAATTGATTCTCCTTTTCTCATGTCAGCAATGAAAATCAATGATATTATATATGTATATCTAGATTCTGTTTTCCTCTTTAAAAAAATAACTTGCTATTGTCAATACACATTTGCCCCAGCTAAGAATTTATTTCCATTTCAGTGGCCAATTTTATTAATGTTTGGACTTACTGTGAATTTCCTAACTCTATTTCACTATTTGTGCTGATTTTACAGTAAACACAAATAGAACTGTAATGGCATATAGAAAGAACACAAAACAATTGTTCACCTTGTAAAATCTCATTAGCAAAAATTCTTACACATTCACATATTTCATGTTCATTCCATGCTGTTGACATTTCTCAATATTAGTAATTATTGGTATTAAAAAATCTGCCAGTAGATGCATGTAATATTCTTTTCATAAACCATTCCCACCAAAGGAGCATTTCAATTATCTCACTTGCATGTAGTGTTATTTTTCTATTGGTTTTTTTTTTTCAACAGCATTAATAATTTCCCAAGCTGATTTATATTCTGTAAAATTCTTTCTGTACCAGGCAACTTATTTTCAGAAATAACTCTTACATAGATAATATTTGTAAAATCCTCTCTGTATTACTAATGAAGATCTTTGCAGTTGTTTCCCTAAATTTAAATTCTGAAGTAGTTTCACATCTGTGAAAAATGGCCAATTGCAATCTTATTAGATTATGGTCAACATCATCAAGATAACTTAAATAAGTCTTCTTAATGCTCAATAGTTTTTGTTGCTGCTTTCAACTGAATTGTTCAGGTTAGAATGCCTTACTTTAAGCTGTATGACTTTTATATTCAATACCTTTTACCTCTATAGGAAACATATATCCATATTTTACAATTGACAAAATTTAAGTTATCTCATGTTGGGTAGGCTATAATATTTAAGAAGTATATAAATGCATACATTCCCTTTTTTCTGATTTAGACTCCATATTCCAGAGAAATAGAGAAATAGAGTCTCAATTCAATTTTATCAGGTGTTTATAATATGCAAAGGTACTGTGCTTAGCTTTGGCAACCCAAAGACATATAATGGTATAGAAAAGACAGGAAAAGAAGTGGCTAAATCTAAAAGAAATACAAATAACAGCTGTATGGTCAGATTAGGTGAATATACAACTAATGTCACAAGGGTGACAATTATTCTTCCAAGGGCGATAATTCATTTGCAAATTAGGAATAAAGAGGGCCAAAAAAAGTAATATGAGAGCACCTCACAAAGTGCTGAAAAAGTAATAATACCAACTTATCAAAAGCAGAAATATTAGAAAATAATCAGAGGCATCACTTAATTTTTGAAATATGGACCAAAAGATTCTATGAATCTTCACTAATGTATGTGCAAGGGAGAAAAATATTGTATTTTCACTCAAAACAGGTAGGTCATATGCATCACTACATAGAATGCATAGAATATCTGAATATTAAACTTTTGAGAAATTACTTAGGCTGGATACCAATTATGAACAAAGAATTATGAAAAGACTCAGAAAAAAGTGTGTTATCATTATCCCCCAAAATGCTCTAGGTAGTTTCCAATGATCACTGTATTGAATGAAGAGATGGTGGATTGCTAATGGTACTCCTATTTGTAAATAGAACACCAGCTATAATTCTTGGATAAGAGATTGGTGAATCTCACTTCAGTCCCCTGAAGCTGGAGGAAATGAATCAAGAACAAAATCATTGAACCCTTAAGCAAGCATGACCTATGGAGGAAAAAGGCAATGTGGTTTCTGTAAAGAAAATCATGCCTAACTAATTTATTAGAGTTCTTTGAGACATGAAATGCATATGGGCAAGGGATATATTGAGTTACTTTATTCATTTTTTCAAAAAGTCTAAAAATATTATTTTACAATAATTAAAAAAAATAAGTTATTCTGTGGAACAGAAGTAAAAGGATGGACTATTTGATTATTGATAGATGGGGACCAAAAGAAAGAAAAAGGCAGAAATACACATGAAGTTTCTGAATGAACAAATTAAATTATAAAAGCAACTTAGTTTGAGGATAGGCTTAAAAATTAGGATTTTGGTCTGTCAAGAAGAAGGCTGGTATGTTGTGATAATGAGATAATGGCAAATACATAATAACTAGACTTATAAAATCACAGAATACATTGTATAGGTTAACATGGATATATTTATACTTACTCTGTAACCAAGAACTTAGATAAACTCCTTGAAGGTGGTTTCATGATAAATTTTTAAAAATAATATTTTATAGAGCAAAATCTACAAAGTATTTAACAAACTTTAGGGACCAAGTTTCCCAAAGGGGATGAAAACATAAATAACCAAGAAAAGTTTCAGGCAAATTATCAATGGTACATAATAGTCTATTCAGGCAAACAAGAGAAAGTTTTAAAAGAGTATGTCTCAAATCTAAGGATATAAGATTTAAATCTAGAAGGGACAGCATAGATCCAGTTTAGCCTCCACCCCCAATTTATAAAGGAAGAAACTAAAACCCAGGTTGTGTGAATTGCCTAGAGTCACAGAGCTATTAATATTTAAACTGAGAACAGGAGTCAGATTTTCTTGACTACAAGGCCAGTAGGCTATGTGGGCTATAACACACAGCCTCTCTTAGATATTTATGTCATGAAAGTAGACAAGCAATCTCAGAAGATGTGCCTTGATAACAATATAAAAGTAGAGGATACTAGTCTGACTGGGTCTAGTCTGACATGTTTTTTATGTTTTATGAATTGTTTATAGATACAGAAAGTAAAGAATTGAGTCAAATGTCTGTTTCAATCATTTGGACTTTAAGACACTTTTTCTTTAATTGCTCTGAAATGGTTAACATGAAAACTATCTTGGTCCTGAATTATACTTGTATTTGTCCCAATACTTTCCTTTGTGTGTTTATTCTCAATTTGAGAATAAATACACAAAGGAAAATATAGGGGGAAATAAATCTATAATTCATAATATATAATATAAATATATATGCAATAAATATTAAATAATCATTATATAATACATATACACATATTCAGTCATTTTCCAGTCTTGTCTTTGTGACTCCCTTCGGGGTTTTCTTGGCAAAGATATGGGAGTGTCATTTTTTTTTTTTTTTCCAGCTTATTTGACAAATGAGGGAATTAAGGCAAACAGGGTTAAATGACTTGCCCACGGTCACACAACTAGTAAGTATCTCAGTCCAGATTTAACTTTCAATGATGTCTTCTTGCTTCTTGATTCCAAGTGCAACATTCTACTCTTTGCCTCCTAGCTGCCACATACATACATACATACACACCTATACACGTTTACATTACTAACATCAGATACTTAAAAAAAAACCCAATAAATTTTATAAATTTCTTAAATATCTCTGTCTTAAACACCCCAATTACATATTCCTCCAAATCTCTCTTTTTCATCTGGACTTTATTTCTCATTTTAATTACATGTTTTGTGATCTTTTATTGAGACTACAAATCCCATCCTCCTTAGATGAGGGCTGTGTAATGACCCAGAGTCCAGAACATAAACAAAGACACATTTGGAAGCTCCTGCAGAGAGACCTATATCCAAGTTCAGCAAATCCTGCTTTAATTTGTTGCTTCCTTCTTCCTTTTCTCACTCTGAGATGTGCAGGTTATGTAAGTCTCCCCGAGGCATAGCATGCATGATTTTACAGAGGACACTAAGAAATCTAGGGCTTGTGTCTTCTGCAATAAAGTACAATAAAATAGCAAAAGAGTAATACTTAACATTTAGGAAACTCATTTGTAGGATTCCAAATATTAATAAACGGGTACTATCTACCTAAGTTGGCATGAGCCCTTTGGAATTTATACTGTGTTAGAAGGGAGTGAATCTTCCTACTAACACTCTTTGATAACCTTTTTTACATTGTAACATAATTGGGATGCCCAGTGCTGTTATGGTTTCTATACATTTCCTGTATTTATGCTAATTTGTTCTTTAAAATTCACAATACCCAGAATAATAAAAAATTGAGAAAGGAGTTTGGAGTTTGAGTTTTCTTTTTAATTTCAGTAACTTGTCATAGCTTGCATTCCCATTTCTAGGCAGTTTAGGATCATTAAAGCAAAAGCAATATAAAACTGACATCCTGTTATCATGATGAAGGGGCCTGTATTAAGTGCCTTGAACAAAGTAGCATGTTATGGTGAGGATATTTTCCTGAGTAATGAAAAGCTCACTTAACCAGGATGTTCAGAGCTAGTCCCAAATTGGACATGTTCTCAGCTTGTTAATCTATTCTCTCCCCCCATCCCTTACTGTAAATGTTTTGCTTCCAATTTTGCTTGTAGATGACAATTTATTATCTGAAGTCATCTTCCTAGGATAGGGGAAAAAATATGCTTGTAAGGAATCAGAAGAAAATCTCAGGTACAAACCATCTGTTTTATGTGTATATATATATAAATATATATATATATATATATATATATATATATATATATATTTATTTTGTTTTTGTTTTTGTTTTTGTTTTTTTCTGAGGCTGGGGTTAAGTGACTTGCCCAGGGTCACACAACTAGGAAGTGTTAAGTGTCTGAGACTACATTTGAACTTGGGTCCTACTGAATTCAAGGCTGGTGCTCTATCCACTGCACTACTTAGCTGCCCCTGTTTTATATATTTGAAGAAACTTTATTCCATAGAGCAATATAATCAGTACTTGACTTACAAACAGATTCTTTTTAAAGGTAGTTAGGTGGTCCTAGAGATAGGAAGACCTAAATTCAGATATATCTTTAGATACTTACTAGTTGTATGAACTTGGTCAAGTTAATTAATCTTTGCTTCAGTTTCCTCAATTGTAAAATGAAATAATAATAGCACTTAACTTATAGGATTATTGAGAGGATTGAATAAAATATTTGTAAAGTGCTTGGCAAAGAGCCTAACATGTAGTGAGTGCTATAAAAATGCATATTCCCCTTCCTCCTCTGTTCCAAATGCCTGTGAATTAGTTGTTTGGAAATCAAATTAATTTTCCAATATTGTAAATGGCAAGGATGTTTCTAGATGAACTTCCACTTAACTTATTGTATAATAAAACAGAAAGGGATAAAGGAATCACACCTTTGTGAAAGAAAGAACTGTATTCTAATTTCAGTATTCTCTTAGTATTGCTGCATGTCTTTGAGTCATAGAACATTACAGACTGTGATTAATATATCAGGATTATTCATAGAGCAATGGACAGTTGCATGATGGGTGGCAACCATTTACAATATAAGGTACAAGAAGCTATAAAAAAGACTTGGTATAAAGAATGTTCTCAAAGAAAGGTATGATCAAAAATAATATGGATAGATCTTGTGGAAAGAATGAGTATTAATCAATGAATATTAATCAATTGATAGAACTGTGCATTGGGCGTCCTCATGGTTAAAGAGAGAAAAATGTTCAGCACTTAAGGGATGATATAACTAAGAGGTAAAGGAATGGAACATCATTGATCAGTTGTATTGTGCTCTAATTTTATAATCAGAATTATTTTTTGGCATACAACAGATCTGGTAGTATCATTCATCTGCTCAAAGTTCCTAGATATTTTGCCTTTTTATTTTTTATTTTATTTTATTTTAACTTAATTTTAAAAAAATTTTTTTTTGCCTTTTGAATAAAGTTCAAACTCTTCTGCCTTATTCAGTTTCCATGTTTGGAACAGTTCCCTTAGAGTCATCTAAAGTTGCCACCTCTTTGATTGTTCTTGTTAATTTAACTACTTCTCTTTTTCTTTAGAATGCCTCTCTAGCTAGCTGACACCATGTTATATTCTCTGTGACTTTTTTTGCTCTCCTCTTCTGATCACCTAATGCATTTTTTGTTTCTGCTGCACATTTGGTAGTATCAAGTCATGAATGGACTAATGAGACTAGAACCTAGTCTTTAATCTTGTAATGTTAGTTAGAGAAGAGGTTTTTTGATTGAGGGGGGAAAATTTAGGTGCTACTTCCCACAGGAGGCAGTAAACTTGCACTACATTGCAGCAAGCAATGACATAGTCTTAGGATAGAATCAAAATATCTAGAGTAGATTTTCCTGAATTAATTTGACAATAGAACATTTTGGGAATTGCATTGTATTGATAAATAAGTAAATGTGAGACTAAAGAAGCTGAAATTCCCTCAGGATAAAAGCACATCAGGGAAAAGAGTGACACAAAACAGAGAAAATTAATGCTATTTTCCTAAAGGGGGGGTGTAAATATATAAATACATAATAAAATGGTTGAGCACATGTAATTTCATATGTAATACTTTAGAAGGAAAACGTCTTTAAAACTGAAATGTTCCCTGGGAACTCTCTTATCATCATCACCAGCTTTCCATAAAACACAATTTGTAAAAAACCCTGTTTTAAAAGTGATTCATAGGTGATATATCTCATGTATACATAACTAGTAATTCTGGGAAATTTGAATTTTTCAGCTTATTTATATCTGTAATATTTGTGATTGATTTAAATTATCTCCCAGGAATATCACTTAGGCATTTAAAAATACTTATTAAATGTCTGCTATGTGGCAGGTACTGTTAAGCACTGAGAAAATAAAAGCAGGGACCCTGTCTTTAAGAAACTCAGTCTAATTAAGAGATAATATGCAAATAACTATGGATATAGGAGGTATACACAGTATGAGTACACAATAAATATGAGATGATAGATGCTAGCAGTGGAGTTAGATATATTATACTGTCACACATGGAATCCTGAACTTGATTAACTGTAGTTTGGCCCATTTCATGGTGATACTTATGTTTTTTATGATTAAATGACTTTCCTTTGGTCAGTGAAGTAATTGTTATTTTTTAAAATAGAGGTAGAATTGAGTCAGGAACAAAATAATTGCAAACTTCTTTATTAGGTATTCTTTCTGAAAAGTTCTTCCCATTTCTTTCCTTTGTACTGTAAATTTGAGTGCTTCTTTTGTAGTTTTGGAAAGAAATTTTGTAATTGTGACATTTGACTTTTAGTGAGTTAGTTTTGTAAGGCAGAATTTGGTTGGCAACCAACTTTGAGAGAACTTTTCTGACCTCATGTTGCTTGCATTCTGTTTCTTCAGATAATGATATCTAAGAAACAAAGTGAAGGTCTTCTTGTCCTCATTTATAAACTCTAAGTCTAAGGCTTTTATTTCTTTAATTATATAAGCTCAATGTTAGTTCCTACAGCTGCTTATGTGGTCTAGGAAGCCTGGCTCAGCTAGGTCTGAAAAGTTCTAATGAATTAGTTTTGTCAACACAGCTTGTGTTTGCTTACTATTAAAACAGCACACACACATAGACACGCACATGCACATGCACATGTACATATACAAACCAAATAGCAACAACAACAACAAAATCATCCTGTTTTATTCAGCAGGTCTAGGGATTTTTTCAATAGTACAACCTGTCTCCCCCATCTTGATAACAAAAACTAAATAAGTTGCTTCAGATTCATGCTAGCTGTTGCACGTGTAGCACAAACTTGAGAAATGAACTTATGCCAGGTAATTTTTAGGGTTGGCTTTTGCATATGTAAAACAGAGCTGCAGCCTATTTTTATTGGCAGAGGTTTGTTAGATGGTATCATTTCAATTCAATTTGCAGAGTTGTATTAATGGCTGAAGGAATGAGTAGCTTTTGAAAGTTTTCTTTATAAAGATCTTGTCCTCTATCTGTAGATTATCTGGCTGTCAAAAATATTATTATTAGTAGAAGCTATAGTAATAACAATAGCTACTATGGTGTTTTAAGGCTTGCAAAACACATTACACAAATTATCTCATATGATATGCATAACATTGTGGATATGGATAAGGCAGAATTGTAAGCATAACATTGTGGTATATAATATACTTTTCTTATATTCTCATTGATCCTATCTGCATTTTAGAGATAAAGTATCAGAGACTTAGAGGTGAAGTAATTTGCCCATCATCCCACAATTAGTAAATCAATCAATAAATATTTATTAAGTGACAACTATTTGCAGAGCACTTTCCACCTAACTATATTGTGTCAATTTTACATGAAACCTACAACTACATTCAACTTATTGATAACCCAAGGGAATAAAAAGATCTCTGAGCAGAGATATTATGTCTAAGAAAAAAAATAGCTGTGGGAGATAGCTTCCCTGCTATCCTTGGGAGAATAAGTAATCAATTTTTTTTTAAATTATCAAAGTCTGACTGTCTCCTGATAAGTGTATAATTGTTCTCTGACCATATCAGAGATATTGGTATATTTTCAGAGTACCCTTTCCCATGGTCCCTGCCTGTGACAAATCCTTTCAATAGTGATTTGCCCCATTCTCTTTCATCTCTCAAGCAATTCAATCCCTTTCTTACAATTTGCTCTCCTTCACAATTTTTTCAATTTGTTTTTGAAGCCTCAATACTCTTCTTTCCAGTTTATCAATCTTCCTACTTTGTGTCATTTGCACCTTCCCTACAATTCAAACACTGCCAATTTTCCCTTCTTCCAGTCCAAACAATCTTTATTTCTTTATCTTCATTTTAATCTCAACTTCCATGATCAGTACCTTTACCTGTGCTCATCCATACCTGGGGATGCTCACATCCTTAATTTGGTCATAATCCACAACTTTAGTCCATACTTCATAACTTACGAAACCTCTACTTGACCACAAATTCCTATTCTTTCAAATTTTCTGGTCACATCTTCCTAAACCGATTTTATGTTCTTTTTGGCCTTCAGTCACTCCATCTCTCTGTGTTTTCTCATCACCACCCTTCTTTGGATTTTGCTTTACTTTCGGAAGGTTGGAAGGGAATTTAAAGGAAGGTTGGAAGGGAATTTAAATCAGAGGACTAGAATATAGAACACAGAGGATCTAAGTTACAAAAGAAATTCAGAATCTGTTGGTCTATTCCAACAGGTAAAGAAATGGAGACCTGAAGATGGCGGAGAAGAAACACACGACTCAGTGAACGTCCTCACTCCCTCACAACCAATTAGATAAATTAAGTCTCAGAATTAGCTCAGGACTGATAGATACCACAAGGACTGGAAGCACGACTTACCAGCTGAAGAGAATCTGGAGTTTCAACAGGAAAGGTCACTTCTCAGGGGAGGAATAAGAGAGACCAGCACAGATGGTGGGGTAGGGGCACACTGCGCCCATTGCGCTGGGAAGGGCTCTGGGATCAGAGAAGCCACTGAGGTAAAGGAATCTGGCACAGGCTGTTAGCTCTTCTCTGCTAATTATTTAGCAGTCCAGAAGAGAAAGCCAAAATATTTTAAAACTCAAATTAGATTTTCCCCGATCCTGGGGGTGACTCAGCAGAGACTCCACACCAGGGGGTGTGGCCTCAGCTACCTCCTGAGAATAGTTAAGAGATTGACAAGTGGGTGGATACGGCCCAAGGCAACACACACTGCCTAGTTTAGCTGGAGGGAGTGGAACTCAGCTCCAGGAAGTCCCAGAGAAGCGGAACCTTTGAACTAGGGACCGCAGTTTCTGGCAGACACTTCCAGTTTGAGCGCAGGGGCTTCTCACGTCACCTGCTGCAGACATCCACTCCCCACCCAGACACATAGGCTGGGCTTCGTGCTGTCTTCACTATTCTACGCCCTCGAAGCACAGTAGTGCTAATCACCTCTGAGGCACTTCCAGGGAGGGGGTGGGGAACTCTCTCCCAGAGCTCTCTCTTAGCTCAGGCGGGGGCCACTGCATCCATCCAGTCTGGGAGGAAGCTGGTAAAGAAGTAAATAATTTCCTACCCCAGGGACAGACCCCAAAACATTTTTTTAAATATGAGCAAAAAAGCTAGAAAAACTATAGATTCCTTCTATACAGAGAAAGAGCGGGTATCCAACTCCGAGGAAGTTAACAGCAGAGAATCAGCAGATAACAACCTAAAGGGGAACGATTCCTGCCCCCCATCACATAACTCTCTCCTAGAAGAAGCTCTTAAAAAATTAAGGGAGTTTGAAGAAAAATGGGGAAAGGAAAGGGAAGCTATGATAGACAATAACAACGTCCTGAAATTGGAGTTGGAAAAAATAAAGAATTCACAGGAGATGCAGGGAAACAAAATTAGTGAATTAGAAAAGGTTAAAAAAACACAGGAAAGTAGGATTTCTGAATTGGAAAAAGAAAATAATTCTCAAAAAAAAAAATTAGGGAAATGGAAAAAAATTCAATAGAGCAAAATAATTCATTTAAAAATGAAATTGGGCATTTACAAAAAGAACTAAAAACTGTGAAAGAAGAAAATAACTCCTTAAAAGTCAGGATGGAACAAATAGAAATGAATGATTCACAGAGAACCCAAGAATCAGTCAAACAAAACAAAAAAAATGAGAAGCTGGAGAACAACGTCAAATACTTACTGGGAAAATCTATAGACCTGGAAAATAGATCTAGGAGAGATAATCTGCGGATTATTGGACTTCCAGAAAACTATGACCAAAAAAAGAGCCTAGATTCTATTTTACAGGAAATTATCAAAGAGAACTGTCCAGAGATAATAGAAACAGAAGGGAAAGTAGATGTGGAAAGAATTCATCGAACTCCTTCTGAAATAGACCCTAAAAAAAGAACACCACGGAATATTGTGGCTAAGCTGCAGAATTACCACACAAAGGAGAAAATCCTGCAAGCAGCTAGAAAAAAACAATTTAAATACCAAGGTGCCACAATAAGGATCACCCAAGATCTGGCTGCCTCCACATTAAAAGATAGAAGGGCCTGGAACCTGATATTCCGTAAGGCAAAAGATCAAGGACTGCAACCAAGAATGAACTACCCAGCTAAGTTTAGCATCTTTTTCCATGGAAGAAGATGGTCATTCAATGAAACAGAGGAATTCTATATGTTTCTAAGAAAAAAACCAGACTTAAACAAAAAATTTGATCTACATCCACAAGACTGAAGAGAAACAGAAAAAGGTACACAGAACCCTTGAGAACTGTAACTCTGTTGTGGGTATATAAAAAATACTCAAGGATAATTGATTTTACTGATATAAAAGAAAAAAAGGGGGGTGTAGTAAAGGGAAGGAGGTCGGTTCAGAAAAAGGTGAAGGAGTGATAAAAAGAGGGAAACTACATCCAGGAAGAGACATAGAAAATACACCATATCTGAGGGAACTTAGTGAGGGGGAGAATCATTGTGTGAATCTTACTCTCATCAGAAGAGGCTCAAAGAGTAAATAATTAACATATTTGTTTTTCAGAGAATTTTCTCTCACCTCATTAAAAGGGGGGAGAAGAAAAGGGAAAAGGAAAAGGAGAATAAGTGAAGGGACTTGGAGGGAGGGGGGAGGGATCCTAAAAAAAAAAAGAAATTTTGCTTTAAAAAAAAAAAAGAGGTCTTTTTCTTTCTTTCTTTTTTTCTTTCTTTCTTTCTTTCTTTCTTTCTTTCTTTCTTTCTTTCTTTCTTTCTTTCTTTCTTTCTTTCTTTCTTTCTTTCTTTCTTCCTTCCTTCCTTCCTTCCTTCCTTCCTTCCTTCCTTCCTTCCTTCCTTCCTTCCTTCCTTCCTTCCTTCCTTCCTTCCTTCCTTCCTTCCTTCCTTCCTTCCTTTCTTCTTTCTTTCTTTCTTTCTTTCTTTCTTTCTTTCTTTCTTTCTTTCTTTCTTTCTTTCTTTCTTTCTTTCTTTCTTTCTTTCTTTCTTTCTTTCTTTCTTTCTTTCTTTCTTTCTTTCTTTCTTTCTTTCTTTCTTTCTTTCTTTCTTTCTTTCTTTCTTTCTTTTTTTTTGTTTAATTTAATACTTTTTATTTACCAGATATATGCACAGGTAATTTTACAACATTGACAATTACCAAATCTTTTGTTATAATTTTTTCCCCTCCTTCCCCCCACCCACGATGGCAGGTTGACCAATACATGTTAAATATGTTAGAGTATAAATTAAATACAATATATGTATACATGTCCAAACAGTTGTTTTGAGGTACAAAAAGAATCGGACTTTGAAATAGTGTGCAATTAGCCTGTGAAGGAAATCCAAAATACAGGAGGGCAAAAATAGAGGGATTGGGAATTCTATGTAGTGGTTCATAGTCATCTCCCAAAGTTCTTTCACTGCTTGTAGCTGGTTCAATTCATTACTGTTCTATTAGAACTTATTTGTTTCATCTCATTGAAAATGGCCACATCCATCAGAATTGGTCATCATATATTGTTGAAGTATACAATGATCTCCTGGTCCTGCTCATTTCACTCAGCGTCAGTTCATATAAGTCTCTCCAGGCCTTTCTGAAATCATCATGTTGGTCATTTCTTACACAACAATAATATTCCATAATATTCATATACCATAATTTATTCAGCCAATATCCAATTGATGGGCATCCACGTAGTTTCCAGTTTCTGGTCACCACAAAGGGGGCTGCCACAAACATTCTTGCACATACAGGTCCCTTTCCCTTCTTTAAGATCTCTTTGGGATACAAACCCAGTAGCAATACTGCTGGGTTAAAGGGTATGCACAGTTTGATAACTTTTTGAGCATAGTTCCAAATTGCTCTCCAGAATGGCTGGATGTATTCACAATTCCATCAACAATGCAGCAGTGTCCCAGTTTTCCCACATCCCCTCCAACATTCATCATTATTTGTTCCTGTCATCTTAGCCAATCTGACAGGTGTGTAGTGGTATCTCAGAGTTGTCTTAATTTGCATTTCTCTGATTATTAATGACTTGGAACATCTTTTCATATGACTAGAAATAGTTTCAATTTCTTCATCTGAGAATTGTCTGTTCATATCCTTTGACCATTTATCAATTGGAGATTGGCTTGATTTCTTATAAATTAGAGTCAATTCTCTATATATTTTGGAAATGAGGCCTTTATTTGAACCTTTGACTGTAAAAATGTTTTCCCAATTTATTGTTTCCCTTCTAATCTTATCTGTATTAGTTTTGTTTGTACAAAAACTTTTCAATTTGATATAATCAAAGTTTTCTACTTTGTGATCAATAATGATCTCTAGTTCTTCTTTGGACATAAATTCATTCCTCTTCCACAGGTCTGAGAGGTAAATTATCCTATGTTCCTCTAATTTATTTATAATCTCATTCTTTATTCCTAGGTCATGAACCCATTTTGACCTGATTTTGGTGTACGGTGTTAAGTGTAACTGTTGGATTTTGTTAGTGACATATAAGAATGCTGATGATTTATGTAGGTTTATTTTGTATCCTGCAACTTTGGTAACAATGTGGATTATTTCTAATAGCTTTTTAGTTGAATCTTTGAGGTTCTCTATGTATACCATCATATCATCAGCAAAGAGTGATAATTTGGTTTCCTCATTACCTACCCTAATTTCTTTAATCTATTTCTCCACTCTTATTGCCAAAGCTAGAATTTTAATACAATATTGAATAGTAATGGTGATAGTGGACAACTTTGAACTTAATGGGAATGGTTGCAATCTTCCCAATAAACATTTCTTAAGAAGCTATTATTTATCAGTCACTGGCTAAGTGCTGGTGACACAAAAGGAGGCAAAAAATCATCTCTATCCTCAAGAAGATTACAGTCTAATGGGGGAGATAAATATATATGAACACACACACACACACACACACACACACATATCAAACAATATATAAGTAAGAATTGTTTAAGATGGGAAAGACATGAGAATTAAGAGGAGTTGAGGAAGTCTTCAATTGTCCTTAACTCTTAAATCTCATCTCCCTTGTATAATTATCCCTCTTCAGTTTCCTTATTCCAAATTTGGATTACTTCCACCATTCATCTATTTTTCTGCTTGTCTGTTACTGAAGACTCTGGGAGAGAGTCACATAATCCTATAGGCTATGTCTGCTACAGATTTTTTAATCCCATCTCAACTAGGACCTCCCAGGGTCATCTCTTGTTTATTCCTTTTCTGATTGTCCCTCCCTCTCCCCACTGATATTGTTCTAGATCTTCCCTTCTTTAACTATTTACACCACTATCTTCCCTCCTCCTTTTAGGTCAGAGATATTTAACCTGAGTTTACTTGCTTTTTCAATTATTTATTTGATTTTAAATTATTTTGATAATTACATTTCAACGTAAGAATTTCTCTTTTGTCATTCTATGTATTTTATTTTTAAGAGTTAGAAACATTATCCTAAAAAGGGAGCTTTAGATGTTCCTGAAAGGGACTATGACATATATAAAAAGGTCAAAACCCCTACAAAATTTGACTGTCAGTCCTCCTTTCTGTGCTAAACTTCAAATGAACTCAGAATCTTTTTGTCCTTTGCTCTACTTTCATTGCAACCTTTACATTTCTTTCCAATCCTGACCTCTGTGTGTCTTTGATTTTTATCTTTTCCTCTCTCCTTAGAACATCACCTTAGACTGATTCCTAGTCCTCCTAGATTTTTAACCTTTTCCTTCATACAAACATCATCAATCTTACAAACAAATAGAAACCCTTCAAAGCTATTAATGTCCTTTATTTTTATCTTTTTCATAACTAACTTCAAGGAAAAGTTTTCTCTACTTTTTATCTTCATTTCTTCATATTCCTTTAACTTCTCAGCATTAGGCCTACTGTCTTATCTCCCTATAAACTAAATGAAATATATCTCCTAACTCAACAATGATCTTCATTTCTAATATGGCATGTTTCACTCTCATGAGCTCTTGATCTGTATCCTTAACTGGTCTTCTGACATTTCTACCTGGATGTCTCATAGGTATACCATCAGTTGATTCCATGCCTTTCCATAGGTTCTTTTTCATACCGGGAATCCTCTTACTGAACCCTATTTCTTGAAATTCCCATTTCCCTTCAAGGTTCAGTTCAACAAATACCTACTTTAAGATAACTTTTTAATCTTTTCTAATTCTTAAAACCTTAAAACCTTGTGATATTTCATATCACAATTTATCCTGTGAATGTACTACTATATCCTCCAAAGAAAATGTATTTCCTCAAGTACAATGTGTATAAAACTTTTGTATTTGTATCTGTGGCAGTTTTGTGGTACCTAGTATATAATGAGTACTTAATAAATGCTTGTTGATGAATCTAGGTTTTTTTTTTTTTTTTTTTTTTTTTTTTGCCCTGAGCAAATACCACAAACCTCATTCAAGAAAACTGGTACAAAATATGCCCTCAGTTAAAGGATAGTGAATGAGCATGAGCTATTTCCCTAAGGTAGGGAGATAAACATTGGTTCAAGAGCTCAAAGGTGCTCTTGGGTTAGATTTTAGGAATAGAGGGTGAAAAGTGGGGGCAGGAAGTGATTCATTTGAAATATTCTTATATTACCTAATTTTCCTTTTTAACTAGTTAATGAACTCTCTTATTTTTCATCCTGTGGCAAAGCCACAACCACTGTATCTCAGTTATGCTCTACTCTGAAGTATTGCCAGGGAGAGTTTTTGTTTGTTTTTAAAATGTTTTATATATATATATATATATATATATATATATATATATATATATATATATATATATATATATATATATATATTCCTATCATCCAACTTGAATAAAGACATATTTCTGGCACTTCACTTTGGTTCATAAAAAATGGTAATAAAGTTGATATTTTCTAATTCATTTTTTAAATTTGAGGGGGATAAAATAACAATCCACAATCATTAGGATACATGACTTTATTCCAATGTAGCAATTAAAGCACATTTTTCTTAACCAAAAATCCCACATAAGAAGTATCCAGCACAGAATTTTAAGCAAAATCAACCACAAGGCCTTTTCTTTTTCCTAGAGCAAAGTATATAAAAGAAAACTAGAGCTGTGCATTTCACTTAATACTCCCAAATGCCAAATAGCATTACATTTTCCTTCTTCTGATCTGCTGTAATTCTAAACAGTATTGTGGGAGCACATACCTGTTTTGACATTTCACATTATTGCTGCCTCACAATCACAGCCCATATATTCTAGTGCAGTCTTGTTTTTAGTATATTCATTGCACATACATCTCTGAACAACTGTGTATTTAGGCTTCTTTCAGACATGAAACTGCAATCTTGTGATCTTCAGATGCCATACCAAATTTAGGTCTTGCTGACACTTCACTGATTTTCTGGGCTGAAACATTTCTGAAATGTAATTCTGAGGCAAACTATGGCGACATTTGTATTTGTATATAATATATCTTGAAGTTATGCTGGAATCAAGATAAAATTTTGTATTCATGTGCTGTGGTCCCAATCAATAAAAGAACCACAACTGTATTGTAGGTAATATGAACCTAAGTAGCCTAATAATATCATTAGATATTTCAGCTTTTTCCTACTACTAAATGATTAAACTGAAAAAAGTTAATAATTTTTTTTTTTTTATTTCTAAGGAAGACATACCAATGTTGATACTTGAAATGATATGTGATTTAATTGGCATAGGTGTAACTATGGCTGGTCAGCATAGCTGGATAGTATTTGACATTAGCAAGTTCAAAGTCATACCTTCTATCCCTGTATGAGGCTGTAGTTTGCTTTTTTTTTTTTTTTTTTTTTTTTTTTGAAAAGAATATGAGAATGAAAAGAATAATAGATTTGCTGACAAAGAATCTAACTTCATAGCCTAACTGCTACTTATTACTCTTGTGACCTTGACAAAATTGCTACATCTTTCTGGACATTAGATTTCTTGTATGTAAAGTCAAGAGAAGGGAATAGTCAAAAATGAAATATCTTTGAGACAATGAGAGAAATGGTTTAGGTCATGCATTGGAGAATAATGGTAAATAACTGTCACCAATTGCTTGCTAGAGTTTTCACCTGAATATCTAAATGGTGTATTAAATCAACATTTCCAAAGAGAATTCATCATTTTACCACGTGTCCCATGTTTTCCTTGTAGAGTCCTGTTATGATATTCCTATTCATGTAGGCTCACAATTTTGAAGACATCCTTAGTTATTCATTTGCCCTCACTTTTATATTTCTATATTCCATCAGTTGCTAAGAATTATCAATTCTAAGTCCATAACATCCCTCTCATCAGTCCTGTTCTCTCCATAGATCACACCATTCCCTTCTTACTACCTTAGTTCAGAGGTTTCTTTATTTCTCATCTGAACCTTTCAAAGATCTATAAAATAGCCTAGGAGATCCCTTCCAATTCTGATTCCATAATCCCATGACCTCCTAAGTCTTCTCACTACTTCTAGTTATTCTTCTCAGTCAGGCAACAACCATTTATTAAGTGCCTACTTATATGCCAGGAACTTTGCTAAAAAAATGAGAGATAGAGATAGATCTGTCAATACCTACTAATAACAGGATAAGGACAAATAATAGAGATAGATAAGTATAGATAGAGATGTTGATATAATTATATAGATTTGTTGATCTTATTCTTTCTCTTTTCTCTCATAAAATAAAAGCTCTCTGAGGACAGAGACCATTTTTTCTTTTTATTCTCAGTTCTTCGCAAATAATAGACATATAAATGTTTGTTGAATGGAACTAAATTTTCGAAAGGTAAGATGTATCCAGATTATGAAATTCAGCCAAGAGAAGTTATATTTGATGCATTAGAAATTGGGGAGCCATAGGAAGATAATGTTTTGCTGGTGAAAGAACATGTTAAAAATAATGGTGTCTGCAACAAATAAGATAGATTGTTGGGTGAGGTGAGAAAAACTGAAATCAGGAAAGCTAAGTGCTTTAGTAAACCAAATGTATGGTAATAAGAATTTAGATGAATGTAGAGATCAAGACTAAGTCCACTAATAAAAGATAAAGAGAAAAATACAATTCTATGTAAGCATGATCAAATGGGAAAAAAAAGAGGAACAGGATAAAGGGGGGCATCAGAAGAATCATTTTATTTATAAAAAATATATAGAAATAGCTCAGAAGAGATGAGAATTCTGAAAATTATGATTAACAAGAGTTTTCTCCAAAGGACTTTTTAGTACATTAGATATAGCCTCATTGTTATATTCTACTACTCACTACTGTATGCCCTTCTCTAGGAAAAGTAACAAGGATTTTGTCTATTTAGCACATGTAAGTTAGGTGAATCTGTATGAAAACTTATCACTCAGCAGTTTCTGAGCTCTTAAAGCAATAGAAGTTATGATCACTCCACTTTTCTTACCTTCAGGACAATGAAGACACAAAACAAGAAAGAATCAGAAGTCCCAATATTATGGACAATGAGGTTTCTGAAGAAGCTTTACATCTCCAGAATGCTTCAGACTTATGGGGGAGCACGTGGCTGGGCCAGTAATGATTGCATGAGCACATTACCTAGCTGTTTTGGTTAGAAAAAGAATCAGAGAATAGGATACATCATTGGATCAATCCATTTCTGAGGAAGAGAAGGATATGAACTGATTGTGATTAACAGATTTGGGGCACATAAAATTAAAAAGATAGTAGAACATTCATAGGAATATTATGACATGCTACATGTAAATTTGTGTACTTTTCTGCCCCCATATTTCACCGTACCTTATTCTTTCTTCTCTACTGATACTGTAACTAGTCATCTTTCTCTAATGGAATGGGTGAATGGGTTACACTCAATTTTAGATTGAGTGGATAAAAGGATTTCTCGAGAAACATTTTATTTGTTACTGATCCTTTGGCCTTAAGTATAAAAGATAATACTTGTCAACTGATTGACATAAAGCTGGAAGGGATAGCTAATATGATGGATGACAGAATCAAGATTCAAAATGATCCCAATAGGTCAGAAAGATAGTCTAAAACCATCAAAATAAAACTTGGCAGATTTTAAAAAATCAATCATACAAATGCAGGATGTCAGAGGCTCTGCTTTGAAAAGAACCTAAGGAGTTACTAGTTGATCATAAGTTTAATAATAAGTTAAATTTTCCTAGCTATTAAGAAATTAATATAGTCTCAGGCTATAATAGTTGAAGTATAATGACCAGATTAAAAGGAATTAGTTGTACTACTGTATTCTATGATGGGCAAACTACATTTGGAGTATGGTATTCAATGCAAAAAGACACTGAAAATCCAAATGATGTTTTAAGAAGGGCAATTAAGAGAGACAAAGAGATTCAATCATATTATAAAGGGGAAGAGTTGAAAGTATTGGAAATGTTTATTTTAAAGAAGAGATTTACAGGGCACATGATTGCTATTTTTAAGTATTTGAAGGATTATAATGTGGGAGAGGCAATAAATGTCCCTTGCTCCTTTTTTAGGACAGAGGTAGGAATAATGAAAAAAAAAATAGAGACAGCTTTTGTCATAATATAAAAGAGTGATAATAAGGAATTGCATCTGGTTCCAATGAGGCAGGAATTCTCTAAGGAGCCCCTTATTAAGGGACCCATTTCACCAGAACTCACCAATTCATACTAGATGAGGTTCAGTTCTAGGGGAGATTTCTTACTCATTCTTTGTGTGTGTGTGTGTGTGTGTCTGTGTGTGTGTGTGTGTGTGTCTGTGTGTGTGTGCGCGCCATGGTATCTGTTAGCAATCTATGAATTCCTCAAAATAATATCTTAATGAAGGAAATGTTAAATTTAAATTACAGATTAATGAAAATGAAGATGTAACTTTTTTTTTTTTTTTCATATGCAAGTTCATAGATTGGATCTCATGGTAAGAATTCCTGATCTAGGAAGATCTGACTTCTTTTCTTATATTTTTTGGCACATTATAGCCCTCATTTCTATAACCTGGGGAAAAACAATTTAAGGCTTTGTTGTTTGTTTATATTTAGGGTCTTCCTCCAAAGGAAAAGTAGAAATTAGCAAAGGATATGACAGTTGTTTATTTTCTACATGCAAAAGAAATGTTCAATGTAGAACACTCAAACATATATTTTGACAGAAGTAGACTAAATAAGGTAGCAGCTTTCATACAATGTTAAGAGACTGAGACTAAAAACAACTGAAAACAAAGTAATATGAGGGACTGCTGATTAGACATTTAATCTTTTACCTCAGCTCTTCATTTTTCTATCAAATTCCACATCTTTTGTCTAAGTAGGTATATTTGGTGATGGTGGTGGTGTTTGAACTTCCACAGTTGGTGGTATCCACCCTGATGCAGACACATATCTTATTGCTCAGCCTGATGAACTCAAGACCTTAGGGTCTATCAAATATGCAAAGTTACATCCAAGCCTAGGCATGTTGACCCTACTCAACAAATTCTAGTTGTTTCCCGATATATCCAGGATCAAATATAAAATCTTATCTACTTGTTTAGTTTTCTAATAACTTATTCCTCGCAACAATTCTCTAAGATCTACTGACAGTGGTCTTCTGACTGTTTCATTCACAAGATACATATTTCTTGAAGGATTGTCCTATATGCTTGGAATGATCTTCCTTTTTTATATTCAGCTCTTGGCTTTCCTATCAAGAAAAAAAAAAAAAAAAAACAACTTTCCCTTCAAGTCTTAGCTAAAATTCCAACTTCTGCAAGAAGTCTTTGCTAATTTATCTCAATCCCTCCAAGATTATTTCTGATTTGTCCTGTATGTATGTATTTTGTCTCCTTCATTAGATTGATTTTTTTTTTTTTTTGATTCCTTTTCTTTATATTCCTAGCACTTAACACAGAATCTGGCACATATTAGATGCTTAATAAATACTTGTTGATGTAATTTAATTTTACTTGATCTCTTGTCTTACAACATATTATTCCCCTCCAAGAATACTATGGCCTAGCCAAGCTGGCCTTCTACTAGATGTTCCTCATATATAAAATGCCATTGTCTATCTCTGAGCCAAGATGATAGTTCTCCCTTATGCTTGGAATGCATTCTTTCTATACTTCCCCATCTTGGAAACCATGGTTTCATTCATGATTTCCTTTACATATCTTTCTTGTAGTCATTAATGTATCCCACATTTTTTAGTTAATCCCTTTGTCCCTCCTGATTGCCTAGCACACACACACACACACACACACACACACACACACACACACACACACCCCAGCATGTTCTCCATCTTGTTAAAATATAAACTGGTTGATAGAGTTATTAAAATGTAAACTGTTTTTGTATCTGTAGCATCTAATATAGATCTAGAAATATATATATATATGCATATATATAATCTAGAAAATATTAGTTTTAATAAATGTTTTACTTCTTAATAGTTCAATTCTATTTTTTAGAAAAAAAGCTACTTGAAAAATTATCAAGTGTGTATTAAAAGCAAAAAACAATCTATTATCAGACTTTTTATATGAGTGAACATACCATGTACATTCTTGCTTTTATAAGATTTTAATGTGAATCCCTTGTCATTAGAAAATGACAAATTATCTTAGTCACCTTGATTTCCACTTACATAGCATATGAAGTTGCCAGCTTAAAATACAAGAGTCATTCTTTACTTTCAAGTGCTTAGCAGTGGCATAGGACATCCTGAACCTGTACATTTTGTTCTTCGCTTGCACTGATCAATGTGGCACTTTCTTTCAGGGAAGGATTGAAGTCATAACCACTCATAGGTCTCCTGAGCCTCCCTGTTCAAATGCCACTTCTCTTAGCTCTTACACACATATATTGGACACTGCAAACAACTCTAACAGATGGGATATACTTTACATTTTCGTGAGTCTTTAACAATATACAATTTCATTTAGTAGGTTGGAAAGTAGGTCCTTTGAGGAAAGACTAACAGAATTTTTTTAAGGAACTGAGAGAAGGAAAAATGAAGAGTGCTGAGTTTCTTTTGGAATAGTAAACAGAAAAAAATATACTTAACTCACTGTCTCAAGGAGAAACAGCTGCTATTTGAGAGCAGTGTTGTATAGAGGATTGAAGGATGAACCTGGAAACAAGAAGATATCTCTGCTATCTACAGGCTTTTTTATCAAACAACTTAATCTTTTCTCTTCATGTCACAGACAAATCACTAAGACTTTAGGTCAAATGAATTACTGGAAAATATTTATGAAGCCCTTAATTTGTACCAAACAGTGTTCTAAGCACTGAGGATTCAAATAGAAAAGCAAGAAAATTATTTCCTTTAGGGAAATTTGAATTCTAAAGTGGAGAGAAAATACATATAGGGGTTTTAGTTATTGATAAGATGAAAAAAAACTAGTATTTTTTAGAACAAAATGGTAAAAGAGATATTATTCCATTAAAAAATCTGATTTACATGTAAAGTTTTGTAGCATTCATTTAAAAATTTTTGAGT